>NC_139482.1:91998710-93468710 GCF_008360975.1 Lichenostomus cassidix
TTGCCATCAGCTTTTAGACTATTGGATTTGTTTCCCTGCCCTGCAGATCACCCTGAGGCCTCACTTCTGCATTTCTTCACCCCTTCAGATGCCTGTTCCCAGGTCTCTGAATACACAAACTAAATAATAACTAAACCACACCACTGCCTCTAGGGTAAAGTAATACCTTCATCATCCCACAGCCCTTTTGCCAGAACAAGGAGCAGCCCCATGAAGACAAGCTTACAACCCCAGTGTCATTGGCCAAGGTGCTCCAGTTAGTTTTTCACCTCTTTCTGTGTTTCAGGGAATCAGGATGGGGCACATGAGATGGTGGGAGTTCATGGCCATATCCACTGAAGTCTCAATGCTGCCAGCAAATCCTTAAGTCTGGAAAACTGCCCTTTAGAGCTGGAGAAATGTGAGTTTCAGGAAGGGAAAAGAAGACTTCCCTGTGCAATGATCAGAGCAGCATTTTAAGCTGCCGGTCACTGGCAGTGCCTGCTGATACAAGGTGCGATCGTGGCCTTAGGAACAGGGAGCACTGTGTGGTGATGCTGATTGTTCTCAACCAAAAATGAACACACCCTCTCTGCCCTCCAGGGAAGACACCGCAGCTGCTGGGGAGTCCTGCCCTGCCTGTGGTCTGGAGGCATTGGAAATGTTGGACACCAGTGGGGGATGGCTGAGGTGGCTCTAGAGGCACTTGCTGTGGCACTGCCAAGATGCTCCTGTTGGGAAGAGGTATGAGGAACTGCAGGAGGACAGGCACAGAGATTGGTAGGAAAGCTGGGAAGGTGTCTGGCAGATCTCCCTATGGTCTCTTATTTCCAGGATGGGGAGCTCCTATGTTAGAACGAAAGAGAGGGTTGGCACCATGTGTTTATGTTGCAAATTTCATCCTCCCCATTTAACTCCTTCTTAGAATGGGGAACTACTGCTCTGCTTTCCAGGCCTAATCAGCAGGAGTCTGGCATTAAATGATAATCTCTGATACTCACCTGTGCTGTTTGTTATGAAATCCTCTGGCTTATGGCTCCAGGAGAAGGAAAGGACAGTGTTGCTACCTGAAACCTTCCCCAAGCTTCAGCACAAGCAGAGGATAATCTCCAGAGGTGGGATTCAGGCACAGCCCACTCAGCATTAGCATCCCTGGGAAAGCAGCACAGCTCTCATGTGTTTCAAACAGGAGCAGAGCATTCTGGTATTTCCCCAAAAATTATTCTCAGTACCCCTTTTTGTTTGCAACAGGAGAGAGAAATCATCTCCACATTAATCAATTAATAAGCAGTGGCGGCAAGAGCTCGTGCTGGTGGCAGCTCTCAGCTAAGTGTCGTGGGTTGTGAAGATTTGTAACTAATGGGCCACATTTACTCCCAAATCGTCTCAGCCTGGTGAGCTGGCTCTGGCAGAGGGGGAAGATTTAGGATGATTGCAGTTCCCATCTTAGGAAGCAGCTATTTACTGTTGTTACTGCACATCAGGGAATACTTTAAAAAGCTCAGGATCTATCAGTCAGATTTTAACCTCCTTTAGCAGGGAGTGGGAAGCAGGTCCTGCAGCTGTGGTGCAGAGCTGTCTGAGTTCACACTGGAGCCCAGCAGGCAGCCACAGCCCTTCTCCAGCGCCTCTCAGACGGGGAGGTGCTCCTGCTATGTACATCATGGGTGAAATTCCTCGACAGCAAAACCTGAAAACTAGATTTAAGAGCAGAAAAGAGCAGAGCAGCTCCCTCCAGGAGAGCTTTTTGCCCCCTTTTCATGAAGGTGGATCAGTTAGGTGCAGCTCTCAACTGACATGCTCATGGGAAGACTCCTTCCAGGGCAACATTTCTAACTGGGTGACCAGTGCTGCTGGTCCTTCCCTCTCATTTGGTCATATATTATGTGTGCTTATGTGTGTGGGGGGAAGCAGAGGGCCTGGCTGTCACCTCAGATGCTGTCACCCCTAAATATGGTGAAAGCAACACTCAGCTGCTGTCTTGCCTGACACCAGCCATGGCCCAGGGACCAAGCCATTGTGTCACATTGTGGAGCCTCTGAGCCCTTTCTGTGCAACCAGGGTGCACAGCACAGCACTGTGGAGATGCCCTCAGCCACAAAAGGAAGGCCAGCAGCAAGCCTGGGAGGCAGGCCACCTCTTTTCCCATGCCAAAGTCTGCTCCCACTGCTGCCAGCATGGCTGGAGGTGCTCAGGCAGCAGCCAGTGTGTGACAGGAAGGAACACAGAGCATTGGTGGTACTCAAAGACACTATGGATGCCCTGAAGAACAAGTAGCAGCCCTTTCTTTCAGTGGCATCTCCACCTGATCTCTGTTCAGTGTCCCAAGAACTTCAGGGATCTTTGCCACTGGCAGCCCACCAAAGCAGCTGAACATGGCTTCTGGGCTCTGCCCCTCACCCTCCCAGAGAAGCACATGGGCCAGGATAGGCAGGGATCACAGAAGGTCACCCACAGAGCAGCTCAGGCAGCAGGGAGGAAACAAGAGAAATGAAGGTTCTGCCAGCTATGCACCTGCTCTGAGGGCCTGCAGCTCATGGAAAGGCAGCACTTTCCCTGCTCCACAGAGCTATGATCCCCCCAAACCTCCCAGCAGGGCTTGGCACCAGGGTAGAGTGGTTCCTGTCCTGAAACACACTGGCACTTACCCATGGCCTCTATGAACACAAGACACTGAAGATAAAAGTCATTATTTCTTAAATGCAGAAGAGGTGCAAGAGGGGTGCTCTGGATGCAACATGAATTCTTCGCATTTGGGCTGATAGTGACGGGTGTGTCAGATAGAAAGATAGTAAAAAAATGAAAACCATCACTCCTCCTCACACCCAAAGCCACACACACAAAAAGCCAAACCCCAGGTCTTCAACAGCTCTCACTAGCACTCCCCTAAAACTGTTTCTCCACCACTCAGCCTGCCCACAACACATTGATGACTGGAATGGCTTTCCATAACTAATATGGAAAACCACGGATGTCTAATGAAATGCTGATACTCCAGCAAACAAATGTTACAGCACTGAAGCTTTTCTTCTTCTTAACAGCACAAACATATGCTTTGTCTACAGCATGTGAGACATCCCCATCTTTGGTTTACTGACACCAGGGCGATGGGCACACACTACTGCCGTGGTTTCTCACAGCACAAACAGCACCCCCAGTATCTCAGATGACTGATGAGAAGGACATCAAACACAAGTAAGAAATTCTCAGCAACTGACTGCTCTTGAAGTCAGAGACTATTTAAAATGTTTCTCCTAATTAATACCACAACCATTGCTGTTAATTTCCCTTAAGTCACGAAACCGGTAATTAGAGCAACCCTTCTTGCATACTTACACTTCCCAGACAGTTGTCTTTTCTATGTCCTAAAGGAATAAAAATTGCAATTTATTTATGACTAAATTGATTTTCATTTCTAATACAGGTATTTCAAGTTTTCCTTTGCAATTCGTCTTTTGTTCTTACCAATGCCAAATCAATCAAGAGCATATATGTGAATATGAAGAACTCTCTCTTAATGATTTTAGACAAATACATAATTTCAAGTCAGGGCAAACCCCAGGTAGGAACCCTCAGCGTTCAGGACCGCTTTCCCACAGCCTTGTAGCCTGCTTTTGAGATGTTAACCTCTACCAAGTGCTTCTAAGATGTTTTGTTTTGACTTAGCAGCCCTTTATAGTGCAATAGGAGAAGTGGCAACAGCAGGCATGTGCACAGGGATCAGACAGAAGTTAATCAGATGGGCAGGTATCTGAGCACTTTTTTCCAGCCAAAAAGCCACAAAAAGGCCAGAGGAATTGCTTCTGGGAGAGAGTTACCAAACCAATTTTATTCTGTCCTACTGGACCAAAATTGAAAATTAGATAGCAGGTGGCTGTCTATGGCTCACATGAAGGCTACTTTGCTGAACATTCCAAGGGAGGAGAACAGTAAAGACATCTTCCATCAGCAGTTTTATTATGTGTATGTGTCCCTTTCAGCTGGAACAGGTACTTTTCTATAAGGTTTTGTCTTAACTGCACACTTTGCCTACCTCACCCAATGCCAGCATTCAAAGATCAGAGACCATCAGACCACAAACAGTGCTGTAAAAACAAAGACTAGTATTTCAGTTGTAAAATCTTTTTTTTTTATTGTTACAAATATACATATGAATAAAATCCCTTCAACCTGTAATGTAAGTGGGTGGCTGTGAAATTTGCATCCCCTCCCTCAAAAGCTGAAATGTTTTTACAGGTGTCGAACTATAGAATTTCTCATAGAATTACACATTGAAAGGAAGCTAATATGCAGACAGAACCGAGGAAGGCCTCTAGAAAACACCAATGTTAATAAAATTTCAATTGCCCTCATTCCAATCAACTATATACATTAATATACGAATGTGGAAGCATACCATGGTTATACGTAATCCAAATCCTTCTGTTGTGCTTTCTGACAGTACACAAATGTAAGCGTTGGAGCTTTATGTACAGTAGGAGAACAGGAAGAAAGAAGCTCCCTATGGGAGAATGTAAAAACCATACCCAAGCATTTAATATATATAATCTATACAAATTATTTTATTAGTGTGCTCTTTTAATATAATTACAATGTGCAATTGCATACCGCAAGAATATATTTATAGGTAAGTCACGTGCAGATCCGACACATTTACATTCAGCAGTACAACACATTACCTGCTGTACAGTGTATTAGTGTAAGACAGTGTCCAGTTAATTTGCTTTGCTTTCTAAATGCCCTAATGCAGGGCACTCTTTGTAGCTGCTTCAGAGAAGTTCAAGTAGAATACATGAAAGAATGGCTGGCTTTAGGCAAAGACATGGAAAGGAATGTCTGCACTGTACAGACCAGAAATTAAGGACCAAATCAATGCCAAGGGTACTGTAAATCATGATTGGAAGATCAGGTTTTCTGCATGGAAATGTACCTGTGGTGAAAGAGCAGCTGACTGCAAGGGCTGTTGATTGCTGAACCCCAATTGTTATAAAAAGCTCTTGCGCTACAAAGCACTTGTACTGATTGCTAAACAAAAATAAAATCTTTATCTGCTTCTTCGCCAGAGTCACTGGACTTGCTCCCCTGATGGCCATCTTTACTTAAGGACCTCTGCTTCAGTTCCTGGAACTCATGAGACTGCTGCCCAGGGCTTCTTTTTGCAGCTGCATAAAACAGAAATAGGTTTACTAATGACTGCAGAAGAGAGAGGAAGAAGAATTAAAAATAACAATAAAAAAGTCATTAATGCACATGGGACCTATTCCTGATCCCTCTGAATTAATTTGCACTAGTAGGAGTAGCATAAGCCCATTAATTCTTCAAGCCAGAAAAAGGTGAGAGAGAGTTTCAGCAGATTTTATTCCACTGCTGGTTGGCAAGCAGGCAAACTTGAAATATGACACTTAGTACTTCACTGTGACATGGATAAACACTAGTTAGAAATTGCCTAGAGATTTTCTTCTCATCCCACCACTTCCAAACCAGATCATTCTTTTTTCCAGCTGGGATGGATCTCAGACAGTTCACTCCTGACTGCTCAGGTGGATGTCCCTGCTGGGGACCGCTCAGACCAGTGATGCACATCTCAGACAGGCCTGTCTCCCTGGCAGGACACATCTGTGTTCTCTCTACTGACTCAGCAGCTTTGATCAGGACAGACATTCACCTTGGCATCCAAGTTATCGAACTGCTTGTCCCTGCCCCACTACACTGCAAGGTCTCACTGCCCTCACTGTTCCCTGACAGGGGTGGCATCCATGGCTCTGAGCCCAACCATCATCTCTTCCAGATGAGACCACGGGCTCTGCACCCTGCTGTGCTCAGGAATGGGGAGAGCAGGAGGGCACACACTCACTTCCCATGATCTAAATGCAAACAGTACCCATTTTCTTCTCCCAGTACTCTGAAATCTCTGTAAAGCCAGGGCTTTCTCCAAACCTATAAGCTTCAAAATAAATTGGAAAGGAGGTTGTAAAATCTTGTTAAGATTCCTAATCTAATCAGTGGCCTACAACTGCTATGGTAACAAGATGGTTATACACATCAACCAGGGTGACCTTACCCAAGGACTGATAGCATCAGAAATCTCATGCTTGCACTTAAAGTGAAACTTTAAACACATAGCGGCCCTTAAATGTGACCTTGTTGCAAGCCACGTCCCTTCACCCCCACAAAATTAAATGTTGCCATTACAAGACCTTTGCTCCACCATTTCGGGTAGGGATGGTCGGCTGTGGCTCACACTGATTGTTATGCCTGACCACTTTTGTGAATCCCTCTCTTGACAAGGTACCAGCAGCTGTGGTGGCCATGCTGCACCACCTCCCCTTCCCCAAGTACCACTCACCTGTAGCCTCACCACTGCAAGGGACAGCCTGCCCTGTCACCAGCATGCAGCTCCAGCCACAGCAGCAGCCGGCCACTGACCATCTTGGTGGCCATTTCTAATTGTGGCAGGCTGTGTTAGGCAGTGCCAGGAATGCAGGAAATGCAGAGAGGCATCCTGAGGCAGCCAAATAGTTCTCCTGAGTCCAAAGTACTTGTTTATTCATCTACACTAGCCAAAATATGTGAGGAAATGAGGGCCTGCAGCTACACACTCACTGCGTTCTTATCCTGGCTTTCCAAGCTGGGAAACAGGAAGGGATTTTGAGAAAGGTTTGTAAAGCCATTTCATAGAACTGGAAAGGATTATGATACCTAAATCCTGTAAAGAATATTCAGGCATTTCCACCTTCCAAAACACCACTGCTTTTAAAAGAAATAGGTGCCTGGAAATTTTTTGAGTCATCCTTGATACCAGTACGTCCTAATAATTACCTGGTCTTTGTTTGCCCTTGACTCCTCAAACAAAACCCAAAACACATCCTGCAACAGCCATTTTAGTTTATGGCCTGGTAAACAGAGGCAAGCAGTTTTCCCCATAAAGGACTGAAAGATGTATCAGGCATTTCAGCCCACAGAGTGCAAGCAGGGTTCTGCCAGAAGAGCTTACCCTTGCCTAGATGAAACTGTACACAGGTGACCTGCAGTGGTCTAAGGCAGGATCTCATCTTTCAAAAGTTACTTTATC
The DNA here is from genome assembly GCF_008360975.1 of Lichenostomus cassidix. NCBI lineage: Eukaryota > Metazoa > Chordata > Aves > Passeriformes > Meliphagidae > Lichenostomus > Lichenostomus cassidix. Next base: position 92,005,762 of record NC_139482.1, read on the forward strand.
AGAGAGGTATCTCAGAATGAACTAAAATATAATAATTTGATTATGATAGGGAGGGGAGATCCACAGTTTAGATGGACTAAGTTTGATTCTACGACACAAAAAGGGAATCAGTTTATAAATATTAGGCTGAGGAAGCGTTTTGTGATGTCTTAGAAATACTGTGGGTAAATGGAGTTGCATAAGATGTTGAAATACCCAATTAAAATACTTCAGAAGAAAAGTAATTTTGAACAACTGTTTAAACAAACTGGTTAAGAGGTAAAGAGAAACATGTAAACATGTACCATTTGAGAACAGGAGTTTTTATATTTTAGAAGCATATAAAGGAACCAAACATTTTTACAGCCTACTGAATGAGCTCACTGTAAGTCAAAGCTGCTCCTCAGTGCAGCAAAGTGCTGGGCTTGGGCTCCTTTGGTGGTGTTTTTGTTTGCTTTTGCAACTGAAAATCAAAGTAACAATGAATAATCCAATTTACCCAGTTCTCAAATGGTTTTGCGAGTGATGCACTGAACTGGCACTAACAACATTCAAGCTGAAATGTGTTTTGAAATACTGAAGTGCATGATCTTAGAAATGACAGGTGTAAAAGAACACCAAGCAGTAGCCAGCCTGCACACCTGCAGCATCCAAGTGTTGCTGCACTGAGCAGTCCCAGATTGTAGTGGGTGCTGTTCTCCAGGGGGGCTGCACATGCTAGATGGGACTGGTCACTGGAGTTGCCACCAAGGAGAAATGCACACACATTTTTTATCTGGGATTTTTTTTCATGCCATGGAAATGTCCCATGGGGAGAGAAAGATGATTAGAATTCCATGAGATTTTTACCTTTCTCATAATGACAAATGGCAAAGCCACATTCTTCTGTGGCTTCGTTGCTATTACCATTTCTTAACAATTGTTAGTGCCAGTTATCAAGCACCATCTTGATGAAAAATGAAAACTTCTAACCAGAAGTTGGCTGTGCCATCCTCTGCCCAAGCACATTAGCTTCCTCTTCTGCACTGGTAGAATACTGCCCCGGAGTGGTTTTCACGCTGCCAGATGGCTTGGCACAGTCAAGAGCTGCATCTCTTTTTTGACAATCTCCTGTTTGCTCTAGCAAGGAAAAGGATTCATTTATACTCCTAAGCTGTTCTGTAGGTCCATGTACAGAAGGTAATATGAAAAGTATTTCTTATCCAACCCATTTAATCAATTATTTAGAGAGTAGTAATCAGTATGCCAGATGCTTGCTTAAATGTAGCCCAGATATTTTGGGGTGTTGGTAACTGCAGCCCAATCTCACAGCTGTGCAATACAAAGAGGTGTATTTGCAAACTGTCCCCCAAAGTACAGTTAAAGTAATCAACATAAAGCAATTTTATAATCAAGTATCATCTAATTTGTTTCACAGGAGATATGATTTTGGTTACTAACTCAGACAGATTTGCAGTGATTTACCAGTTGCAGAAATAAATTGAACATGCTAGCCTGAAGAGAGGCAGAAAGCAAGGACAGAGGAATGGCTGAGTGAGGAATTAGGACAGTAATGAATAAAAAAGAAAACATGAAAAGGAATAAAAATACAATAAACAGAATTTACTCTTTCCCAAACAATTCTACGCAAAGCACAGCAGCTCCTTAAGAACCTGGCAAGTCTAAACTATTATCGATAAAATATGTACAGTGCCATGTAGGGCTGAAAATCCTGTGTCTGGCTAATTGACTGGAGAGTTTTAAGGGAGCAAGGAGTAAGAAAGCACAGTGCCTGATGCCTGTCGCTTTTGGCAACATGGATCATCTGAACGATGGCAGTGGGTTCTGCAGGCAGCACAACTTCTCCATCTTCACAACCCAGTGTTATGGTGCTGCCTCGTTCATCCCCATTCTACACTGTGAAAATCTGCTGTGAGAGTGTGAAAGGGCATCCCTTTGCTTTACAGCTTAAGTGATGGGGATCACCTTTTATGTCTTTCCTGAGGAGACACACAGGAAGGAAGACATCTCACTCCCAGATTTCAAACATCATCACTTGTGCCAGTTAACACCATGCTGAGCAACATTTCTGTAACTACTTCTCCACGTACCCTATGCAATCAGAGGAAGCTTTAGCTCTTCTAAGAGCCAACTCAGGGCAAGAAAATGCATTAGCAAAAGTAGAAATCCAGGGTACACATGAAAATCAGCAAAGAGAAGATAGCAGCCTACTGCTGTGCATAAAAGATACCAAGCCTTGCCCTGGCACACAGAGACTCATTGCCTGAGGAGGTGAAATCAGTCACATGCAGAGACTCCACAGAAAGGAGGAGAACAAGCAGAGCAGTGGGCTGGCTGCAAGAATGAAGTCATGGCTGCTCCCCTGGAAGTGAACCACAGAGCTGCATTTCACATGTGTGACCAATATCAACGAGCATCTCAGTTCAGACCAAACTAACCATAAACATACACAACATGAGTCCCTTAAATGCTCAGTTACATTATTAATATCAAGGGATTAATTGTTCATTTGATTTGCTCAAAAGAAAATGGGTGGAGGAGATGCTGAATAGGTGATCAGATACATCTTCCTTGTTCTTTGCACCTTCAAATGAAAAACCCTCTTCCCCTTCCAAGTGAAAACAAATCAGGGGACAATGACATATCAAATTTCATTAGAAGACTGTCATGGTGGAACAACACTTATACCAACATTCCTACCTTCTTGAGAAAATGATCTGACTGAGGGGCTGCTCTGACCATCCTTTTCTTTATCAGAAGGAACTTTCTTCAGCACCGGTGGAAGTAGGGCAACTTTTGGGGAACTGGGGCCAGAAGGGGACTCTGGAGCATCCTCTGTGGAGTACCACAAACAAAGGGGTGAGAAGAAGTCATATTTGCACTGAAGCTCACAGAAACAGTGCTGTTTACGATGGGCCAAACCTCAACACAATACACAAACAAGAAACAGCCAGAACCTGTGTCAGAAGAAGAAGGATTCAGGAATTTACATTACATCAAGGGAAAAAATTATATGGACCTTGGTCCAGGTGAAAGACTTTTAGCAGACAAAGAGAAGATCTCAATTTCAGCATTATTAACATGTACTGCTATTGTAGTGCAAATAGAAATCTGTGAGACCAGCTGAATTAACTGCAAGACATAAGTATGCCATTTGTAAAGAACAGCTGAAAAAAATTTGGGACGGATCTTTGGAAATATTTGTTCTAGTTATATTTTTATTGTCCTGAAACATATTGAACTGATCAATTTAGATGTCCTGTTCCACAGTTATAAGGCCTAAAAGTGAACCAGGGAAACAAATTACATAAATAGCCTTACAGGACTCTGTACTTCCACAAATAACTTCCCAGAGCATAACATAAGGGCATCTGTAAAGACTTGCTAAAAAGAAAAAAAATATTTCCATCCTCTGGACTGTGAGAAAATCTGAAACTTAAATTCAAATCCATAGTTTAAAACCACCTGGATAGCTTGTTTCTCTAAAAGGCTGGACATGGATTATGTAAGGCAAGTTGACTACCATCTTTACAGTCCTTAGAGAAGACCTTTATAGTCTTACACTAGACAAGCCTCATTTGGACAGTAGGGAAGTACAGCCACAGTGGACTACTTAAACTGCTTTTATGTTTGCTTCTCAAGGAGTTAGCAGAGGCATATGTACACAAGAGAGGAACTAGGAAGATACATTAGCACTGACAGAAGAACAAAAAGAACTCATTGTTACCTGCATTGTGTATTTGTACAAAGTGTTAATGCAGTTGGGATACTAGAAATTAAAAGAAACTTATCTCTGCTGAGGAGCTACCACAAAGAGTCAATCTTTTCACTTTCAGCACAAGAAAGGATGAGCTTCCCAAATGCAATTTGGTGTGAACAAATACAACAATTCTTGGACCTTCTCCATGCATTTGATACGTCTGTGAGGCCACTTGCTTTGGGAAGTTCAGCATCAACACTAGGATGAGCACAGTGATTGGTAAACACAGCTAGATATAGACTTTCAGTCTCTGACAATTTGTGGACATCTGAGCTCTGTTCCTTTGCCTCCAGATGACTTAGCAAAAATTTGCTACCATTTGTTTGCCCACACTGCTGGAAACAACAGCAAGAGCAAGAGCACAGAAAGAATGATTGCTTGGTTTTTTTTCCTTCACATTGCCTGCGCATACTTAGGCAGTGGGTTACCACAAGTACTAGGGTTGAAGTTAGACTGCAACAGAGCTGTGTTGCTTTTACTATGGACCAATGAGCTGGCTTATTATGGGTATGTATTAATTACTTCCTTGTGTTAAACCCACAGTATGCTCTCTCTGCAGGAAATAGGACCTGGCAGAAACAGACAGCTTATGCCCTTGTGATGCCTAAGACTTTGACATAACACTGCCTGTTTTACAGATTAAGCACCACCAAATGGGCCATGCTTTCCTGTTGCATTCATCTGCATGAGCATCTTACCTGGTATCTCTCACTTCGGTGACCATTTCTGAAATGGTCAACAAAATAAATGAAAATCCACCTAAAATTTGAAGGTGATTTTGTATTTGAACGACATTCTGCCCACTGGAGTGCAGAGACTAAGTAATGCTCAGGTTTCACATCAAGGGCAGGGAGGAGGCTGTAACATCCCTTTGACTCCTCATCCTTACCAGAAATTACATCATTCTAAGGTCAACAGTGATTATGGGAAAAGTCAAGAGGGCTGCAAGCTCTTACAGATGGTCATGCTCACATTTTTCACTCCCTAGCAGTTAATAAGCTGTATTTGCTGTATTGCTTGGGAAGTCTTTAACTGGCTCTTAATTCCCCTCAACTGCAGTGGCTGCATTTTGGGAAGAGAGGGTTGTGACACTGCCCTATTAAACAGCAGAAAAACAAATGCATGGGAGATCTGCTGAAACATTTCCCACTACTGGAAACCGTAAGATAATATCTGGGCAGGAGGCAGTCTTGCAGGGTTATAAAAGCACAGTCACAATTATTTCCAGTCAAAAGTAATAAGGAAAGAAACAAAGGCTAAACAAGGAAAAAGACAGGAAGAGACAGCTGGTTTGTGCAAGTTCTTAAGAATAACAGGCACTTGCCTGAGAGGCTAAGAGCAGCCTGCCACAAAACACCAAGGACTTTAGTACCTAGAGCCAGGTGTTTAGATTTATTTTTGTCACTGCTACTAAAGCAGAGCTTTGATGCTGAAGTAGCTTTCTATGGACTCTTCTTCTGTGAAAGCAGGCTAACTCAAAACAGCTCTGCCACCGTCACTACTGCTTCTCACACTTTACTACTGAGGGTCACTGATTAAACCATTTGAGTAAGTTTATTCGTACCAGGGCAAAAGGAGGTTTGAGTCAATAATGTGAGTCAAGAGCAAGGCAGTGAAGAACCCATCCCTCTCCATTTAACTTCTGTTCCTGGTGTGGCCATGAGTGTCTCCTCCACATCCCACACAAACAGCACTCAGAAGCACCCAGAGCTGGGGATAACAAGTGCCCAGAAGAGCTCCTTACCAGTACGAGAGGCAGAGCGTGGTTTCTGTGGCACTGTGGGTCGCCCTGCCAGGCTGGGCTTTGTTGACTGCAGTGGGGGTTTTGGACTAGTCGGTGTATTGGAAGAACTTCTTGCCTTTGCACCAGCTTCTGCCTTTGGTTCAGCTTTGGAGTTTTTTTCTGATGATGCTGAGATGGAGTCACCTTTATTCGATGCAAACCGACTCTCTGGAAGGGTCTGCTGCTGTTTAGGCACTGAAATAAACAGACACATAAAATAAAGTGTGCTGCAACACAGAATGCTCCATACACAGGTATACTGGTGTGGAAAATACCACTACAAGCTAACACATGCACTGCTATGTGACTGTGTAGAAGATCCCTAATGTCTTATCCAAAATCACTGCAAGCAAAGCATCTAAACCTGCTGATTTTGACACATGCTAAGCTTTGTGATTCAATTGCCCAAGAGGACAATGGCATGTCCCCCTTTTTAATGTATTTGGGATGATGGCTAGCTGGACCTCATTCCTCCCTCTTATTTCTAGGAGCAGATGGCACAGGCTACCTGCTGAGAAAACAGTGATGGATCAGTGGAAAAGGCAGCTCTTCACTGTTTTGTGTCTCTACAGACAAAAGGTTGGGTTTCCAAGATCAACAGAGAAATCCTGGCCCAGAAAATAAATCCCAAGTGTGTGACCAGCAGGCTACTTCTTTTTTATTTGTTGCTTTTAGCAGGCTCTAGAAGAGATTTTGAAACTTAGCCCAGATCAAAGTATTCTTTATACAGTATTTCAGTTTGTCTAATAACACTGTACATGGATTACAGTTTCCACACATTAGTAAGTTTACCAACATGTTATTTATCCCAAACCCAGAGCAAGGTATTTAGAGATAAATTTACAGCAACTTCCAAGCAGTTAGTCCCATCTAGCTGTGCAAGCCAGTAGAAAGCCTGCTGGACTCTAGGTTGCTAACAAGCAAAAAGCCTGCCCTACTTTCCTACTCTGCAGCTTTCAGGAGGTTGAAGGCTCACACCTAGTAGTTTCCATGATAATCTTCGAACTCGTATGTTAGCCTGGGACTTTCAACAACTGTCACATATTTTATCTCAGAAGAGAATTTCAGACTAACTGAAATGCAGACTGGCAGCCTTGGTATTTGGCAAAACTGAGTATGTGCTCACAGATGCTGAGTTGACCTACCTAGCTGCTATTCCCATTCAGAAATCCTACTGAACATGGAAGTGCTGAGCACAGACATTTTAATGGCAGTGGCAGGAAGGGAGTGTTTATATAGTTTCTGCAAGCCAATCTCTACTATGTTTTTCCAGCCTATGTAGCTGTTTTCCAGCCCAGCTGGAGTTAAACTGGCACACCAGGCAGCTGTGTGGTGTATATATATGAGTGTGAGTGCGTGACAGGGACAGTCTGTGTCTGCACACATTAAATACTTTCTTGCTGCAAGTGAAACAGTGGGACACTGCCTGCCCCTGTGTGTGTGTGCATACAAAAAAAGCACACAGACACATCCAGACACAAACAACACCCAGACACAAAACAAGGAATAAAACCCCCAAAAGTTATTGTCCTTCTGCACCACTATCTATAGTTCTCCTGTAACAATATTCAGCAATTTTCCATTAACTTTCTTTCTTGTCTTCCTGACCTCAGGCCTTCTAACATTACTAGAACAGAGTAATTTAAAATAAATTAGCCCAAGCCAAAGGCAAACTGTAGCTGCACCAATGGAAAGGAGCCTTGGGGAGGTCTCAAGGAAGAGTGGCAAGGAAACAACTGACAGCTGGAGGCCGAAGGAAGGGGCAAGCACAGTGCAGTGTGGTGGAGGTGAAATGTCATATACAGAGACAAAGACCAGAGAAAAGTTGAGGTCAGACACCCCCAGCTATTCTAATGCTCCAAGTGCTGACTTATCGTTGTTCCTCTGACTTCAGAATGCTGTCATCAGGAGACACATACAGTCCACAAGGCTCTCCTCAAAAGATAAGCAGGCTTTAAAAGCCTGATTTATAGATTATGGCATGCTTTGAATACCCTTTTTAAAAAAAAAGCTTTAGAAAGACATAAAACTTCAAAATTGATATCTGAAGTGCTCAATCAAGATGGCCATGTTTGGATTTTGATTTCAGTCTGGTTTTCCAGCCTTGCTTCTGTATGTTTTAGCAATCCTATGTCCCAGGCTTGCAGGGTACCACTGCTGCTGAGAAATCAGACCAGAATTTCCCACTTCAGACCACTCCTCTCATGTAGTACACACAAACCACCAGAGCTGAATCCCTTTTGAAGCCTTCACTGGCCAGTCCCAAAAGTATACATGGAAACCAGTCTGTCAACTTGTCCTCAGGTGGCCACAGAGTGGCACTGCCATGTCAGGGCCCAGGACTGCAGCTTGACAAGGGCATGGAAAGATGAAGTGCAGAGGGAATAGCGCTGTAAGCACTGCAAGGCTGGACACCACTTTGTACACAATGGAGAGTCATTTTGTGCATGTGGAGTCCAGGGGCCTCCAGAGCTTTGCAGACAGCCCTGGCTTCAATCCAACTGGGTAAATCCTAGGCAGAGCCAGCTGCCACTGACTACGAGTCAGGACTACTGACAGACTGACAAGACTCCAGTCAGCTGAAAGTCAGGACTATTCAAGTTAGCATGACCAGATTAAACCTTGAAAACTGGTCATATTTCGGTCTTCAGATATACTGAGCATTTCACTTTGTGCACAGACATTTCTGCTGGCTCTTGGGTTCAGCTTCAGCTTTGCTGATCCCATTAAAAGTCAGCCTCCTTTCAAAGGTGCCCCAGGCACCTGCACCAAGTACTTTCTCTCCTGTGCACCAAGAATAAAGAGTGAGCCATAAACACAGCCCTGGAGCTGACTTTATGAGAAGTGCCATCCACAGCGCACAAAGTGAGCTTGTTTCTAAGGCTTTTCACATAGTGTAAGCTCCTATTTTGCTTAACCAATTGTAGGCATTCAGTCTGGAAAGGGAAGTGAGATTTTGGACATTAGGGATTTTGCATTTTCTAGAAATTTTATACCAGGAAACTTATACTGTACCTGTACCACTTCCATCCAGTCGTTCTGAGCTCATTGTTGTGTCAAAAGATTCTCTGGGAGTTGTGTCATTCCCAAGCTTCTGAAAGAGTGAGAAAAGCTCTCATATTAGTAATATGTCTGCAATTAATACAACTCAGTGGTTCTGTTCAGAAAAACCCTTAATTTGGAAACCATGAGGCAGAGAAATCAGTGATAGTAAGAAATGGGGCATTCTCTCTTTTTATTTCAGATCTCGGAGAGCTAAGTGCGAAGAAAACGACACTGATTTGTAACTAACACTGCCACATGCCTATCAGAGCTGCAATGACACACTGCCTCCTTTGTGACAGGTCTCCTAAATGTACACGAGTTGAAACTGAAGGTGTCAGCTGGAAGCAGCCTCTTCTCCAAAGATAGCTCTGTATCTAAACTTCTTGTCTAGGTTTGAATTAAAAACCTTTTTCTGAAGATCCAGATTTTGAATATGACTGCTGAATGGATCATATGCTCTTCTACACAGAAGAATATCTTCTTATAGAAGGAGCAGGATCACATATTTACAGGATTCCTCTGAAAACCAACAGACCTTACTTACTGAAAGGTGTTTAAAGATACCCATCACAAACCACCTGAAGAGACTTTTGTCGTGTCATAGCTAAGTGAGCTTGAAACCTGTGTGTTCACCAGGAGAAGCTTAGATATGCAGCACTTGTCAAAGAAGCAGCCTCCTTTTACTGTCTTACCTGCTACCAAAGCTTCGGCAGAAGGACAAATGAGAGGATACAAAAAGAGCACACAGAAGTAGGTGCAGGATATACTAAGACAGAAAACCTTATAAAGATAAGACTAGGGATAAAAGTGAGGGGTTTTTTTTTAACTGTAAGAGTAGGGATAGACTTCTGCAGGCAGGCAGCTTCAATCTTGATCTTTATTTGCTATTGTAAGATAGTGTGGCAAACGACTTAAAGCAAATTATTTGTTCTGATGACCACTGCATTTGGTTATATACCCACACGTGAATCATGTTGATGTGCTCAGGTCACTGCTGCTACTACTTCAACACCAACTCTGACTGTCCCACAGCATTCAGATATCTCCACCACGTGCCACACAGTGTACAAACATGACCACTGCCCTTTGGGAGTTATGATCTGAAAGACTGCTAAGTATAGCATGTAGTTAAAAATGGGACAACAGAAAATGTAGGAAGGAAGGAAATGGTTACAAGTAGCAGGAATGCATACTTATTACAGAAAATCGATGTATTTGGAGTGAAAATTGTATTTCAAATACAAACAGAAAGAAATGATCTCTAAATATCCATGCTGGCCATGTGCCTTTCCCTGTGGTGGTAATACAATACAGACTTTTCAAGGGAAGATGATTTTGGGGAGTGATGCAGAAGACAGTGTAGTTGGTCTTTCAGATTTACTGATACCTCCATTTTGCTCATGGAATCTCACAGCTCCTAAAACAAAGCCTCTCTTCAATACAGCAAAAAGAATGGAGATACTGAGTGTTTGCCATTCCTGTATAAGATCTAGCAGTGTGATGCCATCTCCCAACCTCTCCTTTAACTACAGATGAACACTTAAAATGGCACAGTGCATTAAGGAGGGTGCCATTAGAATAATCACTAAACTTTCTGTGCTGTAAAACTGCCCTGATACAGGTGTAACTATCCACTCCAAGGGCTTATATTTCTACAGGTTTTAAGTATAAAATCACCTGTATGTTAAAAACCACATGTAAGCCAAACAATAAAGTCTTCTGGACAGATGCACTCTAGAAATGCTATGACTTGTAGGGCCAGAATATTAAGCTATGGTGCCCATATGAACAAAACAAAGTCACCTCCAAAGCTAATAAAAACACTAAAGCTCTGTACCACTGGGTGGAAACTCAGTTTTTATTCCCATTTCTTAACTATTACTGATATTTTGGTAAAGTCTCACCTCTCCTATTAACATGATATGCTTCTCTGTAAACTGTCCTGGCTATGTATTTTTAAAGGGAATACCACTCTCCTCTTACTGGATTTTTCTTCCATACTTTGGGGAAAAAATGCCTTTTTGGTAACAATCTTCTCATCAAATGTAAATCCTCATGAACTTTCAACATGAAACTCATTTTCTTCTGTAAATACTGAAGACAGACACATAATACTTAGCTACAGTAAATGACTTAGGAGAGCTGCATGACCGTATGAAGCTAATTTCACTGTAATTCCTTCCTCCCTCCCTCTCTAGTTATGGGACTACTGGGGAAATATGACCATGTACCGAGACAAATACTAAAGCCAGTGCTGGCACCTATTAGTGTAGTACTTAGAAATGCAATTAGGATGTGAGCATGTTTGGCTATCTACTGTACACACATTACAAACTGCTTATGGTCCCCAGACAGCACTAAACATTGGCTGCAAAAATTTACCCTGAGAAGTCAGATCAATGCAGGTGAATTCATTATGTAGATAAATTATGCCCAGGCTCTATTTTTATAAGAGTTCATGCAAGGCTGGGAAATACTGCAGAGCTGGGTGCCATTGAGAAAGAATAAACAGGTTATGGATGATGGTTTCCTCATGGGCCTTGCTCCAGGTATTTAAGAATCCAGTGTGTAACACTAGATGGAGCTAGAAGATCTTTTTATGTGTGCCCTGAGGCAACACTGATCTGCAAATACTTGACTCTACCATTAGTGCCAATTCCCACGTTGTATTCTAAGCAAAAGAAAACAAAACCGCATTTACCATCTTTCCATCTACTCTGCACCTGCTCGTGACTTCTATCTGCAACAAGACTGTGGTGGGGAATGAATGAAATAGTAAATTCCTTCTGGCTTTGTTTTCATGTAAAATAGCTCAGAATATAAGCAGCCATCTGTACCTTAAAGGAAAATATGATTTTCTATCATACTGAAATACTGATAAATTTGAAGATGTCAAGGAACTTGATATCATAACCATCCTAAACAACGTAACAGTAGGATGCTGTCTTCTGCAGCTCAAGCTGTATGATTTTCACCTCCACGAATAAAAGTGCAAATGTAAATTATTTAATATTGTGATCTAGGATGAAGAATGTGAAAAATGCTTTGGAACAGCAGTTCAATTTTGTGTCCTCTGAGCAACATTAGAATAGGTAACTCAGTACTCTGCTGTGTACAAATTCCTATTTCAGTTCAGTTTTCCTGTCATTCTTTAACATATATATGTGTATAAAGACATAGTTTTGCATTCCATAAATACAAATTTGTACAAAAAGTAAGATCAATAATATTATTCTCTTGTAACTTAAACCTGAAATAACAGAACTAATCTTTCCAGCCAGTAAATAAGCTATGTGTGGTAAAAAAAAACCCAAAACAGGCAACAGTTCTTCATTTGATGGATGAAATTGAAGTTTTCAATTAATGTTACGAAAGCTCACCAATTCAAAAAGGACTTTTACTCTCCCCACTTTAAAAAAAAAATTACACATGCTAATATTCTACCTCAGTCATGTCCTCCCAGATCTGACTCACTGTAGATAACAAGTGTTAGGAACCCAAAGAACAGGAAGCATACACAGTTACGCAGCTGTAAAAATTTAAGTAATCTGGAATAGTTTGGTATTTTATAAGTTATAGGCAGGGCATAACACTTACTTAAAATCATATGGCATTTTATTTGAAAACTTGATGCTTTAGAAATCAATGAGACTATTCATGGGCATTACTTAAAACCAATGAGAAAGGTGGGAATTGGTAATTTCTTTAGAAAAATCATTTTTGCATGGAGGATCCTTTAATGATCCATAGACAACTGCATTAATTTGAATCTGCTTATGACAAGACCTTGGTGTCTGCAGGAATGGCTCACACATCATGGCAAGCACTGCAAGACTGTGAAGAAAAGGTAAAAATAGATTTTGGGTACCTTGCTTGGTCACAGCAAGACAACTCTGTATGTGTTAAAGGAAGGAAAACAAAGCTTGAGATGAGCTTTGTTGTAAGGTAAAACCTTTTAAATTGCAGGGGACAATGGTAGGGAATGGAGAGCCTCTGAGTGCCCTGCACATGGAAGAGGAAGAGAGAAGTGAAAAAAGGTTGATTCTTGGCAGTTGTGAAATATGCCAATTGCAGCTGGCAGGAAGCAGAGGATAATAATGGGGAAGACCAATGGCAAATGGGCATCAGGCAAAATAGGCCAGCACAGAATGTTTTGGAGAAACACAAAGATATTCCACTCTGTACATTTGCAGAGTGAAGCAAAGACCCTGCCCAAGATCATCACTTCACAGAGAAAAAATTACAGAGAGCAAAGGAATCTGGACAGACAATTGGAAATAATTTTTTTAACACCTTATTTTCTTTCAGAGTTAGTATTTGAAATACATAAAGGCATAAAAACAATTAGGTGCGGTACAAAAGGACATAAAAATCAAATGTGCAACAAGGAATGTATATGCCAAATATTGTAAACAGTAACTGGTAGCCAGATTTACTTCTCTGCATGGAATATATAATTCAATATACAGTAGATCTCTCCATCTGTCTACATCACTCTCCTAAAGGGTACAGACAACTACCACTGTAGTTAACTCTGCCACATACCTGAGGTACTGGTGTGCAGGGGGCACACAGTCAGAAGCCTGTCCTAGTTTTACCTTTTCCAAAGCATAGGCACTGTGAACAAACCACACAACATGTAGAGCAGAAATACTGAGGTGGGCTTACTAGTCGGCCCCAAATTATTCTGTGGTATGTTCAAACAATTACATGTCCTCTTCTGTGATGGTCTGACATCAAGTGCAAAGGCAGGTGTCACCCCCTCCCCAAGGGGAGAGAAAGTGCAGGCTTAAAGGTGCTCCAAATGTGCAGCCTGCACCTTGGGCAGGCTGTGTTCAACCACCACAGCAGAGAGCAACCCTCTTGAAGGAACACCACAACACCTGCTGGAAAACAGGATTGATGTGTCAAGCCCCAGGAACCAACCCTTGCAGTCCCAACCCACCTCTCCTGAAGACACATAGCTTTTGCTCATTTTTTTTGACAACTCAAAAGGAATCAAATTGCCTTCACCTTCTGAGCAGAGGCTGCTCTCTTCTCCTGCTTGGCTTTCATTTCTGCGAGGAGTCCGCTGCCCATCACTTGCACACCGTACCTCCGGCCTCCCTGGGGGCTTCCTTTGCTGTCACCCCTCTCAGCCTTTGCTACATCATCTGTCTGCAGCTCCTCCAGTGAGTCTGGTGTCTTTAATTCCTCGGAGCGCTCTGTGCCACCGTTCTGCTCTGCAGGCTTCGCCTCCTTCTTGCTTGTGTCTAAAGCTGGACTTTTTGCAGCAACCTTGGGTGAGGAGGGCTCCTCTGCCACTGACACAGTCTGGGGGCGCTCAGATTTGGAGCCTCTTGATTTGATTAAGTTAAGGAAGCCACTCTTCCTTGAGTCCCTTTTCTTCTTCTCATCACCTGCTTCACTGGGTTCGCTGCTGTCTGAACTTTTAGTTGATGGTCTCCTAAAAAAGACAAACCTTACAAACTTTTCTTCCTGCCATTACAAACTCCCCTCCTCCCTTTTTTAAATAGTACCAAATGACTTCTTCTAGGCAAAGCCAATCTTTTGCATGACCCGTATGTTGCCCTAGGCCCTGTCATTACCTGGTGTCTCTATATTAAAAACTGGACAATTAGCATTTATCATACCATCTTGAGGGTTCCTGTGCTGCTTTGTGCAGTTGTTTCATCTGCACTCAGCATCCAGCTGTTTTCAACACCAGACAACTCTAACCAAGCTGTCTATACACCTATATATTGGGTTTGCATGGCCAGATTTTGGTGTCAGGGGGTCTACAGGAGTGGCTTCTATGTGAGGAGTTCTCCTGCTGAGGAGCAACAGAGACAATGTGTGAATAACTGATTGCAGCCACCATTTCCTGTCCCCCTGTGCCACTGGGGAGGAGAAAGTAGAGAAAATCGGGAGTGAAGTTGAGCCTCGGAAATAGGGAGTGGTGGGGGCAAGTATTTTTAAGATTTGGTTTATTTCTCATTATCATATTCTGGTTTGATTGGTAATATATTACGTATTTTCCCCCCAACTCGAGTCTGTTTTGCCCATGATGGTAACTGGCAAGACATCTCTCCCTACCCTCATATCAACCCACAAGCCTTTCATTTTATTTTCTCTCCTCTGTCCAGCAGGAGGGGGGTGATACAGCAGCTATGGTGGGCAGAGGGTCAACCCACCCAACATACTATTTCAGTCTGCTCTGTTTCCAGAGCACACTGCCTGTGGTTTGTATCTGCCCATTAAAAGAGAGAAGGAGAAGAACTGATGAAGGCACATGTTTAACACAGCTTTAGGGAGATCTTGTTCCTTAAGGGCCCTGCTTGAAACGACTTAGATGGCACAGCCACAGTAAGGAATACTTTTATAGTGCAGATGCTCATCCTTAAAAGAAAAAAACATAGCCACAAAACCAAAAAGAACACACTAGAAAAAACAGCCTCAAAACAACCCACCTGCCACTAAGATTTTCTAGAGGCATCTTCTGAACAGAGTATTCACACTTAAGTGCAAAGCTGAGCACATACACATCTGTATAAAAGCACCCAAACTGGAAGGAGAGCTACTGGTGTCGCAAATAAGGATCCTCAGAAAAGCATGGCCAGGGATGAGGAAACAGGGATGGTGCAAGTTCACAGGGACATCTGAAAGGAGCAGCTGGCAGGGACCCAAGGGGATCACAGGATAATGCATGCCTGTGAGCAGCCTGAACTGAACCCAGCTAAGACATTTTTTGAAGCTACCATAATTTCATGCCTTCACATAGTGTATCACACATGGCTTCATGTGTCACTACAGATATCTATAACTCATAGTGACTTGAAAACATATGCTTAGCCTGGCACAGCTATCCACCAGTTAACACTTACTGTTTTCCTGGATGGATGTCACCAACAGCACAGAAAGGGTCATTCCAAGTTGCCTGGAAATCACCTTTGGTTTCTCATTTAGTTACAGAGGTACTGTGTGTGTGCACATGCGCAAACATGCATGGATTCAGGAACATCTACGTGCATGGCTCTGTAGAGATACAGCCACCTACAAAGCAACTGTATAAGCTCTATAACCCTTATATAAAGCTGAAGGAGACATATCTTTCAGATTAATGTTTTGTTTAAACCTGGAGTACTACAAATCTGTCAACCAGCATAAATCTACTGCATCTATGAAAACACTGTACCCAACAGCAGCCCTCACTAGAGAGAAACACCCATGTGTACAATGAGCACTGGGGAGACTCAGCCAATACAAAGCCCTACTTCAGCTCTAATGAGCTTCACTGAAGGGTACAATGAAGTCAACTGAATTACAAAAATACACGCTAGTCATTAATTCCCCCAACATGGTATAGTAAAGCAATTTATTTCAATGTAGCCACTTTTAAGGGCTGGTAATTGAATTCACAATGTCTTGACCTCTAAGGTATTTTTTGACTTTGACAACAGCAACCCTGGATATTGGGAATAAGAGTCAAACACAGTTTAGAAGTGCTGCTTGCCCAGCTATCAAGATGGATTATTTTCTAAAATAACTTCTAAAAATTTTTTTAACTTACTTTGAATCCATTTTTGTCACTTTCTTAGTGAAAAATTCATCCACACCTTCATCCACTCTCCCCATGAGGCCATTCTGATCCCCTTCTGGTGCTACTCCAGCAGACACCTGACAGAAGAAGAAAGTCTCTTGGTATATAATAATCGAAGCATGCTTGATCCAGTGATAAGAATTAAGATTTAAGACATTATAAAAATTATGTGTGCCAACCAAACCCCAGTGCAGACAACAGAATCACCACTGGAATTCCCCCTCTAGCCAGGCCAGCTGATGCATTACATCAAATGCAAAGTAACCCAAAACACCAGTGATGAACTGGATGCTGCAATGCATGAAGACAGGAATCAAATGTCTTGGGCTTGAGAGAACAGAGCACCAGGTCAGTTGGACAAGCAAAAAAAGCACCTGTTCAGGTGGTGACCTGAAGAGAAAGTATTTTCAACAGCCAGTTGTTTCCCTCTTTGGAGAAAAACCTATGTTCTGGGTTTTGGACTTGGAGATTTGGAAACAAGGCTCCCACAGGCTAACAGAACCTTTTATAATGGAAGTGCAGAGTCCAGCACTTCCAAAAGCAGAGACTCTAAATAAAGAATCAGGTGTTTGGTGTTCCACTTTAGGAACCAAACACAGACTTTTGCTCAGTGTCTGAGAACAGCAAACCTGCTCCCCATCTTTGGTTTCAATGCCCCCATTTTGAATATGGGTGACCTGAGGCATATAAACCAGGCTGGCTTTGAAATACCTGCCAGCCACAAAGGCCCTGTGAAGACTAGCTGGTGACTCTGCAGCCTCCTGAAGATGAAACAAGCAGTCTTCTGGGAGGATTTTGGGAGGATTTCTCATGTGGTCTAGCTCCTGTGCGAGGCTTTGATGTGGAAAAGCTCTATTACCAGTGAAGAGACTTCCTTCAATTTAAATGCCATATGGAAACCTTTTAGATGACTACACAGGACTCCCCAAGACCCAACCCAATTATATTCTTGCTAGTACTAGGGACCAGGACATAAAATAGCATGGTTTGTAATTTGAAGCAATTCAAATCAAGGAATCTCCTAGTTGCCACCATAACTCAAGAGTAATCCCAACCTCCCTTTTGATGTGGAATACAAACTCTTTTCTATGCCTCTAAAAAGGAAAATAAATACTCTTAAAAACTGCTGTTAACATCAAACCCAGTCTCATTAAGTCAGGACAATGCGTTTCATATGAACTAATGCTTTGACAAAACCACAAAACTTTTTACTTGCCATGGCTGAACCCTGTTAGAAGTCTATTTATTTTTGTTATGCAAGACAATGGTTAATATTTTATGGATACCTGCTGTAGCAATCTAATACCAACCTGAAAGGAGCCCACCTGGCAATGACTGCTTTGTTGCCAGTCAAACTGGCAACAGATTTTCTACAAAGAACTCTGCTTTTCTATTCTAAAGCAGCACAATGATTTATCAGATTTCCATCTCTGCCACCTTTGGTATGCTCTGTAGAGAGCTTGTTTAGCTGGAACATCTGACACTAGGCAGGAGTGCACATGCCAACATGTCAGTAGGTCTGGGTCACAAACACCTTAGCACTGGCAGCTCAACTGAAACACAAAATAAAAGCGAATGACGCATTTTAATCGAAATGAGAAACCACTTCATATTGATAGTGGAGTCCTTGAGATAGTAGGGATAAACATGTGAGTATCAAAAGCAAGAGCATCTCCTGAAGGGGAAGTAATTCTACAATCCCATGATCTACAGCAAATGAGAAGACCTACCTCAAAACAAGAAAACAGTTTGCACGTGAAACAGAAGCAAGTTCCTAAAAAGGTACAGAAATGTTGAGGGTATAGTAAGGTCCTCAAGGCACAGGATTTTCTTATAGCTGTTTAATGCAACACCTTTTAGTATCAGCATTAACTGTAGGACGGAGCTCTGGTTTATTTTGTGTTTACCCTCCTAACTCTAAAAAAAAAACGAAAAAAATAGGAAGTGTTTTCATTTGTCTTTTTTTATCTCTTTTTTTAGCCTAATTTTAAAAGCAAGTATATTTCTTTGTTAAGGAAAAAACTGGCTTTGAAGCAGCAATAAGTAAGATGAATCACAATCTCTTTAATACATTAGAGAATTATCTCTTTTGCTGTACTAAATCTTCACACGAGAGGGAAGAACTCAAGAGGTTAAGATCTCACAAAAATCTAAATGATAAACAACTGTTTTATCGTTTTGCTTCAAAGTTAAAACCACTTGGGAGTGGGTGGTTTTGAGCTTTTCTTTTTCTCCCCTCTCCTCTTCCCTCTCTCTGAACACTAATTTCAGTAAAAACTCTGACAAAATTATAGATCTTTCCTCTGCCCACCCACCCAACCCAAGTTAAAAGTTTCTCTTTTTTTTCCGCTTTTTCCTTTCTTTTCTTGTATTTTTCATCTTACAAAGAACAAATCTGTTTGCCAGCAAAACCACAAAAGTACAGCTATGATAATCTGAGACCCCCTGAATTACTAACTACAAATAATGGGAAGAGCAAACAACCCAAATGTGGCTAGCACAGTTTTTCCCATGAGAGGTTTTCTTGTGTTTTGTAAATAAAGATCAAGTTTGGATGTTTTGGAACAGTGTCCCAGAACTTGGGCAGTGCAGGCCTGGCCAATCAGGCCTGGGGGAAGGCTTCTGACTGACCAATCTGGGTGACTTTTGAGAACTCTATAAATGTGATGAAATCAAAACAATAAAGGTCATTCCTTCTTGCCACTGAGAACCGATGCATTCATTACTCTGCTAGCTGCTCAACAGCGACACCCAAAGACCTGCTTTAAGTGGCAGAAAAGGTCAAGATCTTGCATCTCACATTTCAAGTGCTTTCCCTAAGCAGGGCTTTCTGTATTCTTGAAGCGGCAAAACCAGAAGCAAATCAACTCTGCAAGCAATGTCACAGTCCACTCATGACTCTGACCTTCAAAATCTGGCTGTTTCATTTTCAGAAACATCAAAACAAACATCTTAAGTCTTTCAAAAATTTGTTTGGACTTGTTTTGAGGTCAGAAGTACTAAGGAACTAAATGGTTCATAAAAACAAGACAGGGACAAATGAGTTTAATTTAAAAAAGCTCCTTTCAATTTCTGCAACTAAATAAACTTCCAATTTTCTAATTAATTCAATATGGATGAACATTCCCACAACACTGTATTATCATGGGAAGTAAGACTTCTCTACAAGGAGTAACTTTTTTGTTTCTGTTAAAGAAGATACTGTATGTCCTAGTTCCATGAAACACTTGACCCTCCCACGCCCCCACTCCTTCCACATCCCTGTGCTGATGGCACAGGATGCTCTGCGCTGGGAAGCAACTGGGAAAGTATGTGTGTTCTGCAGCAATGGAACTGGAAGAAGTAAACACAGATGTGTTTTCACTACATGGAGACAAATCCATTCTTCTGCTACCTCTAACCCTCCCTGTAAAGCACAAGGGAATGGAAAGTTGGCTTGAATATTCTCTTTGCTTGAATGTTTCTCCCTTTCCAAGTGGTACAAAAAGCACTCCACTGCCTGATATGAATTTTCCCAGTATTAGGGAAATTTTCAAGGATCCTCTCAATTGAAAATCCTCAGGAAGCAGAAGAGGCCATAGGCATTTATTATGAGGCAGCCTAACTCAGAGAAGTAATGGCTGCCCCTTGATAGGGCTACTTATCATATCAGCTGTGCTCTGTTGCTGTGAGATAACTCTGTACCTCCTCCAGATCTGTCCTTACATACCCTGAGGACACACCATCACAGAAATAAATCTTTACTGATGTGGTGTGCCAAGGAAATGGAACTGTGGGAACTCCACACACGTATATTGAGTTCACACCAATGCCTTTCGTGAACAGACAGTGCTCTTCTGTTTTGCCTTTCTAAGGCAGGCTCCAGCATGAAAAGCAGATCTGTGACTATGCAGATTTGCTGGCCCAAACACCATCTTCAGTTTAGGAGCTGTGGGAAGCTGGGTGTCACAGAGTAGCTCCTCAGA
The DNA here is from genome assembly GCF_008360975.1 of Lichenostomus cassidix. Taxonomy (NCBI): domain Eukaryota; kingdom Metazoa; phylum Chordata; class Aves; order Passeriformes; family Meliphagidae; genus Lichenostomus; species Lichenostomus cassidix. Next base: position 92,025,873 of record NC_139482.1, read on the forward strand.
GAGCTGATAGAAATAACAGTTCATGCCAAGTTACCACATCTTAATGCAGGCAGAAAAAAGGATTAAAACTTTAACAAACCCTTGCAATACAATTGAAAAGTCTCATGATATTTTGTGCATTTCCTGTGAAAGCTCCAAGTACCTCCAGAAACTGCTTCCACAAAAAAACAGAAACAAAAGCAAAATAAAAAAGGATAAAACATATCCTGGAATTACACTGTGTCAAACAAGACAAAAAGCTTGTAACAAGGACAGCACACTGCAAGATATGAATGCCAGAAGAAAAATTAAGTAGTTGCTTATGGCTTTTACAACTTAAACAGTTGTCCTCATTACATTTCAAGACCTGACTCACAGCGTAAAGCAGTAACACACAACACTGCCAGCAATATTTTAATGTAGACTCACTGCTGCTTGGCTGGGCTGCTGCTTTTTATTCCTTTTGGGCCTTAATTTTGTAAAGTGTTCCAGTTTCCTCCCTTCTTCTGATGGCAGCTCTGAAATGAATCCAGAAGTTCGTTTGTCTGGCCTGCTGGAAGGAAATGGTGGGTCTTCTATATGGATAGGTACTTCTTCCAGTGCTTTATCTAGATCAAATTCCATTTCTAAGAGAAATCAAAACATTTTTACATGGTATTTAAAACAAAATACAATGCCATTCCCCTCTTTGGTGGTAAATAATTATAAGCACATTCAGGGAGCCTGGCCACAATGTGTCTGTGAGCAGACAGAGCACCCTGAGCAACCATTTACTATCAAACACATTTGCAGAGTCCCAAAACAAAGCAGCCAGTGAGGGCCACAAATGCAGTCTAGAGGGAGGGAGAATCACCTGTGCTTTTCCAAGAACCACGAACCACCTAGAACCACTTCAGGCAAGCAAAGAAACAAAATGGTTTTATGAAATTCTCACTTACCAAAAGCTCTGGACACCGGCCGAAGCATTCTACTGTGGATGCTTTTCCTTTTTGATTTAGGAGTCATCTATCAATACAAAACAAAACAAAAATTACTTTAGGAGACAAAAGAAATTACAGCAAATCAGTTTTTCAGGCCTATGAACCATTTGAAAATCTGAATGGTTTTACAACAGAAGGGAATGGGTTTTTTCCCCCCTCTCTCACACATTCAGAACTTCTTCTAAATTGGTATTTTGTTCAACTGACTTTGAACAGAACCAGGGAGGTAGTTTATTCTTCCTGCTAAAACTGCAGGCTGTACACAGGATGATTATTGAAATTATCCAAGAATTAACTCTTTGATCCCCCAACTGTATAACAAGGGAACTATTAAAATCTCACCTTTGCATTTGAGATCATAAGGGACTCATTTAAGACTTAATTACTTTGTCCAATATTTCTCAGTTAATGACAATACCGGGAATAGTCTACCCATTGTTCTGGCTTTTATTTTTGATACAAAATATACTTCCTCAGTTCATTTGTTAGTGGCATGTTACTGGGAATCTAAGCTTCTGGACACCACCACACAGCTCAGCAAATCTCCCTAGGAAAGTGAGTCTTGGAGCATACAGCTCCTCTTAAAAACAACAAAAAACCCACTATGTCAGTGCTAGCAGTATCTGCAGCAAACACATGACCTCCCTGGGCTTTAGACACATTGAGAATAGGTGGGATGTTACTTTGACATACATTCAACACAGTTATACATTCAACACAGTTGAATTATGTGCTATTAGCCTTCTCATCTTCACAATGCTAAAAAAAAAAAAGGAATATGTTGCCTTAAGAGCACAAATACCCAGACTTCAGACTCAAGTTTTTTCTTTCCGGAAGAAAGTTGTCTTTCTGTTCTTGACTGAAGCCTTCTGAAAGTTTGCATGGAGAGAAAGACAGTTTTGCTACAGGAAATGGAGGCATCGCCAGTTCCAAACCTCTTAACGCAGCTCAGCACTGTAAGACTTTTTGTTTAAAAGTTAATCTGCAGGGTTTCTCAAGAGTTAATTTTAACTGACTCAGCTCCTATAAACATGGGCTCCTTTTGTGGTAGAGCTGTACATGCTGGCTTTAGAGATACCCATATACTTCCATTAACTTGCTCATCTTGAAGCCTAGTGACTTCAAGTCTAGTGGCTTCAAATTCTGGAGTATCAGTCAGGAAGCTGTTATGGCTTGCAACTCATTAACACAACTGTTAATAAAGTTTAGTTGCAAAATTTTAAATCAGCCAGAATAGACATCGTTGGCATTAACACCTCAGACAAATGATGAATGGTTCAAGTCAAACATTTGCTAGTTTTTATGTGTGGAAAACTCAGTGCACAGACTTGCATGTACTGAATTCATATTCCCAAAGTAGTCACAAGGGTTATGCCACTATTCACACACTCATGGTTATGACAGATTTTTGTAACAGGACAGGTATTACCCATGCTCTCAAGACCAGAAAAGGACTTGAAGACTACAGAGTGGGCAGTGATAGCACAGCCTGGACAACAGAGCTCTGGTTTTATTACCATGTACATTGTTGGGGAAAAAAGATACCTTCAGCTGTTGCAGGTTTCCACTTCCACATTCGACAACCATCAGTAAATAACACAGTACTTTCAAGACCAGCCAGAAGTAGTTTGCCACCTGAGCAGACTTACTCTGACACTAATGAGGCGGCAAAGTGTTGCTGCATCAAAAGGTCAGGCACTACTCTCAGAATTACCAATAAATTAAATGCAATGGATTAAACGGCAAGTGGCTGGAGAGGTGCTGAATTTTTTCAGCCAAAACAGCAGTGGACTGTGCAATAGGTAGGCAGCTGGGCAGCCTCTGAACTGCACACCTCAAGAGATGTTGGTCCATCACCCAAACCTGAAACAACCAAAGGCATTAGCACCTCACGTAAGAAAGAGTTGAAGCTGCTCAGCATTTGAGGGACAACAACTAAGAGTCAGTATCAGTAGTCCCGGTTTTATTTTCAGACATAGCCCATTTCTCTTGTTAAGGTATATTCACATACATTTTGGTCTGTTTCCCAGCTTTTTTTGGTGGTGGGACTGGAAGTTACATCTAGGATGTACAGCAACTTGTGCTAATGAAGATCAGGAATGAGGATGGAAAACGCGGCTGATGGGAAAGCTCTGGTCACTCAGCAGCTGCACAGCCACGGCCAGTGCTCAGAGTGGGTGAACACAGACAAGCTGAGAGCTGCAGCAGCCCAGGGCACCAATGCCAAACAGCACAGGGCAAGTTTTGAGGTTCCTGTGCAAGGACTGGGATGCTCCAAATACATCTCCAACAACCAGGAACAGAATGATTTCATTTTCCTTCCCAGACAAGAAAATGCCCCCAGATGACCCTGCAGAGCTTGTGCTGACAACCATAAGCCAGTCTCTGCTATATCTTACTGTCAGCTTGGCATGATCCATCAGCAGCTTGGTTGCTGGGGATAAAGGCAGAAGGATAGAGATGCTTCCCATTTGCTTTAACAGCATGAATAACAGCTCCACATACACTTTTATTTGAAAACCTTCTGTTTTCTAGTCTGTTTAGGAAGTGCACAGATGAAAGGCTTCTTGCCAAGTGAACTTTCTAGATCACACGCAGAGCAAAATGGGTCAAAGCATTAATTTAAATAGGCCAGTGTGCTCTTTTACAAAATATTAGGCTTAATCTCTGCTTAACATCTCAGCCACCACACAGTCTGCTACAGCAGCAGAGCACATGTCATTGCTAGAGGAGATGTCTTAACTCCCCAGCCTGAGCCCCATTTCCTACACTTCACGGAAGCAGTTCAGCTTTGGCAGAAATGCATCTTCTGCCTTCCCATCACCTCTGGTCCCGCAAGCACAACGTGGATTTTTGGCCTTATGTTTCCCTTGTGGCCTTTACAGAGGAACAAGCTGTTAGTATCAACCTCCCCTCATACACAACTTCCACGGACTTTCCATTCTAGCAGACCACCTGCTGAATTCCTCCTTGTTTTGCCTACTTTTCCATGAGGCTGTTTGGCAGAACAGACAGAAATACTACTGCACCTCTGGAATCTGAGAGGACCTCTTGGAAGTCTGCAGGCACCTGTGCCACAGAGGTCTCAGGAGATGGCTCCATGAATGCACCCCTCTGCAGCAGATTTGAGCCAGCAAATCTCTACCACACTTCCAAATAAGGGCTTACTTGGACACCATCACATGTCATTGCTAACTTTAAGCTCCCAGGATCTCTTCCCATGATCACTTTTCCAGATTCCTGTTTTCTGACTGCCTTCCTCATGAAACTACTTGAGCTCTCTGGAGTTTTCTGAAATTATACTACCAGCTGTGGAAGAACACTTGGGAGTTAAAAACAACTGAAATCGTTCTGTTTTGAATGCTAGAAAACGATGTACTTTCAGAAACAGGATCTCAGATACTCCCCTTGTTTATACAGATAATTGAAATTACTCTCAGTGCCGAGGGATATGCTTATTTCCATGCTTTTCTCCTCCTACTCCAAAGTAATTTATATTCAATCCTATTAGATACAGAGACACTCTGTGACCCTCCTGTCACTTCCCTTTCAAAAGATTTCAAACAAACTAATGAACAACTTGCTGCTCCCTCTTGAAATTCATCTCCCCGACCAGTCTCCCTTCAACATATGGGTTTTCAGCTTTGAGAACATTAAGGACTCTTCTTTCATTAAGCTGTATGATGCTGGAATATAAAAGCAAATCAACAGATTTTCCTTCTGAGCAGAAGTATTTGTGCTTATACCTCCCACATCAGCACTCTGCTTTGGCTTGGTCTTAAAACCAAGGGATCCTTTAAATTCAGGTGCTACCTAGATGAACCTTTTTGTAAATGCAGTCTCATTCCTGAACCACTGCCTATTTCATTTGTAGGTGCAGATGGATGGCACTGTAGTCTCCCAGGAGACTCTCAAGGCAGAACAGAGGTAAATGGAGCACAAAAACATAAACAAGTAGGCCAGAAACAGCAGAGCTAAAAAAATACTTACACTTGTACAGCAGAGAGTCTCCATGCAGCAAAAAAGAAAGAAAAAAGAATATGAATGGGGAAGACAAAGCAATAGCAGTTCTCAGGAAAGGAGGCAAAACCAGGAATCACCAAAATAAAGAAAACTAAAGCCAAAACATTTGGAAGTTTTAGCAGGAAAGGTGACATGCAAGAATGAGGTAAAAATCCCTTGTATTTGGAAGTGGTACACATTTTGTATTTCCAGAGGATAACCAGAGAAGGATGCGATCTCTTGTTTGATCTATATTGGGACAAATTAAGGTTTTCTGACATTTGTTTCCAATATACAGCACCCGCCAGTGGTGCCAACCTGCCACCTGCTGTCCCAATGTACTGTGTTTTTCCATTTGGCTGGCACCAGTAGCGAGAAAAAAAAGTAATTCTCTTATTTCCTAGTCTGAAGGAAGATTCTGAATTTAAAATTGCCAGTTTGTTGCGGTGTGCAAGCAAGCAAGGAAAACAAAACAAAGCTTCTCTTGAAGGAATGAAAAATGATGCAAGTCTGTTGTCCCAAGGTTTAAATAAATCTAAACTAAAGCAACAGTATTTCTCCTTCCAATAAGGAGGTTTAGAGGCACAGACTTTCAAGCACTTTTGGCACATGAGAAGGATGCTGTTTCATGACTAAAACACAACCTTTTCTCTTCCCTTCAAAAATTATAAGAAAAAAAGGAAGCAGCATAGCCGTTATATGAAATGAAGCAATGCCATATCCTATCTCTTCTATGGTTCATGACAAATCATGCTCTTCCTGAATTTAGAGTTAGAAAAAAAAATTATTAGAAATGTGGTTTTGTTTTCAAATTAAATGGGAACTGCTGCTACAACAACACTGCAGGTGTTAGCAGTGTGGCAGAAGTAATCATGGTCTGGATTAAACACCTTGTCAAGAAAGTGCTGCATGTTCTTGCACACAGCTCCTCCTCTCCTTTTTTTTCTGCTGCCCTCCGGGTTAGTTGTTTGTTTGTTGGGGTTTTGCCTCAGGGTTTTGGGGTTTTTTTGGTCTTTATTTTCTTTTACCTTCAGAAACTTTGGCTTTATGTGAGAGTTCTCAGCTAGCAGTGATTCAGGCAAACCCCCTCATTACTCTAGTTTCTGTATGCTATCCATGCACAAATACACTCTTACTCAATTACTCTGTCAGAATCTATCTTCTCTCTTCTCTTCTGCACCACCATTCACTATGGCTGTTCTGAGATTGCTGGAGAGACTGCAGAATCCCTTGACAAACATCCCAAAAACTGAAACAATCTTCTAAAAAGTGCTCCTGCACACTTCAAAAAATAAATCTGCGACACTGATTCTCTTTCAGACAGCATTCATGGCAGTACTCCAGCATGTTCTGTGTATTTAATGCATAGGCAGGAAAGTTATTTATATTATATATGCAGCTGGAAATGTGATGAGGACCGAAGTGCAAAGTAACACACATAAATGGAAGCAATCCCAGGATTTGAGGAACTTTACAGTCTATGGTCCTGATCCAACAAGAGCTTATGGAAACTCCTACCTTCCACACTTCAGTGATCTCCCCACTACTGAGGCACTTAAAAATTAAAAGGTGCTAAACAGCTTGTGGGTGGAGGGTAAGGCAGGAGAAACAGGCGCACAGCAGGCAACAGGTTAAGGCAAGGAAGCACCACTAAGCACAGCAAAGACCAAGGGACTTGCCTGAAGCCACCAAGGAATCTGGCTGCTCTGCAGGGAACCTAATTCCAGTCTTCAGACCCCTGAAGAGCTGCAGACCATGAGGCCTTTCAACCCTTCTCTTTGTTTGCTCTCAGCACAGTTGCAAAATAAAATGTCTCTGCCTCCCAGTGTACTGCACAGGCCATTGCTGAAGATGAAGCTCCAACCCACAACCAAAAATCCCAAGGAAATTAAACCCAAACAAAAGCAGAAATTGCATTGGGGAATGGTAACAATGAGGTTATGACTGAGGTTATGAGACCAATGAGGTCTGAGATGTCAGAGAAAATATTTCAAAGGAATTTTACGGAACATATTTATCCAGTGCTGTACCCTTTCAGCTACATGCATTTTGTGGAGTATGCCTTTTTAGGAAAGAGGCATAAGAAAACAAGGTATTCTATTACAAGTCCCGCTGTTTTCTTTTGCTGTAAGGAATCTTCACCTGTAAAGCTGCCATGACACCATTCCAGTCAATATTTCCCACAGTTCTAGTCTTCTAGTCTCCTAACTACCTTTGACACAGTGTCACACATCTGTTGTCTCATTAAAAAAAAAAACTTCATGTATACTTTATAAAGCAGAGCAGCAAATTCACCAGTTCTGGTTTTTGCACATGAAATCTTTGGACATGCAGGTATCTCACCATTTGTACAGAAATCCTTAGAAAGTTGTTGTTGCTTACTTCAGCTACAGAAAATTTTATGACGTGATTTCCAGTGTGAAACCTTCCATGTGGCTTCAGAAAATCAGTGATGCACTTCTCACCAGCAGTTACAGTAACCTGAGTCACTGTCCTTAGAATCTCCCCCTCAAGTGCCATTGTCCTTGGAAAGTTAAATGCAATGCTAAAATCTGTGACAGCTAATGGAGTATTTTGCAGTAGATAGAAGAGCAAAGCCACTCACAGTCCTGAATGTAGAGGCTATGCATTTTTACATCAGCAGAGGACCTGGTCCCTACCTTTGTATTTCAGAGTTCTGTACTCTTATTTGGAAATATGATAGATTAGAGAGATAGACAGATGATAGATAGATAGATAGACAGATGATAGATAGATAGAGTAAATAAATACGGCATACAAATAATCCACGTGAGTTTCAGGAGTATGTTTCTTTCCTCCTCTCTCTCAAGAGCTGAATTTCTAGGGAAGGAGCTATGGTTCAGAATTAATTCAATTAATTTCATCTAAACCACCCTGACCTTTAGAATTACTTTGTACTGAAACATTTTCTGAAAGGAGTAGCACTGCAGTAAGATAAGCTCAGTAGATTTGCCCTTGAGCTTGTTATATTTTACTAGCCAAGAAATCCTTGCTTTTCTGCTTGCTGAGATGTGGCTCATGTACTCTGTGATATTTCATCAAGCATTTCAATGTTTCTTTTTAATTAATAATTCTGCACTTGTATCTTTCAAGTAATACAAAAAATTCCTGCTAATAAACATTCCTGCATATAAACAATCAAAGCTTTTATAGTGAAGAATAAAAAACCAGACACATAAATTAAACCAAGCAGTTCCTAAAACTATTAAAGCAAATGTTTAATTCCACATTCTGAATCAGTATCCTGCAATGAATTCATGCCTGCAACTACCACCTGCAAGAGAAAAAGCAATTCTCCATAGCATCAGTTCTGTTTTCTATTTGCTCATGAAGAGGTTAACAATTTCTATAGCACCTGAGCTTCAAGATGATCCAAAAGGATGGTTCCAACTACATTACTTTTGCTTTTATATTTATTTTAGTTAAAAACTAAGTGCAGAACAGAGTGCTGCTGCAGGTCAGATGACACAAACTATCTCTTGAAGTCACCACAACCTGCTTGCTTGTCGTTGTTCATTACCCTCAGCCAGCAAACATGGATGCAAAAATTACTTTGTTTGTGACCTAATCTTCCATACAGTAAGAATAAAAAGCTCTTAAACTCAGCAAACGTGGAGGGGTGGACAGGTGTTCAAGATACCCTTAGGCAATTTTTTAACAGCTACCATATGTATCAGGTGCCCTGGGCAAGAACATCATTAAAGCAACTCTCAGGCAACACACTCCTGAATCCTGTTCAAGCCAGGATGAATGGGGCTTAGGGAAACTTCATCTAGCAAAGGGTGTTCCTAATTGTGGCAGGAACTTGGAACTAGATGATCTTTAAAGGTCTCTTCCAACCCAAACCATTTGATGATTTTATGAAAAAGAACTCTTGTACCTGCCCGCTCTACAGCTTCCCAGGACTGAGAACCAACACAACTTCTGTGTCTCTCCTTCCTTCCAACAACCTGAAGTGAACAGCTACCAAAAGGATAAGCAGTCATGGAGACAAAAGCAACCAGCCATTGTGCCACCATCATCACACCCTTTGTGGGCAGATGATGCATTATTTGTGGTGACATTCTGTATGGGAAATGCTACAGGGAGACTTATCACAGTGAGTCAGATACAATTTACCCTGGAAGGGCAAATGGACTCTATGCTCAGAATTATGATGGGAAGTTTTACTCTTGAAAACCCAGGCACACTTGAGCTGTTTATATTCCCTCATGGAAGACTGCTCCAGACATCTCTCCAGCATGCACAGTAAATCTTTATACCCCCCAGACACTTCAAAACATATTTTGTGAACGAAAACATTAAAAAATCCCTCCCAACTTTCTGAATTTTAAGTGTTGTCTATACTATATCAAGATATCTTCCTGTTGAAAATAGGAAATATCTTGACAGGCAACTAGCAAATATTCTAAGATCCTGTATGAGAAACAGAAATACTGTGGTAGAGTATTTGAATTTCTTCTCTAAAACAAACTGATAGAAAATGTCAATCATTATTCACCCAAGAGAAGATGGCCAAAATCAAAAGCTGATCTATGCAGTGATGAAACTAAAGTGTGATATATGATCTAAATAATGCTGCTTGGTCAGACAGTCATGGGGCTGCACATGAACCCAGGAAGGACAGAAACACCATGAAAGGATTGGAAGATGCCTGCCCTGCTAAACAGGACTGCTCACCCACAAGCATGGAATTAAGTGCTGACGGTACAGACACAAACCTCCCAGGAGTATCTAAATACCACAGTATTGGAAATTACTCAGAGCTAAACTGTACGAAGTAAAATGAGGTTCTGATGAGCTTTGAGTAAAACTAACCTGAGTTTTCTTTGTTTTTCTCTCTTTTTCTTTCCTTGTAGTTCTCTTTAATATCTGCATACTTGATCCTTTCACCTATTTAAGTGCTTTTGGTTTTGGATTATTATTCCAATCATGCCACTACTGACCTCAAAAATTCACAGCAACTTCATCTAAGATCTCACTGCAGAGATATATCCACCACTTTGTAACGAGGCTTAAGCTGACCTGAATAACATCTGAAAAAAGCATGTTCACCTCCAAGTTCTCCTCTAGTGTAACAGAAAGATGTTTTGAGAGGAAGCCTGATAGATTTATGAATGAGGCTGTGTGATACTATTGTCAATGACAGCAGTGATGACACCTGATTAATTGGAAGCTGTCTTCTACCCTCTTGGCAGTATGTATGCTTGATTTTATTTTTTTATTTATTCTGAGGTTCCTGTTCTGGAAACCCAGCTCATCCTAACCTACTTTTCCTTGACAAAATATAACAAAGTCTAGTGGTACTCTGTAACTGCCTGCCCTAACACAGACTTTCTTTTCCCTCTTCCTGTGAAGAACTATTCTTTATCCCTGCAATATGAAGTATCAGTTTTGCACAGCAAAAAATGGCAAGCCTCATGTTCTTCTGGGTGAAGAGAGAACCAAGAAGCACTCTTAGTGAGAGAGACTCATGCTTGTGCTATTTTCAGTAGGCTCTCCAGATTTCAGAGTAAACAAGATTTCCCCAGACAACACACATAAGTACCTCATGCCAAGTTACTCATCTGAGATGCTGGAAGAATCAAAAAGCAGCAGAAAGGACCATACAAGCTATACAGAAAACTCAACGATTTGAGAAGGTCAGCTTGCCAGATACTAACTGAATTGCAACACATGGTTGCAGAGAGATGTGTGCTACAGAAATAGCATTATCAGAGGTTATTCTCATGCTGCTTGCTGTTGTGCCTCTGCCAAAGGCCCCAGAGCAGAGATATTGCCAAGAACTACTCCAAAGAAGCTCCTGCTGATCTCCATGGGAAATAGCAAGAAGGTTCTTGTAAGCAGAGGCTGTGGGAAGATGATTCTGTATGTTTGTGCTGAACATTAACTGACTCCGTGGCCCTGCTGGCAAAGGGAATCACAGGAGTGCCCCCTGACCCAACTTGTGCAAAAGGGCTTTGCCCTCATAACCTGTTAACTTTACCTGAGGCAGGTAAAAGAGCTCTTGGGTGATCCCTGCTGCTGGCTGAATGGGCAAGCAGAGGGAGGTAGGGACAGTCCTCTCTCCCCAGGTGGTGGATGGGTGTCCATCAGCACGCTGTGACAGCCTGGGACAGCTAGCTGGTGTCTGCTGAGATGCCTTGCTGGCAGCCTGGGCATTCAAATTCTTGCTAGCAGAGGCTGGCACTACCAACAGACTGCACAGCTACACGTTCAACACCTTTCTGTCTGCCACAGACAAACTCCCTCTTAAAATCACTGTAGGGAAGTTCAGCTCTCAAGACCAGTGTTTCAATGAGTGGTTTGACTCTGAACTCTCCTATCAATGTGGCTTTTTCTTGAAATGAAATGATGGAAACTCAGTAAGACAATTACTGCCACTAAGGATGTAAATACCATCTTGGTTTCAGCTGGGAACAAGTTAACTTCCTTCCCAGTATCTGGTACAGTGCTGTGTTTTGGATTTAGCATGAGAATAGTGTTGATAACATGCTGGTGTTTTTAAATGTTGCTGAGCAGTGCTTACACTAAATCAAGGACTTTTCAGCTTCTCATACAGCCCTGCCAGCAAGGAGAGTGGGGGGGCACAAGAACAGCCAGGAGAGCTGGCCCCAACTAACCAAAGGGACATTCCATACCATATAGCATCATGGTCAGACTATAAAGCCAGGGGCAGTTGGCCAGGGGGTGGTGGCTGTTCTTTGGGGACTGGCTGGGCATCAGTCAGCAGGTGCTGAACAACTGCATGATGCATCACTTGTGCTGTATAGTCTTTCATCATTATTACTATATCCCCTTCTTTTTCTGCTCTCTTCAAGTGGTTTTTTCTCAAACCGTGAGTTTTACTTTTTTTCTGATGCTCTCACACATCCCACTGCAGGGGATTGAGTGTGGTGTTCAGCTGCCTGCCAGATTAACTCATGACAACTGCACACCCTCCTCTCCACCCCCAACACAAACCTGTGTCTGCTAAGGCACCAACATTATGGGACACAAGTGCCTGGTACAGGTGTCACCACCCCAACAGAATACTCAGCAGCTGCATTCCGCAGTTCTTCCAACAACCTAAGAAGAAAGCAATCTCCAATTTTATACTACTACTTTTTTTTTCTTAAACAAGCATGAAGTGCTGTTCTGCGTTTATCACATTCTTCATTTACTTCATATTGTACCAAAAATGTACCCTAGATTTTGAGTAAAAGCTTTGAACTCTAAGAAATCTCAGCTGGTTTAAGAAAAACAAACTATATATAAATTATCCATCACCTCCTTCCATTTAGAGACCAAGAAGAGACATTGAAAGCCAGATTTCTTTTAGAGTGCTTCAGCTGGGAACATGTAACCCCTCACAAGCCTGTACTCTGTAGTCTATACATGTAACAATAATAATTGAATAAACATGGGTAAGGGCAGTGAGGATGCTGCAAAACTACATATAGACGAATGCAGGAAAAGATAGGTAATAAATATTCACTATTAAAATTAATGTATTCATAATGCTAATGAGGATAACACACAAATTGCAGACAAACTAGATATTCACATGTTCTACAAATGATCACACTGGCTCCCTTTGTATGGCACTTTCTAGCCATAGCACTGCATGTGCAGGGAAAGGCTTAAGGAGGACCCTGGCACTGTGCTTTGCTATTCCTGGCGATATTTTCATGAACTGTCCTAGTTCGGGGTGAGTCAGAAGTATGACTGGACTCCCACTAAAGTAGATTTGCTTGCATGCCTGTGAGCCTTTTCAGAAGCCAAGAATACTCTCACGTACCATAATGCCAGTTTCTAGCTTCCCACAGAGTGCTGTATTTACTGCACATCAAAGGCCCATTTCTGCTAATGCATACAAGAGAGAAACTCAAGTGTCACAATCAATTTAATCCAGCATTCATCCAGACTGCTGCCTTTGCCCTCATCCCTGTCTGCTTGTTCCTGCCGCTCAGGATTTGTTTTGTGGACTCAGCCAGGGGACTAGTTGGGCTATAAACTAACCTGGGAAAGAAATCCTCTGTTAAAAGCTTAATTATCAGTTGAATCAATTCCCACACCCAGTTTGTTGTGGGGCTGTGTGAACACCAGTACAAGTGTAAGGGTGTGGGCAGGAAAGTGTGAACTGTGGACAGGGGACAGTGGAAATGCTCATTTCAGCAAAAAAAGAAATTTTTTTTGATGGATTAAGTCAGTCACAGAGCTGGAGCTTTATTTATAGTGCAGGAGAACATATGGAGTCCAACAGGAACCGTGGTTTTACTGCAGTAGGAGTTCAGTCTTTCATCCAAAAAGCTGACTCACTATGTTTGAGACAATTCTGTTGCAGGTAAATAGAGAGCAGCAAGTGTCAGATGTGGTAGTAACTCAGGGCATACCAGAGAATCTCTATTTAGTTTTTCTTCCTACAGTATCAGTGCACATGTTCCTGAGTCTGTACCATGATCCTCTCCTGCCAGTGAATGCAACTGAAGAGGTTTCTGTTGTTTTAATTCTAACTTGCTATGGATGGGGGGGCAGGGGAGAAAAGCTTTCAGGTGGTGGGGTTTTTTTATTTGTTTGCTTGTTTTAATAATTTTATTTTTGGCGAGTGCCATTTCTTCCTTTTCTCTGAAAACACGGAGATCCATACACTCCTTCAGAGCACACAAGGTCATAAGTCTTCACCTGAATACTGGACTAATCTGGTAAGTCTTTGACAATGGCTAGACAGGAAAAACATAGACCCCCCAGTCTACAAGTGTTCTGCTACTTCCGCAAATTTTCTTCTCTACTGTACAGGTGAAATCTACTGTTCAATAAAGAATTTTAATATATTGCTCATGAGATTTTGTTTTAAACTTTCCTTCACTAATGGCACAGAACAATTTCTGTAGTTAAAATCAGGAATAGATGAGAAATGGCTAAGACTCAATATTCATCACAAGCAGTCCTTTCCTATTAGCAACTAACATTTTTTCAAACAAAACATACCATCCACGTGTTTCAAGCTTACACTGAAATGCTTTAAAGAAGAGTTACAGGCAAACTTCTGTTTTGCAACCTTCCATTCCTTTACATGTTTCAAACAAATTCCTACCATACCTCTTCATAGCACAAATAACCCCTTCTTTGCTCTAAAAACAATACTTATCCTGGCGGTATGCTTGTTACAACCTATAGTAATAAAGTCATATTGCTGAAACAGATTTTTAAAAAATGAGGGGTACATGGATTTTTAGTTAAAGAAAAGCTATTTCTCTCAAAACATCTTTAAACAGTGGCTCAAACTCTGATGAGCTCTATTTAGTTTTCTAGAAGCCAAAATAACATTCAGATAGCTCAAAAAAATTAAGCAGCTTTAAAAAAATAACTGTTATACAAAATCTAACAAAGATGCTCCATTATCTTTTGGTGGGGCATTGAGCATTATTTAGTATCTGTTACTTCTGCAAAATAATAATGCACATGAAAGAACAAAGTACAACTAGAAGCATTATGCAAATTAAAATCTGTTAGTATCTACCTACACGATCACACATAGCAAGACACATGATATTCAGTCTCAGTAAAAAAGGGTGCATTATTTAAAGTTAGTTTTAAAATGCATGTGTGAGTTAAATATGTGTCACACTCATCATATATGCACAGAAAAATTTAGCAAACCATACTATTTTATGAAGTTAATTCATGATTGAGTCTAAGCTCTGAAAAGGAGGCCATGGCTTTTCCTTTCATCTGAGAGGAGTAAGTAATTTTCTGCATAGATTTTTCTTTCCATCTTACTTGCACGCAACTTCTATCTAATGACTTATTACCATCAATGCAGCTCTAATTAAATGCAGGCAGCTCAGACAGCTGTAGATTAAGGAAGCATCAATTTACTGTAGTGCAGCTTAGGGAGATCCAAAACTCTGGGATGCGCCATGTTCCAGCAATCACGTCCTACGCTGGACCACTCAATTGCTCCCAGTGTTCTTCACAACTCATTTAACACACTGGCAAATTCTGGTATGACTGACAAGTCTTTCATATTATGGGCTCTCAGGCCACTGTGAAAGGCTGGATGAGAAACCTACCCTAAGCTGAAGCTAATAAGGGTTAACTGCACAGTTTGGTATTTAGGAAGTTCTAATGCACAAAACAGAAAATACTAGAAATAACATTTAAAAGCCTGTTTTTCAGTAGTGCATTTTGTGAGCCCATTTGTGATATTTAATTTTGCCTTGTCTGTGTTTTTTATACATATCTAAATTCCTACTCTGCCAGGCAAATCCTCCCAGCCACAGCCACTCTGCACCCTGGTTGAGAGTAGGTGGGCAAGCCCTGAAACAGTGCCTGTTTGTTCAGTCTGTCACCAGCACCGGAGGTCTCAGACCCCTGGGCTGCCAGTCTAAGTGTTTCAAACTTTTGTGTTTAACCTTCAATCCAAGTATAAAACCAAATAGCCCATAAACATTTTATTGCCAACCCATCCACCCCACTCACAGTCTTTCATATAGCTTCAGTGATACACAATCTACCTGCAACCACAGTCAAATGTGAATCCAGATCCAGTTTTTCCCCACACTGTTCAAATACAGCTTCAAGGGAAGCTGGTAAATAACAATATGCTGCTCTATAGTTCACCCCAGTCAGAATACTGATCACAGACAGGCTTGCTAAAGAAAACAAGAACAAAGAATTGATGAAAATAATGGGAGTTTGAAAAACAAATCCTGTTTTGCAAATGGGAAACAGCTTGCCCCAAACCAAGCTCAAGTGGTCCAAGCTCAGTGATTCTCCTACATGTTCAAAATCTCTTCTTCCCAAGACACCTTGACAGCTACCTGGTGCAAGGCTGGGCTTAGAATAGGAGAGTTTCTTCTGGCATCCCACCAACACAATCAGACTCATCCTACATTCCAAATTCTTTGGCTATAGGAGATTAGGCTCCCAAACAAACATAATACCAAGCTGCAATTCAAGGTTTCAGGTTTGAGGATTGCATAACACACAACGAGGTGCATCATCTAATCAAAAGGCTAAGATGTACTTTATAATCACACTTCATAATGCTTAGGGATTTCTAATGACCAAGCAAGGCACTGTCCTGGACAAATGTCACTTTGGAAGTAAGATCTAAATAGCTGCTTCTCATTTAATATTAAAATAATCAAAAGAAATTAGGTTCCTAATTATAGTTTGTAAAACCATATGCCTCTCTTTCTAGTAAAATCGCGCAGCAACATATTGTGTCCTGCACTGACCAGTTCATAAAGCATTCACTGATGCCCCTTTAAGAAGGTTCCTCATTTCCACACAAATACTTGCATGACACTTAAAGGCTGCCACAAATCAGGGTAAGTTTTTCAGCAGAATATCTGGAATCTGTAGGATTTTCCCATAGCTAAAATAAATCATTTGGAAAGTGTTGTCTTTGAAGTTACTAACTACATACAGCAGATTCATTCTTAAGGTGCTTTTAGTTGCAAAAAGCTCAGTAAATATCCCTGTATCGCCTTTTGGGGCCATGTCACTGTGTCAAGGTTAAAGCTCAACAAGGCCAAGTGCAAACTCCTGCACATGGGCTGAGGCAATCCTAAGCACAAACACAGCCTGGGCAGAGACTGGACTGAGAGCAGCCCTGGGAATAAGGACTTGGGAGTATTTGCGGATGAGAAGCTCAACAAGACCTGACATTGTGCACTCACAGCCCAGAAAGCCAATTGTATCCTGGGCTGTGTCAAAAGCAGCACAGCCAGCAGTGTGAGGATGGGGATTCTGTCCTTCTACTCCTATCTTGTGAGAACCCACCTGGAGTCCTGTGGCCAGCTCTGGGGTCCCCAGTAAGGACACAGACCTGCTGGACTGAGTCCAGAGGAGGCCATGAAGATGATCAGAGGGCTGGAGCACCTCTCTATAGAGACAAGAGGAAGGAGCTGGGGTTGTTCAGCCTGGAGAAGAAAAGGCCCCAAAGAGACCTTACAACAATACCTAAAGGGGACCTAAAAATAGGCTGGACTTTTTACTAGGGCATGTAGTGATAGAAAAAATGAGAAATGGCTTCAACTGAAAGAGGGTGGATTTTGATAAGAGTATTAGGAAGAAATTCTGTACTGTGAGTGTGATGAGGCAGGCACTGGAACGGGCTGCCCAGAGAAGTTGTGGATGCCCCATCCCTGGAAGTGTCCAAGGCCAGACTGGATGGGGCATCCACATGGGGCTCTGAGCAACCCCTGGTCTTATGGAAGGTGTTCCTACCCCTAGAATCATATGATCTTTAATGTCCCTTCCAACCCAAACTATTCTATGAATTCATGTATTTATCTATTTTTACAGCAGCAATCAACATCATTTGCAGTCAAGATGCAGAAAGCAGCTCCCAAATATGGGTTACAGTTTTTAATAAATGGATTCTTTAGCACTGATTAAGATTACTGTCTCATGTTTATTTGATGCTTCATTCTATTCAGAAATTAGATATTGATGAGAATCTGGGTCACAAAGGTATTTGAATCTCTGTGCAAGATAAAGGTGAATGAAAAGAATGAAGACAGATATAAACACTTCTGAAGACAAGTACAGTTAGCATCTAATGCATTTTTTAGAGAGTGTAAGCATCATCACATTTCCATTCTTTTAATATGGCCAAAATGAAAAAAACAGCAGAGTGATATGATGCTTTCATATAACCATGGTGATATGAGATAAAGACAGGAGCTATTTTTTACGTTTTCAGTATTACTATCCTTAACAGGCTGCAAGAATAAATTTAAAGACAGAGGGTGGGGTGTCAAAATGAGCCCTTAGCTTAGTGTTCTATATATGAAGCCAGCATGCAAAAACTAACTTACAGGTACAGTGTTCAGATGCCGCATATTTTATTGGGATGTCTCTTTCATAGGAGCTAGGGCTCAAAATGGTTACTGAATGTTGGCCACTGAAAGCTTTTGGAATGTGATAGTACCATGATGAACTAGATGATGTAGTCAACACCACAAGCCTCACACTGATTTGTGATTCTCAGACAAATATTGTATCAAATCAACTCTCAGTGAAACATGAGATTTGGAAGGGAGAGAAAACCTATTTTAAGCTGGTATTTCCAACAAAGGTGTGCTTTTGTTTTATAGCTAAGTAAGACCAACTCAGATAGCTGCTGCTGCAGCAGCCCTGCTGCTCCTTCTGTGCTGACTGCAGTATGGCTATTCAGGGAGCTAAATCAACAAACCTTCTACAAAAAGTTGCAATCACTTTTTCTGCTGTTTTAGCTTCCGGTGAAAGCACATGGCCAAGGAACCAGGTAGGAAGGCAGAGGAAAAAGCTCATCCTTTGCAGGAGTGATCACTTATTAGTCTGACTAATTTGTAATAGAGAAGCACTTCCTACAGTTCCTGTCCACAGTAAAGTTCCTCACCAGACTGAGCTGGGCGGAGGGGAATTTGAGATTGTAAACAGTTAGAAACCCATTTATTTGCAATCATGTGGGTTCACATCTTGTAAGGATGATGATAAGGCACAGAGCCATCTTTATTATAAAGTCACACATAAATCATGGTCAGTAACATAACTTCCAGGCAGAAATATTTTTTGTCACAGGTGAAAGGAATCCATGTCAAGTAGAAGGAAGACAAAGGCAGAAAGCAGCATGATGTCAAAGGATAGCATGGTCCAGTTTATAACCTCAGCTGAATTCCTGTGAAACTGTGCCCAGTGGAAGAGGTGTTTAGTGTATTAGGTTGATTGAAGCACTGTATGCAAGGGAAAGGTCCTTGAACAGGTACAAGGAAAGAAGCGAAGAAAAGGGAAAAGCTTTTCCTGTGCTCAACAGCAATATGCACTTCAGACAAAATCTTCCAAGCTAACATTTATTCCTTCTAGAAGCCAGTTCCTAACTTCAGTTTCCTGATACCATGAATTTGCTGAATGATATTCTGAAAAGCCTTTTTCCCTCCAGTTACCTGTGTACTCAACCACATGGGCTGTGGAATGTGTCTTACCATACAAGTGTCCAGATCCTCCAAACGTTCTATCTCTGTCAGCTCCTCAACTGTGATCATTGAGCGTTTTGTGGGTTTTTCTTCAGCTAACTCAATCTCCAGTGATTCTTGCTGTGGAAGTGGTTTGCCACGCCTGGTCAAATGATCAGCCTGGAGAGAAAGATAAAGACAAGAACACACCAGTCAAACTTAAAAAAGACAAAGAGAAACCAACCGGAAAGTTTACAGAATTTTGGTGATCAGAGATCCTGGAAGACCAAGTGCAAGACAAAAACTCAGTTATGTTGGTTAGTCTTCACACTGGGTTTGTTTTACAAAGAAAATGAAAGTGTGGAGGGGAAGCTTTTTCTTGAACCATTTTTTTTTAATTAACAAACACAAAGACATGTACAATTTCAGCCAATATAATTTTCATAATTATTCAGTGGCCAAAACGTTATAATCCGCTACTCACAAAAGTAAGACAGCTTTAAATACCTCAGTTCTGTTTCACTGAAGAAATAGATAGGGAAAAGCTGTAACAACAATAAAGTCTATTTTTAGACCTGCAGAGAAAAAACTGTTACTAGGACCACAGAGAATGTTATATAAACCACCCTGGATTGTATTTGGTTAGAATGGAGTGGGCTCATGATGTCATGAAAATGAAGAAATATTTTCTAGCTCTTTTGATAACTGGAGAGAATATTAAATAAACATCTGCTAAAAGCAAATATTTGAAGATCAGCCATCCCAAATCAATTAGTCACAGAAGTCTTCAAAGAGGCAGCTAGGGAGAGCTGTAGTCCACTGCTTAACATCAGCACAATTTGGGACAACCCGTGGATTGCAGTTTTCTGGCCATTAGAAAAGGTAAACAGATGACCTGAGTCAATTATAGCTCATTTAATCTGGTGTCTGCTTAGGAGAAGCAACTGGAGAGCTGCTATGGATTTATCTTCAAGCACATGAAAATAGCTGCAATAATAATCAATGCTAATCATCACCACATTAGGCAAACTGAGGTCTTGTCAAACAAGGTTTATTTTTCAAAGTTGCCTCAAACAATCCTATGCCAATGAAACAAACACAGATGTGTGGGTGGTGGAATTAGTAGAACATGACACTCCAATTTAAGGAGCTGGCTGAGAACTGTATCAGTGCATTTAATCTTTGCTGTACTAAGAATGAGCTGCCAGCTCTCAGACTGCAGCTGTCAGTTGAAGATTAACAATGTCAAATTAGACAGGAGCTCCTCTACTAGTGTTTCTGAGATCAGTACTCCTCTATATTTTCATCAGTGCTGTATATCTGAATGCACCTGCAGCTAACAGAAACATGGCAGAGTTAAATGGTGAAAGGGACATGTTAATAATGCAGGCCAAAATGGATCACAAAGCAAATCAACAGACACCAAAATGTACAGTCAATCATTCCTTAGGAAGCAAGAGCACTGGCAATTAGCCAGTTTCACAATCCTGAAAAGCAACAAGTGTCCAGAAGCCTTTAGTGGGAGGGAGGTCTAGCAAACCCTGTCCTGAAAATGAGCTATCACTGAAACTCTAACAAAAGGATGGAATTCTTATATTCTTGGCTATGTAAATACAAGGAATAAGTAATATCAGGAGAAAAACAATTTCACTCCTGTGAAAAGTGTTGGTTAAAACACCTAAATAGTCTGTCTGGTTCTGGAAACCACAATTTTAAAAGCAACTCCTTAAACAGCTGGAAAAATTGCAGAGGATTTTCAGTGAAGTGACTCAAAGGCTGGAGAAAATGACGTACTGTGCAGGAATCAGGGTATGTCCAGGTTGTGCAACACCACTGGACAGAAACAGCCCAGTCACTGCTCATTCCAGCTGAGCCTCCTCCAGGACAAACTGGAGCTCATTCATGTGGTCTCTCCCACAGCAGGCTGCTGCTGCTGCACAGCTCCAGAGACCAGAGGTTGTACCTTGACACAATGCTGCTCTGTATTACTAAGATGCACACTCAAATAACTTAGTCTTTTACTGAAAAAAGGGGGAGAAGGGGCAGAAAGAGTGATTTGTTTTCTGTGTGTGAGGACTTTCACAGAGAGGAAATAAAGAGAAATATATATGGTTCCCTTATCTTGTGGAGAAAAGCATCTGAAAAAAATTATGACTGCAAGTTGAAGCCAGAGAAATTTTAATTAGAAATGAAGAGCAACTTTAATCAGAATGACCATCCACTAAGTTCCTTAAAAAAAAAAAAAAAAAAAAAAAAAGAGTACTGGATTGTCCTTACACAGCTCCATTGCCTTAGAAGCAAAAAAAAGTTTTCTGTGGATACACAGTTGTTTATTTCTTCTACTCTTGATGAGGCAAGTACTTCTATAATAAATATCTGTCCCTCCCAACAGCTCAGCACCTTCAAGTAACAATGCTTCCTTTCCTACATTCCTACTCCTTTCTCTTCAAACTTGATACCTACATTTCTGAGGTAATCCCAAAATGTACTCATTCAGGGAACAAGGTCTCAGCAGAGCCCAAAGAATTCTAAAGAATGAAATCCTGCCTCTCATTTCATGAGCAGGATACTTATACAACCCTTATACTCTCACCTTGATAAACAGAGGCACTGTTCTTAACTGATGACTCAAAGCTGCCTCCTGATGGCATTTTTAGTTCTAGATCTGACAACAGCTCAAAAGATAATAGGACCAATATATAACACAATTTCTTCCAAGGCTGCATGTCTCTTAAAGCAAAGAGGCAAGAGCCCCAAAATCACATTTCAAAAGATGTCACAATGTCAACGAAAATAAGACCAATTTCAAAACAGAGCTGTCAAAGGAGAAACTGAACAAGTTATAAATGTAAATGGCATTGCTAAGATCTGGCAGATTAGATATCAACCAAGAAAAAACTCACCAGTTTGTGATGGCAATGGGAAAGTGCATCCAGGATTTCATCTACAACTCGGTCAGACAGGAAAGAAGCCACTGTCAGCTTTACTTCGCTGTGTGAGGATTAAAAATGAGAGAACTTCTTAATTCAAGGAGGAGATTTTCATCTTTATTACCCATTCAACAGTGTGACGATTATCCACAGTGCTGTCATTTTATTTGAAGTAAAACATTAGAGGGTGTCAGGATACATGACTGCAGGTTTCAGAAATAAACTCATGAATCACACAATAAACACAGGAGCCTCTGTACCATATTTAACCTGCTTCTAACAGTTTTCCATGAGATGAAATGAAAACATCTGGTAAGAGAGCTGAATAAAAATAAGAAGTGAAACTCAGAAAGGAACACTCCTCCACTGAAGTCAGACAAACATGAATCTCAGATGAATGGGATTAGGAACAGCGCTGTCTGTTTAACACCATGAACAACTACAATCCATTCATTTCCTCAATTCCTTTTTGTGTTAGTCTGCCAGTAAGGACAAGTGTATAATGTTGGTTCTCCAGCCAATGCCAACATAATCTTGCTTCCTCTTTTGCTCAAGGTAACCACTTTGTGTCTCAACAATTCTTGTCAGCCATTTCCACTGCACAGACATGTGGAACACCACCACACCTGCACAGTGAACTTAGGTTTCACTGGTAACTCCCCCTGAGGAAATGTGTTCCTTGCGTTGCTCCCTTGGAATCTTTGGTGACAGCACCAAATGCTCTGCCTGTGGAAAGCAGCTGGGTTGGAGCTAACCAGCACGACTGCCCGAGCTGCAGCCTTGAGCTCCACCTCTGCTGCCTCTATGCTTTCAAGGCCAGCTCTTTCAACTGACACTTGCCAGCAAGTGACATGATTTTGGTTCATTGTTTTGATGTGTGGACTGAGCTGCACTGGACTAACAAAGCTATTTTTGTCTGGGGCTAGCACTACTGCCACAGAGAGCCCAGAGAAAAAAGTAAGGAACTACTTGGAAAGGCAATGCAATTCATGGGGAGGCAGAATTGTGGCCAAGCCACAGTGGGAAGAGAATGAGAGTAAAGGAATCTCCCTCAGTAAATGGCATTAATTTCAAATAATATAAGTCAGGAAGGGTCACACTGACAGTTCCAGCTTCTACAAGTGGAAGAGGCAATATTATTGTCTGGGGGCCAAGATTTGTTTGATAGGACTGAAGTGAAGAAAACTTACTTCCTAAGCCATTCAAAACATTGTGAAGGCATAGCTAAAGTCTTTAACACCTTTTCCTGCCTGTTTGCTGCACCCTGCAAAATTAATTCCCCAGTCTTACTGTTTTCTTCTTCTTCGAAGGTATTAGCATCACAATGCAAAATGTCATGTCTTTCAAGCATCAGGCAGAAAGGAACTCAGAATGTTCCAGTACAGGTCAACCACATTATACTGCGTAAATATATTCTCTGGATTTTACCTGATCAGTTAAAGATCAGGTAAAATCCTCCTTTTTTTAAAGGACAAACTAAGAGTTATTTAGGGTAATGGTTTCTGCTCCAGGTTTGTGGTTTGTATACGCAAGTTTCCATTTTCTAAGCACATCTGTCTGCTGGGCACAACTCCCACACAAAGTTTCAAAGTGATTGCTACAGCTATAGGACAAGACCAAATGTAACAACAGACAAAGTACTACTACCAGTCAAAGCAAAGAGTGCAATTTCCTTCTATTACATTAACTCAATGTTATGTGAGAACATAAAGTTTTTTTAAAAAGTATCAGCCATGAAAATGTTATTTGTGTACCATAAACCAAGTCCTTCACTAAATAAGGGAGCACATGCATTAATGATCTAAGTTAACATCCCTAGAGATTCCAAATATATGAATCACCTGAACTAACTTCCCCAGACCTGTCAGACAATTTCCTGCTCTTTGAACGCCGCAATATAGTTTCTTGTAAGTCACCAAAGAATTCCAAAATTCTTCTACTACACAAACACACATACATGCAAGCCCAAAATTCAAATTCCTATTTTGCTAGATTAGTCTCTTAAAGTACCTAATTTTATTGAGGATATCAATTCCAGACTGCTCCAAGAGGACATTTTTCACAAAAGTGCGTGGGATGGAAATCTTCTCAGTGCTGGCCTCAATGAGGTCTTCACGGATGCGAGCCTTCTTCATTACATTTGGGCAAAGGTTTTCTGCTGCATCCACCATAGACTCAAGCAGTGTCTGCAGCACAGTAAGCAAAAAATAACATTAGATATTGGGATTTACTTTAGCTGGAAGGCAACATTACTCTGGTGAATAGCACTATGACACTTTTAGACATGTAGTTTCTACAATTCTTCTTCCTGCTTTCTGATCCATTTTGCGTCCAGCTGCAATATAAGACATTTTACAAAATATAGCTTTGAGAATCAACACACTTGTTCTGAAAATGACCCACAAACTGTATATGTTTGCCTTTTCAAATATGAAACATTTACATCTCTGTGTGTTTAACTGTCAGAACAAATTAGCTTCCCTTGTGCACCCACCACTGCAGTGGATGCTCTGCTGCAGCTGCCTTCCCTCTAAATTGTGCCCAGAATGACCAATTTTCATCAATGCTCCAGTCCTGCCAATTTGTAAGAAGCATCAGTAAATGAAGAAGGGAGACTCCTGAGCACTCAGCATGCTGTACATGGCTGGAATATACCAGCTGAATATTAAGAAGTAGCTACAAGTGTGATCTGCAGTTGGCATGCAAACCCTTAATATATGGATCCAATTTATATACATGTAAATCTACAGAGAACTTTAGGTGTAGCAAACAATTTTTATTCACACAGAGTCACACAATGGATAAAAGGTTGGAAGGGATCACAGAAGGTTATCTAGCCCAACCTCCCTGTGCCAGCAGATTTCCCTAGAGCACATGGCACAGGATTGTGTTCAGACAGCTTTTGAATACCTCCAGTGAGGGGACTCCACACATGCTCTGGGCAGCCTGTTCCAGTGCATGGTCACCCACACAGGAAAAATCCAGAGAAGGGTGGAAAAAGAAAGGAACAGACCAGAGCCCAGTTTACTGAAATGGGCCAACTTGTCTCCATTAAGACTGAGGGTTGATAAACAAACAGAAAAAGGTATTGACAAATGAAAAAAAAAAAAAAAAGAAACAAAGCTTAACTGGAACAGTGTACTAGGTAAGCCCAGATCTTACCCAGGCATTTGTAAATTGTACAAAAATAAGAACTGCACCCCTTGAAAACTCTACTGACATCCTTTTTCTTCTCAAACCCACACCACAGGTAAGTAACCTCAGATTCAACTCCATTGTATCAGAGCTTTTATCTCTTCGCACAGCTCTACCATAACTAACAATTTTCTTATGTAGACATTGACCGAGAAAAAAACACCACTGCTGCATAATAATTTCAATGATTCAAAGCAGCATCTTGCAGTCTGTAGCTCTTACAGATTGAAAAAAAAACAACAAAGCAACATAAAGCAGCCACAGTGTACAGGAAAGTCCAATCGTTACAACATTTGATTTACAGCTGCAAGGGACAACTGCCATTATAGCTAATAATAAAGCTTGTTTCTGGTGCACTTTCTCAAGGTGCACTTTAAGAACTCTTCCCACACTCCCTCCTTCAATCCTCAAGCAGATTCTGGGGCAGCATAACTAATGAAGAGACTTTTAAGCCTCTGTGGCCATATCTCCATGGGGGATGAAGAACTTAATCTAGTTAGGGCTAGATTAGGGCTAGAGAAAACTGAGCCAGGTAGGCTACTGATGAGAGTTCCTGACACATCCGTTTTTTCCTATGGTATTTATTCACTGGTGCAATTGTGTAGTTTACTGTGAAAAAATTCCTTAGCCTCTCAAGAGTTACTGACGGATTGCAATCATGAAAGTGATGGACGTGCTATGTTGAATTACAACTGCAGTCTAAGCATGATCTTTTAAAATGATCATGTGAAAAAATGCTGCGTGAAGGCATCAGTGGGAAGTAGCAGGAAAAACCTAGACTTCTCCTGAGATTTTCAAGACCAATTTTTATTCAAAACAGAGAGAATGTGCAATTTAAAAGTCAAATAGAGTTTGGATCTTATCTTTAATTGCACAACTGAACATAATTCCTTTAATGGTGGATTTTAGCCGTTGATTTCACATGACTATTATCTAGAGAAAGTATCTACAGAAACCTTTCCTCACCTCCTAATTCCATCCCAACACTTTTCACTGATGGAAAGCCATAGTTACCAATATTGACTGTGAATGGACACACATTTCAGTCACAAGGCTACAAGTACCACTCACTAGGTGAAAGAAGAGAAGAAAGTACTGCCCTCAATTAAAGAATCTGAACATTCAAGAGAAAGATAAGGAAAAGTATGGCGATATCAAAACAAAAAATGGAACAGGTAATGGAGCCAACAAACCCTTTGCACTAGGACAAAATTTAAGAAGAGTATTTTGAGCATTCCTGCTCCCACAAAACAATCGTGTTTGTGTAGACTCCTGCTTATTTTCCTGTTTATTTGTCCTGCTTATTTTCCCTCGGGCCTTTGCTGACCAAATAAAGCATCTCCAGGTTCTGTGTGTCCACAGTGACACCAGCAGGAGAAGAAAAAGGCAAGGGTCTTGCTATAATTTCTCCTTTGGTCAAGTCAACTCACTCCAAAACATTATTTTTCCTTACTCTTTCTTCACTGCACTTCCTTTCCTTGAGTTTAAAAAAAAAGCCAAAAAAACCCCAAAAAAACAACTTAAAAAGTCTCTTATTTACCCGAACAATGTTCATTGACTGTAATGAATTTCCAAACTTCTTTTTAGAATCAGGCTCTGGTTGCTATGGAAACTAAAAGTCAAAACTCCTCTTACAGCACACAGGATGTTTTTTCCCCAACAATTACAAAAAGAACTGTCCTTATGTGAGCTCTCTTATCTATCCTTACAAATAATAAATTGCTTATGATGTTTTGAATTGACCTAAACAACTGGGGAAAATATAATCCCAATCCATGTTCAGCACTTCCTCCTCCAGCCATAGAACTTCAAGGAAAACCTTTCCACCTTAAGTGAAAATTAATAAAAATAAATGTTGGAGTACAAAGCGCATTTTGACTTTATAGTTTCTTGTAAGCCACTTGAACTTGAATGCCACACAAATCAGAAGTAAATGTAAAAGTCAGAATGGTTGAGCTGAAGTGCCTTTTGTTATAAATTGGTAAATGTGTAAATGGAAGACACATTAACTCAGGAATATTCCAAATGCTGATGAGGCTTTTTTTTCCCTTCTATAAGACTCTCCAAGATGAACATTTATAAGTGCATGAGCCCAGCATGAAGGGCTGATCTGACTATTCCTGTCCCAATAATACCCTAGAAGTTCCACTGGGAAGAATCTTATGGATAAATCACTTTCATGTCTGCAGAAATCTTCACCTTATTTCATATAATGGGGAAATGGAGAAACATACTAAAAATAGAGCACCATTTTCCTCCTCATTAACTTTCTAATTTCAAAAAAGTAATTAGTAATATGGCATTATTATTGTTCTTCATTATATTCCCACTGACTGAAGCATTTTCATGTTTCAACTGCAAGATCAAAGAATTTGAAGGTTGTAAAGTGTTTAAATACAACAGAACACAGGCAAAGCAGCTTAGTCATAAACTGAGGTTGATCTGAGCTGCCCCAGAGCCATATTTTCAAATTCATCAGCTTCCGTACAGATCCCAACTGTCGGTAAAATTTCTCCTCTTTGTCTTCTTCCTGGACTGGTACCTTTGCACATGATATATGGATGACTCTTCTTTGCTTGTTATATAGGAAGAGTAAACATAACTGAAGGTTTAAGTTTCTGAGCAGGAGCTGGCTGAGGACGCAGGTAAGAACATTTACAGATCAATGACATCTATTTCAAGAACTGAGTTTTGACAGGCATCTTGTGAAAAGATTTCCTGTGAAGCTGCCTGTACCAATTATTTGGGCACTTTCAGTGCTACACACAAGTTACCCAAGTCAAACAGTAAATTGGAAATCCCGCATCAGGTTCAAAAGTGATTACTGAGGAAAAAAATCTACAATGAAGTCTACAAAAAATCAGCTTTCACTCCACTGGGACTCCTTAACTACTGTGCACTTTACTCCACGGCATGAGGCTTCTTAGGGTGCTTAAGAAACACCTTCATAAAGTGTTGAAGGAGCAACTGATTAGTATTCCCCTTCTAGCAGATGAAAAAAGATGATAATAAACAGTATATGCTCCTTCTTCCCACTGAAAACACTAAAGCAACTTTTTACTTTATTCCAAATGGGCAAAAATCCAAATAATAAGGCCCGAAGTTATAAGAAACTAATAATGGAAACACAGCTAGCTTACACACAAATCTACTGAGAAGAAAAACGAAGTGTGGCTTTTACAACAGAAAACCTCAGATTTAGTTATTCTTGAATGTGAGAGATGGTAACGCATCTCTATCCACAGACCTTAAGTTGCTCATCCACGACCCTTGTGACTTCTCCAGCCATGGATTCAAGTGTCTCTTGGATTGGGTTGGAGAGTGAACCATTTGCTCCTGCCCAAGAAGCTCCACCGAGGTGATACAGATTTGGTAGGAGCTGTAAGACAGGAAGAGTACCTTCAGAAAACAGGCTCATCACTACCTGTCTTCAAACCAGGACAAATAGCAGAAAATGTCTTTAGCTAAATCAAAGTCTACAAAGCAGAATTATTTTATCACTCTGAATTCTGCCTATAGAAGAAAACTTTCATCTAAAGAAAACACTCTTTTGTGACACATCATTATTTTCACTCCCCAAAAGGAGAAAAGCTGCAAGCACACACAGAACTGCTCTCAGCATGACCAGCATGCTGGGAAAGGCTTACTGTTTTGGAGTTCTTAGCATCCCGCATAAGCCGTTCTGCACATTTGACATCCTCCTGTACAGCATCCACACCACAGTTTCTTAAAGAGTTGAGATGATCTTGCACTTTTACACATATTCTGTCAATCATCTACTTGAACAAAAGAAAACAAAAGATAAAACATCAGAACGTTGGTTAAACACAACCTTAATCCAGTCCAGGTAGAAAATCAATAGTAGCATGATGAGATTAGGAGTGACAATATACCAACCTTGAAAAACACAAGACCTTGGAAGTATGTCAATACTATTGAAGGAAAGAACTACATCTCATGAAGACACACCTGAACATTGCAAATATAAATAAAACTTTACAATCAGAAAAAATAAATGCTGCGGAATATTTCCCCCACAGTTACCTCCAGCATAACTGCAAATAATCAACAAGTTATCCTGTTTAAGAGTAACTCTGATTTTCGGAGCAAATTTAATGCTGAAAATGTTGTTGATATACCTAAGACTAAGGTCTAAACGTCTCTGAACTGTTAAGAAGTTCAGACAGTAAAAGAAAGCCCTGTCACCACACAGAGACTTCTACAGCCTAAGCAAAATGCAACTGCGCACGCTTCTGCAGTACTCTTTCAAAATGTAAATATTCTTAGTTGCAAGGGAATTAAAACTATCAAAGCAGAAGTTTCCATCAGACATTTCACAGTGGGATAAATTGAACTTAATCTGTACCCACAAGATAATTCACTCAACATGCTGCAAATGCAGGGCAGGTGGTATATCTGTATCTTACAAGACAAACCACTAAAAATGCCTGACACATAGTCAGCTTTAATTAAGATATATGAGGCAGTGAGATATAATAGTTAAAAGTCTTTATCAGCCCACTTAGCATACATTAGAACTGGCTATTTGACATTTTGAAGTAACATCTGAATGCAAGCATCATCCTCTAAAGTCTAGCATCTTACATCATTAGCAATGAGAACTGAAATAATTTCACAGCATGGTCCTTTTTGGGTCCACATGACTCTTCCTCTTCAAAGGGTTTTGGGTGGTTTTCCTTTTTTCACATGTACAAAAAGCTAATTAATTATTAGACTGTAGAAAGTCTCACTGGGACATCTGGACAGAAAAAAAAATACATTCTGGGAATAATAATGCAATTCTACCATATTAGAGAGTCTTTTCCAGCTCTCTTTTAAAACTGTTTTAAAAATCCATCCTTATTGTACACAATTTAATATAGAAATGAGTAACTTTATTTCAAAATAACAAAAAATTACATTTCCTGAAACTGGATGTGTATGTAGTGTTGGAGAAAAGCACAACTAAAACCAACAAGCAATAAAAATATCTAAAGTTATTTGATATAGAGATATTAACTTGGGGGGAGGAGTGGCATTGGAACAGATAAATTACTAGAACAAAACAATTGCTCTTGCAGTTTTTAGTTCCAGTGTATCTCCATACACCATGTTCTCTCTCAAGAGATTAGAGTCCAATTTCAGGTTCCAGTAATGAAAGACTGTCCCATTAAATTTTAATAACACAGGTACAGGACAAGCAAACCAAACTATTCCTAGTTTCAACAGTAGTTTACTTGGTAATAGCTTGAGTCTTTCTCTACATGGTACTGCACTATAGAAGACTTCCCTCTCACAAATGCTTTCCTTCTAAACATATTGTCATTGATGATTATCACTTCTTGGGAAACAGTATAACCCACGAGGCACATCTTAAAAGTACTCAGAATGAAAAAGAACTCCCCCCCCAGGCAGATTTTAGGCACTGAGAAGTCTAGTAAGTGACAAATTCTCACCTGCTGAGTGGTACTAGTGACAATGCCTTGCTGCAGCCGATATGCTTGCTCCTGTAGGTACTTCCTGGTCTCATGATTACGAAGCAAATAGTTTTCTATCTAAAAAAGGGCAGAAAAAAAGAGCAGATTAGGAAACTGATTTGACTCGTCACATTGTAATTTGCTTTCAATTTTGCTGCCATGTCAGAATTGGGGACTGACAAGAAAAACCACCTAATTATTTATTATCTACAAACTTTATTTTGTGTGTCTCAATGCTTAATAACCCCATTGGCTAATTCACTCACAAACTAGTGAAACATGGTTAAACATTGTGCTTTTGCCAGTGTTTTCTGAAAGAGTCTTCTATTTTGAACAATTTCGCAAATTATGCTGACAAAGGATTAGATCCTGGTTTGAGAAATATTTGAAGGGACTCTAACTGTTATGTGTTGTAGAGATCATGACGACTCAAGATATTTGATTAATTCCTTTAGATGTCTTTGGCCTGCTGCAAAGACACAGATTTGAATAGCAATGTCTGAAGAGAAAATAAACTACATAAAAGTGTCTAAGTGATAGTGCAGTCTGAGTTCACGTGTTAGTTAAGGCTAAGCAGTGCAGAAGTGCTCTTCAAAGACAAGTGACTCCTATTTACAGCCCACCACAATTGTCACCAGCAGTGAACACCTACCATCAGCCAACTTTATGGCTGCTCTACCAAACTTAGTGAAGTCAAAAAACACACAAACTATTAGTAAACTGTTTAAGGTTCATAAAAGGTGATGGATCTGGTTTGAAAAAAAGAGGGGAGAAAAGGATAGGTGGAGTGGCCAGCAGATTGTGAGGCAGAGATCAGTGGGGATGGTCTTACAAACCAGCAGCAGCAAGAACTGCAACATTCTGACCATGCCCCAGAGTAACTCTGGATTTATCCAGTTTGCCCACCCCAAGGAAAATGTGCTCAGGAGCTCAGGGGTGTGGCTGCTGTGTCCATCAGTCAGTGCAATTGTCCTGGCACCAGGCATGAGAGCTCAGTCCATGCAGGCATTCCTACCTGCAGGGAATCAGCTGTGTTCACAGCATCACTCTCAACACTGTTACCTTTTCTGGGAGGGAATTCCATGTGTTGTGCAAAGAAAGCCTGAACCACACGTGTTAAACTCAGGGTCTAACAGTTTTAGCAACTTTGATGTGAATAAAAGAAAATGCTCTTTGTACATAGTGCCTAATTAACGTGTAGAATTTAAATCCCCATGGCCAGAAGCTTCACAGTATTTCTTTCAGAAATGCATCTATCAGTCTAAATATGAACCTAGCCAATTATATTAAATTAGATGTAAGAAATATGTCCATCCCCCACAAAGCAGATTTTTAAAAGCAGAATTAAGGTGATTTTCATCCATCAAAGAAAAAGGTACTAACTACCAGCACTTCTCCCTGTGATACCCAAATTACTGAAAATAAGGATCATAGATATTTGCTTTCTAATCACAGTTATCTGTAAGAACTGTTTATAAGGCTTTTATGACCTTACCTTGGCTGAAGGAAAACTACTCATTAAAGAGATGTGAAATGTATGCTTCTTGATTGAGCAGGAGGCTCATTTGGAGCTTGCAAGATTTACCATAATAAAACTCAGCTGGGAGTTTTATAACTCATGCAAGTGGAACAGCTACAGATACTGTCAACACCTTTTCATCCAAAAGAACATGCTGGTGCAGTTGCTTACTTAGGGCAACACAGTGTGTGAATTTTATATGTACACTATAAAACACAGGCAGTAATTGATTTCATCCTCCTTCAAATTAAAGAGCATCCTTTGTCTCGTACAGAGCTAACTGCACTTTTTATGCCAATATAAAAAATGTGCACCAATAATTCCAAACATTTGGCACAAGCACATATGTAATAAACATGCAGTTTGGCACTCTCCCTTTCACAGTCAGTCACACAGCAATACCAGGTCTAGCTTGCACTTACTTAGTTATGATATTTTGACAATACACCATTGTATTCCACCAGCCTTCATTCCCAGCATTCTTTGGAATAAAAAGCTCTTGCAGCATTTGATTACCATGTATATGTCTATGTAAACCAAACAACCCTGAATCCAGCATAGTATTCTTATTCAGCCAAGCATGAAGTCTCAGTCACTTAAAATTACTATATTTTTGCTGGTTTTATTTCTGTTCACTAGTGGCATATGCAATACCTTTTGCAGTGCCTCTTCTGTTTTCTCAGGGTTTGTTTTGAGTGCTTGGGAAGCATCATTCATCGGTATAGGCATGAATCTCAATGTATAATTCCTAAAGAAAAAGAAATTGATTGTGAAAGTTAACCTAATTTCTGTATCTCTTCATAAGAATAACCTTGCAGCGAGAAATAAAGTGCATCTAGCTTGTCCGTGAAAGGTGCTCAGAATGTATTTTTCACATTTTTTAAGTGGAATAGCTGGAAGCATGCATGCTCTTTTTTGCTGTTAATTCTTCTTTGCCACTAGACAGAGAGGCAGACTTTGAAAAGTACTCACACGGTCAATGCCCAGTGGCTGCTGACTGAAGGCCTAGCTCCCCTCTGAACCTCTCTGCACAAGGTTAGATATTTTTCCTATATCTACACAAAACAGGGAGTACCAGTAGCTGCTGGCAAGTGTATCAGATCTAAGACTAAATGGAAATATTCAGTAATAGACAGATAGCAACTAAGAGACTGAGTTTTAGAAATTTACTGTTTAATAACTTCTTGTGTTTACAGCAATTTGAAGGCACTTGCTGAATTTTTAATAAAAAGCTGACAAAACAAGCATAGCATCTCCACATTGCTTTATGCTAACAATTGTTCCCTGCATTTTACTTATTTGCTCGCAAAATATTTCTGCAGCTTTGTCCATCTGCTGCAATAAGAGATTAAAGATATGAGTTTGGTCTTGAGTCAAAATTATATTTAAACTCTGAGAACATAAATTGGCTATCATAACACAGTTATACCTGAAATGTTACATACAGTGGTAAGTCCAAAAACTTCAGACTTGAATAAATGGAAAGCAAAAAAAGAGCAGGAAGTTCTTAAACCCAGGAAAGGAAATTATTCTTTCTATTTTCAATTAATACTTAATTTCCTGCAAACATCTCTTTCTCCTCCTTCTGCAAACATCCCACTAACAGCCTGTTCCTATTCCATCCAGAGCTACATAAATATATTTGGAACCCTCTATTTCTGAGCACTTTAAAGTTGGCAATTTCAGTTGAGTCACCACCACTGATGACAGTAGACCACTCTTCACTAAATGCACGAACTCCAACAGCAGACACCTTATATAGTGTGAAACTCCAAGCTTCTTTCACTTCTTGTCCCACCAGTTTCCTGGCCACGTGCGACACCATTCTCTGAAAGGCAGTGTCCTCCTGAGCTGCAAACATGCAGATTCATCAATACTACCCAGAATTTTGCTTTAAATGATAATGAAAGACTTCCGTGTTTCTTCTTGCAAACATGTTGATGCACAGATATCAGTGGCAGACACTCACAGTCCCTGTCCTTCCACAGTCTCGACTGCAGCACAGTCAGAAAATTAACTCTTCTTTCTAGTTGTCTTGTCCTTCAAAAGAACATTGCAAACATACACAGATCCTGTTATGTGTCCTCATGCAATACTAACCAGTGAATAACTGGCTGTCCACGACCACAGGGAAAATTTTTAAATGCCAAAGACACCAAGCTCAAAGACAGATTACAGAGCTTGCTGATTGCCTGACAGGATCTCTGGAGCTGATGGACATTTAATAAATCCCATTCATTGAAATCTGTAATTGCCAGCTCTCATGCTAGCAGTTATATGCTAAATTCAATTTAGTCAAAGGCTTTGTGCACCCTCCCTCACACACATGGACACACAGAAGGGAAAGAGGGAAAATGAAAGCCAAGGAGATTTCATGGACACACAATCATAGAGGCAAACTTTAGAAGACCATTACCCTAAGGAAGGAAGGAAAGCTTCTGTACTTGGTTTGCTTTCGGATAAACAGTATTTTTTCAAAATGCAACTTCATTTTCACCTAAGAATTAACCAGCCCATAGGGGAAAATACCAAGAATTTAAAGCTTGCTTTTCAACTTTACCTTTACACTTTGTTTTTCTCTGTTTCCTTGAAGTCTAAAATATTTCTCCATTCTTCTTTTTATTAACACTCCACTTGTCTCTTGTAAAAGAGTGCATTTTGCTAGAAACTCAATAATCCAGTGATTTCCTAACACATCAATATACTCAGCAAAATACCTATATTTAAAGGATATTAAATTTCAGAGGTGCTCAAAGACTGTTAAAGGTCCCAAATGTCCCAAAAACCTGTCCCAAAAACCTGTTCTTCTACATGCAACATGTGTGACAACAGTCCTACATTTCATCACATTATTTCCCTCGCAGTAACTTCTGATCCATACACTACATATGCTCTCTGCTGCAATGGAGATTTTACTGACTAGTGTTTTAAAAAACAGGAATAAGATAATCTGTTTTTGCAGGTCAGGATGTGTGAATTTCATGTCACTGTAAAGGGAAGAATTCATAACCCTCTAAAAAACCCCAGCATTTCTCATCAGATACTAGAACTTCAGCTATTTCTTCGGTTAGTTCATGTAAAAAAAAATCTTTCAGAAATGAACATGAGAAAATGCTGTACAGTCCTGTGACAGAGGGGGCTCTAGGCTGCAAATCACATGCTTATCTTCATACTAAAATTACAGAGATACAAGACCCTGCTTAATGGCCAAGCTGAATAGGATGCCCACTGTTCTCAACTATTCTCCTGTACAGGACTCTGCAGATCTTCTCAGCACCTCACATCACCTGTCTGGGACACTCCTGGGGCATAATCTGCCAACAGCCATGCTCCTGGAATTCCCTTACAGGAATAACCTTCCAAAAAACCTTCCAATTACTTCATACTGCTTTAAAGTCTGTTACAATCCCTCCCAAATCCCCTCGGCCTCCTACCCATACTGCCAAGGTCTACCTTTCTTCTTTGTTTTGTGGTTTGGTATGTGACTATTTTTCTTAAGATTGAAATAGCACATACAACACATACCCTCAAGCATCTCCAGTATATTTCATTCCATTTTGAACAAAAAGGTTCTCTCCTACAGAATATTGATGGTTTCAGGTATTTTTAGGAAACATATGGTGAAGAATGTTCTCAAAATGTCTTCAAGATACATTGTTTACAGCCTAACTGTTTTCAGCCAGTACTGACAGTCCCCCTCTCTTAAGTTTAAACCTTTGTTGCTTGTGGCTTAGTTTGTGATGTTATCAATGTTTTTGACAATTTAAAAACATTTAAGGCAACATAAAATTACCTCAGCTTCCAAGTTAAAGAAATGAGATGTAACCCCACTGAAGTACATAATTATCTGTAGCATTTCTTTCATTTTTTCCTGTTTAGATAATTTGCTTTTGCCTCAGGATTTCCCCCTCTTCTCCATTTACTCATACAAACACTTCAGAACAGAGAAATAAAGTCAATGCTAACCAGAAAACAAGTGTATTTCTTTTTCAACCAGACTTCCCCATGCTACTGCTCTCTAAAAGACAAATGTCTGCAAGTTGACAAATAACCTTTGGAAATTATTATTCACTACTATCAATGGAATCACTGCAAGATGATTTGCTTAATTATACATCATTTATCTAATTTCCAACATCAGCGCAACTGAATTCATTTCAAAACCAAGTATATAAACTACAATAGTTTCATAAAACAAGTAACTTTATAAGCTCTAGCATTATGACCCCTTTAAGGGTTAAGATGCTCTCTTAAGTATACAGTTTTACAAGATACCTTGTCTAGAAACTAGCAATTGTAGGTTACATTCACCTTCTAAAGAGAGCCTTTGCTCCTATCTGAGGGATTTAATGACGTGAAACAACTTCAACTGCTGCTTAATTTAAATCTGTAATTGTTCTCTCTTAAGAAAAGTAATAATAACATATAAAGAAATGTGATGGAGATGGAGAGAGATGAAAGCAATTTAACATCTATCACTGGTAATAGCTGCATCTGTGAGTAAACTCATGGAAGCAAAATGACCCAGACCACAGCCATTACAAAGAAAAACTGCAGTTCCTGAGATCATCACTATTAGTTTCAACTTGCTAGGGGAAAGAAAAAATGTCAGACCACAAAGGCCCACTTCAGTAATTTTCTGTTATTATGTACAGCTTCATTCACTAGAATATAATTTCTGTGTGCTATCAACACAAGAGAATGAAGAAAAGGGAAAATATTACCAAATTCAGAATTTCAATGCTAAGAGCAGAACTCAAGGACATTAATGCTGATACCAGAGTATGGATGAAAGAGCCACAGAGCCTTTTCCCATCCTTTTGAAGGATGTGAAGTCATGAATTTTCCTTTAGATTAAACATCCTGATGCTTAAAATTGAGAGCACTCAGCATCTTCAAGACCATATTGACTGTGGTGAGAACTGCAGCTGCTCAGATCATTCAGGATCTTTGGCCTCTTCATCAGACATTCAATTACTTGAGACTTACTTTTCCAGTGCCACAGCTATGTCCTGGAAGCCCTGCGCAGTGATGTTATTCTTGTCCCATATTACAGTTCTGAAAGGTGGTGGGAAGAGGAAAGAAAAATAAAAGTTAAGCAAGAATCACCAAATAAATCTATATTGAAACTTTGCATATGGAAATAACACACTGCTGAATATTCAAAATTGCAGAAGGCAGCACTTTAAAAACTTGTCTTTAGTTATATGCTATACCCTTACAATGACAAAGATTATGGACAAATATGAAAAATCCAGTTTCTCTTACTTTAAAGGGAACTCTGCTTTATTTTATTAGTTTCATTAATATAAATACCTACCTTTTCTAAAACACAGTTAATAGAAAGATTTGGATAAATTCCTGGGTTTCTTTGAGGAATAGCACCAAAAACAAAGTTCAAATGTCTTTTTTGCAATCCCATACTGAAAACACAGAAAATTACAGTAACTGATCAATCCCTATTCTACATAGGCTATGTGTGTATTTTAAAAATTCATGCTGATTAGTGGTCAAAATTTGCAGGCCATTACATATTCAACCCTGCACTAGGCTTATCACACATTTCCTATGATTCCACGTGCAACATAAGTAGCTGCCAATATAAACCCCATTAGGTTAGGTGCATAAATTGTAGCTCTTTTGAATGCACAATAATGATAAGAGTGATCAAGCCTTCCCCCTCCTCCCCCAGTTCAGACCACTCAAGCAGACTGCCTGGCAATTTGCAAACACATGTTCAAAGATCTCATTAGTAGTCAGAAGAGACAGACAAGCAGATAAATCTTGCTTCTGCTAGAGTACCAGTTGTAGCTGTTCTTAAAAAAAAATGCATAAAACCAAACAAAGATTTCTGGTGTTTAAAAGAGAAAAAAAAAAGATAGATGGCATTCTTTCACAAGTATTGACATCCTTCTGTTGTTGCAGAATTATCCCTTCATTTTTCAGATGGCAAGATGAAGGTAAGGAAAAGAGGAACAGAGAGTCTATACTCATTCTGCAAAGATCAGGTATACTTACGGTCAAACCTTGAGCATTTTTGCCACGGAAAAAAGTGTTTATATTTCTACATGGATGCCATTTTAGAACATTTTTGGCAGAGCCAGTTACCATTGCATTATTCAGTTTGTAATCACACCACAGACTGTGGTGACATCATGTCAACTGTGACATTCAGCATACTGTGAAATATTTCAGTCTGCCGTCCTGCAACGTATCAAGGCTTTATTTCTTCAGATATTGTGGTCATTTCAGGTTAATACATTCAATAAACCTAAGCCATCCCTCCAGTGTTTTCTTGACATTTTTAGTATTCAGTTCAGGCATAGCAACACAAAGGCCAGAGGATCTGTGCCTCTGAACAAAATAGCCAAGACTGTTTGGGGGAATTTCTTATCCTCCAGGGAACAAATACTTGAAGACCAGGCAAAAAGTAGTCTCTTTACACTGACAATACACTCAGGAAGGTTCATCTACACAGTCTGACGAGGAGGAGGAGGGAGGATTATCTTTCCTGATGAGGGTGACATGTTTAGAAGTCGCTATCCAGATTTACGCTGATTGAAGGTTTTACTGTTTGTGAAACACATGCTGGATAGGAAAAAACCAATACTCTCAAGCCATCAGTGCCAGACACACCAAAAAGCAGTGAAGTTGTTGGGCAGATGAAGTTGCAGAGAAGATATGCCAAGGTCCATCAACACAGTAGGAAGAATGGATGGTCCATGCTGCTCCCCATTCTGAATTCCACATGCTCTTATTTCCACTAACTGACACTCCAGAAGACAAAGAATTTGCTTTGGTTTTGCACCCAAGTATCAGAATTTTCTCTGCTGGTAAGGCCTCCAGTAAAAACCAGAGAGGAAAATAGAAGAAAGTAGCTAAGCACCAAACAGGGGTCTCAGGGACACTGCACCTGGACAAGTCCCTGGGCAACATCGTACAGCTTTAAAGTTGGCCCAGCTTTGAAAAGGACGTGGGATTTAATAACATGCAGGGCTCTGTAACAATGTAATTTTTTTTCTGTCATTCTAGAAAATGTAAAAGTCTTTTGATTCCAACAAGAGGCCTTTCTGTTCAAATTTAGAAAATTTTCCCCAGTTTTAGTTAAGGAAATGTTTTTGAAGAGACAACTTGCTTCTCTTGTTTTTTTGTTGTTATTTTCCTTTCTTTTAAGAAAGAAAACAATGAGAATCCTTCCAAATAAAGACATTCTTAGGTGGCTGTAGCTAGAAAGGTTCTGAAGAGAAACAACTTAAGAATAAGCCAACAACTTCAGTATTATTAAGCCATTCTACTGTTTACTGCAAGTATGTTTCCCTTACCTGAGTTTGGTGTTTATCTGTAGGGCTTTTGCCAACATCTTTGCTCCCATATCTCCCATGG
Source organism: Lichenostomus cassidix (assembly GCF_008360975.1). Lineage (NCBI taxonomy): Eukaryota > Metazoa > Chordata > Aves > Passeriformes > Meliphagidae > Lichenostomus > Lichenostomus cassidix. The sequence continues at coordinate 92,065,287 of NC_139482.1, forward strand.
CATTTCCACTAATATCCACTTTTGTGAGAGAAGTATTGCTGCCCAAGGCATTAATAATGATGGTGACCTCAGTCTTCAGCTTGGAATCTGCGAGGGACAATGACTGTAGAGGCTGTGGATCATAGAAAAGGCACTGATAACAGCAACTGAAAACGCACTCATTCCTCAAACATCAACTACAAGAAGTTATAATTTCACAAACTCTTGGGGACAGCAGTAAGCATTAAAGAATTGTTTCTGCGTTTACTGCAGATCCTACAACACGTTATAAACTGGGAATCAACAACTTTCAGTACAGGTGTCAAACACATAAACACACGCAGATTAAGTTGCAACACTCTGTGAAAAAATAATTTTCAAGGGGCAGTGCCTCCAACTTCCTGAGTCCTACTAAGTACAAAATACAGTGTTACCTCAAAAGAGTCAAGATAACAACCAGCTTCACAAGACAACTTCTAGTGTCCAGTGGGTTTTCCTTAACCAGCACTCTCATTTGCAGTGAGAAATAAAAATAGCTACCACTCCCCCTTCTTTCCCTCAGGCCGAGAGATTCACCCAAGGGTAAATTTCAGTCTGAGACATTTTTAAAATAAACAGTTTTCTTAAGTGGCTTTATTATTGTTAAATCAACTTTAGGAGTGATTTTCCCTATCTGTTCCTTCAACAAAGGGATTTTTGAAGTAAAGAGACAGAAAACTGAAATTCAAAACAGTATTGAGTATCTATTAAAATAAGTCAATAGATATTATTCACAATAGTGTTTTGACATCCATACCTACAATATCTTGCAGTAACTTTTATTTTTTCATGCAGCATATTAAGCTGAAACTACCTTATTTGCCTCTTGGAAGTCACACTCCAAGCCTCAAAAAAACCTTTTTCTATCCCCATGCCTTGCAGAGATATTACAGCTCCTAAAATTGTAATTGGTCTTTGGTGATGAATGAGGACTCCACAAAACATTTCCCTTGCTCAAGTGAGAGTCCATACAGAGGAGTGTATGGTCGTTATACACCCACTTAGGCACATATTGGAGGATGAACTTTTGGAGCCTAAAATCTGCAAATTGCCAGCATAGAAAAATCAGTATCTTGTAAAAATGAGCCATGGCACCTACATTAGATCCTGAAGTTTAGGTTAATGAAAATAAACCAACTGAACTGTGCACACCGCCCATGCTCCAAGGTGCTTGCATTATACCAGCTATACAATGGGATCCTACCCTCCAGACACCATTGGATTACAGTGAGAACCAAAAAGCTTGCAACAATAAGAAATTCACTTACAAATGTGGAAAAGCATAAAAATTTGGAGGCACAGCAGGTTTATAATTAAAAAGTCTAACAATAGCACAAGCCACATGCTGGTTTTATTTTAAAAGAAGTTATTAAATTACTATGCTAATACCCTTAATCTGTGTTTTCCAATTTTATTACACTATGTGAAGAAGAATGTAAAGAATTATTAAGAATTTTAAAGAAATATTAACATAAAGAATATTAACATCACATTTAGAATGGCACTTATGAGCTCTTGACAGAAGTCTGAGAAGCCCTTTTGCTGACAGAGTCACAGTGAAGCAGCACCATTCAGAACTCAGAGAAATCAGCAATAAACTTGTGAATGTGACATTGCTTCTGTTTCTCGTGTGTCACTTCAGAAATGGGCACTGGAGTAAGTTAGCTGCAGGTGATCCCTCCCACCCACCAATTTTTCTAAACCTCAAATATCTTCCCAGGAAACTTCTTGCATTCCAACACTCTGACAAAACAGTATATGACTGAAAACACTTCTATAAGGATTCTGTAAGGATTGACAGCTATGCACCATTCAAATATTCATTAAATTATCTGATCATTACATTAAAAATCCCACTCAAACAACAAACAAAAAAAAAAAGAAAAATCAAAACCAAATCCCCCACAAATATGGGCAATATTCTACAAACACTCCTCTTAACAACTTAGTAGTTTTAGCTATATATAGAGAAAACAAAAGTCTAAGGAGCACTTTCAGTGTCCCTGCTACAGAAAACCAGTACTTTGCCAATACAGAGAAGATGCCTTAACACAATCTTTTTAGGGAAGAGGAATTCTTGAAGTACAATTATAGAATTAGAAAATGTATAATTTTATTCATTGATTCTGTCATACTTCTGCTGGAAAAAAAAATAAATCAAGTGAAACTTGTTTTTCATAAGAACAAAAATGCTGTAAAAACCCTCAAAAAGCCACTTCTGCACCAAACATTGAACTAACAACTAAAGATATTCACCACTCTAAAAATTCACTGCACCTATGCAGGAGTGATTACCACTCTGAGTAAGGGCAGCACATACCTGCAGTGTAACATCAATTTTTGCAACAAGAAAAGAAATGGCACAGTAAGAATACACTGTAATAGTCTGCACAGTACAGCACTTACTTAAATAGAAAAGACATGAAAAGAACCCAAAAAATTAACCTAAATATTACATTCTTGTTTATATAAAATACCTGGGAAACTCTGCTCTGCAGGTTACTACTACTGCTTTTAAATTGTGCAGAATAACATCTCTTTCAGTGTTAGTGATGCACTAATAGAGTGCATAGCTCTATTTTAAGTCACAGAACCAAGGCACTGATTGTTTAAGTCGTTTTACTCATGGCTCACATTAACACAGCAACAGAACTATATAAAGTGTGCATAGATACATGGAGAAGCATTTAGAGGTGGCTATTTTAGATTAAAGCCTCTTGCTTCAGCTTTCCATGCAGATAATGCATAGTCCCTAAACCGTGCAGTGTGCCCTGGGCAACATCACACCCTGGTCTCTCCAGCTGCATCTTAACTTTTCAGTGTCCTGTGGCAGCAAATGCATACCAATAGTGGAATGACTACCACCCCATTTAAGATTCAAAACCAAACCAAAACAGCTAGAAAATAATTTTCTACGCATTGAGGTACAATAAGGACAATCCTAGGCGGCTTTCTGCAGCACACTTTTTCTACAGGGCTACAATGCCTGTCCTCAACCCTTTAGCTGCCAGGAGATGGTTCACGTGGGTTTTAGAACTTGATGAGACAGAAAGAAACAAGATCCCTTCGCGAATAGGATTAACAAGAGAAAAGAATACGGGGAGAGAAGAAGCAAGGTAAGCCCAAAAGGATCATATGCTATATCCCAAATGTTAATGTGGGACATGGAGAGACAGTTATTTTAAGTACCTAAATAAAATAACTTTTTGGTGACTTTTTTCATTGTAACACTGTTTGAAAACATGATGAGAGTACGTTGCGTAGGTTAGGTCAGGAAAACATGGTGGGTAAGAATTACAGGAGCACATCTGACCACTGAGTAGAGTAAAAGGCAGAAAGTGGAACAACAACTGACATCACCCACGGGCTGAAAAGGAAGCCAAGAAGTGGAAGCCAATGATGCAAAGGAGGGAGAGCTGCAAGAATGATACATGCAATATTTAGCAGCTTCTTTTTCCTATGACCTAGAAGCTTCAAAAACAGAAGCTAGGAAAGATAAACAGAAGGTTGCAACACTTTAAATAGAGATGATAAAGGGAAAGTTGAAATTTTTGTTGTTAAGAACAAATAGTATGAAAAGGATAGTCATAAAATAGGGCGAGGGGGAACCCAACAGCATGTTTGAGAAGATCATTTGGGTACTGAAAGGGCACAGAGTGCTCTGAAGAAGTGTTTTAGGATATGGTCTGAGAGGGAAGAAATGTTCACTTGCAACAGAACAAAGGAATAAAGGAAATAGAAAACATACTAAATTACATTTGCTTGTGATTCAGTTCTTCAGGCCAACTGTGAAAGGATAAGCATGAGAAACAGGGCAGGACAGACACAAATGTCCACAGAGAAGAAGCAGGTGCTATCTGATTACATGACACACCTCAGTAAAGTATCAGAAGGAAAAGGAGAGAAGGGGAAGGCAGTCCTGCAGCACTCCCTTAGAGATGGAGTAGAAGGAGGTGATCACACAGCATGAAACAAAAAGGCTAGTTTGGTACAAGAAGTCACACAGAGTTCCACCATACATTACTTAGCACAACCCTGCATCTAATTTGGGCAAACAAGGACTTTTATTAAGGTGCTTTCATTACAGGTGTTACCTCAGAATCAGCTGTGTTATCTGTATGCAGAACTTCACCACATCACACCAACATCCCACGTTTTAAAGAATAATGTGGAGGAAATGCCCTCTTATTTAAGAGGGCAAAAAGAGCATAGAGAACTAGTTTCATAAATCACTTCAAATACAATTAAGAACTAAGAAAAGGGGAACGTGGAATATAACTCTAATGACCTTGCAAGGAAATAGACACTGGAAATCCTGCTTAAAACTGCCAGGATACAGACACAGATGGAAGGAGAAAATAGCCAAGTAGTTAATATGAAGAGCATGAACTTGGAGGTGAGACAATAAAGACAACAGGAAATAGCAGGTGTTCAGACAACTTGAGTCTACAGTCAGCTGTCTCTGGAGAATGAGGAAAGACAGCTTGTTACTTGCACAGGAAATTAAGGACTAAGAAAGGACTAAGAGTAGATAAATAACAATTGACAAGCACGAGAGTAACAGAGCATCTTAAGATCCCCTTCTAACCACAACTGGGATGCCAAGAACAGGCAAGAACACAACTCCAACCACAAAAGTCTTTCAGAATCACAAAAGAGTATTAGAAATTAGGAAAGTGGGAAAGCATCCCAGCACGGCACCCTGAAAAGGTCTTATGAAATTGCTCCCACAACTAAAGTACTAAGAGAAGTAAAGAACAGCACAGTGAACGTTTATTTGCACCTTTTGAAGAAGGAAGGAAGTCTGAGAGATCACTGCAGTGACCTTGCATTTTGTCAAGAAAAAAAATGTTAATACCCAAGAACAGCTATCAGGAAAAAGTATAAACTAAAGAGTATAAATCTATAAATTAAAAAAAAGTTATAGCGAACACTATCACTGTAGTCTCTTATCAGGACACAAAAATTCTGAAAATTTCTGCCTACAGGGCTGCATAATTTGACCTAAAGCAACTAGGTTACACACATCCAACTATTTATAATGGGTATTTTTCAACAACCACAAATCCTAAGACTATCCTCAGAAAATGTTCACCTACATGATACAAGTAATCAAAATTACAATTTAAAAAAAAAACCAAACTCAAAATGTTGGAGGCGTCTGTGCAGAATTGTGATCAAATCTTATGCAGCAAATTAACACAGTGAAGAAAATGATCAGAAATATACTGTGAGGGTACAAATACACATGATGATAGTAGGCAGAAAGATACTCACTGAATCCTCGTCTTGAATCATCTGAACTAAATTATCAAGTACTGGAGTGAGATTTCTGAGGGAAGAAAAGTTAGGAAGATGATGAAATCAGCAACTTCTCCTCATCCATTCTCTTGTTATTTAAAAGAAAGAAAATCCTTACTTGGATTTCATGTTGTTAAAGTTTTTGCCTAATGCCAAGTGTCTTATCGATCGGTTTTTACTAAGCCAGACTACAAGGGTTGAGAGGTCAGATTCTAGGCCTGGAAAGAATCAGATTAAATTAGGAATTAAAACACATTTTCACAAAAGACCCAGACCAGGTCCAATTGTTAATTAATTCAAATCATTATACCAGTGTACAAATTTCCAAAATGTGTAGAAAAATTTCCACTCTTCTATCTTTAAATCTTTTTCTCTTTAGTGCCTCAGCTTTTCTGTGAAAATAAATACTTTCTGGAAAAGAAACCCTTTAAATCTGCATGCTAATCAGCTACTAAAGGCACCTCTCAGAAACACAGAAGTGAAATCAGTCCCCTATCCAAAGTTCAACCACCCAAGGGTAATTCCTCACACTGTCAGGGACAGTTTGAAGTTCCTTAGAGAATTCTGAAACAATGCTAATCACTATTTAGTCTTAGTACTGCTGTGTACCAAAAATATTTCAAAGCCTTCAAAAGCCTGCAAAAAAAGCTAACATAACAGACTGAATAAAATGACCCGAAAAACAAGCCAGATATTATTCTACTTCTGAGAAAAAAAAAAAGATAACTTGCTTTAGTATTCCCAAGCTAGTGATGTATTTGAAGAGTCCACTAGCTAGACTACAATAATTTAGAATTCATATTCACAGGATAATTTAGATATCAAATATCTATCCTTATTTATAAAAAGAAATCTATTTGCATAAGGGGGCTGAGTCAGTAGCTCACAAAGCCTTCCACTTGTCAATCCATCCCACCTATCTTGAGCATTCAACTGTACTAGGAATCTGTTTCTGAAATACTTCAGCATTTGGCTGACAGAGGGGCAAACACAGCAGGTGAATTCTTCCAGTTCATACATCTACACTTTGAATCTGCAAGATGAAAAGTCAGCTCATACTCCCAGGAATATCTGTACTAGGAAGCACAGAGACTCCAAAGCAGAAATATTCAAAGACTTTTCCAAAGACTCAAGTAGGCCTTTTTTGACCTGAAGCTGTTAGCTCTTTGCTCCAAATTTTCCCCCTCTGCTTCATTCTGTACCAGATCTTTCCCTTTGTTATTTCACTATACTTCGAATTCTCATTCAGTTTCTCATCCTCTTGTACTTAAACCAAATTTCCTCTGGATCTAATATGAGCTTAGTGCCATTATTTTATTCCTATGTGTTACACTGATCTCAAACAACAAACTTTTGAGGGTATAGTTAGTCTTTCAACATTTCTTAAACACTCTGTAGCAATAAGAGGTCTTGGTCTAAGACATTTCCATAACCAACATGGCAAATAATCATAAAGCAAGAGCAACCATCCTTGGTTAGACTGTGAGCTGAAACAAAAAGCATTTCTTGACTTGCACAACCCTCCATTCCTGTTCTGTGTACTTACCATTGTCTGAAATATCTAGGCTGGTGATATTGTGTATTTCTGCTATGCATCCTTCCAAGACTTGTGCACCTCCAGATCTTAACTAGAGACAAAACATCATCCATTTTTGCAAACTAGTTATGGTTTCAAGATCACACAGAAGACAGTGGTAGGAGCTTTGTGAATACAGAAGGCACTAGCAGCGGCAAAAACAACAGCAACAGAAGAAGTTATAGACATCAAAATGACAGCCTAAGCACACATTCCTACTGTTCTCATCCTTGCTCTCAGTATTTGCACACAAAGGAGGAAAGGGACTCTTTTTCCTTTCTCTTGAAACTACCTCTCAGCCATTAAATCAGGAAAATATTTAAATGGTTAAACATAGCAAATTCTTTAGCACATGTGCTAGGCAGTGCCTGCAGGATTTGGGTGTGTGCTCTCCATGTGAACGACCCAGGACATTTCTAGTGTCTGGTGAGAAAAAAAAAATAAACTTAGACCAGCCTTTCAGCTTGCAACACTGTCACCCTTGAACTCCACTACAGTCAGGCCTTACAGTGAGCATCTTCTTCCAGCTCTCAGCACAATGCTAAGGTGCCCAGTTCAAAGATAAGTGGGGGAATAAAAAAAAAATCAGTTAAATTATGCCTCCCTGTCACTGAAAAGAAAATTAAAATAATCCCATTGTAAAATGGCCATAAAAGACCATAAACAAGAGAAAACAGTGATATAGTTATTCTTAATTTAAGAAATAGCAATAGAAGAAAAAAATTGCAACAATAACAAAAATGCCTGGGTGCAAAGTATCAATTATGATATTATTAATCTGAAATATTACATAACTATAAAAAGTCAGGATTTAATGAATAAACAATGAAATAGTCTAGGGGAAAACATCACCATTTAGAATTAAAAGTTGTGAAAACTTACACACTTACTTACTAATGCTACTGAATTACCACAAGTTTTTTTTTCCCAAAGAAGCAATAGCATTTTCTTTTTTTTTCTAGCTATGCACATTTATATAAGGTGCATTTCACTTAATAAGCATCCCTCAGTAGAATACTTTAACTAAAGAGGGAAAAAATTCTATCGAAGTTTTATTTCTACATTTCCCATTTTATCTTTACATTTTCCATTTCCACCTTATTTGCTTCAAAGAGATCAGAAAGCTTTTTCAAACCTTTTGAAAGCTTTTTCACCTCCTGTGCATAAAAACTGCTGCATAATATTTTACTTAGTAGACTTACTTGGATAAATATCCTGAATCAACCTGTTGATATTTTTGTGGACCATCAACTTTTATCCATGCTATAATTAAAGAATCACAAATGCCTTCTAGAAACATTTTTCAGTAAAGACTTCATTTGGCACTTCTTTGAAAGTTTGAGGTATGTGATGGGTTAACATGCAGCTCAATAACTGACCTGAACATTTGCAGAATGGTGGTGAAAGACAACGTCTAAATTATAAATCACATCTGGAGTGTAAGAGGTACAGAACGCAAGGCACCTTTCCTCCTCTCCATAAAACAAAATCTGCCTATCCTTCACTTCATCTTCTCAAGAAGCAGTCATATTACAGGCTGTATTTGGGCCAGAAGTGCTGCAAATTTAACTCCAATTTATTTTTGTAAGAGCATTTGTAGTATTGGTTGTATGAAAGCCAAAATCATTCAGTTTTGCTTTATGCCACTCTCTCAGTGTGGCCCACCCAAGACAATCACTTCACACAGAGTGTCACAGCTATTACTGCAGAATCCATGGAAGTGGCAGATCATATGTAGAACCGGATTGGTTGTTGGTAGGGTGAAGTTCTATACACTAAAATTATACCCACAATAGAATCCAAATGCTTATGCTATATATAGTTTGAGGGCTGAAGTGGACAATTTTTCAGGAGCAGCTTTCAATCTTGTACCAGATAACTCTACATTCAAAATTTTAAATATATAAACATTTCATGAGCACAAATGGTGATATCTATTTAATCTGAGAGTGATGACAAAAACTTCACTTTTAGGATCATAATTTGCTGCAACTATGTTAAAATATAATGAAGATATATATATAAAAGCAGAGATTAATTGAAGTGCTGTTTGTCAATGCGGACTGTGAAACTGACAAAAAGACCCTCTGCATCACCTCCTATATGATATACTTCTGAGACTACAAAGAAAAGCTCTTATTCAGAAAATGAAGAATAACCCTTCTACAATGAAAAATGCCCAATGTGCTCAAAGCTATGAAGTACCAAAATGGGAAGGGCAAACAAAGCTGCTTACTGATTTAACAATTAAGGTAAAGCATGGAGGGTACTTACACAGTGACCAAGCTAAGGGAAGCAGAAGGGAAAAGAGTGAAATACATCAGTGCTGAGCAGGTAGAAATAAAAATGTAATTTTCATTGTAAAAATAACAAAAAAACCAACCAAACAAGCAATATAAAATGATTAAGCTTGGAAGTAATATACCAGAAAATTATGGGAGCAAATGAAAAATGGTGGGAGAGGGAAGGAACATAGATTTATCCTTCCATACTTGAGTACAGCTTGCCTGATGGAGGAAAGAAGAGGGCAAAGCTGAAGAATCAGCTTTCTAGCCCCCTAACGGCGTGTGCTTGCAGGAACTGGGAGTAGTGGGCACTGGCTCCAAGCTTCCCACTGCTCTCCTTCTGGGTGTAGATTACCCTGCCCAGATCCCAGAGGTCAGGGAGAGGTGGAGTAGGATCCTGAGGTGCTGGGCTAGTTGAGAGCACTCCCAGCTGCTGGCACATCAACTTCCCTGTGGGTGGAAGCATAACTTCTTTCCAAAGCACATGAGAATGGATAAAGCTCAGTGATGTGAAAAAAAAAAATGTTAAGGGAAGGATCTAAGGAAGTGCTGTCAGTTTGGAGGGACCAGCTACAGGAATGCAACACCGAGTTGGGCAGAATTCCTTCCTTTCTGTCACAGGAGTCAGCCATGACCACATGTGCTTTGGTGTCCAATAAACCTAACCACCCCTCGAAGGGCTCTTTCACATCCCATCCTGGGCACTATTTCATTAAAGGACAATGTTTTCTCTCCTGTCAGCCCTTGCTGATTTACATGCTAATTTAACTCTCATTACTTATATTTGTGTTTTACTGATTTATTCATTTAAGGCTATGATCATAGGACTTCATTTTTATTACATTAATTACTCCTCCCTCTTCCTTCCTTCCTTCCTCTGAAAGATAAATTATCATCCGTCTGATCCCTCTACTCAGAAGTCAGAAGCATGTGTACTTGACTTGAAAGCTTTCCGATTTGGAATTTACATGTAGTGCTCTTCAAAGTAATAATATTTTCCAAAAAGTCTAAAATATCAGAACAAACTCTGAAATGCATTCACAATGATTCGTTTTTTTCTTCATAAGGAAATCTGTGCACATTTCAAAAGCAATTGACCACAAACCTAAGGCAAGGATTACTGCACTTCAACATGGTTACAAAATTGCATGTTTTCTGCTTAAAGGGAAACCACTGTATTTGTAAAGCACTTCCAAAACAGTAAATACTCAGGTGGTCTTTGAAAGATCTAACAAATGAGAGGCTTTCTTTGCAGCTTAAAAAACTGGGAAGTCTGAGAAAGACTGAGCCTAAACTGGCTCATGTTGGTTTTGGCAAGAGTCCACCACACAGTTCTCTACATGATTTTGCCTCTTCTGGTTCCCCAGGGCTGTGTCTGATCTTTTCTCATCAGCTGTAACCACACAGGGATCACCCTGCAAGAGTATGGGCAATCCTGAGAAACAAAGTGCACAGCAAAGCACAGACAAGCAAGAGGAAACAAGATAAGGCAAATTGAGTTGTCACAATTGTTCTTACTTATTCTTGAAGCCACTTTCACAGTGCTTACAACATTAATAACTTTTACCAAAGTTCCTTATTGGCCTGAATTGATTAATTGATTAGGAAAGTGGAATTTCCTTCAAGGTTAAAAAGCAAACCTGCAGAAGAGGAAGCATGTCTTTGGTTCCGAAGGAAGACAATGGAACCACAGACTTGCCTCCAGGGCATGCAGCTTCCTCTGAGCCTTTCAAATATGGGCACCTTGGAAACTCCTGCTGCTAATCACAGCACCAGAGAGCAGGAGCTGGCAAGCATCTAACACGCTGGCTCAGTGTGTAGTACAGCTGCACTGCAAGCAGGGTTTTGCCAAAAAGGTGCTTTGAACCCCTGTGCTCATTATTTAGGATGCTGTAACACATATCCTAACTTCTACCATACCTGCTTCTCTGAGTTCTACCTTTCCCACAGCTTTTGACTACAGGGGAAGAATATGTCGCCCAGTGGATTTCACAGAACTCTAAAGCCATATCATTGCATATTTTGAACACATCCTGATAAACATTCCTTACCTCACAGCTACTGAGGTCTAAAGACACCTCCTTCAGATTGTGATTGCAAGCCAGGCCTAATAAAAGCGCTCTGAAAAAGATCAATTTTAGAACGATTTAAAGAAAAAAAAGGGCAGCTTTACATCATCATCTAAGTGATCACAGGTTAATACACCTATAATGCAAAGAATCATTTCAAAATTACACCAGCTGAGCAGTTATTTCTTAAATGACAATGGCAGCACAAACCTGCCACACTGAGAACACTCCAGGAGCTTCAAAAACTGCAGGGATGCAAGGCTAATGAAGAAACTCTAAAGCTAATGCACCATCAACATTTAGTAACATTCATCAGAGATTAATTTTCTTCAACATTTGCTTTCAAAGAGCACCAAATGATTATAAATGGAGTGTTCTGTCATACGACCATACTAACTCTCTGATTTTCCAAAAATTCAGGAAAAATTTAGGTTTTTAAAATATGCAAGATGCCATGCAGCCAACCATTTCAGTCAGGCACAGTGCCTGTAACACTCAAAGGCTGGAGCATGTTCCAGTATCACACAATTCTCCACTTCCACAACCCAACAAATATTTACAGATTTCAAAATTATATTCCTACTCAATGGTATCCTTTGTCTTTAAGCAGAATGCAAGACACGTGAAGTAACAACTAATGATGGTTTTCATAAATCCTCTTTTAAAGTCTTACAGAAGTTTGTTTCCACATCTAAAAGTTAGTGTTAATATCACACTTGTATTAATACTGTCGAAGAAAGCACAACAGTATGTGTAGCAGAGAAGAAGCAAACAAAATCTGTGTATACCTTCTAGTATCTTCAGAATGGATGCAGCTTTGAATTAATAATTCAACAGAGAAACAGAAGGACTTCCTTCTCCAACTTACTTTCAGCCAAAAGCAAGCTAACCAAGTGACTGATGCATGGAGATAAAAACCAATCCCTTCTGACAAGCCATTTGTCTACACGCTTGCTATTCAAGTAGTGTGTCAAAGCTACATTTGAAATGTGTGTGTCCTGGGCAGGTTTTTCATTTAAACCTATTTATATCTGTCCTGCAGGTATAATCAGACCTTCCATATTAACAAAGGCAAATGTCTTGTGCTTATTTACTTCTTAAGCTATTAATATACAGACTTGGAGGGGGAGAAGTGAAAGTTCTGCCACAGTTTTCACAAATTCTTAGACAATCTTGTCTACCTTTCCTACCCAGACATGTTTTTATTCAGTCAGTCTGGCTGATCATAACTTTGCAAAGAGCTTCCTAAACATGTTGAGGAAATGAAAAGATACAGTGTAAGCATTAAAAAAATGCAGATTAAAAAAGAGGACACAGTGCTGCTTCAGGTGTACACTTTCTACAGGAAGAAAAAAAAGAGCTAATTCTTTTCCCTAACTTCTTTCCCATAACCTCATCCTAACCAAATCCCCTTACTTCACAATTCTTTGTCATGAAAAAATCAGCAGCATTTCAAGGGACTGAAGCCAGACATATTATAGTTACACTTGGCCACTATGTTTAAATCACACACATGGCAATACATGGAGAGGTCTTGTCAACCGTGCATGATGCAGAATGCAAGAATTGGCCTTGTAATTAGCATTTGCATGAGAAGCATATCAGAAACTTGTCTTGTTATAGCACTGACAATCAAAATACAATTTTGGCAACGTCTGTAAAATTCAACAAAAACGCCAACTTACACTTCAACAAGGACAAGAGTACAAACTACCTCACTCATTTTAAAAAAAGGATGAAGAAAGAGTGAGCTGCAATGGAACATTAACTATATCACCGATGTACAAGTACATCCTCTCCCTATCCTCTCCCCACCCACTACGTGGCATCACCACAGTGCAGCTTTATTAGCAAACCTACTCCCTGAAAGGCTTGACTTACACTGTCCAAACAAGTTCATGTCCTTCACAGACTGCCCTGATTAACCAGTATCTTTAAACTCACTGATTTAGCACATGCAACTAAACATACCACGACTGTTGATCTAAAGGAAGCTGATAAAGAAATCAGGTAACAATCAATCAGGGGAATTTGGAACTCAGGGTGTCAGGTATCTGCACTTTATCTGTTTTTTCCTCTAGGCAGGCTTGATCTTGTTTCATACATTCAACTTGGTGACCTCTGGTTCATGGACACAAACCAGGAACTTCTCCTTTGTCACAGGACAGCTCCAAGTCCCACATTGTCAAAAGATTTTTGACATGTGCTGATGAAAGATGCCAGGAAAGTACTATTATGATACACCATGTTTTTTTCATTTTTCCTTCTTGGAGTCATGTGCTATTACAGTCTTGGCAATGATGAGTAAGTCTGCCCAAAAAAAAGTGTTTCTATCTTCTTGTCTTTACCAAACCCTGTGATCTTGATGGTTCTGTAGTAGTTTTGTAATTTTTCTGCAATTAAGATCAAAAGGCTAAGCAGTTGTCCCGCAGTATAGCACATTCTCAGTCCTTTTAACACTAGATTAATTCCCACAGGACACTTTTGAAGTGGATAAGTCAAGCTATATAGAGATTGAGAGGTAAAGCCAGGTGTCCTACAGATTATAGTCCTCTGTAGTGTTGTGAGATACACTTGACTCAAACCAAAGGAAAAATTTAGGTCAGAGATGAATGGTGTCACCAGAACAAAAGCAGCCCAGGCCAAAATACCAGACAGCTGAGAGTGGCATGGACACTCTGAGATGATTCATGTCCAGGTAGATTTTGGAAAGATGCCCCCCTGGAGCTTTCTGTGCTAGTGAAAGAGGTTTCTGCTCTCAGCTCATCCTACAGTCCCCATCACTGTCTCTTTACTTCCAACACCAGCCAGAAGAGTAACTCCCTCTAACTCAATTCAGTCAAATTGCGCCAGATTATCTTCAACATTACCAGCAGCAGGTTTTTGCTAATGCAGATTTTGGCTGAAAAACACTAGGAAGATATTGCTGCCCAGCTGGCAGTGAAGGGGTCCCAAGTTTTTGGGACAAATTAATATAACAAAATCTTCCATGAGCATAGGCAACTGTAGAGTACTCACCTGCCAAAATTCCTCACACCATAAGACACACTCAACATGCCAAGAGGAGAATCTTAATGAACCTTAATGTTTGGTGCTCCTCACCTTTCCTACTCACTGGGGATACACTCAATGTCTCACAATATTCTCTTTTTCCTTTTTCTCTTTATTGGTGTATTTGTTGCACCAATACTGCCTTCTGTAGTAGTCACATCCATCCTTGTTTTTCTTCCCTGCTGCCCTCCACCACAGAATCAATAGCTCTAAATTTATCAGAATCAACTGCATTTCTCAAAAATCGCCTTCTGTTTGAAAACACATCTATATCACACCTTCCTAATACTGACAAAATCTGAGCAAGCAAGACAGCAACCAAGAGCATCACACAGAAGAAAGTGGAAGATCAGAGCTAAAACGGCTCCTGCAGTTGAATATGGATTTCATTCCAGTGCATCTGCCTTAACCAGCAGGCTCTTCTTGGTTGTGCCAAGCAAGAGGACAAGAGGCAACAGGCAGAAACTGATGCAAAGGAAATACCACCTGAACATGAGGAAGAACTTCTTTACTGTGCAGGTGACTGTGCACTGGAACAGATCACCCACAGATGATGTGGAGTTAAGTATCTCCCTCACTGGAGATATTTAAGAACCATCTAGATACAATCCTGTGCCATGTGCTCTGGGATGACCCTGCGCCATGTGCTCTGGGATGACCCTGCTTGAGCAGCGAGGTTGGACCAAATGACCCAGTGTGGTCTCTTCAAACCTGACTCACTCTGTGATATGGTACTGTCCACTTCAATATTGAACTGCATTGATAAAAAATACTCCAAAACAACATACACTACTCTTTCTGCTGTGGCTCTTGCCACTCTTCCCTCCCTTAGCTTCCCCCAGATTCTAGCAAAAGCTTTCCATCCTCACTCACTAACTACTCTTTATACCCCACATCTCTGATTTTGCAATCAACTCCTGTTCATTAGATACTTCCCATTCCCCTTCCCTGTTCTCCCTCAGGAGGCAACCACACAAGGATACATCCATACCCATGTGCACCTGTATCCATACTAGGATTCTCAGTTAGTGAACATGTCTAGGAGTCTGCTATGGATATGGTTATGTATGTTTTCATGCATGTTAGCTAGGAAGATGACACTTTGGAAAGAGCCCTCTCTTTAATTAAGCTAAATAAACACAAGGATTCTGCCAGAATCACAGAACAACATATCTAGATTAGAACTATCTATCTAGGCCTATCTTGACTTTAAAACACACTTTTAAATTTCATGTCTGAAAATTTCAACACAGTTCAAATACACACACATCACAAGAAGGGCGACACAGTGCTTCACAATTTCCCTCAGCCTGCAGAACCTGTTCGTCACGGGATGGGTGACATACAACAAAAATACTCATTCCACTCAGCATTCCTAGCAAGGGCTGTCATTGTCTCTTCCTGCAAAAGGAGAACCCTGTGCAATAGGTTTCTCCTCCCAAACACTGCAAGAGGTTCAGTTTCATTATGGCTGTTGCAATAATACAGTCCCAAAGGAATGGTGCTCACACAAGCCTATAATCCCATTTCACTGTGGAGCAGTTTTGTTCATAAGCCACAAAGAAGGAAATACATCCCAAAAAATCGCTGACAGAAGCTAACCAACTGTGACATTCCCAGAGCAAAAAATATGATTAATAGTCTCAACTGTGAGATGGAAAGAACCTTTTATGAATGTGTGACCATCACAAAACTCACTCTTTTATTATCAATAATGTACAATGGGGAAAAAAGAAGAAAGCAAAAATTTTTCCCCTTCCTTTTTAATATGAGGCACACATATAACAACAATGCAAACTAGGTTTTAGACACAGGAGAAAATGAAATTAAATTCTTACTTTAGAGGCTCAGGAGGGAGTTTAGTTCCTGAAAGGTTAATCTGCATCAAAGCAAGTGAGCTGCTGAAAAACTGTTTGAAGGAGGGAGGGACTTCTTTTCCTTTTCTGTAAGTAAACAAATTCATTAAGAAGTAGCATTAGACACTCCTCATTCCAATAAATAGTGAACGCAAGCCATCAGAAATGTAATGATCTTTTACATGTTTAATTGCTCTATCTTTGGCAGTTCTGTAATCAGTGGCTCTCAATTAACCCAGAATTATAATGTCATCAAAATGTTGATTCAACAAACAATCCTCAGCACTGCACTGCTGCACAGAAGACGTTACTATCTACCTTCTGTTTGGTGAACTACAAAGAATGATCATTTAGGTCTGGTTAACAGTGAACATACTTACATCTCACCAGCAGAAAATCAAACAGGACATGAACAAAACCCTGCAATTGCTTTTTCACCACTAGAAATAATTACTCAGTCCTAGAGTACCTTACCTAAGTATCATGCCCAATAAGGACCCAAGGCATCAATTTGAACAAAATAGAAGCTAATATTTCCTACAGTCCAAGTACTTTAAAAAGTAAATGTTCAATCTCAAAGACTTTCAAAGGAAGTTCTTCCCAGAAGAAGACAAAACAGGAAAAAAACCCATTTGTAACCATCATCAAATCATGAAAAGTACAAACTTTAAAAATCATATTTAAAGAGGAGTCAGGTTAGTCAGACTTCAAAGCCTGATGCTCTGCCTTTTAGAGACAGAAGATATATAGACTTTCTGCTGCATCAGAATCACAAAACCATGTATTAGACACAGTAGCTTACTTTACAGACCTTTAGCAAAGAGCAGAAAGGGAAAGAAAATATTTTGCTTAGAATAAATAGTACCTATTTCATAGAGCACTAAGACTTCTAAGGCTTTTATAAAAAAAGTCTTAGATTTATTCTTAAAAAGAAGGATGCTACATGAGCACAAGAAATTATAAAACAAAATATTGCAGGAGTTGAGAGTTATGACATTTAAACTGTACCTGTGAGAAAACAGAGTTCTAGAGAGGCTAAGGACAGCTAGATGCTGAAGACATCCACGAAGGAGGGCTCCACACACCTGGTTCAAAATAAGGGCAATTCATTTTACTTTATATTAACCCAAAAAAGGACCTAGGGATAGAAGGTGGGGAATGTTCCCTCAGTATTGAAATATCCACAAAAACAGTCTTTACCATATCTAGCGCACACTCCGTGTTGGATAAATCCAGGTGAACAAGAGCATTTGGCTGGGCCAAGAAATTGTACAGGCTCTATAATTATTGGATAAAAATAATTGGACATGTTAATTTTTATATTATGACAGACAACAATTACATTTTAGGCTTTTACTATAAAATTGTCTAAAACTTCACCTAATCAATACAACCTGTTTTACTTTCATAGGCTATCATTTTTTAAAATAATAGTGGGAAAATGGTGCTCAGACTACATTTACTCAACATTTCTCTTAAAGCACGGGTCTTGAGTTATTTCATTTAACTTCCACAGCAAATGAGAATTATATTAGTTAGAAATACTTTGCAATGTCACTCAGACTGCTGTTACATATCAGAAAAGCTAATTGGTTTGTAAGTTAAAGCCAGACCCTTTAAGCATGAGGCAAGCAACTAATTTGCACCTGAAATCCATGGTTATTTCTTAATATCAGCTGCACATTACAGGTTCAAGGGAGAATACAGAACAGGTAGCAAGATTTTAACATTGATGGCTTCAGTACTATATTGAGTATGTCGTATAAACGTTAGTGTATGCAAAACTTCTTACTACACTTTCATTTTGGGCTCTTTTTAGTTTCAGAGAACAGCATAGAAAGATAAAAGTGTGACCTAATTCACAGAAAAGTGGATAGCTCGACTCCACATGAAATCCAGCCAAACAGTGAACAGTTAACATTTCTAAAATAGATCCATCTTCCTAAAAATTAGGTCATTTAGCCCCTATACCTACAATGCAAAAAATGTCCCCACTTTAAAAATTCCTGTGCTTTCCTAGGGTTTATTTTAATTGCTAAATAACAGGATTTCCTTGCTCCTGTTAGAAAGCTGTTCCACAGATTAAGAGACTTTAGTATTAATAACCTTTATCTTTGAACCATCTCTCTGACAGACTAAGGAAAGCCCCACTTTTTGCATTTATCTCTTAAAATATTGTAGATAGACCTTAGATTTCTTTACTCACTGCCTACCAAAATTGTCAATTTTATTTTACTTTTTGTTTTTACGCTATTTGCTATGTTATTCTCTCAGAGTAATTCACTGTGCGCCTTTACTTACATTTAACTATTTATTTGCTACCTTTAAAGTCCTGTTGTCCCACTGACACTGTCACCTCATGTCTGACAAGGCTAGTTCTTTGAATATGCTGATGAATCACCAAGCAAGATATGTGAAAAAAGTCATAAAGTCATATCTGATTGCACTTTAAATGACAAGATTGGTTGACTGTAGTTTTGCCTCTTCTGGATGTTCAATACTTAGAATTCAAAACCTGACAGTTACATGCATACAACTTTTGATGTGAGAGAGAAATACAGATGCAACAGTCAAAAAGTGAATACATACAAATTGAGAAGTGGATTTTGTTACAGAGAAAACAGAGCTGCACCTCCTCCATGGCAATTGGAAAACTGAACAAAGGAGTCTAAAAAGTCATTTCATTCATCAAAGAATCGTAAGTTTCAACAGCACATGTCAAGGAGGTGCATGGATTTATTTACACAAACAAAAATAGTGAAAAAAGAGAAAGTCATTCTTTCCAAGTCAAAAGAAATAATTTGCATTCAACCTTCCAATAAAAATTTGTAACACACTTATCACTAAAAAGACTATGAGGGTTTTTTAATGGTGTTCTGGTCACTTTCAAACAGAACTCAGAGAGAACGGTAAGTCCACTGAAAAAAAGTGGTACCTTTGCACTTTTCTCACTTATCAACAGAAGCCAAAAACTAAAAGCATGAACTAAAATTATGTGAATTTTTTTAGTTGCATGGGGCAGTTCTCTGACTATATAATGAAGAGTAAAGATAAAATAGTTATTTTCTATCCCTACAAAAACTGTACGGAAATAAAGGCCAAATAGGATCTAAACAAACGGGTTTTGCCTTCCTCTCAATAATTAATTAAAACACCCCTTCATTATGTCTCAAGTGAGGGGAAAGTGCTTACTGAGAGATCATCTCCGCGGAGCGCGTTCCCTGAGAGGTCAAGATAGACGAGTGTGTTCGCGATCAGCGAGTTGGCACTCAGTGACTGGGAAAGGCTGTTCACCCCTGCCAAAAAACAGGTCACAACTCTGCTCAGTCAGCTCTACACAAAACTGGCCCAGACCCTGCAAGTGCACAATTTCAGTGAACAGATATATGCAAATGTTTAACGACTTGCTATTCCATCAGTGTAGTGCAGCAGAGGAATACAGATCACCAGGCAGATAGGAGACTCTTCCCTGCCCCAGCATTGCCCAGTTCTGCCTGGACCACACTCTCCCAACATCCCTGATGGAGACACAGTGTGTTATATGTCCAGATCCAGGATGTATACATTTTCAAACAGATTTTAAAAACACTGTTTACTCCGTAACGTTGAGCCAGTGTCTTCCTACAAACAATAATGTTTAGATAAAAGTATCGGTGGAAGTAGATGAAAGCATCTGTGGAAGACCAAGTACATTAACAATTATAATTGCCGCAACTTCAAAAGCGACTGATGAGACCTAGAAATTAAAAATATTTCAATTAATGTATTTGCCTGTAATTTCATTAAAATAGTTAATTAAAATATCAAGAGACGCATAAAGACTCTCAGTTGCTTATCAGAACAAACACATATTTTTCACATTAAAATTAAAAAGCTCACATTGGGAACAAACCAGTCAGGGCTTTCTACCACTGAATTTTTTCAGCTTTTCAAAATACAAATTAGGACATGGCTATTTCTGATTCCTTCAAATCTAACTTTCATCTGAAGGCTCTGCAGCTTATCATCAGCTTCTCAATTTATTGTAGATGATTACTGCTGCCTTTCAAGCACTACATGCATATGTTTCATACATGCATAAGCATCACTGTGTCCTTTAGCTGATGCTGCAGGGTTTTTTTAAAGTGCCTACCCAAAGTAATAAAGAAGGCAAGTGATCTACTACACAATATTCAACAATTTCTCAAAGCTCCTCAGTGAAACTGGATGGGAATTCAATGGGTGAAACATGTCCAGTTTTCACTTAAAGACTATTATGAAACTGATTTGCCAATGAGGATGTGGAAGAAGCAGCTAGCAAGCCACTGAAGACACAAATGCCTACATCAGTGCTTTAATTTTCTGAACTTTCAAATATTAATAAAGTCTCCCATGTTAGCAGTATGGCTCCTGGTTTCAGGAGGCTTTTGAAACTGACAAGATCAAAGCACAGCAACGCCCTTGTCAAGTTTTAAATCTCTTCCACTCAGTGTCATTTTTCTTTCAGCTTCAGATTGTGTTGTTCAATCTACACCCTATTGCTAAAGGTAACCTGCAAAGTAATACCTGTTGAAACCCCAAAAGATCTAAAAGCTCTGTTCAAACACTTGCCCTTATACCTCTGGATTCACTTTAATGAGCCTTCTCAACAACATTTACAAGCAACAAAAAGGAGCAGAAACAAATGCAATTTTGTCCTGGTTGCTCGATGGTCCTTAGCTGTCAGCTGGGGTTCCAGCCAGGTTAAACTATCAGCAATTCAGCATGCACAGCCAAGAACCAACTGGGCATTCAGAAGCAGCGTCTGAATTTGAGGGAGAAGAAGAGCTGTCAAATAATTCATAATATTGCTACTTGTTTCATGCTTAAAAAGGGCCAACTGCTCAAAATCAACCACCATCAGTGAAGGCAAACAATGTGAATGAGGGTTTCTTTAAATTAGCCTCTGGCTTGGGCTCAAAAAAGCAAGCTCTATCTTTGAATTAGTATACTAGAATTTTCCATTTAACCAGAATCTTCAAATCAATAAATTTATGTTTGAACTTCACCTTACCTCATGCTATACTCTAACAGTAATCTCACTTTCATTTGCAGACAATCTTTTATGCTCTTTTACCACTCTCAGGAGGCTCAGACTGTTAATAGCTCTCAGGAACTCTGAGATACAATATTTGAAGAAAGATCAGCTGGGAAGTTGCCACCTGAACTTCCCTTGTCAATCTTAGAAACTTATCTCAAATAGAAAGCACTTTTAAAATAAGGTCAAAACCTGCAAGGGATTGTTCTGAATTTCTGAAAAGCTCAAAATGAAAAAATTAAAAAATAAAAAAAAAAAGAAAATAAAAGAAAAAGAAAGGAAAAGCTGGAGGAAAAAATCCATGCACTTTGGAGTCTGCTGAATGCAAGATCCAAGGTCTATTTTAGACTTTCCCACAGAAAGAATGACAAGCTCAAAAATAGCCTTCCAAGTTAAAACCAAATCAGTACTGTCTTCTAAAGTTAGAGAAAAATTGACTAAGACAGCTTTGCAACAACCTGAGTTTCTTCAGGTCTCAAGGTTTGTAAGAATTCCCATTTTAAGACATGGCATGTACTATTTTTAAGGAATACTGAGGAGCTGGCCACGGGACAACATTCATGGTAACACGTTACTCTGAAGGTCACCCATGTGACATCACTATTAGACATACTGGAAAACATTTTCAGCTTTTGCTTAAAGATCATCTTTAAAAAGTATGTTAAAAACCCTCAAATTCTTTTCATGACCTCAGAATTCACATTCACTGACAAGAGTTGTGTGGGTGAACTTCATCAAGCTGACATTTATTCTTTATGAAGATGGAAATGTAGCTAGAGTGTTCTCTTGACTCAAACTTCACGATAACTGGCTGAAAAAATTCACATTACATGAAGAAAAGCACAGAATGAATGAACATACCAGAACTGCTGTTCTGTTAATGTCTGTTAAATTCACAAATATCTCATTTCAAGAGTATGTTACATTAGTCAAGATTCTTAATCAACTGGATGTCACCAAAAATTGAGGTAGCAGTAGAAAACAACAACCTTAGAGTTTAATAAAGTACTTTTAGTGAAAATCATTATTTAATAAATTCACCTTAGGATTTATGGTTCACTTAAGCATAACAAGAGCCATAGGCACTCATAATAAAACAGCAGAAAGTCCTTTACCCCACCCATATTTCCCCAGGTCAGTCCTTGAAGGTAAGGAAAATACAGAATCTGCACTTCACAGAGCAGTAATTAAGAGGATAAAAGGGCATCTATCTGTTATCAGCTAATGCCCTTCATACTGTTAACTCAGTCACCTTTTCCAAGTCATCAACATCCACAAAAAAGCAGCAATAACGTCAGTGTGGTTTTTCTATTTTTAGCATACATTGTCTATACAGAAGACCCTGGGTTTTTGCAGTCTGGTTAAGACTGCTTCTATTATCTGTAAAACAGAAATGCCAAAAATCCTGAAAGCTTCTGACTTGTGTTTCACTGTTGTTATCACTTTTAAAATATACAAACATTTCAACTGCAATATCAAATCAGAAATTTGTAAATTATAAAATAAAGAAGTCTTTAGTCAGATCAAGTCACTCATCAGCCACTGTCACAATGCTTAGTTTCATAAAATAACTGTGTGTAAAACATTTGGAAATTTCCCTACACATTTTTGCTTCAGACATTTTTTTGAAGCACATATGAAACATATTGTTTCCATCAATCCTAATTTCAGTCTTCCTTTACAATACAGATTTCAAGCTTAACTCTTACAGAAGCAAGTCAGAGTTTATCAAAGTGCTGAAGGGTACCCAGAACCCAGCCCATGGTTCAGCAATCCAGGACTGCAAAAAAGCAGTTGCACTGTTGAGAAAATACATGTTAATAATTTACAAAACCAATCAGTTTATAACCTGGTAAGAAAAAGTATTATTCGTATGTAAGTCTGAAAGTTTTAGAACAGAAAAAGAAACATATTTATAAAACATACCTTTAGGTGACAAGGAGGTTTTAGATAAATTTAAATGCTTCAGTCCCTTTGGAAGTTTGGCGAACTGGATGCTCAAAGATGACACACCTGTTGGGGGAGCAAAGACAAAACGGATGTTTTCAGGTTAACTGTGTGAGCTCAGGTTATCCCAGCAAATCTCAGCAGGGGCAAATTGCACTGGTGACACTACAGGAAGAACCACACGCACTGTGCAGGTGGGCTCTGTCATTTTATGATCCTAAACCTTTGAAATTACTGATGTAATCAAGATCTCTGCTTTGCTAATCACTGAACAGATAGGGAATTTTGTTGTCAACCATCAGTAATCCTCCTTAATTAGTTTAAAAACTGGATAATACACACATACGTTTGAGAAGGAGTCAAAACAAAGCTATTGCACACATCAAACAAGCAGCACTTGGAAAATCTGGAAGCTTTATGTTTCAGGAAAAAACAAATTAAAAAATCTAGGCACAAACTAAAACCCAACAATGGTAGTTCACATGAAACTTCAAAGTATTTTCACTTTCTTTTAAAACGAAGGGCTGTCAAGGCAAGAAAGGCACCCACATTAGCTAGCATCACTCTCTGTTTCTGAGGCAAACCCTAATATCCTGAAACCAAGTCATAATGGCCACTTAATTCCCTTACAGTAGCCTGCAGGCTACCAGCCAGGACACAGGCTTGGAAATGCCACAACTGCTTGCAATCCCAAACAGTAAAAGCCTGTTAAGATGCTGACACAGACTGGACTACCTCAGCACAAATCCAACAAAAGAGAAACAACATAAAAAGGCACTTTTCATTAAAGCCTTTACTCGGTGTGTCCAAGTTCCCCACTCCATAAATTTAATGCTCCATTTTAAGCAAAAGATTGAAATTTGATTAAGAGGGCACATCCTAAATAACAATGGAACTAAACCGTGAAATATTTATTAGAGAAATAAATCAACATAGGAACTCCAGGCTTAACCTGAGGTGTGAAATACAGTCCTCTACAGCAACTCACTTGGAGAGAAAAGGGTAAAGAGGGTAAAACCTTTTACTTGATTGAAAACATAGTAAATTAAAAAGCGGATACCCTTTTCCACATACACAGACATGAAACAGTCTGTGAAATTGTAGGTCACATGCCTGTGTTTACTCTGTTTTTATTATGTTTTACTTATCATTGATAATAATTGAGCAAGCTACCTTGCAGATACTGTATTAGGGGTTTTTTCTAATGCTCTCTGTAAAAGCATGTTGCATATGTTACAGAAAGGTGCAACACCCATCCAGCTTAAAAGAACCCACAGGTTTTTATTTATATTGCTAAAATATTAGACCCATGAGGCCTTGAAATCCTTTATTGTAAAGCACAATAACCAGACATCTTCACCAATTTTCAGCAAGAATGAATCAAATCATACTAATAGGATTTCCTTTCATAGCTCTATAAGTACAATCAGTACCACTAAGGATACCTCAAATGTAATTTTTCATATAAAGCATTTTGACTTAGACACGCAGCAAACAGTTTTACCTCTCCATCTTTGTATTTAGCTAACAATCTGCAGGCTAGTTATTGTCCTAGCCAAGCTGAACAAATTTAACAACTTAGTAGCACTGGGGGTTAAGTTATAGTTATAAGATACAGGAATCAAGTGCAAAAAATGAAAAAGTGCTTCTGGTTACTCAGGCCCTTGAACACCCTTTAAGTCACTCATTTTTGCTAATGGCATAACAGAGCTGAGAGTTCTAATGGCAGAAGTGGAGTTAGCTGCATCCAGGCATACAATTTGGAATTTGAGTACTACTAGGCTTCAGTATGTTTGTTTTGCATTATTTTTAACAAAATATGAGATCAAATTCTGATCTCACTAGAGCCAAAAGCAAAACTTTCATCACTTCAGCATGGTTGGATTTTTAAAGGCAAGACTGATAATAAACTTTCCAAGTGTCTGTGTCACAAATATTGACAGTACCACAAAGGACAGCCAATCACAAATTAAAAGACTGATCCCAGTAAAAAAAATCACTGCATGTAAACACTGCACTGTACTTGAACTAAAGCCAGGCCCTTTGTCTTAGGTAAACTAAACCCACTTCCCCTGCTGTTGGAATACAGACAGTTGCATTCATGTAATAATGTAATGCCTTCACTTACTGGTACTCAACAAAATATAACAGCTTAGTGTAAGTCTGTGTTCAAACAAGGTACAAAATGTTTTTCTCCAGAAATACACAACTGTGTGATTTCCCTTGTAACTGGAAAATAATCTAGTTGAACTTCCAATTCCTGCAGGTGACTTTTCGAAAGGTACTTTCCAAATTCCATGTTTATATGAATCTCCACTTTCACTTGTGAAATCCTTCCTACTGCTCCAGTTTACCAAAGTCAAATCTACCTTGCACCCAGGGAATATCAGATCACAGGACACTTAAAACTTTCTTGACTTGAGAAGTTGCAATATTTGCAAATTGCAATAATAGTTAATTTCTCTTTAAGTACTTTATAACCCATCTAATTCCGCTAATGAAAAGGGCAAGTCTTAATTGCATATTTGATAGGAGAGGCTGAGAAAATGAAAAAACCCTACTAATTTCTCCAAGTTGTAGTTTCTTGCATTTCATTTTTATCCTATATGTCGATACAGCAGCATAGTTAGAATCTATGGGTTTGTTGCAAAGAAAGCACCCCCATGGATATGTTTAAAAGAAGAGAAAAAATCCCCTGCACTGCAGAGTACCCAATGCTTGGTCAATTGTTTTGCTTCCAAGATAAAAATGAGTTACTTTGAAAAAAAACCTTTCAAACAACACAATCTAAATACATTTCTTCAAAAGCAGAATCAACAATGTAGCAGCCTTTTTTCTAGCTTACAGCAGAAATTTCTGTAAAATGCAATAGGCCTATGGCACTTTGTAATAATAAGGTTCTTCAGCAAAGCATTGGCTTTCATGTGATATGAATTCTTAAGGAGGACAACCAATAATCAGCAGGCAAGAGGTAAGCAGAAGAGTTAAGGCAATTCATGTGAACAATTTCAAATAAAAAACTACTCAGAATAGGTTAAAAACAAGAACATTATCATACTTGCTTCTAGTCAAAAGGAAAGTGATACAGAAGTAGAAAGGGAAAAAAAAAAAACCTTCCCAGCTATTTGTCTCCTCACTGAACCAGCAAGAAAGAAGAGACACCTACAAAATTCTGTGTTAACAATATTCTATCAGGTTGCAATCAAAATGAACAGCTTTTCTATTTTGAATCATGACAGCAAAGAAAACAGAAAATTTCCCCCAAACAAACCAAATAAAACAAGAAAAGGTTCACTTTGCAAAATTCTTCTTTTTCTTCTGGCCCAACAGGAGCACAAGATAGTCTGGTCCCAGAACACTGTGTGCCTGGAATGCATTAAGTGAAGCAAATGGAAATCTCACATGGGCAGCACTGAAGGGTCAACTCCAGACTGAAAGAATGTAACCTTATTTTAAAAATAAATGCCTCTTGGGTGAAAAGAGTAGACAAGGGAGAGGAATGACTTGATATGTACTGAAATCATGCCTAGCAGTGCCTAGTCTGAGAAAAGCTGAGCTGTTCAGCTTGATTTTCCATCTTGTGGAGTTAACAGCACTTTGCTCCATAAGAATGCCAGTTATGCCACTATTATTGAACATCACCAAGACCCCACAACAGGGCAGGCTAGCACAGAGGTAAGAAGAAGGAATCATTTTCATACTGAAAATAAATACAGCATTACAGCTGAAATAAAAACACAAAACCATCAGAAAAATATAATCCAAGAAACAAAGTTGTTTTGTGCTTCATCTTTCAGATGATTACACTGCCTTTAAAAATGCACACCACTTTTTATTATCTAGTCCTAAACAATCACTGTGTTGTATCTTCCTTTAAAATCCAGGGTTGGTTTAAGACATTTAAATATTTTTCAACACACCAATGGATATGCATAAATCAAAAAGAATAGCAATTCTTAGTCACTTGTGAACAACAGAAATTTACAGTAGCATTTACATTATGCACAAAAGAGTAATCTATTATTCAGGCAAAGCTGAACAGAGCAGCAATAATCCTCCTATTACATTTACAGAAAGAGAAAAATGTAAATGTTACAGTACCTCTATCTTCAAGTGGATTGCTAGCAAGGTTGATCGTATGGAGTCCTGAGTTGGGGTTATGGGCTAGGGCACTGGCTAGTTTCTGTGCAAAATCTCTGCAAAAAAAGAGAGGGAGAAGGAATCCTGTTATCTCCTCTGACAACAGCACATTCAAAGGCTTAAAAGCATCAAGGGATTACTGGCCACAAGTGGCCTATGCTACTGCAGAGCACTGACTCCTCATGGCTCTAAACAATGCTTATCCGACTAATTCGCTGTCTTTCATAGGGCATTACTTCATTATTTATTCATTCTGTGACCTAAGAGACTGAAGAGCACTCAATCAAAGCCCAAAATGCTTTTGACAAGGATCTGCAGGTATAAAATAGGAGTTACACAGAATAACTGAAAACTTGAGCACATCTTCCATTTCTCTCCACGCCACAGGAGTGGGAGATGATAGATCAACTTGCATACCACCACCTCTTTCACTCACAAGCCATCCTGCTCACTTGCAGCAGCTTTCTGCCAATAGTCACTCAAACAGATGGGCTTTGCAATATATCCAGAAGTATTTCTAACCTCATAAAACAGCAGGAATAGCACTCTCAAAGAACAGCAGCACATTGATGAACTGATTTTTTGGTTCTTTTTACAGTGAGAAGCATCAAAGCGCATGACTGGCTGATCACAGTCCCAGCAATGGATCCGAGAGAGATGGCAGAGTATCAGTTCTGTATTGCTGACAACAGCCAGGCCAGGTAGCATAGACAGCTTTGAAGTAACCTTCATCAACTACAGTGGGTAAATGTAGGAGCATGACCTCTATTCCAAACCCATTTGAGAGGCAAGGGAGCACTGTCCTGCCTGTCTGTAGGTGCTCTGCTGCAGCTGGAATGCCACCACCCACAGCACTAAATTCAAAGCTAGCTTAGGTTTTCTTGCACACCACACTGCCAGACTCTGTGGAGACATATTCCTTGCATTAACTCAGAAGGCTTATCAGAGTCTTATCAGCTCTAAGACAAATCCTCAGACCTGTTCTCATACCAACTGGGAAGTTATCATGTAATAAGGGACTAGACCTACTGTGTGCTTTTGATGAAGTGGGACTATAACTTCAGAGTTCTTACTTCACCTATGTTACGCAACAAGATAGAAAGCAAAAATACGTCTTGAAGTTCCTTCTTTCCCCCTCTGCCTTGAAGTACATTATCTCTCCTCATGTAGACCAGTGATGGAGAGTTACCAAAATGCTAACACTTCCCTCTTTCCTTGGTACCAATCCTGCCTACCATCAAACTCTGCGCTGAGAACCACAGCGGAGGCAGCATCCTCTTCTAGTATTTGGAAAAGAGATGAGACTGAACAGCAGTAGCCTCAATAGCTTTTGGTTATCTGCAGTTGCAAAATTTAGTGGAGTACAGAGATGCTCCAGGGGAGTTTAGTTCCCTTTGAAACCCTATGTCCTTTAACAGACTTCTGGGGCTAGAACTGTTTCCAGCACTGCAGATGCATGATGAAGGACTGCCTTTAGGAAAAACATATTCTCCTAAAATACAAGCAGCATGTGAAGACAAACACTCAACAAAAAGAGCTTCTGGACTTGAAACTTTGCCACCTGACAGGCCCCAGGGTCTCCTACTTTGCTACCAGCTGCTGCTGCAGAAGGCTAGGTATCTCCTGTAGGTGCTCAGCTACATTTGCCGACACTCTGGAAATCCTCCAGCATTTCAAATGGCACTAGATGCCTGCCCTTAGGCAACTGAATAAAGCTCCTTATGTCCAGCCAAGAAAAATGAGGTTTTGAGTTAAAAAGCAACAAACCCTTTCCTCTTGAGGAGTTTCCTCCTCTCCCTTTATCCCTAACAGATTCTTGTCATTACAGTACTTTGCCTATACCTCCAGGCTTGTTTATAAACTCTGCTCCAGCTTTTGCCAGCAATATAGGCAGGATTATCCAAACTTTTTGGACAACTAGAGTGTGTGCAAACTACTTAGCAAAGGCACAGCAAATCAACTGTCACCAGAAAGCACTGGATTGTCTACATTAGGCTCATGGGGCTCCAAGGCTCATTTTGGAAAAAATAATACAACAAGTAACACACACTCCCTGTGCAGCCTCTGCCATAAATAGAGGCACCTTGGCTATGCTCATGGGGGAATAGCTCTTGAAACCTCCTTTGTTCACCTTTTTTTCAAATCATAAAATTTATTACTTCTTTTGGCTGGGCTGCACACTTGTGAACAGGGCATGCAGTATAAGTCTGAAAATTTCTATAAAGCATCAAACTTGCTCTATATGCATTACACAGCCATGCTTGGCTGAAAAGAGCTTATTCAGGCTTGGAGGTAAAGCTCCAAAAAGATCCAATTTAAGTATACATATAACAGACTAAGGATATTTCATCATGGGTAAGAATACCATCAATCTGGAAATCTCAGACAAAGAAAACAATTCCTTGAGATCTGTCTAGACAACATCCTTGTAAAAGAGAAAAGAGGATGTGTGGGAGGAGTAACACTGTTAGGTCCAAGGACATTAAGACCCTGTCAAGAAGGGGAAGATAAGACTTGACCTCACTGTCAAATGCCCTCTAGATACCAGCAACAGGCACTTCTGCTGTTCCCCATGTGGCAGCTGGCCACTCCCTTTGGAACAAGGCTGCATAGGACAGTGTGAAAGGAGGCAGGGACATTCTGCCTGCCAGCTTTCAGAGAGAATGTAAGTGCAACAAATAAATCACTTGCACCAGCTCCTGCAAACAGGCCTTCGCAGACTGGAAAGTCTCTCTTGCAGGTCCATGGAAATCACAAAATACCCTGACTTGGAAGGGTCTCCCAAGGATGGAGTCCAACTCCTGGCGCTGCACAGGACACCCCAACAACCCAACCACAAGCCCAAAAGTGTTGTTCAAATGCTGCTTGAGCTCTGGCAGGGTTGGGGCCATAATCACTGCCCTGGGGAGCCTGTTCTAGTTCCTGACCACCCTCTAGGGGAAGAGCCTTTTCCTAATACCTCAATATTCCTAAAGTCCTTGCAGTTGAGCATCTCTTGACAGTGCAGGCCAAGGACAGCTCACATCAGGCCAAGCTGCAAAAGCCTGGCAGACACCACTCCAGCCTAATCAACAGGTTGAGCTGCCTGCTCAGAAATCAATATTCCAGTTGTCACATATTGTCTCATTCCTCTAAAATACTTCAGAAACTAATTCTCTTTTCAAGCTTATTTGTTCAGGTCATCCTGAATGATTCTTCTCTCCCTGAAATCTGGACTTCTCCTATGTTAGTTAAAACACCAAAACGTTAGGGATTGCTGTATGCATTAAAGCCTTCCAATGTAATCTAAACTGCATCCTTTATGTGTACTTAAAGCAATAGCAGTGGGGATAAAATTTCCAAGAGCATCTAAACTGGCACAAATCCTATCAGACAGGGTCTTTCACTTGACATCCTGTTTTGCCCAACAGGAAGTTCACACTTCCCTAGTTCTGGGTCCTTCTTACTGCTACTGCACAATAGTTTGCTGTTTCATCATTTGGGAGGATGACAAGAGTTTATGAGGCTGTGGCCCAAACCAAATCACAGAAACGAGTGGCTAGAGGTAGAAAATAAGAGAATTATCTTAAAATGACTGTGCTGCAGGAAGAAATATGCTCTTGCAGCTGCTCAGGTTATTTCTTACAGCTCTATTCTTGGTAGCTCTTTCTTAACCCTGGTCTGGCATTCTATCACAGCTCATTAAAAATGACTGGTCTGTAAGCCATGGGAAGGAAGATGCAACAACAGAATCTCCTCCTAGCAAACAGATATAAAAAATGGCAAAACTGACAAATGAACCCTTGGCAAAAACAGACAGACAGTGTTGATCAGAACAGATACACACCAAGGCACAATGCCAAACTCTCTGCATGTAGTTGGAGACATGAAAACCAAAGTCACAGGTTGATTATCTGTCAAGTCCTGTTAAAACTGAAAGCAGTTAATCCAACTGTGGTAAGTTAAGGTAGGCAACGCGTAAAGGTAGTCAACATATACTTTAATATTAATGACTATCATTAGATTTTGTGGCACATATTGGAAGAAAAATGAGAGTAAAATCAGGGGTTTATGTTTGAATGACAGCTATTTAAATCAGTGCACCAGTGAAAGAGAAAGTCTGGGTGCTATTCCAAACTCAGCCTCAAATTTCTCTTGTCATGTAGGCAATTTTCTTTTAAAGGTATTTCAATGCAAAGCTCATTTTAAAAAGGAGAAAAAGACCCAAACAACAGAAGAGGAGACAACATAAGTCACAACTAGTATTTTCCTTTTTCTTGTTTGCTTTTATTTGTAATTCTGCATAGTGTTGTAGTTCTCCACCTTTCCACTTTTTTTTTAACTAAACAAAAGATTCATTAGCTCTAGAGTTTATCTTGTGTACATTGTCTTGAACACTACCCTAACACTAAAACAAGCACTACAAGTAAAAACTAGCACAGCTGGAAGTAACTTCAATGTTGCTTCTATTCCCTGTGAAGGGGGAAAAAAGCAAATACCTAATAACCACAACTTACTGCATTTAAAACAGATGCAAGGATTAAATTGAATGGCTTATTTCTATATATCTTCTTTCTAAGTCTATGGCAATCCATTAAACTTACCTACCTTCTTAAAAAAAAGCTAATGCAGAAATCCTGTTACATTTGAGCAGACAGCAATCCACATTAAGGTAATACCAGATCATTTGGAAATGAAACAACAATAAAGTGTTATGCAATGTGGAATTACGGTTTTTTTAACAAAACCTAAACCACTGTTTTTTAAATGATATAAAGGTGTTGATACTTCTATTGGAGCCATATTTGGAGAGGAGCAGTATGAGCTGGTTTAAGGTTTATGCTCTCTTTCAATCATTTTGCTCCACTTAACCCAACTCTGCATGCAGGATCTTAAAAAACACCAGTTTAACAGGCTTTCTTGGACATAAGGACCCTCTGGAAAACCTGATAAAAAGATTGTGACTACAGGCTCCTCAGAACTAGACAGACATGGAGCACAGTTTTTTTAATGCGCATTCTGGCTAACATACATCACGCATCCCTTTTAGTGGGAGTAAGCAACATCTAAAGTGACATTTCAAAGGAATTACTTACGTTCTAAGCCCAGCATTCTCTAATACCAGTTCTTCCAATCGATTGGACCTACTCACCACCCGCAGTATCTGCTCACAGAGATCAGTGGACTGCCACAGAAAAGACAGAACAGTGTTAAAAAACACAAACACGGAACAGACAGTTATTGAGTTAAGCTGTACATTGTAATGGGATCCAAGCCATGACTGTCTTCTTGTTATACATAAATAGGAAGTAAGAATACCAGAAACACCCAGGAGAGTCAACAGAAGACTTCTGGAAAAGACTCAAAAGAAGCAGGAGGCAGACTAAAAGCAGGTAATTAATGAACCAGGCCACCAAACCAAAAGGGGCAGAATTTTTATAATGACAGCAAAAAAACCCCTAAATAATGTGGTTCAGAAAAAACACTCACCTAATTTTAAAAGAAATCTTATTCATATACATGCTAATCCTTCAGAAAAAAAGTGGTAACTAAAGCAAAGGAGAATAAAGCCTGACTACGAATGACAACTAAACACAAAGAAAGTTGTTACAAGGCAGACCAAAAAAAATCTCAAAAAACGTCAGGGGCAGAAGTACCCTAGTTAGAGGTCCTCCAAAGACTCCCAAGGACTAGTGTTTAAGGGCCAGTATATTTGAGTATGAATTCTTCCAGCCTATGCAGAAGCAAATCCCATGTCATGATCTTACTCTTGAATTCTAGAATTTGCATGGATATTTGCAAGTACCATGAACAAAACACAGCAACAAAAGAGTTTGTTTGCTCTGCTCATTTAAATAGAGAGATAAAACCTTAATCATTCAAAAGCCATGCAATGAACTCAGTACCTCACCAAGTTTTAGTATAAACTTTTATTTTGCTTCTGGATTTGACTTTTCTTTTTCCACCCACATGCACTAACTACTGTTCATGTGATATACAAAGCTGAATTTCAGTCATGATCATGAAGTCCTGAAACTATTCTATTATCTGCCTTTAAAAACAACAATGTGACATTCATGCCTGGGATATTTTTGTCTCTAAGGACAATCTGACATTTTCTAGTTTGTGTATTTTTCAGGGTTCTTTTTTTTTTTAACTTTTGAACTAATTGAATGACCAAAAAAAAACCCTAAACAAAATAAGCCTCCTCTACCACACATGTAAAATCTTATTAATCCTTCACACAGTAAAGGTTTACAATTTTTGGTGAAGACTGTAAACTTGGCCGTCTTCCCAATTCTTTCTTTACCATCCATATTTTAATAATTCAGAATATTATCACGATCTTTTTACAGCACTGTGACTGCAAGTGGAAAGCTTCCTGCCTGTACTATAAAACCACTATGGGTCCTGTCTATCAAACACCATGTCTGAGTGGGACTCGTGAAACACAATGCACTCGATGGCCTCCGGATATGTCTGACCTCATACTGACCCTCGGCAGTGTTCTTATGGCATGGATTTACTGTCCAACAATTTACATTTTCCTCGTTTTTTACTTAAATGGAATGTTTGGAAGGTAAGAGGTTGGGTTTTTTTTTAAGTAACTGATGCATTTTCCAGACTGACAAGGTTTATTTGTTTTCCACAGAAAAGTTGCTAAGAGAAAACCCCCAAAACATTCACATAAATATATCTCAGACAGATAATAGGAACAGGTTTTGTTCTAAGCAAACTACACCAGCCAGTCTTCCAACTAAGCAAACTATCTCATTTCAATGAAGCAGAAACTGATTAATTGCATTGTACCTTTTAAAAATGTTGATTTTGATGGCAAACTACAACAGCACTAAAAATACCACCAGCTTCAATCCATGCATAACTTTGAGTGAGATGTCCCAGCAAGAAAGAAGTTTTTTGCCTACTCTTTTGCCAAGAATTACATAAGTTTCTACTGAATTTTCATGGAAAATGATAGCTTAGGAATGTAATGAGAGCTTTACAGATCAATAAAATTGCATCAATATTAATTTTTAAAGTCCAAAGCTTCTGGAAGCAAGCAGGAAAGCAATTTCTCAAGCAAACCACTAACTGCACCTGTGACTATAAACTTTCAAGTTGAGAAGAAATAGCACATTTTAATATATTTAAAACATCATTGAATTACTGCTTTTCTTGGCCCTTTTTTCAGTAGTCCGATTTCTTTAGGTATGCCCTCTTTTTGCTTTCAGGAATGAAAACTGATATAGAAAAATAGCAGTGCCACACATCAGAGCTTCAGAAAACTGGGTGAGAAAGTCATCAAGTTGCAATGAAAACTACACAAAAATACTGGAAGGAAAAAAAGCCCAGAATCTTGGTTTGTTTTTTTTTTTTCACTTGCAAAAAGCATCTAAGATTTCTGGCTGCTATAGAGTTATTTTCCTATTAGTCACCTAATATTGTTTGGGGGAGTCAGCAATGCCTAATGAAGCAGTTTTATGGGCTCCTGTGATCACCCAAGTTTTCAAACTATATTAGTTGAAATTTTGACAAGATCTGACTCTCAGGGATGTTTTATGGTACAAATTGACTATCCAACAGTTTGTATTTTCCTGATATGATTAAAGGAAAAAAAAATTGTCAATGGATTGCCCAGTTGTACTTGCCTAAAAAATTTCACTTCAATAAGCGTAACAGCATCCTTTAAAACACAGCACAGCCTGGTAGAAGCAGATATATTGTTTCAATTTATTACTTACTAATTTCAGATCCTTGGAGGACAGCTTTGTAAACCACTGATTATACTCCAGGGCAGCAACTATAGGTATTAAGTCTCTAGAAAAAGGAAAACACTTTTACACACATTTCATACAACTGTCATTTGAAACAATCTCTTAAGTGTTCTCTCCTATCTCATTCCCCATAGTTTTGCAATGCTAATTGCCTACCATCCC
Source organism: Lichenostomus cassidix (assembly GCF_008360975.1). Taxonomy (NCBI): domain Eukaryota; kingdom Metazoa; phylum Chordata; class Aves; order Passeriformes; family Meliphagidae; genus Lichenostomus; species Lichenostomus cassidix. Next base: position 92,100,502 of record NC_139482.1, read on the forward strand.
CGTTATAGAAAGCTCTGCATTCTAAAAGAACAGCATCAGCAGCTGCCTGTCTTTCTCTTATTTTAATAAATTTTTTGACTGGCCAACTGGCATCCATTCTAGCATGAATTTTAAAACAGGAATTTGTCTGGGCTGCCATTCCTACTTTTAGCATAACTTTTTGTTCAGCCTGTGACATATTTAAGCTTCTTAATCACCTCTAATTATAATTTAGCATGACGCTAAAAAGCTTTTTGGCAGTCTGATGATTTAATATCATTCCATGACTGAATGCTTCTAGAGAACACCTCCTTGTCTCATCTCTATAGTTAAATCCCCCCAGGAAACAGGAGACCTGCAAAAGGATAATGCGACATTCAGCACAAACCCTCCTTAATTGTAAAAGGGATTTCACAAATGAAATTCTAAATTATTCCCATTTTCTTCATTCCAAGCCTCTTAACGTGATCTGCTCTCCCTCTGTTAAGTTTCTCCAAGAGCAGACATTGATGAATGTCACATCCCTACGCTACCCCCAGCAGAACCATTCATGAAGCACTATCACACCACTTAGCAGTGCAGCACTTGGATCACTCTGGTGCTGCATATTAAATACTCATATACACCTACACAGAGGCTTAACAGCTACTTAGAAAGCCCTTGTCTTTATAATGAAATAAAGAGCTGTAACGTACACAAACTAACTTACCAAACCAGCAAAACAGTGCCATTCAAGCCTCAGTTTTTCTAGGGAGCAATTTCAAAGTATTGACTCTTATAAGCTAGCCCACAACCCCCCAGGCTCTTCATTCAGCACATATGCAGGTAGGCACAGGTCTGCATTTAACATGCAGCACCCTTCTCCCATCTTCTTTTTATTCTTCCTCTCCCCCAGTTTTCCTCTGCAAACATGCAGACACTTCATGGTGGCTGTTAACCACACAGGAAAGCCAGGAGACAAGGCGACATCACGTGGACAAGCATTCCGTAGGCTATATTGGGAAGTGCAGTTGCTAGATTTGGAAGTACAAGCATCACTACGGTAACAGATCGAAGGTGCAGCATTTTGCAGCAAAAGACTGTAGCCCACCAGCTGAGAAGCTCATGCAAATAGACCATTTTCACACTTCCACACACTAGAGGAACTAGTGTGGGGTGCCCTTCAAGGATTTAAGCCATCTTTCCATCTTGTTCACAGCACACATCGCAGTGTGTGTTGAACTCGTTTCCACAGGCACAGCAGAGACTTAGCAGCTTCATGAAGTGTATAGATTTATTTCTGTCCACCACGTTGTTTTTGTTCCTACACACACACACTTTATCTCCATGTAAAGCAATAACTAACTGGTGAAACATTAGGTGAGAAAAAATAACAACCCAGAGGTATTTCCCCCTTAGGCTGGGCAGGCAGGGACCTTTCTATGGAGTATGGAATGTCCACACACACAGAGAGGTTTGCTCCTCCTCTGTGGTCCCCTGGCGAGAAGGTGGTACTGAATTAGCAGCTTTGATGCCTCTCTTGCCTGTGCCTTTGCCTTGAAGTGGAATGAATACAAGAGCAATTTTTCAGGTGAAATTTTGGCTTATTTATGCAGCAGTAACCAGGCAGCACAAGCTGGACAAACACTGGTGAGGCTGACACTGGAGGAGCAGAGCTGTTCATGCTGTGGACCACCACCCCAAAAGAGGCAGAAGGCACCAGGAGCAGCTGTCCCTCAGCTGTCAGCAGCAGCCCAGTTCCTTCAAAGGAAGAGAGGGACAATGATCAGCGATCACCAAGTGTTCACACAACCAAGGAGCTGGTAAGCAGCCTGGAGGGCTGACAAGAGCTCAGGAACTTCAGGGCAGGAGAGTGGCTACAGACAGAATTTGCCTGAGGGCGTGCCTTTCTCCCCTTTCCTCCTCTGGCTTGGGAGGCAAATGGCTGAAGGACAAGGGGTACTCAGACCCCGTGGGAGAGATATGACACCTTCAAGAAATACTTAAAGATTAAAACTTGCAAGTAAGCTGGGCTGATTTGTTTTAAATATTCCTGTCCAGCTGCAACAATGTTCCTTGAACAATTTAGTCTCCTGCAGTATCCAAGGTCTCTCTGTTCAAACCCCAGACAAGCACTGATACTGGGACCTCCATAAACACCAACTACTAACTCCTTCTCCACGTTCCCCTTTCCCCTTACTCCCAACATGCCTGCAGACAATGGAACCCCTCTGCCTGTTCTGCAGCAGCTTTATCTAGTGTCTAGAAACTTTGCTTTATCAGATTCTACCATCTGATTTTAAGGAGAGACTTATTTTTTCATTTGTTCCAATTTTTGAAGGTGCTTCTGACAAACGACAGTCCCCTTCAGGAATTTACCTCTACTCCTTCTCTTGCTTTAAGTTTGCTTAACCTCAATATTCTTGTTACCGAGTTTTCATTTTCAAAACTATATATTGCTTTATTCACTTTATTCTATTACACTCTAGATGTGGTATTAACAATAACCTGAATTATTCTGCAATATGGTATGAAAGAAAGCTAAGAACCAGTTCCAAAAGCAGCACCTTCTCATATCTTTCCCACATGGAGTTGCATTGAGGTGCTTATTTTAATTAAAATTACCATCCAGAATAAAGTAATGTTTATAAAAGATAAATCTGTGCCATCTTAAAACGAGAACAAATTCTGTTCTTCTGGAATGCAGACAATCTCTCTAAGCCTCAACAACATTCAAGCTTATCTAATGCTTTCAACATCTCTGTCCCCAGTGTATTTAAGATGGCAAGAAACCTCAACAGCACAAAGAAAAGAATCTAAACAATCACACTTTTCTTAAAATTTTTTGAATGTCCAAATAAGCTAAAACATATGCTACACAGATGAAAATCATGCTACCATATCAAATAAGCCCTTTTCACTGTGAGCCTTTTTTTTTTTTTTTGGTTGAACAATTATATGGTTCACAACACAACATAACTTCAGATAAAACCTCGGAAGTTATGTTCCCACGCAGCAAGCCATGCTGTGATGCTCTGGGAACTTAAGTCCATCTATAATTCATGCCATCTCATGTTGACCTTTAACAGAAATGTTTTACTTGGAAAAACACAAATTGTTTATTTTTGCAATGCATAGCCCCTGTATTTAGAGAACTGATGTACCTGTCCTACTTTGCTTCAGATCCACTATACAATATAAACCATATAGGTTCAGGAATCCCAAAAACTAGGTAGATGAGATATTCAACAACCTCTCAAAATCCAAAGTATAATGGCATACTGTGAATTTGTAGTAGTCTCATGGTCTTAAATAAATGGGAAAATGCTTTACATGCATTCTTGAATTGACTGGTATTTCAATTCCTAATTTATATTTTTAGTGAATAACAATGTTTTGGCTTTCTTAAAATTTTAATTTTCTTGAAATTTCAATCCAAAACACCCCTGAGTTTGGTTCTCAACATGTAGAAGCTCTCATCACAAGAAGGATTCCACAGCATGTGAATGTCTCCAAAACAGATTTGAATCTTAGACTTACAGAATTTTGAGACACTTAATAAAAACTTTTCTTCACAATGCATATATTTCCTCAGCAATACAAATTTTGTAAGGTATATTTCAATGAAAATCTTTTCTAAAACAACAAACCTATTATTTCATTTTCTGGAAGCCAAACTCATTTGCACCAGCTGAGATGTTCTGAACATTTAAAACACTTCTATCTACTCTTTCCTAATACATTGTTCAAATATTTAATTTCCATTGAAGCTGGGTACCTGTAGGTCACTTTTTAAGAATGCCCCACAGTCTTCTTGTCACTTACATCTTGCAATAAATGTTTAAAGCATCATTAAGTTCTTGCCCCAAACTAGCTTGCGCTTAATAGTATTCCTCCCCTTATCTTCTTTCAGCAAGGCTTAACCAAGGAAAGAGTCTTCAGCTACATCTGCCATGCACCAGTTGCAGCCCTGTAGTCTTGAGTTACCTCTGAACTAGTCAACACAGATACTGCTCAGTAACTTTGCCAGGGGATTCACTGCAGACTGTGAAAACCTGTCACAGAAGCTAAGCTAAGTATGTGAATGGGATAGTCTGTGAGTTCACATACCAGATAGATTAAAGCTGCAAAGATTGCTGTGGCAAAATATTCTTATTTACCAACTTCCAGGTTCAGGCTTTCTGTAACAATATTCTAGCATTATACCTTTGACAGATTCCTAATTCTTTCACTGGGCTCTCCCAAAGAAATAATTACTTTCTCTGTCTTATTTACACCTCCCTAAATTTACAATTTCTTTTTTATAATTATAAAGTTTAGTTAAGCTTCCTTCCCATCTTCTCCTACTTGTAATATCTCCAGATTCAACTTCCTCAGAATCCAATTTTCTCAGCCAGCTTAAATTCAGTAAACTAAGTACAACACTTAGCTAAGTTTCAGCATCTCACAGCAAAATTACCCTCAACTAGCTCCTTTCTGGAAATACATATTTTTGATAGCATCTATTACAAGTGAAGAGACAACTGGCTGGAAATCAGTTCAACAACTCAAACCTTCTACTGACTTGCCAACAAAAATTAATTTCCTTTACCATGTACACCATGAAAAGAAGATTCTGCAGAAGTAAAGACTTCATAATTTCCTTTTTTGCTTTGCCCACCAGATGTAGCTGCATGTTTTATCTGCTGATTTTGAGCTCTTATATCCGCCATCACAGGAAAAGTATCTATCTGCTAACTTTCTGGACTGCTTCCAATAAGAAAACATATTTATCTTCTCAGGCTCCTGAATGAAATGTGGTTTCCATGGGGCTTTTGTGCAAAACCAGCAGCTTTGTGCTGAAAACTAAAAATGCTACAGATGGTCATTTCACAGGTCTACACATTCCAGTAACAGCTTTGAGGCCATCCCTCTTCATCAATATTAGCATGATTACTGCATATGGTTTACCTGTGGTCAAGGTGGCTGAAGTCTTGCAAATTCAGTTCTCTGGTATCTTGTGTCAGATAAATCGTATCAACATCCTGGTAAAAATACATAACCAAATATATCTTTACAGAATTATAGTGGTTTTGTTTTTTTTTTTTCTTTCAAGCATTATGGATTTATCTTTCTTCATTAGTACAGGTAGTTGTAAAGAGCTTCAGAACAAGAGATGCACTTACCCACTGTACTTCTTCTCTGTAGGGAAATCCAAGCCAGTCACAAACACAGGCATACATCTGCGAAAAGCCTCCTACAAACAACCCGAGAGACTATTTCACATAACAGTCAAATAAGCAAACAAACACATCTAAAAGGATACCTTAATACTTAAAGATCCAGTTTTTCAAAACTCACTCTCTTTTTCTCTACTCACTCTCTTTTTCTGTAATAAAAGTGTCCATTGTGCTCATGAAAGAAACTGAAACTACCCTATCTTTGCCTGTTAAGTTTCAAGAAAGCTTAATATAGTGCCTTCACCTACCAATCAGAAGTCTGCTTCATACTAATTCCACCTTAAAACTAATTACACCTTTACAAGCTTCTGCCAGAAATAGAATTAAACTTCCTGACACTGCAATTCCAGCCCTTTTATATTTAAGCATTCAAATTCATTCTCACCACAAGGTCCAAGTTCTGCCACTGTCTGACTGTCCCACAGGGCCTGGAGATTAGCCAGTCTTTCTGAAGGCTCCATAGTTACTTTTTTCATAATCCTCCTAGATGGAAAAGAGAGGAAAAACATCATTCATGGCTTTGAAAGTATTTTTAAACACACAAATCTTTTTTTATTTTAAGAGCATTTTAAAATGACTGTATAGGAAGAATTACCATTTTTAATACAACTCACTTTCCTACCTAAAAGGCACACACATCATTATGCAGCCCAGCAGGAGTAACATTTATTCATTCTTTCTTTCTCTCTTTCTTGTGATTAACCCTTGTGACTACTGGAGCAACTAAACCCTTTTGTATTACAGGATCACTCAAGCTAAGGAGACTTGTGGCCCTCATCTGACACCAGGATGCCCAAAATAGGGAAGAAACATGCTATTAATGGTTACCCTTAAACCACTGCTGTATATACACTGCTTTCATACAGAAATAGCACCATGGTACAAAGAGCTGAGCAGCTCCATGTGGCCTCTAGGCTACACTCTTGATATCCAGCTCCAATCACTGTAATTTGGTAGAATTTTCCTTCCCTAGACAGAGACACAATACTTTCCTGCCTTTTAAGAAATAAAATTATCTGTTTTTCTGAATAGCAAGACTGCCTCATAAACTACAGAATTCCATAAGGTGAAAGAAGGTCTGAGGATGTGGGAAGTGGACCAGAAGAGAATTAATAAATTATAATAACTGGAGAAACTGCTTCCCCCCTTCTTGCTTATTCTGGTCCTATACCATCCACACAACTCCAAAGCCTTCATTTTGGAAAACTGTGCCATCTGAGAGGAGAGCAAGAAATTCAATTCCCATTCTGGGAAGCAAGAACTCCATACAGCTAACCAAAACATCCAGCAATGTTCTCAAGAGAGCCCACAGAAAACATGTATAGAGTTCAAGGCCTTCATAAACACCCAGAGAAACATACATACACTTGCAGCCCTTTTTGTCTGCATTTCTCACACCATTACTGAGGTTTTACAGCAACCCCACTCACAAACATTCAGTTGTATTCATGCTCTTTGAAAGGAGAGCTGAATCTCCACCAAGGCAGTTAATAATACTGCCTGAGAGGAAAATTTGAAGTGGGAAAAAAGAAAAGAAAACAAGAAAAAGAACCTGCCATCCAGAGTTTATGAACTTGATTTCCTACTCCACCTACAGGAAAGGTGAATAATAAAGACATGCACCCAAAATAAAACATGTAAGTTTAGCCTGGCCATTCACATTTAATGTCTGCTACTAAGGTTCACTTATAAAAACCAACATGTGTAAGAAAACTCTTTTCCACAGCACATTTTTTCTAATAATGCTGAAAACCAGGAGCTGAAGAGAATACGGTTGAGCTGCATGACTTGGTAGAGAGCAATGAAGATGAGGCAATGTCAGAGAAGAAAGAAAAAAAAATTAAGAAAAACTACTGAGAATTGCTGCAAGAATCCAGAGGCATAGGTAAGAGAGAAAACCAAAGGCACAAGTAATGCAATGAAAAGAAAAGCCAGAAAAGGAGACAAATGATCCAAGGAACCAGTTAAACCATAGGAAGTATATGACAAGACTGCCAAGGGCTCAGTTTTGAAGAACAAGGCTCACAATCCTGTGCATTGTTTCACAAACACTGAAAGTAAATGGAACTTTTCCCTCCTCTCCCAGCTCCGACTTTACTTCTGGTGGGGAAAAAAAAATAAAACAAAAAAAAGGAACAAGTTACAACAAAAAAGACAGAACCTAAGCTACACTTGAGGCTGGAGAGGCAACAAGAGTAAATTGTTGGAAAATTAAGACTTCAAATACTTGCACCCCCCTTCAAACCACAGGCTCTTATGATCCTACAAGACCACACATAGTCTACCTATGCTCTACACAGTGTCCTGGTTCTGCCATGAACCTGGACAAAAGCTTAGTACTTGCCTCAAGGTGATTCTCATATCCTTAGAGTATATCTCACTGCATTTCTGAGATCAGGGTGGGGAGACCAGCAGACAACAAATGGTGGCTTGTCACTGTTTCCACACAATCTGTTCCCACTAGAGGTGCCCTAAAAGATACTTACACTGGTGAGAGTCCAGGGAATATCTTCCTGAGGCAGGTCCCGATGTGTGCCAGCACCTCGTTCACATCCTCTGAGGATGCCATCTTCATGGAGATGCTGCATTTCTCAGTTTCCATAATCAACTATAAATAAAAGTGCAAGAGGCTGAGAACTGGGTATCATACAATTCATGCCGATGAATTAAAAAGGAAACCATTTTGAATGCCAGCTGAATGCTTTCTGTGCTCATAGGAATCTGTTATTCCTTAAGACATGACACAGCAATGCTCCAGGTAAAGTTTCTGAAAGTTGTTCTTGAATGTACAAGACCCCCGTACTCAAACTTTGCTTTTTCTAACAGTGCCCTGCTTCCCATGGGAACACAATTTTCAAAGGATCTTGACCTCAGCTGACACTTTGAAAACCAAGAACTTTTCACAGCATTGTCCTCTTTTGAAACACGTCCCAGAACACCAGGAGAAGCAAGCACAGCCTGACAGGAAACTATTGAATGAGCAGGGTGCCTGTTTCCTCCGGCAAAAAGTAAAAGTCTTTAATGGCTGTGATCCTCTGGAAAAGCTCTAATGCTTTGTCCTGGGCTGTTTAAGAAAATGATGTGGTGCTGTGCTGTCTCAGCACAGATGAAGTAGTAACTCAGCCAGCATAACTGTCCTGTTGTCTGGGGAATACATGCTTGAGCAAGGGGCATAAATAAAGCCTTTTCCAACCCACCTCTCTTAGCTATTGAGTGTTCAGAATCAAATCAGATTACAGCATGACTGACACATCAGCTCTGCTGCTGCTTTCATCTGCATCACTGGAAGCAATGTAATGTTTCTGTTTACTCCAGTGTAAATACTTAACACAGCCCAAGTCATAACCTCTTTTAGATGAGAAGCTGTGCACGCCCAGTGAGAAGGTAACATTAGGAATAAATAAGTGCAGACAGACAGTAGGAGAGAGGACTCTGTGCAGTATGACACAGAGGATTGCTTCTTATTGAAACTGGTTCCCAGGGCTCTCTTGGTTCCCAATTCATGTCTAGGGTCGTCAGGATAATCCTAGAAGAGGCTGTATTATCCCTAAAGCACAGTGAGACTATTCACACCTTTTACCACTAATTCAACTCCTTTCTGATCCTGTCCCATCACTCCCTCATGATGAATGAGTGGGTAACTTCCTACTGGTTTTCATCATCACTAATATTAGCATAACATTTCCTTATTTCTGTCCATTTCTTCCCTTATCTTACAGTGGGAAGCTCTTCATGGCTTTCTTCGAGTTGCCTAGCACAAAACTACACCCTTCTGATATGACAGCTATAATACACTGTTTGCAGGAAAACTGCAACAATATCGTTTGCTCTGCAGGCAATAACCTAGGATTCTGCCTGCCTTCAGTTATAAGCCTCACACAATTAAAACACAAATTAATGTAAACATGAAAAACCTTAAAAACTTTTTAGGAAAAGTGTATGCTCATTGAGTCTGCTAAAAATCTCCTGCTAAAAAACTCTGCTACAACAGTGATTGTCTATGTCTCTGAGAGTAATTATCAATAGGTACCTGGCACTTTAGTACCTTAAATAAAAAAAAAGCCACAAAAACTTAGAATTTAGTAAATGTCTCCCCATGAAAACACATGGACCTTTTTATTCCTCCTTTAAGGAAAGCTTCAAAAGACAGGTTAAAAAGATGACATGTTAATACAATGAGAGCTTTTCTGAGTTCAAAGTATCTCAGGCACTCCTATTCTTAAAAACCTCTTTAAAAACCAAACACACATGAAACACAAGACTTTGATAGAATTGAGCTGTCAAATCTTGTCAACATGCTCATCTTATGAATTAAAAATGCTGTAAAGGCATTCTTCTTTTCAGAACCTTTTCCTTGACATTTACATTTTTGGGCACATAACTTGCTGTCAAATATATTTTGTGTTGTACACAGTAAAGGCATGAAGAATAGTTGAAAGCAAAGCATTTCTGCCTGCAACGTAGGCAGTAGCTTTTGGCATCCCCATAAAGGTATTCACCACAGAAGCCACTGCAGCTTGTGGGGTGACTGCATACCAGCCATCATTGCTTTACCAGCTCTGAGAAAAAGATCCACTCACCACACAAATGGAAACTTGTACCATATTGAACTAGAAAAAACCCAATCTATTTATTATCATCATTCCACCGGCACAACACATTCCTAATACTGACTCTTTAAATTCTTAGTGTTAAGACTTTAGACCAGCATGAATGCAAGAACACAAATGCACAGTGTGCTCAGTGGATGGGAACACCTGCATGTTGGAGCATTTACCTCCTTGACTGAAACAGATTTAGCATGAGTAAACAAGTATCTTTTATCTAGAATACACTCACCTGGCCTGGCTTATTGGAAGTTACTCCTTGGATTTCCAAGTAGCTGAAAGTCAGTTCTAACTGTAGATAAAAGAAAAAAAAAGCCACATTAGTGCAAACATCATTGTATTTTCAGGAGCACTTACACTTCTCTATGAGGTTAAAAAAACCTTGAGCAGGCTACTGATACTTGACATCAGTTTCTGTAGTTGACACTAAGTATTTGCTAATACCTCGGTGCATTTTTCATTTAAAAAATACTTACATTTGCTAGTTACAGGTTTAAATTGTTATTAGAGGTAATGGGAATACCACACTGGATATTTTACTGCAAGCTATAAGCACGAAAGCTTGTAATCAATTTTACGTGAAAAAAATTTACTATAAAAAGCAGCATTAATACAATACCCTACTGATGTGCACTCTTGTGACTGATTAATCACTTATTACAATCCTTACAGCTTCACAATTATTTTTCAGTAGTTACACTGATCACAGATGTGAAAAATTTTACTGCACAGAAGCTGAAGGGACATGCACACACATTGTTTTAAGTGTGTGTGTGTGTGTAAAAATACCATATATAAATAGATAGATACAGATATGAACATAAATGCCTTTCTGGACTGCTTTAGCTTGTCTAAAAGTATGAGAGGAAGTGAAACATAAGCTTTGTCTGAGTGGTTTATTTACATGACAGTCAGAGTAGGCAGGGAAGAACACACTGAATCCAAATAGAAGCTTAGAAGAAGGCGGGGAATTCTTCCCAAGGACTAATCTGGGGTTACAGGGAATGTTCTGAGATCTGAATTCACAACTCTGTAGACAAATATCTTGACAAATGAGACATACAGAAAGAGGCAAACATCTTGGACTGAATCATAACTACAGGGCAATACACTAGCTTGGTCATTTCCTTTAAGTTATCATTGAAACCATTGTAACTGAGCAGTCTGTCTGAATTGCACAAGGTTTCCTGTACTTTATCTTACCCTAGGTTCACAGTCAGGGTGCTCCCAGTCTAACTGGCAAACACCATATTAACCTGTTCCTGTATTTGTGAAAATATTTTTAAAAGTCAACCCTGAATGACTGCTGGAGTGCACAGAACTCAGATGCAGATATCAAGACTCCCTGCCCATAAAGGCTGCAATAGCACACGGGAAAGTCAGGAACAGAGTTATCAGTTTCCAATCATCAAAAAGCTTTCCAGAAAACATTAGTGTCTCTGCTCTGTGTTGCCTATTTTCTGAATCCTTATCCCTCCAGTTGCCCTCATGATTTGGCAGCATCAGAAGATATAAGCACTCCTCGCATTTCTGTTCAAAGTTCACCTTCCCCTGAAGGCACAACTTGGTGAACAAACTTTTCTCTAAAGGTTTTGAGACTTCACGTGTTTTATTTCCCACACTCTGCTGCAGGGGCAGCATCCACAGCAAACAGGAAACTTCAGAGGTGCCATGACATCTGGTTAAAAAGCAGGGGCAGGGAACTGAGGCAGAGGAGGCAGAACAAGCATCTTCCCAGAGCTCACACCAATACCTTGCATTTTCCCAAGTGTAAGGTAGTCACTTCTCTTCAGTGCTTTATTTCTAAACTAGCAGTGGCAATCTTTTGTGATGACATGGCCCCATGCAGTTGACTTACGGCAGAAAGAAAAAAAAAAAGGAAAAAACCAAACCCACCAAAAAAAATCTATAGCAGCTATTGTTAGCTACTCGATTAAGCAAGACTACACATATATAGAAAGGAAAAGCTCTTTTTCTCCAGTGCTAATCAAAATTTTTTTTGCCTAAATCACAATTAAATTGGGGGGGGAGATTCTGTGAAATTCTTCATATTTTGAAAATTATTTACCTATCAAATTGAAGGTTCTTTTTTTGGTAAAGTATGTGCAAACATATATATACATGTACACACAACTAAAAATACTTGAAAAGTTCACACAGATCCAGACTCAAGAATTTAGTCTGCAAATCCTCTCGCCTAGAATTGACAAATATCAGGAAACATGGCACTATCTCTACAGCTCATCAGTGGTTCATTTTTCTAGTTCAAAATATGAATTTATAGTCCTTGCTTTGCAGCAAAAATGTACAACATGTTCTAAACATCATCTACCTCAAACTAGGAGCTAATTTTACAAGGTTTTAAAAAGCATAATCTCATTTACTACCCAAAATTGTATGGTTTAAAAATCCTCTTAAAAAGCTATGCATGCCACTCATTTAGGAACCTTTCAGTTACCCAGACAGCTAATTTCAAAGTTTTCAATTTTTTCAACCAAAACTTGAAGAAAGTTGCATAGAAATACATTCACAAATCAGAATTACATTCCTACAAATATTTTACACACTTACTTGTGGGCTTGATGACACATCCAACATTTACTAACGTTGCAGTTACATTTTATATAGAGCATAGCAAGAATTAGCAGGCTTTAAGTACTGTCCTTCCTTCCCAATAACTCCATCTCAATTAGTGGGAATGAACTGATTGGACCAGAGTGTGAAGTTAGGAGGTGCCCAGTGTGGTATCTTTGCTCTACGAATAATAGTGTGAGTTGGTATTGTACTTAACCAACAGTAATTCTTTTTAACTTTGAGCCTCGCTTAGTAGATACATCTCAACCGCACTGTTTGAGGAAAAGTGAAGTTTGGAATTGAATGTAGCAGTAACAGTTACTCACAACTGGCCATCTCTAGGCATGCTTGATTTTGTTAGAGGTCCTCAGAGAAATAATGTGTCTTCGCTGAATGTTCTCAGCTGTCTTTCTAGGAGTCACTGCCTGCCAGTTAAATGGAAATTCTCCAGCTCAGAAAGCTTCTGAGCAGCTATTGAAAATACTACAGACATTAGAAAATTCAGAGTTTCACTAATCCTGCTAGAAATGCATTTTCAACCATCCTAGTAATTGCTCAGCTGTACAAAGTTTAAGTTTTACATAAATCATAAGCACAGCTTCTCATCAGCTTCCTTCTATTTGCTATCACCCAAATCATACTTCTACTAGTACAGAATACATATTCTAGATTTTAATGAAAACAAAACCAAGTTTATCAACCATGTAAATCTATTTAATGGGTTCTGAGAGTTGTCTGAAACACTCAACTAAACAGAGTTATCACTTAGTACTCCAAGCCCCAGCCTTCAAGAGCTTTTTGACGACTTACAATGGCTTTACTATTGTCTAACAAGATCGTGATCACCACCTGTCTATCATATTGCCATTGCAACATGATACATCTACACTTCCATGCAAGCAGTCACCAAACCCTGTCTTAAAAAGCCCTGGCTGAAAACTGCAGTGATCCAAACACCAACAGACAACCAACCAGAGACACCTGTACTGCAGGGACAGGGTGATCAACTGAGGAAAATAAATATCAACAGAAATTCAAGCTACAGTTCATCCTACCTGTCAGTCAGCATCTTCCAATTATAGGTATGGATGGTCACATTTACCAGTGGACATAGCTGAAAATATGGTATCCACAGTTCCATTTTTTGATTCTGTTTTTTTCTATTAACTGTTTGTGTGTGTGTGTGTATATATATATATGCATGCACACACTTAGACACACGCATGTCAAATACAACAAAACAGGATAGGTGCCAAATTCCCATTTACCGATTCCAAGCTGGACAAGAGATGTTCTTTCACATCAGTCATTTTTATTCATGCGGAAATCATGTTTCTCTTCTACAGCAATCATTACAAATTGACATAGGCACAGAAAAAATAATTCACCGGCATTGGCAAGGCAAGTTGCCAAAATGCTTTTCAAAATGAACCAGAAAATCATTAGAACACAGCAGAATTTAATAGAACTCAACACAGTTTCTGCCTCCAAATCAAATATAATCATATTTGACACTACAAACACTAGAGGGAATAATGCCATCAGCTTGTTTGCACATAAACTGTCCCTCCATAAAATTCATCAGGCTCATCTCACAGTTCTTCAAGTTGGAGTTTACAACCTAACTCTTCAGCCAGTTATGTTCTAGAAGTTATGCAGTTCTAGAAGTTAAAATTCCTCTGAAATGATGTGTGTATAAATATATACACACATATATGTGTGTGTGTGTGTAATTCATGCAAGGCATATACTAACAGAAGCACCATTCTAACTCAAGATGATACCCCAATTATCTGTTTTTTTAAACAGCTGTACAAGTATAACTAAAATATGCTAATTTTTTGCTACTTAGTTTATGTAACTTTCATTTGTATCCCCAAAGTATTTACAGAAACACAGTGATTTTACCTTGGTGGGAATCCGAGACGTTAAAAGAAATGCCCGACATGATGCCAACACCTATTGAAAAAAATAAAAAAGAACACAATTTGTAAGAAACATTTAGTATTATAAAAGAGTCTTTTCCAGGAAAATCCTGAAACCAGAGGGAAAAAGCCTCTAGCAGAGTGAGTGTAGATACCCTCTGCTGTCATACACTGAAGGAAGCAAAACTGGGATCAGATCCAGTAGAACACAGTGAAGAGACTGCTGCAATCCAATCAGCTATGAGCTAGTTAGCACATCACTGAACTGAAGAAATGTATTTTATCAATCTCTCAAGAACATATAATAGAAATCTTACTTGCATTTTAAGAAGCAGCAAGGATAAGAAGTCCTACCAAGGAGCATAAGATATACTTAATGGTAAAAAAATATGCAAGATCATCATGCTATTATTAGCAACATAAGCGACTAAGCAAACGGGGGAGGGGATATGGTTTGGACACATTTGGGGCACTTCTACAGTAAGAACACAAAGATTTCTCATTGATAGCCCCTGCATTTCTTCTCCAGAAAAGGTAATGGAAAAATACAGTTAGACTAGTGAGACCAGTCAGTCTTGGGAGAAAGCACAACAAAATGAGTATTTTGGAAGTTACTGCCAATCAAAATACAGTGATTTTATATCATATCACTCCACTCTCCAGTAGCACATCGCACCCACAGATTTTATGCTTTGCAAAAGGAATTACTCATCTTGCAAAACTACAGTACTTTTTGGGGATTTACCTATAGAATTATCTGCTGTTGGCTACATCTTTTCCTAGATTAAAAAAAAAAACAAAACAAAAGAAAAGAAACAAACTATTTGAACACCTACATCAAAATCCCACAGCACATGCAGAGCTTTTCACACAGCTAGGACCTCCTGAACTCAGCCCTGCTCAGTAAGTATCCATGATCAAGTGATCAGGTTGACACAAAATGTGTCAACCACTCGGAGAGGAAGAACCAGGCTGAGAAGGCAACTCAGCATCCAACTCTGAACACTGTTCAAACACTTCAGGGACTGGATTTCAGCTTCAGTACCTCAGCTGAATCACATCCTTTAAATCCTAAAAGCACAAGTGCTTACCAGTGTTCAATATTAGCAGATTGTTTCAGGGTGGATGTGATTAGACCCAGTGCTCTGGTCACCACTGATGCAGAGCCAAACTGCTGCAGAATTAACCAGTGCCTCCTGTAAGGCTCAGCCCTTCACTGAAGCCCCCTTATGCAGGCTGGCCCTGTCACAGACCTGCCTCATCTCCTTGCTCACATGTAGGGAAGAAACATCTTCCCATGCTCTCCTCCCAGCTATGTCTACCCCAAGTATCTCTTCCACAATTCAGCACAAAGAGAAAGGGGAAGGGGTCTACTCAAGGGACTTTTCCACTGCACAACCACAGTTTCCCCAGCTGAACAGCAGCTCTCTCTCACAGTAATAAACCACTGATCTTTTCCCTCCCTCACCCACCTCCTCAGGGCAGACACACACGGTAGGTACACACCACTTTCCCAAGCACCTCTGGGGAAGATCAGACCCCTGTGCTCACCAAAGAGTTTCATTACCAGTAAAAATGACACTCTTACTTGTGAACCCATCCACAAGCTGCCCATGTCTGAAAAGGGGTAGTTGATCAGTAATCCCCCCTGCACTGGCACCACCAAAAAATCTCTCCAGTGTCACAGGCAGAGCAGCTTCTGGTCACTACATGTCAGATGCACAAGTGAGACAGTCAGGGGAAAGGAAACCTTTCAAAGAGCTCTGTCCATATTTACTTTCTTGGGAGTGGCTCACAGCATTAGAGATTTCAGTGCTCTGTGTGTGCCACCACAGTGGGACAGCTCGTTACAAGAAAGTCATGTCACAGTCTTGCTACAAAATACTTGCTTGCATATATCGGTTCAAGCTACTTTATGAGCCTAGAAAGGGTCGATTTAACATGACTGCAGAACACATGAGCAGTCCAAACAACAAAGTTAAATGTAAACCAGGCAACCAGAAGGCCCTAACAAAATTACGTTGGGAAAGAACATTCCAACTGAGCACACGGCAGTGTATATTCTTGTGGCAGTAGCTCCAATGATCCCAAAGTGATCTTTCTAAAACCAACAAAGCTGAAAAACCCACTAAACTTAAGATACAAAGGCGATGCCTGCTGTAAGATGATACACCCCACTCACCAGGTAAAGGGCTACTCTTGAGCAGTAAGATAGAAAAAATGAAAAGCTTGAAGCTTCTAACCTAATAAGAGGTTTCTACAGTTTTCACAGTTCATAAACAAGTAAGAGTTTGATTTTTACATAAAATCAATTGAAGACAAGGTCAATTATTACTGCAAAATTAATGACTCATCTTGACAATAGCAGGACTAGATTTATTATTTTTTAACTTTTTTTTTTACAATTGGCAGAATTAGCTATGATGAGGCTTGCCATTTATCACAATTTTAGCTGCTAAAACCTGCGAGTACACATCGTGACCCTTGAAAGGATCAGCTTCAGTTTACTCCTTTCTGATTTTTTTTCCTAATATTTTTTAAATTTTATTGAGACATCTGCATTTTACCATCACCATTTTACCATTTTTTCTCATGTTTAGCAACAGGGTAGCCTGTACCCCAATTCAACTCAAGACTTGCTGGATAAGCTGTAAAATGTGAACTGTTTGTTTTCTATGACTTTCTTCTCCTCAATAAGGAGGAATAAACAAATAATGCATCTTAAGATCCTAAGATACTGGCTCACCCATGTCTCTGTCAATGGGATTCTGCATGGTTGCTAGTACTTGCAAGGGCAACAGAACATGTATTGCAGTCTACTCAAAACAAAGTACCCCTCTAACCCTTCCCTTGAGAAATGCAATGCTGGCACCGACGGCAGAGGCACTGTAGGTGTTTTCACACTGATAGTTCAAGTCCTCTTTTAAGAAACAAGTTATTTTGGTGAAGGAGGTCCCAGGTCTCTGCATTCCTCTGACAAGAATATGAGTATGTGCGTGATTGCACAATTGCCTAGGGCTTTCAGAAGCATCCAGGAGTGATGGCTTTCATGAATAGGCAGATTCTAGATCTCCTGGGGTTTTTAACTTCTTCATACCAAGAAACTAAAAAGCAGAAGCAGCCACCATTACTCTCAAGCAATCCTCAGGCATCTGACCAAGAAGATTCTGCCACTGTTATATTAATTTTGCAACTGGGGAACCTTGAGCAGTGTCATGGTCAAAGTAACTTGGAAGTCCTCAGAGCAGCAGACACCCCAACTCCAGGGATAACTTGGATCAAAGAGCTCCCTGGCTCACAATCCATCAGGAATGTCACTTGGCCATGGTGTATAATCCACCTTATACGCCATATATCATCTGATAACAAAATGATCTCACTTGTTCAGCTTAACACGTCACAACCCCACTCCTTCATAATTATTTTGTTTGGTCACCAGTGGTGCTCAAGCACTAATAAAGTTAAAAGATCCCATCAAAAGATAAACACATGCAGGGTAAAGAAAGAGGCTCAGGAATTGATTCATGCTTTAACACACTTGTAAACCAAAAGGTTTGCAAATGACTGATGTGAAGGCAGCAAGCACATCCAGGTAAACTTTATAAAGGGTACACAACCTGGCTATTGCTCCATGGAAAGGACAGTAAAAGAGAATTATATTTAGTTAACAGCAGCTTTGGTCTGTCTTCCTACTCTGCCTTTTTAAAGCATAAAATAGGACTATGATTTCAATTTTAAATTACTCCTACTCACACACACATACCCGAGTTGATGATTTCTTAATGTTTTTATCATTCTAAATTCTGTAACACTCCCTTCACCACTCAGAATGTACAAGAAACAAGAAAAAATTCAGAAACATTCACCAAAAACATATCCTGCAAGTTATTTCTCCAGAGACTCACGGCCTACAGGGTCATCTTGTATTTGAATAAATAATATGTTTCAGTAAATAAAATTAATTTGAACATAAATCCTCAGTCAGCATATCAATATAACAAACACACATATGCGTTTTGTCATTTATTGTCAAATCCTAGCCTTATTACCCATCCCAGCATTGTAAATTAAATTAACAGGGCTGCACTGGGTTAACCCAGTCACCCTACCTGGCAGTCACTCTTGGGAAGATCACTAGAGAAACACAGCTCTGTGTTAATTGCATCTATTTTGCCAGACAAACCACAGCAACTAAAGCTACCTTATCTGTATGTAAAGCAGTTTCAAATTTATAAGGAAATGAAAATCTGAAAAACACTACTACCCTTTTTAAAATGCCTAGGAACAAAGAGTTCTGGAAAACACAGTATGCATATTGGGCTTTGTGACTAGATATGAAACAAAATGAAACCACCTCAGCGCTTCACGGGCCCTGGGAAGTTGCATGATGCTCCCACCACTCACTACGACAGATGTTTTGAAATTTCCTTCTGCTGACATCTCAAAAACAGGATGATTAACCAAATATTTTTTTCTTGCTGGAAACTGATTGACATAGGTACTTAAAAAAAACCCAAAACCAAAAACAACATCCAACTTTGTACGTTTTTTTACCAACTGTTGCAATTTTGCTTCTTAAAATGCACTCTCTGCACCTTTCCTTCCACCACAGTATCTTTTGCCCCCAGCATCTGCCATTTTGTCAGCCTCAAAATTCACTGTTTCTTCCACTACAATTTACTTGAGGAAAGAAGCATTTGTAACATGTTTTCTTATTTCTTATCACAGTCTTATGATAGCCATCATCTTGAGAATGCCTTAAATCCAGAAGACAGTCACTTTTCTGTATATACCTTAAATATACCATCCCCATTTTTATCATTACTCATTACCGTTATTATCTAAAGCATCATCATTTTTAAGTTTCCACCTCTATTAGTCACTTTATGATTTCTCTCATAAGCTTTCCATTGCTACTGCTGACTCAATATCTAATGTACACACAATAATCTGAGGTAAAGCAGCAGCACTAATACGGTTTTCGCGTTGTTAAAACATAGATTAATCAATACATGTTAGAGCATCCAGTCTCCCTCAGTCCCTACAGGATCGACCGTTCATTTCCCGGGTTGCATGCCTGATGCTGTAAAAGCTTCATCCTGTAGCAACTGGAGTTCGATTAGATAAAAGGCCCCTTTCAGCATCATGTTAGAGATATTAGAGCTGGTTTAGGGTGAGGCAGTCCCTGCTAAAAGCACGGAGCCTCCCTACACAAAGAGGCTAGCTGACATACTGGAGGGGCTTTTTGGAGGGCTGATTGGCTCAGGCACAACAGGAACATGTATGCTGCATCATCTGAAATGGTGGCATCCCTTGGCATATGGTGGGTTTCTCTGCAGAGCGCTGACACCAGAGAAAAAGCCCAGCTCAGCCCCAATCTGAGGGCTTGCAGCACCACCACCTTCACCCACACAGCCCTCTCAGTTGAATTTGACTCTCATCATTTGGTCTCAACTACTTTTGAAGTGTCATCTATGATAAAACCATTGACAGACCTTATTCACTCCTATTCCAAATGTCCACTTATTTACACACCGATACTACGGCAGTCTTTTGCAGCTGGAGATCTGCTAAGAAAGGGTTAGTGCATTTCAGTTCACACACAAAAATCAGAATTTCTCCCTCCCTGAGCTGACCCTTAGCCAAGTTGAACACATTCCCAGCTCGCCTAAGTCGCTGGTGCCTGTGTGGCCAGCCAAGGACCAAAACACAGTAAGGGGAGCTGCTACTTGCATCAGTACAATTTTCTCTTGCCCAAGACAGGGGTAAACTCTGCCACACAAGTAACTACCTCCACCATCCCCATGAAGGGCTGCTCTGCTGCATGCTTCTCTACTATCATTCCTCAAGGCAAGCACTGCTTCTTCAACAAGGCTCCCTTACTGGAGCCATGGAGAGTGAGCCTGCCTGACACAGGAATGCTGTGCAGATCACAGCTTTTCACTGGTCCTTATCACCACCACACTACTTTAACAATTCAAGCTTGCTCTGTTATGGGTCACCGATTACTGTATTTTCTGGACGGCAAAGAATGGTATGGGGAACAGTTTTTAGCTGATTTTTTTTTTTTAATGTGCTCAGGTACCAGAAGATACCAATAAATCTGCCGTGCTTAAGGAGAAGAGAAGCACCTTTCACATTATTGTTGGGAACAAGACAGGGGACACCACAAGATGGCACAACAGAGTGCTTTACACACATTTCCCTTACAGTCCAAGTTAGAGGACCCATTAACAGAAATGCTTATTTTGCTCCTGGGGAGCTGTTCAAATCTGCATAGCAATTTCTACTTCAGAGGCAGCAATGAACAAATGCTAGCTAGAAGACAGGTAAGCAAAAAGTATCCTTGTTTTAGAATTAATAACAACTAAGGCATGGACACACAAAGATTTGCCTAAAACAAAAAGGCAAAATGAAGTGGTAAAGCTTGGAGTAAAAAGGTCCTAATTCTGCAGTATGAGAAGAAACAACATAGCTTGGAGGTTTATCAGCAAATTAAGACAAAATTTCCAGACATAACTAAATATGTTCCAACAGCTCTAGCAACACTACCATTATCATCTACAGGCAGTGCCCTGGCCCTGTGAACTGTTTATAGAAGACACATGACTGAAATTGTGCTTCTTAAACACCTGTGAAGCACAAAGAACATGAACATTTGCTACAACCCTGTCTGCAATGAGCAAAGGATTCAGCTATTTTAGTAAAAGTGGGATTTCAGAAGAAGCAGAGACACGTTCACCTTTGGCCAGACATCACCTGTGGCAGCAACAGGACCCATGGACACCCCAACTGCCAAGCCCCTGTCACTTGAAGTAGCTTGTGATGTGATCATCAGTGGTGCAGACTGGGTCTGTCCTGATTTTAGAGACTTTACATTCAAAAGTTTTGTATTTTCTGCTATTAGCCACAGAGCTGCTTGTGGAGGGACAGCCACCTACTGCCTGTGTGTACAGGGTTCCCTTGTTCTAGTGACCAGTCAGTCATGGAACAGTTTCATGGCATTGTGAGAGATGTCCAACCCTAAGCACTAAAGCTGACACACTCCCCTGCAGACTGCAAAACTTCCTTGTCATCCTGCTCACCACCACACGACTCCCAACAACAAAAAACCATAATGCTGTAAAACACTAAATACCAGAAGACCCACCTACTGGGTTATTTAAGGCTGCTCTAAGCCATAAAAACAGGAATCAGCAGTTGCATTTCAACGATTCAAAGTCCTCTCCACAGCACTGGACACAGCCAGGGCTGATCCCAGCCGAGGTAGAGGAGGGGAGCAGGCTCAACCACATACCTTCACTTGTAACTCATCAATGAGGGGTAACACCACAAAAGGGGCGGGCTTTCCTTCTCTGTACCTACATCACACAAAAATAGGTCACTAGCACATTAGTGTTAATACACCTTTATTTCACTTTTTTTTTCCTACTTTTGGTCTTATCTGCATACCGCCATTACACAGATTCACTGTTGCAGTTCAGGTTAGGATGTGCCTCAGCAGGATACCTTCCCCAGGTACTCACCTTTTGCAATGTTCCTAGCCCCACCAATACTGGGTTAAAAAGCAGGTTGAAAACATTCTGTTGACTTGTAATTCAAAACACCCTGGGCTCCAGCATTTTCTGTGCAACAGTTTTTTGCACTCTTGTACTACATCTCTCCATCATAAAAGGATCATATGGACACCATGTAGAAAAAACCCTGCCATTACCTGTCCATGGTGTTAATAATAAGGAACATCCATACACCTTCCCTCTTCCTACACAGAGCTTCTCTCTGTGTTTACGCACAGCAGTTAAAACTGGAAGCATTTTGGTGTGCTGCATATGATGCTGTTTCTATGCAGAAGTAGCTGGAAATAGATTTTGCTATTACAGTGCTTTTATTCTTATCTTCTTTAATTTCATCACTTAGAAATGCCAGATTAAACATTTTGCAGTGATCCTTGGTGATGGGATTGCTCTCTTTCTAAGTGTGTCACAGCAACCATAATGAAGAACTTTAAAGACCAGGAAACAAAACAAAAACTTCAGGTTCAGAGGAGATGCAATTTGATCCACAATGCAAGCACTTCATAAGAAAGGCTTCTACAGCCATTCCTATTTGCTTTTAGCTACCAGCAATTAAATAAAGATTCAATTATCGAAGTGCAATGCACTTAGCTACACCTAATATTCAAGTAAAATAAATAAGCACAGTAGAACCGTTTTCCTCAATAATCACTGCCCTAAACCACAGTTTCAAAAACACTGACCTTGGATAGCGCCAAGAAGGGCCAGAGGAAGATATCAGCTTAATAAATCTGTAGAATTAAGTCTTCTGTGTACTCTCCATGGCATACACAAATTGAAACACGAACACAAACTAACAGGCAGAGAATCATAAAAACCCCTAAGCCAAGTCAGTTCCTTCCCAAAAAAACCATTGCCATGGGTGCAAGACAAAAGCCTCTTCCCCATTAGGTCCAGAGGGGATGCAAGATCTGCTCCTCCACACTACTACAGTAGACTCATTGCTGTCCTCAAGTGCACTCTTGATTTCCTTTTCTTCCTCTTGCTTCCCCACAGTACCACTTTTCCATCTCTATAATCTGTAAAATACTAAGTACCCGCTGGAACTAACACAACTGCGACACCCACTCCATCCCTAATCACCTGAGCTACACTGCAAGACTTAATCTTTCTATACTTTGATATCTTAAGACCATCAATCTTTCAAGAGAGGGATGGTGCTTGAGTGCTGAAACCCCCTACTTGGCCATTTAAAATCCTCAAAAACTACCACTATACTCATAGCCCCCAAACTCGTATTTTGTTATACTGTTTTACATTTTATAAGATGATCTCTTTAACAGCTATTTTATTTCTAATATATCACATTTCTCCTCTACTAAAGAAATCTTTTCTTTCAGAGTTTAACACACCTTCCAGAAATGGCAAAACAGGAGCAAACTACTCCCCTGCCCCTGCACAAGAAAGCACGGCTGGAAAGGACCTCCTTTTGCCCACTGCTATCCTCACATGAAACAGGCAGTGAAAGGGAGGCCCCTTCCAGTATGGAGCTTTTCCATAGCTGCCATACTTTATTTTTTAAGTGGCAGGAGCTGAAGATGGCTGCCCAGGGCCAACCACCCACCCACCAACTCAGCTGACAAGCAGCTACCATCTCCTGGGGAGAACTCACAAAAGCTCCGCCGTCATGCACTTTACTCTTACAGCCAGGGTAGCTAAATAACTGAGGTGTGAACAGTGTTCCCACTTCCTTGCCATGCAGGCGTGTGATGCTGGATACATTTCTTTCTTAGGAAATTCTGCACTAGACAAAGTCCCTCCCCCTGCTCCCACTCTGTATCTAACAGGCAGGAAACCCAGCAACCAGGCCAGCTTTAAGCAATGACACAGCTGATTGCATCTGGCTTCCCTTGGACAGAAATTCAGGAATTGCCACATTCCAGAAAAGCAATTTTGCCTCCAACACGCTGCAAAAAAATACTTGGCAGTCTCCCCCACTCCCAAAATGCACACTGTCTTGTCTTACCTAAGAAGCACAAGCTGCTTGCGCTGGGCAAAAACAACTAAGTAACCATTGATGGAGCTGATTTTTGAAAGTCTTATGATGTCAATTATCTAATGCTGTTAATCATTAAAAATGAATATGCTGCTATTCAATATAAAAGCCATTTTCATAATTTCTGGTTTCGCGAAGATTCTTGAATGTATCACACCAATATTGCCTATGTGTTACTTGTGCAGCTTCCATACAATATACTAACCTGGCAAAATGCATGTAATAACAAAATATCCCCCTTTATCTGAGAACAACATCTATTTGTAACAGCCAAATGGAAAACAAACTTAAAAAAAAGTCAGAAACCATACTCAAGGAAACTACAATCCACTGGATGCAAAAACCAAAACATTATTCTGCTTCTCCAGCTTGGGAGTTAAGTGTAACAACTGCTACAACTTGGTACCCAACACTCAGCATCAAGTTACTCTTTGATATAAAAAAGATTTCTGTGGTTTTTAAACTACCTATGCCTGTGAAATGTGAAAAAATCACCTTGCTTCTCCAGAAAGCCTTCGCAAGATTCTGACGCAAAAGCCTTTTAAGTCAAACTCTTTCTCAGAACAGTTTTGTGTGTGAATTTTGCTTTTATAAGCACTCATCCATATGCTTGATGCTACTTAACCATTGTTCGTTTCAGAACACAAGAGTCTTAGGGAGAGGAAGAGAGCTTTTAAAAGGTTACTTCACTACTTTACTACTTCTAAGTTGTGAATTTACAGCTCTGCTTGTCAGAGCAAGCTACAGAAGTGTAAAGCAAACTAGATCCTCCCGGGCTTTATCATTTTATCTAGAGTAATGATTTACAAGCTCCTCAATTTGTGGACTATCTTAATTTTCTCTATGCAGGTATAGCACAGTCTGCCAAAAAGGAAAGTAAACCTTAGAATGGTCTTTGCTCTTTTTTTAGATGGTAGGTTTGCAGGCAACTCTCTTGTCATTCTCCAGGCCACCAAGCCTTTGCTTACTCTCAGACAAGCCTTTCCCTGGAACAGCTTAAGCTCTCCTGCTGACCAAGCCAATCCACATGGCACACTAGTGTAAGTCAGCCTGGTTTTAAGGAAATTTAAAGCTCCCTTGAATAAGGCAAGTCAGTAAGTATCCTGACTGCACCATGGATGCAGTTTATTGCATGCTTTTTCTAGGCTTCCATCTTCCTGAGCACCATGCTGCTCTTGCCACCAACACAGCCCAGCAGGTGATCGAAATAGAGAGAAAAATGAATACAGATAGAACTTTAGGAAGACAGAATGCCTTCTAAACATAGGACCCTCGTGAGTATTATCTCTACCTATTCCATAGCATGGCTGAAGATCAAGTTGTTTGCCTACCCCTGGAGATGCACAGGGAAGCCTTCAGCTGAAATTCAATGTATCACAGACAAATTTTTTCATGCTGTATCTTGTCACTGCTCTACTTTTATGACTCTTGACACAGAATGTTTACACACACATTTGTGTCTTATTTTTT
The DNA here is from genome assembly GCF_008360975.1 of Lichenostomus cassidix. Classification (NCBI taxonomy): domain Eukaryota; kingdom Metazoa; phylum Chordata; class Aves; order Passeriformes; family Meliphagidae; genus Lichenostomus; species Lichenostomus cassidix. Next base: position 92,125,825 of record NC_139482.1, read on the forward strand.
TAATCTTCTTAAGCCAGGCAGTACCTAAGTAAAACAAAGCCCCAAAAGCCTTTAGTAGTCTACTACAAAGAGACTTTAACACCAACATGTTATCATCAGGGCTTCAAAGCCAATGTGAGACAAAACCCATGCTACAACCATGCTGAACCACCTCAAAGAAGCTATTGCCATTTTTTTTTCCCTTTCTTTTTGTAAAAGGTTGTGGTTTCTTTGATTATTTATGCTGGTGAATGGCATTTTTTGTTGTTTGGTGTTTTTTTTACCTGTAAAACCAAAACCAAACATTAGCAATTGCATTTCCAAATGTTACTGTTGCCTTTCCTTGTCACCTACTAACTTCAGAGGGGATTTTAATACTTACTTCAGGCAGTGCAAGATTTCATAAGTGAAGTATTAGCCAGTGTCCTGGGTACAGAGAAAAAGGGGATGGAGTTTCTAGCCCTGTTTAATTCCATACCATGCACATCATTGCTGGGGGTGTCATTTTGGCAGGAAAACAACGATGACTATATTCCAACTCATTATCTCTCCTAGTTTTCCGCTATTATCGGAAAGGTAGAGGAAATAGAGCAGCTTGAGTGGGTGTAATTTTCCAGCCAGGTTTTAAACCACCACGGTCCATCTAAGTTTAGTTTGTAAGAACAGGGCCTGCAAGTGCAATTTTAAGTTTATGCCAGTTATAAAATATGGCTTTACCAGTTTAGCTAAATTTGCTTTTAATGCGACTATCATCCTTAGCCTAAATTCACAATAACATTGATTAACTATCGCTGAAGTTATAAATCAACCATCAACCACTTCAATAAACTCACCTGGATTCAATCAATTTTGCTAGTATTCTCACAGAAATCAGAAAGGAAAATGTCATTCAACTGTGCTGCCTAAACAGCCAATTAATGTGTCTCATCACGATTTTTCTACCCACTTCTTGTTTATCAACTCTTCTCAAGATCTTTTGTTGCTTAAAGTTCTAAATGTTTTCTTTTCCTTTTGCTGAGCTCTAATACTTATAACCAACACAGGAGTTTTGTACAGCTAAAATTGGAAGTTTTAAAGTGTGAAGTTTTTGAATTACACAGCTAACTTCCCAAACACGCCATAAATAAATGATCAGTCTTATTAGCAGGTTTTTACAAAATTTTACCCAACAGAATATCACATATATCAAAGATTTGAACTCTGCCCACACACAACCACTCGTATTATTGGATAATTAACTTCATTATTCAGATGAGAACATTAACCATGTCCGTAAAGCATAACCATCAAAAGTCAAAACCTCCCACCACAACTGCAACAGTGCAACAACCCCCCAGCTTTACCTTCCATTTCAATCATCACTTAATTTGTCTACATTATCTTTTTTTTTCAGACTACATACAGATGTCTTCTCTTTCCCTTCCTTAAATCCTAGCATTTCTCACCCAAATGCACCAAGAAATGAAGACAAGGAGAAGAAAGCATCCATGTATTAATGTGTCCATGATAGAATGACTTTTCAAAGTCAGTTGCACTGCAGAGCTCACACCACTTCTGAAAAGGCCACTTCCTCCTTGCTCATAAATTAGATGAGAACTTAAGAGATCTCTGTCCTCAAGTATAGATTTCTCCTAAAATAGTGGTCAAGGGAGGTGGAAACAATGGGACACTCTACTGACATCTACTCCAGGCTGAGTAAAGAAGCTCCAGGAGACACTACTCTGCTCAAGCTAAAAAAGCATGAGTGCTCACTACCTAATATGTTTAAAAAAAACCCCAAAATTTGGCTTTTTGCCTCAAACAATCACATCATCATGATCATAAAGTACATTTTTAATGAGGTCACTCCTACCCTAGAAGCTGTTATACACAAACATGTAGTTAAGGCCCTCATCTAAAAATGCAGGTGACAGAAGCAAGTAGATATAACTCTCTCAAGAACAGATGCCAAACACCAGGGTTTTAAAATAATGTATCTACGCCCAGTCTTTGCATGATAAAGACCACAGTGCTTCATCCAATAATACCAGCATGGAGCCTGTAACCTCAGCTCCTCTCAATCTGATGCCTCGAGCAATTTCAGAAGCTAAGCATCTGTTGTGGTTGCTAATAGTCTGAAGAATTTTGCTTTCAAATATGCAAACGTGGTTGGGGGAGAAGGGGCAGTTTCACTTTCCTGCAGCCACATGAAAATACATAACAGCTTTCAACGTACATCATTGACTCACTCGTGGCACAAATCAATCAATTCTGTGAAGCTTCTGAAGCCTGGTAAATTAGCTAGAAAAAACACAACCTTCTATGGCTCCTCAGGGTTCACAGTATGTGATCTGACCCTGGTTGTAACAATCATGTCACTAAAACAAATGATGAAGGAATCACAGCTGTCTGGAAATGCTGGTGCTCAACAATGCTCCCTTCAAACGAGTCAAAGCCTACAGACCACAGGCTTCAAGGAGCCCTGCACAGAGCCAGTGCAGCAACAGCTGCAAAAAAGTGAGAGCACCAAATGCAGATGTGGTGTAAGACATAACCACACAGGGCCAAGCCTCAGCTCTCACAACTGGATATCATTCCGAGGGAGGGGAACATGAAATTGATACTTACCCGCAATCAAGCCAGAAAGAGGATTTAACATGAGGTAAAAACACTACAGAAGTGACAAATGTCAAGGTAATCCAGTTTTGAGGACTAACACAGTAACTTTTCCTCTTCACTCAATTTCTAGTTTTTGCCACATTTCTGCTTCCAGCAGGCTGCATAATCAGTCCAAAGACTTCAATATCGCACAAGAATCTTCATTGTTAAGGACAGTGATTTTTATTTATACTGTCTGAAGTTGCTACTTGTTGGCAACATGCCAACATTCAACCTGTAAGAAGAAAAATTAGGCTGTGGCTGAGCAACCTTTTCCACTGTGGTTCTGTAAGATTTGTTCTATGTAGAAAAAAGAGAGATTACACTTACACACAGCAAGTTGAATGGATCTAGAAAGCCTGGGCTGCTCTACTGATAGCAGCTCTGCTTATGCTCAGTCAGCTTGCTTGAGACACACTACACTTCCTGACATGCAGTTCATGCAAGGCATGTCCGATTCTGGCTACTGAGTTCACATAAACTTAAGAGTGGCTGTGATCTCAGAAATCCAGCATCCGTGGTTTCACCTGGATCAGTACAGGCTTGGAAATCCAGTAGAAATGCACCATACCTAACTTCAGTATTCTACCCACCAAGTTTTGGTTTCCCCCCACCTCAAGTGCAATCAGATATCATGACCAGAGACTCAAATGCATGTGGGTTGCCACGATCAAAGACAGAGGTTCAAAAACAGGTAATCTGTGCCAAGTCAAGCCATCCTGATTTAAAAGCTGTGAACACTTGACACTTACCAGGGACTGAGCTCTCTCCCAAAGGCAAGTTTACCCTGGGCTAAATTTGTCACCTTTCATATGCCTATGTTGCATTTCCAGTGCACTCAATTCCTACATTATCAAACGCACAGCTTGCCCTTTTGTCTGCAGCTACTTCAGCGCTATTTGCACCATGTTTCTGCCTGGAGGTTTGTCCCTCTGCTCCTGTGCCCATAGCTTGAGAAGCTCATAATTGGCAGATCTGGGACACTAAATAATTCTTAGTGAAAGCCAGGAAGCTTCTGAAAACAACAAACAAGACAAAAAAACATCTCAGGCGGGGATGTGTGTATGTGTAATGAATGAAAAACAGTGGCAACATAAAACTGTGTAAAAATATTTCTTTCCAGGTCACTTTTACCATGGAACGTGTTTTGATTCTCTTAATTCAGTGTTGCTGTTATAAACCCACCCCTTTTCATTAGCAAATACATAGAATGGCTGCAGAACCACACTTTACATGAGAAGCTGCTGTGTTCTATTCCAGATTATTAGTCTGAAATACCATCCCTTGCAGTGTATTTACTCCTGTGTATGTACAGCTAGTACTGCTTTTATAATGGAGCTGTGATTCAAGTATTTTCTGGTTCATTCTAACAAACTAATGCAGAGAGACTACAAATATAAAGTAACGAACAATTTTAAAGCAGCAAAAAAACCGTACTGATTTGTGTTTAATTTGCTGATTCCTGGAGAAGAGACACCTTTTGAACCTACAAACAAATGAGGCCATCTGAAAAGCATGAAGGAACGGATAAGACTTAAAACCTAATGTATTTTAAAAACCCAAACTAACTAAAAATTACAATCAATGCTATCTCCACAACCCATAGAACCGGTACCTTTCTGGTACAGCTTCAGAAATCAATTTTGATATCAAAGTACAGTCAACAAATCTATGTAGCACACACACAAAAGGAAGTCTAGAGTTCAACAATCCTCTCCGTCTTACCCTAGTTATTAATTAAAGCAGATGGCAGCAGGGGGGATGGGGATGGAAATAGCTACACGCAATTTGGGACACAAAAGAGGAAGACACCAAGCTTTATAATAGCCAAACAAATATATGGTGCCTTTTTTTCTAACCACATAATCATGCAGAAATATTTGAGGATGACCCAGCACTAGAAGCAGAATCTACCTCTTCTTTCTTCCTCTTTTATGCATATAAACTGCTCTCTTCCAAGATCCAAGTACATCCACTAAACCATTGATAAACAACAGGAAATCTAAATAATCCAATCCAAAATGAAAAATCTCCGAACTAAAAAAAAAAAAAAAAGGAACTAAATTAATTCCCTGGCACGATACATAAAACTGCTTGCAAAGCGGGGAGCACTGCATCAGACCTGGCACTCCACATTCCCAGTCACACTTGCACAAAGCAGGCAAGAAAGTGAGGGAAATCAATTAGAAGTGAAAAGCCTCCATGCACGTGCCAAAATGCAGTCTTAGGATGCAGCTGTGTAGCACATCTAATCCAGCGTAACACAGCTAGCTAACCCAGAGAGGCTGAGCCCACTCTCCCCACAATTCCATCACACTGCAGGGCACTTGGAACATCACACAGCTGCTTAGGTTGCTCAACCAGGCTGAGGGGCTCCCACCATGTGCACACACACCGTATCAGTTCTTCAGCATTTGATGCAGGTGTCTATAGCCACGTCTATGCCACCAACCCAGACAGCAGAGACATAACCTCTGCCAAAGGGGCAGGTGGCAAACAGAAATGGAAACTTCCTAGAATGGGCACAGCTGGCTCAGGCAGATCTTGCCAGCCATCTTGCATCAGAAGGAAGGCCTTCCTTAAGAGATTGACAAGTTCCATTATTTTAATTACCACTCTTTTGCTTTTCCTCAACAGGGCAAACCCCCAAAATGAGAAGAGAACCCTAGCCTAGCTTTTCTTTAGACAGGACCAGACATAAGAAGGGTATAATTATTGCAGGAAAGAGCAGAAGAGGAAGGGCAGTGTAATGAAGCATCTAGTGATGCACCACAGCAGGATGACTTTGAGTCATCCTGTGATCCAGGTGTACAGACCCAGCCCTGGCAGCCCTTCGCTCAGCTAACCACCACCACCTGGCAGCTCAGCCCAGCAGCCTACCAGACACAGACACCTCATCTGGAGATGCATCTGCTGATACATCTGCAAATGGTGGACATCCCTGAAGGAAAAACAAATGCTGGATGCCAGTAGGGCAGATCACTGGGGTACTCAAGTAGCCCACTAACAAGCCCACACAAGGGTTTATGTGTTCGTTTAACCCCTATATTAGAAAAATCAGCACCATTTGGGGTGATTAACCTTAAATAAATAAAAAGTCACTGCTTCCTACAATGGATGAAAAACAGAAGTGCTATGTGAACTTGTACTCAACCTTTCAGAAGGACCAGAACAAAATCCAGCTCTCCTGACACTGTGCTAGCATCCATCCATTCTTTAACACCTGTAACCTCTCATCTTCATTAATCAGGGACCTGCTCAAAGTACCTATAGCATGAGCTCCAAATTTCAGTTTAAGAGTTAACTTGCACAAAGAAGCCAACACTTGTTCTGTCAGTCCTTGCTCACTTCTTGGGAAAAAGGAAGCAACTCAGACATGTTGCGTAACTCCTCATCGGCACCGTCAAAGAGCTTGAACAGTAATTGGAAAACTAATATCACTGCTTCAAATAGGTGCAAAAATACACAGTGCAAAGCCCATTAGGAGGATAGATGAGGAGACAGACGTTCAACTCCTCTCACTGTCAGGGCTTCTTCAGAATAATTTAATGCAGGATCCAAAGAAAATGTCCTCCCACATGTATTGATGCTAATTCACAGAACTGAAAAGCAAACTCAAGAATGCTGAAGCAAAGAAATGAGTTCACTGTAAAATCAGCTTCCAGTTTGGGCAAGTTAACTTGCTAGCATGCTTCATTCATATGCCCTAACATACACAAAGCACATCATTTTGGTCAAGCTGGCTGTAATTCTGGCATCCTGATATCCACAGATACATAGGTGGTTTCCAAACAGCTCTTTCAGCTTCCATTTAGCTATTGCGTCAGCCAAGACAAGTACATTTGTACTTAAGACAGTTTCATAAAAGGTTAATGATGCTTTTTTAAAAAAATAAACCATAAACAGAAACAAAAAGTATGCTTGAATATGCTCAAGCAAAGTTTGTTTTGCTTGCAAATTAAAAAGCAGAGGTCACCTGCGTGGTCAACTTCACAGCACAATGGAAGAAGACATTGTGCCTGCTTGGAGTAAAAGAGGAAAAAGCCTCTAGCTAATACAAAGAAAAGTATAGATCAGCTATTCAACTGATTAAATAGAAAGGGAAAAAACAGGAAAGCATATGACCTGACAGTTCTCTAACTTTTAAAGTCACCAGCAGTTAAATAGAGGAAAACAAAATAAACATGTTTTTCAGATTGGGTGTTGTCTCCATCTGTCCCCTCCCCATATATGCATACAGGTATACAGTGGAGGGAGAAAATTCACAAGAAGGATACACAGAATTATTTTCACAGGACCTTGTTGGTACTAAAAGAACAGAAGATTTTGTCAAGAATTTCTGACAATTTTCTTCACATTACTGCAAAACCAAATATATTTGTCATGTACAGTTAGCAACCCCTTGCAGATTGCTAAAATAAAAATGCAGTAAATGTTCTTTCAGTGAAAGATAACATGTTTGGCTGCATAAAATCTTAAACAGTATGTAATAAAGTATGTTAGGTTAGTCACAGCATTTAACACTGCTGTAACTATATTTATGTTTGCTTTCCAATGAGAACAGCATGACAACATGGAGCATCTGTCCCAGAACTGTACACAGTAATGAAGTTTTAAAAGAATCTTCTCTTTCAAGGTGCTAAATAAACAAGACACCTGAAAAAAAAATTTAGTCTCATCTTCAGAAAAATAAATTACAACCTAAAATTAGCCATTTCAAATGACAACATTCACCAGGGTCTCTTTTTTACATTCACAGAGCACCGCATACGATTTTAATAAAAACAGCAAAGGTGGCCACAGAGTCATTGTTTGGAGTCTGCACATTTGGGTTGCACTCCAGCCCTCACCAGTGCACTTCTTTGAGATCCCAAACTTATTAGTGGGTCCTTGCCTGCTCCTGCTCAGACCTGGTCCCAGCGAGGGGTTCCTGCAGCTCCCTGGCCCTCTCCCAGGACTCCATACCCCGAGTCCTCTCCCTCCTGAAAGGTTACGGCCATGCCAAGTGAGTAGCTACACAGCCTTCTCCAATCAATAATGAATCTTATCAGTAGAAAAACAAGGAGAGGAGTATGGGTTTGAAACAACAAATACATACCCCAATAATCCCCATTTACCTAAGTGACTCTCAAACTCCTGTGATGGAGACCAGGGAGAAACCCTACCTTCTTCATACTCTCTCAACAGCTTTTCCAAAACAAGGGCACAAACTCTGTCAGAAAGGATTTTTTTAACTGTTCATAACCCTTTGGCTCACTGATCCACATAACTGATCCACAGCCAGACAAAACATGTTTTGTAACTCGGCTGGAGCTCTGAGCAGACTTTTAACAGCTAAAAGCTCAGGAATTGTCTATTAACCACCCTGGAGAGGCCTCCAGAAAGTATTTTATTTCAAGCTATTGTTTTGCTACCAGCTTTTCCAAACAGCCTATTGTAAATACAGCACAATCAAAGCGTAACACCTCAATAGGTAACTGAATGGCACAATACAAGGTAAGCAAACCCCCTTGCCGAAAGAATAGGGCACTTTCTTCCTTAATTACAGAGCAGTTGTCCATCAAAACATGCATTTAAAGACCCAACTCCACAGTCGACAATCATCAGAGAGCAGTCTTGTGTAAATACACCAGAAATACACAAATACCCTACCCACTGTTGCCCTGAACAACTGTAGATACATAATATGAATGGTAATACACCTGATGAAGAGCAAAGATGGAAAACTGCACAGTTTTCATGGTTGGTTAATGAGATAAGCCACAGCCAAAGGCAACAGCCTCTACCAAACAGAGTAAGACTGCATTTTCAGCTTATTTTAACTATCTAGATTTTTTTTCCTGAGAGAGATAAACAACATACTTTCTGTGTTACCTAGGATGCCAAGCATACATGAAACAAACATGGCAGATAATTCTATTACTATTCATTCCTGTAAAGGAGTTAGACATTCAGTAGTGAACATCCACCCAGGTAAATGAAATAGTTAAGGAAGGAGTTCAGGAATTAATTCTACTCTGCTCTCTAGGCAGCTGTCAGACTGCAATGATGAGCAATTTATCTTCCATCTACAACACTGTCAGCAGACAAGCAGAGTCACTGGGGAAGCCAGCTGCAGTCCACCCTCTTCACAATACAAAATCTGTACCTCTGAGAAAGGAAACACCAGGGAACTTAGTCATTTGCCCAGCTGCCCCATGAACTGTGATATACTTGCATTTCTGTGCTTTTCCTTGTCTGGAGCCTGCTGCCTGAGCAAAGCAGAGGTGCCCCCTGAGGGAGCAGTTCCAAAGAAATCCCAACCATCCGCTATGTTCTTCCACCCTGGCTTGGAATCAGTTGTGCGAATCCACCCACCTTTGCATCTCGATGTTACCACAACCTGTGTTTAGAAGCTGAAATGCCCTACTTACCTCTGGTCTTGAGGGTGCCACGAGAGGCAGTCACACGTGTGCAGCCAGAATACTCGTCCCAGAGCACAGAATTCCCTCCCACACAGGAAGAAACAACTTCAGACCTGCAGGCGGGCAGCTTGAATCAATGGCTGCCGCTGCCAAATATGTGCAGGCACAAGTGTTTCACTTGGAAGAGCAGCCGAGAACCAGACTCCTCTCCCAGATCCACAGCTACTGTACTACAGGAAGTGCTGACACCTCCTTCCTTCCTATCAGGGGTTTTGCAAAACACCTGCAATTTCATGAGGCTGAGCTTTCATCAGGTGAGCTTGCAGTGATGGCAAGGCGCTTTTATTTCACCTTAAATGCAACGAGAAGTCAGAAACCACACAGACACAACTTGATGGCACAGATGCTGAACTGGTCTGATGGAGAGGCTGGACACCCCACACGACTGTAAGACAGCACTAGCGACCTAGCTGAGCAGTCAGGTGAAGTAACAGCAGCCTGCACATTTTGCAAGTCCTGGTAGGTGTGTGAGGAACAGAAGAGCATGCTGAGCCAGGCCAGGCCTTATCAGCTCATTGCACAATCCCATTACTTAAATGAGATCAAAACCATCAATAGTCTTATCTGTCTGTAACCAGTTCTTTGTCACCAATGACTCCAGAGGAGGTCAAACACACCAGCAAAATAAACCTTATGAACCACTTAGTCATCTTTTATGAGTAAATCCATGACACCAAACCAGAATCCATCCCCACAGATAGCTTAGGGTGCATGAACTCCATTTGATGGCCACAAAATCAGTTACCCAATTTACCTTTAGAAGCACTACTGACTACTGCTTAGAAGCACTACTGCTTTTCAGCCATGACTCACTGCCCGAAACATAAAAGAAATTGCTTTGTACCCTCAGGAACAACAAAACACTTCTAGCTGGCGGCCATGAGTCAAACATTTGAAGTTTTGTCTGATTTGAGGCATCTACTAAAACTGAAAACTTCAGGAATGGGCTTGTTTCAAAGTTGTTTGCCTTGGGTCATGTAAGTATTAACTTCCCAATTTTCAGCAGCAACAATTATATTCGCTAAGCAAAGGTATTAAATAATGTGCCTCTACGAACTATCAAATGTTATCAGAATAGTTCATCTCTGCTTTTTGCCACTGTGTATTACACACTGTCAAAACCTTGAGAACATTCTGAAAAATTCACCTCTCAACACAGCAGCAATAAAATCTCCTTCCTACAAAGACAAGTATTCCAGACAGCACCATCTCTCCATCTGGATGTGCTTCTGGTGTTCTTACATCAAATACACATTTCAACATTTTCATGCATTCATTTTTGCTGAACTGTCATGATTTCTCTCTCAGTTTCATGGGGAAGCTTTTAAACAGCAATTGAGATTTGTGATGACAAATGTGATCAGGGGTATCACTAAAAAAAACCACAAACAAACAAAAAGATAGAAACCAAACCACCAAAAACCCCAAAGCAGTCATTTTCTATTTGACATGGTTTTTGCCTTTGATTAGACTCTTTATCTAATATTAGAGGTACTGCTGTCCTCTTTTTGTGCTCAATTCTTACTGATTCTTAGGAAAAAAAATTAATAAAAAGTGTCACGCTTTCTTGAATAAGACACATTACACCGAAAACTTATTAATCATTGTAGGCATTTGCACTTAAAAGTAATTCTGTGTTGATTCCAAATAATTTCTCTCTCCACAGATCTACAATTAACAAATGGGTATTAATTGATAAGAACCAGCCTGTGATTTTACACAAACCTTATCCTTCTGAGTCCAAAAGGGCTCTTGCCCACTCTGGGAAACCACTTTTAATAATGGAAATGTCACACTGATGAAGCATGAGACCTTGCTGACTTCTGAGTTTTCAGATACCATTATTGATACCAGTGCTTCCCTTCCTTGCCATGCTCCAGAGAAGTGGTTTTGGTTGCCAGCACAGTCTTACAGGTGGAGGAGCTGAGCCTCTTTCCCTATGGGGCTGAGCAGCAAGCAGCACAACAAGAAAGCCAACAGCAGGACTGAAGAAAAAATAGCTGCACATACTGTGAGATGGAACGAAGACAGAAAAAAGGGAAGAGCACAAATTAACCCAAGTGACATTGAAGAAAGAGCTGCCAACCAAACAATGCAAACACTAATTCAAATTTGCTCTGTAACTCATGGAAAGTGGTTGTGGATTATAAGCCAAAACCATCTTTCAGATAGAGACCTGTCACCAGCTCTTTTATGGTACTCAGACTCTGCTCACAAAGCAGTTCTAGCTGTGTGTAGCCAAGTAGCAGCATTTCCCATTTCTAGATTTACATACTCATGCATTCCAATTCTTATCTTCGGTCAGAGAGCCCCTCTGGCCTTCCTGCAGCATACCTGTAGCCACCAGGAACCTGGCTTATCAAGGATTTTTTTTCAGTCGTGAACACATTTAATTTAAGAAAAACATTTAGCTCAATCAGTGTTGAAAAAATCTGCGCATGTGGAAAAGCAACAGCTGCAGGTATGAAGCTGAACAAAACCAGCCTCTTCAAAAAACTCCCTATCTCACGCTAAACAGACATGGCAGACATAACTGACTCTGTGAAAACAAACCATTATTTTTGTGAATGATCCACCTGCAATAGCTTAACCAGATTCAGTAACTGTTTAGCCAGAAATCTAGTCAGCTTTCTGCAATTCCTTTCCCGGAGACAATTACTCAGGAGCATGCACACTCGTGCACACAAAGTCACTCTCAAATGCTGTCCCTCCAAAGCAGGGCACACGCCTTCCTTAATTGTATCCTCCACACAAACCACACCTCATTCTCCCTCTCGGGCTCCCATCAGTGACTTCACTTAATTAGCCTTGTTTACCAAGATGTAAATTCAAGCGTGTATCAGACCAGGCTACATGAGCTTCCTCAACTGCTGGCAGAGGTAGCGAGTCAGTGTACAAAGGTCCTGTGTAACAACCTGTTCTGTCTCAGAGCACACGGAGAACAAAGCTGCAACCCACTTCAAGGATACTCCAAATGCAGATATCCAAAATATACTCCTTTTTGTCATTTTGATGGAATTAAAATGTACGTTTATGTCTTCTGGACATATAGATATGAATTCAGTGCTTTGATTTCCAGCAAAGAGGATGAAAAAGATACACTGTGAGATGCCCTTTATGCTGTCTTGTAAGTATGAAACAGCAAAACGTAAGAAGCTTCATATTTTCATAACTAGGTTTAAAACAAGCACTTAGCTCATATTGCAGAACAAACATGAAGTTAGCTCTTGTACAAAGCTTCACCTTTCACTGTTTGTACTCTATTCTCCCCTTCCTAGTCTTGGAGCTTGCCAGAAAAAAAGCACCACTATGAATCTTTTCACCTACTCCAAGCAAGGAAACCTCTGATGGCTGCACGTGCCCTGGCACAACTCTCTGCTTTGCAGAAAATAAGGTACACTCAAGAAGACAAATGAAGCCTTTCCAGAGGCTTTCATGTGGGACATGTCTTTTTCCACAGAGCACCACCTCTCTCAGCAGGAAGGGTGCCCAAGCAGCTGAGTGCTTCTCTGCACGACGGATGCAGGACCTGACAAGGAGCTGCTGATGCTGTATAAAAGCATTCGGAAGCTGAACTCTCCTCACACTCGCCTGCAACCCAGCAGATTTACCTTGAAGCTGCTGCTTGCTGTCAGCAGCACTAGTGTGACTTTTTTCTTTTAAAAGAGAATTTCACACCTGGCTCCACAAGATGGTAGTTTGGATAGTGCCTTCACAAAAAGTAGGACCTACTGTCAATGTGCTAAGGCTGTTAGTCAGCTTATAATGAACCAGGCAGCATGGTGCTGAACGCCTTAGCCATTCGCCTTCTGAAGATGTACCTTGGTCACACCATCACAAAAAGCAGCACCTGTTATCGATGTTAACAACCCTAACTACTTTGTAGCGAAAACAGCACTATTTTGCAGGGCATCTTAGCCACCTTGTGAATGCTGTCCAGGTGTGCCAGTGCTCAGAAGGAGATGAAATGCAGCAGCATTCACTTAACCTGAGCTCTGGCAAACAGCTTAAGCAGTTATTCCCTCCCACAGATCACACTTGCAGAGGAGTTGTGCTGGCAGGTTGGGAAGTGAGCGGCTGAAGGAGAAAGAGAGGGAAGGCTGAGCCATAGAACTTGTTGGCTGGGGCTTGTAGACAGAATTGCAAGCTGGACGATGGCATGGGTGCTGAAGCACAGTGCTTCTTCTTTGAAGCACTTCTCACTGCACACACAAGTATGCAGGCTTCTGTCTCCACAAAGAAATTCCCACAGCAGGAACATACTATGAACAGATATGGCATTTCATTCCGTAACACATGCGTGCAAATGTTTTTAACAAAGGTATCCATCATCATAAGAAAGAAAGTGGAAATGTCAACATCTGAGAGAAAAGTAAGGTAAGAGAACAATCCAATATATACAAATATAATGAAAAAAATATTAATTCTACAGCTAGGCTATAGGTCTTAAAGAAAGAAAGTACAAATAATTTGCTTTTATACTTATAGAATAAAAACACTTGGATAGCTACAGTTCATTTAAGCAAGTTTCCAAAATAAATATAAGGTAGAAAATGTGTGACATACAAGGCACAGAACATCATGACCTCTCCTCTATGTCCTCTTTTTGCACTAGTCCTATCCTATTTAACATCCTCTCTGTATCATACACACCTTGCAAAGAAACCCAAAAATCTACCATCCCTCATCTTTGAGAATGCCTCTATGTAAACAAATTTTTTTGTATTGAATTCTTTAGTGTACCAGGCATAGAGGTGTAAAACACCCAGAATCAATCACAATTTTTTTAAATGCACAGTTTAAGTTTGACTAGATCAGACCACACCGCTAACAACTATGTCCGCAGTGTATACTTCAAATGACAAAGGGAGAAAAATCATCTTTGCTTTGACAAGGTGCACAGATTTGCCACTTGAGATATTCAATGGGGTAAAGGGCAAGAGGGTTCTGGTGCCCAAGAACTGTCCCTTCAACTCAATATGCTTGGTCACAATTCAGCCTCTTCAGGTGCCTTGAGTCTGATAAGCTGAAAAGACCCCAGATACACATCCTTGCTTCTACCCACTCTAAATTTAACACCTCGGTGAAGCTGCTATTCCCTCCTTCCCCCTTCCCCACGATAAAGGCAGCACCAAAAAGGAACACACAAAAACCAACCAATCTGGCCCATGAAACATGAGCTACATTCACAAGACAAAAATAGAAAGCTTTCATCTTTCATTATCAGACATTCTACCGCACAGCACAGGAAGCTAAAGCTTGAGGCAACAGTAGGTTTCAAATACTCCTCAAAATGTGAGCGAGGCTTTCCTTTTCTGCTCTGTGAAAGGCTAAAAGAAGTTGGCTTGGCAATGACAAAAAGCATCAGAGTCCAATAAGCCTCTCCAACAGCAATCCAAGCAGGCAGTTGTTTAAGCAATAGCATTGTCCTCACTTATAAATTCTCCTGTTCAGAAGGAGTTGCCTCCTCACTTCTTCTGATTTTAAAACTCTGCATTCTAAAATCTTGAAACAATTTTAGATCTTGAAAAGTTTAAGATTTTTAATTTTTTTTTTTTTTAAGTTTTTAAGATTTAGTCCTAGCCCACAGATGAATTCAGGGAAAAAAAAAAAAAGGAATAGAAAAACGCAATGGCTAAGCAGTTGACACTACACGAACTTCAAAAATTTTACATGCTTACAGCCCTCCAGCCTCCCTCTGTTAACAGCAGCCTGAATTTAAAGGGGTTTGTATCTGCTCTCTAGGCTTTGGGAAGGGCAGATGGAAGGCAAGGAAGGACCTGAGGAAAGGAGAAACACTGTACTGCTCCTCTGTCAGGGTGTCTCAGGTTCTTCCAGAAGTCCCCTCAGCCTCCATCTTTACAGTCTCAACAACAGATTATGTAGCCATCTGCTGAGCTTCAGTTTCTTAAAATGTTTTTATTTTAAGAGAACTTGTCACCACGCAAAGTCACAACTCTTACTCAAATACACTTTTTTGTGGTGGCTTGATCTTTTTATCTTATCTATTCTTACCCACTCTGAAATTCCCCAGGGAAACCAAAAATGAACTGGTTTCACTCACCTCACTAGCTGGGAAAATGCTGTTTATGAATCTGAATGGACTTTAACACCGTGAACTAGAACCTCCACAAGTAATTTAAATTTGTCTGAGTGAATCAGTCTGGCTCTCTCCATCATTCACATCTAATCCAGTCGTAGCCTTACTACACACATTCAGAGAACATCTTTTGGGGTTTATCATTACCCAGACATTACATTTCATTACCCAGACATGTGGCTTTGCCTCTTTGGTCCTTGAGAAATCCTGAGATATAATTAATATCCTGAGCAGATAAATTGCTGCCTGTTTTGGTTTTTTTTACTGAAGGAGTTCAGCACAGCAGCAGCACAAGCACAACTTCCCTTCTGGGCAAAAGGACAAAGTGCCTGGCAGTGTCACCTGTTGGATGGTACATCACTGAACGATGGACTGAGCACTGGGAAGAGGAATTATTCCCACTCCTGCCTAGCATAAACAAGCACCCAGAGCCATGTAGAGGAGGAGCAGGAGAAATGCTCCATTAGGGTGAAAAAAAAGAAATCAAGATGCTGTTTTATGTTTTCCATGGCATTGCTATGCTTACTTTGAACAATGAAATGAAAATTTCACTCAGGCATCCCACAGCACTTGTGCAGAGCAGGCAACATCAAGATGCCCTACAGCTGACTTTCAATAGCCTCAAAATGGAATTAACTTTCTTATTTTACAGCCTGGGAAATCCAAGATGCCTGTAAGGCAAAGAACATGAAAACAGCAGCAAAATTCAAAGAGCTTAATTTGCTCAAAACTAGAGAAACCTCAGTAATCATCATCTGTGGGTTCGTAAAGAACTGACAAATGAAATTGCAGGACTAGGTGCAAGGGCTTTAATAAAACTATTAAGTATCGAGTGGTATATGATCTGAAAATATTTAATAAACACTGTAACTAGATTTGAAAAAATACAAGGCAGATGAAGTGGCAAGCAAAGCCAAGCCATCCAGGAAAGTACTGCTCACAAAAATCACCTCGGTAGAAACACAGGGCATTGGAACACATTGTAAAGAGAAGCATCATTAGAGTCTAAAGGAAAGCCAAATAAGACACAACATCAGCTTGCCAACACCAGTGAGAAAAATCGCATCAGACTAACATGACTGTATTTTTCAGTATTGTAGCTCCTTTTCTAGATAAGAGAAGTATTAACTTCTGGTGAAAAAAAATGCTAGCTTTAACCCAGCTGAGTACCCATAAACTTGCACCAGTGCTGCTGAGGATGCTGGAGGTAGAAATGAATAATTTTAATGTGGGTAGGCAACTTGCTATGAGAGACAAAATGAGGATTACATAGAGACCAGACTATTACACTAGTCAATATTTCATCTGAGACAGTGATACAAAAAATCCCCAGCACTGAGTCTAAAGGTTGAGGGGAGAGGCAATTCCTCGTGTTCCAGAAAGAGCTCAGTATATCTGCATTCTGAGGGGATGATTCAGTAAATCTTGATTTTTTCAATTTTTTTCAAGATTTACTGATTCAGTAAATCTTGAAAAATACAGGACCAACATAAATTTTCAATTATTTTAACTGGAACTAGAACCAAGTATGGTTAAACTACCGACAACATGTGTCAGAAATTGAAGCCTTCCTTTCCACTGGGAAAGAAAGACATTGCATGAGTACAGTAGAGGCAAGAACCTTGAGGACAGTTTGGTTAACACTTGACCACTATATTATGATGTGATATGCCTGTAACAGCAGGAAGTGGAGTCAATGAACTAGTCCTCTCTTGCAAGGGTTTCTTTCATTCATCAATATTATAAGAGATTTTGATGCAGGTGCCTCTTTCCTCTTCCACAAGAGCTTATTTAAACAGGTGGTCCTACAGTAAGACTTGTCAGAAGATTTTAAGACTGCACTAACTTCAGTTAAATATGTCTACAATGTGACCATACCAGAAGAGCTTCATTTTTGGGGAGGGGAAGGAGAGTTGCTTTGTTTGTTTGTTTTACATTATGCTTCCTTGCTCTGATCAAGTCTCAAAGGCATCGAGAATCTCTGCAGGAACAAGTTCTGTGACTGGGTTTGGGGCAGCAACATCCAGCATGCCTTCTCCTCAAACTGGCAGAGGATAGCAGGTATGCAGTGCTGGTCTAGTTGATACATTACACAGCTGAAATGCAACAGTGACCTCACTGAGAAAAAGAGACGTCTAACAGGAATTAGAAAGAGTGAATTTTAATAATGGCACTGTAAGGTCTGGACTTTCATGTAAGACATACCCTACACATCTAAATTCTACTTAAATGCCCAGATTTCTTACTCCCCACAGACTAGCCTTTCCTACTACTACTTGTCTGTCTTTGGTGAAAGTCTTGGTGGAATTTTTATTAAATTATTGTGCAGTCCTACTAGACACTTGGGACTCTGAAGGTCTGTTGGTGTAGCTAGACCCAGCTCTATGCAGGTAGATCCAGCAGTGCATTCAGATCTCACAGACTACCTCCTAGATCTACAGAATTCATGTCAGACAGACATATAAAGCAAAATACTATATCCCAATTCAGTTACGGAAGAACGTTCCCTCTAATGAATCTCATTAGGAAGTTGGAGAATGGTAGATGTAATGATAGGAAAAAGATTTAACACAAGTCTTGAAAAAATGGCTAGCAAAAAACACCCACCCACAAGCAAGGATCCAGAACAGCATGGAATGTATGTAAGGTGGACAGAAATAGCTGCCAAGTATCATGTGAGCAGTAATAGCATATAATCAACAACAGCAAAATCCCAAGAACAGTTGCTCAACTTATAAAAAAAAGAATCAAAATATCCTTAAAATGAGTCAGTAAATCTGATCTTATTTATTCCAGTCAATTTCAGTAACAGGAAAAATAACATTCCCAAACTGGAAGTTATTGTTTACTTTATATAAGCCCAGAAATCAACATTGAAATATTGTGCAATTTAAAACAAATATTTTTAATTTATTTATTCATTACCAGTATTTAAAACAAAAACCCACTACACTTCTAGATTTCCCTGTTGTAGAAAAAAACTGCTGCCAGAAAAGTGTAATATAATGAAATTAACACCTACAAATCCATGATAGTTAATGTCCCCTAAAAATATTTCACATTCACTAACAGAGGAAGTAAAATGGCAAGATGGTAAAGAAGCAGACAATTGTATTCATCTAGTAAGTGGAAGCAAATTCCTATTTTTTATCAGTCCACCTCTTACTAGTTCTGCTACAGAAAGATTACCCTGCAGTCTCAAACAGCACACAACTGCCAGATATAAATGCTTCAGCATGCATAGAAATACTACAAATTTAGACATAAAGACACATACTGCAATTCCCTACTATGTGCTGCAATAATTGTAAACTAGAGTTTAAACCATTTTTGGCTGCATTTTGGATCTCACAGAGAAATCTGTCCTTTCCATAGTCTATGACTTGCAGCACACCCCAAAAACCAAGAGGACAAAGGAAACTTGCTTACCATCCCCTGAATTACTATACACAAACCACTCTGTCAAGAGGCTTACAGTCTTTGGCATTCCCTTACTTACTCCCATGTTCTTCATCTGAATGACTAGGGAACAAGCTACAAAAGGGCTGTATTGTCTAACAGATCAGAGCCTGATGGAGACATACGAAACCACAATTTACTCAGGACCTTGCCGGTAAAGCCAAACAAGTCCCTATACTTCAGAGTATCCTGATAATCCTTCCTTACTTTGTCTATTTTATAGCTTTGGAAAAGGACAATGCCTTGGGCAAAGTGTAGCTGTGCCTAGATGGCAACTGCAGCATACAGAAAAACATGAACTAGCTGATAAAGCAGCCCAGCTACACCATTATGAAGCTACTGTTCACTGCTGTCACCTCCTCCTTTCTGTACTATACAGTTTCCAGTATCCAAGATAGCGTGGTTTAGGCTTGCCCAAGAATCCCAAGCCAATTACATTTAACACTGTAGAAAATTGCTGTTGGATTTCTAGATCCCCATTATAATGGAAATCAACAGAAGGACAGATCACACTGAAAACTCGTGGTTTTGTCAGACCAGGACAGAACACAGCTTAGTCAAATGTCCTGCTCACTCCTATCTACCCAGGAAATGCTCAGGCAGTGTACATGTGCTCTTCTGATTCCACCCAGCAATTCCATCAGCTGCCTCAGTTTACAACTCTTGCTCACCTGCTTTGAGGGACCAGTAGCAGGTCCTACTTGAGATCAAAGAACAACACAGCACAAACCCCTGGGGTGGTCTCCATTAAACCAGACACTACCCACAGACAAGGCTCTTTCAATGTGTCAGCTTTAACACAGTAAGAGATCAAACACAGTGGGAGGAACTGCTTTTACTGGTATGAAAGAAAGTTTAACAGGCAGTTTGGATGTGTTTTGTGTAATTTTTTTAAATTTCTTTTCCTTAATTCAACTTTAGATTTTTAAAGGCTGTCCAAACATATATCTGTCTTGAAATCCTTATTCAGGGGATATACAACTCATAGAAGAACATGAGTATACTGTGCATATGGAATCTGATTAAAAAGCAGAAACATTTGTTTTATAACCATATTACTTAATATCCCATGGTTTTGGCTGATTTATTATTCAGCTGAAATACTGAGACAGTTTGGAGAAATGCTGATTCTGATGAAGGCTCAAAGCACCTCCCATATTCATAAAGGAGCCATTTCACAAATGGCATCATATTCCTTAACATGTTTATCCTGAAGAGCATTCAAGTACTAATTAGGAACAGAGCCACACTCTGCTAAAACTGAGAAAAGTATATTTAGATATCATCTATCCCCAGTGATCTTGCAAGAAGACACATAGCATATGGCAGATGAGAAAATCAGAAAAGGGGAGGGGGCAGAAGAGAGAAAGGGACTGACTGTTAAAAATACTTCAAATGAATACTTAAGCGAAGAAAAAAAAAAGTTATAAATTGGGGAAAATCCACAAGCAAACACCACCAGAACACTTTGTCATGAGCTCAGCATTTCACAGAAACATGTAGAGACATGTAGGCATTTTAAACTGAAATGACACTGACATTTCTATGTCAATTGCTTTTGCCTCTTTGTATTCACAAGAGTAGACACGTCTTCTATTCAGTACCTTAGACTATTGGTTTGTTTTTTTTTTTAATTTAATACCATTGCTGAAATTCAACATTTCAACACACACATAGCCCAATGGTATTTCAGAATTCTCATTTTGTGAATACTTCCCAAAATACTGTTTTGGTTTGTTAGGGATTTTTTTGGTTTTTTTTTTTTTAATTTGAGATAAGAAAACACTAATTTCCTGTTGCAATGCTAGAAATTTCAAAACCACAAAATATTAATAAACTGCAGTATTACCACAAGTCAAGGATTCCTACTGCAAGCTAGTGACCTTTTAGAGGTAACTGAGAATTTCCATGAGCTCACTTCAGGCAAAATTGTGAAGGGATGTTAACCTACCTTTCACCATTTTACTGCCAAGTCTCATAATATCAAGTGGTTTTCATAAATCCCACATCCTGATATTAGTACCAGAGTTATATAAGAGCCCATTTTATTCTCCTAAATCACCTGAACACAGACTTCAGTCTTGCAAGAAAACCGTGGATATACTACCAAAGTTCACTCTAAAAGCTAGAAAATCGGAACACAAGTAAAACCAAGCCACTGCTTTAAGAACAACCACACACATCACAAACTTTTCATCTCCTAACCCAGAAAATGGTCAAGTGGAAAACCAGAATTCATGAGGTCCCCCTGCACAGGTTTGAAATCTTCTCTTTGGTGAGAGAAAGAAGGCTCCTGGCACAGTTTCCTGTTCTCATGTCGAGTACAGAAACACTCCAGCAATGCTGAGCCACCTAGGCAGCACACAAAAGCATTTAGTGTGGGTCATGGAAGTTGCCTCCTGGCCTGCCACACACCCCATGCCACGCGACTAAGTCAGCTTCCCAAGGAGTAAGCTGATCCACACAGAATTCTTACCTCCCATGACTCATGCTGGAAACAACTTGGCCAAGTCTTGAGATTGGGTCAGTGCATCACCCTGCAGCCTCAGTGTACGCAAAGCAGGGGAAGGTGGATGAGGAGTCCAACAGTGGAGAAGCAGCAAGGAGGCTCCCTAACATGAGAGCAAGTACAGCTGCAGCAAGTATGGCTGTGGAGAGCCTTCACCCCTATTTGTGCAGCTGGCCTGACACCAGCTGCACAGCCCCATCTATGAATGTGGACTGGTCACACAAGCTCTCTGTGGGACTAGAACCCAAAACCATTAGCCTCTGGCATCTAGTCATTGCCTGTCATCTGCTAACTGTGGCAGAAGGAAGCTGTTAAAATGAACATGGCAGTGACTTCCAGTAAATTTCTCCACATAAAGCTGTGAACCACGTGCAGCTACCAAGGAAGTAAACACAGACCTGAAGCCAAGCATACACTGTGCTGGGCAGTCAGGCTGTAAAGTGCGGGAACTGCTGTGCAACTGCAGAGAGCAGCAGCAAGGGCCAGGCCAGGCACACAGGCAGCCCCCTTGTCCAGTGCAACCACAGGATGAGCAAGGAGCCACCACATCCTGAACCCAGATGACCCTTCTGGTCTTCTGCCTCCCACTCTGGCCGAGTGAGGCACACAGGACTTAATTCACATGCTTCTTTTTGACTGAAGTAATCTGAGATTTTCAGAGAGCTGGTTATAACCACATCTCAGTAAACAAGCCTGCAGTGGCCCAGGTGGCAGGGTAGCAGCCAGGTCTCCTCTCAGAACAAAGGCACCATCCTTGGCTGCTTCCATCCCAAAAACAATGGGGCACGTGACCCCAGGTAATGGATGTGCTCCCCACACACCCCGTACACACACCTGCTGTGTATCCCAAGCAGCCACTGCCAGATGTGGCCATCATGGCACCATGGGGCCATCTTCATCAACAGATGTCATTCACCTACACAGAAATCACCTCCATGAGGGAAAAAAAACAAAGACACAGGTGTCAACAGGTGACAAAGCAGCAGAAGTTACTTCTGAAATTGCTCTCTCACTTTTTTGGCCTTCCCTTGCCAGTTTGATAGGTCTTTCAGATACGTGCAATGACCACTTGGAACCCGACAGCCTGGGTGCCCACTCTCCCCTTGTTGTTTATCTACATCTCACTACAGCAACTCATTCAGCAAGCTGTTACACTAAGCATAAAAACAAGCAAATTATACAGTAGATAAAATGCCAAGCTCATCTTGCACTGCCAGCTCCATTTGGGGAAAAAAAGTGATGAAGTCTGCATGCATATAATCACAATAATTAGACACTTGTAACCAGCTGAACATCAGCTTGCATGCTGAAATTAAAATTGCCCAGTTTGAAAAACTAAGAGGGCAGGATCTGTGTAGTCCTATCTTGAAGAAGAGGGAGGAAGTATTTTTTTGGTAATTCAGCTCTTTCTCAAAGAAAACCCTACAGCATCTACCATTTATCACTCACTAGAGAAGGGCTGTTGATTTTGTTGTACATTAACATGCTCATCATAAAGAACTTTTTTAAGTTGAGAAATTTAAAACTTGGCTGTGGGTGGCCAGACCTACATTTGAACAATTTAATAGTGCTGTGCAGTTTGAGTTTGGGTTTTTTAATATTTTATTTTCTTGTTAGCATTAAAAATACCTCATTTCTTAGCCCACTATCAGTGATATCCTTTTTTAAACACATGTTGTGTAGCTACTCACTGAGAAAGCCACTTCACAAAGTCTTTCTGAGTTTAAATGAAATCCCTATTAAGTTCCTTAGTGCTTGTTTTAAGAGTTTGCAGAATTAGTAGGTCAACAAATGTATAAATCCAGCATAGAATCAATCTTCAATATTGGTACTAACCACGTAAAATAATCCCTTTAAAACCACCATGCTTACCCTGGAGACACTATTGCTAACTTCAAACATCAAAGTAACTCCCAATCTCAGGATTCAATTAAGTTCAAAACTGTCAGCCCACCCTTTTCAAAATTTCCATCTGTTATTGTATTTTCAATCTGTATGTCTCTCTTAATTGTCCCTTTTACCCACTAAAGCAATTACTTAATTTTAAGAATATTGCTTACTTACGGCAAAGACAAAATAGTAGACAAAAATCTGCTCTGTTTAGGACAAGGCAGTCACTAATTTTCTTTGGACATGTCAGCCATATTTTCCTGCTGTGGGAACTAGAAGTAAAGCTAAGAGTATTCTCTATTCCTGCTTTTTAATAAAAAAAAAAATCCTGTTTTACTTTTTTTGTACATTATCTTTGCTATCTCACATTATCAGAATGTCTTGAACTTACAACTTTTTAAACCCATGAACCACAGATGTCATTAATTTTCCATAACCTACAGTAAGCTCCATTTACTGAGATTTTGCAAGATATCTGCTTGAAATAATTTATTTCCTATTGAATTTTGTAATAGTGAATCAGCAAAAGGCACAGAAAAACAGGAAAGATTATGTGGATATAATTTTATTTTGGACCTGTATATTTCACACTGTCATACTTCACTGGTTAAACATAGTACCAATTGCTTTGTGAATTACATCTTCATGGAGCAGACTGAAAAAATGCAGGGATTCTGTTGCATGAGTAGTACTGGGTTTAAAAGTATTAAGATATGATTAGAATTACTCCAGTTGTTCTTGCTCTACTGTAATCAACTCAAGTGCATAATTGATGTAACAAGAAACAAAAACCTACCATAAGAAGAAGAGAATCACATTTTTAGAATGTAATTAGTGCCTTGTTTGATGAACAAAATGAAAATGATAACTCATTATTAGCCATGATAGGTATTAATCATTTTACCCTCTAATGACTTTTCTCCATACACCTATGAAGTTCCGCATTGGTAAGACAGAGATAGAACAAAAAAGCTCTTCACCTGTTATTTGATCATTTTGAGGTGTGTTTGGGGTGTGACAATGTGGCTTCCTCCAAGCATTTACCATTTAAATTTATTTTTAAAAAGGTGGGGGGGTTCCTAAGGTCATTAAAAGAAACTTTTCCCACAGCCAAAATTTTAATCTCAGAAAGTTCTTGATATAGATCTTCATTCAGACACTGTTTTCTATTCTTCTTCTAGAAGTCATTTACTTCATATTTTATTACACTGCTTCAATGAGAAATTTCAAACAAGCAGTTTGTAAGACCAGATTCTCTCTTACCGTGTTGAAAGGACAGTTTCATGTACAAAGACGGTAAGTCAAGCTGAAATACTCAAAATACAATTGCAAGCAATAATTATTAAGAATTGTTTAATGAATCCTGGAGGTCTTCCATTTGCTGAAAAGCTGGAAGTACAAAAAAGAATTCCCTGGAGTACTTTATATATTTGCAAACAGAAAGGCCTGAAACTCTTCTTGTTAGGAGTCACACAAGACTTAAAGGCTTGGCCACCGAAGAAGATACATGCAGGAGACACATCTAAACAAGAGATCCTAACCAACTCACTGAGAGCTGAAGGCAACTGCTTTTGAAAGTGAAGAAGTTAACAGAACAGCTGTTGACAATCTTCATCCTTGGCCAGCCAAGAAATGGGTGAACATGGGTGTGTACATCATGAACAGTTGCTTTACAGAAGGATGCAAGATCCAACGCCTCACAGCACATGCCAGGGTCAGGATAAAGCCATAAGCAGCCACAGTTACCTTTCCCACCCTGCAGCACTTCCCTGCACGGCTGTTATTCCTGCTGCACACATCTCTGTAAGACAGTAGCTCCCACCAAGGTTTCTGACAACTTGCCTTCTTCATACAGCTTGTTTACCCAATGAGATACTGACTTGTCAGGAAAAAAACACTGCAAAGTCAATGGGTTCACACTTGCAGCGAACACAAACTAGTGCAGCGGCTAGTGAAGCAGCTAGGTGACACACAGGCATTTAGGGTGCAACACAGTTCCATCAGACGTGTTGCTGCAGACATCCAGCAAACAGGATAAGGACAAACATCACAAATGCTCTAAGCTGGTCAACAGCTTCAGTGGCCCTGTGAAACTGCTCCAGACACAAATGTTCAAAAGAAACCACTGGACTAGAAAATATCTATCAGCATACCCCAGGCTGGGACAGTTCTTTCCTGAGCGTTTCTTTTCCAGGCTTGTCAAAAGGCACCTCGAGCTGCCCGACCCCTGCCAGAGTGTAAAGCTAACAGGCAAAGTCCTCTTGAGTTTGTCTCTTTAGAAGTCACCTGGGGAAACCCCAGGACACACGCTTTTCTTTGGTATCATGTTACACCTCAGAAATAGTTTTACTAAGACAAAGCAGCTTTGTGCAAATTCACAGCTCTGAAAACCATCAATACCTTCTGAAACAGTCAGGGAAAAACCCTCTTAATAAATACTGGGTTTTATCACCATCAGTTGCCCAGAATAAAGGGAAACAACACTTTAGCAAAATTTAGGCAATGTTTGATGCTTCCTAGCATCAAGCAACCCACGGAATAACCCCACTGCCAGATCACTTCACACACCTTTATTGTCCATGCACAAGTAACCAAACAGACAAGTCCAAACGTTTCTATCATTTCAGAAAACAGACGGTTTCTTTTCAACCTTCTTTCTTGCCCTGGGAAAAGTTTACTCAATGACAGACTATCAATTATTAACTAAGACTTAAGACTGATAGTGTTCAAATAATAACTGCATAGGAAGAAAAAAATTACTACAAGCAAACATTACGTGCCAGACATCAAGAATAAACCTGAAACGACTGATATGGCACAACTAAGTCTCTAGTCATAGAGATTTTTTTCAATTAAAGAAAAAAACCCACCAACATAAAAATCCTCAAAAATCTTTAATTCTTTAATGAACACATAACACATAACCCAATGCCAAAGTATAGGTACTGCTTGAGTAGTTGGATTTCAGCATTTGCTAACCTACTTTGTTGAAACAGTGCCCAGATAACTAATAAAAATTTTATACAGTATTATATAAACAACTGTCTAACATAAAAGTTATGTTATGTACTTCATTAGACACCCAGGCTTCCTATATTTAGACCTAAAAGAGGTATCTGCATCTGTTTAAGAAACATTAGCATGCATTTAACTTACCAGTGATTTACAAAATCTGCAAGTTATTTGCACCCCATAGGGTCACATACTTTTAGTTAGAGATTTAGAGAAAAGAAACAAGGAGGAACATGTAGCACAATGTAAACTTGTTCAGGAACTTCCTCTTATATTAGTATAGAAAACAGTCAAAAACAACCTTCAAAGAAATGGAAGAGGTCAGCTAAAGGCCATTTTGCTATTGGTGGCAATAACAGGCAGCAGGCCTGAAAACCAAAGAAATGTCTTAGAAGTCCTGTCCAATTTTCTATTCAGCTAGTTCACCTGGTTTTCAAGCTCCCATAAATCTTTCCTCAACACTACCACTTGTTTAAAAACCCCAGAAATTAAAAGTTAACCTAGGCCATGTGGGAAAGTGTACCGTCAGTCAGTGAAAAAACACTTTGATCCAATGCCACCATTCCCAAAAAAACCCACAACACTTGGCAGAAATGCAACATTAGACTTAGGCTTTGAATGCTGAGCCTGAAAAAGCAAGAATCTTGCCTCAAAAAAGCACTTAAAGAGCAGAAAAGTTTAAGGATTACTGATTTCATGAAAAATCTCTATTTAAATAAACTACTATTTCAATAAACTCCCAATGTACTTAGTAACATATTTCCTGATTATTTTTAACCTACCAGTATGGTTACCTCACGAGCTCTAACAGCTTGCCAATGAGTGCACAAAACTGTAATATATGTAGGCAAGCAAGGTGATTTCCACCCAGTCCTGTACAGCCAGGGAGATTATGTAGTTTTTGCTACTCACCCCTGCTTTAAAAAGAAGCATCCTTCTTGATTATCCTGTCTTCCACTGCATTCCCAAGGGCTTCCTCCTGGTTCAACTCCGCCCTGTAACACCTCTCTAACAAAGGGCTAATCCAGAAGACTATGGCCTCTCCACAGAAGATGTCCCCACAAAGTCAGGCAGTTCACCCCAGGTCAGATGAGTGGCAGGAAAGAAGATAGACTATCCAAACTTGAGCCAATAAAGGTCAATCATCTTTCATTCTTTGGGATTCAACATGAAGCCTTTCTGGAGGTAGGGCCATCTTTCGCAAATGCAGCTGTCATTTAGATGTACTTAAAAGGGCTGATTTTACTCTGAGGGATTCAAATGCAAGTCATTTGCTCTTATTACTACAGTGGGCAATTTGCTAGGAACTAGAAGTACGGAAGACATTTACAATAAAATCAACTTGACTGAAATTCTATTTGGTATGCTTCTTTTAGCACTATGACTACTTGGTTGTGCAAAAAAAAAGACTTTTTCTTGGTATTGAAGTTTTCTGAAATGAATTCTGTTTTTTTAACTGAATTAAAACATGTAAATCAGATCTTCACTAAAACAGCCACCAAAAACTTCTCTCTAAAATAAATACTGTTATAAAAAAAGTGCCGTATGGAACAGATTAATTCATAAAATAATCATAATTATACAATATTTACAAATAACAGTGCTTTTATTGCCATGCATTCAGTACCCTAAACTTAAAAGAAATAAAAGTTTTAAAAAAACTGTTGGACAGCCAACATATGACCTTCCTCCACAGAAATCACAAAGCTTCTAACTCATGAAATCAACTAAGTCCATGAGTGCAGTAGCAGAACATCTAATTAATTCAAAAATCAGGCATTTCCCTGCTGACACATCAGCTTTAGGTCCAAGGTGAGGCTGCTTGGATGGCAGCACAAGTCTGGGATCTGCTGCAGATTTACACCAATAAGATGTGTGGCTCTAAGAACTTTCAATAAAAACCTTTATTGCAGATTAAATGTGTTTAGGATAGCTACATTATAAAGACTACATTTTAGAAGAAGAAAGAAAAAGGGGAAACATGCACAACTGTTGTGGGTTCTTTTTGTGCTTTTTTAATAACTGATGGTAACTAATTTAATTTCATGTAATTACTAAGCATTATAATCATAGAATCATTTACATTGGAAAAGACCATTAAGATCATAGAGTCCAACCATTAACCCAGCACTACCAAGTCCACCACTAAACCATGTCCTCAACTGTCATACCCACACTTCTCTTAAATAGCTCCAGAGATGGTGACTCCACCATTTCCCTGGGCAGCCTGTTCCAATACCTGACCAGTTTTTCAGTGAAGAAATTTTTCCTAACGTTCAATTCAAACCCCCCCTGACATAACTTGAGGTAATTTTCTCTTGTCACTTCGAAGAAGAGACTGACTCTCACCTTGCCACAACCTCCTTTCAGGTAGTTCTCAGCACTTGTCTTTCCAGACTAAACACCTCCAGCTCCCTCAGCTGCTCCTCATCAGACCTGTGCTCCTTCCCCAGCTCTGCTGCCCTTCTCTGGACATGCTCCAGTGCCTCAATGTCCTTGTGCTCAGTTTTGGGCCCTTCACCACAGCATTCATGGTGTGGCCTCACCAGTGCCAAGTGCAGGGGGATGATCACTGCCCTAGTCCTGCTAATCATGATAGAGACTGTTTGCCAAGGAACACTGAATGACACCATAATCGACTTGCTGGGTGTAAGAGAAACCTTGTTCTTTGCTGTACAAGAAAAGTGACTCGTGAATTTACAAAATATTCTTTCCTCACAGCGAAGTCAAAACGATCCAATAGTGTTTAAGAGGAACTTCCTTCATAAATAGAATAGAAATTAACAGAAGGTTTATATCTTTATCTGAAAGAGCAAGAGTAAAAACGCCAGCATAGTTAATTACAAAAGGACAAAAGTATTCCAGGGTAACCACAGATTTGGAATAAATGCTATTTCAGAGCCAAGGAATAGGAATTATCTAACACAGATGGACGTCAACCACTGCACAAGCCATACGCCTGACACTTACAAGAAAACCTGTCTGTCAAGCAAAGCCTTGGGTAGACTTAGAAAACTTAAGCAACAAAATCACTTTATTTTCTCAGCAAATGGCACATATTTTCAGCAAGAACAAAAAAACCAAAAAAAGCCAAACCCAAAATAAACACTCTCCCCATCCACAGACTTTGAACCAAAAAATCTACCAGTATTTAATACAGCATTACTTGTTGACAGCCTAATATATCAATCAACATTTATGGAACAATTTTAAAAGTCAATAATTAGTTGATGAACTTAGAATAATATTGAAAGGAGTAAGATGAATGTGTAGTTACAAACAGACCATGAGAATCTGCTTGTAGATAGGGCCAGGAACTAAGGATAGGGAAGTAACAGAAGAAATTA
Source organism: Lichenostomus cassidix (assembly GCF_008360975.1). NCBI lineage: Eukaryota > Metazoa > Chordata > Aves > Passeriformes > Meliphagidae > Lichenostomus > Lichenostomus cassidix. The sequence continues at coordinate 92,155,222 of NC_139482.1, forward strand.
GCAGTTCTAGGGGATGTTACTAATTAATACAGACTGTTATTCAGCCAAGGCCCTGTTAAATTCCTGAACTAGAGAAAAACAACAAAGACTTCACAGAATTATGAATTTAAAAAAAAGGGGGGGAAGGGTGCATATTAGAGGGGGGCATAGAGTAGGCAATTCTGGAAGTCTGTACCTTCTGAGTACCTCAGCCAATGAGGAAAGGAAGAGGGTGATGTGGCTCGGAACTGAGGATAAAAAGGGGGCTGCGTCCCCCAATAATTCAAGAGATCCCAGGGGAATGCCCCATGGCCTCTCCCTTTATTTGAATAAAGTTATTGGACTCCTCTGTCTCTATTTTGGACATAAACGTCATCAACCACACTGGCATTGTGAATTTTTCCACACAGTATCTTCTCTTTTTATCTTGCAAATCATTTGATCATATTCTTCTCTGTTTTATTGCTGATGGCCTATTTAATTTGAATTTTGTCAAATTAATGTGAATCCTGACTTGAATTCCAAGAAATTCTTTAATTGTGGTTCATAGAAACCCTTTATTCCAATTAAAACTTTAAATTTTTATGCTGCACTAATGCTAAAATTTTCTAATCTCATTGTATCTTCTGTATGACATAAATTCATTGAAACTTTGAGGAAAGGTTTCTATTATCAAAAAAAATTCATGTGATATTTAAAAGACTTATAGTAATGGCTAATAAAGTAGCAATAACTATGAAGAAGACAGCAGAGCACATAACTCAAAGCATGAGATTATGTATTTTTTATTATGAGATACAGAGATGTCTTTGCCATATAGCTCAGAAATACTTTACTGAATTTAAGTTTGGCTTCTTAAGGAATGCTGAGTGTCACTGGATTTATTATGTATAAACTAGAAGAGGCTGGTTCTCAAAACTAACAACTCAATGTCAAATTTGTGAATGAACTGTTAAAGACATGAAAAAGTAGATGATGAATGGCATTACTGTAAGTAGTAAACCTCATGATGAGGAACATTCACAGCAAACCTCCCGACGCTCATTTCTCTGCTATTCACAGCCTTCAGCTTGTACCAGCAATATTAGGGGCACCAGAGAATTTGTTGGAGAGGTAACAGGCAATAAGGGCTTGGGGTTTATTACATTGCACATCTTTACAAGATTTATTTTACACTTTCAGAAAACATGAGTGGAGGAGTTACTTAAGCGAATTTCAACTCATGGAATGCTTATCTTGGGTTTGTTCAGGGAGGTATTCAAAGACTTTGCTGAAGCAGGTAAAATGCCTGATGGTCACCACAGAGGCCAGACTTTCCCCACTCGACTGCGTAAGGATGTTTGTTGGGATGAGGCACAAGAGCTCAGCTAAACAGAACAGAGAATGCATTTAGAGTGGCTCAAAGGAAATCTCCAGCTCGCAGGCAGCAGGGAAGGGGCAAAGGACAAAGCAGCAGCAAGTCTGGCAGGCAGGCTGCAAGGCACAGTCCTTACTGCCTGATCTCCTGTGATCCAGAGGGGCAGCAGGAGCTGATGCTGCCCCTACTCCTCAGTCAGCCCCAACACACTGCTGTGGCTGAGGGGCTTTCACAGGCAGGCACCCGACACTGCTGAATCGCTGTCACCACACACACAACACTGGAGCTCAAACACTCGACTCGGCAGGAACTCCTGAGCCAATTTCTACATGTCAGCTGGAGCACAGGCCTCAGTTTTTCTCTTTTGTCCTTCTTAGCCCAGGCTCCTAGAGCTGGATTCCTAGGCTGTGGAGCTCCTTCCAGCCAGTCTTTAGACTCTCAGTGAATAAAGAGCAAGTAAGATTGAGGCATCAGGCTTGTTAGTGTATGAATGGAACTGGGAGGATTTCCCAGCCAGTGTTTTAGCTTGTGTTAAATATGTGCAGCTTTTATGTCCTATAACCACTCTTCCTGACTTTTGGATCGTTCCCTCTCACATCCTTGTCTTCTGTAGCAATACTTCACCTCCTTTTGCCTTGACTGAGGCATTACTGCTGCAGAAGCAATTCCATTATTCTAAGAAGAATGTTCTGTTTTGTCACACAAGTTAAAGATTAACCTAAGGAATAAAAAACATTTATATTGTAACTCATCACAGTGCAAATTCTTCCTTAAAGTTGTAATATTACTACTACCTCATTTCAATAGCAAGCTTTGTTTAACCTTGGTGTATATTTCCTTTTGCTCAAAAACACCCTAACTATAGTGCTGCATATAATTTTGCACCTTGTAAATGGAAAAAAAAAATTATAACTATGTCATTAGTGTAAGCTTTTTGTTCCATTGCTTTATTCTAGCTTCAAAATAGGAGATTAAAGTTTTGGTGAGCAATACTACCAGTCACATAATCCTCCAAAGCCCTGGATCCCCTGCTGCTGTTCCTACTCCTGTAGTATACTGAGCCTTCTGTGCTCCCTAACAATTCTTCAAACTCTTTACTGAAGTCATCCAAACACCGTGCTTGCATAAATCCACAAGATGTTATGTTCTCAAACAGAAGGGAAGAGGTAACAATTCTAGACCCTCCAGAGGGAAGCAGCAGCACCCTAGGAGAGCTGAAGCACTCTGAGCAGGAGGTGCTTTGTAGAATTCTCACATAAGCCCTATTCCTGGAGTGCACTTGGCTGCCATAACCTTGAAGTAACTTGCATAGACTTTCAACTTTTGGCTATGTATTCATGGCATTTTTTTTTCTTCATAAATGCCTCTGTGTCTTAAGGAAAATATTTATGCATGTAATGCTTTCCTCTGGAGGAAATAACTCTAGGTTAGATAAACAGTTAATGGGATGTTGTGGTTACAAGCACAGTACCAGTCATGTCAGAAAATATGATGTAACTGTTTAGTTATGCTTTCCAGACACTAAAGTACAGTATACCAACATCTGAAAAACAACTTGAAAACTCCAGTCTACAACATTGCTCCAAACCTATTGCTTGTTGAATGGAGGGAGCAAGAGGAAGCAAAAATCACTATATTTTCCCCAAATATCTCAGAACCATTTAAAGCAAGTTTCTAAGAGTCATTTCTCTTCTGTGCAGATTTAAAACTCTCCAATGCTGTAGCTTTTCAAACCATCTCACACACATGTGACCAATTTTCTAAGCTCTCCACCAGAATCAGTCACAAAGCACACAGACAGGATGCTAAGCACCTTGATTTTGTGTTCTGCAAAACCTCAACACTTTGTACATTCACCAAGTGCTTTTAGTGATTAACTACTTATGAACCAAATCCTAGGAGACACTGAATTGCAGGCTTTATTTTACATATATGAATAAACGTAATTCCCAGTTCAATGTATTCTTAGTCCAGGCTGTCATGCATGTATATATTTGGGACCCAAACATGTAAAAGTGTGCTTTTCCATGGACACACAGCACATTTCTGTCGCTGTTGAGCAGCTAGCAGAGTAATGAATGCATCGGTTCTCAGTGGCAAGAAGGAATGACCTTTATTGTTTTGATTTCATCACATTTATAGAGTTCTCAAAAGTCACCCAGATTGGTCAGTCAGAAGCCTTCCCCCAGGCCTGATTGGCCAGGCCTGCACTGCCCAAGTTCTGAGACACTGTTCCAAAAACATCCAAACCTTATCTTTATTTACAAAACACAAGAAAACTTCTCATGGGAAAAACTATGCTAGCCACACATTTCACAGCAGCTCATCACAAGAGCCAAGGATGGGAAGTGAGCACTGCTGCCCCAGCAGAATCTACCAACCAACCCGTCAATGGCCATCAAGAGCCACAGTGGGAGAGCAGAAATTCCATGTGTTAGGAGTGGGCACCCACACATCTTGCTCAAAAAGGTCATGTTTTCTTCATTCGTCTTTACCTCTCTCCCTGCAAGGCTGAACAAGCCAGCCAGCCCTGCCATAGGACACAACTAACCTCCCATTCTCTCAAGAAGTCTGACCACTTAAGCACACTGTAAATAATTTATGCCATAGATAGTTATTGCCCATAAGCAATCATCTCTTCCTATTGCTTTGGAGTTGACAGAATTTCTGCTGAAGTATTCTAAGCAGTTATTACAATCCAGCCTCTCAGCTAAATAAATACAAGTTTATTATGTTAATAATGAGAAAGTGCTGTCCTCCTTGGGAAGCCTTTCCCTAAAGAGTTCATGCAAGGTTTGAAGGTGAGTTTCGGTTAGCCTGGAGCGCTGGAGAACACATGGCTAGGAGGAGGCAGAGCACCTGCAGGAATGTGGCTGCAGTCCAGCCTGGGCACTGAGGGCAGTCAGGGAGCAGCAACACAAACCCCAGCAGCAGAGACAGCTGAGCCACCTTCTGAGTACGGACATCTCCTCACCAACTCTCAGCTTGTAGAGCTCACAGAGGAAACACTGGCTGTTGACACCTTAGAGAGATGCTTGTCACTCATCAGATCCATGGAAGCAGCAGAGTCCTCAGTCAGCCCATCTTAGACCCTGGTTGCTACTACACATACTTTCTTTACTCCAAGACAAATGGGACTCCTCCCTTCCTGCAACAACAGCCAGCACTATCAAGCAGTTATAGTACTGGTTTCTGTGCCTGCAATACTTGCCAGTAAATAGGATTCTAATAGCTGAAAACAGAGGAAAAATATCTTAAACCGCCCCCCCCCCCCCCAAAAACAAACCAAAACAAAAACAAAAAAAATCGGGTAAAAACCTGACTATTTTATGGAACCAGATAAGGAGTTCCCGATACCAGGGATTATGACATCAGGTCAAAATATGGAACTGTCTCAAACATCCTCCTTTGTAGCTGCAGACAGGTCACTTATATCTGTGCCACAAGTCTCACCTCTGGCACAGACACATTTCCTCATCTCACAATGGTTTATGCAGTCCCAAGGCACAGCTGATGTTTTCCAGTCCCATCTTCTACTGTCAGCCAGGCCCTGATGCCTGCATTCTCCCGTGCCAGCACATTCCTGAGCAAGTCATTCAACCTTTGTGTCTTTGTTTACCTCCCAACAATACACTGCACTGACTGATTTGATAAGGAAGCAGCAGCGGCCATATCACTCATTGTGTGGGTGGGATTCCTCTGCAAAATGGGGCAGGAAAATCACCTATCATGCAAAGGTAAAAAGGGGTAGATCACATTACTTTAGATAAAGTCATTTTATCACAACTTAGAGCTGAAACTTCAAAATTCATAAACACATTACCAATTTATTGTCCAATGATTAAAGCATGTCGGAACTAGAGCAATGCTATCTTCTTGCAGTCCTGCTGTTTTAATGTTATATAAAAATTGTCCTATTACTGACAAAATGAAGAACAAATTAACTACTCAGTGTGAGCCACATTTTAAATATGACGCCAGAGATCATTATAAAGCAAATACAAGTTTATTTTCATTTGCTGAGTTCTACATGCATCCCAACAGAAACACGTAACAGTGAGGCATCTGCAAAGATACAAAGTGAAAAGCTGTACAAAACTACATTTTTTTCTAAGAGAAAAACAGTATCTGCTGATGAACAGGAGCTGCAATTAAATAAGTAGTGATTTTCACTATAAAGCTAATTAAGAATGGAGAAATCCATCCTTGAAACAGGCTTTTTATAAGGGCACTACCAACGTCCACGTTCCAAAGTGATGGAAAAGAGGGAGTTAACTGCCTAACAAAGATTATATTCACTTGGCTTAACATGCTAGTGAGTGAAAGGTAGAAAATCATAAGTCAAGTCAGCAATATGAAAACAAAGCATAAACAGAAACTTGCTTTCAGCTCAGTTACCTGACAGTAAGTACATTATCACTGTTCACCTTACTGACACGTTTTTCCCCCTTGTTGGGGAAAAAATCCTTATTTTAACAAACGTGCTGTGATTTCTCACAGCTATTAAGTTATTACTAGTTTCTTTCTTTGAAGTTGCAATCACAGAAATAACATTCCTCTAGGAAAATGACACCAGCTAAGAAAGCAGCAGGTCAGTTTTAAACAATAGCAGATTAAAAAAAAAAAAAAAAGTATGAAAGTTCATGTTCCTTCATGATCTGAACGTCCTGTTCTTGCCGCCTGGTGTTAATCACCAGCACACGTCACTTCCTTGCCATCCACCCACTGCTGGGACACGGGCAGTGCTTCTGCACCCTGCTGCCAGGAGAGGTGGGACAAACCAGGAGCAGATAGGATTTGGGAGATTATTTCATCCTACTCTTACATGTAACCATGCAGTACCCGGTGCTGGCTGGTCTCTGGGACCCAGACTCACAGCATTAACACAGCCCACCTAAACTTTTGAACAAGTATCTTTATCCAGTTGAACCAATGTAGTGCAAAACCACCACAAGTGCATCACAAATACAAGGCAGTACTCCACAAAATTCAATCTTGTAACAGAAAAGTCACATGAAACACCCCCATTTTGTAGGATGGCTGTCATGTGTAAGCCTCCAGTACTCAGCATCAGCAATGGCCTTCAAATCCAGTGAAAACACATCCAATTCCTCAATAGCATGGCTTAGCCTTATAATCATGAGGAAACTAAACTGCTTTTTATAACGACAGTTTTCTGCAAACCTGTGGTAAACAAAGCCTTAAAATCTTTATTACTTCTCTGCATTGAACCGAGAAACATGCTATTAAAAGCAGGAGATACAGAACTTAAGGTCTGCCAGGAAGGTGGCTGGTTAAACAGATATTCATATGAGTTAGAAAAGGCAAAGCCTTAGGAAACCATTGCAACTGCATCATATTCCTTTCAGAGAGCATCATTCAACCTTTATCCAAGTCAGATAAATGTACATTTCAATGGTAAAAAAAAATATTTAAAACAAGCACTGTGCTGCTTCTCCCTCTGCAGACAAAACAGCTGAGGCCATAGACCACACAATGTGTTCTCCTGGAAAACTCTGGTTCGCCTGTCCTATACATGGCGCACTTGGTCACCTTCCTAGTACCCTCCTGTCCCTCTCTGCAACCCAATGAGAGGCTTTCCAAGTGTCCATCAACACACAAGCTTTTTTGATAACTGCAGTCATCCTTCCTATTTTCAACCGTGCCAAAAAGGAAATAACCCACTGCTATTTCCCAGACATCACAGAGAATCCTCCTCCATCTTCTGAAAGAATTTTTTGTTGCTCTCTTTTATTATGTTTTCCTCATCTTTATTAAGTTTTCTGCTCTAGAAGCATACACTGTATCAAGTCCTACCTATAACTAAATGTGGAACGAAAAATACCTAAAAACATCATGCTTCAACAAGCTGCAAACCCTTCAGTTGCAGAGAGCCTTTATCAGATGCAAACAACAGCTACCACACCTAAAGAAAAACATTCCAGCTGCATGTCCACTGTGGCAACTCAGTACGATGCTTTCCTGGGCAAAGCCTGGGAAAGTAGAGGAAGGCTGCAGCACATTCCATGAGTCACACAGTCCAGCTGCAGACTTCAGATTCTGGGATACGCAACACCTTATCATGATACTGCTTGATGGGTCATCATTAAGTCAGCTTCCTTGCCTACATAAAGCAGGGAGCATCACCAGTTTTCTACAGCCAAAGAGAATCTGCTTCTGCTGATCTCATCAGCCATGAAATAATAGCTAATCCTTCACGTGATACACTTTGAGTCTGAAGATGCATGACATGCTTAGCTGTAAGAAGAAAAATACATAATTAAATGTAATCACAAGTCCCAAGGAAGAAAAAAAAAGTGCCTCTTTGGATGCTTCAACAGCTCCATCTTATTTCCTAGAAAACACCATACTATGAATACTAAACAAGAACCTATCTAGTGACTAATTTTTTTTCATTATATATCCACTGAGCCAGTCAATGCAATTTACATTTTTTTATCACTAAAAATATAAAAAAAAAAAGAAGAAGAAAAAAGGAGGGGGAATAAACAGTATTTATTATGCTGGGAAGAAATGTCTTATGCTTTACAATATTTGGAAGCTACTACTTCAATTCTTGATACAATAAACATGAGAAGGGGACATTGGACTAGTCCTGTTCTCTTCAGTTCTGAAATCCCCATAATTCTGCAACTGCTAGTTACTGAACATCCTTCCCCCACCCCTGCGGATGGCATTCCTGCCTGATGTGGTCATCCAGCAATATACTGACAAGTCACCATTGTCAACTGACAGCACAGCAAGTGCCAAAATCAAGCATGTATGGCCCCTCACATTTTCTATAGGGGACCTACATTGTCGCACAAATTTGGAATGATACCTCCTAGAAGCAACATGGAATGATATGCAAAAGACAATTTCTAGGAGGACCTGATGTGCAGATTAACATAGATCCACTGAGCAGTTTCAGAGATGGAGAATTGCACTTACCAGTAAAGCACATTTAAATCACACTGACAGGTTTTTATTCTAACAATTATAAATGGAGTCTTCATTGTCCATGCAGACATTATACTGCCGTGCCTGGGTTCATGCCAAAACTGAAGCAATAAAACTAATGAACTGTCAAGGCAAAACTTTCCAAGGGAAGTTTAAAGTCCCTGCACTTGGCAATGTAGGACTTTTTTTTTTTTCCTTCTCCCTTAGTGTATACTGAAATTCTGAACCTTTGTAATGCTCCCTTTTTTTATTCCCTCCCAATCAACCTCACCCCTTCCAAATCATGTTCCTCAGCAGCATGGCAGCAGAGGATATTCATATTGCGTAGGTGTAGATGAGTAACTAATTATCTGAATTCAGAGGTAAATAATAATCAACAGAAAGATACAGCAGTCTCCACAAAGAGATGCAGAGGAAGAGCTTAATCTGGATTCTCTCAATTACTGTCTGGAGAAGCCCTTGTATCTATACACTGGTAAGAGAAGGAGCCTCACTGACCAAAACTGAGTGGCTTCACTTACCTATCCTGCTCTAGCCTTCTATCACAAATACATTCATTTTCTTACCTGGTTTTTAATTGAACCAGTCATATGAACATTTTCAGAAATATGTACAATTTTTCTAAAATATCTCAGAAGTCAAAGAAACAATAAACAAACAACTGGCAATAAAAAGTGCTGGTTTGCAAGATTTGAGTCCACTGTGTTGGCTACAAGATCACCACTACAAATAACCTTTCATGCTGCTTCCACACAATGCTGCACAGTAAAAATAATTCAGAAAATTCTGTTTCCCTACAGAATCTTTCATTTTGTTGATCCTCACAAAGAATGAAAATTAATAGAACTTCTTCTCTAATTTTGCAGCAGTTACCAGTTATCAAGCAGGTTTTCAGAGGTGTTCTTTTAAGATATGCTTATAAATGCAGCCATGAAACAAGCTGGATTATCAAAAGGTCTACACAGGTTAGCTGCAGAATGCCCTCTACTTTAACAGAAAATTCTACCCTTACATTCAAAAAAAATTAAAGCAGCAAGAAACATGTGGAATTGCTATCAAAGTCCTATCCACACATGTTGCCACACCTAGTTAATATCACTGCTTAGTTAGCAGCCCTTTGTTTTCTACAGGAAACACTTAAACAGAAAAATTGGTCCTCTCTGTTTCACTAGGGTACACAGTAAATTTAATGTGCTTATCTCTCAAAAATAATATGTCAATAAATGAGAAAAAGCAGGACTTAGAGAGGTGGACTGACAAAGAAGAAAACATTTTAAGGTCTTCCTGTGGGGAACACAGGACATTAAACCATTTGTATTTATTCCTAAATACATCTTTTTGAGGACACAGATGCACTCTCTTCCTGACAGTTTTCTTCCTTTGAGACATTCCAGATTTAAAACAAAGTGGGAGACATGTACTAATTTTCTAACTCAGGTTTAAAAACAGTAACTTTGTATATAGCTTTTAAAAGATGAAATTTTCCATCACAGAAAACAGGATGTGGCCAGTAATTTTAGTGAGACTACACAAGCCCAGACACTAGAACGGACATGAGGCTACCACCACTGCATACATGCTCTCTTATTTAGTTGGATTTATTTTTTTTAACTTAGTATCGTGTAACAGCCTCAATCCTTGCTCTCATTTCCACTCCCATGCCAATAAATCCCAACTTGATGAGGCCACGTTAGGCCAAGCTGTAAGAGAGCCTCTGGACACTCAATGTTTCTGATGGAATTTTTAGCAACCCTCCCCCCATTGCTGTCCCAGTTTCCCGTGACAAGCAACACTTCTGTTTCCCCCATGCCTGCCAGGTTGGCCTCTTGCCCCCACATTAATCTGCAGTCCTGGTGTGCCACAGCACAGGCAGGCTTAGCTAAGCTCCCTCCAGTTCTGCTTTTGTGCTGCAACTCACCTGGCAGCTCTTTCCCCAGCAACCCTGCAGCATCCTGTGCTCTGCAGCTCCAGTGTGTCCCTCCAGAGCACCACTGAGCAGGGGCAGAAGACAGGAGCCACACAGCAGAACTCAAGGACAGAAGGAGCAAATCTCCTGGTTGCATTTTTACCTTCCACATCACACACAGAATCAAAGCGGTGAAAATAAAAGCCACTGCCTCTTTGTCCCGCCAAAACCACAAAGAGGCAGGTCCACCTGCAGTCGCACTGAGGGGACATACCTCAGGAATCATTCCTATGGAGTTAATTATCTCAGGTGTGGTTGCACTTGGAGGATGAAAAAAAGCTTGCCATTATTTCAGTCTGGAACTGGCTACCATTTCTACTAAACTGCATCAAGCACAACTTGCAGCTTGCATCTCCTCAAAACAATGCAAGACAGACAAGAAATAGTAAGACATCAAATGCTTTTTTTCTCACAGTTAAAATGGCATCTAAAGATCAAATCACCCTAAGAGACTTCAAGAGAAGGAATGTGTAGACCATTACAAATCTACTCTAGGAAAATCATTCTTCCAAACAAAGGAAGGCAAACAAGCAACAGCTTCTCCATTGGACTGCAGTCCTGTTAGGGCAAAAGCCAGGAAAAAGCAGCCAAGAATCCTGCATGCAAATTGCTGCATGATCTTTTTCAGGGGTTTTTGTAGGATTTTGGGGTTTTTCACTATCTGGTGATTCTAGCCTAAGTCCCCTGGAACGTGGGATGAGGTACTGGAACATCATTTGCTGTCAAACTTGAGACATAAGTAACACTGCTGAGGAAAATGACATCTGCCCCTTGGGTGTAAAGGAAAAGCAAACAAAAGGTCTTAGCAGCCTATTACTGCAGCGTTAATTTTTTTTCTGTGACCGGGCATATATACATGAAAACTTTTGCAAAGCTGCTTACTAGTACTTCCACAGGAATAAACACCTATTTGAAGAGACAATCAGTAGTTACATAAATGGCCTCTGTATGCAGCACCCTGGTAGATCATGCTCAGCCACAGAAGGAAGTATCTTTGTTGAGGTGCCTCTCGCACACTGTATGCAGAACCCCGCACCAACATGCTCTCTTCCATTTCTTCCCCATCACCCTGACCACCTTAAACATCCCTGGGCCACATGAACATTCATAACTGCCTGGCTCACTTGGCTTAGCAGAGGCAATCAGTCACCCAGGTCACCCCGACAGGCTGATCATCTGAAACAACCACAGAAGACTGTGACATTGTGATTGGTAGTGTCATGCCTACCAGCCACCTTGGACAACAGCAAAGCTCAAGGCCCATTTTTTGGTGTTGATGACATCAGCCAGAAAAGTTTATACAAGAAAAAATGCTTTGGATTCCAGACATTTTGAATTTTTCTGAGAGTAGCTTTGGCCATTTTAATGGCTAGTCATTAAACTTGTCTCTTTTATATCACAAGCCAAACATATCACCACAAGCAGTTCACATTTCATTATTATCTCTACTCAAGCAGCACCTCCAAACCATTTCAGAAGTGAGAGTCCACTGTCCTGCCTGAATACAGACATTGCTCCACCTCAAAAAAGCTTTCAACATTTAAGACCAGACATGACAATGCAGCAAACAACAGTAGCAAAGAAGGGAGGGAAGACAGAAATAAATCTACATGTTTACTACTACAGAGAGTAACTGCATCAAGAGGCTAGAAAAATAATTAAGAGCTCTTGGGGGAAGGCAGAAAGACTAGGAGTTCAACAAAATAAGGCATTCAGTGGCTATATCATATTTACCATGGATTATTACCCTTCCTGGGATATTGTGTTTAAGCAAACATTCTGTGAATACAAAATAGGATCCCATGGCTAATATAATAAAGTAGATTCACAGCTGGACTTTCAAAAACTGCCAAGATAATATTAAATCAGAGCAATGCAAGTCACCAGTTCAGAGGCTGTATTTTGAGAGGCCTGTTACCAGCACTGTAACAAGAAATTCCTGTGCGATGATAGGAAGACAAGCTTATGTTATTCCCTGAATTGTCTTCACTGCTCCTGTTAGACATTCCCCTGTTGCTATCTAGTTCAGTTGGGTTTTGGTGATGGATTAGACAACACTTTATTCTGTACATCTTTGATTTAAGAGCATTTGCCCCAGGTCTTTTAAAATTATTTGGTTTCATTTGAAGTAATTCTGATCTTTGGCTCTTTGGAAGAACTGTTCTCAGAAACAAAGGGACAATTTCTAGTGTCATGGTTAGAGCAAAGGCATTGCAAGACAGCTGATGAGAGGCATTTATCTCAAAGGGAAAAGCATACCTCCTTCTTCCAGCACTTGGTGGGACTCTAGCCATGCCTGGACCACAGAAGAGGCACCCATGCTGGCCACAGGAAAGGGATTCATTGCATTTCCCAAATATACTGTGGCAGGATAGTATCAAAGGTCTCTATCAGTTGCAAGGAGAGCCTTGCAACTCAAGAGACCTGTAACTTACCGTAAACTGCTCTTGGTCAAATCTGCAGCTGTTCAGGGCAGCTCTACATCTCTGAACATTCCTCCTTTTCCTGACAGAGGAACAGCAGTGCTGGACACTTTAAAGATCACAAAGTGATAGAAAAGGTGTCTAGCAGATGCCACAAAACATCTGCTAAATGCACTGCCACAGCCCGCAGCAGGCAACCCCACAAACCATCACAGGCTTCAGAAGATGACCAGAAGCTACAATTACAGCATGCCACAGTAGCACAGATGGAGAGATCAACAGCCTGACCAAGCACCACACACTTGTGGAAGCCAATCACAGTAAGAACACCCTGCATGCCCATGGGATACGCCATTCAGGAAAAGGGATGGTTATTACCTGAGGCAGCACCAAGCCACTCTTGTATTCTACAGACATGAAAGCAAAGTGGAAGTGATTTTGTGTAATATGAGCCATCTAAAAGACTTAGGCATTTAGCCTAAGCTGAAGCCTAGGTGACCCCTTTGGTCCTTCTCTAGTCACAGAGGGGGCTTCACCCCACCTGTTCCAGAGTTGTTCTTCCATTACTTAACTAGCTAAAATAACAAACCCTTTGTTTTTAGTCAGGTAAATGTGCAGCAGATTCTGTCTTGCCCAGGTGACGAGGGGTGAACTGAGCTGTGGTCTCTTAATTAGCATGGAGACGTAAGTTTAAAACACCATCTCAAGAACCTGGGTCCAGAGCTCGCTCCTTAGTTGGTATCACATCTCAGCAACTTGGCAGCACACATGGCAAGCTGACTACCACACAAGGGCAGGTTGGTTACCCAGGACTCATCACAAAGTAAGAGCAGGCATGCAGGCAAACACCAGCTGTAACAAATACGTCAGATATTTGAACTCCAGCAACTCAGGCAATTGTTTGTGTAACCCCAGCTAACATTTTTAACCTCTTTAGCTATGCCTGCTTCGATATACTGGGTACTTCTCAAAGGTAAAGGATTTTTAAAGCATCACATCTAGGAGACAGTTGTTCAAGACCCCTATACAAATGGAAGAAAAACACAGGTCCATATTTAAAGCCACATTTATAATTGGAATTTTAGCCAATACCAAGGTGTCACTGAAACTGCTGACGTGATGCAATTACCCAGGCAACAGCCCTCCTTCCCAAATCAAATTTACATCAGACAAAAATATTCCTGCTTAAATCTAACCTAACCAATGAAGAAATCTGAGTTTAGCATAAAGATAAACCTCATCACAGCTACTCTTATGGCTAACCAGTGATGTCTGTGAATTGAAACAACTCCACAGCTGTAGATGAGCTCTAGATTTATTTATTTGTATCCTCTCAAACACTCTTTGAAAGTACACACTTCCCGAGTTGCTAGTGTCACTCTTTTTAACCACAATAATCCTAACCACTATCACTGCACATGTTCTACAGAATTTTGCCACACTGCAATTAGTCCTTGGAGAGGGAAAACTAAAAAAACAAACCCAAATCAGTTCCTGCTCTCTTCAGGTTACTTCTCCCTTTGCCAGGGCCTGATCCTCACAAGCACAGCAGGACTCCACCAGCATGGACTCGCATTTCTATTCTCTTCGGGAGGCAAGGCAGACACACAGATCTTGTTGAGACAGGGGTTTATGGAGTGATGCTGGGCAATTGTTTTCCTTGGCTCTGCAGCCTCTGATCTCCTAGTTTAAAAACCTTCCATTCCCTATAACCTCATTTTTAATTGCAAATTGCACAACGGTTTATTTGTGCATTCTTCATACACATAGAAAAGCCTCTGCCAAAACAAGCACTCCTAAAAAAAGCAGCTGGGTTAACTGAGGCAGACTGCAAGATCTTTGAGAAATGAGGCTCATTAAGTACTTAACACTAGCACAGTGTAAGCCCTTCATTCAAAACTCAGAGCACAGATTTCCATTACTAACTGAAATAAAAGATCCAAGAGACTGGGAAAGGGAGGGAGGAAATGCATTTGAGCATTTCCATCTGCTTTTTCCTTCTCGGCACCGTGAAGCCCGCTAGCTGTAGCTCACAAGCTACTGCACCACACTTTGATTTGATACCTGGCTTCTGTCTACACTAACAGGTATAACTGCCCTGCAGCAGCCGAGTCTGCTCAGCTTACTCACTGGCTGTCACTCCAGCGCACTCAGGAAAACACAGCAGATCATGGTACTGGGCAGTTGATCTCTACCTAGAAAGCCTTTTCACCTCCTCTTCTCCAGTGAAGCATGAAAACCCACCACAAAGAGCTTGGTGTCTCACCCATGGCTAGCAGAATCAATGATAAAGGAAATTCCAGGGTAGAGAGAAAGTTCAAAGTTATTGCTATGGCTTTATTCCTTCAAAACATCCATAGGTTGCTGCTGCTCTCTCTATTAAGGGTGGGGCATTACAAAGAAATCAGCTGTGGTGAGGGGTTTTTTTAAACATAGGTAAGAGAAAAGCTGCAATAGCCCAACATGCCAAAAACATTAGGTCACTCCTTAGCAATCATACAACTACCCACATTTCCATAGAATGCTGTATCAAAGGAAAGATGCTTCAACAAGGGAACATAAACCTGATTGTAATGCCTTGATTGAAGGGACAGAGCATTTGGAAAATGAAAAGCAGAAAGGGAGTAATTATTCAGAGAAGGAAATGTAACAACTGTGGTATCAAGTTTTCAAGGGATCAGTTGACTTCTCTACAAAGGAAAACAAACTCAGTGAAGAGTTTTCTGCACTAAAAAATAAAACTATCACGGAGCACAGGGAATTTGGTTTAATTCACTTAGCTTAGCAGTAAAATTCTAACAGTATTTGACTTCTAAAAGTTACTAGCAAACTTTTCAAGTACATTTTAAGCAATAACGACCTTCTAAATGGAAACTAGTTAATTTCTAGAGAAAGGATAATACCACATATTCCTATGTACAAGGGAAGAGCTTCCACAGTGAGCCAAAATTTAACATGTAAGTTAGGACTTGCCAGATGTAAGACAAGATTAAGATCAACCTTACAAGATCAAGAAGAATCACAGTCAGTTTATTCAGCAGACACACAGACACCTCGGAAGTGCAAAGAATATAATCACTTGAAGACCACTCAACATGGTCTTTCATTGTTGTCTTTCAGCATGGTCATTCAGCATCCTCACTCCACAGCAAAGGCCATCCTGGCCATGTCAATTCTGTCTTTTCTTTCTACTGAACTACACAGATAGGTAGCCTCTATCCTAGACCTCTTTTGTTACAAGAATCAATCCCAAAATCAGACTGGGCCTAAAAAGTTTGAAAGGCTTCAGTTTCTCCAGTAACTTATATCACTCATATCCACTATTTAACTATTAAAGAACAATAGCTCTTCTTTAGAAGCTGCAGCATTGTTTTCAAGCTAGCTTCTTAGCAAAGATAACTGTTTTTCAGCCTCATCAGTCAAAACTAGATGAATACTCAGGGATAGTTCCCAAATCCTAGCACACCTTCCTAAAGTCTTCCTCAAATCTGTACACAACTCCATCAAATCAGATAGTAATGTCGCCAGTCAGTACCTTCAAGATGTTTTGTTGCAAGGATCGACCCAGCCCCTACCAGACCCCACATTTTCCTAAGCAGCTTCCTTTCTCATCAACAAGAACAGCTGCACTTGTGTATTTTCAAGGTCATTTGAAAAATTAGCAGACCTTTAATACTGTAAATATTTTCTCATGTCCTTGCATACTGTGTATTTATTAAATCTGTTAAATACTTTTTCTGCCTCACAATATGTTTTTTCCCTACTTAGAATAAATCTGCTTGCATTTACTTCATAGAAGAGCTTTACATCTCAGTTACAGATGATATTATATACAGTCAGAGACTGAGACAATTCCCTTCTGGTAGGTTTTCCCTTTGACAATATATTGCAATATACTTAGTTTGCTATAATGTCTAAGCGAAATACATAAGCATTTTGAAAACAAAAGGATAGCCCACATTAGTGTAAGAGAGAAATTTTCAACCACAGATTGTTATTTATTTGTCTAAGTCAGTGGCTCTGTCTGCCCCAAAATTCCCAGAATACCACAGCTTATTTGGGCTCAAGGACGCTAAGTTGCCCTGCGAAGAAAACACTTGTCCAGGAGAGCTTATCACATGGAATTCAGGGGGAAAGCACAAACTGGAAAGCACTGGAAGGACACCACAAAAGCTTAGATAATCAGAAGACAGAGAAGATGTTGGAAGAGAACTAATTTTTTTTTAAGATTTGGTTTGTCAAGCCCAACTCAAACTGCATTTTTGCATGTTATGTGTTTTCCCAGCTGCAAAGGGAAGACTTTCCAAAAGGACCTGCCTTCCTATGAGAACAGACAGCTGCTGAAAGCTGACATTTATGAGTCCAGGATTCAAGACCTTATTGTCCTGTCATTAAACCATTCCCCTCACTGCATGCAAATAATCACCTTTTTAATTTGGTGGGGAAAAATAAACAACATTGATTTGATTTGTCTTGGTCTGGGGACACAAGAGGAAGACCCAAGGTACACACTCAGCAATGGGTGTAAGATGATTTATGTGATGGCTGCAATAGATGACAGCTCCACTCGATTATTGGATGCTGCTGCCTAGAGGTTATTATACATCTGCACCTCAGTATTTAATGCTATTAAATAATCATACTTAACATTCACTCAGTTATCAATATACTGCTTCAAGCTGCTGTTCAGATTTTTATTACGAGTAAATCTAAAGAAATGAGTAGACTAATCTAAAGAAGTGAGCAGACACAACTATCAATATGACCTGAAGTAACAGATTTTTCCTTCTGGCTTTCTGTCACTAGAAGCTGCCAGATCCCAACTTTCTAACTCTTCACCAATAAACACAATAGCTAAAATGCAGTGCAATTCAGAGTTAATGCCATGCTTGTGTCTTCTGATACAACGTTATCTTGGCAGATGCCAGAAGTGACAAAAAGAAAAGGCAGGGGAGAGTATTTTCAAGTTTTGATTTGTTCACAATCATTCTCCAAAAAATGACAAAAGGTAGAAAGAACAAAAGCAGTGGACACCTCAGTAAAGCACTGTTTCTAGAAGGCAAGCCAACAACCACACACTGTTCTCAGCAAGCACCTACAGCTGTAGGTTAGTGTTCTCACACAAGCACTCACTCCTTCCAAAAATGTCTGAGAAACAAAGTTTACTGAAAAAGCACCCACAGAAACGATAGTGGGGCTTTGCCCCTGTGAGTATGCACTGAAGACAAACAAGAAATGCTTCCAGCATCTGCAAGTTTGGGTATGGAAAAAAGGTTCAAACAAATACCCAGTAAGCCAGACTCAAGGCTCTGAACAGCAAGCACTGAAAGAGCTCAAGGAATGGTGTTAAATCCACCTAAAAACAAACACCATGGCATTCTTGTAAACACATGACCAGACGGAGGAGGTAAGGATACAAATTTATCCAATTACTCATTCACTGCAGATGACACACTTGGTTCCAATTAGTGCTCCCATAACTTCCACACTTTTTGTAGCTCTGAAACAAAAGGAAAGTTTGACCCTATGCCTTGGAAACTTAAGCGCTTCAGCAGATCCAGTGTTACTGAAAAGAAGAGCTTTCATCTGATAATCACACCTTTGGCACTGAACCAGCACTCCTTAGCAGAAAGGGGTAGTGCTTCATCTGGAGCTAAACCAAACCAGTACTGACTGCAGGTCTACCAAGGGTCAGGGCCATCACTGACCCTGGAATCCAGCATCTCTCCTCTGACAGAAGGAACTGTCCTGCTATTTCAACACCGAGCACAGGACCAAGAGCCTACCAGTCAGGAAGAACTGGTTTCTAGTAGCCAGCTCTTTGAGGAGCCTTGCACACCACCTGCCATCCTCGTGGCTACCTGACAGCTATTTCAGCAGCTGCAGGACTTGGAGCAGATGGACAACTGCCCCTTGGCCAGGTAGAGTAAAGCTGTGGAAATGCTAGGCTGATCACAGTTGAGACTAGGTAAAACCCACAAGTCTGAGGCATGGGAATGTTCAATTTCTTGGACTTCTTTACTAACAATGGTCATAAAAAACACTGAGCAGGTAGACTGATTGAGCTCCCCAAAGCCACTTGAGCTCCATCACTTTCTTCTCAGCTTCTGTTCACCCGATTAGAGAAACACTAATTGACCTGTACTCTCAGAAGAATCTTGTGCCTTTTCTTACAGGTCTTCTACTGCATGGAGGAGAACAAGGTTCACAGCTGAGGTCTGTCAAGTACAGAGAGCAACAAGGAGGCTCACTCAGCAGTCTGAGTCATTCCTCTGGCCTTGATCTCACTATCCCTGGCCTTGCTTTCAAATATTCTTCAGACAGTCTCCCATCTGCTTCTTTGTTCTTTGCTAGGGGAAGAGTCAGCTCTTCCACTTCTGGTTATCTCAGATAGCAAACTGCTGTCCCAGGTCACTTCTGGTGTTACATCCAACTGCATGGGAAATCCTCAGGCTACCTCCCTTGACCCAACAGACAAATCTGACAGAAAAGGAATCTTACAGTCCCAAACTGATTATTTTCAAAGCAAACAAATAAATACACACAGGTGAAAACAGAGCTAAAAGTCTGGCATGGCTGTATTTTCTGAGAAGAATCAGAACTGAAAGGCCTGTGTTTGGAAAGATACCTTCTCATTAAACCAAGATCAAGGGGTTAACTCTGCTGTTCTCCCTTTAGAGAGAAACCTGGTGTCCTGGATAAGTATAAGGTGTGTGTATAGCTCCCAAATACTGGAATGCTCATCTAAGAAAGGATAAATAAAATATAATGTAATAAAAACAAGACAGAACATGCTCAATAAGAACTGAAAGACAAAACAGTGCTTACACAAGACAGAAAGGAAACCCAAAGCCCTGATTTGTCTGTTGTTCTCAAATAATCATGAAACTTAAAATATGCCAAAGAACTTCAACACTGAATGTCTACACTCACTTAATATAAAAAAACAACTTCAGAAATCTAGAACTCTAGTGGCCCATGTTAGAAGAGCACACCTTTCAGTTTTATTCTGTGTGTGTGTTAATGGGTACTGGATACCAGCTACATTGATACAGAAGTATATGTAATAACACACAAGCTACACAGTATGAACAGTAATTTTCATGTAGACCTAATACACTATCAGACTTCTAGAAACATTTTTCCAACACACGAGATATTCTTGTTTCTGTTTTCAGTAGGAATCTGGAAAAATCTAGCATTTATTTTTTCATGAGTATGTGGCTTAAAAAACAGGACAGGGAGTATCTACCAGCCTATTAAGGGGTCTGGTCTGAAGAGCCCTTCAGCAGGAAGCAGGAATGCATATATTTGCATTTAAAAAAAAAAAAAAAGATAACCCTTCTAGACTCTCAGTGGAGGTTCTTGGGTTCAGCCACAGTGAAACGGATTTTATAGCACTTGTCAAGCAGAAAGCATGCTTTTAATAATGAATAAACAAAGAAGATAAAGCTACAGGAACTCAGCAGCACAGAAGGTGAACCAGGCTATGGTATTTCACAGAAAGTGTCAACAGAGGACTGTGCTCAGGCTGAAACAAATGGGCATTGCAGAATCTGCAGATGCACTCACTGTCTGGGGAAAAACACATTTAGCAACTGAACACCATCTTGATGCAAGAGGCAGCATGCTGGGCTTGGAAGATTTGATTTTATTGCCTCTTGTTTCAATTATTCTACTAACCTTAAAATAAGAGTAAAACATTACAATCTCTGAAATTTATTTCATCTATGCATGATATATTAGGCAATAAATAACGAAGTGGCTCTTTACGTCACAGACCCATCTAAATCAGTTTGTGCAATGTTATATGCATTAGTATACATTCCTGGGAGGGGTGATTACTGAACATGCATAAAAGCTCAACATTCATTTTACGCATGAACTCTACCTACAGGAATGGAAAAACATCAATATTTCCATTACAGATGTTTGAAAGCAACCTTATCACCCAGTGGCACAGTGATAACTGCAAGCCACTATGAATCTTTACCTCTGTGTAATGCTAAAATCAGCTCAGGACAGATTTTCTATTACAGGAGAATTAAAAAAAAATTAGAAAAGGAGTATTTTTCTTACAGTAGCATCAGCTAAATGTTACAGCCAGAGGCTACTGTAACCCAGATACTAAATTTCCTTATGTCAATGCGTCCAAAATGCCCCAAGCATTAACCTAATGCCTTGTCCAACTGGCCTGGCTCCATCACACACCAACAGATCCACTAATCCTCAGGCTGTGCAAGAAACACTGGACAGAGCAATCCAATCCACTCTTCACCTTGCAAGTGTGTGGGGTCCAAAAGCCAGCTGGGAGTGCTCTTACACCACAAGAGATTACAGCAAAGAAATCAAAACGAGATTTTGGTCACATCTTAAGGAGATACAGTTCAACATAAGTGAACAGATGGATTATTCGGAAAGCCAAAAAATGTGACAGATTGGTGTTTAATGGATTTTCACCACCAAAGTTTAAATGACGTGGCAAGACCAATTCCACCTGACCGTGTATTTTTTTGGTTTTTTCTAAGACAACACCATCAGATTATCCAAAGGTCAATTATGAAAACTTGTCTGCTCCCCAAGGGAGAGTCATCCAATATCCATGAATGTATAGTCAATTACCAGACTTACTCCGTGTCCTTCAAGATAGCAAGTGGCAAGAACCACACTGTACCAAACAACTCAGCTATGTAAAAAGGCATCTGGACCCTGCATGTGTAAGGATTTTTTCAGCCTACTTCATTATATCAAATATTACATCAGAGAACTGAACCTAGAGGCTAATGTACAGCTTGAAACAGTTTTGGGGGAGAGGGGAGCAATATCTGTGCACTGTAGCAAGTCTCTCATGTACTTACAACACTTTGGCAATCCGCTGTCAACTTGCTACATTTACCACAAGGGTATTTATACAGAAATAAAACCTATTCAAATTGTGTAACCACAACTTTTCTTTCAAAGGTAACTACAATGGCATAAGTAAATAAATGAAAATAACATCTTTTCCCAAATGTTCTCAAATTACTTTAACAATAACTAATGCCCAGTGAGATTGGTGTGTTATTTTTTCTGGGTCCATGGAAAGTACACTTGAAGAAAACACAAAAATACAAGAACAACTAAGGAAGCTTACTTAATTCCTGCCAGGCTTCTGACTGAGAGCCTCATGTCCCTGCCAGCTCTTCCTCTTTATGTTCCAGGAAAAGCTGTTATTACCACTTCAAAAACAGTGACACAGGGAGGTGGAGAAAGTTATTCCTTTTCTTTTTGGTAGTTCTGTCACACTATATATTCCCTTTTGCACAAGCCAAGGTTTTTCAGAAGTACTATTAATAAAGTAAAAAAAAAAAAATCAGCAGGTGAAGATGACATAGGAAGAGGCACCATGGACATCATACGAAACACAGCCCAGAGAGCAGTGGGAGACTGAGGCAGTTTAAGAGGTGAAAGGGGAAGCCAAGAAGTTGACTTGTAGGCAAGTTTCTTCAATTCTTCAATGTTTCCTTCAATTATGTCCTTAAGGCCAGTCTTGATATCAAAGAATTGTCTGCAGTTGTCTTTATGCTGAGAGGAAACAGGCACTCCAAACAGAAAAGCAACATAAGGAATATTCTAAAATAAACAATGGAAGATAAAAATAGAAAAATAAAACAGAGAAACTATGGAAAAAGAAAAATAGAAGAATAATGCATTTGGGGTGGACTTAAGCCCTCAGGCTGAACAAAGACCTACTAAAACTGCATTAAGGCTACATTGTGAAAAACTAATACCGTATAAAAACCTGCAGAATTTTAATTTCACACAATTTCACGCACATATAAACAATAGTAGATCCATCTAATAGTGTTACAGGGAATACTTTAAAAGGATAGCATTACAATGAAAATATCACATGAAAGTAGTATTCTCAGGTTTTCTATTTTTGGTTAAATGTTTTCAAAATATTTAACACAGAGGAATGTATTGCCAAGGCTCACAATAAGCATTTACTCAGTTTCAGAAATCTTTGTCAGCTGGAAAGGGTCATATAGTTTAACAATGAGAAGGCAAAAAGGCAATGTATTTTCAGTGTCACCATTAAACCTGCAACCATCTGAAATGTTTCTAATTTGAATATGCAATTTTTAAGAGTCGAGACCTGCACCTGTTAGCTTTTTGAGTACTACTTGATGTAGGCAAAAAAACCAACCATTTGGAAAAAAATAAACCAAAAAAACCCCCAAAACCGTAAGTCCCTGCTGTATTAGGTCATTCCTAAAGACTTTTCTTGGCATTTGGTAAAGACTGAGCACACAACTCTTCTCCAGATAAACAGCTTTTCCAAACTTCAGCTGACACACCTACACAGAATCCCAAGAGAATCAGCATTCAGCTGTGGCTAAGCAAGTAAATGGTAAAAAACTGGCTTTGAAATTACATGTGAAAGAAATAGTACAAATTACATAAAATACAGTTAAATTCCATCAGCAGAGTCAAATCTCATAGAAGTCTTCCAAAAGTAAAGATAAAACCATAAAACTTGGGTAACAAAGCATTGTATTCACAGATGAAACCCTTTTAAAGCTATTTTACAATTTTTTACAGTGCTCTGGCATTATCCACATCAGCTCATTACATTTAAATTGCCATGTTATACTACAGTTCTTTACTTGTTTTCTTTTAACTATCTCCCTTTTCTCATTCCAACCGCTCCTGCACCTTGAGAGCAGAGAGAGCAATGCAAGTGAGCTGTGTCCATCATACTACCTTGCCTCCCTCAGGACAAGCATAACTTGCACAGCACTTTGTTGAGATACTGGCAGTTGGTTTGGGGTTTATCAGTGAGTTTTTGCTTGTTTTGCTTTTGGGGTTTTTTTATGGGGTTTTTTTGTTTGTTTGTTTTTAACCAAAGGGAGCTGCTTTGGGAAAGGTGGAAAGAATGGAAAGAACTTAAAGGCAAACTAGACAAACAGCACCATAATGTCCAACATGAACCAAACTGCCACCATGACACACATAACATAGACCTAGCCAAGATTTTGATTAAATTGTGGAACAAGGAAGCAGAGAACTTGGCTAGCAAACCAAGGTAAAAATGTATACAGAATAAGTTTATTGCAGCCTACAATATTTTTTAGCAAAGCAGCATTATGTTTGGTTCATCATCCCTGTATTTGCAAGGATATTTGCACTATCTCTGTAAGGAAATGAAACAGAAGTGGGAGAATATGGGCTGTTAGAAAAATGGGCATACTAGTGCAAGAAGAGGTAGACTAAAAAGCAAACCCCAGTCCTGACAGCCATCTTCACACAGGAAAGCTTCCAGGGACTTTTTGAAGCAGAGGATTTGTAAGGACAGTAAAAAGGAAGGTACAAGGTAAGAAAGGGAGCATAAAGATACCCATAGTGTATGAAACGATTGTACACAGAATACACCAATACATTTTACAAAAAATGCAGGGATTTCAGCACCTTCTTGAGATGAGAAAAGAGAAAGGCCAAAGCCTATGCTTTTCTGTCACTTGCAAACTGCACATGTGAAGAATAGCAGCCAGGAAAACTGCTTGTTATATTTAAAATTCATTTTTCATGCTACACTTTTAATATTAATAATATTAAATGCACACTTTAGATTTGGGATATGAATAAACTTACCAAGGTAGCAGAAATTAGTACTCATTAAAGCATCAGTACCGAACAAAGCTAGTATTTCTTCAAATATTTACTTGCAACACTGTCAACATCAAAAGAAGAGATTGCCATCTAAAGCCAGCTGCACAAAAAACCCCAACATCTGTACTGACCTACCTTCACTGCTCCCTGCCTCAGGCTCCTCAGCTCCTCACTGGAGTAGAAGCTCCTACATAGCCATAAAAGGTATCATTCTTAAGCATCAGCCTCTAGTGCTTGTTAAGAGATGAGCCTCTCAAAGGCTTCCCCTTTATCAATAGTTCTGTGTGAATAGTTTCAATCTTGCTAATGGCCTTCAAGGCAGACAGGGAGAAGCCTTTTCATTCAAAGGCTGACCCTGAACAAACACAGCAGTGCCCTGTCTCCCAATTCAGACTGGGGTCAACAGCCATTCACTTCCTCTAATCAAATCTGAGTAGAAACTGCTCTGCAGCAGCTATCTCACCCTCTTGTTTTGCTCCTTGGCCCCAAGAACAAGTAGGTATCTATAACTTGGCTCAAATCCTCAGAATTTCGTGGAGCTCTACAAAAGCAGAGTTTGACAAAGTCCTAGGTACAAAAGAAGCATTGCTGTTCAATCAGAGGACTGAGGATGTGTTCAGAGAAAGTGATGTGTACCTTAAGTGCCTGCTCCATGAAGAAATGCCTCTGGCAAGCATCTCTGAGGCACAAAGTGGAATGGCTTTCTCCAAATGACCTCAGCTTCCTAAGCCCTGGCTAAAAGAGTGCTTCCAGACATCCCAAACAGACAGACCACTGTCTACCTCACAGGCAACATGCTGCTAACCACTGCTTCAGCTGTGGAAAGGGGAAAAAATTAGTTATCGACTGATCTAAAAAGCATAGAAACAAGCACCACTTGAAAATGCAATGCAAGATGAAAATCTTAAGAGGAATATAGACCCAGCATCTCCTCTTCTGTTTTCCATCTCCACATGAGAGGCCCATCCTGCTGTCACACAGGCCTTCTGCTGTATACAGGGACACAAATGCCACTTGTCAGCCAAGGCGATAAGCTGCACAACATCCACATCCACGAGCCCAGACCACAATTTTTGTATTTATTTTTTTAATAAAGGTCACTTTGCAAAGAAGATCCAGAAACGTAACCTGTTCAAACAAGAGCTGCTCCTCACCTGCCCACAGTTTCTATCCTGCAAGCACCTTTTCAATAACCTCAGAGGACCCACAAACCCTTCTAATTTGTATCAATATCAGTAATATGATTCCTTCTCTGAGCTTTGTAGCAACCAGCAGAAACTTGGTTTTTCTAGCCTTATATTTCAGATGCCACTGCTATACAGATCTTATTCTGCAACCCTGACTCCCTGAGCCAGGGTGTCTCTTCCCTCATCCAGCAGGCCAATTAATTTGGTTAGGTCTGTTTCAGGAGTGCAGGGTTATAAGAATCCGGTTCTTACAATTACATTTTGCATCCTAACAGTTTGTCATCTGAAATAACCAAATTAGGGAAGCTATCACCAAGACAAAGAGATCACTTGTGAGCTGACACAGAGTAGGCATTTCAGAAAGAGGGAGAGATGAGACAGGACCAAGGGCAGAAATCAGCCTGGGGACTCAGGTACCTGTACAGAGCACCATTAGCAGCAGCTATATTTAAAGACTGATTTTATATCCTGGGCCTGTAATTACTTTACACAGAATTAAATTACCGCCACCATGAGAAAAAAAGTGAAGCAGAATTGTAGGTGAGCTAAAGAAAATATTTTAACAATCAAACAAATCAGTGACATCCACCAATTTTCCACCACAACAAGGGTTGAAGAGAAGGGCTCTGGGCAACAAGAAGCATTTTTCACAGTACACTGCACTAGCTTTTCACCGAGCAGCCCTTGCAGCCTTTTTCAAGTTTACTGTGTCCTCCTCCACACTACTTAGACCAAAGTAAACCACATTCCCTGCATGAGAAGTCTTTTAAAGTAAGTCAGGCAGATAAAACAAGCTGTAAGAGGAAAAAAAGAAAAAAAAAGAGAAACCCCACACAAATATGGACACTGATTTTGCATTTATATAGGCCTACCAAATAACACATTCTGCTCCCTTCCAAGTCATTCTTGGGGGGGAGAAAAGCCATTAGTAGCAGAGTAACTGAGACAAGAAGTTGACCCTAATGTTCATTTTCTGTTTTTTATTTCCAGCTTTAGGGAAATTATATGTAATAATCAGTCTTCTGCCTCTTTTATTAACAGATTTCAATGAAAATCCTTGCTTAGGAAGGCCCCATTTCATAAATAATGACGGCAAGGAGTCAGGCCCTCTCAAAGTAAAAGCACATTAGCAAACCACTTACATTATATATTCAGCAAGAGAAGTGGAAAGAGTGTGGCAGTTTTAATGGGAAATGTTTTCTAATTGGGTTTCAGAAATTTGACAGGAGGAAAGATTCCATGATCAATCCAGACCCATAGTGGATTCCTCCCTCCCACCACTTTTGTACCCTGATAACTGTTAGAGCTGTGAACAGGAAACCAGAACTTGCTAAGAGTGAGATCGTGTTCACATTTCTTCCTTCCAGAATGCAGATAAAGATACATGCACCTGCAGGTGAGTGTGCAAATGCAAAATACATGAGCCAGGACAGTAACAGGTACTTTCAGAGCACTGAAAGAGGAATACCTTTTTCTTATATTTCTCTGCCTGCGCTAGTTGCCCAAAACTAAAAAAAGGGAGAGCAAGTAAGCTGCATTTCTATCCTCCCAAAGCATGCAAAGAACACATTACACTCAAAGTGCAAGAAATCATCTTGAACTTCTACACTTGCATGCACTATCACAGTAATTCATTGAACCACTGAACCATAGAATGGTTTGGGTTGGAAGAGACCTTAAAGATTTCTTGTTCCAACCGCTTGCAGTGAGCACCAGACAACACCACCTTCCACAAGACCATGCTGCTCAAAGCCCCATCCAACCTGGCCTTGAACACTTCCAGGCATGGGGCATCCACAACTTCTCTGGACAACCTGTTCCAGTGCCTCATCACGTTCATTGAGAAAAATTTCTCCCTTAAATCTAGTCTACATTGACCTCTTTTAGTTTAAAACCATTCTCTCTTTTCCTACCACAACAGGTTCTGTTAAAAAATTTGACCTTGTTTTTCTTCTAAGCCCACTTTAGACACTGAAAGGCCACAATGGAGTCTCCCTGGAGCTTTCTCCAGGCTAAACAACTGCAACTCTCTCAGCCTGTCTTCACAGGTGTTCCAGTCCTCTGATCATCTTCATGGTCCTCATCTGGACTCACTCCAGCAAGTCCATGTCCTTCTACTGGGGCCCCCAGAGGTGGACACAGCACCTCACAGGTGGGGTCTCACAAGAGGGGAGTATACTGGGAGAATCCCCAGGGAGACTCATCCAACAGGTAGGTCCACGTCCTTTGTATGATGGAGGTCTCAGAACTGGATACAGAACTCCAGAATACCAGGTTTGTAAGTCTTCCCACCAGTTAAAAGTAATCTTATGGCTCATTGTATAACATAAATGTAAATTTCAGTGAAACTTGCACGTGAGTATTTTTTTTAAACATTTCCTATTTTGGAAACATATACAACTGCATGACTGGATTAATAAATTCTATTTCCAGCAATACTCTTCTTATTTCAGTTTTCTCTAGCATTATTACAGGCCACAGTTCAGTTGTTTTTTAAGAGACACCTTGTAAATGTATTAAAATACGTTTTCACATCTAAGTATTTTTTGATTACTCTACCTCATTTCATTTAAATTTCCTGACATGAGGGATGTACCAACACCTACCTCCTTTCATCTTCATAAAGACACACTTGAGATATATGTCATAACAGTCGATGTTCTGGGCAGGGAAGAGGAAACACCATTATTTTTAAAGAATGTCCCTATTTAACATCATTATCACATACCAGCTGTCATGATATAACGTGTGAGATTGCACACATTTTATGTAAAACCAACCTTAGACAACCCTGTGAGCTTCGTGCTCTTAGTGGTTTAAAAGAAGCGCATATTTTTTAAGGCAGGATGTGAAATTCATCTCTATTCAAACGGAATATCATGGATGGATCACGACAAAAGATGAGCAGTGGAAAACAAGCACTAGAGCTCTTAATCCCAAAATAGTTTTGGCAGTGCAAAATACTACTGCCTCCAGCCGGAGACTGCCACCCTTATAGCTGAACAGGCACAGGAGCTCATACAGGCTTTTCTCAGTTGCTTCAGTAGAGTCAGCCACATTGTTCAAGCAGTATTCAGGAGCCACATGGAGAGCACACAAAATGGCCATAATTGCTCCTTTAAAAGTAAACAACAGATATATATTTTTTTAAATAGAATTCCAGTCTCTATAAGAGAGTCTTTAGAAGCAGAGCATGAAATCTCAGACCATGTGCACAGAGCAAATATAAAATCCTTTGTCAAGAGTCAGCTCAATTTTTTGCTTCAAAAGCCCATGGAAACATATGTCCCAGAGAAAGTGACAAGGACATATGAATTGCTCCGAGTGAATTTGTGTTGGGCACACAGTACATTTTAAGGAGAGCCACCTGCCAAAGCAACTGTCTCGATTTCAGAAGTAGCACTGTGGTATTTTAACAAAGAGAATGTAAATGACTGGGGGCAGAAGTGTAACAGAGACTCCTCAATGGGATTTCCTAATAAAGTGCCTTTGCTCGCCACATCACACTATTCTAGGGCCTTAAGGTTGGGGGGAAAAAAACAAAACAAAAACCGCAACACCAATGACCAAAATAAACCCAGCAACAAAGCCAAAAAAACCCAGACCAGACATACAGAGAGCATAGCCATTTGCAGTATTTCCTTATCTTTTATGTCTAAAATTACATTATTTTAGAAAGGAAAACTAATCTTAAAAGCAACTAGAGCAGGAATATTCTCTTTGCTTCACAGTAAAGAAACAAAAAGTAAGATGAATCCTGAATCCTGGTCTGTCATGAACCACTCCAGAAAACATCAATATTTCATAAGGAATAGGTCACATTTATTTTGCATATTGCCTTTAGCTCACATTTCAACTTCTCAACGGATGCTACTAATTACAATAAATCTGAGATGAAGATGCAGCAGTGGGAAGTAAAATTATGTACAGATATCTTGGCTATTTTGAGGGGGGAAAACAGCACCACAAACACCAAAGCTAAGAAGCCCAGTCCCTACCAGTGTTTGTCTGTAGGTGATAATCTGATAATCACTCAGGCCTCGGGATTTCAAAAAAAGAAAAATAAAGAGAAAAGAAAATACTGAGGTACTAAAGTATCTCACAGACACAGACAGGACATTCTGCTTGATCCCTTCTGGTGGCAAAAGGTGGAGGCGTCAGAGGAAGGAGTAGGTGTAAAGTTTCTTTTTCTGGCTGTCTCCCCCCACACCCCAACCGACTCCATTATCATCACAACTGAGACCTCTTCATACCCATCAGCTTAAGCTGAAACTGGAGAGAAGGTCAGAAGTTGTCAGCGTGAGGAAAAACACTGCAGGCTCTCAGCATGATGCCTTAAACCTTGTCCTCATCAGAAACCAGGTTTAAACAAAACAATCCCACAAAACCAAAGCAATCCTCCACTGATTAGAAAAGAGTGACGTCTTTATCTATTTCAACCCACTAAGACTACTGTTGTGAGAATCACGCTGAAGCCAAACACAGCTGGCTCCACTCCTGCAGGAGGACTCTGGCTCAGGGCCACCTGGAGCCAGCTGGGGCAGCCTGCTCCAGGGCTCTGCTGGAGTTGGGCTGCCTGCACCCAACACACTGCAGGTACGTGACCCCAAAATTCAGCACCAGGATCCCCCACCTTGCTGCAGAGCTCTGGCACTCAACTCCAGCCTGAGAAACACCACAGCTACACCTCTACTTAGTCCCTTTCTCAGCTGGATACCAGTTTGCTGCCTGAACACCTGAGATTTGGTGCCAGCAGACCAGAGGGAGTTCAGCAGCTCGTGATGTTTACTGTTTTGCATCATTATGGCTAATTGAAAAACTAAAAACCTGCAGACTGAGATTACTGAGGCAGCAAACTCATTGTGGAGACTGAAAAAATGTGGCTTATATAAAATTTCCTAGATATAATTTCCAAACTCTGGGACCCAAAGCTGGGATCCTAAAGCATCTTAAGGCAAGTATAGTCTTAATCCGCCAGCTTCACCAGTTTAATACTGGGATGCTATTGCAAGCAACACCAGGGGTTTTGCACTGTTTTTCCTTTAGTCTCAGACTCTAATTTTGATCTTAATTATTAGAGGAATTTCCTATAACAGAGTGATTTCAGTAGACGGTTACATCCGTATTCTAGTACTCTGTACCTTGAATACACTGTGAACAGCAGGGCCAGAGGTCAAGTGTTTTTACAGTTACCTGCCAAGTGCAGTCATTTTTAAATAATCTCCCTTTCTCAAAGCGGTACTGATTTTGCTGGATTTCCCTAGGAAGGAAAGATGAGAGATCATTTAATTAAAGCACAGATTTGGGTGTCAGGGCTCAGTGCCAGCCCCTGTGATCAAACTGCTCTAAAGCCATGAGCACAGTTCACAATGGCTCTGGAGTTAGCTAGATGATAGCAACTGGTATTTTCTCCCTATTAAGTGCTGAACCTGATGCATGCCACCTAATTTGCTTGTAAACACCCAACTACTAATAAAATTCAACCCAAAATCTCAACACAATCCATTGCCACACCTGCCCTCAAGAGCAGCACTCAGAAGATTAACGTTTCAAAACTAAGCTCTCAGAAGTCGAGGAGCGCTGGCATGAAGGTTGCCCATGCAATCATGTTTGAGGCCTCTGGAGCGTTCACTTAAGGATATAGTCTTTAATTACTGAGCTGCTTTTGCTGCCAACACTTCATTCAGCATTCTGTTTGACAGGCTCACCCAAGGCATAGCAACTTGGTTTTACCCACTCCGGTCAGAATGCGGCCATATGCATTATTTACTGAATCCTGTTAAGTTCCAGCTCAGAGTACAAAAATTCTTAATTTGGCTTGCAGATTTCCTGCAGCATTTACTATTAAGCACTCACATACTTCTGAAGCAAGGTTATTTATTTTCAGCACCACTCTTTTGATGAGTGAAGGGTATATGTATGTCCTCTACTTTGCAGGTAAGAAGTGAGACTGTGCCGACACACTGAGGCAAAAAAAGTCTTCATTAATTTGAGGTACCAAACTTAAGGTGTTTCTGGTGTAATTTTTTCCAGAGCATTCTGCATTTCAGATAACTCTGCATCCCCAAAGTGAATCACAGTCTCTACTGGCCTCTGCCACAGCAGACAGCATTCACCACCTCTGCAAAAAAAAGAGCCACCCCAAAATGACAAAAACACCCCAAAGACCCAAACAAACAAAAAACCCTAACAATCCCACAAAGATTTATACATGCAGTGATATACATCTTTAGTGATTTGTACAGCTTCACACAAGGCAGTTTCCTTCTATGGCAAAGGAAAACACAAAATTCACCTGCAGCACTCAATAACCTATTTCTCTAGGAATAAAAACATTTTTTTCCCCACCAATATAAATCCCCTGCATTTCTGCATCAAAGAGCAAATGGTTCTACCAGACATATCCAGCAAATCATTTCCCTGAAATATTTATCTTGTGCACTGAAGACAACATATGTGCACACAAGAAATGCTCACTAACTCATGAACCTCTGAAAGATTCTCTCCTTTTCAGTACCTCTTCAGTCACAGAAGGTGAAAGTTCCCCACCTGAAAGCTTAGGAGATTAAAGAGAGAAAAAACATCCAGGTCATCATATTTAGGCATTTTACTGCCAAGTAGTACATCCCTCAGAAACCTCACTGATGATTCAAAGCTTGACTCTCTCTTGGTCCCATCAGTCCAGAACAGTATTTCAGTATTTCCACAATATACTTCACTATTGATAATAGCTATGATTCTGTGTAAGTCAAAAAGTCAATCAAGTGTAACCACTTTGGTGAAACCTGTCAGCCTTCCCTATAAACATGGTTTTCAAATAAATAGAGACAATCAATCAACATTCACATATTCAATCTATTCCCAGTCCAAAAACTGTAAATCAAGGAACTACATATAACACGGGTAGATATCAAGCAGGAAATATTTCAAATTCCTTAAGCAGTGGCTCTCACAGAAAAGTGAGCCATTATCTCCAGTCTTAAGGCCCAGGAGTAGCAACATGTACTTCAAGATAATTCAGAAGTGATTAAAAAATTGTGGTTTTAAAAGACAAAATAGCATATCTGCATGGGGAATGTACTTAATATCTGTAACAACAGCTTTGGCAACAAAACTTTCAAATATGCAATAGCACCAACACAAGACACCAAACCCCAAATATCTTGCAAAATATTATGGGAGCATTGCACTTATTTGTGTTTGTTACTCTAAGAGTTCTCCTGATGGAGAGGTATCAAAAGAACAAGAAAATACAGTTCCGTGTATTTTTGCATATTCAAGATAGTATGCAAATGCAGCAGCTCATTACCACAGCTTTCTTCCTATCAAGAAAGGCCAGCAAAACTGTTCTTGAGAAAACAGGAAAGCATACTTTAGTGAGATTAATTTGACACTTTCCTCTACTACAGTTTTAAGAATGACAATTTAGAATCCCACACACTAAGCACTTCTTTTAAAATGCAGATGTATGACTTAACAGAGAATACTAAAAAATACAAATGGCATTTGAGTTCAAAAAGCCCAAGAGTTTTGCTGCTGCTCTTCACTGCATAACAGCTTCACATTCTCAAAATTAATTCTACACACTTTATTTTGCATTTCTTGGCCACTTAAAACTCTTATGGATGTAAACAGGAAACCTAACAAGCAAAGACAGCAAAATATTTCAGAACAGGTTCTGATAATAGCTTGCTTTATCATCAGTCCACAACACAATACGCAAAACTCTGAAAAATAACTCAGTGATAAACAAGTGTGTGAAAATATGCACAGCTGCACACCAACTTCCTAAGCAGGCTATCAATAAAGTAAGAATATAAATTACATGGGTATCTTACAGGATACACAAAGTTCAAAGAATGCTTCCAGAGGAGAATTAATGCCTTCTGAAAATACACTGGCTTTTCCTTCACATATGTAATCAGAGTTGTTTTATAGTACTTACCAATATTTTGTTATCCACTTTATCTCCCTTGGTTTCCAGCTTTACTTTCTTCTTGACGGAAATTTTGATTTTCCTCCCAATAACATCCCTGACACTTTCTGAAATAAAAGAAAATATCTTTATTAAATACCTTCAGTGTCAACACAAGAAGGAAACACACACCACTGTCGAGTTTTCAGAAAGACTCAGAGCTATGTTGTTCAACTGCTTGCACTCATGGAAGTCTCGTGCACATGTGCCAGTCCTAAACACAACCTAACACAAGTACAACTTTCTAAGTATGCCATCTACACGATAATTTGTGTTGACTATGATAGGATTATTGATGTCACTTGCCAGGATGCCAAACACAATTTGATTTCTTTTTTCCCAGCATTACTTATATATCAGAAGCATTCCCAAGACAAGCCACAGCACTGCTTAGCTACATTTGGAAAATACAACAAATTCCTCACTACTATCATTTGTACCTGAGAAGCTTACTAAAGCAAATTAGCTCCTTGCACTGCACAAATTTTAGCCTCTTGTTAATATCAGGGAGACTAAATGGATCAGGCAATGGAAGAGCAACTGTTCACACATTTTGCACTCTGTGCATTCACGTAGTGAAGCAAACCAAGCTGACTTCCAGAGAGCAACACCTGACAGCTATGCAGAGGATGCCATGGAAGGCAGCATTGGTCTTGGTCCAAATCCCAGTGACAACGTAGCCCCTTCATGGTGCCAACACCAAAGTTACCTTAGTTGCCATAATGCTTTAATATGTACGTGCTTACACATGTATACACAATCCCTGCCAAGTATGACACGAACCAGCTTTTCCCTTGAACATTTGCACCCTGGCCTGAAGGGAACATACACACAGGGAACTGTGTCTAGAAAGCTTATACAACTACTGACACTGATGTAATTGAGAGATAAACAGAGGAGTTCATCTAGAAGAGCCAATTTGGCACCTTCAGTAAGTTTCACTCCCCAGCCCCCACTGAAACGGAATGAGAAAGAAATCTTTTAAACACATTAACCTATTTCCAGCCCTACAACTGGCGTCTGTAAAAGGCAAGTCTCCACCCTCTCCAGACACATACACTTTGCCCTCGGGCACGCTTAAGTTTAAAGGCAAAAATTAAAGATAATAGGCTATTCCTAAGGCTTTTAATTACAGCGCTCTGTATAGCGCTTTTCTGCCCAATTTTCATCCGGTAGTCAGAAGACATTAGCACAAACAACACACCATTTATTAAGCCTGGATGTTTAACCCAGGCCACAGCGTTCTGCCTGCAGGGCACAAGGGTGTGCAAGTCAGAAACGTGGCTGCTCGGAGAGACTCTTCACCAGAAAGAGCTCTTTCTGCAGAATCGGCATGTTTTCCCCAGGAATTTTAATTTTCCTATGGGAAAACAAAAGCTCCTCGGTAGCAGTGGCTAGCCCAGCGAGCAGCCTGTCCCAAGCCGCGGCAGCCCGGTGGCAGGCAGCCAGCTCCCGGAGCAACCGCTTGGGCAGCAGCCAGCCTGCAAGATCCCGGAGCAGCCAGGTAAGCGGAGACCGGGGAAAGCCCAGCCCCATGTGAACTGCTCTCCCAAGGTTCCTCTCCCATGGGTAATGCTCATTTCTGGTCTTTCTGTCCCTGCTTGGGAACCCAGAAGCAAGCTGGCCACAGTCTTTTTCATAAAAGTCCTATCTCCTTGTAGAAGGAAAGGTATTGTTGCAGTTTCTGCTACTTTACTTCCACCCGCGGCCTCTGCCTTTTGGTTTCTCCTCTCCCACAAACAGCTCCAAGTGCCTACATCTAGCAAGAGACTTCCTCCTGAGGCACCTGCACGGAGACACTCGCTTCCCACAGAGCAGAAGTAGCAGCAACTGCTAGCCCTCAGCTCCAGCACTCTTACTCCAACAAGCCATGAGGAGAGAAGCATCATCAAGATGTCAGCTCCTCAAAAGGCTCTACCTGTCTGAAAGGGGTAAAAAACACTACTTCAAAGAGCTAAGATACAGACTTCATAGATATCTCCATGTGATTGAAGACACTTCCCTCCACATTGGTTGGCAAGTGGACTCACAAAGTAAATTTTAACACTGAGAGATGGAAACGTAACATTAAGGTTCGTATTTTAAAGTGTTCATCCATTTCTAATGCTGGAGACTTCAGGCACCCACACCTCGGAGTGGATCCAGGTAAGCCAGTAAGAGAGGGTTCCTCTGAAGACTCTGACCTATGATACCTGACAAAGGTCACACGGGAAGGGAGTAGCAGAACAAAACCTGCAGCTCAAACACTCCTACCCCCACTTTAATCTCCACACTCCGATCACTCTGTGTTAAAACACATCATTTCATCCTGCTCCCAAAACATGGTTATTACAAAAATATCTATTTAAAGGTTACATTTTAACACGCACGCACCAAAATACTGCCAGAAATCAAACCAATCTACATGAACAGATCCCCATACCCCAGAACAGCCCTTGACAAATCAAGCTGAGTGGGTGCAGGGCAGCACGGCTGAGAGGTAATTCTTAAAGATTGTTCAAAGCTACCAGGAGGGGACGTGTGAATGCCCACTTTATTCTTCCCTGTAATATGCACCACACCTCACCTACAACGCTAGAGTGCAGATCCATGGTGAGTACAAAATACTGTGTATTAGCACCTG
The DNA here is from genome assembly GCF_008360975.1 of Lichenostomus cassidix. Taxonomy (NCBI): domain Eukaryota; kingdom Metazoa; phylum Chordata; class Aves; order Passeriformes; family Meliphagidae; genus Lichenostomus; species Lichenostomus cassidix. The sequence continues at coordinate 92,191,344 of NC_139482.1, forward strand.
AAACATGCCTGGCCACTTTAAAATAGATATACTCCATGGTTTTGACCACAGCTACTCCTAGAACATTTCCCAGCTCATCACTTCCTAACAGTAAACGACAGACTTATAGTCTGTCTGTAAACCACAGACCTATAGGACTGCAAAATAGAGCTATTTTGATGTTAGAGAAAAAAAAATCTGCAGCAGCTGCAAATGTCCACCCAGATTTTACCAGTATTTTATAAATGCTAAAACCAGTTGCTGACTGAGGAAACTGAAGGAAATGCAACAGTGTGAATTACCTAGGTAAGGTCTGAAGGATTGTATTCAATGCAACATGTACCTTGTTGCCTGACAAATTTCTGTTTCCATCTGTCATTAAGACACCACGTTAAATTATTCTAATGCTGGTGAAATCTTTACATAGCTCTTCAAGAGGCAAAACCAAAGCAAGTTCGGCCTGAACAAGCCAGCTGAGGATCTGGAGCATCAGACCCGTTATCCCCAAATGACACTGGTTACACACACGCCGCGTTAACGATCCATCTATTGGAAGCTCCCCAAAAGCGGTGACAGCATCTTCAGGGTCCTCGATATCACCTGTGACTTCCTAAGCGTATACTACGCAGGACGGGGGGCTCGCGTACATGGAGCCATAAAAGTTTAATTACAAATACCCTCACTCCCTCCGACGTACGGATGAAAACGAGTCCTAAACTACGGAAAAGCCGGGGGGATAAATAAAAGAGCACGGAGCGGAGCCGCAGCCCGTGCCGCCAGGCTGAGGCGCTCGGAGGACGTGCCCCGGGCGGGCGGCGGTGCGGGGGGCCGGAGCAGCTTCATCACGTCTGCCAGCGCCCGCAGCCCGCCGGCACCCCCGGACAGAGCCCTGCGGAGGGAACACACATCGTGCCCCGCCGCGGCTCCCGAGGGCTCAGCCCTGCCCGCGGCCGCCTCCCCGCTGCCCGCCGCAGCCCCGCAGCCCCCGCCCGCCCATTCCCCGCACGCAGCGGCGCGGCCTCGCCGCCCCCCGCCGCTTCCTCCGAGCCCCTCCGGCCCCCAGCGGAGCCCCCGGCCAGCCCCCGCGGCGCTTCCCCGGCTCCACAGACCCACCGCCGGATCGCCCCCACCCCGCCCCCGGCAGCGCTGCATCCCGCGGTCGCGCACGGCGGCCTCCAAACTTGCCCCCGCGGCACCTTCCCCCGGGACCCCGCGCCCCCCACCGTCGCCGCCGTGCCCCGTCCCTCACCGATCAACTCTTTGGGGACGTCGGAGCTCTCCTCGGCCATGGCGGCGGCGCTGCCCGGCGCCCGGGGGTGCCCGGCGGCGGGGCTGCTTCAGCGGCGCGCCGTCCCTGCGCCGGGCGAGGCGGGCATGCACCCAGCGGGCGGGGGAGGAGGAGGGCCGGCCGTGCGCCTCGCTGCGGAGCGCGGGGTGTGTGAGTGCGGCTGCGAGCGCGGGCGGAGGGAAGGGGCTTCTCCCGCCCCCGCGGAGCCCGCTCCCCCCGCGCTACATGCCGCCCCCGGCTGCCGGCGCGGCCGGGAGGGGCATTCCCAGGGAGGGATGGATGGCCCGCAGGCGGCCGTCAGGCGCGGCGCTCCGCGCTCACGGCTCCCCCGCACCGGCTCCCCCGTTCCCGCCTGCGCGCCGCCCGGCTCCCCCGCCCGGCACCGGCGGCAGGCGGCGGCTGCCCCCGCCCCGGGAGGGCTGGCGCCCGCGCCCCGGCCCGTCCCCCGAACCGCGCGGGAGCCGCCGGGAGCCGCCCGCGCCCACCGAGCACCCGGCCACAGAGCGGGAGGTGCTGGCGGCAGCGGCCGGGAGCATCGCCTTTAGGAAGCCATCGCGGCGAGAGAGGAGGAGGAGGAGGGCAGCGGGCTCGGAGGTTTAGCGCGGCGACGCCGGCCCCTCCTTCGCCCGCTGCCGCCGCTCGGCGCTGCGTCGGGAGCCATCTGGCGGCGGCCGCGGGCACACCAGCACACCGGCCCGGCCCGGCCCTGCCGCCGAGGTGCCACCTGAGGCGGCAGCATCACCGGCCCTCCCCAGCACACTGTGCCTTCGCAACTGCACCCTCGGGCTCTGCCCCGCGGGAATTCTCCTCTGGGCTCATTAAAACCGGTGTAGGGTATGAAGGGGGTGGTTGTCACCGTCGGGTAAGTCCTCGCCGCCTGGGAAAGGGATTGCCGAGTTCCTTTCCAGAAATGCCGGATCACTTCGAGACCTGGAAGAGGCTAACCTTTGGTCCAGAGCTCATCTGCCTCTCCCTCGCTCAGTCGCCTTATCTCCATGGGGACGGCGGCACCTGTTGTGGGATAACGCCATGGCTAGAGACAGCTTAGCAAACTCCTTGGGCAGGGAGCCTCGGTGTTGCCGAGCCTGTGCTACATTGAAGGGAACCAAACATGCCTCTTTTCTCAGCACCAAATTAAAATCCACAAGTTGCAGCATTTTGCTTGTTGCACTTTGCCATTGAGGATTTTTGTCATGCATTAGCAGCCACATTATAGAAACACAGCACGCTAGCTGCCTTAATTGCACCCATAAATACAAGCACAGAAAGATGCTTATTGGATGACAGCAAAGGAAGAGGCTCGGCAGCCCTGGAAATTCTTCAGCTTGTGATGCTTGGTAGTGATGCTTGGTTTCAGTGAAAGGATCATTTTCACTGCAGCAGGACTGTCATTGGTCGCCCTGCATCCTAAAGGGGTGGATTACTGCATAAACCTTGTATTTCAAGCACTCTACAAGTGAATGGTGGGTCTGGGAGATCAAAGTAATTTATGTCTAATTTAGAAATCTGAAATGCATTCAGTGAGAGCAACAATGTGAATCCAATAAGAGTTATTTTGCTGGTATGTTACCACACTGTTGCATTTCTGTGTGTCACAGACTACTGTATGCCATGGTCTTCAGAAGAAACATGACTACTTTGAAATTGTCAAATAAATGTATTATGTTTTCTCTTGGCACCAACCAGATCTCTAAATTATGTCAGAGATGATTTTACCAACACAGATACCATTACTACCAAGATGGATTCAATTTGCACTCTTTACAGTTTGCTGTTTACATGTAAAGAATAAACACATCCTTTAAAGAAAATAAAAAGTGAATGTATTAGTAAAATAAAAAAGTAAGCTCTGTGTTTTTAATATACAGCAATGTCAATCATGTCTTATCTGGATATGAATATATATCAGTAAAATGCACTGTATTCCTTTTCTCCTCTGCACTCTTTTCCTTACTGTAGCTGCATCCTTTGATAATGGACGCAGAATACCTACTGACCTCTTCCTTTCCTTCCTGCCAATCTTTCCTCGTGGTTCAGCAGAAAACTGTGTTTCTGGTTCACTGGATACACACTAGCTTACTTCCACCAAGGAACATGGGCCAGGGTCCTGCCTTTTGGCAGGAAACAAAAAAAGAATTGAGAAGTCCACATCTTGTCTAATGCCCAGGAGGGAAAAGTCAGACCACCAAGTCTGCATAAGAAAGGCCATATAATCTCATATAGTTATGTATTGAGTCTAAATCCCTGTCTTCAGCTAAAACTTCTAGAAAGATAACTTCTATTCCATCATTGCTCACCAGCTCTACAAAAAATGTGTATTTTTGTATCAATGACCTCTTACACATGAAGCATGACAGTTTCTCATTCTGCGCTACACCACTGTCTTGTTTCTGACACACTATTTGAAGCATGGACCTTTACTCCGTGGCTGCTGCCAGACATCCACAGGCCTCTCAGCATGCATCAACTGCAAAAATTATGAGATTGTTCCATGCCTGCTGCCTGCCTGCCTGCTTATAGCATTCTGCTGGAATACTGCTAGCACCTCCTCCACCCCAGCCTCCTACCATGAGCTGACAAATACAGTGAGCCCAGGTTGTGCAAAGAAAAGAAGAATGCATGATAGCAGCAGGCAGTGCTTTTTTTGTTTTGGTTTGTGTTTTTTAATTAGCAGCACTACAGGCTAATGAGGTAGCACTGCCAAGGCTACTGTATAATTCCTGCTTTGGTGCTTAGGAGACTGGACTTGGTTCAAGGTAGGGAAGGTACAAACTAAACTCAGGTGGATTAGTGCTTCCAAGACTGGGTTCAATCTGCAAAATGCATAGCTTCCCATATCTTGTTCCCTGGACAGGAGGTAGAACATGATTGCCCAGGCAGGCCGCTGCTTACTGCTCCTCCAACTACAGTAATGCCTAGGTATTGACACTACCACAACATCAGACTGACCTTGAAAACAAGGGTGTTTCTAATCCCAAGTTCACAGAGGACTGCACCATCATCCCAGAGACCCCAAAAAATCAACTCCCAGAGTCTCGAAACAGAGACACATCTCTTCAGTTTATAGGCAAAGCCTTACCATGGAGAGTTTGTGGCTTTGTAAGGAGGTGTGATTTTCATTCTTTCCTGTTGACCCTTACTCTCCACTAGTCAGTTCAGCAGGGATGCAGCTGTCACTGGCATCTTTCCCAGTGGCAAGGATCCTTGAAGAAGTTCAGCCCCCTGCAGCAAGTCATCCCTATCCACTTCTGGCTGTTTTCCACTGTCAATGTTGTGCCAGTGTGAGAAATTGTTACACTGCCCTGTAACCTGAATCAGTGAAGTGGGGCAGAAAGGGGATTTTTGTTATTTCAGTAACTGAATTTTAATAGTCTTTTATCCCTCCTTGCCCACCAATAGAGATATATCAGCAGAGCAGGAGAAGAGAGGTTTCAAATTTAAACTGCAACAACAGAAGCAGATGCAGATGGGTTTCCTGTCTGGTATCAGTGGCATTCCCCTAACTTTCAGGTGCACTTCATACCCTGACTGCTTCTAAGCAGTCCTTACTATGTTTGCAGGGCCTCCTAACCTAGCCACTTTAGTGGCTCTGGTGCACATAATCACAACTGAGGTGCCCTAGCTAGGATCACACTTCAGTGGAATCATAGAATCATTAAGGTGGGAAGAGACCTTTAAGATCATCAAGTCCACCTGTCAGCTCCGCACTGCCACTGAAACCCCTACACCATGAAACCACATCACCCAGCAGCAGATCCAGATGCCTCTTAAACACCTCCAGAGATGGTGATTCCATCACCGCCCTGGCCAGCCTATTCCAAAGTCTGACCACCTTCACAATGACATTTTTTTCTAACATCTAATTTGAATGTCCCTTGTCTCAGCTTAAGACCATTTCCTTTAGTCCCCTCACTGCAGGTAGAGTGGAAGCAACTGGCTCCCACCTCAACTCAATCTCCTTTATAGCAGTTGTAGCAGTGCAGTAGCAGTGCAACATTGCGTATCACCCGTGCAGCAGGCACACAGAGAATGGAAAGATCCTACCTTGTCTTCTGCCAGAGCAGAAGATCTATGAAGTCATTTTAAAAGTCTTTCAAAAGGATAACTGATTTGCCTGCCAAAGGAATGGGACGTGTGTGGTTTTGTTGAAGATACTTATTCTCTAAAGGCTGCTCAAGTTGTTGTAGTTTCTGGCATGACAGAAATGCTGATGAGAATAGTGGGCTGCATCATGTGTGAGTTAGATAGCTGCAGGGGATGTTGCAGCATCCACAGCTTGTATTTAACTGACAGTAACAGAGCAGGGAGGAAGGAACTAAGGGCTTCAGAATCCATTGATCAGCAAGACATTGACACAGAAAGGGCTGTGGAGGGGAAATGTCCTCAAAACTGCAGCCTTTATGCATCAGATTAACCATTAATTGCACAAAATAACTTTTGATGGACTTTTGACTCCACCTCTCACAGGTCTGTATTATCCTGGCACTTCACAACCTTTATTGACATACAGTATAACACATTCCTGTTTCCCAGCCTGTCTGCTGCCCTTGTCCTCCTTCTCAGCCTAAATCCTGTCATCTCCTGCAGATAAGGCAGGTGTCAATATGAGTTGTTGCCAAGCCGTGCACACTGTCATAAGGCAGGGTATTTATAGTCTCGAATGCTGCACGGTCTCCCTGCCAACTTCTCTGGCCCTTGTATAATGGCTTTAGCTCTGAAGAATCTCAGTTTTTTCCTGAGGAGCAGTAGTATGATGTCATCAACATCAGGAAATGATCAATTGCATGATCCTGCTGAACGCAGTAAAAGATTTCGAGTGCCAACAGCAGGTGTCAGACTGACATTCGAGTTACATCCTGGAGTCATGGTGCTGCATCATGGTGGGAGAAACCAGGTGATCCAACCTGATTTGCAAAGCTGCCTTGCAGCCTGGAGCAAAAACTTGGAACACGCTGTAAAAGGCAGAAAGTCTCATAAATAACAGTTGCAGATATAAATTACCCAGGTTTGCCAGTTGCCTTTCTGACAAATTCAAAGGGGTGAACTCTTCCCCAGCTATGCCTGTGCAATCCCATAGATTCTGTTTCCTGCTCTGGTTGAAGGCAGACAGAAGAGGGCCATACTGTCTCACGTACCACAGTACTAGCCAGTCAGGCATTTCCATTTAAGGAAGTGTTTCATTTCAATCACTGCAATTATTATGGGCATTTTAAAGACCAAAAGGCAGCTAATCTGCCGCTCTGTGGAAGTATAAGAAGCACAATTAAGACACATGCTTCCTATTATTTCTGAGCCTAGTTCTTCATGAAATCTACCCATCCATGCCAGCTTTATTTCCACTGAGCCTAAAAATAATTTATAGCTCTTCCAATTTTGGGATCTGTCCAGGATTTTATTTGTTTGTTATAATTTTTACCCAATACGTGTCTTTCTGTTCATTGTCTATGTGTGGTGATAACATTAAATATGGTATTTAGGCCCCTAACATTGATCATATATGTTCAGAAACCGGTAGATATTGCAGGACTTGGGGTCTTTTGACATGAAACTTTAGTTAGGAAAAGAGTAAAAACCAAGTAGCTAGCTAATTCCACAATGATAAATATGTCTTATATTGCTGGATGATTGGATACCAAGACAAAATTGAAAGGAAAAATGTGTGTCCCACACCAGTCCTAATTTGGTAAAGGAAATGACACACTTTGTAAATAGTCTCCTATTGGTATCTATGACTGAGTCTTTTCAAACCCTTTACGCCATATACTCCTATGATTATTTCAGTACCTCACACTCATGAAAAAAGTATTTTGTCTTGATTTTAAATAGGGTGAATATATATGCAGAAGCAAAGATGTATGTTTTGATAAGGCATACTTTGATGGTAGCGTTAAGAAGAGAATTACGAAGAGCAGTTGACACCTCATTAAAATCTTAAAATGAAAAAATCTATTCAGAATTATTCTGGTTACTCCACTGTGTGTGGAGGTGGAAAGGGATAAAACCAGGCTCATCAGAGACACGCCTGGGAGCAGCACATCAATGTTTGCGGGACAGAGCACTAGAGAGGTCCTTGTCTGCTGTCACAGTGGAGACAGAGGATGGAGATCCATGCAAGAGTGTGATGACTGATGTGTTAGAAATCACAGAAGTGCCTGGGAATGGCCAGGTAGGAAATAGGGCTTCTTCCTCCAAAAAGGTGGCAGGATGTGACACAGCCAATAAACTGCAGGAACTGGAAGCCACAGTGCAGCAAGAAAACTATGACAAATTTCCACCTTAGAAACATGGTGGGATGACTTGCACAACTGGTGTGCTGCAATGGATGGTTACAAACTCTTCAGAAGGAATAGGCAAGGGAGGAGAGGTGGTGGGGTAGCCCTGCATGGTAGCAAGTGTTTTGATTGTCTGGAGCTTAGTGATGGTGATGATATGGTTGAGTGTTTATGGGTAAGAATCAGAGGGAAGATCAACAAGGCAGATACCCTGGTAAGAGTCTGTTAAAGATCATACAATCATGATGAAAAAGCAGATTAAATATTCTGTAAGCAGCCGGGAGAAGTCTCACAGTCACTGGCCCTTGTACTCATGGCAGACTTCAACTTACCAGATGTCTGCTGGAAATACAGTGTGGCAGAGAGAAAATAGTCTAGGAGGGTCCTGGAGTGTGTGGAGGACAAAGCTGGCAAGGGAGACAACTAGGGGATGCACCCACTGGACATGTTTGTAAGCAGAAAAGGACTGCTGGGTGATGTGATGGTTGTTGTGGTTTGACCCTGGCCAAATGCCAGGGACTTATGATATCTGCTCTCTCCACTCTCCCCTGCCACAGCTGGGCAGAGGAGTGGGAAAAAAACACACACACACAAAGGGCTCATGAGCTGAGATAAGGAACCAGGAGAAGACGCACTGAGGGCAAAATAGGATGAAACGTAAAGTTGCGAAGTGATTTATTGCTAACTTAACAAGAGTCAGAGGGAGATAATGAGAAGTAAAAATAAGACACTGTTTCTCTGCTCATCCCGCTCCTCCTTCCCACCAGCAGCACAGAGGGACAGGGTATGGGGGGGCATTTGGTCAGTCCATCACCGAGATCCTCTTCTGCTGCTCAGGGAGAGGAGTCCTCTACGTTGCCATGGGTCCCTCCCATGGGAGACAGTCCTCTGCGAATTTCTCCAGTGTGGGTCCCAATCTCACAAGCAGCAGCCCACCTGAATCTACTGCAACATGAGTCCCTCCCACAGGCTGACAGTCCTCCCAAAACTGCTATGATGTGGGCCCCTTGTCCACAGGGTGCAGACCTCTGAGGCCAGGCTGTTTCCATCTCAGGAGCAAGGCCTTTCTCTCCACTGGGACTCCCCCTGGATCACAGCTTCCTCCAAGCAGCCACCTGCTCCTCTGGCATGGGCACCTCCCCACGGGCTGTGGGTGGATCTCTGCACCCCTGTGGACCCCATGGGCTGCAGGGACACAGCTGCTTCCCCATGGTCCTCACCACAGCCTGCAGAGGAATTTCAGCTCTGGTGCCTGAAGCACCTCCTCCCCTACCTGCTCCACTGATTTTGGTGTCTCTATGTTGTTTTTCCCTCACATATTCTCACCTTTTCCCCCTCCTCTAGCTAAAAAGAAATGTGTGTACACATTGTTTTGATTTCTTCTTAGATATGTTATCACAGAGGTGTAACCAACATCTTTAATTGGCCCAGGCTTGGCCAGCAGCATGTCCATCATCTTCAGAGCCGTCAGAGGTTGGCTCTGCTGGACATGGTGAAAAACTTCCAGAACCTTCACACAGAACACACAGGAGCCATATTTGTGCCACTCCCCACTCACTAGCAAAAGTGGGCTAAACAAAACTGACACACCTGTCTTGGGCATGGGGGAGGTTTAGATTGAATATTAGGTAAAATTCCTTCACTGAGAGGGTTGTCAAGCATTGGAACAGACTGCCAGGGGAAGTGATGGAGTCAGCCTCCCTGGAGATATTTAAAGGACATGTAGTTGTGGCATTTAGGGACACAATTTAGTGGTGGACTGGGCAGCACCAGCTTAACGGTTGGACTTGATGATCTTGGAGGTCTTTTCCAACCTAAATGATCTTATGATTCTATGATCATTTTATCATCTATTTCCATATTCCTCTTCCCTCAATCATTTTTAGCAGGCATATTTGTGTAAAACCAGGATCATTGGTGCTTAAGAGCTCATTTGCTTGTGCTACTTAGCTTTCTCTCATGCAAGCATAATCCTCTGCATATCCCATCACACTCAGACACTTGGAATTAGTATAACTTCAGATTATAAACTAGGGGCAAGAGCAGATGATTCCTAAACACACAGCCTGTACCAGCATCCTGTTTTTCCTCTGTTCTGTAGAAGGCATTACTAGCAACACGTGGAATACACTGAGCAAGGTACTGAATGGAAATTTAACATTTTAAAGCATTTAAAACAAGTATGTGAACATTGCAGCTGCTCAGGTCACCTGTTGCTAAGGCAAGCTCCACCATTTACAGGATATCTGAAATCTCATCTGAAATATCTCCTCTACAGGAGACTTTGATCACATCAGATGTCTCACCAAGCCTCTTTTACTTGCCATTGACTCCAACTTAATCAATCAACATTCCTTGATTGGTTTCAAGCCCTGTGATATTAAGTATTTCCTGTAATGGAGGTGGTGAAACCCCATAGACATTATTTGTACTGGCTGAGATAACTGAAGGAGGAGACAGATTTTCCTTGTAGCAGTGAAGCGGATGAAATGAACCTGTATAAAAATAAATCTGAAGTAGTTCTGACCTAAATTTCAAACTGAGCATGACTCTCTCCTTTTTAGTAGTTTGAGCTTCTCTCTTAGCCTTTTACTATTCTTACCTCTTCCCCTGCAGAAACTACTAACAGCCTTTCCATCAATACCAATACCTTCCATTCAACCTAGCAACCTCTGCTGCAAAAAAATATGTTCTTTAAATCTCAGAAAGCTTTCTCAGAAGCAACACATTCTGGAGAGGTCATTGACCATATGGTGTGTCAACAAGAGCCTTTAAGAGAGCATGCTAAGCCTAAATGGTGAGACACAGAACCCTCCAGCTCACATTGTGATAGGCCAAGAGACAGGGGAAAAAAAGGTGAGAAGTGTGGAGTAAAAGTTATCTTGGATTTTACTGCTTTGTGACCAGAAAAAGTTGAATATATAGTGACTAAAGAAAATACTGGCAGCAATTACATGTGAATTTTAAATGCAAAACGAGCTTTCTAGTTACATTGAGCTAATCAACCTTTTGAATTTCAGCCACCTTTAGGAAAGGTTTGGGACATGGCTAGAACATGCAGGAGTCTCATTTTACAGGCAAGATCTGAACTCTGATATGGGCTGTAGCAGTAATATTTGGTATGATATTTCTGCTCCCTTTGCACAAGCTTCTTTTCATGGAGGAACTTCCACAGCATAGTCTGAGAACCTCTGCACACTTATGTTGGTAAATCATTTACAGAACTCTTTCAGAATGGTGTTCTAAACTAAAATTGTGTTGGTCTTTTCCACAGATTGGAGTATTGCTCAGCTTGGTACAGTACTATTTGGGGGGACTTATGTTTTGGCGGGTTTTTTTGCACTCAGGTTTGCACCCACCTTGCAAAATTCACAGTTATCTCTAGCTTCCTGAGAACTCCATGTGAGGATGAATGAGATCTTTCTAGAGATCTCCTTGCCATTTCCATGGTGCTCTGAGTTGTCCTAGATGTTTTGTAAAATAAAGTAAGGAACAACAGTCATCTCTGGACAGCTTATGAAAGTTTTACAAATAAAATATAGAGGAATTAGCAAGTAGGGAAAGCAATGTGAGCAAACTGCAAGAATGTCCTAGCTGCATGTTCCTAATATAAAACAACATCAGATGTGGTATTGCAATGTAATAGGAATTTACTGGCAAAATGTGATTGCCATTTCCGGGTCTGGCCATAACAGGATATTAACTTAAGAGTTGACTAACACAGTAAAACTGGGGTCACATCAGGTTTTCTGGATGGATAAACTTCACCAATGACTAGGAGAAAATTATTTTTAAAAGTGCTATTTTTCATATTCAAATCATCACTCTTCAGACCTGAAAAAAATCCTGTGCAACAGGATTATCACCAACACACACAACCTCTTTTCATCAGTGTACATGCATATGTTCTTCTGAGTAGGTTTGCTTCCACATATGGCCATTTCAGTCTTAGTGAAAAATGGTATCTTTAGGCTATTAATTCCAAGCCTTACTTTTAATTCCTTAAAGGGCTGGTATTTGGGGACAAATCCCACCACTGAACCAAATGTTGTGAGAGGTTTTGGTTTGCTAAATGGGCAAGAAACAGTTCTAGCCATTCATCATAGCACTCAGAGTACTGCAAAGAAGTCTACTAACAACTGAGGGGTTCTCACTTCACATCCCAGTTAAAGTGTTCTGCCCACCAGCAAAAAAAAGAGGTAAAATTTACATCAGTAGCTTTTAAAAAAGCAGGAGAAACACAGCCACACCACATGTGTGATGAGAAAGGCTGTTTTTCTATTAATAAATTGAATGGCCCAGTGATAAGTACAGAGATCAGCTCTGGGATCCCCAACATAGAAACAGTGTGAGTGAGTGCAGAGGAGGACCATGAGAATGATTAGAGTGCTAGAGAATCTTTCCTATGGAGACAGGCTAAGAGTTGGGGCTGTTTAGCCCGGAGAAGAGAAGGCTCCAGGGAGACTGTATAGCAGCTTTTCATTACCTAAAAGGAGCTTACAGGAAAGCTGGAGAGGGAGAGATCTTTTACAAAGGCATGTAGTGGACATGTAGAAGGGTAAGAGGCAATGGTTTTAAACAGACAGAGGGTAGGTTTAGATAAGATATTAGGAAGAAATTCTTTACTGTGAGGGTGGTGAGGCACTGAAACAGCTTGCCCAGAGAAGTTGTGGATGCCCCACTCCTGGAAGTGTTCAAGGCCAGACTGGATGAGGCTTTGAGCAACCTGCTCTAGTGGGTGGCATCTCTGCCCATTGCAGGGGGTTGAACTACATGGTCTTTAAGGTCTCTTCAAACCCAAACTAATCTATGATTCTGTGTTGCTGGGCGATAAGAATGATGAGCATGTGGTAGCCTGTGTCTGTGCTGAGGAGCTCCCTTAGCCTTCAAAGGCATCCATGGAGCACCTTAGTCACTATGCAGTGATGGAAAGATGTTTGCTAGCTGGCACTTGGCAAGCTCAAACCCAGGATCAGCTTTTTAATGCAATGTTTGCTTTCCAGGGGCTGAGAGGGGTTCCTGGCACAGTTTATTTCTGGAGTATACACTAAGCCTAAGCATGCTCTGTCTCAGCTCCCTCGCACAGTGAAGGGTGCTCAGAGAACTTCTCCATTACAATGAGATCACTGGAAACTTTGCTGCAGAGGCAATGACCTGAAGCCAGCAGCACCAAAGGAACACTTTGGGAAGAGTACAAGGAAAAAACTCTCGTAAAATTCCTGAGATAAGCCACAACTATTAGGAGGTTGTGGAAGGAAAGCCTGCCTTGAAGGAATGGCATTCCATGGCCTCCATGGAATGCCTTTAGTAAAAACAGCCTAAGAAGTTTCTGCTCACCCTTTTACCACATTTCATAATCACTTGACTGGGTGTACTGGTTTTGGCTGAGGCAGAGTTAATTTTCTTTGCAGCAGCCTATATAGTGTAAAGTTTTTATGAAAGTCGTGTTGATAATGACATAGGTATGTGCTAACTACTGCTGAGAAGTGCTTATACAGTGTTAAAGCTGCTTTTACTTCTCATGTTGATGCACCAAGTGAGCTGGGGGTGGGCAGGAGGTTTGAAGGGGACAGACGTGGGGCAGAACTGACCTGTGTGACAAAAGGGACATCCCATACTATACAACATAATGATCAGCAATAAAAGCTGGGGAGGTGTTTGCCAGGACTGTAGTTGTTTGGGGACCAGCCAGGCACTAGTTGGCTCGTGGGCAGCAATTGCTATTTCTTGCATCAGTTGTTTTTCTTCAGTGGCTTTTTTGTTGTTGCTTGTTCTCTGTGTTTTGGGGTTTTTGTTTTTCTTTGTTAGTTTCCTTCCCTTTTTGCTTATTAAACTGTGTTAACTCATACATTTTCTCACTTTGTCCTTCTTATTCTCTCCCCCAATCCACGGCAGGAGTGAGCAAGCAGCTCTGTGGGGCTGAGCTGCCCACCAGCACTAACACAACACCATGCTGTTACAACTCTTTGCAGGGCTGTACTGAAATCCAGATGAGCAGATACACATCAAAAACAAGGCAGTATATCACGATATTGAGATCACAGTCATAAAGAGCAGATGCTCCAGAAAAATCACAGCTGATCTTTTAACTTGCTGTGAATGCTTTAGACACTCTAATTTAGACATATTTCTCTAATCTCAATCCACCATTGGAAAAACCACACACTAACTGAATGCATTTGCTATTAGGAAAAAATTACCCACATAATTCTTCAGAATGTAAGCAGTGATCTGCGAAGCACAAGTTTATGAATAACTGTTTCAAGTTTCTAATCTCCAGCTCACATTTTGATCTCAATTACAGATGCCTCCCAATCAGGGGAGCAGAAACAAGACCACATTATTTAAGGCAGGACATAAAGATTGCAAATAGAAAACTGTATAACTGGCTGTAACATTCACAGTTTGCAAACTGTGCTTTTCTGTCAGCAGTATAGGTCAAATGGTATTATTTCTGTTCCCCCTCTGGACGATTTACGTAACAAACTAGTACAACACGAACAACTTATTTCACAATCAGCCTGAAGTTTGCTTTTAGCATAGGAGCATCAGTTCTCATCAATTTCAAGTACTCAAATGATCTCTGAAAACAAATAATGGTTAGTTCCCCAGTGGAATCATGAATTTAGTTAGAGATTTTTGGAAGCATTTTCCCCAGTCACCAACCTTGGCTGTCATTTTCTGTAACACCATTTCCCAAAGCAAAAATATATCAGATTATTATGCTTATTTGCTGTAAAACAAAACGAGTGTCAGGGATGAGTTCTTCTTTAATTTTTTTCATCTTCATTTCAGCAGAAAGGATCCATTTAGTAGTCTTCACTCTGCCCCTAAGTGGTTAATGTAGTGTTCAGAACAGGTTTTTATTACCCTTTCTTCCTTCCCTGCCTCACTGCACACACGCTCATCCTTTTTTTTCCTGCAACTTGATTCTTTTGGTTCCTTTCACTGTGTATTATCTGCTGCTGGGAGTAATCTTAGCTCTTCAAATGACAGCAAAATTATGAGGTGCTCAGTAGAAGATGACAATTTCCCTTCCCTCATTCTAATTCATTTGTGCCGCCATCAAGGAATCAGCGTCATCTTTTCAACACGTTAACAGCTCTCTGCTGATAGAAAGCATTAGCTCCCCATTCTTCAGCAAGAGGTCAAAAATTATTTTTGTTTTGTAACAACCCATTAAATTTTGTGCTTTGGAAAATTCCATTGCTCTCTGACTTCAAACAGCTAGGCTGTTGTCTTGGTTGGCACAGAGGGAAGGGGAGGTTTGCTGTGAGATACCAAGTGACACATGCAGCTAAAAGTCTTTCCTAGTGAGGACTGTGGTCTGCCACTGGCCTGGCTGATTACTTGCTTGGTTGGGGGGTTTTTTTGGTGTTTTTTTGGGGGGTTTTTTGGGTTTTGTTTTGGGGTTTTTTTTTGCCTACTCTTGAGAAAGTCTATTTCAGTACGCACATAGAGGCTTCTGGCATTGTTCTGCTACTATTAAAATAATTTTTAGCTAAATGTTGCTGTAGACTTTTTGAATGTTAAACGAACCTGGGTTTATATATTACCAGACAAGATGTAATTATGGGCCTTGATAGAAAAGGGTATGTACCTGCTCTATTTCTGTATACATGGCATGACTTTATTCAGTTTTCTTTACAGATGAACTTATCTAGGTAGACAAGTGAGTTCCCTTATTCCCAGGTAGCGTCATAACAGGAAACCTTGGTCAGTGTTACACTCGTTTGTATTCAGTGTAACAGAAGCTGAAAATCTTTATCAGACAACTTGCATTAAATTGCTCAGTAATCATGGTTGTGTTTCTGATGGGTGTACAGGCAGATTACAAATAGGACCTTAAATAAGCCAGGCAGTAGACAGAGGGTCTGTAGAGACTGAGAGGCTATGCTGACCCTGCCAGTGTCCCCAGGCACTGGAGCAGAGCCCAGCTGACCAGCTCAGTTCAAGGACACATGAAGCTGGCAGTGATGCTCCTTGTGCTGCAAGCAGACATATGGTCCTGGGTTTTCCTACTTCTCTTTTAATTGCAGCACATTTAAATATGAAGGGTAAAATTTGGAATAAGTCAAAACCAAAATAAGGAGAATGAGAGATGGAAACAACCTGGTTAAAAATATCCCACACAGTGAGTATGCAGTAAAATATGCATACTGCAATATTTGCAGATAGGGCTGGGAGGAAGCAGAGGTGGAAAACTGTGGGTTTGGGTGAAAATAGAAGTTGAAGAGCTAATTCAGCATTCACCTCAGCACTGTCAGAGCCCTGGCAGAGAAATCAGCAGGACTCCTGAGATCTGCAGCAGCAATAGCAGGACACCCAAAGGACAGGGTTTGAAGAAGAGAAATCCATTCATTTGGGGCAGGGGTGGACGACAGAAAAAACCCACCAATATTTTGAGACTGTTGAGAAGATCCAGCTTTCTTCTACTCCGTCTGCCAGCCACAATTGCTTCATGCCTCTCCAGGGAGTTTTGAAGGGCTCTTGACGAGGGGTATAGGCACTCCCTCCCCTTGCTGAGCACAGTCTGACACAAATCAGGCTGACTGCTCCTTTCCAAGGGCAGTGTTGTAGGCACATTTTCCAGGAAACGAGGAGCTCTGTGAACTTTTAGTTTATTACTGTTACCCTGGGAGTAACTATCTGTTTCCAGTTTTACATCAGACAGCATCTGAAATTAATGTTCTTTATTAAAGAGCAAAATGTGTGTTGTCATCATCTCAGGGTGAACACACATACAGTTAGACCTTTGGCAGACCTTATTTACGTTCTACCTGCACCTAAGCGTGATCTTCAGATTTTGTACCATGCTGTCCTGTATTGTTGATGTATTTAGCCATGATTCA
Source organism: Lichenostomus cassidix (assembly GCF_008360975.1). Lineage (NCBI taxonomy): Eukaryota > Metazoa > Chordata > Aves > Passeriformes > Meliphagidae > Lichenostomus > Lichenostomus cassidix. The sequence goes on from NC_139482.1 coordinate 92,207,735, forward strand.
ACAAAAAGAGGGAAAACCACAAACACAAAGACTTCACTCCTCCTCACTCTTGCCAGCTGCATACACCCCATCGACTCATTTCCTTTCCCAGCAAAGGAATTAGGCCCCCGCGATGCTGTTATTTCCAAAACAAGGATGTTCAGCCATAAAACTTTTGCTTTTGTGTTAGGGAAAATGTGCCAGATGTCCTTGCTGCACAAGGGACCAGCCTGGACACGAGCACACAGCGTACACCAGTTAGTCTGGGGAGATGCAATACCTGCCAATGTATTTAATGCAACACATGCCAGCACACTGAGCACAGAACACGCCAAAGCTGCCGAGCTGTGAAACAGCAGGAGATGCTCACCCCAGGGGATGGAAGCTGCCCAGTGAAGTCTTTCCAGTTCCCTGTAGTACTTACATGAAGTAATCTCTCCTGAAGCAACTTCCTGCTTCAGAAGACTTACAATCCTCCTTTCCTTTTTTCCAAGGGCATTAAATTATCATTTGTTCCTTATTCCCTTGGAAGACCAACCTAGTTTATGCTAATTCCCTTGTGAAGTGCAGCTTCTCCCTAGAGACCTTTCACAGAGCTTGCAATGTTTTCTGTGTAACAATGATTTCCCCATGAAATAGGCTTGATTTGAGAGAGAAAGTGTTTCTTTGAGCTGCCAACTCAGTCAAGTCTCCAGCAGCTGAGCTGGCTTTCTTCCACCGTAAGCTGGACTGACGCTGCTAATCGAGGGTGGTGCTGACAAGCTCTGGGCTCTGGCTGTGCCTGTGTGACCGCGTGGCCATCAGCTGACGCTATCAGTGACAGCTTGCTCTATCTGGTGGCTCTAATACCGTCACATGGGGGAACTCACCGCAGAGCTGATGGCGGCAAGTGCTGCAGAGGAGTGCTAAGAGACGTGAAAAGCACCAAGGACTAACTGACTAAGGTTAGGAGATACCTACTCAAGTGAAAACACACCATCTTTAATCAGTTTTCAGAGTGTGAATGCTCTAAGAGACTATTTTGCTGTGGACTGGACAGAAAGAATTTTTCTTCCCTTTACAGCTTTTTTCAAATGCGTAAGAATTTCCTAAAGGAAGACCAAAATGCCTCCCTCCTCCCTAAGAGGACACCGCGGAACATAAATTCATGCATATTCAGACATGAGTTTGCTCACAGGGGGAAAAATGTATAGCAGCACTGAAAGAGACAGTTCAGAATGCCACTAAATTACACGTGCCATGTAATTTGTATTTTTCCTCTTTGGCAAATCAACGCTATTCTCTCCTGCTAGCACTCAGTGTCGGTACTTGAATGCTGAACTGCCACTCGGAGCACACGGAGTTAAACTGGGGAATCCAAAGGGAATTCAATGTCCATTAGCTATGGTAAAAGGGAAAAAGGTCTTTGCTATATTTCAGCTGGACTGTTAGTGTTTTGCTAGGTTTTCTGAGGACAAAAATGCTGTTTATACAGCATCAGTTGGCAAGAAGATGTTTCATTACTGAAGCACTGTTTAAAAATCTGGCTATTTAACAGATGGGTAAATGCTGAGCTTTTTGAAAGCCTGACTTTTCCTTTTTTATCACTGTTTTTTTCTTCTGTCACTTGTTATTCTGAAGTGTTAAGTGTTTAGGGATGTGTCTAAAGCTTTCTTATTTTTTGCTGATCCTTTCCACAGCTTCATTAAGTAGAAATGCGTTGAGGAGAGTGCAACTTTTTGACGTATCTCATCAAAACTGAAACACTGCAGGAAAATAATAAGGGAATTGAATTTTGATTTAATCCATTAGCTATGCTGGGGCAGCTGTGTATCTAATACTACAAAGCATGTATGTGATCTCCTTACAAGGTGAAAGGAGAAGACTTTGCAGTTGAGCCTTATGCTTGTCCTTTGCATTTACTGGCTTTTCATTCCCTTTTTCCCTAACTGCTCTTGCTCCTGGAGGAGCCATAAACTTCGCTTCAGCGCTGCTTGAGAACAGTACACCAGCCACTAGTTCTTCTTGTGAGTAAGGAATGACACCTTGTGGCCGTAAAGTGCTAAAATAAAAATAATCTTAGTACATTTTGAATCACGTGGCCATGTGCCATAGGGCTAAGTTTTCTCTGACCATCATTTATTTAACTTTTGGAGAGCCAAAGAAAGATCAGTGTAAATAGGGATTTGTGCATTTATGTTTTTATATGGTTAAGAACGATTGAATTTCCTGTCTCCCAGGGTTTGTTCACTCCTGCCAGACTGTCCTTCAGGGAGAAGTTAGCTCAAGGATCATCTCACTGGAACACTTCACTCCTAGTCCTTTGCCTGAGGAACATTTTTTCTCCACAAAACCATTTGCAAGAACTGGTCAAGCAGGAGTAGGATGATCTCCCAGTGGACTTTTCTATTAGCCGTGGGTCCCCAGCCCCTTGTCAGACCCTTCCAGGACAGACCTTGACCTAGGCAGCAGAAGAAATGTGTGAGAGTGGCATCATAATCTGGGGACAGGATGTTGTTTCTGCTTCCACCATAAAACTTAACAAATAACTTTTGCGATTCTCTTTAAATGGTTTCTTGATTGTGTGCTAGCAAAAAAAGGGACTTAAAACATTTTTAGCTCAAGAAAGTGAAAGTGTAATAGGCTTGAAACACCCCTCACTCCAACCTGGTATTCCTTCCTATGTGGTATTTTTATTGTTTAAATTGCACCATCTCCTAGGAACTCAGTGTGCTGGAATTTGTACTAACAAAACATTCAAAGGTATTTAGGCAGCACCTCATGTCCTCCATGTCTACATAGCGGACAAGAAATATCAGGTAGGCACAAATGTCAAGTGGGCAACATGGGTTAAAGCCAATTATGTGAGCTGTGAACACAAGACAAAAGTGAAACGGAAAAAACAGACATTCCTGCCCATCCACTGAGTTTAGGTGATGTCAGATGAGAATGATTTGTACTTTATAGTGGGAAAGGTGAATTTTGAGCAGAGAGGGTATGTCTAACTCCTTCAGGTATTGCCTGAAAGCTTTTCCCAAGGAAAAGAAGAGAGTGAAGAAGCCAATGCAAATCTTTCTGCTCTTGAAAAGTTCACTGGGCTAGTCTGGAGGTGGCAATGAAAGTGTTAACTGACTCAAGCTCAGTCTGTTTTGCCTGTGCAGAGTGCAAAACTTCTCCCAAAACACAACAGTCATCCCTTGAAGATACCCAGGGAAAAAAAAAATCACTGACTTTTTCATGAGTGACCATTATAATGATATAAATGACCATTTGTCCACAGTGACAATGTCAGACACTTTAACCTGTGTAACAGATTAAGTCAGAGTAACACAGATTTCCCAGCTCTGTTGCTTTTTGGATTTTAAGATCCCTTTTGAATGAACCTTGACAAACTTAAGAGCTGAAAGACTAATCCAAACTTCTTTTCTCAGCAAAGAGCAATGCTTGTCCTGGACTTCCCAGCTTGGATGAATTTAGCTTGTGCAGGAGCCTTTCTATAGCCTTTCTATATATATCGTTCCAATATACACAAACCACATTTCAGGTTGGTTGTAGTAATATCTCTGTAGGCCTCATGTGCATCACCTTGCATGTCATTCTCCTTATTTTTTCCCTGTATTAAGTGATGACAGCTCCTTCTCCACTCACTTATCACATCAGTTCTCCTGACTGCAGCCACCTGTGCTAAGGAGCCAGTGAACATTCTGGAGCCCCTGACAAAGGCTGATCCCAGCACTCAGCTATTCAGCTGCAATGAACTGGGTGTTTCCAACCCTGTGTGAATGTTTTCACATACAATGAGTCCCAAGTCACTGTAAAGTTGTGGGGATTGCACACACAATCGTGTGTCTGTCAGTCTGCCCAGGGGGTGCCAGATGGATTGATTCTGTGCCAAACCAGCTGGCAGCAGCAGGAGGCACCCAAGGCTGCACCACCACATACACGTGGTTATGCTCCTAAAGGAGGACAAAGGATGAAACACCTCTGGATGACCAGCCCAGAGAAAGTGCACTGATATGGGTGTTGTGTACCATTTTGGTCATGGCCAAACCTGAAGGGAGAGGAGCCTTGGCATTTCAAAAAATGAGTCTAGGACAAAACCAAGGAATTTTTAGTTTTGAGGACTGAAAGAGGCTGTCTTTATTTAATGCAGGTAGAGGACCTTAGGTACCTGGCACTGCTTTCTTAGCTGAATCCCTGGAAACCTTTCTAAATATAGCTGGAGAGGGGCCTGAAGAACATCATTTGACCCCAATTTGAACATGGAGTTATACCAAATGCCCTCCAGAAGCCCTTTCCAACCTCAATTTTTCTATCGTTCTCTGAGCAAGCTGTGTGACATGTCAAACTGAGTCTTGGGCCAGAAACCTTTCAATAAAACTGTGATCAGTGTCTTCATTTTGAAGAGAAGCTCAGGCCTAACTCACAGTTTATTTACATCATGATGCAAGTGCTGTCACTCTGCTGGAGACACAGGATGCCCCTTCTTGTGATTTTATTACAAATATTTGGAACGTAATTTTGAATATTCAGCTTTTGAAGCCTGGAAGTGTCAGAATTTCAGAAGGAAAAGAATGTGCTTATGAGATTGAGGCAAATTACTTTTGAAACATGATTTTTCAGATACAATGATTTGTTTGTATTTTCTGGATGACCATTGATGTGCCTTCACAGCAGTGCACCGAGTTCAAGTCTTTGATTCTCTGCAATAAGACCAAAAGATTATTTTTATACAGTAATTTGTTTCAGAAGGGAGTGAGGTGGGGCAGAAACAATGCCCAGAAATGTTTCATCAGGCATGCTTTTCTAAGGCAGCAAAAGCATCTGTCATGAGCCAGCAGAAGGAGAAGTTTCTGTCAAACTATAGAGTAATTTGAACCCATTTGTCTCCTAAGTCTTGTGCAACCTCTGTTTGAGAATACAATAGGTTAGAATACAGGTTTAGACTTCTCTTTAGCTTTGAGTCATGTCATTAGGGTCTCCATCAGATTTTTAGTCAGAAATCATGAAGGTAAATGACTGCATTGGGACTCCATATAGTATTAGCTGCAAGAGCTGGTGATTCTTTGTTTATGTCCATTCCCAAAGGTGAGCAGTACCTTCTAACAGGATTATTAAAAAAGACAATTTATCTCAAGGGGTAGTGGGAGGTAAAAAATTACTCATCATTAAAAATCTTAGTCTAAGTGTTACCTCTTTCTCTGGTTTAAGGTAAACAGGAATGCTATAACTGCAGGAGATAATTAACCATTCCTTATTCTATGGAATATTATTAACATTTCTTGAAGCATAGTAATAATCACTGTTATATAAATATGAAATCTGAATCCAAGGAAATAAATTTACTTACAGAAAGTCAATTGTGAAGACTGAAATGCAAACAGGGTGTGAGCTTCCTTTGTGATATGGGACGATATACCATGGTGTTTGCAAAAGCATAATTCCACAAAAGAAAGACATACATTTCTGGCCTGTGAAGTTCCTGAAGCATTGTGTTTGGTACTGGAGTCACGGTTGTCAAAAGGTAAAGAGAAAACAGCAGAATAATAAAAATGTGTTAACAATAAGCCTCTATTTAAAAAGAATAAGAAGAGAAAAAATAGTTACAACAATACAGAGTACAGCAAAACCCAGGAAAATTGAGATGAAATTAACAGATGAGTTGATTAACAAGGCTATCAGGAACGATACTTCAAAAGAGTAAGTAAGGGAGCAAGCTTCAAAGAAAAATACTGAAAGCAGCTCAATAAATTTGGGAATGGGTAGCACTTAAAATCATACTTATTCTCAATTAAGAGGCCTTTAGAGTGAAATCTACTTATCTAATAAAAACATTCTAATAAAGTGTTTCAAAGGTTCTTAACAGACACAAATTTGCTGTCTACTTTTTGGTGTTCTGCTTGGGTGCACCTTTTCAAGGAGGAAGACTACAGTAAAGCCATACTGGGAGCTTCCATACGAACCCCCCTCTCACAGTAACTCCTATTTTAGTCATCCTCCTTTGCAGAAATAGTATCCTATAGACCCTGAGTTTATCCATTTGAAAGGGTTTAGCAGCTGGTTTAGCTCTCACACCTGTGAAAGGCTGGATAGCCTGAAAACCTGACATAATGAACTGGCTTCACTGCACTGGGTAGCTGTCTGCAAGTGGGAAACAAGGAAGTTTAGGAAAAGATTAAGGAAACAACAGAATTTTGCCTTAAGTACAATATTTATTTATTGACCCGTAAGTGGTACAGCTGTATTTTCAATGTTTGATGAGAAAAAGCTAAGATAAATATTTCAAGAGGTATGGCTGTCATGTCTCCTGCTGTTATTCTGGGCCAGCAACCTAGTTTGAAAGCTTTTTTTTTTTCCAGAGGTGAGCTTCCTACAGCGTTTCTGACTCAAATCTATGTATGTATTAGATGGGAAGTATTAGATGATTTCTAACTCCTAAATGTTTGATGCTTTGTGGCATGTCCTGTTGGATAGTTGAGCACAGAAATCTTTCATAGCTACCCAAAAAAATTTCTCCATGTACAGTGGTGTGCCACTGTTATTGGCAACAAAATCCAAATGCTTGCCAATCTTTGAAATTGTTTCTAAAAATATTTAGTATATATGTGATCATCCAGTTGAGGTTTCTGGCATGATTAATCCAATTAATTTTAGAAGAAATTGCCTTCAGGCCAACAAGTAAAATGCAAGAAGAAAGCATTAATTAAGTTCACATACTGAAATTTAAATAATTAGAAAGAAAATATTGTGGCCCCAAATGCAAAATTTATCCATGGTCTCTTTTAAAAGGTCATCCCTTTTAAAGAGTATATGAAATTTACATCATGCTTTTAGTATAGGATGAATAAGCCTGTCATATCTTCCCATTTAATAAAGAGTTGCAAGAGGCAGCCCATTTAGCAATGAAGAAAACAGAAAGCTTATTTTCCACATATTTTTTAAAATACACATTGAGGTCGTGGCCCCACTGAAATGTGCAGCTGGAGAAGAACACAAGTGGGAGGTAAAAAACTGCAGCTGGAAGCAATTTCTCCACCATCAGGCCTTGGCCTGGTCAAGGCTGCTTTGGCCCCAGAGCAAAGCGGTCATTTTAAATCATATGTAGAAAAGAGTGTCGTTCTGACCACACTTTTCCTTGTGAGAAGCTCTAGAACAATGACCACCTGCTCTGATGGGGCATTTCCTACAGCCTCCATGGTCCAGTGATGGTACCGTTGTGGAGAAATTATTTATTGATGCCACAGTCATATACGATTCCAAATCCCAGCCTTGTCCTATCAACGTGCTACTCTTTACAGGTTTCAGTCAGGATTTTATGAGGGCTGGAATCACTCTTTTTAACCTGAAGGCTTCAGAAGGTAAGCTGCCACAGCCAGAGTGAGGAAGACAGTGGCTATCACAAACATTCGCAGAGCAATACTAACACTGAACCTACTACAGTTGTTTAAGTTCCTGTTTTACCACTGGCAGAGCAGCTCAGTGTTAGGTCAACATTACCTGTGCAAGATAAATGCAAATGGGCAGCTTTACAGCTAAATGTTCGCAGGAACAGAGTACGTGTCTTCCACTTTTAAGCATTTCAGAAATGTTCCAGGAAACACACACATCCATTTAGCCATTGCCTTGACTTCTAATAAAAATTAAAAAAAAAAAAAAAAAAAGTTTAAAGTATTTTCTTAATGCTGCAGGGTAGTTCCAAATTTCAGTGGGTTGGAGAGCCAAAAGAAAAGTGCTTCTCTATTAACACAGAGGATGGGTGAGGACCTGAAGGCTGCATTTCAATACCTCTCCCTGATATGGGAATGAGAGGTCAACCCCTTGCCGTAGATCAGATGTTCCAGAATGCACCTATGGACAGAGGGCAAAATCTCCACGTAGCTTCTGATTTTGAACATCTGGGCAATCATAATGATTTCAGCAGGGAATTACATATTTCAAGAGAGAAAGCACTGTCGGACCTGACATGCTGGATAACACAGACCATCCCATCCCATCCCATCCCACCCCATCCCATCCTCCTTGCACTGAGCCAACTAGTGCAGGATAGGGTGGTTCAGCTCTAAATTAGAACTTGTTATCAAGATATGAAAACTTACTGCATTCACTAGCTATTAATTGCTTGGGCAAAATCCAACATCAAATACTTACATTTAAAAATAAACTAGAAGATGTTCCATTTCTGAATTGAACGCCAGGAGGAACTGGTCAGTAGGTGGCACAAGAAGAGCACAGCACTGCACTGCAGTATGGGAGCTGAGTGGCCTGGGCTGTATTCTGAGCCAGCAATCCTGCCATTTTCCCCCCTACAGAATTTATAAATCCCGTTAGCCAGTGATTTAACTCACTGAATCATTCTGCTGAAGCATAAGGAGTGAGTAGTTTAAGTGGAAGCGTTCTCCGAAATGCTCCTTCCTCTATCTCTGAGTGCACTGTGTACTCCTGACAACCACTAACATCACTACATCAACTGCTTTCAAGTATTAAACAATACTTGAATACCAGTGTACAACAAAATAGAAATTTGACATGCCAGAGTACAATGCTCTGGCATTTAGCAGGTTTGTGGTTTGCTAACTTCAAATATTCTTGCTTATATTGCAGGCAGAGTATCTCAAAGCCTTTTGGAGTGGTGGGGGAACACAACCCCACAACAGGTTCATTCTGCTGAGGAAAAGGTTTCATGGACTGTGTTTGTTTACCAGCAGCATGTTAAGGAAGAAAATAGAAGAGCCACATGTCAGGGCTTGATGCATCAATTTGTGGTCATCATGATCTGCAGGGGGCCTCTGTCTTTCCAGAGGAATAGCAGCAGCTGCTAGATTAGCACATTGCATGGGGAGGTCAATGGCAAGCATCAGATTGAGCAGTTATATTTAACCTTAGGAACTCTGTGATGACTAAAAGATGTTGCTTTTGTTGGCTGATGCCTTCATTAGCTGTTGCCAAGGTTTTTCTTGCAGGTTGGAGCTACAGGAGCACCATGACTGGGTACAAAACAGCTCAACAGTTCCTCTTTCTTCTGTGCAACTGCATGTCTCTTCCTCTCCACCAAGATTTTAAAGGAAAATGCAGAAAAACACACGTACTGAGTGCCCTGCCTTGTGACTCTGACATGTCATCATTCATTTACAGGAGGAAAATTGAAGGGGTGGTGGTGTCAAAAATGATGTGCATAATTTGGCTTTTCTGAATGTCTCCTTTGCACTCTGGTGCCAGAGGACTGCACGCAAATCACACAGAATGTAATGAAAAAAAAGTACTGAATTGGAACCAACCAAGTATAAAAATTATGACTTCTGCCCATTCTAAGGAAAAAATATATCTACAAACAGCTAGTTCTAAGTTTAGGTGTGTTTGTAGTTAATAAAGGAAAAAAAAAGGGAGGAGGACAAACATCAAATACTGAAGAAAACAAGCTATCATCAGCACAAATATACTTGTCATTGTAATGTATTTTCCTTAAACAAGCAAAATTGAATCCTACATAGCCCATCTCTTACATTATTCTATTTGTCGGTATGGTTCTAAAAAGTCAATTATAAGCACTATTAAAGCATAAAATACACCAAAGCCATCATACCTTTCTTGTTTCAGATCTCATTTCTATTTCCAGCCCACACATACCTGCTGTTGTATCTCATTTATTGCTGTAAATTATGTGCATCAGCATCAGTGCAAGTAATTGATGACACTGAGATCACAGCTGAGCTGAATTCTAATAAAGAAGTGATTTCTCACCACCTGAAGTCCCCTCCACTCCTATTTCCTTCTTCCTCAAGTAAAAGAGGACAGGAAGGCTAATTCTGAGATATAATTTATTAAAGACCAGAAATATGCCTGGATTGTCAAAGCAGCTAAAGTTGGACATGGTGACCCAGGAATCCCTTTCACTCTGGCACAGCCATGGTTTCAGCAGACCTAAGCATCATATGATGAGTCCTTCTTGACAGAAGGAGAAAGAGGTGATGGTGCCCATTGAAATACTGTGAGCAATTCGGGGGAGAACATAGCTTGGGTCAGCTGCTCCCTGTTTCACCAGCAGTGTTGCCCACCACAGTATGTGCCCAAATCACTCTGACCAGTCTCCAAATGCACGACACAAGACTCAACATAAATTCTTCATATTTTTCAAAGTATTTCTGCACCATCCATTACTTTCATTTCTGATCAGCTCCAAATGAATAATCTGACATGACTGTTGCTTGGCAAAATGTAATGAGTGCCTGTGGAATTTCATGTCTCGATTTGACAGTGATTTGTGGGGTTGGTTTTAAATCTCTATGCTGTTTGGGGTTGTCAAGCAGAATCCGGTGTGAATTCTCAGTGTGGATGAACTACGCCTGGGCTTTAACACAACCTTCAGGGGCAAATAACACATATGAGTTTTTCATATTCCCAATAGGAATTCAAAATACTACATTTAGTCCTGATAAGAATCAATCAAAAGAGCTTTAAAATGAAGCTCAAATGCATCTGCTGGGTTTAACCTATCATTGCATTGAAAGCACAAGATTTACCTGCCTATGTCAAGACCAAAAAATCAACGATGGCCCTTTGGATGACCCTACTGTGAGATTCAAATGGCAAGGAAACCTGAAACGTGGCCATCCACCACTCTCCAGTTACACTGGTGCATGTGGCAGGGCTTGCTGTCCCAGAGTCCAGCCTTCAGTGGTCTCAGGTGCATTTGGCAAGGGAAAAGCTTCCGAAATCCTGCTGGGTAGGATACAGCCTATTCATTTGCAACACAGCCTATGTACTCCAGACCCATGTCTTAGCTTTGCTCTTGCCTGGTAAAGGCTGTGCAGTGAGTGTGAGTGTGTGTGTGTGTGTGTGTGTGTGTGTGTGTGTGTGTGTGCGCGTGTGTGTGTATGTGTGAACCTCATTCTTGTGACATGGGGAACATTTTAAGTAAACCCCACAAATGTATTTGCTGAGGCAAAGTTTACAGGTATGAGAACAGGGCCTAAATTGCCAAATGTATGTACAGACTGGAGAATGAGATACTGGAAAGTAGTGCCATGAAAAGGGATCTGGAGGTCCTGGTTGAATCTGAGTCAGCAGTGCCCTGGGAACCAGGTGGGCCAGCATGGTGGGGCATCAGGCACAGCATCAGCTGGGCAAGAGAGAGGATTGTCCTGCTCTGCTCTGCGATGGGGTGGCCTCACCTTGAGTGTTGGGGGCAGTTTTGGGTGCCACAATATAACAAAGATATGAAACTATTAGAGAGCATCCAACGGAGGGCAATGAAGATGGTGAAGGGCCTTGAGGGAAAGCTGAATGAGGAGCAGCTGAGGTCACTTGGTCTGTTCAGCCTGGAGGAAACTGAGGACAGACTTCATTGCAGTTACAACTTCCTCGTGAGGGGAAGAGGAGGGGCAGGCACTGATCTCTTCTCTGGGGTGACCAGTGACAGGACCCAAGGGAATGGCCTGAAATTGTGTCAGGGATGGTTTAGGTTGGATATTAGGAAAAGCTCTTTCACCCAGAGGGCATTTGGGCACTGGACAAGACTCCCCAGGAAAGGGGTCACAGCGCGAAGCCTGATAGAGTTCAAGAAATGTTTAGACAATACTTTCTGGCACATTGTGTAACTTCTGGAGATCATCCTGTGCAGGGCTGGGGATTGAACTTGATGATCCCTGTGTAGGGACCGGAGTTGGACTCAATGATCCTTGTGGGTCCCTTCCAACTCAGCTTATTCTGGGAAATTCTGTGCTTCTGTGAACTCATTGGAGAAGGGCCTATTAGTCACATTACAGAAGACATGCCTCAGGCAGCAGTGACAGGGCTGCAAGTCACAGTCTGGGAATTACTGTATAACAGTAAGAGTGAAATTAGAATGTGAGAAATGCTGAGCACCCCTACCAGTGCAGCACTGACATGGACATGCTAAAGCTGCATTGCCCTCAAGCACTCCTGTTTCCTCACAAGGCAGCAGCGGGGTTGAAGTGTCAAATGCGGGCCATGATTTTATGACCAACATGCACATGGGTTTCTGCAAGACTCCCTGGTATCTTTGGCTATCTTTGGACCCTTGGAACCCTCGCTCCAGGGTCCCCTCAGCGCAGCACCTGCAGACTTAGAGATGGCTGAAGGTCACCCCATTGCACAGAGGCTGGAAAAGGCCCAATTCCTGCCATGGGCACCTTCCCCCGCCCCGGGAGGGCTGCTCTCTCTCCCCAGGGACTAACGCCGCGGCTCCTCCACGTCGCAGGAGCTCACGTAGACACCAGGCGCAGAGAATGGGGATGAAATTACCTTCATGCATAAAACATGGCATGGCGACAAAGGGACGGCAGGGCCTCGGTGGCCGCCCGCCGCATCCTGCCGGCGGCCCGGAGGCTGGCCGGGGGCTGCCGCAGGTTAGCCCGGCGGGGAGCAGGCCGTGCCCGGTGGCGGCGGGGCAGGGCGGCCAGCGGAGCCATGGACCTGTCCCCGTGCCTGCACTGGGTGCGGACACGGCTCTGGCGCTGCAGGCTCAGGCGGAGGCACTTCTGCAGTAAGTGTCGCGTCTCGGCTCCCCGCGCACCTTCCCACCCCTTTCCTACCCTTTCCTTTGCCCTCAGTGCCCGGAACCCATCGCTCCACCATGGAATGGCTGAGCCCTCCTGCCCTGCCCAGGGCTCCGAGCCTGGCTGCGGAGGGCACGGCCATGGCTCTGTGGCACCAGCAGCCCCAGCCGAGCACAGCCCTGCGGCCCCAGGGTTTGAAAGGCGCCCTTCCTAACACGGCTGAGCACTTTTGCACTTTTCCAAGAGAGTCGTAAGACAGGATGGGTTGTGCGGTGAAAGGGGAATATGGAAAAATGCACAATAATACTCGCTCCTCTTTTTTGACCAGCTGCAGGAATCAAAAAAGTTTGATTGAAAGGAACGTAACCAGATCGGTGGATTGTGGAGTATCACAGTGCATACAACACTCAACCTGACCACTCCTTTGGCTGGTTAGAAGCCATGCACATCACTGATGTACATTTTGTGTGTATATATATACACATATACATACACGTATATAAATGTATATATAGCCTTACTGCAAGCTGCTGTGATACATTATTCACCATTTCACCGTGGTTTTACTGGAGGTAGTTTGCTTGCCTTCCCTGACAGACCATATATATGGAGACCAGCCACTTCTAGCTGATTTATTCAGGTTCCCTTTCAGCTGGCACCTTGGAAAGAAATGCTGCCAGCAGTTCTGCAGAGACCCAGGAAGGGTAATGTATCTGTGACAGCTGAGGAAACAGAGGGGATTGCTTTGGTTCAGTCAGCTGTAGTGTCTAATCACTCCTGAGGAGATGCAATGCAATGGCTTGGGAAGATGGGCTGGGTTGGCCAGCCAAATGAAGCATCTTCTCCCCTATCAAGGTGATACATTGTAAAAGGGCTCTTGGAATGAGAATGCCACTAGGAATACCCTGCAAAAGGATTAATATGATAAAATGAGCATGCTGTTTGTCAACTCTGCAATGAGTTCATGCCATTTCAGTATCCTACTTTAGCCAAGGAGATAACAAGGTCTGTTTGAATTTTTTGAACTTATAGCATTGTGGAATAGACATGAAGCTCTCACATCTACCTTCTTAAATATTGTTTTGCCATGAATTCAACTCTGGTGTGCCTTTCACACGCAAAATGTTACTGGTAGGTACCAGAAAGACGGATTTTTCTAGTTGTCAGTTGACTGTACGCCATGTTTACTGGTTTTCAGTACTTGCACATTTGTGAGTATTTTGGTCAATTTTGTGGCTGTTAATGAGGGAGAAAAATAGAAACACTTTTGTTTCCTGTCTACTTAGGATGAAATTCACCTTTTCCATATGAAGTTCCCTACTCTTCCAAAATATGTATGTGGCAGATAGTTTGCAATATGTATGGAAACTTCTTACCACAATATTCACTTTGAGCATGAATTTTCCTGTTAGTACATACATTTGTTACTTGTGCTGTCCTGTGAGTTAATAAGAACTAGTGCCAAATGCGCCACTTAGCTGGAGCTCTAAGAATGAGAAATTCGAGAACAGCAGATGCTCTGAATAATTGAAGGAGGTTTCTTTGGTTGACAATAGTGCTATCTTTGCACATCTCTCAGAGCCCCTCTTTTTAGCTGGCCTCTGCCTTAGGGAAACATTGCAGCACTGAACCAAAAGAAAGGGATAAGGGTTTTTTATTTTTATTTCTTAATGAGTCTGAAAAATGCTAATCACTCAGAAGAGTGTTTGTTGGCTTTGTTACTAGAAATAACTTCTGGCATCTTTAATTAGGTTGCTCTAGCCTGCATCAGTGAAGAAGCACAGCTTTCTATGATCTGTTTTGAGGCCAGTCCTGAGGAAGGACTTCTTGCAAATTCCATGTCCTCCTTAGCTGCCTTCTGCTGGAGCACTGCAGCAAAACTGCTGCTATTACAGGAGACATGCTAATCTTCTGTTTAAAAATGTGCAGTTGAGATTAAAAAAAAATCCAGTGAGGAAGCTACTGCTGGCTGGTTTTCGAAGTGTCTATGAGCACAGGCTGTCATTGTACCTTCTTGTTAAGGCAGCCATTCAAAGAAACAGCCAGGGGACTTTGCAGTCCTTCTGTGCCTGCCCTTGTGGCCTCATTTTACAGCTGAGTGCCTGAAGGAAGCTCCCTGCAGGCACGTGTGCTCATGGCAAAAGCACTGCTTTGAACAAAGGCACTTTTTCAAATAGAGATCAGTAGTTTCCTCATTTTCCTCACTGCCTGGCTGGATGTAGCTGTCCCTCTGACCAAGGGGTAGAACTGCAGCTGGCACCAGAGAAGCCCTCTGAGAGGCTTCTGACATTCACAAAACTAATTCTCTGTTTTCGTCTTGCAGCAAGGGCTGCTTCCAACAGAGAGACATTGGACAGAGAGTGTAAGTTCATGATACTGCTATAAAAAAATGACACTGGAAGTACTGAAATCTGCTTTCCCTCTGGACACTCCTCTGTCCATGCAGATGGAAAAACATTGCGAAGCTTTCCTGGAGCAGGTCATCCACAGCATCTCAGTCTCACTGTGCTCTCTGAGGTCTCATACAGGTTGGCCTGCTTTGCCTTTCATTTCCACTGTCCCAGCCACACATATGGTTCATGAACCTTGAAGGAATTGGGGGTCTTCCAAGGCTGCTGCCTGGCTGCTACGTTTGATTGAAGTTGGCCAATGGGTTAAAAAATATTAATGATCACAGTGCATAATGTCTCCTTAGGAAAACAGGCTAATAGGTCCTGTTCATGCCAAGGCTGGAAGCTGAGCTTGGAGCATGCTAGTAATAACTGCATGGAGCAAGTCTTAAAACTGTGTTGGGAAGAGTCTGAAAAGCAGCTGTTTGCTTCTACTCCCCAGAATGTACTTGGCTTCTGGCCACCAATGCATGTTAAAGCCCTGGGGATCTGTGGGGAGGAGGTTTCTCTGGGTTTTCCTGAACCTTAGTAGATGGGGTTTGTACAGAAAATATTACGATTTCACACAGAGAAAAAGGATTGTATGTCCCTGGCACAGGACACCAAATAGGGAAATCCTGCTGGCTGTGTGGCTGAAGGGTGTTTTGGTTGGCTTTTGTGGCCTGCCATGCCCACCCAATACTCAGAGGTTGCAAGGTCTCTGGTCTTGAGTGGTCTCTGCAATTCTGCATGATTGGGCCCATCTATAGTATTCACATATTGCTGAAAGCATCTGGTAAAAGGCAAGAGCTGGGGAAGCTGCAGCAGAAATAATTAGTGACTTGTTTCAAGCCATAACCCCAGGTGGGGCTGTGGGGCAAGACACAGGGTGTCTGTCCACATGCTCATCCCATGAGCACTGGCCACCCACGGCACTGTGATGGTTCTGGTTCTGGGTCCAGATCCAGGTCCATGTCTGGGTCCAGCCCTTGGCAGCACTGACTGTCATTAGCACAAACTCATACCGGAGTGCTGCCAGGTATCTGGGATCCAGCCATAGCATTTACTGTGCAAGGATGGGCCTAAAAAGCTATATCCTCTGGTGCTAATGTACTTTCACAACCCATAACATTTAGGGCAAGGAATCGATGGCAAGCTTTAATCAAATCTCGTTAAGTATTCGTTGTTAGGCACATTTTCTCCTCACCAGCAAGGTCTACTAAAGTAATGTTGTGAACAGCCCTTTATTATTTCTGATCCAAACTGGCTGTGCAATTTAGACAGGAAAAGGTCTGCTGTGTATTTCAGCTTCTTTCCGAGTGAAAAAAAATCAATCGCCACCAAAAATCTGAGAAGAGCAAGAACCCAGGAGCAAAAATGTCAGCTGTAAAAGAAAAATGGCAAAAGCACAATTTGTACGTGAACTGCATAGCCTCACAATACGAAAACCTACCTTATTTTGATGTATGTGTAATTGATTTATAGAAAAAAACCCCAACCTGTGTGTCACTGTTGGGGAAAGCAGTCAAGAAATATTGTTTATATTAATAAATGGAAATAATTTATAAGCTAATAGATGAGTCCGGATTTAAACTACACGTAAATGGCAATAAAAAAAGTGTGCTGTCTATCCTACTCATTCTTGGTAATAATGTAATTTTCAATTATACTTTTGTTTTGGAAAGAGAGAAGGAGATTGTTTTCCTGCAAAGGAGTAGACTTCATGCAATACTGGATACAAGAGCTGTACTTTTCTTCTTACCTCAGGGAAATGTTCTTTGGAAAACATAGTGTTACGTACCTGAAGGCGTGTGCCCCTTGAAGTGCTGTGATACTTGCGTGGGCAAAAAGCCTTTCCACTCAGAGGGGTCCTTTCAGGACCGGTGGAGATTGATGGATTTCAAAACCATCCAAGGCACAGCTCTTTGTCTCCTGAGACCTTTGGTGTGTGGAAATAAGAATATGCAAGTATGACTAATATTCACCCATGGCTGTGAAAAACCTCTTCCCACAGAGCTTTTGTTAATTCTGTGCCCATGCGATGCTTAGACTTGATCCTTTAGTGACTGGAAAATCATAATGGGATTCAAGGTACATTTTGAATAATAATTAAAATACTGAGAATTTCACATCAATAAGTCTTTCAAAACAACCTCAAGAACATTTGCATGGTTTTGTTTTTCATAGTATCACCCCTCAACCATTCATTTTTGGTGCATTTCAGAAACAGTGGAACTTTTTTGTCATTATTCATTACAACCAGGGAACCTGAGAGCTTAATGGTGAGTCTGCAACAGACCCCTGGTAGGGCAGCTGTGATGAAAATATAGTAGATAAGTTTGTATAACATTCAGTAATTCACAGGTAACTATATTAAGAATTCCGAGGAAATGGGTGATATTTGCAGTTACCTGAGGGAAACAGATGAAAACTTTCGTAACTTAAACCAGTAGCACTAGTTATTTTGTTTGTTTGTTGTTCCTTTAGAAGAGGTCCTTTCTTATACTCTGTCTTAGCATTATATGCTTAACATATAAACCCTCCTTCATTTCATCCTTCTGAATGCAGCAAAACCTTAGCACTTCTCAGCTGAATTATCAGCAAATCTGGTAACTCTTGTGCAGAATGGTAGAGGTCTCATACTCAGCATCAGTGAAGAGGTATTGTGCTGGTGCCATAGCTCTTAGTGGGACAGCACTACTGCTCCTCACTGTCATACAACACAAGCTTGCAGGTGTCCTGTGAAGCCTTATCAAGGATGCCTTGACCTTAGGAGACAGCTGCTGAATGAAAGGAAGCTGTTGGGTCACCAACCTTCTCCCAGCACTTGTGATACTTAGGATGAGTTTCACCTGGTTATAAAACTATGCTTGCCAAGCACCAGGGGCAGTGCAAGGAAATAACTCTGTCCAGCAGCCAAATGTTTCCCTTTTTCCTTGCATTAAAACTGTTATGTTCGTAAAGTGAGGACTTCACTGTTCTGCTGGACATTCTTAAAACCCACAAGCCCTAAATTTCCAAAGCAGGCTGCATTACCTAATGCTTTGCACTAAATAGCTTTAGTAAAATAAAATCCATACATAAATCCAAAGGAATTAAATTCCTGACTGGGCCTAGGGCCAATGTCATTTAAATCCCTCTTAGACTGTATTTAGAAGCAGAGTTTGATCCTTGCACTACCTGGGGGGAGATGGGAACTGTGCCACAGCATCTTCTCCCAAGATCTCCCCCTCCCCGAGGAGAGGGCACAGCACAAGCTCCAGACCTGAGCATAACACCCTCAGCTCCTGCTCTAAAGACAAAGAGAATGGAGCAATCTGGACTTTTTGTATTATCATATCACTGCCTGCTCCTCTCCTCCCTGAGAACTGTATGGGCCTAATATAGTCCGAAACTTTTAGATGGATAAGATTACTCAAGATAAATCTGTCTTGCAGTGATCTAAAGAGGGTTTCAACACTTTCTTACAAAATACATAAGGATCTAGCAGTCACCTGAAAATAATAATGAGCTGTTCCAAAGCTGGACATTTTTAAACAGAGTGGTTACAGTGTCCACAGCACAGGCACCAGCGACCCTGTGCCATATATAATGTCTTCTTTTGTTAAGCCTTTTAGCTCTGTTAATCCTTTTGATCAGAGTAAGGAGCGATATATTGGAAAACTAAGCTGGAAAGCAAACAGAAAATGATGAGAAGGAACAGGCTATGCCTGTGCAGTGGAGGACATCAGGGCAGAAGAAATGCACAGGACACCTAAGAGCCTTAAAAGCATTAGTACAGTCACCAGGCATGGAGTGGTCACTCCACTGAGCAGCTGGTTTGAGAAGTCCAGATAAAAGCATGTTTTAAAGGATGAAAATTTTAAAATATGAAAATAGCCAAATTTAGCTCTTGCCACATGAAAAGTTAAACCCAAGCAGGATAAATATGTCAGTGGTGTAGATGCTGTGGCATGGTGTTTATGATGAAATGGTTTTTAATACCTTGGGGATTATGCTCCTGTCCCATAGGTGAAATTGCATTTCTCAAAGCTTCCGAGTGCTGGTGGCAGCTTTCCGAGAAAGACACTGGATCCTGAAGTCCTCTTTGCAAGTCACCTTCAAAAGCCAGCGTGGGCTGCAGTCGCCCACAGCTGAACTCTTGCACCTCTGCAAGAACTGGGTGTTTCTCTTGAGGAGAATCTGACTTACAAAAGTATTCATAAAGCATGTACTAAATAATGGAAAGCAGCTACTTTCTAAGTGATGGACATCTGTAGGGAATATCAGTATGCATCACAGAAATTCTGGGAGGAATACAGACCTCCAGTGACATACTGCTATCATGCTATTAAAACTGAAAAATACTTTTCACTTTTCTTAGAGTTGCCAAATTTTTTTGAAGTGAGCTCCTCACTTCTAATTTTCATGTCTGTTGTTTTCCAACATACCCAACCAAGAGTTGCTTTCATGTTTGTGACAAGCAAAGCTCTCCACTTCCAAAAATGTTACGTTGCTTGCTCTGATGCTGGAGTCAAATTGCTGGGGTAAATTTTCTGGATGCAAACTAGCATATTTAAAAACAATACAGAAATGGAGCTCAAATTTCCAATTTTGTTTTTAACATTAATATTTTAGAACACCAGGACAAAATTGAAAAAAAGGATGAACATATTATAAGTATCAAGGAAACAGTCTGCAGTAAAATAATAACAATAATCTTGTCACCAAGTTTGCAAAACTGCTTAGTAGGAGTATCTGTTATGTATTTTGCATAAGATGAACAGTCATGTAATGCTTTCACATAACCATGCTTCAGTGAAACTAGGCCCTTTTATTTAATATAAAATGTGAGATAAAATTTGAACCCTTATATTAAAACAGCATCTGTTGCATTCACCAAATCTCAACAGAGTAGCAGATAGACCCACAGTTAGGGAGGAGAACTCTGCAGTACAGAAGTGTCTCCCTTTCCCACCCCTGATCATCCACAGAGACCAAGAACACTGGCCTCTCCCAGCAGCAGAAAACACAGACAGGGACCTCAGAATCTGACCAGGTCAGAGGAATTATCTTATGGAAAATATGGAAGATAAAGTAACTCCCACAACCAGCTTTACCCTACTTACCCTTTCTATTTAAAACCTGTATTGAAGGGAGTTCAGTATCTGAGAGGTTTTAGTTTTGGGGAAGGGGTGGGCTGATGCATAATTGAATCATTTCTAGTTTGGAGCGGCAGAACAAAGCTAGGATTTCACACCAAGTTCCTAAAATCTAACCCAAAAATGTCAAATCACCTTGAAGCAGAAAAAATAAACTTCTAAGAAGAATGTAGACAGAACTATTCAGCTTGCCTATAATTGCTTGTATTTCCTTTGCTTTTCTAGTGCAAGAGTATTGGATAAATCCAGTGTAATTTAAAATTTAAATAATTAATAATTTACCTACACATGCATATGGGGGCATTTTAATATACTCCGAGATCTTTAGAAACACTGAAGCATTACATTAAGTTTTTCATCTGGAATTGAGAAACTACTGGATTTTATTATTGAATCATAGAATATCCTGTGTTGGAAGGGACCCACAAGGATGAATGAACTCAACTGCTGGTCCTGCAGATGACAGCCCCAAGAGTCACACTATGTGCCTGAGAGCATTGTCCAAATACTTCTTTAACTCTGTCAGGCTTGGGGCTGTGACCACTTCCCTGAGGAGCCTGTTCCAGAGCCTGACCACTCTCTGGTTCAGTCATGGTATGGTTTCAGTTGGAAGGGACCTAGTTTCAAACCACACTGCCATCTTCTTCATGCTAAGCTAAATGTTAGCTGATGATATCTCTGTAATGAAAACTGCCATTCTATCAGTCCTTTTTACACACATGAGGTAAGCCCACAGCTCTTGAGTGAACTATTTATTGCTCATTAACACTGTGCTTGTGGTAGGAAGCTTGATTAATCCATTTCCTTTTGCCCTTTGTACAATCTCATGAGCTGGGCTGACTGCTAACAGGGATTGACTTGGGAGCTTGACTCAGCCACCTACTTTCATGGTGCTTCTCATGCACCTGTACTGGGAAAAAATTTAAATTATTGCAGTTCCAAGAAGACAGTTGCCTGCTGAATATTAAGAAGTGCACTGCCATGGCCGCCAACAGCAAGGACCTAAAGGAGGATTATAGAAAAATCCCTTTTCTGTGCAATATGCAGGTGGGATTCAGAGCTAATCAGCCCAGCCCAGCCAGCCTGGCTCTCTCTGACATGCAGCCAGAAAGCTGTAAGCTGTCAGGGCATAAAGGATAAGGAGAAAAGCATCACAGCATTTTGCCAGGTAGTGGAACCCACTGCACAGTGACCAACAGCCACAGAGAAAGGCAGCAGATATGCAGGAATTTCCACAGGAGATGCTTGGTTCACAGTCCAAAATGATCCTGTGAGCCTGCCCTTCTGTACTTCCCCCCTAGCTGATGGGCCAGCTGGTGGAAGAGGAACATGGATTTCTCTAGGAGGTGCCATGCCTTGCACCAAACTGAAATGCTTTCTGCTTAGGTCATTTGCTTGGAAACACTTTTAGGTGCATACAAAGTTATAGTCTCCTCTTTCTCACTATGCATTTCTGTGGGGCAGGGAAGAGAGGATGGGGAATGTCAGTACTGACAGTTCCTCAGGCAGCTCATAGCTTGGGCAGATGTTGCTTGGTTACACTCTGAATAATTTTCACAGTTTATATTTTGCATTACAGTCACAAGGGCAAGAGATTTTGAATACATATATAAATCAGATCTGAGATTGCGGGAAACAAGTTGGTAAATTTTGAAACAAACAAATACATATAAATCAAAGACCCAGACAGCCTGACTACCCCTCAACCATGACAATACTTGTAATTTGTTTAGTGAAATTTTCCACAGTTGCTGGTCTTGATGGCACAGGTTGGAACTGACAATACAGCTGATCTGGTCAAAGCCAGCCACCACTGGAAAGCTGTGAAGAAAAACCACATTAGCAGGTTTAGACCCTCAAGAGATGTCAAAATACCAAAATCCCTTTGCAAATATCAGCAGAAGGTACCTACACACCTTTGATGAGCGAATTTGCATGCGTTCCCTTGCTAATCTAGGCAGGTCCCACCAAGCATATGATGTGTATTTAATATCATATTGGGTTGTCAGGAAGGACAAAGGCTACTTTCTCTCTCAAACCAGGGACTGGCATGTGTCCTGCTTACCCTGCTGAGCCCTCAACTGCTCAGCTGTCCCTGCAGACATCCTTGTGTGAAATCCATGTCACTCCCATAGCCCTGGTTCAGGACAGGGGCCCAGGGAAGCCAAGGAGCTTCCAAAAAGCTGTAAGTTCATCAATAAGAGGTTTACTTCAGGGCAGGAGACAGCAGTGATTCTTCTCCCACGGAGCAAGGGTCTCCTTCACAGTCACTGCCTGCCTCCTCTGTCATCAGCACATCAATATTTCACATGACTACTGTGGAAGCACACTGAAATGGGTATTTCTAAAAAACATGGTTATTTCTGAAATCATGAACTATGTTCAAACATTATCCAGCCTAAGGAAGGGCAAGAAAAAACGCTTCCCTTTGCAGCTGGTCTGCATGGTTTCTGAAGGTGGGCTGGAGCTGGAGTGGGAGTTTGCCTGAGTCAAGTCTGAAGGATCAAACACTTAGAAATAGTCCCTCTCATTCTGTTATTTCTTAATTGTATGTCTTCAGTGCAGCTATCACCTGTCCCCAAACGCCAGATGAGTGGCAGAAATATCAGCCCTCATTATTTATATTTTTGACATTGATTGGTAAAGTAAGGGCAGCTTCAGTTTAAGTAGGCATTGGTAAGGTACATGCCCTTGGTTTGGTTTGCCATCCCTGCAATAAATCACAATTATACAGGAGACTAACTTGATGACCCCAAAAATATGCACTGCAGTGGTTTTTTCTACCCTTTCGAATAGTCATTATCACCAGGTTTGTTACACCTCATCATTAGCTAAGAAGAACACAGTCATGTATTATTTGTGAGTCAGATCAGTCATTACTACTGACATTAAAGTTCTCACTATTTTAAAGATAATTTTTTTGTAAAATGCTTTGGTCCTTGTGGCATCTTAAACCTGTTGCAGTCAATTTGATATATTAAAATGATGGGAGTTTGGGTGCTATTGTTGTATTGCCATTTGTATTTAAATTTTTTCCATTCAAGTACCCATTAACAGAGGCTCTAAAGAGGTCAGAGGGAGGTCTGGTAGACTAAAATCAATCATTTCCGTGGTGCTACCCTGCTGAATTAATCAATTAGAAGTGTTTTCAAGGCTCTTTTGTGCTACTTCCAACACTTGTGTATCGCTAGACTATATATTCAAAGAGTCATGCTGCATGAATTAGCTTTTGTGGAGGATATGCCTTTCTTTACTTCTTAAAAAAAAAAGACTATTTAGTTGGTTGCAGGATATCAGTCTTGTTCAGTGAGTCGTTCCCTGGGTAAATGGTCAAAGATGTGTCTATGTGAAGGCTAAGAAAATTCATACAAACAGAATTATAGATTATACTTTGCATATAATACCTATAAATATAAGATAGTGTATATATTTTAACATACAAAGAAGATTTTAAAAACTAAAGTGAAGAATGTGAGATCACTTGAAGCTGATTATTTGGCTAATTGTGTTTCAGCTCTAAGACAAGGACTTGTTGTGATCTCACCCTCTGTCTTTATATGACATGGTCTCCTTCACCATACATCAAAAGCTACACAGTTCTTCTCTCTCATATGCACGTTGAATGAAGCCCTGCAAAAATTATTAGTAAAGTATTATCTGTTCTGGAACTATGGCTGAAGATCATAATCTTGTTTATTTGGCACAGAAAAATATGGGCATTATCTTTGTACTATGACACAATTATCTTGGCATTGCCTTAATTAGCAACCATAATTGCTAATTAAAATGAAAACAAGGTACTTTGTGTCTCAGGTATTTTCATTAAATATAATTTACTTTAAAAAAACCAAACAGTGGCAAAACCAGATTTCAAGGCTCTTCTAAGCCTATGTTTTTTCCAGCACAGGCTCGGTGTGTGTGTGACAGTAATGTGAGCAAGGTGGCTGTGCTGTGTGTGCACCAAGGGCTGGCAGGGTGCTCTGGTGGGCACATCTGTGGGAACAGGGGGTCTGGGAGGTGCTGTGCCTCCCGCTGGAGAGGAGTGGGAGAGCTGCCCTTCTGCACAGCTGTGGAGAATCCCCCTCCTGAAATTGCTCTCTACTCTGATTTTTCATTTCTTTTGCATGTTTTGCTCTTGCTGTTGCTGAAAAATAGAAGCTTAAAACCCTCTTGCTGTGGTGGCAGATGGGATTTGGGGGGCATTTATTCCTTGAAGGCAAAAATGTGTGTCCAACTTATGATTTCATTTGTGTGGAAACATTACAGTGTGGCTGGGGCAGAGATGCTGAGTTGTTTATGCCAGACCTCTTTAATCAAGCTGTCCGTAGAAAGTGCCAAAAATGAGGCCATTTTTTTTGTCTCAGTTACTTCATGAGAATTGTTCAGTCACATAGAAACAGTATGACTGAAGAGAAATATGCAGGTTGGTATTGCAAGTAACCAACTGGAGGCAGGGTAAGGTTCAATAAATGCAAATCAATTGCATGCATGATAAACCTGTATGTACTGCTAAATGCACTTGAATTACTAACACAATGTAGAGCAAGTCTGGTGGTCACGGCTCTTTGGTGGCACATTTTTGCTACAGCAAACAATCAAGGGATTGAGTGGTCCATGCTCCCTGCCCTGTGACATAAACCTGCCACCTTCCAGTTTCTGTGAGTCCCACCAGAGGCTGTGACTGCTTATGTTCCCCACTGATGGGCTTGCAATTGGTTCATCAAAGATGCAGCACAAAATCCTAAAATCTCCCAAAGGAATGTTTCCCCTTTTGAGGGAAAAGAGAATAAGGTACTCTAGGGGCTGGGACTTTCAGTGTGATACATTTAGTGCTCAGCTACCCCCAGGTTATGTAGAATTAGGTACAATTTGTCCAGCATTTATGTCCTTGAATGTGAAAGAACCCAAAACAAACAAACCACCCTGTGAAGCTGAGGGAGAGTGGTGTCATTCTCCCATCCTTGGTTTAGATGAGACCATAAAAGGACTGAGGATTAAAACATCGTGCTCTGTCTGCCGAAGTTTAAATTTGCCGTGACCTCCCTAGCAACAATCACAGTTGACCCCTTTAGGGAGCCTGTGTTTCAAGCCCACTGATAGGGGATCCAGCTCTTTTCTCAGATAAAGCCAAACCCTGGTTGTTCTGTCTGTAGTCTGTTATTGCCAAGGTTTCTGCGCTCTGTTGGGTGTATCTCCTGTGCAGCTACATGAAATAAGAATTGAAAGGTAACAATCATTCTCAAAACTCACATAGACTCTTCTTTTAGCCATAGGTTACCAAAGTTTGGCTCCTACAGAGACCACTTTCATTACAGGCCCACCCCCCAGTGGGCTCAATTCTCATGCCAACCTCCTCACAAATGATGTGACCTCCTGCCCATTAACTGAGAGGGACAAGTTTGTTTCTGTGAGGCTCTTCCCAAGCCATTACATAGGATCTAGAGAAATATGTTTGGGTAAAACAAAAGGATGAGCCATCAGCAGCCTAAAAAAATGAGGTTCCAAGCTGCTGAGCCCAGGTGAGCCAATTCCAGCTCCCTTTCCTGACTGCAGAGAAAAAATTCCTGCTGTGTTTCCAATGCCTTCCTATTTGCTTGCTATAAGGAAGGCAGCTGACTATCATCACAATGGCATTTGCTCATAATATTTGTATATTACTCTAATACACATCATAATGCGACTGCTTTTGTCCCTGAGCATTACATAGTGTCATTTAGATGGAAAAATTAGCACAATTACCAACTGAAGCAAAAAAAGCCATGCTGGGATGCTGCAGCACACAAAATTAGAGTGCAAGATAGGCTAAACTAATATATTTTGGTTCAGATAATGTGTCAGCCTGTAAGCAAGGCATTTGTCATCTCATGTGAGATGTTCTTCTGAGAGCTGTGATTTTTATAAGAGAGCAGCTCCAGCAGAGCAGAAACATGGCTACTGCTGGTAGCTGCAGTGTGGATGCTCTGTTGCTGGCCCTGTACCCATGAAGGCAGCCAGGTATCTACTCACTGCCCAGGGACTGCTCTCGTCCCAAAACCACCCGTTTTCAGAAGGCAGAAAAGGATAAAAAACATGAGGGAAGCAAAGCAAAGCAGTGAGCAGTACTGGGTACCAGGAAAGGGTCACTGATCTCCCATTAGCACTGCCCTGATCCTGCACATGGAAGAGCTTTACACGCAGGTGGAAAGTAAATGCACTGAAATATGCAGCTGGAGTTATTCATGTCAGTTCTCCTAAATTGACACATTTGTTCAATTTGTACCTCCTTATTCCCGTGGTTAAGGTTTGGCATGATCTGGAGGGAGCTGACTTTGGTCTCATTACCTTCAGTTCCTGATTTCATGCTAATTAGCCACGATAGTTTCACACAAGTCCTGTCTTTTTCTGTCATTATTTTACCACCGATGTTCCTTTGTTAAATACACAGGGAAGCTATAAATGGAGATGTCAATAGAAATGAATTCTTTGGGTTGTTTGAGTGAGCCTAAGTACCCATGACACTCATTAACACCCAGCTACATTTCCCTTTACAAGAAAAGGCTTCTGGCATCATGCAGCACTGTCTGTAAGCACCTATAGCTATCGTCCAGAAGCACTCAAAGTATCTTGGACATGTTGCTAATTAAAGCCCAGAGCCACCAGAGGATTTAGGTGGGACCGGCATTCCTGGCAATTGTAAATGTTGAGTAACAAAGTAGCACAGCTGTTTGGTGCATGTGCCATACACACATGCTGGTGCCTGTGTTAGAACTCCCACAACCCACCCAAGAAGACCCAGCGCTCCGAGAAATTCTTCTGTAGCTTAGGTTTTCCTGATTGAGCTCCATTAAGGGGCTCTTTGTGGGAGTAGATGAGTGCTGGTGTCAACAGCAGTGTGGACAGAACGACTACAAAGCTCATATAAATGACTTTATCCTGTGAAGGAGCCTCTTCCTACTGCCTGGAGATACCAGGCTGCTGCACTGAAAATGGTGTCATGTCTTAGAGGCGCTGAGGTATGCAGTAGCCTCTCTGGAAGTCAGCAGTGAAACTTCGTGGGGGTGTGCTTAATGGTGAAAATATTGATGCCTATAACCCTTGAGGAGCTTTGGTTAGTCTGAATCTCAATGTTGCTGATGGACTGAGGAGGGCAGGTTCCACCAGAGTTGCACTGTAGGTCAACAGACTTTTTGTTCTTTTTTGTTTGGGTTTGGTTGTAGTTTTTTTAGCCTTTCTGTTATGGACAAGCACAGAGAACAACAAAAGAAAGCAGATGAACTTCTGATTTCTCAACACTTTTTGAGATCTTTGTAATAGGTTTCCACTGCTCTTCATTCACTTTCTTTTCATGTGTCTAAATTTATATTTGTAACAATTCTTGCAATTCTGAAAATATTCCTTCCTCTTTGTTCCCTCTGCCACTTCATTAGCATTGCAACAATAGTCATGAGGGATTCAGAACGGGTAAAGTTAACTTTGGAGTCTCTTTTGCTTTGGAGGATGATGTAAAGACAGTATAATTGGTAATCTGTGTATTATCTAGTGACCAACTAGTCACTGGATTAGTTATGGCTAAAAGACAGTATTGAGGTGTTGAAAATAAGACCAAATGTTTGGTTTGGATTGGAAGGCTTCCTGCTGGATATCTGTGAGTGGTTTTACTTGCTAACTGCTGACATTTGGTATTTAGCAATAGGAATACTTAGAGAGGAAAACCTGGAAAAGCCACGAATCCACAGTGCATTACCAAAATCTGTGGGAGGACCGGATGCCAGATACCAAGTACTAACTTTGTCATTCTGTCTAATTATACAAACTGTATAATGGAGGGGTCAGGAATATAACCCAGCTCTTAATTTCAGCATCTTCCAAGTCTGTTATTTCACTGTGAGGTCACTGCTCTGTCTGAAATATGGCTCCTCACAGGAGAGAAGGACATATACTCACTCCCACATTAAAACTGCTCAGAGCTAATAGTGATGCTAGCTAATAAGTTCGAGGTATCAAATTAATAGTTGCACTGAGACAAGACTGAAGGGTACCTTCTCTTGACAGCCTGCAGATATAACTGCAAATGCAAAAACCATGTTTTTGGGCACAGAAGCTCTTCTTCAGGCTGGAAACAGCAGACTAACACCAAGCCATGTGTACTGGGAGTTGACTAATACTGCAGAGTTTATCCTAACAATACTAATCCCTTAGGTGTCTCAAGAGAAGAGCATTGTAACTGTGGAGTAATGGGGAATGCTAGACAGAAAAAAGGTGATTAAATCATTAGCCCCCATCATACAGACAAGAAATAGGTAACTATCACATTAAGGGATTAACTGGGATAATACATGAGAGAAATAAATTTCTCAGTTGCATTTATATTTTTTTAGTAATAGTAGATTTACACATTCTACTTCCCAGTCTAGTATTTGGAAATATTTTGTGGACCTACATTAGGGTTTTTTTATGTGTAAGATTTGTCATGATATGCATCAAGAAAGTCCCTGCAGGATGAAAACAGAACCCAGATGCGGAGAGTGCTGATATTGCAGTGTTGGAAAGAATAGCACATCAGCTTCCTGCTGTGCCCCAAGCAGACACATGGCCTTTGGGACATTTTTCTATTTTAGGTGATGTGGTGGGCACTCATGAGAGAGGAACTGATAGTGCCATTTTAACGCCCTGGTTTCAAGAAAAAGCCCACAAAGCAAGAACAGTTCCTGCTACAGCTTGCATCTTAAACCTCGGTCTCAAATATCTTCAACCCCAAAACTATCACATCTGATTCATTATAACTAAGTTCTCCTCTCTGCCTGTCACTGTGTGAGAGCCTGGAGCCAGTGAAAGGTGTGTGCTAAGCTAATGAGATTGACCAGAAATGAAGAACATTGAGAATTTACATGAAAGGGGAGGAAAGTCTGTTAGTTAGATTCCAAAGAAACCATCACTGGCTGCAGCAGACTTGGAAGATTAGTGTTGCTATTGGCCACACCTGGGTTTTTGTAAACATGGGGTTTTCTGTTTGATGGGTTCAAAGAGGAAGATGGTGGTTAGGGGTGGAATGCCTATAAATGCTTTCTCCAAGCATTGACTTCTATCCCTATCTATCTTTAAGCAGTGGGATTATTTCTTTTTTTTCCCCACCTTTTTTTCCCTTTTTTTTTTTTTTTTTAAAGAGGGTGTTGCCAAAGGGTGTGCTATGACAGCAGCATCCTGCAGTATGTTATTTGCTTCCTTCCTAATCAAAATATTATGGAGTTGTTATTGCATATCCCTGCTGTAATTTTGGAAATGTAATCCCCAGCATTTGGGGGATCACACTCCTCCCTGCCATGTAAACTTCCTAAGTGGATTCTCTGCCAAGTTTTCAAGTGTTCCAATTTTAAGTTATTTTGATCTTATCTCTGTTGTGTTTCCGTAGTGCATTTTACCATTAAAGATTCTTTATCACAGTCAGAAATTACATACAATTACACTCAGGATCTGTGAACACAGGCTGTGCAGTCCAGAGCTCTCTCATTTAATGAAGACTGGGCAAAAAGTTACCTGGGCTGCTCCAGAAACTCAGTTTGAGAAGAGGCATAGATTTTGTAGCTCCAGTTTGAACTGCTGGAATCTGGCTCCCCTAACTTTCATGTACCACATATTACACACAAACATGACCCCTCCAACTTTATCTGGTCTGGAGTATAAATCTTAATAAAGAATTCTAGACTTTTCTTGTTGAAAAGCTGCAGCGTTCTGCCAAGAGAGCCAAACTGACACGGGTATAAAAAAGAAAGAGTTTTGAGTTGTGACTGGTGTCCCTAAATGATGCAATAGCACAAATAGGTAATAAATGTCCTTTCCTGATTCCTGAAAGCTCTCTGTAGAGATGGGGTGTCCTGAGGGAGTTCCCCCAGCAGCTGCTTTTCAACGCTTGTTGAAATGCCTGCTGCGCGTAGCAAGGGCGTCAATGGTTTGAGATCCCTTCACACAGACTTGCCTTCAGTCGTCAGCTGTGCTGCTAAAGATGACTCCCCTGCCAGCCACACGGCTTGGAAACACCCGCAGCAGCTCCGGCACAGCTGTGCTGCCTTTGCTCCTGGCACATAGATTAATTCAGAGATGGAGAACATCATGTAACAGCCCAAATCTTTATGCTGATCCTGGGGCTCTTCTTCCTTAATGGGGAAGAACTTTGTGTACTTTAGGATGATTACATATTTCTTTTTTTTTAACACCTTTTCTTAACTGCTTGCTGT
Source organism: Lichenostomus cassidix (assembly GCF_008360975.1). Taxonomy (NCBI): domain Eukaryota; kingdom Metazoa; phylum Chordata; class Aves; order Passeriformes; family Meliphagidae; genus Lichenostomus; species Lichenostomus cassidix. The sequence goes on from NC_139482.1 coordinate 92,237,929, forward strand.
TCTGCCCTCTGTCTTGGACACCCAGGCTCTCACAGCAGAGCATTGCATGGCAATGGAAGATGCATTCATCCTGGTGAGACTCAGGCACTGTAACCCAGGGATTCATTTGCACTCACACACTCAGAGACTTATTTCTACAGCCTGAGTTAAATGCAGGGACTGGCATACAAGATAGGAAGCATATCTTCTGGTGTAACTCTTTGGAAACATCCACAGCATATTTTGGATCAATTAAACAATTCACACTCCAAAATTATGCATTATGCACAAAGCACAATTGCTTAGATATGTTGAGGGAGATGGAGGCAGAGACTATAACTGAAAAACCAATTCAAAACTGGCTTTAGAAGAGCTTTGGCAAGTCTGACCATTCCATGGAGCAGGCAGGAATGTGAGGTGCTAAGGTCACAGACAAAAGCAGAGACTAAACCCAGAAGGCCTAACTTACCTACCTTCAGAGCAGCTGAGCTTGCTACTCCAGGGCACTGATTACACTTTGCCATGGCAAAGTGAGCATAGCATGATCCACTAGTGAGAGGCTGAAGAAAATTCTCAAACACAGTAGGACATCAGTAGCTCTGCCATACCACATGCTGGGGAGGAATAACCATTCACATCTCCCACACAAACTGAGCTTCACACCCTTGTGAAGCAAGCCAGAAGCAGTGGGGTCCTAAGAGTTGTTCTGAGTCCCACCTCTTATTGCCATGCAGAAATGGCTTTCAAAAAGCTTTAAGAAACATTTTACTTCAGCCAAAATCTTGATAATGCACAGAAAAAACCCTGTGTCAAAAACTCCATGTGATACTGGTGAGACAAGTAAAACATTCATTTATGAGAGTTTTTCTCCCCTGGGAGCTGCTAGGGTTGCTGGAACATACTTTGCAATCTTGGATGAGCATTCCCTGGTTTATACCCCATCCTCCCTGGGATTACAAATCGCATGCAAACCAGCACTCTCCTGCTGGGACAGTCATGCAAATAAACAACTCACTGTTATTTTATGACTCCCCTTGATTTTCTCAGTGAGACATTTCTAAGCAGCAAATAGCAAAAGCAATACCACATAGCATCATCTCTTGCACTTGGAGATCTCTAGCACTTGCAGCTGGGCACTGTACATCCTTGAATGTGGGCTGGCTTACATATGAACCTCCCTGTCTTCTATTTTCTTTTTACTAGTTTTAGTAAGCCTCTACTTATGTATTTTCTTTTCTTATGAAAACTACCGACAACAGCTGATTTATGATGTTATTCAGCTGAATTAACCCATTCCCCACCACAAATAGCATACGTTCTGCCCCTCTATGTCATGTACAAAAAGAGTTTTACCACTAAGATCGACTCAAAACTGTTTCATCCAGACATGCTTGCTCTCTGCCTTGCCCTGCACCTCCCAGCAGCTTGTGTGCTCATTCCATCTCATGTGCAGCATGATATCAGATGTTTGCTATCATGAGTGGCCAGCTACCAGCAGAGCTGAACCAGTGCCAAGCACAGGGGCTGCGGCAACACTTAAGCATCCCAAAATTCCCCTCCTGGCAGCAACAAGTATCAGGTGTGGTTCATTTGGGGTTTTTTTGTACAGACCCAGCTGTGAGGTCAGGACAGGACAACATGGGAGGAGCCCCCGGCAGAGCACAGAAGGACATTGGGGACAGGGAGAAGGCTGCTTGTGGGGTGCCAGGCAGCACTGGGCTGGGGGACTGGAAGCAGCTGTGCCTTGATTTCATCAAGGGAGCTGCTCACACATGGCAGTCATTGTGCTGCCTGCCTGGTTGGGGTCCCAGAGCCAGCTAGCCAGCAGCCAACCTGTCTGACCAACATGTCACATCCAAGCCCTGGCACATGCCCAGCACTTTCTGCTCTGCAGTCCCTTTCTATTGTAACACCGAGGGTGTGATGTGAAACCACAACATTCATTTAACTTCAGAAAGGGGATGTTATACTCAAAACCATAACTCTTTTGGACAAGTACACATTTTTGTTTCCTGAATCAATCTTTGCTGTTGTGTTGTCCCTTTGACAAGTGCCTGTCAACAAACTTCAGGGGGAAAGGCTTGACATTATTGTACGTAAAGGCTTCCTACATACCTTACTCAAGAAAAATAAGGAAAAAATGCCTAATCAATACATTCCCTTTAAAATGTACATAAATTCAACGTATTTGCTAAAGGTAAATAATGTTGCATTGATGCTTAGTCTTAAACAGAGCTGGCTTAAGACTAGCAGACTATAGCAGAGCTGGCTTAGATTTTAGGCAACATTTTTGAGGGTGGACACCACAGACCAGTGAGACAGGCTGCTGAGAAAGGCTGCTGAGAAAGGCTGAGATCCCTGTCACCCAAGGTCTTAGGGAACAATTTAGGCAACACCAGTCTACAGTGGTGTTGTCTTGGGACAGAAGAAGTAACTTCTGCAGGTCTAAGAGTAACTTCTTTAGGCTGGAGAATTGGGTGGAGAGAAATCTAATGAGGTTCAACAGAGGCAAGTCTAGGGTCCTGCACCTGGTGAGGAATAACCCCAAGCACCAGCACAGGCTGGGGACTGACCTACTGGAGAGCAGCTCTGCAGAGAAGGACCTGGGAGTCTTGGTGAGTGACAAGCTGACCATGGGCAGTGCCCTTGCAGCCAGGAGGGCCAATGGGATCCTGGGGTGCATTGGGAAGAGTGGGACCAGCAGGTTGAGAGAGGTGATCCTTCCCCTCTACTCAGCCCTAGTGAGGCCACATCAGGAGTGCTGTGTCCAGTTCTGGGCTCCTCAGTACAAGAAAGACGAGGAGCTACTGAAGATGGTCCAGTGGAGGCCACAAAGATGATTTGGGTCTGGAGCATCTCTCCTGTGAGGAGAGACTGAGGGAACTGGGCCTGTTTAGTCTGGAGGAGAGAAGACTGAAGAGGGGATCTCATTAATGTATGTAAATATCTCAAAGGTGTGAAACAAGAGGACTGTGCCAGTGGTGCTCAGTGACAGGACAATGAGCAATGGCCATAAACTAAAACACAAGAAGTTTCACCTCAACATGAGGAAGAACTTCTTTTCATTGAGGGTGGCAGAGCACTGGAACAGGTTGCCCAGGGAGGTTGTGGAGTCTCCCTTTTTAGAGATATTCCAAACCCACCTGGACATGTTCCTGTGTCAACTGTTCTAGGTGATGCTGCCTTGGCAGGGGGCTTGCAGTAGATGATCTCCAGAGGTCCCTTCCAACCCTAACAGTTCTGTGATTTTGTGATTCTGTCTCTTCCAGCCCTATTTTAATTTTCTAGGCTTCTAAGTTTTTCCTTTGTACCTCTGTCCTTAACTGATGTCCCCATTCAGTGTAGGGTAGCAGCCAGCAACAGCTCCCAGCATGCTCCCAAGGTGGGAGATGGATGCCATGCAATAAACAGGAGGAGCCAGGAGGGGAGCTTCCAGATGCTCACCTCCCTGAGCTGCAGGATGGGGGCAGAAACACCATCTCCTGCTCAGGAGATGTGGCTGCTTCAGGCCACACACCACAGGCCAGGACCCCATCCCCATCAGCACCGAACAATGTCCTTACCATCTGGCTGTGCTGCTTCTACAATCAGGCTGTTGTTCTGCAAAAAGAAAAATATACAAAAAATACCAAAGTGTTCTTCTTTTAATTTATCCTATGAATGAGATGCTTAGCTTTTAGTGTGCTTTATTTTCCTGGATTGGCAAAATTCTGCAGAGGAGGAAAGTTGCTGAGGGTTTATTTTGTGATGAGAGGGCACACCATGTAGAACACACCCTGGGATTTGCATAAGGCAACTGAGCACAAGCTGCAGTAATTTGTATTTATTTTATTATGTCATCTTTCAACATTTTTCCTGCTCTTTAAAGACTGACTTACTGTTAGAAGGAGTAAAGTGTTTTCCATGTGGCAGAGAACTTGTTGTCAGGCAGTAACCTCCTGGCAATTGCACCTCGATTTCTGCCCTGAAAGGACATTTTGCCAAGTAGCTTCATCAAGAAATCATTCTCCTCCATTCACTGCCACAGACCTGTCTGATGACTGTGGATAAAGCTTTTCCTGACCTGTGCCTGAGTTTTCTCAAGTATTCCCAAAGGAGTTATGCTGAGTGTTTGCTGCTGAGTGTTTGCTGGTGAGATGGGCCCTAGCAGTTCCATACATGACCACAGTTTTCAGATCAAGAGGAAACGATGACTGATTGTCATTTCTGCCTCTACTGGTAAGTTGCTTAACTTCACTGTGATGGTACGAAACATCTTGTCAGAAAGTTATTTGGGATCTTGTTCCAAGAAAGAGATTTTCACCTTCAGGTGAACTACAACTTTCATTTAGGGTTTCAACATCTCTTTCTGTCAGGAGGTGTCTCTCTCAGGCCTCCTGCACAGCTGCTGAGGGCACTTTACCTGGGTCAGGGGCTTAACTTAAATGATGCTACACAACCAGTTCTCCAAACTCCTTCCTTCTTTGTTCCTTTTCTCTTCCTCCTCTCCTTCAGCAGAAAAATCTGCCAAAGATGTACCCAGATTCAGCTGCAGTACCTGTGGGTCTTTCTCACTCTGACTCTTTCTCACTCTGCAGTTCTACAGCCCCATGACTTATCTACAAATTATAAATTGTCTTCTTGAAAGCCATGTTTCCAGCCCATAACCAGGTTAAGTGATTGCATAGCTAGTACAAGCTGGTGTTTGGCTAACAGTGATTTCATTGGATTTGCGTTTGCTCTCCAGCATAGTATATTTGTGTTAGTTAAACTTGACCTTTTTAAAAGAAAAATTATGTCTTCTAGTCTTAGACAAGTTTATTAAATGTATACCAAAATGTTGTACAGCTCTGTATTCCCACCGTGGACATTTTGAGGGTTCTTTCTTTTGTTGTTTTTTGGGGTTTTTTTGTTTGTTTGGTTTGGGTTTTTTAATTTGTTTTCGGGGGGGGTTGTTTGCGGGGGGTTGGTTGGTTGGTTGTTGGGTTTTGTTTGGGTTTTTTGGTTGAAAATTTTTTTTTGTTTGTATCTTTTCAAAGTATAACAATTGAAAATTTGTCTTCAGAGCTCAATTACTGACACCAAAGTAAAAAACCTCCCACTATTTGTTAGCAGGAGAGGGAATTTCCATTGGCAAAGTTGTGCTCAGAAAGCTATACCAATATATTTTTATTTCTAATACAGTTTGAAATTTCACTCCTTTTAATAGGGCTAATTCCCAGGCATCAATTCCCAGTTACTCTGGGGTGATTAAAGAGACACATATCCCAACTGCTTCTGCTGTCCTTCCCTTCCCACCATACTGAAAGCCATAAGAGACAAAGCTGTTTCCCCATGCACCTTCAGTCTGTTGGCAGCCACGAGGCTGTTTCATACCCAGTGGTTGTGGATGCTGCAGTCAAATGTGTGATGCTGTAGCTTTCCACAAGCTACTCTGGAAGCAGCTGAGATGGATGGAGCACCAGCCTTCTGTTACCTTTGGCAGCCTCACCTGCTCCTCACTGCTGTAGGTTGGGAGGCTTCACACGGTGGCTGTCTCAGCTGTCACCAATGCTGGGCTGCCCTGAGGAAGGTCACTGGCACCTTGTTGAGGGATTTGTTTGCTGTTTGCAGTCTGCACAGTGTTAGCAAGTGCCAGGATGGGCCTGGGGCAAAAGCAGTGTGTGGGAGGCCAGGACTTCTTCCTAATCCTCATGAAAAGCCAGGAGGCCAACTCAAAACCGAAATGGTGACAGCTCTGTGCATGGTGCATTACTCTTGGTGGGACTAATATTTGCTTGAGTCTCAGTTTTCATGTACAGTGTTTTGTGTCTGATGTTTTCTTGGCCTGTCCATGGCTTGGGAGCAGAGGAGAGACCTTAACTCCACCAGCCAGCACTGATCTTTGGTCCATCAAGCCATTAAAAGCAGGTCTCTCTGTGCAGCTCAGGATACAAAGCTTAGAGGCTTCTTAGCCTCCCAGGGACAACTGAATAAAGGACATTATACTCTTGGATCTTTCTGTACCAGTTCTTTCCTCAGCACTAAGATACTCAGCAAAACAGTTGTGCAAGTAATATTTTGAGAAACAAAGTGCCACAATGCATTAAAGAGAACATTGTGAACATGATCAGAAGTGCAACCATGCAAGCAAAGCAGAGGAAAGCTCTAGGCAAAAACAACTACCGCTGAATCCTTCACCCTGGGAGAGTGTTTCTGCCCAGGGCAGGTGACAGCAGGCTGTGGGGCCCAGGCAGAGGTGTGAGGAGCAGAGGCAGAGCCCAGGGCTGAGCACAGAAGGGCTGAGCAAGTGGTGGAGGCACACAGGGCGTTTTCTAGCCATGCTCCCAGCAGTACATTTACACAGTGTGTCCCCTGGGACCCTGGTGCACAATACCTCCAGTGCTTCCCAAGGCCACTGCAACTACTGAATCACCATGAGTGCTTCGGCCATCTGGGAAAGAACTGCCTTCTGCCTAAGAGTGTTGCTATCTCTTGGCTGTTTGGGTCATGCTCCTCTGTTTCTCACATCTCTGTGGTTTTGAGATACTCTGCAGGTCCCAGCAGTGCTCTGACCAACACCAACATTTTTGTTCTCTATTCCATGTCTAGGCAAAAGTCTTGGTACTGCCTGCAGGTACCGATATCCTCCTTGCTAAAGAACACCAGTCCTACTATTACGTGTCTGTCACCCTGCAGTTCCTGAATGCCAGCCACATGCTCACCTTCAGAAAGGGCTGGCTGTTTTTTCAAGTGGCTGGGGTTTGTGAGTTTTTGGCTTGGTATCTTTTTTTGGAAGGGTAGGGTGAAGCTGTAGGACTACAAAGAAACAGAAAAGAAGTGTCTTCATTTATCCCCTTTTAAACCTGCATGAAACTTCTGACCATCTCACCTGGTTGTTAAGACCTGTACTTCTGTCACAGACAGAAACAAAACCCTGAGTGACTACATTCCTGAACCAGGAAATTTTGAACTCTGTGTTGCCTGTACCCAAATGTAATATCTTCTAACATTTCATTTAAATTTAAGCAGCAGATAGTAGACAGGAAAACAAACCCAGCTCTTCAAGGTAAGACTCAGATTAAATCTTTCATTTTACACTCTGTGCAGATTTTATCTCCTAAATATTTGATGTTATCCTTTAAATGCCTACTTCCTGGCTTTTCCTTTTGCAAGTGATGAGAACATATCTAGTCTAGCAACTCTGTATCTTCTGAATAGATCACACAGTATATGCTTGTGCTGGCAGTCATTGCTTCCTTGATGGAGGAAATGAAAGGAATCAAGTTTTTTACCATCTTGGTGATAAGAGAAATTCAATACCTTCATTGCCTACGCAAGCAGAGAGTCTCTTTTTAATCACATAGTACTAAAAGCAAATGAGTTTACCTCCAGATCTCCTACCATGAATTCATAACACATTCCACATTCATCACATAGAATAATGAATAAATAATGTAGGAAAAAATGCCTTCTAGCTATGAGTGGCATCCTTATTACAGGAACACGTAGCATTTCAGACTCGAGAAATCTGAGGAAACTCAGTGAAATGAGTTCTAAAATAGCTGCCATAAAAATTCACAGAAGGCTGGTATGAAATAGAGGTGGCTTCTTCTCACCAGAAACTTCTTCCCACTGTAACTATCACAGAAACGACAGGAGTAAGATCCAGCTGGTGCTGCAGGAGCACCTTGCACCCAGTGCTGCTGGTGGATTTGCTGGGTAGTGGCTATGAGCTCACTTCAGTCCTTGCTGTGCGGCATCAGCCCAGCTGCTGGCCCACAGTCACACAGTAGTTAGGCCTTTATTACTGCATATTAATTACAGCATGCTCAGAAACAGAGAACCTCTCTGTCTGTAATTTCCACACCTGCTGGATACATCAGTGAGTGAATGCCAACCTCACGTGAAAACTCCTTGGTTGTAACCTCAATCATGGCACCAGGAGACAGTGCAGCTGGCTTTTATTGGTATTTTCAGCTTGTAATCTGGGGACTACACAGCTGTTTTAGCTTTTTTGTGCCTCTCTGAGCCCTGTAGGTGACAAGTGAGTCTGTCCCTGGAACAAACTGCTGGTCTGGAGGGGCAGAGCTGAGGAAGGTGCAAGGAGGTGCTGCCTGTGCAAGGAAGAGTTGCTGTGTGCATTGCCCCATCATCCTGATGCTGAGCTGTACTGCTGTGGCAGGACTTGCCAGGGATGACAGGCAAAGTAACAGAGTGAAAGCACTAAAAAACCCAGCCATGAAATTAATGCACTGTGTACAGGTAGTCCTTTATCTGATGTTGGGTTTTGAGCAGTGAAATGAGTAAAGACAATAAATGAGGAGTGAAAAATAGTATAGGTAGTTTGTAAGTCATTCAATCAGAATCCTATGCACCTTTGCATGCAGAAAAGTTCTCATAGTAACCAGCTTTGCAGCACTTCCTATGCTTAGGAAGGTTTTGTGTATTTTCAGCCAATCTCATATGTCTTTTGTTGGTTTTCTTAAACTAGCTGTGGTATGTAGGCATCTTCCTGACTCAAGCAGAGCTGCTTCACTGCCCTCTGCCCCACAAAGTGCTGGTGAAAAGAGTCATTTGTTCCTAGCCAGAGTTATTTGAGTCAGTTGTCTAAAGACACTGAATCCTTCATGAACTTCATTTGTATTTGGGTAATTCAGGTAATAAAGGAATTATTTAGCTGTTCACAACACTTGCTAAGTAGCAGTGATACCATATATCAACCATTCCTGCCTTAATACACTTTAAATACTCAATTTCCTGACTACCAGTTGACTGGTAGTATATGAAAAGGGAGGAACACCATATATGAGCAATGTGCTCACTGTTGGTGGAAACAAGTGGGATGATCCTCTGGGATGCTGCAACTCTGGCTGAAAGGATGAAAGACCTGGAAGACCATTCCTAGTTGCAAAATAAGAGGAAAGGACTGAAAAGGGATCTGCTGCTTGGTGTATTCTGTACTTTCTGCATAGAAAATTGCATTTTTGCCAAATAGAGTCAGGGTGTCAGTGCATGGGGATTGGGTCATTCTGTCTAAGCCTTGTGCACAACAGTCTTTGGATTGAGTCACCTCAGCTTTCCACTTACAGACTCTGAGAATCCAAAAAGCATTTTATGTCGTTCCAGTTGAAATAAAACCTTATCCTTGCTGAAAATTAATTATTGAGCATTCTGCTGCTTTATAATATATTTATGTGCTCTTGGGAACCTCTCTCTGTTAGAGCACAAAAAGCAATATCTTAAACACAGCTCAGGCAAGAGAATTGCCCAGCTCTGCTTTGTGATGCCTTTCCTGCACGTAGATCAGGAGGTAATGTGCTATCCAAAGACAGTGGGCAGCGCCTGTTATTGGATCTCCTGAGCACTGCCTATGAAATGGAAGAGAAAGACAATCCTGATGTTCAGAATGGGCTGCTGCTCCTGTGCAAAGTGCTCTGCTCAATGGGCTTTCCTCAAATTCAGGTTAAATGAGCACTGTGCAAGCCTGCAAGGAGCTGTATTCCAATTTCTGCCGAGGTTCCTGCTGGGCTCATGCCCACGGCAAGTGCACCTTCCAGGGGCGTGGCAGACACTGTGACTGGCAGCTGCCATAGCCCTCTTACTCTTGCTTCCTATCCCCAAAGTGGCAAATGTGTGCAGTGGAGTGTTTTGGTGACCTATTTGCTTCTGGCTTGCGTGAGTCTTTTTAATGAATGCAATTTTCCTGTTCCTGTGTGTTAGGAAAGGCCAGCTCATAAAGAGCAGTCTGGGCTGGGGGCTGGATCACAGAAGCTCTTGTAGTAGTCCTCTCCACCAGCACGAGCCAGCCACTGAGGAACACATGTCCCTGTCTGAGGTGGCTTTGCTCCACTCATGGGGCTGTGGAGGAAACAACAGAGGAGTGTGAGTTCACACACAGTCAGGTCTGACATATGGAGGCTGTCCTGTACAGCACAGCTTTGCTCCACTTTCTCTGTTCCCAGAAAAGAAGGCTTGAGCAAGCAAGGATTCCTTACCCCTGCTTGCTCGAGCTCATTAGGGCCAGGCATAATCACTTGTCTGTAGCTGAAGGCAAGAGATGAAGAAACAGGAGAGCATGGGCTGAAAGCTCAGTGTATTGGTGCTCTGGTAGCTCCCTCTCACTTTCAAAAAACAATTAAAAAACGTAAAATCCACAAACTCATAGGGCTGGGTCAATCCTTCTGTTGCTGTTACACTGCTAATATATTTTGTGATCCTCCTACGCTGAGTTTCTTTCTTCTTATGCTTAACCTTGACTGCTAGGAAAGAAAAATCATTTAGCAACTTCAAATTCAGTGATTCAGTCCACAAGTTATTGCATCTTCTAAAACACAATCTACTCTAAAGTCCTAACTGAATGCTTATTGCCTGCCTCAAAAGTTTGCTTTTGGCCTTGAAAATTAAAACAGCCATATTCACTTACAGAGCTGGGCCTGCAAACACAGCAGTGATGGATTTCTTACCTAAATGCTAAAGGAAGTGGGGATCAGAGGGGGCTTCATTAAAACCTTCAAGAGAAGACCTTTTGCTTTGCTTTAATCAGTCACAAATCCCCAGGTGTGGCTCAGGGACAAGTGGGCACCTCTGGTAAGAGGTGTTTGGGTGAGTTGGCATTAGGCAGCATCCCAGCCTTGTGGTGCAAGGAGAGAAGAAAAAGAATCAGGCTATCACCCTGACAAGGCACTCAGAGAGCAAATCTCAATAAACATGAACAAATAAAGAATAAAACTCTATGGAGATTTCATGTATGAGAAGGTTTGTACATGTATGAGGAGACTCTCCGGGGTTTGCTTCCCACCTCCAGTTCCCTGCTGCCCCTGGCAACATCCTCCCTGCAACCTGTCTGCTCCATTCGTCAGCTGCAGGCTGGAACAGCATACTTTTTGAGCAGAAATAACATTGATTGGATGCTAAGAGGAAACAAACATCATCATTTGTTCTCAGGAAATAAAACACAGAAAAACCAAAGGGCTTGGACTCACTCAACTCTTTATTCAAGATGCAAGCCCTGAATATCAGCTTGTGAGCGTAACCAGATTTGGTTCATGGCCAGCTGCATAGGCCTGGCTATGTTTCAGCCAGGGGGCTTTGCCTGCTCCCCCTGCACAGAGGAGGTGTGTGGCTCTGAAGGAGATCCCTCCATGTTTCCCACGGCAGCCTCCATTGTCACAAGTGACTTCCCAGGCAATGCTGGCCACACCTGGAAACCCTAACATAAATTTGTCTGCCTAGCATCTTTCTTTAGTCTCTTCTAAGTCTTAAATTTACCAGAAAACCTGCCAGCAAGATTCAGAGACCAGATTGAGATTAATTTAAAATCTGGCCGACAAAAGAAAGCTCAAATGGAGCCAGCACTGCACTGAATATGTCACCAGCTGCCTTTCTTCTCTGCTCTGCTCCAAAAGACAGCCTATCTACTTCAAACAGGCAGCCTCCCTTTTCCACCTTTCTCAGATGTTTTTAAGCAACCTAGTTTCACTGGAGAACAGTCCATGGGGGTTGGGGTTCCTTACTTTGAAAATGTGAGACCTACTGGGCATCAGCTACCAGGATAGTGCCAGTCACCAAAAGCAGGCGGTTTTGGAGGGTTACCAAAGCTGCTGCAGAGGCAATTCTCCACGGGGAGGAGAAAGGTTCAGAAATTGTTCTCAGCCAGCTTGGTCCACAATGCGAAACCCTTGCAAAAAGGAAATGGTCTTCCTACGTGTCAGTTTTGACATCGCCATCCTGTTTCTTGCCTGTATTTCAGCATGCTAATTGCTTGGAAAGGTGGGGGGTAAAAGATCTTATAGTTAGATCTTTGTGTAGGTGCTGTTGCTAAGATGCATGATGGAAAAAAAAATTCCTTTTTTCTTTTGATTTTATTCCCATCCTGGCCATACTCTGCTGAGGAGCAGGGAGGAGGGGTACCATTCCCACTGCACACCAGCCCAGGGTCTGGCAGGAGGGAAGGGTGCTGTGGCAGGGGGGAGGCACACGGTGAGAGGTAGGGAGAGGCTCTTCCCAGGGTCTGCCTCACACCACAGTGATGGCAAAGAGGAGCTGCTGTGCCCTGGGCAAAGCCTGCCGCTGCCCACCAAGCCAGTCCTCACTCAGGTAGCTCCACCTGCCCTGGGCAGTATCATCTCTCTGCCCATCTCTAGGACTGGGTGGACAATGTGAAGTCAAATTGAGATGAAATATACCCCATCCCACCATCCCCCCTCAAGTTTTTTCACAGTTTTTTTTGTAGCACTCTGTGCAGACAGCATGAAGTAGGGCATGCCGGTGTGTCTTCCGCTGTAGCTGCTTTGTCACTCAATGCAGATCACTACTTTGTCATCACCAATTCCTTGTCCCTTCTGCGATTTTGAAATCTGTGTCCAGGCTATTAGATCAACCATAACACTGTTCTGTCCTAGAGGAAAGACCCTGTCCGCAGGGATACACTTTGTTTCTGGTTTTTCTTCTTTTTGGCCAGCTTGTGTTATTTTCTATCAGCCAAGAATATTAGTTCTGAATTGCCTGTTGTGTAAAATACTAAAACTCATTAACATCAGACTGAGCCATTTTTTGTTTACTGTGAGAAACTAACCCCATGGTCCACTGCTGTTTAGAAGAGCCTCACACTAGCTTCAATATGTGTGTGTGTGGTCTCTACACAAGAGTTAAACTTGCGAGAAAAAGAAAATTCAGGAGATGCAAGCAGGAAGAAAAGTAAATGCATGAAGTGCCACGTTTTGCAGAAACTCTTGTTGCTATTTTTGCTTTTCTGTGTTGTACCGCTCTCTCTGAAGTTGCTCTCTCAGCAAACAAGGCCAGGATGAAAGACAGGCTGATTAACAAAATCAAGGCTGCTGAAGAATCACTGATGCAGTGGGTGGTGATCTTCCCCTGAGCCAGCTAAGCATTAGTGCAGCAATGCAGCAGGAGGGACCCAAAATCCTGGCCATGTAAAGATAGTGGAAGGTTTTAGGTGCCTTTCATGAGGGAATTTTGTTTGGGATATACCATGGCCAAAGACTGCGATTATTTAAAGGTGGAAAAGCTGCTCTTTGCTTCCTGTCTTAAATTGCTTTATCTTTTCAGGGCAGAGAACTGCAGATGCATGGAAATGTTTGCAGAGATTTCCTCATTCTAAGATTCTCTACAAATGCTGTCATTGTTTGTCCACCCAGCTGCCAGAATTTCTTCCTGAAATATATGGATATGGCTCTTCACTACTTTTGAGGGACCCCAAATACACATTCCTTCAGTTGACCCTCCTGTGCTTTGCAGGGAAGGGAGAACTGTTTCTCTTCAATTAAAAGCAACCAAAACCAAAAATGCCATATAGGTCTGCTGTGGTCATCACACTGTTTCTGAGCTGCTAATCACTTCAACAAATTGCAAAAAGCGAGACACTGGGCTAAAAAAAAAATCCTCTTTTCTGCCCTACTTTGTAGGAGCAAAAATGAAGTAATCCCTCCAGGGGAGCTATTACCAGCCCTGTGCACATCCAGCCCCTGCACGAGACCTGTACCACTTGCTCAAGGAGGAAGACAAACAGGGCGGGGATGCCTTGCGGTGAGATTTCCTCTACCACAGGTTCCGTTCTCAGCCATGCTTTTATTCTAGGGCTTCAGAAAAAAAGAGAAGTAAATCCTGCTGTTGCAATTATTCGGAGAACTCGATCCCAGAGTGGTACCAATGTACCAAGAGGTTGCAAATACAAAACAGGGACATTTTTCAGAACAATTTCTCAAAAAGCTGCTTGAAATACAGAATGGAATAGACTCATCACAATTTAACCTGTTTTGTCCTTAACAAAGTGCTCTCCTCTGCTGACACCTGCATAATAGGCAATATGAGAGCTTTTCCATCCTTTGAAAACAACCCTTTATTTTTCTAAAGCCAAGATGCTCCAGTTTTAATGAAACCCCACTACTGACTGTGCCTTAGCCACTTGCAGTGTGTGGGTTGGAACTGGGGAAGGACCAAAGCTTGAGTGCTCAAATTGCCACTATTTAGGATTAAATGCTCAGATTCTCTGGGACCTTGGTGCCAGGTGTCAGGGACACATAGCCTGGGAGATAGCACCTAAGTCAGGACCACTACCAGCAAAAGGTTCCCAGAAAGTGGACGGGGCTTGAAACCAAACTACCTCACTGATGAAGCTGGTGTTACACCATCTTTGTCATTACCTGTGTGAGCTACAATGAAGTAATGCCTTCCTACAAAACAGAGGAAGTTCAAGGTTTAGGGCTGTTCCAGCTCTTGAAAATATAGAAACCATGTTAACGAAACTTTCCCATCTGACCATTGAGGTGCCTCTCTGACAGTCACATTCCCACTGCCTGAGATTTTAACTGCTGAGACTGAAGCCCCTTTGCAGGGCGAAGTTCCAGTGAACCAATGGGTCCCACATTTGACTCAATACCCAAACTAGGCTCACACACACAAGTTTCCCTTATCCCCTCAATCCTAAATTTCCCATAGCAAAGTCCCAGATATCTGGCTTCTCAAAGTAATTTAATTGTGGTGCTACAACATAATAACAGCTCAAACTGGGAAGCAGGGGAGGGGAGGAATCCCAAAATAAAGGAATTCCTGTGTTTTATAACCTTACAGTCTATGCACCTACTTTTCACACTGCCTGAATTTCATAATCCTGCCTGCAGCATTATTTGCAGCAGCAATTCCTTATGTCCTCTAGTCCCTGCTACATGGTGTTCTGCAAGAGAGATGTTAAACAGTAATTTATACCATTTTAGGGACTGATGACAACAATGCATTGCAGGCAAGGGGGAAATGCTGAGACTTGGCAGTGTCCTGGAGATGGAAGCTGCTAAGTCAGACTGCCTGAGGGAGATGCATGCTTGTTCCTTTGGGAGCTGCTCCAGGCGGGGTCTGAGCCATCTCACAACTGAAGCTGCCCATCTCACCCACAGTTTGCAGGAATATGGGAGAATGTCTTAAAAATATCCCTTTGGCAAAGGAAAAAACCCATACTGTCTTGCAAAATGTCCAGGATCACTACTGTCAAGAGCCATCTCCCAGCAGCGGAAAGAACACTGCTGGTTGGAGCTGGAAGAAGCAAAGTCTAGAGAAGGCCATCTCCTGAACTCCTTCCAGCAGCTGGAGAAACTGGAAACACAGTGTACACAATGAAGATCAGGAAAGGCCCCCAAACTGAATAGTCCACAAGCAGAATTATTAATGTGAAGGAAAAGCATTCATCCACAGGCATCATTTGTTTGACAGAGTGACCTGGGAGTCTAAACAAATGGCCTGGGGCTTTCTCTCAATTTCCAATAGTCTACCTAAAGGGAAAGAAAGAAAACTCATATCTTTTTGGAAACTAAAATAATGTTGTGAATCAACTTGCAATATCCTTTAACTGGGATGGAAGACATACAGCTGAACAATGAGATGACTTTCGTCCCTGTATTTCTTCCAGTACCCAAAGTAATTAGTATTTGAGAAAAAATGTATGATTAACAAGACTTATGGTACAGAAAATTGGGAAAGTTTTGTGGCTTTGGCATAGGCATTAGAATATTGTATAGACCTCTTGGGTCAATTTTAGAATTTGTTCACATTGATGAAAGTATTATATGGTTAATATCTAACTCTTAGTAAGACATAAGGTTTTGATGCTAAGCAGGATTGAGCATAGTTGTTGGTTATGCTGGGGATAGCATCAGCAAGCTCCCATGTTGTAATGGTATGCAGACTGCTTCTCTTTGACATTTTATGGAAACAATCTGAGGTACTTCTGAGAGAAACCCATGGGATTTAATTATCAAAGGATGAAAAATTCATCCTCTATTCTTTGCTGATGACAAGGACCTCACTGGACTACAGAGGAATAGGTGACAAAAGAACTAGGAAAAAGAACAAAGGCAAAAGCAACCAGATATGAAGTTTTCTTATAGAAGGAGAAAGATTATAGGGATACTTAAATTGCTTGAAATAGAAGAAATATTCCCATCCCAGTCAAGAGCCACTGGAATGTGCTGGACCCCTCAAGCAGTGGGAAAATTTAGCACTCGGCTAAGTGTCACTGAGAAATAAATCTAACAAGTAGAAACCCAGTATTACTCAATAGCTGTTCTAGCAAAACAGCACTGAGTCTAACCTCA
Source organism: Lichenostomus cassidix (assembly GCF_008360975.1). NCBI lineage: Eukaryota > Metazoa > Chordata > Aves > Passeriformes > Meliphagidae > Lichenostomus > Lichenostomus cassidix. The sequence goes on from NC_139482.1 coordinate 92,253,972, forward strand.
AGAGATCCCCTATTCCCACTGCCCTCCCCTAAGGCAGAATCAACTATTCTTACATTATTCCCAATAGCTACTTTTCTGCTCTGTTCTTCAGAAGCTTTATATATGCTTTGTAGGTTAAAGCAGAGCTCTGCTTCACTCAGCACTGACTCACCCAAGCACTGTCTTTTGCTGTTTCACTGTCTTGGCTGTTGGAAAGTGGTTTTTTCCTAACTTGCTTCTTCCTATTTTCTGCTGGTTTGCTACCTAATCTGCTTCCTAATTTGCTTCCTCCTTTCTACAGTCTCAGTTTTTGACCCCTTGTTCAAGAAAGGTGAAGAGGGCTTGAGTACAGCTTTTATCTCCTGTATTCATTCTCTCTCCCTCAAATGAAGTAGCTATGGTTTCTCCAATCTTTTTTTTTTTAATTATTATTTCCTAGCCCTCAGAACAGTCTGGTCATTCCCCTCTGGACCATCACCAAACAGTCCCTATCCTCCTTGAACTAAGATGTCTGAAAGCCTTGTCCTGCCTTGGTAGAGGCGTTATTGACCTCAAACACTACCTGAATTACTTTGTGTCTCTGCCTTTCATCACACCTGATGGAAAGCTGTCTGCTGAGTTTGGGTGTTGTTGCTGAATCTCCTTTTGCTGCCTCCAGCCTTCTTTCTGAAAAGAAGCTACTAAAGTAGCCATCCCTCAGCCTGCATTTTTAAGGATTACTCCTGCTGGAGCATTGTACTTCACAGATCATTCTCTTGTATTTGTTTCCAGACCACTTCTCCAGTTTGTCACTATTAGCTTGAATTTTGATTCTGTCCCCCAGTGTATGAATGCTGGGAAGCCTGGCATCCGCAATGGTAATGAGTGTGATCATATCTATTCTGGGATATTAAATATCATCTAGGATATTAAAGTATGTATTGAATAATACCAGATCCAAGGCTGAGCCCTGCAAAATTACACTTGACCATTTTCTTATCTCTTGATAATGAGCCACTTGGGAACTACTTAACTGAGTACAATTTTCAAGATTATATTCATTCTGTAGGGTTTCATCCAGGATAGTTTGCTTCCTCCCTTTGAATTGAAATAATATTTTGCTATGAGAAGGTAATAGGCCAAGTGATACTGGAATGAAGAAAGGCTGTCTTGGAAGCAGCCAAAGTTGCCTTAGATGGGCTGGTGGGATGTGCTAGGTGTTGCAGTGTCACACCTGAATGGACACAAATGCCACTCACCCCTGGGGCATGTGATGTGTTCACTGCTCACAGCGTGGTGGGGAAGATGAATGGATGCCAATATGACACCAAAAATGTGTGTGCTTTGGTTCCTGCTCACTGCAGTGTGTATCTGCTGGGGAACTGAGCAAAAAGCTAATGTAGTACAGGGGTCCTAAGGAACCACTGTCCTCTGCTGGGTGAATGGTTCCTGGAGCCTGCCCTTTTTTCAGTTCTCTGAAATGCATGGTGTGTATTTCATAGCCTTGTGAAGGTTTGTGCTCCCAATGTCTATGAAGTTGTGTGCAGTGTCTTCTACTGGGCTGGACTGCTGACTCTCCTTCTGGACAGTAAAAGGGGGAAATTCTCCCAAGTTTTCTCTGGAACTGAATATCCCCAATGAAGAAAAAAAAAAGTGCTTAGATTTTTGGCAAAAAAAGTGCAAAAAGTTTCAAGAGTTGGAAAGAAAAAATTATACTAAGCTCAGTCAGACACTGACACAGACTGTCTAAACATAATCTAAGTCCCTGGAGTTCTGCAACTTGCAAATAAGTTAACAACTAGACAAGTTGTTGTAACTCTATTAGATTTCTGAGGAGCATGTTTTGCTGGAGAACTGAAACTGCAGCAATATCCAGAGCAAAACTTTTACAAGTACTCCAAATGCATGTTAACACCCACATTCCCAAACTGACCAGTGTCAGCCACTTTTTTCTAGGTTCTCTTTCATACTGTCTCCACCTCAGGATCATCTGCCTTCCTTTAATACTTTTTTGTCTCCTTGTTTTCCATGTAGATTATCCCACCAAATGCAATCTTCACTCCCAAAATAGCCTCAGAACAAAGCAGGGCACTAACTACCCCTGTGACATACAGCTTTCTGTATCTTGAGAATCTTTCTTGTATTGGAACAGGAGATGTGAATAGGGCAGAGCTTTTTCAGACACCTCCCTGCTGCACCAACACAGCAGGGCAAAAAATGATGAAGTAATCTCTCCTGCTGCTTGTAGAGATGTTGGTAATTTAAGGTAGGGTTGAATTAAAACAACCCCAAAACTTCTAAATGGCACAATTTTTTACACTTTTTCATGAGGGATGGCTTTTAGTCCTGTTTCTGAAGATGAAACATCAGAACACTTGAATTTTCTCCTGGATCAGAAATTCTAATAAACTAAGTTGCAGGGAAGAAGAGTAAGGTTGGAGTAATTTAAAGAAGCTGCTGTAAAAGTTGTCTCCTTTTGCTTGATCCACCCTTGTGACATTTCCCCAGGCTCCCCCACATTTTGTTTACAGGTTCTTCTTAGAAGATGGGTGGTGGCTTTTTCTGAGAGCAGCATCAGATGTGGTTACATGAAAAACATGCGCTTGAGAGTTTTGCAGTGGATGCAAAATTGATTAGGGGATTTTTTTTTTTGGTGTGGAGTGGGGCTTTATAAGCCAACAGGTGAAAATAAGTTATTGTCTTTCAGAACAGAACAAGAATGATAAAAAAATACTTCTTTTGGGTACAGAGGAGAAAAACTCCAGATATGCTGTAAAACAAAGCAGGGAGGAAGACACTTCGTTAGGCTGATGGTTGAGATCAGTAAGCAGCAAAGACATGGCCACACAAACTGCCAGGGCAAAATCCTGCTGCCCCAAAGGCAAAGATGAAGCAGGAAGAAGGGGAACCTGGGCATCCATGTGAGGTGGACTGGTTTTGTCCATGTTAATTTATCCTGTCTCGAGGGAAAAAGCTCTGTGCTTTCCTGGGGGACAGGTCTCTGGAGGAACATCACACGCTGTGAGCAATGTAGGTGAGGCTGCTGTCGAGGGACGATGTGGGAAACGGGAACGAATCAAAGCAACTCCTCTTTGTGCATCTGCAATGGAGGCTGAGTCATTACCATTCATCACCAGCCCGACTGGTGTGTTAATTCTGGTGACAGTTGTTTTCGGGAGAGAGGACAGCTTTTGATGCCTTTTAATTCCTGAAAATAAAAGGAAAAAGGGCTGTCAAGGTAACAGGCATCCGGAGAGGCTGACTGAAAACAGTGGGTAAGGAAATAGCTTCAAGTCCCAGGGAAATGCAGCATAAAAGGGAGCTGCCACAATAACCAGGACAGTGCAACTTGCTCCTTCACGTTTCTGAAGGAAGCAGTAAATGGCTAAAACTTCCCATGCCCAAGTTACAAATGAGTTCCAATTGCAGGACAACACTGGAAAGTTAGCATTGCTGTTCCAGGGTATTTTGTCTGTGATTCTCCCTCCTAGGCTGTCTGTCTGTTTTGAGTATCCACATCTGTATTTGTAGCATCATTCATCTTACAACTTATTCTAATCAAGCCCAAAAAATCTTCCTCAACAGAGCAGAAGCTTCTTCTGGCCCACCCTGGTCCTCAGAGACTGACATGCTCCCCAGCACCCTGGGCCAGTTTATCCACTGACTTCACAGGGGCTCAAGATTTCTGCCAACCACTTCCTGCTGTTTTAAGGAAGCCATGGGCAGTGGCTGCCCATTGCCGGGAGTGGGTCTTGCCGGGAAGCTTTAAGAAAAATACACCCTGTGGCTGTCTTTCCTTCAGCACTTCTCCTTTCCCTCACCCCCTGCAATCATTTCACATGCTGGCCCTGCCAGGCTCTGCAAAGTCAGGGGTTCTCAGCTCTGACCCTGGGAGGCAGTGCCTGGAGAGGTGCTGACCTCCTGTGCCATCATCCCTTCCCTCCAAACTGATGCTTTTCCTCTACAGCTTTCACATCTCCATCTTGTTAGTCCTTTTTTCATGTCCCTTTCCTTTCTCTTGCTGATGCCCTCTTCTTCTCTGCTTCCCCTCATCACCCCATAATGGTGTTTTGCTCTTTTTATGACTTTCTGCATCTACTCAGCACCATGGCAGGAGGGCCATACTGAGGCAAAGAGATGCTTTCACTGAGTGCAATAGGGAGCAGCTGCCATCTAATCAGGGATGGTTCTTGCCTGAAGAAATAATTTCAAATAAGCAGAGCAAGAAAAAGGGTGAGGGAGAATGTCTAGAAAGGGGGAGTGACTTCCCCAAGGCCAGAAAAGGGCCTGGTCCAGCAGGGCCAGAAAAAAATCCTCTCTTTTGCCCGTTGGGCCAAGCTGTCATCTCTGTAGGGACTTAAACAATTGTAGTTTTAAAGCAAAGCCTATGAGGCTTTTAGGTATGATGGGGACCTACTGGGAATGGAGTTCCTTAAGGAGTCTTGCTGCTGTGGCAGAGGAACAACCCAGCAGGCAAACCACAGTGCTCCACTAAAAAGCAGTCCTGGGATGCTCTTGGCTTCAACCACATCTGCCTAGGAAAACACAACTTCCCAACCCTGGCAAAGCAGCAAATCCCAGGTTGTGCAACCAAGACAACTGGTGTGACAGCGAGGGGGAGGCATGAGCAGGTGGGATGCAGCACCACTTTCCAGGGACTCTGCACCCAGAGGAAAGCTGGGCCTGAGATGGGAAGGTATATTTTCACCTTCCTATGATGACCAAAGTGCTGCCATAGGATTTGCTAATGAACATGGCCTGGGCTGGGGTGAGATCATGTGCTTCAAATGGACTTGTCCCATCTTTAGTTCAAGTTGTGCAGTGCCTTGCAGACACCCACTGTGAGAGTTTTAAAAAATCCCAACATAATAACTAGAGAAAAGCTCATTATATCTGTGACTCATCTGCCGGAAGCTGCAGCAAACCATTAAAGGCCAAACATATTTTTGGGCAAGTTTAGAATAAGTTAGTTTGTAGGCAAAGTCCTCTCACGAACTGAGAGACGTGACACGAAAGAGTCAACTTGCTTTATAAAGTTCAGGAAACACAGTGACAGAATGGAGCAGCGTGATGCCGAAGCAGTAGTACAGAGGTACTCAAATAATATGCCTATTGTTGGCAGACAGCAAGTTTCACTTTGGTCTTGGTCTGTTGTACACCTGACCAGGAAGGTCCTTAGGTTTGGTAACACACCACAGACAGTGACTCGGATCAGTCTTAGCTGTGAGAATCATGTCCCTGCTGAGGCATCTGCCTGTGGGACAGCTGCCATCACCTATGGCTTCACAGCTTGTCCACATGTCCATTGCTATGGGCCACCTCAGCGAGGGTGAGAAAGTGATGTCACTGCTGCCGTGCTAAGTAAAAAATTCTTTCCATGAACACAACACTGAGAGAGCCTGGAGGTTTCCTCTTGTCACACTGTCCCTGGGGTCAAAGGGAGTTGTTCTGCAGTCCGAGCAGGGTGAGTAGCTCCCTGGCTCTACCTCTGCCACCAGAAAACATTCCCATTCATATGCAAAACCCTTACACCCCGGGCTGACAGGGCTGCCTCTGCGCAGCTAAGGCATTCAGCAACAGGGCAGGGTGCGTTTTGAGCCTGTCCTGCCTCCTCTGCTCTCAAAATCAACTTCTCTCAGCAGCAAGGACACCCCACCACAAAACTCATCTCAAAGGCTGACTGTAAAAACAAGAGGCGTCATTTGTATGAATGAGGTTGTTTTCGTAAGTGCAGATGCGGAAGCTGTTACCACCAAAATGTTTAGGAAACTGGTGAAAGGAAACAGTCGAGCTGTAGCATAGGAACAGGTTCAAGCACTCGGCTCTGGCTGCTCCCTGAGCTGCGTCCTTGCCACGATGCAGCACTCCCAAGAAGATTTGACTGCACTTGGAGAAGAAGATGATGCCTTTGGGGAAGGTAAAGTCATCTTTCATTAAACTAATCCTTCTCCTACTCAGACTAGAGATCGGTTTCTAGCCTGGGTGGTATTTCTTGTGTAAATTTGAAGTTGTCTGTGGGCTTCAAGGTCACAGGGTGACCAGACTCTTTTTCTCCTTAGAGAATGGAGAACAAAGGGACCACAGATACAATAAAAATACTTTCACACTGGTTCAGCGGCTTGCTTCCTCAGCAAGGAAGTTGCTGCAGAAGAAAGCTGGGGGACACCCAGTGTATTTTCTACAGTGGCTGCACTGTGCAAAGTAGCACATTGGGTATTCAACACCACAGGTGCAGCTGTCATTAAAGTAGTAGGGGCTCTTTGCAGGGCCTAAAGGTGACTGGGTACTTAAATTATCTGAGCAAAATTAGCGTCGTCCTCTTCAGCTGCCACAACCTGGGATACAAAGCCGGTGTCATAATTTCTTATCCCTAAAACTGCTTCTGCTGGTGCTTGATTCCTCATTGCTTGCATCCTGTACCTCCATTTACATGTGTACTGAGTGCTATCAAGTCAAAATAGCAGACAAGAGGGCCCAGAGGAGGAGGAAGAATCTGGCCCATGGTGTTCAATTTCTGCCGCTGCTCACTGCTCCCCTTTGCACTCGAGCCAGGGGGAGAACTTGCTCATGCAAATCTTCTCCCGGCCCCCAGCCCTCCACAGTTTCTAAGGGAGTTGAAGGCACAAAGAGTTGCCTGGATCCACTCCAAAGACTGTGAACCTTTAAACTCACTTTCAGCACAGCTTCAGCAAGCCTCATTTAAACAAAGCTCAGCTGCGGTTGGTATGGAAAACTTAGCAGTGAATAGTGCCAAATCAAGTTATCTGAGCCCCAGTGAAAGGCATCAGCTAAGAAAAGAAAGCAGTTTCAATGATGTTCTCTCTGCACTCAAATACATTTCTCACGTCTCTATGCCCCCACTTCTCACCCTGTATCCCAGTCTGGGCTCAGAAGGGCAATGGATTTGCAGAAAGGAGAGGTCAGTGCATTTGCATTGTGGAAGAAATCCTGATAGTCCAGGAAACACCACATGCCACTGGGCAAATCAACTGGCATTGAAAGTATCCCATTGCATTTGCTGCATTCTGCATTCAACACAGGTGGATGCTGCTTCCCAGGATAATCATCCACATACTGTCTTGATATGGACATTTCCAAGTGCTGTGAAGAGCCAGTGAGATTCAAGCTTCTTTGCTGTTTCTGAAACCTTTAGCCCATTTTCTTAATGAGAAATGTAGAAGGGAAGGAGAGAAATGCGGGCAGGTTAGTCGAGATAGATATTGTTATCTGAAGGGAATGATACACCACTTTAAAAATCTGTTCCAGCCTTTCAGCTAAGTTGTTTCTGGCAGGGCTGATCCAGAAACAGCTAGAGGAGGCTCTGCTTTTCAAAGGCAGGAACATTTTAAAAACCTCTCTATGACCCTACTTGGAGCAGGAGGTTGGAACAGTTGACCTCCTGAGGTCCCACTCCACCTGAGTTATCCTACGAGTCTTTGAGTTGGTGACATCCTCTTCAACTTACCTCCGTGTAACTGGGAGCAGTTGCATCCCAGCTGCTTTCTCCGGCAGAGGGATTGTTGGCTCCCAAACCTGCCAGCTGGAGAGCCCAAACAACACAGGCGCAGTGCTAGACTTCCCCTTCAGCCCCCTCTCCTCTCTCTCCAACAAGGGTTAGCAAGGAAACATTAACTTTTTGGCTGCTATTTCTGGAGCGCTGTTGACCCAGAACAAGCCAGTGCACTCCCTCGGGCTGGGTGGGATCTGAGCAGGGCGGAGCAGGGCCAGGCTCGGTCACAGGGCAGCCCCCGCCCCGCCCATGCTGCAGAGACTTAGGCGCCAGCCAAAACTTAGTCGCAGCCAAAGCTTAGTGGCAGGTTTTCAGGCCAGATGGAGGCATTTGTCAGGCACTGAACTCCCAGCTCAGCGCAGACCTCAGCTCTTAGGACATGGGATATTTTTTATTATTTTCCACATCCAGCTTGATTTGGAAAGTGATGACGGCAAATCTCTGTGCACCTTTTAAACTCATCCCAAGGCTTAGCTACTGTCACAGTTAAAGACAGCTGCATTTTATTTCTTCTAGCACTGATTTCTCTAGTTTTTTGGAGTTAGTTTCCCTCTTGTCCAGGAGAGCTAAGATCTCACTATTGCTTGTGCATATAAAAATCTCATATGACTATCTACAGGCAATATTCAGACCACTGTTACCCTTTGCCTAACAGGCTGTTATCTATGACTGTTTCCTTACAATGTTTTAATCTTTTAAGCATTTTCATGGCTCTTGAGACCAGTCTCTTGGAGATGTGGACACCAGCATGGAGCCCAGTGCTCCAAAACTATTAGATCAGGGACAAATCCAGAAGTTATGTGATGTGTTCACTCATAGTTTACAAGTATTTATATACATCACGACCTGTTCAAGGATCTGCTTAGGTCCTCTCAGGTTGCAGCATTACATGAGGGTCTGCTTTTTAGCAGATTTTTCTCTTTAATCCTGAAGTCTTTGAGAGTCAAATTTCTCAGGACAGAATCAACACTATCTCTTAAGTGTGGCTTATCTCCTTTGCTCCCAGCTATGCCCATACTAAAGCCAGATGAATCATCTCACTTCCTTCAAGTAGCCTGTTCTCCACTTCCCCAGACATTGTGCCATCTGCATATTCAGTCAATCACTGCTTAAAGTTCCCTTTCAGGTCACTGACGTAAAAATAGTTCAATCCCACAGGGATGAACCAATCTTTGTATGTCCTCTCTAGAAACTGGCATCCTTGATGATTTCTCAGCTGGGTTACATATGTCAAGATCTCATATGGTACCACGAAAGTTCAAGTACAGTATCAGTACAAGTATTTTCTCTAAAATCCTAATGAATGTCACTGATTGCATTCCATCTCCTTTAATTTTGCTTTTATGAGTTAATAGCTTTTTCATCAGCTATTCCTTGACAAGGCCAAGACCACTGCCAGGCTATTGCATCCCTGGTGACACAACATTAACTTACAGCTCTCTGGAATTCCTCCAGTGTTTCAAGTTTTCTGAAATATCAACAAGGAGTTCCTAGGATAACTCTTCTCAAAATTACAGTTTTAAATTCTCATCTGGGAAAGATCAAGGGGGAAGTATTTTCCCATTTATATAGATTGTAAGATGGCACTGGTATTTTCCCACATGCAAACCAAAACATTTGTTGAAAACTTCTGTATTTTCTTCAGCATAACGCATAATTCCACCATTTTCATTTACTTATGCTCCAATAGGCACTGTTTTTCCTTATTATACACTGAAATCACAAGTCACATAGGTGGGTGTGACAAAATTGGCTAGAACTATCTTCACAAAAGTGCAATAGGTATTCAAAGCTTCGTAATGTTCATCTTCAATGAAACTTTGTTAGCTCTTTCCCTTGTTTTGTAATAACAGTGCCTTGCACTGGCATTGTGCTCTCTCCTTCAGAAGTTCTGCAGAGATTTTGCAAGTGACTGTGCTTAGGTTCAGTGAAGCACACCTCCCTCTCCTCTGCGGGCACAGCTGTAGTGTGCAAGAGTTTCAAAAGGAATTTATTTTAGCCTCTTGAAAGCACAGGCAGTGATTGGATTAATTTCTTTTAAGCCCTACTCACTATGCTAACTCAAAGTAAGTGTCTTCAGTTACTCTTACAGTTTTGTTAGGTCAAAACACCCACTTTTGGGGAAAATGCTGTTTAATTTTTAGTGACTCTAAGTGCCTGAGATTCTGAAGTTATATTTCATTAAAAAGAAATCCCTTCCACTAGCACAAGGCTTCCCCTCATCACTGCAGCCAAACACGTGTGGATTTTCCCTGAGTCTGTCTAGATGAGGAGTCAAGCCCAGAGAAGGTGGGAGATCTGGGCACAAGTCAGCTCTCTTGGTAGTCCCTGGTTTCCCTGGGAGGAGAGCTGAGGGTCACATGGAGGTGTGATGCCACAGTCCCAGCACAGCCTCTGACTGGGACCAGAGGCTTGGCACAGCAGGAGCTCCTAGATCAAGCAACACATCCAAGCACAGAATTTGCAAGCACTCAGCAAACATGGCAAGCAAATCACAGAATCATAGGATATGCTGAGTTGGAAGGGACCCATCAGGATCACTGAGTCCAACTCCTGGCCCTGCACAGGACCATCTCCAAGAGTCACACCATGTGCCCAAGAGTATTGTTCAAATATTTCTTGAACTCTCTCTGGCTTGGTGCTCTGACAACTTTCCTGGGGAGCTTTTTCCAGTGCCAAGCCACCCTCCGGGTGAAAAAACCTTTTTCTGATATCCAACCTAAACCTCTCCTGACTCAGCTTCATGCTATTTCCTCAAGTCCTGTCACTGGTCACTACAGAGAAGAGATCAGTGTCTGCCTGCCTCTCCTCTTCCCCTCATGAGGAAGTTGTAGATAGCAATGAGGTCTTCCCTCAGTGTCCTCTTCTCCAGGCTGAACAAACCAAATTACCTCAGCCACTCCTCATATGGCTTCCCTTCAAGGCCCTTCACCATCTTTATTGCCCTCTTTTAGATGCTTTTCCAGTAGCTTGACTTTTTTTTTTAATATTGTGGCACCCAAAACTGCCCCCAGGACTGGAGGTGAGGCCACCCCAGTGCAGAGCAGAGCAGAGCAGGACAATCACCCGCCCTTGCCTGGCTGGCCATGCTGAGGCTGATGCCCTCCAGGACATGCTTGGCCCTCCTGGCTGCCAGGGCACTGCTGACTCAGATTTAGCTTGCCACTGAGCAGGACCCCCAGGTCCTTTTCTGTAGCACTGCTCTTGAGCCTCTTGTTCTCTGCTTTATACACACAACCAGGGTTGCCCCATCCAAGGTTCAGAATCCAGCACTTGTCCTTTTTAAACTTCATACAGTTGGTGATTGCCCAGTCCAATTGCAAAGGGGTCCACTGCTCTGCAGGACCTCTTTGCCCTTGAGGGAGTCGACAGCTCCTCCCAATTTGGTGTTGTCAGCAAACTTACTTAGTATTCCATTGAGAACTGGGTCCAAATACTTTGTTAGCACTGACCACCCTATCCAAACTGAGAATGCACAGGAAAAATAGAAATTAGGCTGTGATTTATTGAAGATCTTTTCATGCAGCTGCTCTACACTGACCTCTACTCACACCTCCACTTCCCACCTCCTGTATATGCCCTCTGGTTGTGCATGGGGTAACCATGACCCCACCCTCAGGTCAAAGCTGACACAAAATCCCATCAGCGTTTCCAAAGTATGGGGGAAACCATATTTTGCTGTCTTTTTCCAATGCTGTCTTTTTCATTACACTCATTAAGTGTGTGCTCCAGTTCAGTAGACCAGAGCCCCATTTTAGATGGTGCAGTGCACAGTGTCAGAGTCCCAGGGCCCTCTCCTTGCCCAGCCCTGATGTGCTGCCTCTGGCATACAGATACATTCCAGCACTGCTGCCCGTCAAGGCTCCCAGCAGAACAGTAACTGCATCAAACTTTTAAGGTGTGCTTCTAAAATGCACCAGATGCCTTTACATCCTTGTAAAGCCTGCTTGTCTTTTATAAGAGAGAAAAGAGCTTTGGTTCTGGGGTTTGGGACCAGCTTTGAGGCTCAGCTGAAATGAAAGGTAGCTGCTGTACATGGTTATGTGCACTGCCTGCACATAACGAGGTTAGAGATGTTAGAGAAAACTGAGGATAAAGTTTTGGATGTTAACTTAAAGTTGAGACATACTCTTCATTCAGCAACAATTCAGGTTAAGCAACTTTTCTCTTCCCCTAAAGCAATACCAGACATTGTGTTTTCTCGGACATACAAGTGCTGAGGCTTGTCAGAATGTCACGTTGGGTCATCAATATCACAGCTTGTCTGTGACCCATGGAACCAGGTTTCTTTCCATGCTGTATCTAGCCCTGCTTTGGTGAGATCCTTCAGGTGTGACCCCTCCCCACAGAGTACATCAAAGTGGTGTAACTTTAAGAGAATTATGTCTTCTGAGGAAATTCATGTGTGTGTATCAGTATGGTATTCCAGCAGATGCCTACCTCAAGATGTACAGAGATACTATTTTTCCTGTGTTTTCACCCCAAAGAGTTTGACATGGCTACTCTTTATCTGGCATACAAGCCTAATACTTCGGGAGGCTGTTGAAAGGATGAGCAGCCTTGCAATAGATCAAGCATGGGAGCTTATCCTTCCTGACTGCTAGGAGACTGTGGATCAGTGTCCTGAAAACGTTTACACATCCCAGCAGCCCTACTTGTCCTTTTGGCTCATCTCACATTCCCAGAGATGGAGAAAGTGTGTGCTGTATGCAGCCCAGAGGATGAGAAGTCCCATCACCAAGGCAACAGTGTCTGCTTCATCTGGATAGATGAGATATTTGGCCTATAAACTCAGATTGAAGCAACCTGAGCATGATCAGACCTATTTAACATGCAGGACAAGGATGGCAAGGAAAAGAGGGTGCTGTCTTGTGGAACATTTTTGTTATTCCTGTTTACAGTAAATGCTCTGCTCACCTGCTTATCGCAGCTGCTTCGTTTTGGTTGTGGTCCATGGGTGGGCAGAGAGTTATGCAGACGGGGGAGAGAGCTTTTTGCAGTCAGAGGAGTCAGTGTGAGACACCCATCCCCACCCCAGTCGCCCCCACACTGACCCACCCGCAGTGCTCCGGCACTTCCAGCTGTCATGGGCAGCTGGAGGGCTATTTTTAACAGGACATCACATTCTATATATGAAGCAGAAAAGTTTGAGCCCATGAGGTCCAAAAAGAAAAAAAAAAAATTTGAAATGAGAGACACTCTTTGCTTTGTTCTCTCCCTATTTTTTAATTAAAGATCTTTGATCTTTTTGGTGTTTCCTTCTCCATTTCTGGAAGGTAGCTTTTTTGGTTCATATCTGTTGACAATATTTCTAGATCACTATTAATAACAACAGTGAGGGGAAAATCCAGGTCAGATAAACAAGTGGCATTTAACCAGCCCTCAGAGAAAAGAGGAAGGTATGTACAAGCCAGAGAGAAACCACTGATCAGGTGTGCTTGGGGCACCTTCTAAGCTTGCAAAACAAGTGTCGCATAATAGGGTGCAGCAAAATCGCCTTTCTTTTCACACATTTTTCCCCTCTTGTTTTTACATACCATCTTTACAAACTCTCAAGAAACACAAGCTTTTTGTCACTCAGTCCCGTCATTAAATTCACGAAATAAATGTGTCTTGGCTAATGTGAGTGGGTGGCGTAAACAACTTCACCCCTTTAATAATTCTAGGCACAGCTCAGCCGCCTGTGAAATGAGCTTCCGCCTGCCTGGATGCTAAACCAAAGCCTTGTGGTTGGTGTACCAAGGGTGTGACAGGCACAAAACAAGCGGGCCAGGAAGTGCAGAGTTAAAAGGCGAGGAATGAAAACAGTCTGTGTGTATGTATGAGGGAGAGAGAGAGAGAGAGGGAGAGAGAGAGAGAGAGAGACGGACTAGTCAAGCACTTGACAATGTCACAGAGGCACCAAAAAGTTGATGGTGGGAAGATTTCCCAATAGTAGGATTTCTCCTGTATCTCAGCATTGCTTGTGGGGTGAGGGGTGTTGTCAGGCCACACGGAATTTTAAGCAATGTGTTGTTGATTTGGCATCCAGGAGCAGGGAAATAGTTTGAAGCAGGGGTTTATGCTGTGAAAGAGTCACTGATATTCCTGTGTCTTTGGCAACTGGAAAGCAGATAAAGCAAAACAGCTATGGAAATCCTGAGCATAAAATGCTTCAATCTGCATAACTTATGGGGGCTGACATTGACTTTGGTGTAATTGCAGGTAGTCTGGGAATTGGAAAATTCAGAGATGCAGAGCTTGGAAATGATACTTTGAGTTCAAATAGTTGATAAAAAGATCGAAAGACAAAAAGTGAGGTAGAAAGAAAGGAAGCCATAGAGAGTGAGAAAATAAAGTGGAATTTTGGGGAAAAGCCCACTGTGACCCAGCCCTTGCCTGAACAAATGGCAGTGGATAAACACATCTGGCTGCACCCGAATTGGGGCAGTTTGAATGACCTCTGTTCCAGCCTTCTCCGAGATTTAGTGTTCTAGCTCCTCAAACTGGTTACCTTAAGTTCCTCTTCTAGTCAATGGTGAGTAAGTGTGTGTGGTAAGGAGGGAGGGCTAGAGTGGAATTAAGAAGCCCCTCCAGGTGCCAGCTCAGAGCATGGAAACAGGGATCCTTCACTGCTGAAAGACCTGGGCTCTTTCCATGGCCATGGCAGTCCCCTGATGCCAGCCTGGCAGCAGTGGGCACAAGTGTGGCTGGTGTCTGCAAGGATACACAGCCCAGCATTCCCACCCATAGGGCAACAGGAAGCACATCCACTGCAGGAGCCAGGGAGAGTCATCTTTGTGACAGCAGGTCCCAAGAGCGGAAGCCCTGCAGCAACTGCTTACCATTAAAGGGATATTTACTTGAGCTTTGCCTCTAACCACGACCCAGTAGCTAAGGTAATGCCCACATGGGTCTGGCTTAGGTTCCCCCAGTGCACAGTGATGCTTTTAGTTATGCCCCACTGGGAAAACTGCCTGCACTTGGTGCTACTCTGTTGCACTGCAGTGGGGGAGCTAGGCATCCAGGTTGGTCCTGCAGGATCACTAACCAGACCCCTGCCATGGCAACCCCTGGATTTACTGCCCATGTCATGGCACTGTGTGAGCCTGCCTACAGTTAACCACAACCCATTCCACAGAGAAGAAAATACACTCACAATAGTCCAGCAAAATAAATACTCAAGCCCAAAATATCAGGTGAAATGACCACCCTGGGAAGCAAAACATAAAAGTACCCCAAAAACTCAGACAGAGCTGTCTGAGGTGCCTATAACAGTGCACACAAGGGCTTGCAAGAGCTCCCCTTTCATCACACCAGGCTGTTCCCTGGGCCAGCCCTGCCTTCCTGCCCTCCCTGTGCCCAGCCCTTGGGGAAGTGACCTGCAATGAGGGCTTTTGTGCAAGTGATCCTCTCTTCATGCTCCCCCAACCCTCCTCACTCCCAGAGGAGTGCGCCTGTGATTCAGGTACAGCAGCAGCTGAGCAGTATCCAGGAGGTTCCCTGGAGGGTGTCACAGCCACCTGTGGTAGAAGAGACAGGAACAGCCTCTCTGAGGAGCTTGGCAGGATGGCTAAAAGCTCTGTGAATATATTGTCATTAATGCAGACGTTAAGTTTTCAAGGACTCCTGCAGGACCTCGGGGAGATGAGCTTATAAAATTTCACACATGAGCCCTATGGCTTTCTGAAGTTTGTGATTAAGATGCCAGTGGCTAACAAGGCTGGCCAGCATTCAGGCTCTGTGGCATAAATGGAGCTCTGTTCACATCCTTCTCACTTCATGGTGGCTCAGAGCAATGGAAGAGCTCTGTTGTGAACGTGGACATTGTCTACAAGGCACCATGATCTTTTTAGCAGGTTGGCTGTGACTGTGTAGTGCAGTTTGCCAACTGAGAGTTCCTGTAAGTTGCTTAAGTTGCCTTTACGCTGAACTAAGAGATTTCTTTTTTTTTTTTTTTTGAGGGTCTTGGAGAAAAGAGATAGTTTATAGATGTAGATAGATTTGAAACTAGATAGTATCTCTGAGATCCTCCTACAAACACATGCCAGGAGTGCCACACTAGCAATCCCAGCATACACTTAACAAGAGAGGATTTTTTTTTTTTCATTGAGAGGGGTGGGAATGTTGAAAAGAATCCATACAAAAATATTCTCAAAGAAAAAGAAAGCCACAGGAGGAGCAGAGCACTCCAGCACTGCTGAGCTCAGCTCTGGAGTTGGACGCCGGTAGCTTTTTTTTTTTCTAATTTCCCCATTGAAACGCAGGCAGCTCGGGAGGTCCTGATGTGCTCTGCCTCTTCTGTCGCTCTGGGGAGCTTCCTGCCCACTCTATTCCTGATGCCTGTTGTGAGCCAAGGAAGAGTTAGCTTAATCAGCAACACCAGCCTCTGAGTAGTGCCAAGTTGTTGTCATTAATCACTTCAAAAATCACTGCACTGAAAATAGTACACAGGGTCAGATGTTCAAAAACTGGCATGGTTTCACTGGTGTCATTTAACCTCAGCCACAAAGCCAGACCACACCCCTAAAGAAACACTTCTTATTTGCTTTACGTATTATTTGTGAATTTTAAATCCACTCACACAAAGCTGCTCTTCACCTTTCCTAAAGGAAATAACTGCTGTGAATGGTCAATCAGCTCCAGGTGAGGGCAGGCTGGACCAACAAGGAACCTGTGTCCCCCCAAGACATGCCTGGGGGTACTGGTCTGAGGGTTTGCTCCAAGCTTCTCTGTGCTGCAGACCACCCCCTCTCCTTGGAATCTCAGTCCAAATATTTGGCAGATGCACTTGGGGCTCATTACATTACAGAGGCAGCATGTTCATTGCGCTCCCCCGAATGGCATTTTGTGTGTGCTGCACTTGTTTTGTATTTGCTATATTTAAGCCACAGAAATATGCGCTGGTGAGGAAAAGAGGGAAGTGGTGGTATCTTGGAGGCAGGAAGGGAATGAAAATCATTTCTCAAAGCTGCAATCCTCTGTGCAGAATCATGGCCCACAAGAAGGAAAGAGGAGCATAATCTCTGCACCAAGGACTTGCTGGGTCACCCACAAGGTGGGTGTTTATCTGGGAATGATTACAGGGCAACTTTGGTGTTACACTAAGGTAACTAAGGATGGAAATTGCTTGGAGCCTTTGCACCTGAGGACTCCTTCTGGGTTTCTGTTATGAAACTGCCATGTTAGGGGCATGCAGGAAGACAGGTGTGCAGCACTGCAGATTCATATAGTAGAACTGTATCTCGTGGAAATAGAGCTGAATCATGGAACTAGATTTTAAAATTTTTCTGGCATTGTTTGCTCCTTTTCCTCCACCCCAGCCTTTGTGGCCTTCTTCTACCTGACCATCATTTTTGCCAGACCATGCTCATCACCCCTGCATCACCCTTCTTGCTATGACCTGTGGGACTCACTGAGCAGGAGGAAGGCAGGGCCCATCTCTACACTGCTGCTGGAGGTGACAGCAAGGCAGGCCAAAGTCCTGGGTGCTCCTGACTTGCTCTTTCAGTCATGGACTTATGATACCTTTGGTGTTTGTTGACATGTCCCATTGTGTCTTGCCCCATATAATACAGTCTTTCATGATCCTTGGTTGTCCATGACTGAGCCGCTCTTAAGTCCATGCCAAGTGTGTGGATGGCATGTCTAGTACTGCAGCTCGAGCCTTAGATCTGTCATGATCCAGGCCAGTTGTCTGCTTCACAGCATGGGGTGGACAAGAACCAGAAAAGGTACAAAGAAAGGTTTTCTCCTGATCTGTGAGTCGGAGCTTGCCTAAAACTTGGCTCTCAAGTGCAGCTGAGGATGTAAGGGGACTATGGAGCTGAATATGGGCTGGGGCCACATTTTTACTTAGTCCTGACGTAAGCAGCAAATTTCAGCAGCAGGCATTACTGCCTGATAACATGGGAAGAGATTGCTGCAATCCCTAAGAGAACTCCAAACACAGTCAGGATCTCAGCCTGCTGTCATGATGGAAGATGAAGGTTGTGGCAGGGAGACAGGTCTGGGCACTTGAGAGCCAAGAAACAGGAAAGAGGAGAGAGCCAAGAATTACCTAATAATTCCAGAGGATCTCAGTGAGGAAGCTAGGAACATACTGACTTTCTGCTACAAAGCTGACTCTGTTCCTGGAGATGGTCTAACAGGGCCTTCTTGATCTTAGATGTGTTGGTTGTACTGGGACAGGCAGCCCTGAGCAGGAATCTCCTGTGCTGCAGACCCATGGAAAGCAATGTGCTCCACTCCCTGCACTCCTCTGGGCAAGTTGGTTTCATGACTGCCCAGCAGCAGGACTTCAGTCAAACCCATTAACAGCACCATGGATTACACAGTCCTGCAGTCATGCTCCCAAAAAGCAGACTGACAGAGCCATACCTGTCTCTCCAAGTCTCCGATCCCTCCTATAGTAGCTTTGATCATCTCATAGTGTAGCTGACTTCCTGCTGTGTGGGATAGCAAAAATTAGTTTCCAGATGTTTTTCAGGTGCCTTAACTAGAAAACAAGGAATGCTTTTCAAAAACGAGAGGAAAAAAATAAGGCTAGAGCTGCAGTACTAGACATGCCATCCACACACTTGGCGTGCACTTAAGAGCAGCTCAGCCAGCCCTGGTTGCTAAGCAGTCTGAGAAACTGGAATGTGTTGCTCCCTCCAACCCTGCATGAACATTGCCACCCAAAACCTGCCCGGAAGAGGCATCAGTGCTGATTTTGAAATGTGTTCTGGGGGAAAAAAATGCAATTGGTGGCTCCTTCGTCCTGCTCCCTCAGGTTATATATGTGAGGAAAGGTAGGGTGTATGCTTGTGCATGCACTTCCCAAACACCAAATACTGCCAGAGGCAAAGGCCATTGTGGGAAGTGTTCTTGATCTGAAGGCAGCTATCTCAGACCACCACAAATGCAGCAAGGTGGGACAAAGGACAGATAAAAGGATTACCTATGGAAAGTGTTATCTCTTGCAGTACATCAAAAGCTAAAGGTGACTCCCCTTGCTGTCCCTAGCCCTCTCCCTCTGTATCCATCCATAGCTGTTCCTTGGTATACCAAGTGTGTCCTGACCACCGTGCTACAGAACACAACCACTGCATTATACTTCAGTCATTCCCAAAGATCCAGCTGTGCTGAGCATCTGGCCAGAAGTCTCAAATGGAGTTTGTTCCTGGATCACTGCAGAAGATCAGCACTTTTCCCCACAAAGTGCCCCAGAGAAGCAAGTGGAAAGACTTGCAAAAGCACCATCATGAGAAATGAGGAACTTGAGGGTGGAGCAGCAACACAGTGATGGGAAGTAAAAGGGAGGAAATGATTGCACAGTGGTTAGAGGATGTCAGCAGAGAAAAACAAGCGGGTATCAAACTCTTCTAGAGAGAGAGAGAGAGCAAGAAGTGTTACAGGATGACAATGAATGCAAGCTGGACAGAGAAGGTGTAAATATGAGAATGGAGTCAATCCAAAGAGCAGCTTGGGCAGGGTATAGTAGAATTGTGGCAACACTTTAATATGTTTAGTTGGAAAGAGTAATGGCAAACTTGCAT
Source organism: Lichenostomus cassidix (assembly GCF_008360975.1). NCBI lineage: Eukaryota > Metazoa > Chordata > Aves > Passeriformes > Meliphagidae > Lichenostomus > Lichenostomus cassidix. Next base: position 92,272,959 of record NC_139482.1, read on the forward strand.
ATGGTCAGAAGGTTAAAGCTCCCTTCTTGCCCAGATGGCTCATGGCATGGGTCAGGCTTTTCTCTTTTTCCTCTTCCCTAAAAGCTTTCCCAAGTGATGATTCCAGCACCTGCCATGTTCCCTGCTCTTAAATATGATCATTCACCTATATTTTTGGACCAAGATTTCCAGGTAAGGGCAGTCAGGTATGCTCCCAGTGTTCCCACAAAAGACTTGCCTGGGTGTGATACCTGCTGGAGATACCTGGTGGGATGTCCATCAGCAATATGAAGATGCCTTGTGCATCCCTTCTGAGCATAGGAGTTACTCAGAAACACAGCAAAGACGGGTTACAATAGAAAAAAAGCCCCATGTATAAACTGTATTCCTTAAGGCTAGGGCAGGTCTGATCTACTTCAGACACACAGAACTCAACGCTGTGGTCTGCCCAACCATCCCCCCACTTCCTCTGGCCTCTTGCTGGTCTGAACATGCTAACAAGAGACTTCCATGCAAATTGCTGTCTCCATGGTCTGCTGGGCATTGCCACCCCCACCAGCCCTTGCTTTCAGGTGAATGAAGTCACCCAGGATTGGGCTAAGTCTGTGTAACAGACATACATCCCCACAGCAAGGAGGGAAATCTCAACAATATCCCACTTTTTTTTTTTTTTTTTTTGGGGGGGTGTCCACATAGAGTCATCCCACACAGTATCTTATGAGGGAAAGAGAGGTCACCTGGACCTCTGTCCAGACTACTGGGTCATGCTCCCCCTTTCCAGGTTTCTCTACATTTGCAACAGACCTGAAATCCTCCTGCACTCTTGATTCAGGGGATTCAGTGGGCTGCAGCCTGTGTGGCAATGGAAAAATGAGGTACTTCTCAATATATCCAACCCCCCAGAGCGATGTGTAACTGATGTATATCAGCCAGAAAATCCTGCTCAGCCCTTTCAAGAAGCTTTCGGAGTGCCTGGGTGGAGCAGAGCATTTAGGTATTCTCAGGCTATAATCTCTTCTGTGATAATCCTGATTTACTCTTTGGCCTGGAAGCAAAGGCTAATAGAAAGCAAAGTGCTTCGGCAAAGCTCAGCGGGTAATTTAGTAGCTCTGGTTTAGTTGTCTCAAGTATAATGTGGAGTTACCATTGCTGAGAATTAGTGTTTGTGAAGGTGCACTGGAGCTGTCAGGGAGGTGGAAGTACACAGCAATTGTCAATTACTGCTTTGAAAAGGTCACTGTTTTCTGGAGACAAAGCTAAAATCAGCTGTTGTCACTTAGAAATTTCACTGGGGACACTCATGATGACCTATTTTAAACATAACAGAAGATTATGCTGCAATACCGTGAATAATTTATAGCGTAGTAGCATGATCACAGCCACAATACAATGGCAGCTTCAGTTCCTGCCTGATGATGGAGGGAGACAGAGCTCTCTGGCAATTTCCACTGAATTAGCAAAACAAGACACACGTGGAATGACTGTCCCGAGCCTTTCAAAAGCATGTGTGTCAGGATGAATACATGTCCAGAAGGACTAAGTGGGGCAAAGATTTTATCTAGAGCATCCAGTAAACCTGCTCAGTCTTCCAGTTGTTTCAACAAGCACTGGAAGTAGAGAAGTGGGATTGTGTGTATGGCTTGGGGTGATGGAGAGGAGGAGAGCAGCTTTCTGCATTTGCTATGCTAAACTATATTGAGAAACCAAGAGAAACAGCTCATACATCCCCATCACACGTATTTGCATAGGATAGAGGATATTTCCTTGAAAGAGGAGGCTGCAATATGAATGAGCTAATTTGCATCTGCAACCTTAAGTTCAAAAAATCTTCTGCAAGATAAGATCAAAAAGGCCAGAGGGAATTTGTAACAATTGACCAGAACTGTAGGAGGCTCCAGGTTGAAGTAAGATGCTGCAATTAGTCTATGGCACTGAAAACCTTTAACAGATTAACCAGGCTTCCACAGTGAGAGCTGTCACCCCCTAAAAGGCTGAAATGGACTCAAACACATATTAAGTATGCATGATGAGACATTTATAGCTTTCAGCATTGCCACAAATATTTCCTCTCCTCTTTCCCTGGCATTCCATAGCCCAAAGCAGGCAGCTGCTTTTTCCAGAAAGCAACTTCTCTGCCTTTGCCTCAGAGTTCACATCCTATGTGACACACATGAAATGGAGGAATAGTTGATTCAGTCAGAGATGTAGAAAGGTCACCCTTAAAATTTTGCCTTGGAGCTACAGTGGTGACACTGTGCTGGCAACAGCCCCTATGCTTTTTCTAGTGGAGTAATGGGTACCTCTGGAAATGCCACAGCTGTGATTGCTGCTGAGCCCATCTGAACTCAGAAACCTTGGAAACAGCCTGTAGGCCCCAGAGGTCTGCACACTAGCATGGAGAGCATCCTTTTCTGCTTTTACTGAATCTGGAGTAATTTTCTCTCATTTCTCCTTTCTAAGGCTACAGGGTTTATTTTCAGCATACAATATAAATAACTCATGTTCATTATTCTTGCTGAAAATTACTTAAGATGATAGGTCATCTGGAATTGGCAGCTTGGGTTTTTTATTCAGGGACAGTTTTAGGAGTTGTTTTACATCACAATGCTCTGTAAAAACCTAACTTGGTCTTCCTTTTCATTTGCTTAACTTCTTCATACAGTATCATCCTCTGTGTGACAGGTCAGTGTACTCAATGAAAACCATTTGCATTCAAAATGGTGAATCTACCTATCCTGACCCAAATGGGGAAAGATACAGGAATATAGCGAGGGTATCAGTATTGATTTTTCAAGCCACCTTCCAAATTGTGTCTATCTGCCAACTGCATAGATTTGCCAGGGATTCCCTCTACTCCTCACTCCCTCTTCCTTCCCCACCCCCCACCAAAAAATATAAAAAGAAGCTCTTGCAGCTGTTTAAGAGTCACAAGGGAGAGCTTGTTGAAGGACCCTACAATAGCTTTAAATGCTGGCAGAGGAACAGCAAATCGTATAGAAAGTGCAACATTGGTGCTTGGTTGATGTAAAGTCCGGTATTAAAAAAAAGTCACAGAAAAGAAATTAAGAAGTCCTAAGGGTAGCAGTAAATATATGCAAAATCCGTATCTCTCTAGAGTGATAAAATGATAGTAAATATGGTTCTATATTTTGGAAGGAAGACTAAATTTGAGGAAAATACCTCACAATCTTTGGGAAAATACGGTATTCCTGCCTTTTTTTCTCGTGGTAACAGGAAAGATGCTCAAGGGAAGAAACGCAAGGTCCATTCATTGCACTGTTCTTTCATTTATGTTCGCCTGTAACTGCTATATTCAGCCCGCCCAATATCCAAATTTAGAGCTTTCACGCACACTACTGAAGGCAACGGAGCTGCAGCGAGTGGCCCACCGGCCGCGGGGAAGGCAAGCGGCGGCAGCCCATTCCCTGCCCCATTCCACGCGGGAAGGGTCAGAGGCATTTTGCGGATGTTCCGTCTTTGGGACAAACGGCCTGAGGGGCCAGACGCGTCGAATGAAAAATCGGCAGAGCCGCACGGCCGCCGCTCCCAGAAAGGTACGGAGGCACCGGCAGCGCCGCACGCCGCGGGTCCGAGCGCTGGGCTCCGCGCTGCCCGGGGGCGGGAGGGTCTTGCCCCGCAGCGCCGCGCAGCAGCACCGCCTCCGCCCCCTCCTCCGCCTCCTCCTCCTCCCTCCCGCAGCTCCCCAAGGAAAAGCCGGCAGCCGCTTCGCTCGCTGCCAGAGCGGCGGTGCGAGGCGAGAGGAGACGAGCTGTCCTCGCTTCTCCTCGTTTTTAACCTTCTACCTCGCTTGAAAACTTCAATTTTATTTATTTTTCTTTTTACGTTATTATCCGGTGTTGCTAGTTTTCCAGCTGCGGGCGCTGCCGCCCGGGATGGGGCACCGCGGTGCCCGAGGAGCGCTGGGCGGCGGCGGGCGAGCGGCGTCCCGGAGCGGGCTGTGAGCCGCGGCAGCACCGCCGGCAGCAACAGGTACCCGGCCGGGCTCCGGAGGGTGCGGGGCCGGGAGCCTCGTGGGAAAGAAGGAAGGAAGGAAGGGGCGCTGCCGAGCGGGGACGTGGCCGAGCCCAGCTCCGGGGCTGCGGGGCTCAAGAGCCGCGGGTCCCGACCTCGCTCGTCTGCCGGCGGCGGCGAGGTTTTGAGGAGGGCAGAGGTGCTCTTTTGGGGCGTCCTGGGCATGGTTGTAAGCTGTGGTTGTGAAGAAAATTTTGGACGTGGGTGTTCGCTGAGGGATGTGAAACTGGTTTAATGTTTTCTCAGAGAGCGTGGAAGTGCTTAGCCTTGTTTCCGTAAAAAGCTCTCGGCGTTTCCTTAGGTCTTGTCTTTCTATTTCCAGTGGGCTTTTATGGCATTACTGGTTGGAGGAGAGCTTAGACCCTCTTAAGTTCCCTTTTCAGTCCCTGGCTCGTTCCCAAGGACTGCTGCAAACACATTACACAGTGGCATTGCTCTTCAGTTTACCTTTGAATGCCCTGGTTACAAAAGGTCACCCTAATCCTATGACTGGTCTTTCTATTGCTGTGTTAGCCGAGCATTTTGCTGTCTCTCATTCAAAGTTTCAAAAAGCTTTCTGGAAACTGTGTGCTTGTGGCCATGCTGCCTTTGCACCCTTTCATCCATCTCTCTGGGAAGAGCTGAATGTATTCCCAGTGTAATTTCAGCATTCATTAATCTGGCCGTGCATTCAGCCACGCTCATCTTAATTACCGTGTTTGAGCTGCTGTCACGCAGCTGGAGCCCGGGGCAGGGAACACGCTCCCAAACAGAAACATCATCTTCTCCAGTGGTTAATTAGGTTTCACAAGTATCCCTCTCCTGCATAAACAAAAGCGGAGCTTATCCAGAGAGCTTAAGGAAGGAGACAAGAGGAAGGTGTCTTTCCTGAAAGATTCCTGTGCTGGTTGCACAGCTGTCTGCAAGATATTCACACACTGGGAAGAGATACAGCGTGATCCGGTTTTTGTGGCCAGACTCTGAAAGGTATCCACGGGGATGGGCTCGGAGCCCTGCTTTATAACCATAATGGGCAAATACGACAGATTGTTCCACTTTTAAGTTAGTGTGGGTGGGTATATATGTTGTGCAGTGGGAGTTTAAAGGAAGCAAAGTTTATATTTTTTCCCATAAATCCTGCGTTTTCTAAGCTAGTAACTGAAGCACTAGGACAGCCTCTTAAGATGGTGTCTGTGCTGCTTGCAAGTGCAGATAAGCACTTGTGCACTGTGAACTTTTACAATCCCAGCATCCATAACCTGATGCTGGTTCAACTTTTGGCATCCAAGTAGCATTTCCTTGACAAAGTGTGGGCTTTGGGGGTTTTCTTTGTTTTTAAGAAGCAACGTGTTGAAATTTTTTCCAGGATCCTGCCTAAGAAACAGAGCACTTAGCTTTTTCATGTTGCTACTCCTCTCTAGAATGACAGTACAGTTATAGCTCAGAGGTTTGCCTGCAGCAGAATTAATATCCCTTTATTGCTTGGGAATGGGTAAGGGGAGATGTGTGTGGTTGGTGAGGGAGCATCTGTAAGTGAAAAAGGTGCTTTGCTTCCTTCGTGCTTTCAAGGCACATGACCATTTTATTCACCTGTATCACAGAACAAACATTTGGGCTAAGAGTGGTACAAAGCACAGCCTCAAAGCTCACAGCAGTATGTTTACATGCCATGCAGCGTTACCTTTTGCTCTTTGATATTTCTAAGCCTGAACAGGCAGAAAGGTAACTTCCACACAAAGCACGCTGCTGGAAAAGGTACAGCTCGGGGGGAAGCTGCCTTGCTTTCCTGCTGGGAAGAAGTGGGAGTGAGAACTAAAGGCAACATTGGCTTTTTCCAAAAAAGGGATGGCTGGTTTGACTTTTTTTTCCCCCTCATGCTATACATGTGGCAGTGACAAGCTGCTCCCAGACAACCCACTTAACTGGGGTAGTTTTCATCAGGCAAGCTAGGCTGCGAGCAGCAGGGAGGTAGACAGCTTGTGTCTGTGGCCATTCAGCCAGCACAGAGCACCAGCTGAAAGCAGACTGGGAAGGAAGTGAGGAGAGCAATGCCTGAACACACGCTCCTGGCACCCTGGCACGGGCTTGCTAGAGAGGACTGGGATGTGAATTGGTATCAGATAGGGGCCTGTCACATCACTTTCAAGCTGTGTGGTTCCTGGATGACTCTATTAATGAAAAGGGAGGGGGGGAAATGGTTATTTTCTCACTTAGCAGGAGCTTGGAGGTCATTGTTTTGTTCATTCAGCTTACAGTGCCTGCTGCTTTTCTAGCAGGGAGGTTGCTAAAGAAGTTTCTTAGTAAGAGATTTTCAAAATTAATCAGGAAGAGCACACACTGAATTTCCACGCTCCCCCCCCCCACACTAGTTTTGCACAGATTGTGGCACTGACTCCAAGATGTGCTTGCCCTTTTAGAAGGCAGAAAGAAAGAACTAGGCCCACTCTGAATTTAAAGTCAAATGTAAAGGCTTCTGACAGCAGATGCAATTTTACTCTGGGAGACTTTTCAAACCATGGTGGCTGCACTTTGGACACATAACAGAGTCAATGAGAATTTAGGTTGCCAACATATTTGTTTCCTATGTTGTCCTTCAGACAGTTTAGTGACACCAGAGCAAAGGCAGAAGGGCAGTCTGTGAGCAGAGGAGCCAGGCAGCTGGAGGAGGAATGGCAGGATGGGCTTTGCCAGCACCCCATGAGAGAGCTGGAAGGAGATCAGCAGCAGAAGCCAGCCCTGGATGCAACACACTGGATCATATTATATCTCTCTGCCTAATGTCAGGAATGGCTTAGCTAAGGCTGGGCAGTCAGCTCACTTTGAACTCCATGACTGTCCTTCCCTACATACCCTAAATCAAAGCAGAAACTGTGCATTTTCTTGTCCACAGCTGTTCCACAGCTTTATTTCTGCTCCTCAGGGCATATGCTGCTCATGCCCTCGATTATCTGCACCCATGTGGGCTGTGTGGCTGGCCTAGGGCTGGCTTAATACTGTCCTGTCCCATCCCATAAAGCTGGTGCTCTGGCACCTGCTCCAGGCAGGTATTTCAAGGGGAAAGGAAACAGTGGGTACCAGGTAATGTTCTCTGGGAGCTGGCATTACCCCCATTTGACAGCCTAGGGACAGACACCTTCAGCTTTTGTTTTACAGCAAGTGGGCACCAGTTTTATCTCAGCCTTCACAGAATCATGGAATGGCTTAGGTTGACCTTTAAAGGCCATCTAGTCTCAGCCCCCTGCAATAAGCAAGGACATCTTCAAATAGATCAGGTTTCTCAGAGACCTGTCCAACCTGACCTTGAATGTTTCCAGGGATGGGGCATCTACCACCTCTCTGGGCAACCTGTGCCAGTGTTTCACCACCCTCATTGTAAAAAAAAAAATTATTCTTATGTCTAACTTTAATCTGCCTTCTCACAGTTTAAAACCATTACCCCTTCTCCTATCACTACAGGTCTGCATCCAGGGGATTTGGATTCAATCCCTTGAGTTTTTGCTCTTCAGCTCTAGCTTTGAAATATTTTTGCTGCTGGGTCTGATGCTGTTGGGGAAAAAAGAGGATTCCCCCTCCCAATCCCATCCAGGTTAATTAGGGAGCTGCAGCGAGGCTCCAGGAACTCAGCCATGATCAAAAAAGACAGTCCCAATACATGCTGCCCCGCGGGATTTGGTAGGTGTGGAGAAGGGCAGGTTCCTTGGTGTACTTGAATTGCTTTCTGACAGCCACAACCTTGCCTTAGTCTTTGCATCCAGGCTCTGCACCCAGTGGCCTCAAGAAGCGAGTCCTGTAAGCATGACACAAGAACTAACTGGCCTTTTTTTCCTAAAGTTATCTTTTTCTTATATCTTTTTATGTTGCAAGGGTATCCTATAATTTTTACTTCCCAAGCAGCACAAAAGAAACGAAGGATTAGCACAGAAGTATGCGAGCATCTTTCTTCTTTTCAATGGGAGGAACAAATTGAATCTGACAGTTCCCTGGAACCAGCACAACACATGAAGTAGTCACAATAATACATTTTATCTTCCAGCCCTTTTAGAGCATCAGAAACTCTCTGGTCTCTGATGCCTCCAGTAAGCTGACCTTGGCTGGCAGAGCCAGCCACCTCATTACTGCTGTCCCACTGCTCACAGCCTGCCCTCTCTCCTGGCCCTCAAACAGCCTGATTAGCTGCAGCAGCAGCTATTGCTTTCCAGGTTGTGCAGCATGCTGGTAACCCTTCAGTAACACCAGAACTGTTTCAAATAATCCCTTCTGAAATCAACCTTTTTTTTTTTTTTTTTTTTTAAATTCAAAAGCCCCATCTAGCTGCAACACCCAGAAATTTGTCATAGATGATTTTGTCCTGATAAACCTCATCAACAGGAAAACTTTAAGTCCTCCATTAACTCTGAAAAGTAGTTACAGCAGAGAAAAATCTATCTGGTCATCACTGAGGTTCTGGTTTTAGCCTGTGCCTTTACCTCTACAAAACACCAGTCTAGACCCTATATTTTACTATTTAGGCCTTTCTATCTGAGCTGACCAAAGGAAGGAACTCCTTTACAGTGAAATCTGTAGGAGACAGGCAAATAAGCATCTGTAAATAGTAGCAGGAGGTTCATGTTTCAACAGACCATGCAAGGTTGAACACCACAGCTTCCTTTCTCTTTCCCCAAATTAACATCTTGCTGTATGACCAGCCAAAACTGCTTGATTGGTCCTTCAGTGAGGTGTCTTCATTGTCAAATTTATCTTGCATCTGCTAGAAGACTGAATCTAAACAGAGGAAAATAAATTTTACTTGTAATGAACACACCCCTTGAAGATGCCCTAGAAGCCTTGAGGATCAGGACTTGTGTTTGGGATTGACATGGTGACACTGGTTTGTTATACTGCTGGAGGAGGTAGGGCAGACAGTGTAGTTCTGTATTCAAAGTCTGATAGGCATTTTCTTGTATAACATGAAGGAAAAGGCCTTTTTCATAATTAAGCAGCTTGACATCCTATGTTAGAATTTAAAAATGTTTGGTTTTAAAACTTTCTGTGGTACAGAAGTAGTGGCGTTTGTCACAGCTTTGTGCGATAATATCCCTGCAAATAGTCCTTGGCCAGTGAGTCTCCTTGCATATGGAGACACCTTTTTCTCTGGTCACCCCTGGAAGCATCCCTGAATCATGGCAGCAACAGCTATCCCTGTAAGCTTTCTCAACCATGCAGGCACATCAGTGGGTGACGATGCTGTTGAAGAAATGCCAATGCTCAATTAAGTGTATAATGTGTTGTCCTGCATGACTGACTGCCCTTTCCTTGTCTCATTCAGTCCATCCACAAAATAGTGTTCTGCTAGTTCAAAGAAGGGCTTGGGTTTTCAGAAAGAGGTGCTGGTGGGATAGGAAGCAATTGGCTGTGAGGTGCTCTTTGATCCATAAGGCCTTTTCCTGAATTCAGTGTCACACTTGCAGGCCACATCTACTTAGATACACAGAAAATCTTATGTATAAGAATAGATGTCTGCTAAAGTAAACAGAGATGAATGTTTCATTTATTAGATGTTCAGATTAATAAAGCTAAGAGCTGGAATTGCTCACTAAGTCATCTGTGCTACGCGAAACCAAACCAAAGCTATATTAAAAATGCTAAGAGTCAGCTGAGGCCAGAGAATAATCAGCTTAAAACTCTGCCTGTATATACTAAGGTTTTGCTTTCTTTGAAATCAGTGGGGGATGTTGTCATCATCTCCCCAGATGGCAGCTGGACCACAAAGCCTTGTTCCATCATGCAGGTCCTGGTCTGGAAGTGCTTTCAATACATTTGATTTCCATGCCCTACACTGAAAACAGAAGTTCCCTGAAGGTTAGATGGCTTTTCATTTGCAGTTATCCAGCAAAAGGTTGCTTTTCCCCCATTCTTTCCTAGCTCTACCCTTAAAAAGGAAATAATCTTCCTGGTAGAGAAGGTAGCACCGGTGGATCCAGAGCAATAGCTCCTATGTCAAACTGAGTGCTGTGTGCAGGGTTGCCCCAGACACTGTGTACCTTTTGGGCATGTTGTGCTGCCACCAGGTGAGGAAGACAATTGCCTCTATTGGCAAAAGGGCAATATAGTTTTCCATCCTGATGAAAAACCATTATATCCTCCTTTCCTATACTCTGAACGATGTCCCATTAGTATGATGTGAATTGGAAAGTGCAGAAATCTCAAGAGAGAAGGAAAGGAGAAAGGAAGGGCAGCAGAGGATAAGCTATGGGGTCATTCCTAAAAGCTTGTCATTAGCCTGCGATGGCCCCAGTAAATCTCTTTTAAATGGCAGACTGTGGAATAGCAGGGATGTGCCAAGATGCACTGCCTTAATTTGTGCAATGAAAAGTTACACAAGATAATTACCTTGTAGTTCGGCAACAATAAATGCTGTCAGATCTTCCCAATTCATGCTTGGTTTGTCCGTAATGTCTCTGTTTCTAGGAGACCCAAATGGTAACTAATCCTGTAGCAGAGCTGTAGCATATGACATTTTAAACTCGGGTTTTGGGGTTTTTAAATGTCCACTACAAATTAAATTTACCAATTAACCCTGACTAGGTCTGTGTGCCGTGGATTTAAGGGTTTCATCAGGCTTGCACTGGCTTTCTCTGTGACAGTAAACTACAGGCATTTGGGAATGGTTTTGGGCAGGAGCTGCAACAGGCACAGACCAGCCTGTATCTGTGGCATTTAACTCCCCTGCCCTTCAAAGGAGGAAAGTACAAGACTGCTTTGGGAATGGTCCTTGGTCCATGCTTCCTAAAATATGCACAGTAGTTGTGTAAGAAAGCCCTAACTGGCCCAAGCCAGAACTGTGCCAGTGACAGTTCAGCATAACCTCCTTTGCCCCAAGGAGCAGAAAGCCCACACAGAGTCAAGAGAGAATAGCTTTTCTGTACTGAGAAAATTAGAGTTGTAGAATGGTTTGGGTTGGAAGGGACCTTTGAGGGCCATATAGTTCCAATCCCACTCCCATCACGGGCACCTTCCACTAGACCAGATTTGCTCAAAGATCAATCCAAGTCAACCTCAGATGTTTCCAGGAATGGAACATCTGTAACCTCTCTGTTGTAGATGTTCCAGTGTTTCAACACCCTCACGGTAAAGAATTTCTTCCTTATATCTAAATCTACCCTCTCTTTTAGTTTAAAAAGATTGTCCCTTGTCGTATCACTACAGGGTCTGCTAGGAAGTTTGATCTCATCTTTCTTAAAACCCCCCTTCAAATACTGAAAGGCTACAATCAGGTCTCTCTGGAGCCTTCTCCAGCTGAACAGCTCCAGCTCTCTCAGCCTGTCTTCACTGGACAGGAGTTCCATCCCTGTGCTCATCTTTGTGGCCCTCCTCAGGACTCACTCCAACAGGTCCATGTTTTTCCTGTGCTGAGGGCCCCAGACATGGACACAGTACTCAACTGCGTGGGGTCTCACCAGAGCAGAGCAGATGGGCAGCACTGTGTCCCTTAACCTGCTAGCCATGTTGCTTTTGATACAGCCCAGAATATTGTTGTCTTTCTGGGCTCCAAGTGCACATGGTGGAGTCATCTCAATAGGTGTTGAAATGAAATGTGGTTTTGGGAAGTGGTGGCAAGGAGAGCAGGTCTCCATAAAATTCTGGATATTTTTTCAAGTGGCTCCTTTAAACACTTGTGTGTCTGTAAAGCTGTCCTGCTTTTTTTTGTGAATGCCTGTTATAAGATAACAGTGTGGGATGGGGCTAGGATAGCTGTATCTTCTGGCAGTCTGCACATAGCAATCACCTTTTTTGTTTTGCTCACCTGCCCCATTGTCAATCAGACCTCTTTTTCCAGCACCAGTGTCACTAACACAAGCTTTTTCCAAGAGGGACTGTAGCAGACACTCCTCTCACCCCTTTATCCTCTTTTAGATGCTTCTTACAGATCCTTTAATGGTCCTGGCCAGAGAAGATGATGGTGTTTTGGGAGAAGTTTGGGCTGTTTGGTGGTATTAGATACATACTCTTCTCCCCAGTTCCTTCAGGAGTTTTTTAAAGCTTAAAATACTGCAGCCAAGAGGATAATAACCTCTGCCGTAACTTTAAATAAAATTCATAGAAGTCGTATATGTAAGAAGATTGAAGAGTTGAATTTGAAAATGAACTGAAGCCAAGAGACAAGCGAGTTGCATCAGAGCACACAGCCTCTCTTTGTTGTGCATGGACAGTGTTCAACTACTTGATGTGCTGGAAGAGAGCTTCAGACAGATGCTATAGCCAAATGTAAGTGAAGCAACACAGGACTTTTATGGCAATGCTCTTGAAGTGGCCACACTTCTAAGGTGTCAAAAAGATTAAATAAATCTGTTTCTGCAATGCTCATGTCTGGAAGAAGAACATCCAGCTTTAAAGATCTTCTATCCTAAGACATGTAACGGTGTATCCTCAACAGTGTTTTAGTGAGCACTGTGCCATTACAGCACTCCTGGAAATAGAACAATCATATAAACATCCACGGAGTTTTAAGTCACCCTAATCCCATGTATTTAAAGAGCAGCAGCAAAGCGTTTGTATCTCATTAGTGGCTGAAAGGATTTGACAACAATGATGTTTTACTTTCCTTTCAGGGATGAAAAGCCTGTCTTACTTGTTTAATTTAGCTCACTCATGCTTATATTAGAGTGTACCTGGAGTGGATACTGAGAACAGCTAGTTTGGCTGTCTTGACTGAGGCAAAACAAATAATCTCTAGAGCAGCCCACTGGCTACCCAAACCATCCTGCATGTGTTTACTTGATGCATTTACTTTCCTGCTGATGCAAAGAGATGGTATCCTCAGCTTGCTGTCCTTGCCCATGCTGCTACCATCTGCATTATATGAGGGTTCTAAGCAGCAAAAATATTGGTGCTAAGTAATTAAAGAAATCAACACTCAAGGACAATTTTGCTGGCCATTGCTTTTCTTCTCCCGTCACAGAGAAGATATTTATATTTGTTCCTTGCACAGTCTGAGAAAGTGAAGCCACTCTGCTGCTTACACTTGACGTGCAGATTTAGGTCACTGCTCAGATTCATCATGGATTTTGCCACAGGATTCCCACCGGAGTTGCATCAGTTGACATCAGGGCTGTCTTACCCCACTTGTGCTCAGATGTTATTCCTGGGCTTGCCCAGATGTTACTGTTGGTCAGTAAGGGTCAGGGGAGACCACCTGCAGCACTCATGGGTTGCTGGGCTTCCCCTAATGGCAGCGCTTGCCAAAGCGGGCAATAGGTTGGTCACTTTTTGTGGTCTGAGCTGAGGAAATAAAATTCCACCCAATGTGTGTGGTCAACCAGGCATTTGCCGGAAGAGGTAGAGAGGTAGCCAGGCTGCTGCTAGATGAAGGAGTTCCCACAGCCTGTTTTGCATCCTACTAGTCTTACTACTGCTCACGAGATTGCTCCTAGTAGTTTATCTCCTAATAGAGGGGTAGTTATCTAGTTATCAGAGCAGCCCCAAGTCTTGCACCTTTATTACTGTGCAGCACTGTCAAAATGACAGTGTGATTAATTGTGTGTGCAGGTCACTCTTGCTGACCTGTTTGTTAGGAATTTTGTGTAAGGTGGATTTAAAGCATGAGAGCATTGTTCTCAGTTGGGTTTCAGAAGTGCTTTTTCTTGAGATTATTTGCCAGTGTTTGAATGGCAGTGGGACTTCGTTTTTAATTAAATCTTACATTGACATAAAGAATTATCAGTGATGAGTAGAATTGGAGTTGACTTCTAATCAAAGATAATTCTGCATACTGGGGCGGGTTTGAAATGAATGAATGTCAAATGTAATTAAACAGTCGGATTCTGATCCCTCAGCCATGCTCATAAGTACAGTTACAGACCAAATTTTGCTTATTTACACTAATGCCAGCTGAATATGATTGCCCTGTGTCTCTAGTGCTATAGGGAGCAAGATTAGGGAGGGCTCCTCGAGGGCTCCTGCGCATGCTCACCCCAGCCACCAGTGTGAAATAAATGCTGGAAGTGAAGGAAAAAAAAGGAGGTCAGCTGCCACGAACCCATCTGTTGTGTGCAGAGCCATTTAGGATCAAATTTATTTTCCTTGGGTTTATTACACTGAAATAACTCATTTGCATTTCCCTTCTCTTGGGCTTTCAGCTATACCAAGGGGAAGGAGCTGTAGGCCTTTCTCTGAGGGGAGATTAAGCAGAAGCTCCCTGGCAACAAAAATAGGGAAACAGAGAGAGAGCTGTGGTGAAGGAGTAGATACAAAAAGGGGAGGAAGAAAGCTAACTGTGGTACAAGGCAAAAAGGGTGCTGCTTTCACCTTAGTCACTGCCAATCCTTATTTCTGTGCTCTAGTGAGGTGATGAGAATTAGAGCCATAGGCATGTTTTACAGTAAAAATAAAAGATGAAATTGAAAGTCCTCACTTTGGTACCTAGACTGGCATGAAAGATGACTTACTGAATTTATGGAGCTATATTGCAGTGGGAGCATCAAGTATCAGGTCCCATGCATTTACAGCCATATATACTTTACCATTTTGCGCTTGACCTGGATTGTTAGCTTTTTCCTTACAGTTACTATTATTTTTTGGTTTATGAACATCATCTAGTTTGGGTAGGAGGAGCAGAACAAACAACACGAGCTGTTCCAGATGGTAGACAATTTGTATTTCTGCTCAGGGTGTCTAGTGATGAGCTAGCAAATACTGTAGCATTTGAATTGAAAATGCCCTTACATGCAACATTTAAAATGTTCTTACAGAAATGAGACCATAAAGTACAAGCCTTGCTATTAATCTTTTTCCCAGGGCTTCTTACTATTTGAAACAAAAGCTGAAATTTGGTACTCAAATACTACATTTTCATTTACTAGAAACAGGTAATGGCACCTTGTGCTCATTTGTGGGGATTTCTGCATGACAGAGCTCCGAGCTATGGGCATAAGAGCTATAAAAGATGTATGAGTTGCATAAACATTTCTTTGTGCATTATAAAAACTGAATCCACCCAAATGGAAGGTATTGGAATACAGCTAATAAAAGAATCCCTGTAGGTGTCACTGGACATAAAGTCATCAGTGAAAAGTGACACAAGCCTTCAGAGAGATCCTGCTGGATAGTCAGTGCTGAGGCTTAGATGTCCATGATGGGGGAAGAGACATACCTCAGCAAGAGCAGGATGTGCTGCAGTGGGCTAAACTAAGATTCTTTTTGCTGCAAGAGATGGGGCAGAAGTTTCCCTACTTGTGCTGGGGCTGGGGTACATGGCTACCAGTGGCTTTGATGCCCACCCAAGCATGTCTCATGTGCTCCCACATTTCCCATTTGAAGGCGAGAGCTCCATCTCAGCTATAGCTCCTTCTCTGTGCAGCACTGCTCTCTGCAGCCATGCAGGTTAAGCCCACGTGGCTCTTTCTGTACGCTAAAATTAACGTCTAAAGCTCACGGATCTGCTGGCCTTTCACCGGCTGATGTAGGCTTGGGAAGTGTGCTTGTCAGTGTAGCCATATGCTACTATTTAGGAATATCTCTAAGCCTCGGACTTCAGTGGAACAAATGCACATAATTTTATTCTGGCAACCAAGAATAGTTCTTCAGATGGAGCTCTGTGCAACTCTAGCAAATGCTGCCCTGCACAAGGAAGTAGCAGCCCAATCACCAGGAGCATAAAGTATGCCATGAAGGTTGCAATTTGTGTAATTGAATGACCAACAGAAGACACCTTTCTGCAGCTGCTTCCAGGAGACTCCATCTCACAGCAATGTTCCTGACACATACAGAAATTATGAGCCTGCTCACTCATGCCTGAGAGTTTTTGTCCTGAAAGTGAAAAAACTCTTGTGCAGGAATTAAATTTCTTGTGAAAGTTTTTATAATGCTCCTGAGCACTCTTACCCACATATCATTGTCAAATTTTTATATTGAAAACCCCACAAGGATGTCTACATTCTAATCCAAGATGTACACCTCTGTACCTTTTTGGAACCTAGGGAACATAGAAATCATAAATTCCAGGTGGTTATTTGGGCTACTGGCCATGCTGGCCTTGTATTGCCAAGGTGATCCAACTAAATGAGAAGGAGTGAGTTGGAAAATTGATATTAAAAATTATTAGACTTCAAGCTACAAAAGCAAGTAACATGAGCTAAAGGTGCACTGAATGGGCTCAGCATTGAACTGAGCCTGTGTAAATTTAGAATTGCATTGTGCTCTTTGGGCTTATGAGTACAATCCAGAATTGGCTGTTTGGGAGGAGATCATGACTTCTGGGGTATAATCAATTCCTTCCCTTATTGTGATTTTCTTTTGGAGAGATGCATAGTCCTAAATGTCATCTCACTGCATTTAAAAGTTTTTACCTTTGTAGACCAGCCAGCCCAATAAGCAGAGCATGGGCCTTGACATAGATGAGAGAGGAGCATGTTCTTTTCTTTCATTAGTCAACAAGATATCAGCTCATTTGTCAGACATACCCCAGGCCTGCAGGTCAGAAATGTTCCTGCCATGCAGAACACAATCAGTTGGCTTTTATAGCCATCCACTCACAATAGTTAGTGGACCCCCTCAGCTCATCTTAACCTAAATAATTACTTAGGTTAATTAACCTAAAAATTAGTATATAATTATTACTAATTTTTAACAGACAGCCTGCAGACCATAGATCAGCAGAAGGATCAACATACAGATGATCTCACTGCAGGGATTACAGCTCCTTAGATCCAGAATGGACCTTGAACCATGTGTCACACCAGAAAATAATATAGGAAAAAAGGATTATCAAGGATGTTTTCAGTCATTCAGTCCTACCCCACATTCCCATTTAATCAGTGATTATACATAATGCTGAAGTGTCCTCGAAGCCTCAGCTGCAGACAGTTCCCTAACACCTTACAGCAAATTCTAGACCTGGAACCATAACTGTAAGTGCTACAAGGAGAGAACAGGAGGAATCAAGGGCACTGTCACCACTGTATATTGCAGCTTTACATGGTTGCTAGCACATGTCTAGCAAAACCAATTTCCCCTCATCATGTGGTGTGCAAAAAATAACATCTCCAAACTGGTCGTGGGGAAGCAACAAAGAAAAAAGGACCGTGCAAAAGTCAGACTAGATTTAGCAAATATGTTTCTGCCTGAGTTTCCCCTCTTTTCTTGGATCAAAGTTCACACTGTTCATCAAATATTTTGGCATTGTGGGAGGTAGAGGTCTGTGCTGAGGGTGATGAAGAGAGGGCAGCCCTGTGGAAGTGATGGTCCCTTCCCCTTTCATTAGCTCAGGCTCAGCTGTTTGCCGGTTTCCAGACTGAAAGGAGAGCTGAGCGAGGGGACTTTAATTTCCCTGGGGACAGAGACATCATCAATTATCTGCCATTCCCTGCTGCAAGCTGTCAGCGAATAGGGCAGAGGAGCACTGATAGGATTTCACCTTATCCCTTGACTCACTGATGGGCTCATCATTCAACTGCTGTGCACTTAGCATGGGCAGTACTAATTATATTAATTACACTTCTGTACAGGGTGTGCTTATATTAGCAGTAAGGAGACTGGTGTATTTTTAAAAGGAAACATCCCTGGTTCATTAACTTACGTAGATTTAAAAGTGTAAGCATACTCATTATAACCACTGCTGAAGTGGATCTCTGAGATCAGAAAAGCATTTAATATAATTTTAGATGTGCCACTTGCATTATATTGAGAGCAAAATTTATACTGCATGTAGAAGGCAGTAGCATTATATCACATAACTGCTAAATGTAGACTTAGAAATTTGATCACTACCTTGGCATAGCACCAGAATCCCCTTAGTACTGTTCAGCTGTGGGGATACCCATCAGGTCAGTAAGAGATCTGGGTGAGTCCTTGTGGGCTGAGCCTTACTGAAATTATACTTGTAACTACATCCATGCATACCATCAGGATACAACTGTATTGTTAAATTCACAGGTAGGTTTATTAGTTGATAGCATCGAGGCCTGTGAATGGTTTAAGAGGCAGGAAAATAAACCCCTCTCAACAAAGGATCTCACAACAATGTGACAGATACTCATCACTCAAAGTGCGTTTGCAAGATGTGGGTATCATAAATAATCCATCAATGCAGTGCCCATGTGCAGCCATTGTCTCTGTGAATCTGGGCCAAGGGGCTCATGCAGAGTCTGCAGTTTTCTGAGGTTGGTTGGAAGGATCTGAGATGTCAGTAATATTAGTTTAAATCTTAAGAACAGATTGTGTTTGTACCACAGAGTCAATCTCTAACCTGACCAATGGAAAATAACTGAACAGAACTGGGAGATTTCACCAGTTCCGATTAGTTACCTCCTTTTATCTCAGTTTTCTTCTGTACAGAAATTAAACATACATTATTCACCAAGGTTATATATAATATATAGGGAGAGGCCACAAGCCTATCTGGGCTCTGAGTTCTGACCATTTTATGCAAAAGCAAAGCAAAAGTAGCTCCAGGCAGGTCTTCAATTTGCATTTCAATTGCACTTCTTGCACATTTTTTCTGGTATCTTGAGGACAAGTCTTAGCTACTAAAGCCTTTCAAAGCCATCTGAGTGCTTGAGCAAAATAAAGAAAATAAATAAGTACATTCCTTTTCCAAGATTATTTATTTTTTAAGTTTGCCCAAAGGAAAAGAAAACCAAAACAGTTCCAATGTTTCTGCACAGTCACACATGGACACTAAGATTCTGTTCAGAGTGGAAGTCATTCATGTTCTGTTCACAATAATAGAGAAGAAACTCATCATGCAGAAGATTGCTGGCATTTTCATAACAGTTTTGTATCTAAAGTCCTTATCTTTTCATAGCCAATGTGGTCGTGATTAGCACTCAACTTCAAGTTTTGTTTTATGTCACTTATTTTTTAAGGAATGGTTGATGTTTATACAGCTAAATCTCCTCTGTCTGTCAGTGTTGTTTAGCTTCTACTGTCCTAGGTCTCCAGATGTTGCCAGGGTGTATGTGTTAATCATCCTGTCAAGCGATGCAAGTGCTGAACACTTGCAAGGGATTTTCTGCTCCTTGGCACTCTGAACCCAATTTTTAATGCAAATCCTTGTATGGGAGCATGCAGATTGCAGCCTAATTGTCTCAAGGTTGTTTACAAACCCAAAGGGAACTTGCTGCACAGACCCCCAGAGTACTGTGGTCAGTGGTTTCCGCTCTGTCTCTCAGGAGGTGGCTCTCTGTGGAGTTTGAACTGTTAGGCATGAGCTGGCATAGGGAAACTGTACCATCTACAGATATGTGAGGTTTGACCCTGGGAGCTGCAAAATGCCTTCTGGCAAGTGCTCTGCCAGATATCAGCAAGCCTAAGCAGAGCTCGGCCCTGCAGAGGTGTGCAGAGAGCCTTATGGAGCTACAGGTGAGTACAGGGCTAAATTTGGGCTCTCACTGTCCAAAGACTCAAGTACCTCCAGCTGTGGCTGGAGCATGTTTATCCCTGTGTGAGTTAGCCAAACTGCATCCTCACTGTGGTTTCCTCTGAGCTTGTGAGGTGCAGCTGCTCCTGAGCCTCTCTGCGCCTCTCACCCTCTCCTCTCTCTCTCCTGACCATGGATATCTGCCCAGTACAGGTGCTCATGGTCCTGGCCTGCCTGAGAGCAACTTCTCTGTCCCCGGGGTTTATGCTTGCTGTAGTTAAACTCTCTGAGCCCTGAGCTGGATGGGCTGCACCTGGGTTAGGCCAGGGACATGAATGAAGTCCCATCAACTGCTGACCACAGTGGAGGAGAAAACTGTCCTTGACTGCACCCCATGTGGTATCTCTGAGGCTGTTCAGTCAGGGGAGCAGCCCTCGCTTCCGAAACAGAAAGATGTACTCTGGTTTGCTTGTGCAATAGAGAAAATATCTCATTAGCAGTAGTGCTGGCAATGCTGGGACTGGGAGAAGTGTTTCTGGCAGAGGCCTTGCAGAAATATTCCTGACAAAGCAGCTTCTTGGGCAATGCAGTCCCCTCAACAGAGAAGCAGTAGCTCGCCATGGCACCTACTGCCAACTCAAAGAGTATTTGCCCAGCTTAACACGACAAATTAAATATAACTGAGCAGTGCACAATGCCTCCCCACTTATTTGCTTTCTGCAGTGAATGTTTGCCATGCAAGCACCACGTAGCTCTGGTGCTTATCATTAATAAATATGTTCAGTTGTGAAGGCTCACAGTGTAGATCTCTCTGGCTTTCACAAATGGCTGCTTTTTTGGGCATTTGCAATCATTCCTCATCTGTGGGGATGAGAGGGCAGTTTAGACTTGGTGTCACCCCCTCAGCTCTGTAGGGCACAGTTTCACAGAACATCAGCTCCATTGCCTGCAGGCAGCTCCAGCCCCTGCCAGACTATCCTGCTTCCTTACCAAGCTCATCCCTCAGCCCAGCTTTGGGGTGAAATTAACTGGGGGCATGGGGCAGGCTGGGTCCAGCTTTTAAAATAGATGGAAAAAAACTATTAAAACCCCTCTTTTTCATGTTCTGTCAGGTTATTTTTAAGCTGGCCTAGTTTCTCAGTCCATTTCACAGCACAATGGTGTCATCAGCAGAGCTGACAACCCAGGAAGGATGGTTCTGCAGGATGGGGGAGCCACTGTCTGGCAGCATCTGCTGACCAGTGCCCTCTTCTCCAGCATCCCCCTTTCCTTCCTGCTCCCTGCCTTGTTGCCTGGCCTGTGTTGGCCATGGTGCTCCTCACAGATCAGTGAGGCCTTTGCTCTTGCCAGAGCAGCACAAAAGCAAGGCAGCAGAAAAATCAATTTAATTGTCTGCCAAGGGCAGAGACAAGAAAAACAGTGGATTAAGGAGGAAAGGAAGATAGAGGCATCCCCCTTTTCCCTTGTGGCAGCAGATAGAGCTGCTGTGAACTGTAGCACTTCTTTGCTATTAATTTGTGGATGGATTGAAATCATCCTAGTTTGGTGCAGATGCCAAGCTGGGCATTGGAAATGAGCACACAGAGGGCAAGGGATTCCTCCCTGCTGAGCCCCCCTGGACATGTGAAATGCAGAGCATACAGTGCCTGGAGCTTGTTTACTCCTCTCTCTTCACAGTGGAGAGCATCCCTCTCTTATCACGGCATGTCATGGCTGCGCGTTCACCCACCACGTCTTCCTTGTGAGCAGCCCCTGGGCTGAGCAGCCATGGGAGCAAGGATCAAAGGGGAGCTGCAGGGCGTTCAAGCTGTATCAACCCTTTTAAAAAATTATTATTATATGTGATCACACTTCACAGTGACGGTGAGCGCCTCCTAAGCGCTCTGCACGCTCCCATAATAATTTCCAGGACAGATGGGGACACTGGGGCTGGGGGTGAAGCATGCCAGGTGTGGCAGAAATTGGGGATGGTGTGGGATAATCACACTGAAGGATCCAATTTCTAGTCCCACATCCAGACCCTCTTTGTGTCTCTGGTACATTTTCAGTAGACACTGGGTTGTAAGTCAGAAGTTAAAATAGGACCATTTTGTCTCTGAGTGGGGATGATTTAGCAATGCAAACAGATTTGTGCTCTGGCTTGCAGCCCCTCTTGGGGTTCAGGTACCCCTGAATGTTGCTGATGGACACCAGGCTGTCCGGCCTCACCGCCTGCCTTTTACCGTAACTCCATCGTCACTGACATGCTTTCTGTTGTTTTTCAGGAATATCTCCGAGGCTCCCTGAAATCATGTCAATAGGATCACATTCATTCTCCCCAGGAGGTCCTAATGGGATTATTAGAAGCCAGTCCTTCGCTGGCTTCAGCGGGCTTCAGGAAAGGCGGTCCAGGCAAGTGCCTTTGCTCTCTAAGGGGAATTTTGAAGTCAGGCTGTAAGAGAGCTCTGGGCTGTAGGGGAGGAAGGGGGGAAGGAGATGAGAGAAGACTTCTTTCTCTCTGACTTGCCAAATTAAGTGTCCTAGGCTAAAATGTCTCTATAGATCATTTGTATAACTAAGCTGTTACCCTCTGCCTGTTTGCCTCTCCCCCATTAATGCAGGGCTTCCTCATGTGCCTCAGACCTGTGAGAGAGTTTCAGAGAATCATTTTAACTTATGCAGGGATCTTTTCAACATGTGAAATGTGCAGGAACATGATACACTTCCCAGCACCCCCAGTTTACGACCACAGCTGCTTAAAAGATAGTTTTCTCATTGCTGCACCACTACAAATTCAAAACAAAGCCATTTCCCTGAGCTTGGCTGCAGAGCCTTTCTGTGCACTGCCCTTTAGCTAGACAGGACTTAGGGCTTTGAGTCAGGCATACCCAAGTCATCCAGTCCCTGATGCTCCCAGAGGCTACTTTACAATTGATTTTAACTTGTGTTATCTCCCAGTGCCAGACCACCAGTTAGCAATTGAGGAGGAGCAGCAGGCAAAGGGTTGCCTCCCACTGTCAGCCCACGTCAGTGATAGTTGTTTGATGCTGAGCTACTCCCAGAAAAGTCACCAAAGAGACACCTGTATGCAGCACAGCTGTCCTCACTTTGCCATACAGTCCATAGTCAGGACCAGTGGTGTGAGGCTATCCTCCAGAAACACTCTTAACCAAATCCCAGTCTTTCTTAGAAGCCCACAGGCTAACACCTGAGATTATGTGGGCTCCTCTTTCCTTTTAGCACCTGAATGTAGCTCAGGCCTCTCGTGGGCTCTCTGATGTGAGGTAGGACAGGCATGGTACAAGACAGAGAAATGTCTGATGAGTGTTGGACTCAGCCTGGCATTTCCAGATGAGCATTTGTGTCTTGGGAAGGCAGTGGACACATCAAAAGCTGACAGTGCATGTCCCAGGCTGCTCAGACTCTTAACCTGTGAACAAATGCAGTCCTTTAACTGGCAGGCACAGAAGCAGATTCATTTTTGCTAGCAGAGATAATATCAGAAGATTTCTTCAAGCTACACTCCTTTGAGATTTCTGTGATTTATAGGGATTTCTTCCTCTTTGATGTTCATTTTGCAGGTGTAACTCATTTATTGAAAATTCCTCTGCGCTCAAGAAGCCCCAAGCAAAGGTGAAGAAAATGCATAATTTGGGCCATAAGAACAGCACCACGCCCAAAGAACCTCAGCCTAAAAGGATGGAAGAGGTCTACCGAGCCCTGAAGAGTGGCCTGGAGTAAGAGCCTTTATCCTTATTGTTGATTGAAGCTCTCTGTGACATTTTAGAGCCTAAAGAAACAAGAACAGGGATCCTTCCTTGTAAGAGATGAACATACACCTCTTGAAGTCTTGATTGTAACACTTAGGATCTAAAATATTTGTATGGGAAATAGGAGTACAGGAGGCAGAATCGCATTTCTATTCCCATTTTGAGAAAAGCTCCCAAAGTCTGGTATTTCAGCATTAGATTTTTTTTCCCTCTGAGTTTCCTAGAGTCCTATCAAAGGCTTGTATTGCTTTTCAGATAACATCCCAGATGATAACAGGGCTTTTATCAGCCAGATACAGAGGCAGCGACTGAAAGGCACCAGCCCATACACTAAGCAGCAGATTAGCTTACTTGAAACTGGTTGTTCAGTGTGAAGAGAATATGGAGCTCTTACACACAGTTAAATAAGTGGGCTCCTGTCTATTCCCATAAAGGCAGCAGGGAGCTGCTTTTAGGACAGGTCAACGTAAATGAGTTTTTGTCTGTAAACACATGCAGTGAGGAAAGCCATTTGTCAGGCAGATTTTCTCTTAGGATGGTCATCAGCCAGCTTGGTATGTGCTGCAGAGCTCATGCATCGTCCTCTGGTTTGTGTTTGCAGTGAGTATCTGGAAGTTCACCAGACAGAGCTGGATAAGCTGACTACTCAGTTAAAAGACATGAAAAGAAACTCACGCCTGGTACGTGCCACCCTTTTTCATTGTGTAGATGCACAGTGACCTCCTTGAGGTGCTGGTGCAGCCAGGGGATGGGACTGGGATACAGGGAATTTGCACAGATGCTCTCCTTCCCTTCTAGCCATGGTCTTGTTTGTGATTTCTGTTGACTGTCAAACATTACTTTCTCACGGTGCTGTTGTGTTGTAAAATTAATCACAGTTTTGTGTTTTCTTTTGCAGGGAGTCCTGTACGATTTAGATAAGGTATGTTACTCCCTTTGACACTGACTTTGCAAGGAAGCATTAATATCCATACAGTGTACATGGAAGCCTCTCTCAGAGGGATTTATTAGCCATGCCAACACCTGTATTTTCAAAGGAAGATGTCCCACTCCCCTCCTCTTCCCAGGGGCTCTGGTATTGCTCACTAGTGCAGCCCCAAACACTGTGCTCACTAATCTGGCATCAAATGTACCCCATAAACCCTTTTTCTAAGGTTTGCCAGGTTAAACTGTCTCTGGGATGGGCACAGGCAGAGAAACAGACCCCTGCCAGGGAAGGAAGGAAGCAGAGGAGAGACTTCCTTTTTCTGTCAGCTGACAGCCATTAAATCCATTCCCTTGTGCAACTTCTCCCAGCCAGCTCCAGTCAGATGGGGGCTGACAGGGACACACCAGGGGGCTGGGGAGGAACTAGGTCAAGCCCCAGTTCATTCTTGCTCCTGCCAGTTCTGAAGAAGGAAAAATTGAAAGTATATTTTCCCTGCAGGAAAATTTGGGTGAAAGAAAAGCTTTCAAAAATATTTCCTGAACAAGTCTGACACTTTTTTTTCCATCAAAATGCCATGCTTGGGTTTACTCTCAAAACCAGCTTGCTGAGGAAGAGAAGGCATCTTGAAATGCAAAACCTGATCAATACTAATACAGGATTTCAAAATGCTGAAAATACTATTTTTTTAACCTAAAAAAAAGCTCTGATTTCTTTTCTTTGTTTGTTTTTAATAGTAATTAGAAAAATGTAGAGAAATCCCATCAAATAAAAACTTTTTTATTTAAAATTATATATGAGGTACAGAAGTGAAGGAGCTCCATTGTCAGCAGCATCTTGACAGTGGTAGGGTGGCACAACTGATTCCAGATTCATGGTCAAGGAAACCCTGTGTGTGTTAAGGAGTATCTCAGATCCACAGGGACTAGCAGAGCTAGTGTGGCAATGTCTTACTGATTTATTTAAAGGTGCCTCACCCTCTGCCTTCTCCTTTCTTTCAGCAAATCAAAGCAGTTGAGAGATACATGAGAAGGCTGGAGTTCCACATTAGCAAGGTAATGAGCTCTCCTATCATCTTTCTTCTGCATCTGTTGCTATATTATTGAGGAAACAAACCCTTGGCCTCCTGCTACCCCTTTGTGTTAGGGTGGCCGCTCCCAGATACTGTATTTTTTCCACAATAGGCTGGTTGTCAGAGCCAAAGAAAGGGTTTCCATGTAGACCTCAAGGGCCAGCCGTGCCCCAAGACACTTCCATGTGCATTTTGGTAGAGGGAGAACATAGGGCTGGAGACTTGCTGGGGAAAATCTATGTCACAGCATGCTCACTGTCAGACTCTAGGTAGAAAGAGAGTTGCATCTGAAAGCAATTTAATTCAGCAGTTATCTCCAGCACACACAGCAGCTAGTTTGGAATTATTCCTGGATTTCACTGCTAATACTTTTGCTGCATGGTTTGGGGCCCACATCCACTTGAATACATTGGTGAGAATATTCGGTGGAGGTACTTGTGATTTACACTAGTACATTTTAGAGCTGGACAAAATCCATGGCATGTATTCTCCCCACTTACAAACATATCTGCTAGTGATTAGTTTCTTTTTTGAGCCTGACAAAGGAATGAATTATTTTTGACAGATGAAATGTCTTTTGAGAGTCATTTGAAAAGCATTTGTGCAGCCTCAAGTCCTCTAATTATGACAACCTATCCAAACCTTTTCATTTCAGTCTTCCCTTACTCTTGGAGACAAAAATAAAAACATAATTCATGAGGCGATAGACTGAGATTTTGTTCCCCAAGCCACCTACTCTCTTGCTGGCAACATGAATGGCAAAAATTGGTACTTGAAGAACATTTCCATTCAAATCCTTCCCACTTCATCCTGCTCAGAGCTAATAGTTTCTGGGTTTATAATAAGAGTGAAAAGCACCAAACGCAAGAGGTACTGCTGGTCAGTGTAACTCACGCTTGCCAAGCACTTGAGTTAACTTTCTGTAACCCACGGCAACAGAGACAAAAGGAACCGAGTGTGGGGCATTACAGCCCACGGGCTTGGGCAGGTGGAGAAACATCTTTGTTTCTAATGATAGAGAAGGTTTTTTCAGCAGTACTTAATCAGGGCCACAGAGGTGCCTTCTGTCCTCTACCTGCCCCTGCTCTGTAAAGGAAGCAAGGCAAGGAAAACGGGATGCACAACAGCAGATCCCAGTACTTGGGGAGCAGATGAGCATGTCCTAGCCACACTCACATGGGCAGGAGCAAGATGTCAGTCCTGGACCAAGGCTCCACCCTGATGTCAGAAGTAAATACCAAGTGACAGCTATTTATAGTAGCTGTCTTTAGCTTGCTGGCTTGCAGGAGAAACAGGAGTGAGTATGACTGCAGAAAGCTTTTTTTCTAACTTCATAATGGCAAAATGCTACCTGTGTCTTCATTACCTTTTGCTGAAGTCTTTCACTTTACAAAGCATTCCCTATTTAGGGTAGGGTGCCCTCAAGTCAGAGGTTTCAGCCACCAGGTATCCACAATAGCCTTGTAAAAATCAACATAAGGCTTTGAAGCCATCAGGAAGACAAGTCCCATTCCAAACAAATTAGCAACAGCACTTTTTGTTAGAGGTTAAGCAGGCTTGTAAAATGGGATTTAAAACATGCCTGGTTTGTCACATCAGGCTCATGACTAATGCAGCAATGCAAAGTCATAGACTGATGAAGCCAAGGTGCTGATGCTTTCATAGAGAGAAATTCTGTGATGAAAATCCATTACTGAGCAGGAGCACTGTGGGACACAGGGTGATCACTTGATTTCAGAGATAACAGTGGAAAGAGTTATTTTAGGCAAAACCCAAATATTCTGTTTTAAGAGGGACATTAGAAGCAGAAAGAAGAGACTGCTTCTTCCACTCCTGTCCTCCTCCTCACCCTGATAGTCAGGTTAGAAAACCCACATCTTCTCTGACAGATTTAGTTAATAAAAGTATAAACCACTATATATAGCTGGTTTGTGTATACATATATATATATATAGACACACACACACACATGTATACGTACACCAGCCTATACCACTGTAGACTCTTAATGAGCAACTCAGATGGAGTAAATTCAGTGCAGGGATTAGACGGAAAAGGGAGACTAAAGCATGAGACCTGTAAATCCATTGTCCTCTGAAGCTAGATCCAGGTGAGACTTCAAACAGTGTGTGACTACATTTTGCAAGACTTCCAGAGTGCTCACAGAATGTTGAGTCTCTAAGTTATGTCAGAGGAATGTAAGAACATAACTAGGGAATTATGTAAATGCCTGGAGGGGGGTTGAAATTCAAAACAGTTTTTTAATTTGACATCAGCCCTTTACTTATGCTGATTTTGAGTATGACTCCCAGTACCTAGAGGATGGACAGTAAGAATTCAAAATATCACCCCAGCTTCCAATACTACCTACTAGTCAATCATTGCAACAGCCTTGATCCATGGCTGACATTAGGGAACCAAAGCCGCTGCTGGCCCTGTTAAATGTGCCATTTACCACTTCCAGTCTGATTTGGCAGTGTGGGCATTGCAGTTGCCTTTTAAAGAGCTCTTCCACACTGAGATGTTTGAGAAGCTGGCTGCATTCCTGCCTCACCATTACGATCATATGGAGAGTATGACTGTGCTCTACCAGACAGGGAGAACAGGAGTAGCAATGCTTGAAGGCATGCAGGGCAAACAGGTGAATTGCTGGCATCTATTGTTGCTCTATTGAGATTTTTACAATGGAAGTTACTTTTATCTTGTGTTTCTTTTTCGTAGACTGTTAACAGTATCACAGCTTCATTTCCTCAGCCCCTCAATGGCATATAATGGTTTGGCTGAGTTTTCTTTTAATGCAAATGACTTCATTGTGTTGGTTTTATTTTGCTGGGTTTTCTGGGTTTTTCTTCAGTACACTTTCCTTGTTCCCACTAGGTGGATGAGCTTTACGAAGCCTATTGTATCCAAAGACGACTCTGTGATGGTGCCAGCAAAATGAAGCAAGCCTTTGCAATGTCTCCTGCCAGCAAAGCAGCTCGGGAGAGTTTGACTGAAATCAACAAGAGCTACAAAGAGTACACAGAGGTACATCCTCATCAGTTCATTATTTTCATTCTCACACTGCTTGAAAGCCATAGTAACTTTGCCACTAACTTCAGGAAGAGTTTCATCCAGATAGAGGAAATAAAAGCAAGCTCAGCAAAGAAGAATTAGTATTTGTTTTTCTTCAGGTGAATGCCTGATGACTTACAAAGACAGGTTACATGGGCCCAAAGAGTTACTTGAAATGACAGTTTAGACTCTGTGAGAGCAGGTGATACCCAGGAACTGCAGCACAAGAGCAAAAGCATAAATCTGCTCCAAACCTACTTAAACTCCAACTATCTCCTTCCCACCTGCAGATTTAGGGATGGCAGGTTGTCTGGAAATCGTGTATACAGACATGTGCTGCATCCTACCTGTTGCACTTGCTGTGATCAAAATCTGTTTTAGCAAACAGGCAGTAGATGATGAACAACAGTCTAATAATGTTGCAAACATCCCAGCACACAACCTCTGACAATCTTCCAAAATCTGAAGGAAGACCTGGAGAGGGTCTGATACCCATCTCCCACTGTCTTTTTTCTTAATGTAGTCCGTGTTTCTTGAGAGATTAAATCATGCTGAGAGCCACTTGGGCTCAGAACTGCTGCTGCTGGCACACGTCTTGGCTGAAGAGGACCAGAACAGTGCCCAGGTTATGCTCCAAGGGCCACAGCTTCCCTTTTGCCATCAGGAGCAGCAGCATCAGTGAGCAGCAGCAGAGGAGCATGGGGTGGCATCTCACTGTCAGCAAAAGCAGGCGTCACCCAGCTGCCATTTTTGGGGCCAGACCTAGCAAAACAGCAAGGATGGCTCTGAGATTGATTTTATTGCAAACTATCTTTCATTTGCATAACAGAATCTGTCCTTATAAACAGACCTTTAAAAATAAAAAAGGGGGGAAAAAAAGCCCAAGGAGGGTTTGTCTGACATCACTGTTTTCTTTTCCAACACAGAACATGTGTACCATAGAAGCAGAGCTGGAAAACCTATTGGGGGAGTTTTGCATCAAGATGAAAGGTAATTGCTTTTTCACTTTTCCCTTCTTTCTCTGAAGCAGTAGCAGTTGCTGCGCCCATGGGTGAGGGAATCAAGACGTGCTGTGTGACATGTATTTATGACAAGTGGGGTTTCCCACACCCATTGCTGAGCCTTCAAACCCCCAGCTGACACCCCTGCCCACTGGAAAGGATCACAGAAACAGCAACAGCAAAGCTTACAGAGAGACTTTCTGAGATTCTGCTGCTTGCTTTTGAAACTAATTACCTCCCACAAAGACTCCTCCCAACAGCCAAAGCAATTCAATTTCGAGGGCTGCTGTACTTTTTGCCTCTATTTCAGTAATTTTTTGAGAAGATGACTGGGAAATTATGTGAATTTCCAGGGAGCTGAACTTGAAATTCAAAATACCTTCTTAATTTGACATCAGCTATTTCTAAGTCCTTTACTTTTGCTAATTGTGACTACTGCTATTTTTGACCAAACATAAAAAAAAAGAAAAAATATGGGGATAGTTTTACTAGATAGCTCCATGATGGCATTCACATTTCCATTTTATTCCTTGTCTTTATGACAGGGCAATTTATGGGTTTGAACACAATGGAATCAGTTTTACCTGAAGCCTCAGTGGATCATCAGGTATTGCTAATGCTGTTATCTCTTTAAGACTCAATGTCTTAAAAGAAGAGATTGGGAGGGGATATCTTTTTCAGATCTTCAATCACTAGCATGAAAATAGTTCTATAAAACAAAATCAGCATCTAAATATTCATGAACTCTTAATTCTTCACTTGAAATCCTGCCATTTAAAGCATCCACAGTATTGCTGGTGGAGTTTTGAGAGCTCACAAATCTCACACAGGGTTTTGATTCTGCCTGCCTTGTCACAGTTGTTTCCTATGATTGCATTGCATAAGATTAAGATTAATCTTAGATTAAATTAAAATAGCTACTCTGTGCTCTTATATTAAACAATTGCAGCAGCTGTTGGAGTTCTCCTAGCTCCATCCCTCAGGTTTTAGATGAACACACAGTGACTGAGCTGGATATTTCTGTACAGAAATCTGCAGCAGAACCACGGCATGGACATGCTGAATGAAATAATGCCACAGAGTATATAAAGGGATTTGCCAGCTCCTTTGGAGCATTCTTTACTTGCTGTAAATGCAATGCACAGTTCCTGACAGTGGGACCTGTTGCAGAAGGTGTCACAGTGTCACAAATGGCTGGGCTGAAGAGGTGTAGCCTCTTTCGTATGCCGAATCCTCTGGCAGAACTCAAGGGCTCTGGGGAAGGCAGGTACTGCACTCACATGTAGAGCACAAACCACCAACAGCAGCTGCTTATGAACACAGTTTGCATCACATAAAGAAGCCCAAATTAGAAAAGAGCGAAGAGCAATGCCATATTAAGTATTCTCTAATTAGGGCATCTGAGATTTCTATCTAGATAGTTTTCCCTAGGAATAGGAATCCTGTAGGACAAGCCAGCCATTGCTATTGCTAAGGCTTGCAACAGCTCTGGCACAAAAGCTTGCAGATCGCACAGCAAGTTTCCCCCTTAAGTTATACTGCAGCATATCCAGCTAACTTTAGGATCTAATTTAAAATCAAAGCATTCCTCTCCCCAAAGCTTATCTGTTCCTAGCCATTCCAGTGAAAGTTATTTTTATTTTGTGCCCTCTGTCACTTACACTGAAAGCAAGCCAACCTACACAATGCTGTCAGGAAGTAGGGGAGCTGCACAGCGCTTTTATGACTAGTATTTAATGGGGGAAAAAAGCCTAATCATTTTTCAAAATCAGGATAACAAATGTGCCGGCAGGCTTAGATAACTGGTCAGGATTAATCAGTTGTTGTTTACCAGGGTAACCAACCCAGTGTGGAAATTCCTGTATGGAATTCGCATGTCCTGTTACGATGTAAAGTGCCCTTGTAGCTGTTTGCAGTGCCAGGACAGCAGGAGGTGAAAAGCCCAGATTTTTCACTCAAGGGACACCAATACCCTGGCCTGACACACTGGTGGCTCTGCAGGACGGAGCCCACCACCATCAGCCATGGTCCAGCACACCAGCAGAGCCACACGTGCTGCATGAGGTGCAGGTAGCCCTGTGTCCTTACCCCTGCCACATGATGACCCTGTCCCCTAATTACGTACACTGACCCCCCAGCAGCAATCTCCTGTCGTGTCTGCATTACAAGTCCAGTGCTTTCACAAAGGTGTGATGTTTGAAATTGTACAGTAGAGCCATTGGTTCCTGCCATTTTTTTAGTCCCCAAAAGCTATTCAGTCACCAAAAATTTGCTTCCTGTGAAAGAACTTATGCCCTATTGTCAAGTCAGCCCTAAGCCCTCCTCTTCATCATGCTGAAAAGACTTGACCAGCCTGGTTAGACCAGTGACAGCTCACAGACCTAGGCATCCATATGGAATTTTAAGCTGGAGTTTCCTCACCCTCCCACCCCATGTAGTGGGCAAAGCAAGGACCTTTTATTTTTCTCAGATGCTTTTGGTGATGTGTCCTAGCAGAGATCAAATTCACTTACAAAAGAATGCCTGGGGAGAGAAAAGCAGTGGTGGAGTGCTAGTAATCTTAAATTATTTATAAATAGTAAATAAATTAGAAAGGAATTGGTAATATGAGCTCTGTGCAAGGGCCTCTCTGTTCTGCTAAACACTAAGATGAGCAAAGAACTCTTTTCTGGTCAAAGAAATGGAAGAGGTGGACAAGCAGATCACAGGGACAGTCCACGACTCCATGCAGGGATTGAGTTGCTCCTACAGTCCAGCTAGCAGGACTAATTCATCCCTACAAATAAAACCAGTGCACTAGGGTTCCGCATACCTGCCTTGATTTTAACACACCCCTGTATGTTCCCTTGTGGTATTCATTTCTCTGCCACAGGCTTTGTATGGGGCCTCAAGATGGTTTCTCTGGGAACTGCAATGCTAGAGGCATAGATTTACACTCACACAGGCAAAGCCTAAATTTTTATACCAAAACAAATGCAATAGCTACATACTGAGGGGATCTGTGAGGAAGGTGAGGCTACCTCTGTGGGAAAAACAGCCAGTTCAATCCTGGAGAAAAGCAGGTCAGCAGGCCAGGAGAGGGGTGATAATTTCCCTAGGATTTCAACGTGGTCCCTCAGGAAATTTTCATTTCATATGCACAGTGCTGATGTAAAAGTAGCATTGTTATGTCCTACCTTAAAAAACCCAAAAACTCTGAAACCAAACATATATCACAAGTGCTTTGCTGTACTACTTCTCCCACTCTGGGGAAAAATGGGATTAATCTCATGTTACAGATGTCAGTCATGTTTTGTGCAGCACTTACTATTGAAAGACACTCAGCTATTATGGGAATGATAATGTTATGGAAACACCAAGCAGAAGGAGCCCATGTCGCTTGCTGTGTCTCTGTGAAGATGTACTAAAAAGGAATCTGTGTTAAAGTGTGGAGCTGGGTCGGGGTAGCGTTGAGCAGCACTACGTGGTGATCAGCAGCTCGCCTACACCTCACCACAGTCAGGGCTCTCAGCTCAGTGTCTGAAGCCAGATGACATCAGGAAGCTGTTTCTCCTTTTTCTATAATTATTATATAAAAGGAAACTTTAAGCTCATGTAGGGAAAAAAGGTGGAAGGTATAAGTCTTTCATGTGCAAGAAACCACAGCCCAGTGAATTTTATACGAAATAAAGAAAATAAGGAAGCAAATAGAAAATTAAGATGGGGGACTATCTTGGTTTGAAGGGTACACAGGCAGCACTAAGAGGGTTGATATAAACAGCAGCTGGGGGGCTGCAGGAGGCTGTTGCTCTCTTCTGTCCAAGTGTGGCAGTGTCCCTGGGCACCCCACTGCACCCCACTCCTGGGCTCAGCTGTGCTGGGTTGCCCAGGCCCTCCCACAGCCCCTCTGTGTCTTTCCTTCTCAGGTCTGGCTGGCTTCGCTCGGCTCTGCCCAGGAGATCAATATGAGGTATGTCTGCATGGGTTTATTGTTTATTTAATAGCAAAAGGATGAAAAGGAAGGCAGATTTCTGCTGCTTTTTACATCATGATGAAAAAAAACCTTTTCACATCAGCAGCTCAATAAACAGCTGTTATTTTTCCTGTATGTACTCTGAAAAACCTTGCAGTTCTCTGTATGTCTGCCTTTGTCAGGGCCCACGTCAGAAGACCTGGATTTTACAATCAGAGAACGGGGTGATGGCTGTTCAGAGAACTATGAGCTTTCTCTTTTAGCTTTTAAAAGTCCTATTTGTGACAATCATTTCTAATTCCCATGGAAAAGAGCACACGCCCCATCCCATGCACGTAGGGCAAAAGGAACACATCCTTGCAAGCACCCTTTACTGAATGCATAGGCTCTACTTTACCACAGGCAGAGTAGCAGAAAGACACTGAATAACCATTTCTTGAGACCCAGGTGTTACCTGCTGCGAGGCTTCAGGATCTCTGGTCATTGGAATGTTTCAGTAGAGAACATCAGGAGTGTGTTAATTAGAGATGGATTAAAATAAAAGCCTCCAGCTCTACCAGAACAGAACTAGCCCTGCAAGAAATTTGCAGTGGATTGATAGTGGATCCCTCCAACCAGTACTTCCTAGATGACTCAATCATATATTCATTTGTTCCCACTCTCATTCCCTGTGATGAATGACTCCTGCTGCTCTCATTCCTGCTTCCTCTGTGGGGCCAGTTAGTTGGTGCAGGTGTCTCCTAGCCAGCCCAAAGTGGTCTTCCTGCTCTTGATGCTTCACATTGGGTTACTGCATATGGATGTCATTCATTTCCATCATCAGACAGCCAAAACCTCACAGCTGGGCAAGTCTCTGATGGGGAATGGCCGAAAGCTCACCTGCTTGGGAAGGCAGCCGATCCAGCAAGTCATAGATGTTAGGAAACACCACAGGTGCTCTCATCCTGCCCTTCCAAATAAATCTCCTTTGCCCTGCCACTTTCCCTGTACATAGAATTAAATGCCTCACAGCTTTGTTATGAGTCATCAAGTTCCATGAAGTTAAATGCTTGGGTGAGGGGTGCACTACCAAAAGGAGCAATTAGGAGAGCTGAGAGAGAGACAGATCCTCCAGGACAGATTTTTCCTTCTGACCCAATGGGAAGCAGAAGGGCAGCACCCACGCCACTAATTCTTCCAGCCTTTCTCAGACCTTTCCCCCAGTTCTGTTTCTGATATCTGTGCATCATGAGACCAGATTTCTCTAGAAAATAAAACGAATTTTCATTTTTAGATTTTCATGCGTTACGGTCGCCAGCGATGGAAACTGAAAGGCAAAATAGAAGTGAATGGCAAGCAAAGCTGGGATGGAGAAGAGATGGTTTTCCTGCCTCTCATTGTTGGACTGATCTCCATTAAGGTATGCTTGCTGACTCCTTTGCCTGCAAGCAAGGTAGGAGTCAAGAACCTGCCTTCTCATGCACCATCAGCAAAAACACAGAAGCAGATCATTAAACTCTTTAGAAATGAGCCATAATTAATATTTCTGACACACCTACTAAAGTGCTGTAGTGTTGTCCAGTTTAGATACTACAAGACTAATTTGTTTGTGTGAGATGTGATTTTCTTCCCAAAACAGAATCTTTCTTTCACAGTTCATCCCTTCATTGCCCCCACCCTCCCAACATAGTTTTGCCCTGGCTTTCCTTCCAACAAGCTTCCAACCTAGAGATACCCATTCTCTGACCCCTGTCTAGAAATTGCTGCTAGAAACCATTCCAGATGTCCCTGGTTAGGAGCTTTAAGAGAAGAATATCTTGAAACTTTTAGGGGAAATGGCCCACTTAGACACCGCAAAGACTTTGTGAAAAAAAATGCAGGTGATTAGAAAACACACCACCAAAATATTCCCAAATGCATGAGACAGTAGGTTTTCAATGAAAGGCAAGTTGTGACACAGAGTGAGTCACTCTCCCCAGTCTAACAACACAGGTTTAAGTTGGAAAGTTAGGAGAGAACACATTTTTATAGTAGACAAGAATCTCAGTATTATTAAGGTTAATGTATATATTCTCTACCCTTTTTGGACTCTCTCCAAACACTTCCACAGAAAAGGTTCAAGAACTGACTTTCAAGCAGACAGCCAAAGGCTGGTTTGTGTAGGAGCTGCATATAGAACTGTCACTCTGAATTTCCAGGCAAATATATCTCTAAACATGAATAGTGCTCTACTCTTACTGTAACAACATACGCGGAGATGATTCCTTAACAGGAGATCTGTGGAAGTCCTCACCAAAGGCCATAATTGGTGCAAACAATCACATGATTCAGAGTTACAAGAGAAAAATACCTGGATGAGAGCTCCCTTTGGAATTATTAATTATGCCAGTTACATCAGGAGATTGCCAGTCAGGAATTTGTCAACCGCTGAGAGACTCTACGCTCTCCCTGTTCTCACTCTTCCCTTGGGCTCTGGTTATTGTTAGTGCAAAAGATCAAATGCAAGACTAGACAGCCCCTCGGTCTGAGCCAGTGTGGTTGTTCTCACACCCATAACAAACATAAAGAAAACATAGAAGCATGATCATACACGACTGTGCATTTCTTAAATAAACTAAAACACAACCACCACCAAACCCCAGATTTTTTCCTCAAGTAATGCAATAAACATAATCATATTTTAGAAGCCTTTTAGCAAGAGGGCCAGGCCAGACATTCAAAACTGTTATCTTGGAATTAAGGATTGCAATGCCTTGAATAGTCCTAGATATCCTTTTCTTGTCTCTTACAGGTCACAGAAGTTAAAGGACTGGCTACTCATATCCTTGTGGGAAGTGTAACCTGTGAGACAAAGGACCTGTTTGCAGCTCGGCCTCAGGTGGTTGCAGTAGATATTAATGACCTTGGCACAGTAAAGCTGAACCTTGAGATCACCTGGTAGTAAGTAGAACTGGTTGGTCAGTTGGTCAATCAATCAATCAGCTGTAAAACTTCAACCAAAATAAAAATGGTTCATCCGTGTGGGTTGGTCTCTCCATTGGTCCTCCCTGCTGAGGAGGATTGGGAATGAACTGTGACCCAAGTTCGGTATATGAGAAATAGTTCATGGTCAGCCACAGTTTGCCTGCTTTTCCCGTGGTAAAGAGGGTTGTGCCTAGTTCCAGCTGTTAAATTAGTAAGTACTGACATTACAAGTCATGGGAAGCGCTTAGTGATGATAGATCTCAGAATTGCCTAAAGCTTATACTTCTTCAGAGCTTAAAAAGGGCACATAACTGAGTGCTCATATAGCCTTTTTTTCTTTAATATTAAAAAAGAAGTGTAAAAATTAGTGCTGGATTTACACTAGCATAGTGAAGTTCAGGAGTTGGCCCATTTTAAAAGCTGGATTTTAAGGGCTTCATACACTGCAAGAGTGATGGGAAATCTCCTGATTTTCTCTATTCACATTGATCAGCATAGGTGAGCTGGTAGCCTTAGGATACCAACCCAATTCTCACTGTATTTTTGTGAAATAAGTAAATGTCATTTCTGAAGAAGCACTGACGCATTTAACTTTTACAATCATGTATGCTGTTTCTTGTAATGCAATAAACATGAAGCCAGCAATAACAGCTCCTGGTTTCCTTTATAATGCAACAGCTCTATTAATAGCTGAGCACCTTTCTCATTAGTATGTGTGACACTTGGCAACTCAAATCCAAGAATACTTTTCATGTGAGAAGAATAACGTCAGGCTATGCTACATAAATGATTTCTGAGTGAACACTTTTATCAGAACCGAAAACCACACTTCTGAGACTGCTGTCTAATTAACAACATTTTCTTTTAAACACTTCAGTTTAAAAACTTGCCACCTCTGGGTTTTGATGTGCTAATAAACCACCTTTACAAAAATCGTTTCTATGGACCTGAAAGTCTCTCTTGCTCAGCCTAACAACCTTTTATTTTCTCCCCTCTTACTTGTGTATCTGTAGCCCCTTTGATGTTGAAGACTTGACCCCATCCACAGGAAATGTGAGCAAGGCATCTGCTCTCCAGAGGAGAATGTCCATGTACAGCCAAGGCACTCCTGAAACACCAACCTTCAAGGACCACTCGTTCTTTGTAAGCTCTGTTTGGCTTCATGTTTATGTAATGAGAAACCCTAGAGCAGCTCAAATACTGCAAACATTTCATTGCTTTGCACGTCTAAGCTTTTTTTTCCCTGGTTCCAGCAGGTTACCCTTACAAATACTTATAAAGCAAGTGCATTCCTAGCTGCTAATCCTAAAAGAAGGTGACTATGATGCTGGCGTCTTTGAAACTATGTGGCCAATTAATGCATACCTCTTCTTCTTGCCTGACTGCTATAACACTTGAATAATCTTTAAAAAATGTGTTTTCATTTTGCAACAGTAGTTAAACAACCATCATAGCACAAGTATTTTTAAGTATCCTGTGATAAAATTTGCCCCTGTACCAAAGATATTCACAGGGTGTTCCTACATTTTGCATGAATCTAATTCTGAATGCTTAATCAGGCCATCTGTACAGAGATTAATTTTACAAGTGCTGCATCCCATGCCTGTAATTTAGTACTCTGCTACAAAGCATTCATTTAACTTGCACTTCCTCACACCCTCTTTGCTTTAACTGTTGAAGAAATGGCTGCATCCCCTGCAAGACAGGCCAAAGTTGACAATCTTAGATGCTCTTCAAGACACTTTCTTTGACAAGCTTCGTCGCAGTCGCTCTTTTAGTGACCTGCCATCGCTCAGGCTAAGCCCAAAAGCAGGGCTAGAGCTATATGTGAGTCCTGGTTTTCGCTTGGTGAAGGATTTTTTCCATCCCTGTGTGGCACCTCCGTTCCCACGCATGCTTCGTGTGTTGCTCTCTGTTGCAACTCACTCATTTTGCTGACTGATTAGAGGGCAGGACATAACTATGAGCCCATGTGGCTCGCATTAAATCAAAATTCCTCCTGGTTTCTACAGAGATAATGATCAGAAGTCAACTATCTGTGGGCAGAGAGCAGGGCAGGAACACAAGCCAACAGTGTTCTTAAAAATCACCTGCTACACTGATTGACGCTCTACATTTGCCTAGTAACATGACTTCAGAAGCTAAAAGCATACCCATGTCAAGGGAAAAAACAAATAAATCTTTGACTATGATTTTGTTAAGGGAAAAAGACTGTTAATAGCACTGGAAAAATAATGCAACTTAGACCTTATGCAGCTTAACAACATGAATGCCTACAGTTCTTTCCAGCAAATTGTCAGCAAAATAGTAGTTGCCTTCCATCTGTGCGATGCATTTCCGTGAGTTGGCCGCTTAACAAAGCAAGATCTGTAGGTCAGGTAGGTAGGTTGTGACTCCTGTAGAGATTTTTCCCCATACATCAGTCAGAGATGAACATAAATATATGCCCTGATAGATGCCTGCTAATTGTGGGGCCTGTGTAGGCTGGTTTTGCTTCTTAAATAATCAAATGCCTCCAATTTTGCTGTCTCATTTAAGCAGAAGCTCATGTTGGATGGGACTTCTGTATAACTCTTGTTCAACAATTGTTACAGGCATCCATGCCACATGCAGAACATTGAACAAAAAGAAATAGCACAGTACAATCATGATTAAACCACCATGACACTAGAGAAACTTTTGGAGCAAACTGTGTTACATTTTACAGATTGCTACTTTAGAAGTCAGAAAATAAATAGAGCAGAAATCTGTAATGGGTAGGAAAATGCAGACAAGGTGGCTTACATACAATGCCACCAAAAAGAGGCATTGTGCAGGACC
Organism: Lichenostomus cassidix; assembly: GCF_008360975.1. Classification (NCBI taxonomy): domain Eukaryota; kingdom Metazoa; phylum Chordata; class Aves; order Passeriformes; family Meliphagidae; genus Lichenostomus; species Lichenostomus cassidix. The sequence continues at coordinate 92,311,799 of NC_139482.1, forward strand.
TAGAGCAGTGCACTGGAAATGCTGAGAGAATCTAGCAGGGTGAGCAGAATTCATGTCTCTCTTCTGGAGATGACTTGCTAGAGCTCTCTGTTTAGCAAAGAGGTGCTGAGTCCAGGTTTTCCAGCAGTTTTCCTGCTGAAATTAAGGAGCCGTGTCAGATGAAAGCAGAAGTTCGATTTGAAATATTTTTTCCATCTCTCAAGTCTTGAATGTTTCTTTAATCTTCCTCCTTGCCTTTTTCTTTCCTGGGCACATGCTGTATTTTTTTCCTCCTTCCAATGCTGCATGAAAAACATTTTCTCCCTATTATCTTTTCAGTCGAATTTGCCAGATGATGTCTTCGAAAACGGGACAGCGGCCACCGAGAAGCGGCCTCTTTCCTTCACTTTTGGTGACCTGCCTTATGAAGATGCTGTGCCCCCTGCCAACTCAGCAGAGTCCTCTTCTGCTCACGTCAGCTCCAGCCCTGACATCACTGTGACCTCCAGCCAGCACCAAGCCCTCCAGTCCTCCCAGAGCTCAAGCCTGGACTGTAGCAGCAGCGACTCCCGCAGAGACTCTGTCGCCGAGCCAAAGGACCTGCCGTCCCACGGAGAGGGAGTGGTGGCTGAGAGCAAGAACACCCCGAGGGCAGCTCCTGAAGTCTGCCAAAAGATCTCTGATGCTGGGAGCGACCGTGTCTTTGTAGAAACAAGTGTCCCGGTGTCTCTCCTGCAGGAGACTGATGAAGGGTCAGAACTCAAGCCTGTGGAGCTGGATACCTATGAGGGCAACATCACAAAGCAGCTGGTCAAAAGACTTACATCAGCAGAGACACCCCTGACCCCAGAGAGGCTGCCATGTGAGGGATCCATTAGTGGGGAATCAGAAGGATATAAGTCTTATCTCGATGGAAGCATTGAAGAAGCCTTGCAAGGGCTTCTCTTAGCTCTTGAGCCACATAAAGAGCAGTATAAAGAGTTTCAGGACCTGGATCAAGAGGTGATGCATCTAGATGACATCCTAAAAGTGAGTACATTTTCAGAAAATACTACCCTAAAAAAAATCTGAGCGGGTAGAATCTCTTCCCCTGCCTCGCAAACATCAAAGTAGGCTTTCTGTAGAATAGTAGAATTCCCTGGTAGCAGTAGATTTGCTCCTGCTTGGAGCATCCTTTCACAATGTTGAATTTTTTAACTTTTGTCAGCAATGTGCTTATCGTAGCCTTGTATCCTCAAGCAACAGATCTTTTATCAAAACCTGGGGGAAAGAGAAAAAGGTGCTATGACAGAAGGGTAATTAAATTATGCCCTTCTCTGAACCCTTTGTGAACTATTGTGAATCACCACTTGTGAACCCATTGCTTGTGCCACACTGGAGATCAAATATAGCTGAACTTCTGCCTTTGAAATCTATGAGTCACATCCTCAGTGGGTGTACTTTAGCAAACTACCCCTGAACTCTGTGGAGCTGTGCAAAACTATGCTAGCTGAGGATCAGGCCTTGTAGCCATAGAAGCTGAATTTTCTAAATTGCCAAAGGGGTTTAGAAGCACAATCTCACTGAAGGTTGCTGTCCCCGTGTCACCTAGGCTTCTTCTAAGCCTTTTCCTTTTTCCCTCATTCATTTTCATAATGAGAGACATCCTGTCATTGCACCAAAAGCACAGTAAAATGCTAAAAATCAGAAGAAAAGGGATTTGCATGTGTGTTGTTAATATGTTTACTGAGGATCACTGTGACTTGTATCTCCCCCATGAATAACAACTCATGACACATTACTGTGCAGAGTATTATATGGGAAATAATCATTTCAAATGCTTCATATTCATATGCAAGTTGGTCTGCTAGTCATTTAAACCTCATCATTCAAAAACATGGCTGAGGAGGAAGCAGGGAATAATTTATTCTTCTGCATTATCTTTTTACAAAGAAACTTTAAACTCCGTGTTTCCACTGGTTTTTACAGCTGCATGGTACTTTCCCACATTAAGTGCTTTTTCTGACAGTCTCCAGCCCCTGTTTCTTGTATTATTTATTCCTAGGGAGGTTCAAGCACACAAAGGTACCATTACTATTATTTTCTAACTTGGTACAAAGAGGTCAACTAGCCAAAGGGCAGAAGAACAATGGAGACTATTTAGACTGCTTTGATTGGAATTTGCAAACAGACATGGGATGGGGGCAGAGAGGATGGACATGGGCAGACAGGATTCCTGCACCCTTGAGATGGATGCCTCTTGCAGATCTGTTAAAATCTGGGTGTCACCTATTGATCAGCTCACAGACTGGCACTTAGCATCACCAGCAACCATGCTGGGCTCCTCATGCAAAAAGGTTGAGCTGGAATTCAGCTGTGGCTGAAGACACCTCTCTTGGCCATATTAGATGAGCAGAAAATGACCTGCATGTTGCTGTTTGCTTTTGCCTGAAGAAGCTGCACTACCAGCCCTGAAGGAAATGGAAGCTGAAACCATTGGTGCTGCACAAGAAACAGGATAAAGCACTCATCCTTGTCACAGATGTGTTGGGAAGTGTGTTTGATCAGCTAATGACTGTACAGTCAGTTTAAGGACTCAAGCATCCTAAGTGCTTAAGTGTATGACCATGAGGATTGTGTGCAAATGAATTGGAAGAACTCCAACCCTCTTCAACTCTAGAGCAGCTGGTGCTGAATCTGAACTCCTCAGAGGCCAATGCATTTCTTTCTGCGAGCTGAGACAAAGTCATGGCTCTTGCCTGGGACTGGAGAATGTGGTTTGTATAATGGCACCAATGGCTCATGTCTGTTTCTGATCAAATAATCACATAGTGTGAAAGATGTTGAAATCATTGCACCAACCAGTGGAGAGGATCCCTCGAGTTACATCTGATTCTTCAGGGTGTTCCTGGAAGCAGCTCTGTGGGCATATCTGGATGGATCACCACGTAGTGCCAGGGCCTTTCATACTTCCTACAGCAATGTTTCATTTGCATTTCTTCCCTGCAGTGAGGTGGAATGATTTCCCCCTCTCTCTAGCACCGTTAATTTCTGAGTTACAATATTGCCTTTCTCTGTAACCTAGGAATCTGATGCCTTACTGGCTTTTCCTCGATAAGCCATTTGGCTTCAAAGGCCACAAAAGTCCTCTCATTCCATTAATAAATGTGCAGATATGGGACCAAATTCATTCCTGGCTAAGGTCTGTTGGAGTTACATCTGGAATAAATCAGATAGTGCCATTGGATATGTATAAATTGGCTTCTGTAGCTAGAACAGCAATTAAGGAATGTGCCTTCCCCTTTCAACTTCCATTGCATTAATTGCCATCATTCCTTTTGGACAATGCCAAGAGCTGCGAAACTTGGATTCAAAAAGTACTTCTCATTTCTATAAAACACATGGAATTTTGCCTTTGAGGGTTTTCCTTTGGGGAAGAGAGTGGGTAGCATGACAAGGGGAGTAGGAATGGAAGAGTTTTCCCAATTCTCAGGCTTTGATTGTATATGCTATGAATATGAAGGCTTGAAATGAAACACCCAATAAAATGAAGTTTTAAAAATAAAATTAAGAATTTGAAATTTTAAGCTTTATCCTTTTTTTTTTCCTTATCTTTCTGTAGTAGCTAATATCTGGGGTTTTCATTGGTTCGTTCTGCCTTTGCAGTGCAAGCCAGCAGTAAGCCGAAGCAGGTCCTCAAGTTTAAGTCTAACAGTTGAAAGTGCTTTAGAAAGCTTTGATTTCCTGAACACCTCTGACTTTGATGATGAGGATGGTGGTGGTGTGGAGGTTTGTAATGGTGGAGGAGGTGCAGACTCAGTATTTTCAGATACTGAGATTGAGAAGAATAGGTAAGTTTGTAGTACCTGCCAGCTGTGCTTACGCCAAACTGACACCCTGGCTCTTTGTCACTAACAGGGGATCCTGGTGCACAATTTATTCAAGGAAGACTGACTAATCCTTGATGAGTTTTAGGGTCAGAGGGCTCCCCGTGGCTGCTGCATACAAAATCTTTAGCTTCCAGGACCACTTTTTTTCCCTGTTAAAATATATGCAATCTGTCCTCCAAAGCAGAAGGGTAAATTTAATTAAGCTGACATCAATACTGGCAGAGCCTCTTCCTTGACATAGGTTTGGACCTGGCTTTCCTTGGATGTAATTACTAATTCCTCTGTGGTTTTTCCCCCCTCCCTTTGTCTTTTCTCTCTAGCCGAATGAGTCTTTGCAGTGGATTAAGCTTGTCAGTAACAGTAACACAGGGCCAGATTTAAGCAGCATGATGTAGGTTTCCTTTGGAATGGAAGAGTGATGACTGGTACTCTGTTCATGGCCCTGCGTGTTACCTGCCCTTCTTTCATCACTTTTGGTCTTTCTGAGAAAAAAAACCAAGAGAAATCAAAAAAGCTATGGTGTTGTGCCGTGGGCTGCCATTGTTGTGTGACTTTAAGATGCTGTGCTTCAGTCATTAGATCTTAAAAGCATGTTTGCATCCTTTGAGCTGACACGATGCCCAGCAGGCACGTAAGCGGCACTAGAGCTGGAAAAAAAAGAACGGAACACTGTTCCCTCACACCCTGCACTTTCCAGCCAGGGAGCTGCACTACTCACAGCTTGCTTAAAGCAATTTGAGTGCAACAAGCAACCACCATGCAGTTCCCATCATCTCATGTCCTCATTCCAGAATAAGACTTGGTGGGAAGAAAAACTTGGGAAATTGTGTTGCTTGCTAAAGTGGCACTCTGACCTCAGTCCGGTCTGTGCTGATTTAAGGATCTAGCTTCAACCAGTTAAAATAGAAATTAAAATTCCTTTTTTCCCCTCTGGCTCATCCCCAGACAGTGCAGATTCCCACTTCCATTTTTAGATGTGTAAGTGTGTGACTCAGTGTAAAGATTGCAAGTGTTGAAACTTCTGAACTTGCAGCCAAACACACTTGCCATCTGGGGACTGACCTCAGGCTTTGTATTTAAACACAGGGAGGATCATTTGTACTGCAAGACAATATTGGAAATAATGGTTGAAGACACAGTAAGACTAACTGTACACTCTTACAGAAACAATTGGCAAAGTAAGCTGTACACATTGTGTCTAAAACAGCATATGAAAACATCATGGCTCTTACTTCAGCAGTAGTTTTTCATTCCTTCTGCAATGAGCCCTATATTTGGCAGCAGGAGGACTCTGAAAGCACAGAGCTGTTCTTAGCAGCTCAGTGCTTGGGAAGGTACAAATTGTCATGGTGCTTAATCCAGAGCAACTGGGCAGGTGATTCATCACAGATGGGAGAAAGCTGTCACCAGCAAGGGACACTAACCACGGGTTAACAAAGCTTGCTGTTGAGGGCATCACATCACTCAAGGCAATCCAGTCAGGGGACAGGTTTGTCCCCTAAATGGGTATGTCTCTCCTGCACGCAGCCAGGGCAGCCCTGCTCCTTTGTGATGTGATGTGCTCATCACCGGGTTTCTGGGTGCTTTCAGCTCTTCTGCCGTGCTCTTTGCTCATCACTGTGTGTGTGAGTGTGGGTGTGGGGGTGTGTGTGTGTGTCTGCTGTGGCAGCAGCCAGCCCTGCACTGACCTCCTGCTCCCTCCCTCCTCCCCAGCTACAGGACAGAGCACCCAGAAGCCAGAGGCCACCTGAGCGAAGCTCTCACCGAGGACACGGGCGTGGGCACCAGCGTGGCTGGCAGCCCCCTGCCCCTGACCACAGGCAACGACAGCCTCGACCTAACCATAGTTAAGCACTTGCAGTATTGCACGCAGCTCATTCAGGTACCAGGCCTGCCTCCTTTGGGGCGTGTATTTTAAAATTATTCCTCCTGCAACAAGCAGGCTGGCAATGTCAGTGCTGCTCCTGCAAGGCAGTGGGAGCACAGGGCTGGGATAGACACCATGCTGGGGTAGGATGGTGACTCCTCAGCCCCAGCCAGAAGTGCCTCCATTGTTTCCATCCTGGCCCATTTTGGAGCAGACCTGACATGTTAACTATGGGGCACTTGGCACGAGCTGTCCCCTGAGGGGCAGTAGGGGACAAAGCATCCCCAATTCTGGGTTACAGACACCTGCTGGCTCCCCTGGGAGGTCCTCAGTGAGGTTGGTCCCCAGTTAAGGCAGCCCATGTCTTCAGAGGTAAAACAGGTAAAACAGAAGCCCTGTCCCCACTGTTTAACTGAGCTCCAGATGAGGCTGCAGAGTTCAAGAGCAGAAATTTTTGCTGATGAGGCAGAGAGATTCTGTCTGCAACAGACACAGTGAAGGCGGCATGAGACAGCCCCCCTGGGACATCAAAATTGTCAGTTCATGCTCACAACTAGAGGGATTTTTCTGTATTTTTTTTTCAGAGCCCATGCACAGTAAATGTGAATTTAGATATCCAGTAAGTGAGGGCATCAGGATCTTCCTGATGAAACAAAACATGCTGCAATTTCCTCTTTACAATTATTTTGCTATTCCATTTTAGATATAATTAGCTTTATTTTCCCAAATGCTTATTGAAGCAACAGAGCGAGGCTGATTCCAGCACCCTTAGTGCTGATCTGGAAACTCTGCTGACTCACAACTGTGAGAAAAAGGGAGGCTTTTTTGTTTCAGTATGAGAGCACACAGTAAATACGCAGCTGAGTAAGGTGAACTTGAACTGCATCCACACACGGAGCAGAATTGGTGGGAATGTTATTTACGTAGACTGCTAAAGAACATGAGGATGTCAGCAGTAGGGAGTATTAGCAAGGATTAATTAATTAACAAAATTAATAGAAGCACCTAAGTAATAGATCAGAGCTGAAATGGAGTGGAGAAAGAGCATCCTATGGTCTTCCTCTGCACAGGGATGTCCTGAAAGTCTACAGCCTATGTTGTGTGAAAGTCAGACTAATATTCTTTTCTGGCTTTAAGTCTTATGGTGATGGGTTTCTTTAGCTTTGTAGAAATCACTTATGCAAATGGCTTCTTGGATACTCCGGTGTGTGGATCTGGAATTGAAGGTATTGAAGGTACAAGCAGTGATGCATATCAGCCAGGACCAAAAAATATCCCAAAGACAAAAAACTTTTTTAAGTTAAGGAGATCGTGTGGTTCCAGGCAATGAATTCCTCATCACACTTCAGATGTTTTGGAATTTTTTTTAGTTTTTTCTGAGGCTGGGTTTTTGGTTTTTTATTGGTTCAATGACTCCTTTTTGTCTCTTTCCATTTGTCTTCACCAGCAAATTGTGTTCTCCAGTAAAACACCCTTCGTGACAAGAGACCTCCTGGATAAGCTGTCCAGACAGATCCTCGTGATGGAGAATATTGCGGAGATCAGCACTGAGAACTTGGGAAACATCACCTCTCTTACTGATGGTAAAAGACAGCTTAGGGGGTTTCCTTCTGACAAGGGTTTGTTTGGGCATGTGTGTCTGCTGAAATAATTGCTGTGCAGAGCTGCCCAGCAGTGCAGGAGATGCCACTGTAGTAAGGGCTGGCTCAGGGTCACCAGGAGATGAAGCAGTCACCACAGCCAGGCAGGTGTCACCTACATCTGTCCTCAGCGCCAGTATCCAGAAATATGCAAGTGAGAAGAGAAAGGTCTTAGCCAGCTTGATGTGCAGCAGGTGGAGAGATGTCACTGGTGTTATTGGGTGGGGATACTGCCATCTCTGAAGACCCAAATTCTTCCTCCACCTTTCTTTTTTGAGGAAAGGCAGGCTTTGCATTACAATATCAGAGGCATAATACAACTCCATGAACATTTTCGTTTTCAGTCATCTCTGTGGAGTATTACTTAGTTATTTTTCTTTTTGCATCTATTTTAATACTTGGAAGAGTTTGACAAGCACGTAGTTACCCTCATGTACACTCTGGCAGGATAGGTAAATACTACAAGGTGTATTTACTGTAACAGAAAATTGAGGCAAAAATTGAGTGACTTGCTTGAGACCACAGAGCAGTGCTAGGACAGGGACCAAACTTGTGCAGACCTTTTGTGGTGTTCCCCAAGTATTTTGTGCAATTTAAAAGGAAGAGACATCTGTGCCAAGAACTTGGATCAGGAGCAAATTTTCTCACATTACCATGGAAAACAGAAAAAACATGTTTCAAACCTGAGGTGAGCACTTGGCCACTCTCTGTGAAGGTAATCCTCAGGGAGACCAAGCAAACAGTAACTGTCCATGAGTGGGGATAGGGTGAGATTTCCTCCACTCTTACCATCTTTTCTCAAAGTCGCTGCTTCCAGCATTGCTTTGTTTCATCATTCATTTTGTCTTCTCCAGCAATTCCAGAGTTCCACAAGAAGCTGTCACTGCTGGCTTTCTGGATGAAGTGTACTGGCCCCTCAGGAGTGTATCACACCTCTGCAGACAAGATGATGAAGCAGCTGGATGTCAATTTTGCTACCACTGTGAATGAGGAGTGCCCAGGACTTGCAGAAACAGGTACAAACTGCTGCAAAAAAATTGTGTCAGCCATCAAAATGGAGAATAGTTGTGTACTGGGCTTTGTTTTCCAACCCCTTGGAGATCTGTTTGGCCACAGCTCCAAGATCTCATTTAAATACTAATGCTACAACTCTTGAAACAGTTTTGGCCCAAAATAATGAGATCATACTAGGAGAAGAAGGTGAGGTTAACAGAAAAGAAAATACTATTTTAAGGCTTATGAGCTAACCAGAAAGTAAATCTGTTCCCAAATACAGATTTTTAAGTGATTCAGTGAAGCAGGAATCCTTGCACTTAATTTTGTGTATCTATACAACTTCCACACCTCATTACAGTGCACTGTAATCCACATTCAAGTGAGTTTGTCTGAGCCTCAGACTAGCATCCTGCATGCCACACACTCCTGCAGGAATATAAAAAATAGCAAAGCCAAATCCTGCCTCTGTGCACATCTCCCCTGCCTCAGTGGCACTGCAGAGATGTAACAGGCAGGGCATATGGAGAGGAGATTACATTTCAGGATATTGTTTAGGTAGAAATGATGCTGTATGGATTGCATAGGAAGCTGCACTAGCCACCTGTAAACTGGCAGAGATGCATCCTTACAAAGATACTCTGGTAATGAGAGCCATATAGGGAGAAGGCCTGTCCAGCTTCTAATCTAACCACAGTTGAGTTTAGAAACATTGGGAAGTGTCTGGCTTTGCAGGTGCCATTCTTTCTTTCTGGTTTTGAAGTGGACTGTGTAATTTTGCCAGCAGCTTTTGCTCTCACTAACCTGTCCCTTTGTCCATGGCTGCTGCAGTGTTCAGGATCCTGGTGTCTCAGATCCTGGACCGGACGGAGCCTGTCCTCTACTCCAGCATGTCCTCCGAGACCATTACTGTCTTTCAGTATTACAACTACTTTGCCAGCCACAGTGTCAATGACCTTGGAAGCTATTTGCTGCAGCTTGCAAAAGAAGGTAGGGTATATAAATTCTGCTGGCTAATTAGAGAGTACATCCCTGTCCTTGTGAGCTCAACACAGAGCAGTTCAGCCCTGAGGCTGATTTTACAAAAGGAGGAGAGAAAAGAGACCTAGAAGTGCCCTGGCTGCTAAGTGAATGCACCTGAACTGTTGTATGTGTCAAGGGAAAGGAGCTGATGCAGATGGACCCTCAGTCATTTCTATTCCTGTATTCAAATGGTAAAAAACTGCGTTGAAAGCATTGTTTTTTAGGAGATGGCTGATGGTGGTGGGCTGAGCCCAAGGTCTGGGAAGTTTTCTGTGCCCACAGCTTGGAGGATGTCTTGGTCTTTTACCATCTGCTATAGAGACATGCTCTGAAGTGCTGATCAGTTCTCAGGAACCAAGGGATCACAGCACCTCAGAGTTTTGAAGGCTCTGCCACCAAGAGCTAAAGAGAGAAGCAGATGCTGCACTAAGTGTGCTGGACTGCAGTTCCTGGCAAGCCAAGTTCTCTTCTCTGTTTGAGAGGAAGTCTGAGGAACCTTACCTAGTTTTCCTTTTTATTTGAGCACACTAGGAAGCTTTTGCTCAAAAGCCTGGAAGCAAAATGGCATTTCAACTCACCTCTGAAACTTAGCCCTGGCTCTTGTTGGCAGACATCAATATGTGCAGGAAAAACTCTCACAAAAATGCTCTGAAAGTCAATACACTGATGAGGATATGTCATTTCAATTGTTAGAGCGAGAATTTACATCTTCCAGCAGAAATTAGAGATTTGACAGGTAGGCCTTTAGCTCTGGGTAGGCCTAAGTGCTGCAGTATCCCACACAGCCCATCTGCTTATCTCCTCCCTTGAAGAACATCTGAGAAACTGCCCCAGCTTAGAGCCAAGACAATTCCCATGCAGACACTGCCATGCTGCAGTTGCCCAGATGGAGATTTTTTCATATGCTTTGTGTGTGTAATATAAATCAAGGATTGTTAGCAAGGAAAGGATCAATCCAAAATACTGAGATGACAAAGCAAGTAACACAGACCCTTTTCTTGCACTTCTAGCATCTGTGGTTCAGGTGCTGCAGTCAGTGAAAGATGGAAAACTGCAGCAAAATGTGTCCAAAATAAACTCCAATAACCTTCCACCACAGCAAGAAGTTTTGAGAGCTTTGGCTTTACTTCTCAATGAAAATAAAAATGAAGTCAGTGAGACTGTGGCATCACTTCTGACAGCAACTGCAGAAAACAGGCACTTCAGGGAGAAGGTAAGTGGCAGAAAATCACCTGTTGCATGACTGACCTGTGTCATCATGACTTTTTTCTACCTGTATGTCTCAAATATCTGTGCATATAAAATAACTGCTCCAAGCTTGATTTAAACTGATCCAGAGGGATATCCTGTCTAATTTTTCTGCACATGTGCAGGTCTGTTTTTGTCTTTATGCCAGTCTGCTTCTACCTGTCATTACACTAAACAGGTACTAACCAAAACTGCAAATACTTACTGAGTGCTGTGCTCTCCAGCTAACTTCCACACTTCAGCATTTCTGTTGCCCTGTCTCAGACTTGGCTTCAGTCCAAGGCTTCAAGGTAACAGTCCCCAGCATCACCAACACAAAAAGATGTAGGTCTCAGATTTTTTTTTTTCCAAAGGAGTCTGCCATCTATGGAACTTCCCACCATTTTCAGAGGGATGGACTGCCTTGGGCAAACACAGCTCAGATATGAGATCTAAGATTTGAGTCTATCACTGATACCAAAAGCAACAAGCAGGGCTAGGTTAAACACAGAAGTTAAATAGAGGGGAGAAGGAGGAGTAAGAAGAAATTAGGGTTTGCCTTCTACCCTTTCATGGCAGACCTTTCCCTACTATCCTTCTTCTCTGTCAGGAAAGAGGAAAAGAAAAGGCAGGTGGAAGAAGAAGAGTGGTAGAAGGAAGGCAAAGGGAGGAGAAAAAGGAGCTCACACTCTGCTTCTCTATCAATCCAGTCCCCTCTTTGCTTGCCCTCCCATTTCATCTTCCATTTTTGCAGCCTCTTGGTATTTCATACCATCCCTCTGCATCCCCATCTTCCTGGAGGCAGCATCTCAGGGAAAACACAACTTTCTCCTGGAACAGGCCTGTGTATCTGGTACCTGGTCTGCTGCCTGCAGGAAGGACGACAGTGTGCCTTCTGTGAGGGTATTACACAGCCTTGTGCTGCAGATGAGATCACTGGACAGCTGAGTGATGCTGAGACTTGCTGCTCAGCAGTAGCTGCTAATTTCTAGGGCCAAGCAGTAAACTGGTCTAGCAGCTCATGTTAACCTTGTAATCATTATTTTAAGTCCCTGTGGGGTCTATACCAACCAGTTCATTATTATCCCTGCATTAAAGAGACCATCCCAAGGGTCAGCTCCTGGGATATTTAGACTCCAAGGCCCATTCAAAGCTCTTTGGTGATGTATGGTGAAAGGCCTTCAAAGATGCCAGATTGTGTATCTCCCTTTAATGTGAACTTTTCCTCACCAAAAGCTGGCCTGAAACTACTAATCTATGACTAGTAGTCTGGCCTGGTTCTGCTGTAGGGAATTATCCCTCCTTGTTAACTGCACCATCCCACAAGCTCAGTGTCTGGGAATCAGGCTGCAATTGCTTTCCCTTTAATAGGGTAGCAATTCCTCCATGCTCCACCCTTCTGCTCCATGGAAGCACAGGAATTTTCATTGCTATTCTTCTTTATCTGTTTTCAGGCCTTGATTTATTACTGTGAAGCATTAACCCAGCCCAACCTCCAGCTGCAGAAAGCAGCTTGCTTGGCTCTAAGATACCTCAAGGTAAGAGACAAGGAATATACTGTGGTGCTTCACTTTACTTTATAGAAAGGACATCTGATAGGTACAAACAACAAAATAGAAACTGCAGTAATAGCAGCAGTAGAGTTTTTGTTTTGTGTTACTGTGCTCCATTGTTTTTCAGATAAAGATGGTTTAGAAGCTTCTAAACCACAAACACCTGGGCTCTGTGACCTTGGCAAAGTTTTATCTTTTGCATATCATCTTTTCCTCCCTCTCCTACTGACTTCAGGAGACTTAGTTCAACATCACAGAAGAAAAAATATTCATCCATAAAGTACTGACTGAGAAGGATAAAAAAATGCTTTCCCAGGATAAAATTAGCAGTAATGCATGTGGGCTGCAGTAGCAGAAAAGAGATATCACAGCTTGTTTTGTGACCAGTGACTGCTACATCTGGGCATTACAGCTACAGTTAGCATCTGGTACCATTTCTGCACTCCAGCCTATGATAGGATGGGAAAATGCACTTTTGCTTTGGTTGTATAGAGCCATGGGAGGCAGCAGCCACCCAAGCCTGACTGGCACAGGACACTGGGGCAAAAAATGTGTTCATGAGACAAACTCACTTCGGACTGTTTCTCCCTCTAATCTGTCCCCTGGATGACAGCTCTAAAATGTAACTTCATCCCAGTCACAACTGATGCCATCCAATACATAATCCAGTATTGTTTAAATATGAAAAAAAATTTCCCTTAAATAAGAAGCTAGCAGGCATCCCTGAGAGGCAATGGTGAGGGACATTACATCTCTGCTGCATGCAGCGTGCAGTGGAGTTTCTGATTGCTCAGGAAAATTCAGACTAGGAACCAGCAGTGGGAGCTGGAGCTAGACAAGTTCAATTTGAGCAGTGTGGCTCTGACGAGTTTTGAATGTGAGAATGGCAGTGGAAAGCTACTGAGGGAAAGTATCATCATTTGACATCTTCAAAGAAAAAGCTGAAGCTGGAAGTTATTACTTCAGAGATGGAAATGCTCCAATGGATAGGTGGCTGTGGATGGGGTAAGCCAGTGACAGTTTAATCCAAATCAGTTGCACAGCTTCCCACTGAATGTCTGAGGGGTTTTCCAGCCTGCAGCAAGCTCTGTGTTGCTGTGGCCCCATCACTCACAAGTATTCCAGCTGTAGTCACCAGTGTGCACCCAGTGCAGACTCACCTGCAGCCACACACAAGTTACCACACTGAAGACAAAGTGGTGAAATTTAATTGCTCTGGTATCAAAGCCCTCCTTCAGAGCATGTAGGCCAGACCTGTGCCCCTTGGATCGACAAGGCTCTTACAAATACTGACTCTGTGGCTCAGTGCCTCTTCCATGTGTCACACTGGGGCAGTACCTGCCTTGCCTTTCACTCATCTCACTTGTAATATTAAAAAGCCAGGTAGACACTGTGACAGCTGCTCTCCCCAAAGATCTGACATTTTTGTATCAGAGAACAGGATTATTCCTTGCTTTCTTCCCAAAATAGCAGCAAGGCAGAAGTATGAAAATATTGGTGAGCACAAGCTTGACATGCTTTATAGAAAACCCATTCCCTAGACCGTGTCTCCTGTTCATTTCCCTGCTGTACCCTTACCCTGGCACTTTTGTGGCCTTGGCCCACAGCCTGTCACCCATCCTACAGTCTGAAGTAGCAGACATAGGGTAGGCAAATTAGAAAGGGTCCACACCAGCAGCAGAAAACACAGCTCCTCCGAATGCTTCCCCTCAAGGGAACCCCATTTCTCCTGTCTCCACCAAAGCCCTTCGCTTGGAGTGGGAAGGGCAATGCAGAGGATGGTTACTATTTCCATACAAGCTTGTGGAAAAACCCCAGAATGTACTGTGTGGTGCTAATGCAGTTCTTTTTTTCACTTCTCAGGCTACTGAGAGCATTAAAATGCTGGTCACGCTCTGCCAGTCTGACAATGAAGAGATCAGAAAAGTGGCGTCCGAAACTCTGCTCTCCCTTGGTGAGTTGCCTGGTTTAGAGCAGTATTTAATTTCAGTTTTTAACAGAGCAGCAGGTAAGATGCCTCAGTTACGCAAATGTGAGACTGCAGATTGAAACAAAACTTTACATAGAGACTCAAACAGGCCAGAAAATACAAATTCTTAAAAATCATTCATTTTGAAAATGAGCCAAAAAGAGAGAAATTGCATTATGTGAGTCTGGAGGGGGAAGTAGAAAAGGAAGAATAGCAAAGGAGAAGTTGAGAAACAAAAAAAATAGATAATTAATCTGCACAGTTTCAGGGCATCAGTATTTCAGTGTCACAGAAGTGTGGTTTTCTGGCCTTTTGGCTAGGCATTAATTTCTACTCCATGGGGGGTGTCCTGGTGTGATTTTAGTTATGCAAACCCTTCAAATATGCTCTCCGTATTTGAACAGAATTTCGTTCTCCACTTCACCAGGAATTCAGTCTGCTGTTGGACATGTTATTGCTTAGGTTATAAAACAGCTAGCACAAGGACACTTCTTTTGAAAAATCTGAGAGATTGTTCTGCCATTCTTCTAGACAACATACAGGGACTGGTTTGGTTCCTAATGGCCAATTCAACACACTAAACTCAATGCTATCTCCATGAAGATACATAGAGATAGGAGCACTTCAGGGAAAAGGACTTGAGAGACACAAATAATTATATTTAGGAAATACCCTGCTTCCTCTTTTTCAGCAGTATAGACATAAAGATGTGGATAGAGGCACTTCTTTAAAGTGCCAGGAAGTGAGAAGTGGATAAACTTTATATTGTCCAAGGCTGAAGTGGCTAAACATCATCTGCCTCAAGTACATCACAGCAGCAGTTGAGACCTTGACAAGCACCATAGGTCATTCAGTAAGACAAGTGCACAGAGACTGTGATCTAGTCATACAAGCCCATCTGCTTCTGTTTTGCTTTAGATAACCAAGCAAATTACATGAGAAAAAAATAATAGTTTGAACATTCAGAACATGTTTAACTTTTCCAAGTAATTTCTGAAATTGCTTCCAACAAGGTAAATTTTAAGAAAGGGTAGAAATTACTGGCCAATCATTACTTTCTAACAGCAGAGGATCCAGTATTTTAAATATTGTAGGGCATAGACATAATTACTATGCTTTATCACTTTGCATTCAGGTGAAGATGGGAGGCTGGCATATGAACAGCTGGACAAATTTCCTCGGGAATTTGTTAAAGTTGGAGGCCGTCGTGGAACTGAAGCTGCCACAGCTTTTTAGATGGAAAAGAACCTGCTAATATTTAACAGGCATTAAAGTAGGATGGAGCTGCACTTCAGTGTGGGGAGCAGGCGGAAGACTTTGAAGAATTTTATGAGAATGTTCCCAAATGTAGCAATTTACAGACTTCTTAAAAGAAAAGCAAAAATTTAAAATCCAGCTTAAGGGTTCCTATTGGCTCCTCATTGCAGCTCATGATGGAACAGTTGGATGCTGAGGAACAATACTTTCTTGACTGGTTCTAAACAAATTATGTAATTGCAGTTATTCAGCCTCAACGAACTCCTGTGAGGTTTTTAGAATTTGGCATCTCCATATATTTTCCTATTATATTTACTTCCTTGAAGTTGTTGTGAATGCTTGAGACGTGCGATACCATATCTAACAAGGACAATCAGGAGGCCACCTGAGCAGGACTGCAAAGAAGCTTTTCCTTGTACCCTGAGCGAAGAGTCTGCTGCCATGCAGTGCCCCAGCAACACTCCAGTGGCAGGAAATGCTGCTCAGCTTTCTCAGTTGAGTCTTGGTAATGAAATACAGGGAAAGTTCTGCAAGTTTTGCCTCGAGAAGCAGCGAGAAACAGCGTGATATAAACCCTGGGAGGCGTCACTTTGGTGACTCATTGGAAATGCCTCCACTGGTCTTTTATTCCCTTTCTCTTGCCCTCCAGCAACAAACCATCATTAATCCAACGATTTGTGAGGGGGATCAAACAATCACGTAGTTTTCTGAAAACTAAATGAAAAGGTAAAGTGCATTTATTTATTCTGAGAAGTGAATACAGCTAATTGCACGAGTCCCCAAAACCATTTTGTCCTGCAAGCTGCAGGCAGGATTATATTTCATACATTCTAATTAGTGGAGCATAGTTTCTATAGAATGATTTTAATATAAAGAACAGAACAAACTAAAGTGAACCTCGGAGGCAGTAATAAACAGAGGGGGAAGTGAAGTGCACCTCCCCTCCCTGCACTGCAAGGATGAAAGACAGTGAGTGCTTCAAACTGTTGATTACGAGCCTTAAGTTAACAGAGGAGGTGAATAGAATTTAACAGAAGAGTGTTCCTGTACTGTGTTCATTATGCATGAAATGCTATTTAGATGTCAATTGAAGTATCCAAATTTGCATAGACAACATAGAAAATATTGCAAACAGTTCACATCAAAAGGAAACCTTGTAAGCCAAAGACTTTGGCAGGCAGGGGTCATTTTGTTTTGGTTTTTTTACTGTGAATGTTACAAGAATGTACATATCTGTATATTTATAAATATATATATTCTTCCTTTAATTAAAGAAGTACATTTTGTACAGTGCAAAATGCTTTCTTGTTTACTGAGGAATATAAACCCTTTTTGCAGAAGGTGAAACAGCCATGTTATGGTTTTTATACCACACCTGTCCCATCCGTTGAATTCTTTCAAGGTGTCCTTTTGTATCTACTTTTTTTTTTTTTAATTTTTTTCTTTTAGTTTTGTGGCATTTGTACTCACCATATTTCCTATCACATTTAAGTTATAATAAAGATTATTTTTTAATTACTAAGCACATCAGTCCATATGTATAGTCACTCTTTCCATCAGCAGCCTCTTCACTCTGAGACTCATAGTTCAAGTTCAGAGCAAGCCAGTTTTGTGTATCATTCAAGATACTTACCAAGAAAGGCTCCACAGGGACTACCGGAAAATATGCTGAAGAGGCTCCAGGATTGTTACCAAACTTGCAGTGATTACTCCTCCCTGCTGGGAAGACAGACTCTCCCCAGACAGAAGACATTCTTTCCATTCATTTTCCCTTTTCAAACATTCAGGCTTATAGCACACACCTTGGGGAATGTAGAACTGCCTATGGAGCAGGGAGCCAAAGCTGCGGAGAGCAGGGGGCAGCTCACATATAGAGGTACTGCACCAAATGGAGTGTGTAACTCATTTCATTGGAGTTTAAAGCCACCCTTGAGAAGTTTATTAGCCTAAAGCTGATCTGCAACACCATTACAACCATTAAGAATCATGCATACAGCTCAAAAGATCCAGATAGGAAGGAGCAAACTGTGCTCTCAATAGTCATTGAGGAAATTTGCAAGAATTTGAGTATGAAGTTAGACCAAACTTAGTTCCTGGTGTGGTGCCTGAGACTGACAAGCTTGAACCTGGGACACAGAAGGATAGAGGCTAAGTTCCACTTTGAGCATTAATACTGTTTTAGAAAACTAAATACACAAATAACCATCTTCTAACAGGATTCACGACAGCTGTGACAAAGTGAACAGACCTTAAAGCTTCCAAATCCTGAAGGCAAATAAAAATGAACAAACCATGTATTTGTCTCATAGCTTACACATTTTTATGCTTGCAGAGCTGACAACACTGCCTTTTCCTGTCATGTTCATGCACTCCTCCTTTGTGGAATGGGAAAAACCAGATGCACAGAGGTGAGCATCACAAGACACATGCTTAGTGACTAGAAAAGAAGGAAGCAGCAGGCAGTAATTACAAAAGCTCTTAGGGCTGCAGCAGGCTGACTTGAACAAATTAAAGGTCAGGGCCACCCCAGGAAAGTATGTTAGGAAGAAGTTCCCACACCAAAGCAGCTCAGCAGCAGTGCAGATGGAAGAGATGGGGAGCTCACCAGAAGTGACCTTGGGAAAGGTGATTATCCAGTGGTGACTTACCCTACCTTATGCTAGGGTGGTTTTTACCATCCCTGCCCTGCTGTCACTGTCTCTGCACTTGGCCCTGTGAATAGAAACCTGTAGTATCCCTACAGAACTCTAGCTACAGCAGCAGCATGTCAGGCTGTCCAGTTTCACACTGCTCCTGGCAAAGCGTCTTGTATCCATTACACCTTCAGGAAATTTATCCTCTATAGCTTCACCCTATCCTGCACTCCCTTAGCTACAGATTATTGCTGACTTCAAAATCAGGAGTCAATACAACTGCCACACTGCCTATCTTAAGTATGGCTCCCTGCTTTGCAGTGGGATTACCCTGAGGATAGGATCCACAGCTTCAAATGACTGCTAGAGGTGTCCTCACATCCAAGGGTTTGACCTTGAACACATCTCCAAAACATTTCATTACACGCCACTGCCAGCACATCAACAAACAGCAGCAAATGAAGGCTCCTCAGAACTCCATTATCATTTGCTGAACCGCTTTGTGTTATTACAAGAATGGAAAGAGACATTGACACACCATAAACATTTTCTGCTGAAGAAAAAACACTGATGACAATGCAATACAGTCTTAAGAACATCAGAGTGCTGGAAAAGCACAGCCTCGGCAAATTTTGCACATCTTCTGCTCAAATTCTCAACCACAGTTCTGAAAACAACCTGAAATGGCCCTTGAGGAAAAGTAAGTGAATATGCAACACACTTTCTTAAAAAAAAAAAAAATCTATGACTAATTTAATTACTTATGCAGAGGCTGCACCATGAGCTTCAACACAGGACAGTGCTGCAGGCCCTCACGTAAGCAATCCAATGCCAACACCAAGTGAATTTCAGCTGCCCAACCAAGTAGCTATTATGTTCTAATTAATCCCTCCACACTGTCTTCAATACAATGGGTGTATAAACAAAAAATTGTTATTTTTGCTAAACCAGTTGAATTCTTCCTCACAAACAAGCCCCCTGCCCCATGGTTTGCTTGCCCTTGCTAGGCCCTGCACAGCTGCTCCATTTTGGAACATCTGACACCTGCAAATGACCCACCGCCCTGAAATTCAGCCCTGTTCAGACATGCACATTTCATGGGAGAAGTGCTAGGAGACAGCAGATGCATCCCACTTCCACACAGTCTTAGCATGCTCCAATGAAAGACAAGAGTGTATCTGTACCCTCTGCAGGGAAAAGGAGTCAACACATGGGTAGCACAAAAGCATTTGACAAAAGAATCACATCCTGTAATTAGGTTCAAGAACTGGTAATTTTATTGTGCTAGACAGAATTTAGCTGGATGTGAAGTTTGACTTTAGTGATGTTGATTTTCAGCTGTTATATAGCTATGTTTCAGTGGTAAATAAGTTTCTGTATAGACTTAAGATGTCAGATGGTTTTAAGAGGACTAATCACAAACAAATCTCTCTATAATTTCTACACAATTTTACAAGCCTTTAGCACATGAACACAAAGTTCCTAGACTTGCTATGTTGCACAGTGCTACTGCATACATGTTCCAAAAAAAGCACTTGGGAATTTTCAAAGCAATAAACTCAACCCTTTTAGAACATTTTTTAAACAGCAATTAATGCAGCATCATAAAGCTGCTGGGAACATTTTCATACATTAATATGTCTGATACAATAGGCACAGAGTGTTTGATCAAGGGTCAATGCATCTGTGACAAAGAGAAAGCCTATATATAGGGTTTATTAGTATGGCACAGTTTGGCTCTCACACCTGGCCTTCTCCTACAGCAAGGCTTTTTTCAGTTTATACAGCAAACTATTCTCTCTGTAACAATTTGCAGTCAATAAAACCATAGTAGTTTTGGTTTAAAGCATTAGGATGAGTGGCACGTGCCTTTTTGATGTAAAAATTTATTCTATTACAGGGGGGCAAATGCTGCAATACATCAGCCTACTTGCAGAACTTGCATGATTTATTTGTACACAAATTATTTAGACACAGACTGCTTCAACAGAAGGATCCAGCTTCTCAAGGGACTGTCACATCTTTTATTTAAGTAAAAAAATAATCCAGAAAAAGCGTAAGATTTAAACATAGTAAGGATTCTTCTCGACCAACCTGAAGAACAACAGATGCAGATAGAGGCAAATCCAGAATGCATGTGCAGTATCTGGGAGTTCTGAGTTCCAGCAACAGCACCTGTACTACAGCAGTTCACAGGGCAGGAGGTGAAATAGTGGCAAAATTGCACTTGCTGTCTCATTTCAGTCTGCTAGTTATCCCACAGTGCTTTCTTCCCTTCTGAACCCTCTGCAAATGCAATATGCCTGTCTAAAAATAAAGCCATCTCTTAAAAAAATACAGTTAATAACAAATAACAAACTAAACTGCAAAAATTACTTATATCAAAATGAAATCTGTTTCCTTATTATTGTTGAACTACTTTGCCAAGAAAGTTGCTTAGAATCTGAAATAGGAGAGGTCTAAGCCACTTGACAAGCATTATCCATTTCTCCTTAACAGAAAACCAAGGCTGCCCTACAAAGCATCTGCCCATCATCCCAGCTTTGTTTTTCCAAGACAGCATCAGTGCAGAATAAAGGACACACCTTTATCACCTTTTCAGCACTGTGATGGAAAGGAGTATGTCTAAGCACCCTGTGGAGCACAAACTGGAAGGTGTAATCTTTAGTTTACAAAGTTCACAAGAAAATGTGATGCCTAATTTTCTAGTTACCATGCCTGAGGTAAAATGGAAGCCAGAAGTATTACCTCCTACAATAGTCCTGACATTTCCTGGATGTCACAACTGAAATCAGTTGTTAAACATCTGTTAACCTATCAACAGCCACAGGGAGTAAGACAAAGTGCCAATCTGATAGCTCCACAGTCAGTCACACATACCCTGAAGCAACCATCTTTGGCAAGGACAGATAGATCCATGAACCAGGATCCTTCTGATCACTTCTGCCTCCCAAAAGCCACTCAGTTTTCAGCTCCTCCCAAGATACCACAACAGCACCATTTTTAAAACCTCTCCTTAGAAGGCATCCTTACAGAACTGCTGAGTGCACTCAGTACTAGAAAACCTGTTTCAAATTTACACTCCTGCCCCATCCCACCCCATGCAGACGCCAGATAAAGTACTCAAGGTTTTAAAGACAGTTTTCTATTCCTGTAAACTCTTCAGAAGGTACCTCGGTAAAAGGGTGTCTCCTCTCTTGGTAAATACCAGAGCAGTACCTTGAAAACGCCTTGAGTTTCCTTTCAGAATACCTCTGAAGTACAGACTGCTTTGTCTCCACCTAGTTTTCAGCACAGCTGCTACTAGGAACAAGAACACATCACCTTCTCTTCATAAGCCAATGAAAGTATTACTAAAAGAAATGGTCTAATACTTCTTACTTAAGCTCTCATTATACAACTTGCAAAACATTTCCTTAGAAGGCAGAGGAAGTTATTTTTAAAAACCTGAAAATCATAAATCTAACTGAACTTTAAATTTTGACTCTTCTTACCCATTACTGACTTTCTGAAGCCTCACCATCAGCACACAAGCTTTTGCTTCTCTCCCACTCTACTCACCAAAAAATTAACTTTGTTCTCCAGAATTCTACAAATCTAAAAAGAGTTACAAACTGCCCAGGCACTGCCCCAAGAAACCTGAAAGCTTCCATCTACAGTTGTCACAATTGATTTAAACCTAGGATTACCAATTCCCCTGTCAATTAAGAGGCTGTTTTAGTAATGCAAAGATTTATTTATCAATTTTCATGTATCATGTCAGACCAACTGATAGGAAAGATATTTACACAACAGTTGAAATACACAGTATTTGTGTTTCATACAAGCAACTACATGCAGCCTGTAGTAAACTTTCCATGCAATATTCAGATACTCCCACTGATACATAATTCCAGTTAAAAATACCAACATCTGTAATGTTCCCACAAGAGTTTCTATACCCGAGGTTTAGAATATCCTTTCAAGAGGAAGTCTGCAATTAAAAGCCACATACATAAGCCTGTTTAAAGGTTGTCATTCCAGCTGCAAATGGCTTGCTTCCTTTGAAGGAAGATCTGATCTATTCTCCCCTAAGCCAGACGATACTTGTGATGGCCCTTCTTCAGAAGCACTGTCTGCCTTGTCTCCACAGTTATGCTCTTCATTTTCCTGTCTGGATTCCTCTAGAGCCAGACTCTCCAGTGTCTCAAGATTGTCAGCTGCTTGCCCAGTTAGCCTCTACAAAGAAACAGAAGACAGTGATTAATATTTTTTCTACTTAAGAGCCAGTGAAATAAGACTCTTCATATTAAATTAAGTAAACTAATTACCTTCATTTGGAGGTTGTTGATATAATCAAAATATTCCTCAGTTACAAAAATCTTAAGACAACTTCAACTCAAATTACTACCTATAACTTGCAGACCCCTTTGCCAACTTGCTTTGTTGACTGTTAAGTTTCCCTTAGGTTCTTCAGTAGGACAGGTTTTATCTCAGGCAACCTAAAATATGGGAAACTGCTTTCCAAGTTAAGTATTTACTATAGTAACATACAGATTTAATTTTAGAAAAGTTACTGTACAACCAATTTACTCCATAGTTTAGTCAGAAATAATGAAGCTACATTAAGTCTAGATGAACTTTAAGACACAGCAGTTTCTAGCACTTGATCAAACTAGAAGTTCCTCACCTAACCTGATCTAAAGAAGATAAACAGGACTGTAAAGAGGCTGGTTTTGAAGCTTCTGGTTGTTTGATGTATCCCATAAGGCTCATTAAAGCCGCAGAAGTGAGCAGCTTACAACTAATAAGTGATCTTAACTGTTGAGAAGCTGTTAGAGAAGTTCCCAACTACATTAGTTCAAGTTCTCAAGTAATATGACTTCTGCCTGTGGGTTTATCACTAACAAGCAGTACTCCCTGAATACCAAAAGATGCTCAAGTGTAGCAAAACAGTAGTCTTTCAAGGCTGATCTAAATAACTGCACTAACTGAAAATTAACTTTATGAAGCTGAATTTTTGATTCATCAAGTTGCTTGCAGTAAACATTTTGTTTCCACCTCCTCTGTCTAGTCATCCCAGAATCATAACATTTGCCAGGCACCCAACTTCATATCCCAGTCACAAGTTTAATCCCTGCAAAAACAGCCTGATAACTAGAACATCAAGGATCCATGGCTATGTATGTATTTATTACAGCTTCAGAGGCTCTTGCAAACAATCCACTCCTGCTAGAGGAGCAATTGAATTAGTGACACAACTACATGTCCCCAAAGAATTATCAAAGGGAGCTGTTAGGAAATTTACAGGTTTTTGCACCCTAGAGACTTCATGCACAGCCCTTTTTAGGCTGTGGAACTGGCAATGCCTTAGCAATCAAAACCTTGACTTTAAAGAGCATATTGCTCCCTCTCAGCACTCATTGTGCCCCTGTTTCAAGCTTAGTTTCTCAAAGGACACACCCAGTAGCCTCACACAACCTATTAAGCATATGAATTTAAGTCATCTCCAAAAAGATCAACTCTTCCTTCCCTTATCACCATCTACAACATGCAAATTCTGTTAAGAGTTCAAGCCCCCTTCAGAAAACATTAATCTTACTATTATCATTACTCCTGTAGGTTCTAAGGTGGAAACACTCATCACCAGGGAGCTTTATGACTCTAGAATTAGAGCAACCCTGCAGGAAACAGGTTAGAGAGCAACTTAAAATGAAGAGTTGTAAATACACAAAACAGAAGTCATGATTCATGATAAATACTTTTGTTGGTTTCTCACTTTTTCATTCTACAAAATTAACTGAAATTTGCTTTAAGTACCTCAATCACAGTGGTCATATAATGCACGTGTTCAGCAAGGGACATGAGCTCTTCATTTTCTTCTTTTAGGCGGGCAATTTCACCATCCTTCTGCTCGATTTCTTTGTGCAACTGATTGCAAATAACAAAGTGTTAGAAGAAGAAGACAACAGCCAGTGAGGAAGCAGTTAGGTATGTTTGAGTAGCTACCTTTTCATTTTCCTGCAGCACTTCATACAGAGCCTTCCTCCTTTCTTCAGCCATTTCTTTCCAATACTGAGATGAAGGACTTCCTGAAGTTAGAGGCTACATTAAGTCTGTGGTAAGACTGACTTCTTGAGAGCACCTTAGGATATCTAACTTGTATTCTATGAGCTGTGACACTAAGAACTCACTCACTATAGTGTTTTCAAAGATTAGCTGTACAACTACAACTAGTGACACAAGCTTACAGGAAACAGCTCCTGCACTGCATGAATGGCTGTACAGAGATTGCCCTCAGGAAGTTGCCTCAAGCATGGCAGCAGGCTCTGTAAGATGGTCACATTTGTAAGTGTTGCTCTGAATGTCCACTTTGTGGAAGACAGAAGTCTTAGTCCCAAGTCACTGTCCACACTGGGCACAATGGCTCTGAGAAACTGTGCACACAACACAGTGCCAGAACAGGCCTTCATTTCAACTTCATTATTAGTCACTTGAAAACTTATAGCCCAACCAAAACAACAAACTACAAGACTCCTTAACACTGCTGCACACAATGGTTTTCAGCTTCTGGTTATCATGAACTCAAACAGTAGACATCTATACTTTATTTAATATAAGAGCTCAGTATCATCAACTCCTGCTAGGCATTAAAAAAAACCCACAAAGCCCTTATTTAATGGCAAAGGAAATATGTTTCAAGTTGTATTCCAACAGCAGCATAGCATTTAAAGTGCAAGAAAACATTTCAGGAATTACCACATACCTTTCATCATGAGATCTGCAGCTTGAATGACATCATTCTCATTTTCTTGCTCCTTGTCCACAGACACCTCAGCTTTACAAGCCTTTGAGGCAAACTTGTTATTCCAGAGTTTCCTTCTGACTGAAGATTTTTTCTGCATAAAACATGGACAGGTTTCAGTTTACAGCAACATCTCAACTTTCACAACAATACAAACTTCTAAGCCTGCTCACTCATAACTGCAAGTAAATCTCTCCAAGTCCTGCTTTCTTCACATTGTAGTTCTAATTTAGACATCTTCCTTAATACCCACAGATTCAAAAAAATAAATGTTTCAAATTTCCCCAAAGAACCCAGAAATTGCTAATTATATTTTTTTCAAATATATTAGTTTTCAGTAAAAAGCTCAAAAGCATTTCACTATGGGTAGAAATAATTCCGTATCTACAGATTATCTTTTAGTTCATACCTCATTTCGTCTGCCAACCAGGCTACCTGCTGCTGAAGGCTGAATCATTTTAAGAGTCTGTCTTGGGGCTGCACTGCATGTAGTATCTGTGAGGTACTTCTGGAAAGACAAATATGGTTCAGTTGCCACTCCTCTTTACATAAACTGAAAATTAGGAATCCATTATGTTTCCATTAAAGCAACACAGTTCATCTTTTCAAGACAAAAAAATTGACAATGTAGCCTACATTAAGGCTTTTGTAAGGAAGGGGATCTAGTTATTTGTAGCAGAGAGATCTTTATCACATGAAGCTGTGATCAATCCCTGCCTCTTAGGAAATATCCTTCATAAAGGAACTTGAGTAGGTGTTATATGGCAGAAATATTCTGACTAGATTTCAAAGGCAGTTACAGTGCAGTGACTTTAGTTGGAACTCTCAAACTTGAGTTTGAGAGCAGCAGTATCAGACTCTTGGGGACAGAGTCTGTCAAAAGTGACTTCAACTCTAAGGATCAGTGGTAAAGGCACATCACTTGAGGCAGTACCTGTGAACATACCATCAAGCAGTGCTCATTTAAATAGCTGTGTTACTTTGATTAACCACTAAAATGGATCACAAGCTTCTTTGCTTCTATCCAGACAGGCTATTGTTTTGTCTAACCAGTATGTTTATCACCCTTCCTATCATGCATAAATACCTCTTTCCTGCATCAAAGCTTTCTGATTGGGTTGGTTACACTGCCACCATGGGATAGCAAACAATGGCAGACAACCAAGCAAGAATAGCCAGGATACAATGCCACAGCAGCGTGAGAAAGTTACCGATTCACACCGTACTTCATACAACAAGGGTTCGCCTTTCCCACGGCAGTTTCTGCCACCAATTACCCTACTGTTCCACTACAGAACAAACATTAACTGCTGTGGGAACAAGAATCACACCGTGTGTCAGACACTGCTGCTGAGGGTTACAGTCAAGTATATTCTGCCAAGAAATTATTGGCCAATATTCAAGTTAACCTACTGAAAGTGCAAAAAGCCACACCAAATAACTTATACCCTAGGACAGTATGGGATCACACTGCCATGTGTATATGTCAGACTTATCAATTGGCAATTTTCATTAACACATGAAGTTTTCATTGCAGTCACTATGCCTCAGGGTATAAGGACTAATATACACAGCAGCCTCTAATATATACAGTATTTGTACCATTCTAAATAGGGCCTAAATGAAAAGATTTACCAAGAATAGGTACAAACCTTAGTAACTTATCTGTTAACGCTTAAAAGCCTAAATTGTTTAAAGCATTTCCACCAATTCCAAGGCAATTATGATTCATGAGAGTGACTTTACAAAGTGAACTGCCCGCTTGAATACTTCAGTGAAAACATGCTCAATACAAGAGAGATATAACTCTTCATAAATTCACACCTATAAAGAACAGACTACAGAACCTACTCTACAACCCCTTAGCAGCCAGACAGATTCAGTAAGCACAGGCATGTAGTCAGGACAAAAAACCCAAACCAACCCTGAAAAATTAAACATAGAGACAGTAAGCTCAGTGTCAAAGTAAAAAGGACTTGCTGAGCAATAGGAAAAAAAGTAGTCATAAGCACATATACCCAAGCAGGACAGCATGTTCCCAAGCCATACCGCCTGCCAGGAGGTTACTCAAGCCAAATGGACATAAGCCAGGTGGAAGCACATTGCAACAGATCCCTTTATATTCCTTCAGTGGACAGAAAAGCTTGTGTCAGACAGAGGCACTAGCTTCAAGGCTTAAAAGTCTATACCTGCAAAGATCCTGACGACTTTTCTGCGGTCAGATTCTGTTTCATTTTGGAATTCATAAGATCAACTGCAATAGAAAAATAATAAAATTAATACAGCATCCGTCTACTACTGAAGCTCGGGGAATACTAGCTAGAGAATATTACAGTTCAGACTATCAGCTCTTATAGCTGCCTTAAGTAGTCGGCCGTGCACGGCGTGGTCAGCAGGCTCCCAGAGCCCCTCTGGAGGCTGCAGCCGAGTCAGGAGCGGTGGGCGCGCCGGGAAGGCCGAGCCCCGTGCCGCCACAGCGCCCACCGCGGGGACGAGCGGCCTTGCCGCAGGGACGGCGAAGGGTACCCCAGGCACAGACCCAGAATGGCTGGGGCAGTGAACAGGACACTCACCCACACGCGTCCCCCTCGCCTTCCCGCTCCCGCCAGCCGAGCCCGCAGCGCCCCTCCCTCCCCGCGCGCCGCCGCGGCCAATGGGGAATAGCGAGGCAGGAGCCCGCCAACACCCAAACGCGGCCAAGGAAGCCCGGTGGCGGCGGCTCAGCCGAGACGCCGAGCAGCCCCTCTCCTCGTTCCTCTCCCTCCGCCCCTCTCCCGCCCCGCTCCCGCTCCCCGCCAGCCGCTCCCTCACGCACCCCCGGCGCGCGCTCACACACCGGACACCCTTTCGCGCCTGGCGCGCGGGGCTATGAGCGGCGCGCTGGATGTCACGTGACCCGGGGCCTCTCTCCCAGCCAATGGCAGGCCGCGCTGCCCCCGCCGCGCGCCACGGCCGGTTGAGGGGGCTGAGGGGGCGCGCGCTGCGGTGTGCTGTCCTTTGGGGTTTGGTTGTTCCTGGGGTTTGTTTTCTTGTTTCACTTATAAAGGAGTTGTGCCGAATCAAATTGAATCACTTCTCCGCTTTATTCTCATCTCTCCTATCTAAACACGGTACAGCCTGCTAAACGGGGAAAGGATTAACAGTGTTAAGCCGCAGTAGCTGCTACACAACAGTGATTTTACGCATGATACAGACTACAGCTCTTATTAATTATGCTAAAGGCGTGCTGTTAAATTTGTTAGAAGCCACTTGACAATTACCTTCTTGCAAATATTTGCACATTTATCTTTTATTTATACTAATAGTATCTTCTGCTGGCTTGTGAATAAACATTTTGTCGAGTTAAGGACACATTCCTTGCAATCAAGGTCTCGTAGAGGAACTATCAACATTTTTCCCAGGCAATATGATGGAGCTATCAGAAATTAGGATAATTACAGAGCGAAGTATTTATTTAACCTGCCATCCTGTCAGTCTCCTGTTTAGAAATAAACTGTATGGCACTTATGAGAATGTTTTTAGTAGAATGTCATGGTCCGATGAAAGCAAGAAAGGCAGAACATAAAAAAAGATGCATTAGGAAATCTTTAAACAAGGATAGGGAAATAAAACTGATCTCTCTTGCATAAACTTGTTCAGTCTCCCATTGACCCATTTAAGTTTTCATTGTCCACAATATCCTTTGGCAAGTACTTCTAGAGCTCAAATAGCCATTGCTCTGAAGAACACCATCCTTTCTTTTTTTTTTCTTTGAACCCGATTCCAATATTGTCACTTGATGTCCCCAGTCCTTGTACTGGAAGGGACAACAAACAACCAGCCCTCGTGTAGGCCACAGTTACACAGACTGTTCTCCCAGGCTTACTTATCCACCCCTGACATGAAAGCTGTTCCATCTTCCTGCTCTTTTGTGAACTGTATGCCTTTTGATTTGGCACTGACATTTCCTGTGGGAAGACTCTGAGATCTTATTCTTGAGTGATGGTCAGTTCAAAGTTTGTCATTCAATGTGTGAAATTAAGATTTTTTTTCTTAAAAAAATTATGCATATTATTTGATATCTATCTACATTGAATTTCATTGTTGTATTGGCCCATCACTCAATTCCATAATGTCCTTCTGCAGTTTTTCAGTCAAGTCCCTTCCTTCCTCTTATCTTGAATACTATAGTGTCAGGAGCAAGATGTCACCTCAGTAAGCTTTGTCTTCTATACAGAAAATTAAAAAACACGAGCAGAAACATCATCTAAATTAATATTGTTCAGTTACACCACTAAAAAAAGTTCATGCTCTTAGGTTAGTTTAATTAGGTTAGATTAGTTTAATTCTTGTTGATTCTGTAAGAAAATCTGGTATTTCCAGGTTTCAAAACACCAGCAGATATACTTAACTGGTTCTATATACACTCAAATCTTACCAGCATTGAATGTCCTTTCAGAAAAATTTCAGTACACGTAGTACCTGTATAAGCACAATATAAAAATTTCCTATTTTCACATTTTGTGTCTTCTTATACAGAAATATAAAAATCCAATAAAAACTACACAAAACAAATTAGAGGCATGCATTGATTTATATCATAAACCATACATAAGAGGCACTGTATGCATTTTATGGCTGCAGTAAAATTCTTGTAAATACTATGTTTTCAAGTGAAACTTTCTCAGAGATTACCTTTTTAAAATGCAGTTTTTATTCATAGAAAGCTTTCAGGTGGATTTACAGTTCAGAAGCACAATAACTCCTTTTGGAGTAGTTGGTAATTGCAAAGGTCTTAGGTAATGGGAGATGGTTCCAATATGAAAGTCCTGTTTGTTTTTCCTTTTAATTTGTTCCTTGCTGGAGGCCTGCAGTCTGGAGGTTTATTACAAAGCTGCCACTCCTTCAATTTATGCAGCTGGAGAACATGTCCTGTTATGAACCACCGTGTTGCAGAGCTCAGTTTCTTCAGTTTGAAGTCAATAAAGAATCCCATCTCTGTCTTAGAAAAAACACTAAGAGTTTATTATTAGAAGCTTATTCATAGCCTTAATTGTGGGAAACCAGTATAATGATAAAGAAATTTAAAAAAGAAACCTAAAAAAAAAAGTGTTCACGTTACTTTACTGTAATAATTCCCCTGTGGCCAAAATTTTAATTTAAATAGGGATTATGGCAAAAATCTGTCAACCCAATGCTGGCAGAATGCATTTTTCTTCAAATTGAGTGCAATATAATGCATTTCAGCTTGTTTATTTTGTAAAAAATAAAACCCTCTGTCATGAATACTTATGACTATTTGCACTTCAAGTGAGCCTAAGCAAACACGCCGAGGTTTCCCATACAGCTCAGCCAATTTGTTAGATTATTCATGGCAGCAGCGAATGTGTACTTTTTAGTGCTTTTGTACTCCTTTGCTGTTGATAAATGTTATCAGTTTTTACAGCAAATGACAACTGAAAAAAAAGCTTCTTGGAGGACTTCATGTGCCCAGGAACATGGGAACAGCTGGGTCTCCAGCAGCCTGGGGGTCCTGTATTGCTTATCTGCCAGTGTGTGGAGACTTCCTAAGCATTGCACAGGGAGAGTCTGGACTTGGCTATCTGAACCAAGTGCTGGCAAAGAGGTATTTCTACTTGACAGCCACACTGTGCCTTTTGTCAAGGCCCTTTTTGTGTTCTGCAAATAATGGTCTAGCTCTGGAGTGCTTAAGAACTCTTTATTTCTACCTGTCACATTAAGTGCAGGTAAACCGTATCGTAATTTTTTAAATTTTGTGTACTATATTATTACATAACTATTATAAATGAGCTCCTATTTGTTAGTATTTACAGTAAGCAACGACTGTAAGTGTTTGGGATGCAGAGGAACACCCTGGAAAGGGCCAGGGGAGCCAGTGCTGTGTTGAGCCTCTGACACACAGGAATGTCTCATCTCAGTCCTGCCCTGGCTGCAACCCTGCAGAGGAAGCCTCGAAGCCTCCTTTGGAATCCCGGGATCAATAAACAACACCTATGGCTCTCAGAGTCCCTCGCTGATGTTCTCTTTGCCCTTCTGTCCAATACTTATTTCAGGGATGAAAGGCCTCCCCGCAGTCCGCCGGGTGACAGTAGGTGGCAGCGTGGCATCACGCTTCCCCTCCCTACCTCTTGTTTTTCTGTCGTGCTTCTTGTGTTGCCAAGAAATTCACGGTTTGTCTTCTTTTCCCTGGGTTAATCAGCATGGAAGGCTGCATGCTAATGAAACGCTGCCCGAAGAAAGGATTGTATACACGGCACAATCCAGGTATAATTCATAATACTAGCTGGGTTTTGATGATGGCCACTGTTAATTATTTAAATCTCTCCAGAGTACACAATTTTCACGTATTAGAACAAAAGATTGTCCTGTGAACAGTAATCCTGAGTGCCTCAGAGGTGAAAAATTAAAAGAAAAATCTGTGTCTCACCTGGTAATTTTTTTCCCCTAGTTAAGTACTGTGTGAGTCACTAAGACATCTCTTAAAACACTGTTAGGTCTTAACCCATAGTTTCAAAAACCCATCATTTATACAAGTGCTTTAAGATTTAAAAATTAAACATGCTCTATAAAGGCTACTAATTAATAATTAGCTAAAGCTACTGTTGACTGCAAGTATTTAGAATATTTTTTACAGACTGAACAAATAAAACAAGTTTTTTCAAATTTTACCCTTATTCTTGCAAGCATCTGCTGAGCAAACTCAAAACCTACATTCTTTAGGACCAATACCTCACATGCCCAAGAACCTATGTCCTATTTTGTGACCACAGCCCCTTGAAACTGGAAGGTGGAACATAAGCAAGTGCAAAATGAAGCTTAATATTGTAGCAACAGCTGTGCCGTGCTGTGCTGGTTTTGCCAAGGGGAGAGTTAATTTTCTTCTGTCCACTACTGTCCATCACAACAAGAGGTGACCAGTGGTGGACAACCCAAGTCTTTCAATAATTCTGTGATTCTAACTGGGTCCATAACACAATATAAGGAATGTTATACACATTCCTTTATTATGTTGTACACTGACATTTCTTTCAACAAAAACATTCCTGTTATGCCTTAGAAACTAATGTTTTCTCTGAAGGCAGAGAAGAGTGAATTAGTATATTCTGAAATATATGAAAGAGTTTTAATTACCACCTAATTTATCTTGTTTGAATTTACAAAGAATACTAAATTATTTTTGTCGGATGCATTAATATTTGGCACTGCATTAATCATAGTTCTGTTTTTGAAGCAGGTAGCTTCAGGGCTGATACTTCTTCTAACATACAATATTTGTCGAATATACAGAAGAAAGATAACAGAATCCATCTCATCTCTTCCTAAATATGTCTGTAACATACATAACAATTTGCAACAATCTATTAAAAACCAATTATTAACTAGAAATTATTAATTTTTAAGTAACTGATTATTAAGCTGGAAATTAAGAGCAGAGGCTTTAGAGTACAATCTTGCCTATGTGCTTATGAGTAAACATGTAATTCTGAAAACAGGAATCAGACTCCTAAACTACAGAAATTTTAGGAAAAAGAAACCCAAAACAACAAGGTGTATCTATAAGGTTATCAACTGTTTTTAATTTACAGAGAAAGCACAAAGCATTATGTAAACAAGTACTTGATTTCACTGAAAACAGTGAGGATATGATAACATGGTGACTAGAAAATACCAGTTTTTCAGAGAAGAAAAGCCAGCAACCATGTATTCTAAACTTTCATTGCTTCTTAAAACTCCATGGCTCACTTTCTCTCTCAAGGACTGTATTTTTGCAACAAGGTCTTTCCTACCTTCACACAGACCATCACCCATGCTAGGGAATTCTGTATTTCTGCAGGATGGCAGCCCAGCTGCTGAGACCTCAGTCCCCACAGGGGTCTGTGTGCACCTGACTCCTCCCAGGGTACACAACTGCAGCTACCTCGGGTCTAGTCTTCCTCACTCAGGGGGAAAGCCTCAAGGGCACCAGCTGATTTGTCTGTGCTGTGCTAACCAAGCAGAAGCTGACCCACTCTGCTGACTGTTTTGTTCAGCCTGGATTTAACGTGCACAAGAAACACTGTTTTTGCTGTGTTAATGGGATTTAAGCCTAAAAAAAGAGAATTATTGCTGCATATAATACTGTAACCTATTTGTAAAGTTTGTTTTGTATAACATGCACATTCTTCTCAGTGATAACACCTATATTGTTTTAAATTAGATTTGAAGAGAGGCAGTCTGTCATTGGATCAAGTGTTGTAATTGCAAAACACACACCCAGCGTTCAGGGCCACAAGCTTCTTATAAATGATGCAACATTGCATAACCAGTGTGAAACATAACAATAATGTGCAATTATCTTGTCAAGAGAATTATGGATCAATAGCATATGAATATTTATTTTGCTAAGTCTTAACTCTCCCTTCACTCAGTAAGAGATGTTACTTTTTAACATATGTTTTAACTAAGATGAGGGTATTTTTGTATCGTATGAGCTTCATCATTGTGCATGATGAAGGAAAAGAAGCACAAATGTATAAAAGTAGGACAAGACTCAGCCATTACTCATGAATTTAATAGTGCAAATATTTCTGCATGTAAATGTATAATAAACATACTTGGTTTGGTTAAAGTACTAATTTGTGTAAATGTTGTCAGGGTACCTTTACTAGCCAATGAGCCAAAAGGAAAGAAAAATCTTCTGTGAGCTTGCTAAAGAAAGGAAGCTGTCTATTTAAGGAGGAGCAGCAGTCTTTACAGAAGGAACCTGGAGTGATTCCAGCTCCCCATCCCTTTCTGAAAGGATTTGAGCAGCCTGAGTTTGCAGAAGACAGGTGGTGGCTCCGTAACGTGTAATACTTTGGTCTTGATTTCCCTTTTCTTTTAAACACACACACCCACACACACCCACACACCTACCTATATGTATATTTCATCTAAGTGTATCTATTTATCTATTCCTCTCCTCATAGCTCTACTAGAAAGCCCCCCAGAAGAAAAACTGCTCTCACGCCAGCACCACATTTGACAAAATTTTTTGGATGCATTCCTCAACCTGGGGCTGGGCAGCTGCCTGATCCCTTGTGACTGCATCCCTACACTCCAAAGGGCAGCTGGAGTTACTGGGCTGGAAGAAAACTCCTTCCTTTCTCCTCCGCAGGTGGGCAAGGCGCCAGTTCCCTCTGCGGCCCTTCTGTGCCGGGGCAATCCCCGCGTCAAGCGGTGCTGCGGAGCCGAGCCTTCTGTGCCGGCACAAAGAGGGTCACAGGCCAAGTGTGAGTCATGCCTTAAAATAGCAGCGGGCACAAGACTGCAGCACAAAATGTCGCACAGGGCAGCGTGGAAAACAAAACTGGGCGAAACTGGCTGGAAGAGTGGTTATCCAAACGCGGCTCTCATTAAGGACAGTCTAACATTGTAGTTGAAAAACTCTGGCATTCTGAAATAGCCACCAAAGTGCAGAACTAATGTAACCCTCCTATTTAGCTGCCTTGCTTTTTACCACAAAAAAAAGGGTTATTTTCCATAGGCATCGCTTAGTAGGAGTGAACAGCAATCTCTGAGTAGGTAAAAATTACCTGTTTCTGCTCTGTTCCTGTTCAAACAACAGAGCAATGTTCTGGGCAAAGCCCGCGTCAGGGAAGGCAAGAAGAGTGTTGGCATCAGAGGGTCTGACTATCACCGGGGGAAGATAATGAGGTCCAAGGGGCTGCAACGCAGCTCCTGCTGACAAGACTGGCAGGAGAGAAGTGTCCGAGGGAAAGTATGTAGAGGAAGGGTGTGCCAAAGGAAAATAACTTATTTGAGGGCCAGGAGAGAACAGAAGGGATCAGCAGGGACAAGTAGGAGACTGGGGGAACAAAGACTGAAATATGGAGTTACTGGAAAGTGCCATCGTCGTGCTGCATGGGCTTTGAAACGCGATCAAGTGAGAGAGACGGTGCCCGCACTTGTCTTCTGCCTGTAATCTGTAATATCGCTGCTGTTCCGGTGAGTCACAGGCGCCAGCTTCCCGGCAAAGGTGGGAGAGATGCATTCACCCACCCTTGGCAGCCTGCGCCTTGCCACAGCACAAACCAGCAGGTCACCATCTCGGCTCCCCGGTGCGAACCTCCACGGCCGGGCGCTTCGGGAGCAGCCCCGCTGCGGGGGATGTTGGACGGCGAGGTTTCCTGGCACGCCCGAGGCCAGGCGCAGGGCTGGCCCGCAACGCCCGGACCTGGTGCTGAGAGAGCAATGCTTCCTGCTCGCCCTGGGCCTTCCCGCAGGGAGAGCGCTTCAGAGCAGGCTCTGTCCCTGCTTCGCTTCCATGCCCTTCCTCCTTCCTTCCACACAACGGGAAGGGAAGGAGGCACAACCCTGTCCTTGCAGTACAGAAATAAAACCGCTTACTGCCCTCCGAGGATTAGTGTTTGTGTCTCTGGAACAGCAATTACTTATTTACAAAACTTAGCCAACCTCCTCGGGAAGCGCTGCGACCACGGAGGAGCACGGACTGTCACACTGGCTGCTGTGGCGAGATTAGTGCCACAGACCAGCCCCTCGCCATGTCAGCTTTGAATACATGTTGGACTTTAATTGTTGTTTTATTTACAGTATTACTTCGCATACACAGGACGGGCTGAATACAAACCCCAGCGGACCAGACTACACAAAATATGCCACTACAACACTTGTTTACTGGTAACATCACCACGCTTAAGGCTGAAACAAGTTCAAGTATTCCCGTAAGGTGACGGAATTTGGGAAAGAGGCGTTTGTCGGAGAGGGAGAGAGGGAGGGAGGGGCGGGCGACGTTCCCTCCCTCCCCTTTGCCTCGCCCCCCCAGAGCGGTGTTGAGCAGCCCCATCCGGGTCCTTGTCCCGCGGACACCACGCGGGCCGGGCGGGCGGTTACACGAGGCTTGACCAGGGCGGGGGGGAGAAGGGAAAGAAAGAGCGGAGCAGGGCGGATTCCTGACGCGGTGAGGGTGCGGAGACGTCCCAAGCAGCTGTTGTAGTCTCCTTGCTGCCATTTCCGACAAGGCGTGTCCGCGGTGGTTACCGAGGCTGAGCTCTACTGCCTGGACCACAGCAGCCGCCACACCCCCGGCGGTGCCAGCACTTGGTACGCGCCGGCTGTGAGGATAGGGCGGCGTCTGTGTGACTCAGGCGCTGCCATTTTGAGGGGTTGGTGGTGGCTGCGCAGCTCTGCTCCGCGCTCGCTCCGTGCCGAGGCAGAGGCGCTCCTTCTCTCTCCTGCCCGCTCCTGCCGTCGCCCTCGAGGACGTCCCGGGACCGCCTGGGCGAAAAGCGGCTCTCCTCAGCCCTTTCATCATTCTTTCCGGCCGTCCCGGTCCTCCTTCGCCGCCGCTCCGGGATCTCTATGCCCGCCGCCTTCCTCCGTAGGACCCGCTAGCGCAGGGACAGCGTCCTCCTCCTCTTCCTCCTCCTTCCGCCGCCGCCGTCGTCGCCTCTTCCTCCTCCTCCTCTCTCCGCCACCATTTCCCCACTCCCCGGCCCCGGGGCGCTGAGCTAGACTATGGGGACCAGGTCGGGGCCGAGCAGCGGCAGAGCGGGCGGCCCGGTCACCGTGTCCCCTGCGGCAGGGATGGGGGGGCTCCGCGGCTTCGTGGCTTTATCTTGACATGGCTCCTCTCCGTGCTGCCAGCACCACCGCCACCTCCTCCTCCACTGCTCCTCCTGCGCCCGCCGGCTGCGGGTAGCGAGCGGGCCACGGTCCCGGGCTCTCGTCGGAGCCTCTCAGTCTCTTGCTTAATTGGGGGGAAGCTTTGGGAGGGGTTCCTTTTTTTTTGTTTGTTTTTGTTTTCAGTTGTTTTTTTCCCTTTCTCTCCAGATAGAGAAGGGGGAGGAATACTTTCTCTCCCTCGTCTTCTTAACCTGGTCCGACGAATTTG
The DNA here is from genome assembly GCF_008360975.1 of Lichenostomus cassidix. NCBI lineage: Eukaryota > Metazoa > Chordata > Aves > Passeriformes > Meliphagidae > Lichenostomus > Lichenostomus cassidix. Next base: position 92,348,465 of record NC_139482.1, read on the forward strand.
CTAACCTAAAAACTTTTTAACCCCGATTAATCAAACACCTGGGGAAAGGGAAAAAAATGTCTGGAGAGAGCAAGAAAATAACCTGATAATTGGGGATTTGCTTTTTTTCGGGGGAGGGTGTTTTAGAGGTTTCAAATTGCAACCTAGATTGCAATTAATAATAATAAAAAAAAACCTCGCAAAGATTCTGTCACCGAAAAGCAGGAGCAAAACACACTCCATGTTTTCCGAGTCGTGGCCATGAAGTGAGAGGGGAGAGAGGCGGTGCTGCTGAGGGTGTCCCGCTGCCCCGGGCGCGGCCGCCCTGCGTGCAGAGAGAAGCCGAAGGGAAAGCCAAGAGCGCCGTCCATGCACAGCCTCGGCTGACAGTGCTCGCAGCAGCAGAGAGAGAGGGAAGGATCCCCGGGGGATCAGCAGCCCAGGGAGTGTATGAGGTGTCGGGGGATGTAGGGCTCTCCCACCGGTAAGGAGCCCAGCTTTGGGGCACTGATTCAGGTTTAGTCTCTCGGTGAGGTACTACTGTCCTATGAACCCCTGTCCGCCCCTTGTCAGTGGCCATCATGATCCCTCTCCTCTTTGGCAGCAGTAGCCTCAGGGCAATGATGAGCAGGATGAAGTTAGAAATGACTCCGCTGTCTTTTCTCTTTGCTCCCCTGCAAACCAGCGCTGTGTTGTCTGTAGTTGATTTCGTTGTTGTTGGCGGCAGAGAAATGTCATACTTCCCGGGTTGTGCACTCCTCCTTTGCACCCTTTTCTCTGCTCTCCACCAAGTGTAATAATTCTAAAGAAAAAGACAGGCAACATAGCAATAGTGGAAGGCTGAGAATAATTATCAGTAGAGTCATGGATCTGGCTGGGGTAAAACGCAGTTTGTAATTTCAGCTTCGGTTTTTTTTTTTTGTAAGCAGAGCAAAAGTACCCCCCCATGGATTGGGCTTGTGCCAGTTGCTTTTTATTGTACACATAAATTGTGATAAGATTTGTTTGGGGTTTGTTTTCTTTTTTTTTTGTCTTCATTGTTTCCCACTTATTCCTGCGGCTAAACTGCTCAAATTTTTCTCTTCAAAATTCTTTTTTTTTTTTTTCTTGATTTATTGTCAAATCTCTTGTCCAGCCATGGCTGGGCAACTACTTTCTTTGTTTCTTGACCCCTCCAATACGACATTCTCGTAAAATATTGCCTGAGGTACGGTTTTGGGTTACATTAGCGTTTGATCTATTCAGTCGTATTAGCAGGAATCAAACGACTTGTTTCGGTTGTACTTAAGTCTTACGAAAAGGTGCCCATAGTTTAGCGACAGTTTCCAAAGGCTTTAGTACCACCTGTATTACAAAATGGGGGACCCAAACTCCCGGAAGAAACAAGCTCTGAACAGACTTCGTGCTCAGCTTAGAAAGAAAAAAGAATCTTTAGCTGACCAGTTTGACTACAAGATGTACATTGCCTTTGTGTTCAAAGACAAGGTAATTTGATTTTAAAGTGTCTCTGTGTTGTCTGTTGCATGTAAAGTGTTCCGTGCAAAGTCTTGCTGCCTGATTGTATCAAATATTTTATCATTAATAGAGTCCATTGACTTATTTTTTTTTTAATCGCTAGTTGCTATAATACTTACTTCGTTCATGTTTGTCGTTTTGTTCTTTGTAATTTTATAATGTAGAGGGTTCCAGTGCCTCATTAAATGGTTACGTGGGAACCTCTGTGTTGGGTAAATATTTTTCTAAGTTAACACTGTAACTCCTCAAGCCTAATTGGGGTTTGACCTGCTCAACTGCTGGCTGTGCACAGTTGAGCTGTGAAGGGAATCTGTCTGAGGCATTTGCCGAGTGTGTTTATCTGATGAAAGCAGAAGGGAAGACCTGGCAGTTGAAGGGAGGAGTCACAAAATGTGAAGTGGAAATGGCCCAAGTGCACAGGCACATGTGGAGCTGCTGCTGCCGTTTTGAAAGGGAGAGGGGAGGGCAAAGAGGAAATGTTCATTTGCTTGGCTGCCTCCTTTGCTGCTGGATGCTGCACATCTGGATGGGGAGCTGGGTCTCTCTAAAGCCAGCTATAGACCCGCAGTTGTGGGAGAGTTTTTATCCACAGAATGTTAAGAAAAGTAGGTTCTTAGAGGAAGTGAATGTGCTGAACAAATGATGAGGAAGTGAAGATAGAAGCAAATCGCAACAGAGTACATAATGCACAAAATGCACATAGAGGAGTACTGAAATTGTTTAATCCCCTGAAATGTATAGTTTTTGCATTAGGTGTAATAATTAGGTGTAATAATTAGGTGTAATAATTAGGTGTTTTTAATGAAGACTCTTCCTTGAAAAACTTTTAAAAGCTTCTTTAAAATTCCTAAGTTCAGTTTGTTTTTGTTTGTCAGTTCTAGTGCAAGCAGAGATGGATATATTAGGATATAATTTCTGGGTACTGTGTCATGGCAACATAGATATGCATGTTTAAGCAATGGCAGCAGTTAGATTTTCTTAGATGACACAGCTTTAACTCTTTCAGTTGGACATTGATACTGTTTGGTTGCTTTGTAGAAATTCATTGCAAATGCCTGTTTTAAATCCTATTATATTTGCTTATATCACGGTGAATCGAAGATGTCCATCCCATACCAGTTTGCTTAAAGTAGAAGTTTAGCTCAAGTTAGGTTGGTCAGCAAATAGTTGCCTGCTGTCTGTCTTCTGACGGGGGGGCAAGGGAACTGGTTGCATTATTTGGTAAAATATAGTTTGTCTCTTAAGTAGGTCAAGACTTCTAATGAGCTGTGACAAAGCTGTTAGAAAGAGACTTTAAATGATTTTACATTGTCATAATGTTTTAGCCTTGCTTGAGAGACGCTGAAATATTTGTAGTGAGTATAAAAGTTATGTAGCAAATTAAAATAGTCCTCCTTTGAGAAGATCATAGCTTACTTTAGATGGGATCTCAATCACCTGCTGTCACCAGATGTGGCATTGAAAGATTTCACCTTTCATAAAAGGCCAACTCTAAAAAATTGAAAAGGGTAAAAAAGGTATTATTTGATTGGCAGAGAGAAGCTTGCAGAGGCTCTTGGTCATCCCAAAGTCATGTACTCTACTTGAAGAAGAGGCAATTCTGTTAATGTTTAGATAGAATTGTAGTATTTTCAAGATTGATATGTAAATCTGCATTTTTGGAGACTACAAAAACATGTTCAACTTTTATAAAAGTTGCTGGTCTGATTATGTTTAATTCATAAACTTTAGCATGTAAATTTTAGTGTGGTTTGTATCAAAGTCCTAGCCTGTGGGATGTGTATTTTACACATTTACACGGAAAATTACAAATCCTGAAATAAACTATTACCTGTCGTTTCCTAGAAAGGATTGTAATCTTAATGTAATCTGTGCTTTCTTTAGAAGAAAAAGTCAGCGCTTTTTGAAGTGTCTGAAGTGATACCAGTCATGACCAATAACTATGAAGAAAATATCCTGAAAGGTGTGCGGGATTCCAGCTATTCTTTGGAAAGTTCCTTAGAGCTTCTGGAGAAGGATGTAGTACAGCTCCATGCACCCCGCTACCAGTCTATGCGCAGGGTAAGGCTTCTTTTCACACTTGCTGAATTACGCTTTTTCAACACTTGGCTTTTCCTCATGAATCTTAATGCTGCTAATCCTGCCTTTTTTTTTTTTTTCATTTTCTCAACTCATTTGCTGCACAGTGGCTCTGCTAACCCGTGTTTATGGCGTCTAGTATGAAGGGTAGCAGTGGGTTAATAACAGTTCTGAAACTGTTTAAATATATCGTTCTTAAGCTTTACCTTGCATTTGTCTCATTCAGCGCTACACCTTGGGAATCGTATCTTCTTGCCGTCTTTGTCCTTTAGAAGGCATGTGTTAATAATTCTTGGAACAACTCTTGCTGTACAACTAAGTGATTTTGCTTTATGAATATTGGAAGACAGTCTTTGCTAATGTTTTCCTAAAGTTGTAGTTTATGTTAAGTGTCTACTGATACTAAAATTCAGCAAAGCAAGGAAGACTTCAGTTGTGTTATGAGTAATAGAAATGGAAAGTCAAACAAATTTTGTATAAGTATCACTTCTAAAGTATGTGCCTGTATAGACAAGTTGCTTATCTGTGTCTTTGGCTACTGGAGGGAATGTAAATACAGAACTTTACTGCTCACAGGATGTGATCGGCTGTACCCAGGAGATGGACTTCATTCTGTGGCCTCGGAATGATATTGAGAAGATAGTCTGTCTCCTGTTTTCTCGGTGGAAGGGATCTGATGAACCCTTTAGGCCTGTTCAGGTATTTGGTTTTGGGTTTTGACTTCAATAAATAACCTACTCCTGGAGGGAATGTTCTCCTTAACCAATCAGTTGGTAAGATACGAGTTCTGTGGATATTAGAAAAATACGCTGTCTGGTTTTATTAAGAAAGCAGTCAGTGTTTTGAATGCCGAATTCTGCCTCCTGTCTTTATGCAGTGTTGCATTAGCCCTTCCAAAATGTAAGTTTCCAAAGGGCCTTTGCAAATGGCATGTATGTATAAATGCATACAGTGTGTTTGTATTTGTAGAAGTGGATTAGATGTGCCTCTTAGTACAAATGAATCTTTGTCTAAATGTGATGGTGGTGTTAAGGTTCTGTCAGTATTCCAAATTGCTTTATTTGGTTAGATGGACGAGTGAGATGGATGGAACCTTAGCATTATAATTTTGCCTAGAAATTGTTGCACAGGGATCTTCTGCCACAGGAAGGTAAATAGGATTTTATATATGCTGCAGGTAAAGTTGTACCTTTGAGTTGTTAATATGTCATTGCAATGGCTAATGTCTGTGTTGGCAGAATGAAATTAGGGGATTCTTTAAATTGTGTCAAGACTCTTGTGCGTCACTGCCATGGTCCCCAGTTTCTGCTTTTGAGAATAAATCAGAAAAGAAAACAAGAAAAGTGGTTGTAAACCCCCAGATTGAAGGAAATTAGTGGGTTACTTGTGAGCTTTATCTTAATAAATATTTTATTCCCCTCCCTCCCACGATGTAGGCCAAGTTTGAATTTCATCATGGTGACTATGAAAAACAGTTTCTGCATGTTCTGAGCCGAAAGGACAAGACTGGAATCGTTATCAACAACCCTAACCAGTCAGTGTTTCTCTTCATTGACAGACAGCACTTACAGGTAAACTTCTTTTGTCCTCGTTTTAACAAGTGTGTTTTAATCATACAAAGCTTTTTCTTCTAGGGAACATCAGTGGTTTTGCTGTGAGGTACTCAAGTAGGAAAGCTGATCATGTATTTGTGATTGCATTTTGGCAGTTTCAGAGGAAATTTATGCTATAAACAGGATTAACACATGCAAAAACTAACTATGGGCCACACATGTGTTTGCATAGAATTAATGTTCTTGTATTAAAAATTAAATAACTTCTAAAATAGGCCTGACAGTGTTTAGGAAAATCAAAATATTGGTTTGGTTTGGGTGACAATACAGAAATAATTCAAGTGAAGAGTGAACAAAATAGTGAAAACATTCTATGCATTAATGTTTGCAGACTAATTTTAAGTTCAGGCTGTTTATATGTATGAAACAGTGAATTTTAAATGTCTGGGGGGGTCTGCCTATTAGTCCTGACTTAACTTCTAGGCTTAATACCTTTTCTTTGGTTTTTTTTTGCCTCTAGACTCCAAAAAACAAAGCTACAATCTTCAAGTTATGCAGCATCTGCCTGTACCTGCCACAGGAGCAGCTCACTCACTGGACGGTTGGTACCATAGAGGATCACCTCTGTCCTTACATGCCAGAGTAAGGTACTGGCCAGCAAAATGGGGAAGATCACAGAATGCAGCAGTGGATTTTCACTTTCCTCACCACTTTATTCTTTCAGAATTTAGAAGAAAATGGACTCATGTTCAGAACACTATACATTGTGAAACTTGATCATCCTGGATTTTTTTAATCATTTGTATCTCAGAACTTTGCAATTTTTTTTTAGATGTTTTCTGCATGGACCTTGTGAAAGAGAGGATGCTCTGCACACTTCTGCACTGCATCAGCATCTTATTAAAATGTGAAATGAAGGGACTGTACATTGAAACAAATGTATCTGAAAGCACAAGGTGATCATTTGTGGTGGTGTTCCCATTTGTGCTGGTCATGCCCCCTAACATCTCTAATGTTAACCATCAGTATTTTGAGGGTGAGAAGTGAATGTAACGGGTATAAAAGCTTTATAGCTTTGCTGTTAATGATTGTATCGAAGAGCACTATCATTCATTCTAATGAACGAAGAAGTGGCTATTACAATAGGAAGTAAATGTGGGAAAGAAGTCTTTCTTTAAAAAAAAAAAAGCATCTCATTTAATGTACAGGCATTTTTTGCCTCTTTTATTTTGCTGGGCCATGTCTAAGTTTACTGGCACTTTTGTTTTGGATCTCTTTCCCCAAGTTGCTGTATAACTGTATGAAGCTATTCTTTTGAGTTGGATGCGTTTATACAGATGAGGCAGACTTGGAGTCTGAAGTTGCTAAAGCAGCTCAAAGGTAAAATAATAGCTGCAGAAACAATGTTGGTAGAGGATTATTTTTTCTTGAGAGTTGAGACTTGTAAACTTGCAGGTGACTGTGCAAATACTGGTTTCTAAAACATTTCTTATGGAAAACCCATCGAGGTTTTTGGTTTTTTTTTTTTTCTTTTGAAATAGACATTATAAACCAATGTAAAATAGTGTTTGAAGTGTGAAAAGTTTGGTTCTGACAGAACATTTTAAGATTGTGCAATGATAAAAGGAAGACTACTGTATAGTTTTGATGACAAAGAAGGCTCTGCTTAAGGGTTGAGTACTTTACTGGAGTAAAACTGCATAAGCCTACTCCCTTTGGATAAAACTAGTGCTTACCTGTTTAAAACTTGTATTTAGCTTTTGTTTGGAATTGGAAGAAATTGGAAATTAAATAAATTAGGTGAAATATGGCTGGTTTTATTTATGGAAATCCTATCAATTGAATTTTAGTAGCATCTTGCATCTTAACAGTGTCACCCACTACAAATGTGCAGACTGTAAAATGTTAAGATCAGCAAAGATCAGTGGCAAAGGTTTTCTTACAAATATGGGCTATATGTTTTGAAAAGTACTTGTCACAAATAATGGTATTACTACTATATGACTGTATTGGTACATAAGTGTTTTTACTTCCTTGGTTATAAGTTCCTACAGGTTAATCTGAAACACCTTACAAAAACACCACCTGAAAGCTCCAACTTCACTTTCACAGTTGCCTTAAGTTACAAAGAAATATCTTAAAAATGCTGCTTTTCAGAATACTAAGACTTTCTGAAATACTTAGTATCCACCATACCTGCTAATAGTACTGAAAATTTCTCAACTTTAATTGCCTCTTCTTTGAATGATCTGTAAGATATAATACGTGTTCACATGAAGCTTGTGAGAAGTTCTGTAGGGTCTCAAACATTCAAGTTGCAGGAGTTGGGAATTTGCTAAGTGCCATGCTTTGTTCTTGACTTGTCATTTTGGATATCCTCACTGCAGTGAGAATAGGGCTATAGTTACTTTGATTAGCAAAGCAAATTAGGAATTTTGGTTTTCGTCAGTCCAGTTTCTCTTACAAGAAGCCTCAAGATGTTGGCCTGAGTGGCTGTGTACAGTGCTTTTCAAGCTCAGTAATGGTACGGATTTTAATTCTCTCTATTACAGGAAACAACCTGTTCAGTTTAATTGATTTCTTTTAGTTTTCTACAGGGTGCATAAGACAGGCTGCTCATTTGTTCCTTGTGACAAATAACGCCATGCTTTCTTGGGAGAACACAGTTAGGATTAGAGGAAACAAAAAATTGGAATACTAATTTTGTTAAATGTGGCCTATACTACCCAGCTAACAAACTGTATGTTTTTGCTGTGTTACCAGACTGAGTTTGGAGCCATCTGCATTGTCCAAGTAGTGGGGGGAAAAAAAGGGGACCAACAGGCTTCAGAGCATATGAACTTTGGGAAATATGAGAGTTTGTTCTTGTATCATTTGGCATCTTTGAAGAGTTTCTCTCCCCTTAAACAGGATGGCTTTTGAGGGAAGAGATTAAATTCTTGCTCCAGTCTTTCTCAGTGGAACTTCCAGTTCAATCTTGGAATGGTCTTTGGTTAAACTACTTCAGCAAAATATCCTTTAGAAGCAAGTGGAAGTAGTTTGTAATACCTAGCTTTTGATTTCTGGCCCTCTTTATATCAGGTTAATGGCTTTTTGGTAGGCTTTTTCAAAGTGTAGGTTTTATCTCACAAAACCAATGTTTCCAAAACACAGTTTTTGAGGGTGTGCACCTCATTTTTGGAGTTGGTTGCAAATACAGAAAGGCTTTCTTATAAGAAAGAATTTTAGTTACTACCTACTGTCAGCTGCTTTTGTGGCTCCTTTGGACATTCTAATACCAAAAACTGAAGTACACTCGGTACTGCACCTGAGAATGGGTCTTTACCAGGCTGTTGCTTAAGGATTTGTCAGGAGAACTTGGTAAGTGCCAAGGGGGCAGGGATAAATTAAATAGACAGAAGGCCACTAACTCTTTGGCAACTCAGTGAATTATGTGGTGAAGGGAAGCTTGTGTCAGGTGCTTCCCGGATGATGAGAAGCTTCTTAAATGTTAGTCTGTACATGGCTGTGAAGCGTCTCTTCACTTTACAAGCTGCTGCAGCTGTGCAAGAGTTACCAAAATATGGTAAGATAAGACAGAACTGCTGTACAAGTACTGCCAAAATGTAACAGGCCTATAGTTTGCAGTTGATGCCCTTTGTGATGTCTGTCTCAAAGTATAAATTCACTCTTAAAAGCCATTTTATACCTTTAGTGTTTATTTTATTAATATGAAAATTCATCTGTTAAGTGATAAATCAGGTACTAGAAACACATTGGGATTAGTCAGTGCTTTAAAAAAGGAAAAAATTGGTTACTCAGTTACTAATCTCTGGGCATTGAAAGTTTTAGATCAAAGATACTGATCTCTTGCTGCAAATTCATTTTTTCATCACAAAGTGTTAAGTCTGTTAGAAAAACAGCAGGTGGAAAGATGAAAATTGGAACTTGTAAAATTACCTAGACTTCTAAAAAACTGAAACTTCTGAATGATCTACTTGATTGTACTTTGAAAATACAAACCCGAGGATCAGCCTTCATTATGGTAGGTGGCCGTGGTCCTTGGGAATGACCACATCTTTTTCTTGATGCATTAAGCTGCAATTTATTAGTTTTGAATTTACTTCAAAATGTGACACGAGTGCTATAAATGCTTGGTCCTTGGACATACTTGCAGCTTGTGAGCTCTGCAGGCATCTTTCCCTTCCCACTCCTGTTCTGCTGCCAGGAGAACACTGCTTTTGCTTGCACTTGCAATGTGCTGAGTCATTTAGGTTACGTGCAGTTACTGAACACCAGCTTATGTTGAATCAGGATCTGGGGGGCTTGAACAGTGAAAAGAGTCACTGAAGGGTTTTTTGCTACTTAAAAGTGAGATTAGTCTAATGGACTGTTGGAGGCTTCATTTGAGATTACATTCAGGTTTCTGCCATTGAGCATGATGAAGTCGAGAGTAGAGTACATTCACTAAGCAGACATGCCATGTGAGTTTACTTAATTGCTATTTACTTTTATTAGCCAGGAAAATCATCTCAGCTTTTTCCTTTTGCATTTATTGCTGTAACAAAATCACAAGCTGTGTAAGCCTATAGATTCTGGAACAGCTTTCTGGGGTGAAGTAATGAGATAAAACACTATTAAAACCCTTTACATAAGGAGAAAAAAAAGATTAGCATGGATGTTAGGAATGGTACCAGCCTGAGTTGTTATTCTGGAATAAGCCTTGTGGAGATTTTCATTTTAGTGATCTTTAGTCATGGTTAGGAGAGTGGGTTATGAGGCCCATGTTACTGCTTGTCCCTTAGTATCATTAGCACCTGGAAGGGACATTTCTGTGTGCAGGTGTTGCCTTCATTTGGACCTGTGCTACCTGATGCCATGCTGGTGGTGTGAGAGCAAAGCCTCAGTGTGTAGGTGTCACCTGTACCTGGCAGGCTGAGAGAGAGCTAGCCTCTGCACTGGGACTGGCAGTTCCCATAGCTTTTCCTGCTATCATGCACCCAGGCTGCACACTTTGTATTAGTTTGGTGTCCAAATCTTCTTTGTGGTGGTCTTGGAGCAGAGTTGAACTCTGCAGTCAGGAATACCAGCAGAAGGTTGCAGTTGTGTTTGCAGCAGTAGGTTCTGCTTTGTGCCCTGCAGCTGGGAGGGAGCTTATGAGGCTCACCAGGTAGTGCAGATGCTGTGGAGGGCTGCATCAGCTCTACAGGTTAACTGAAGCTAAGTGTAATTTCTCTTCTGCATGGGTGACTGAAATGCTTTTTAGAGCTGAAGATATCCATGGCCTACTTCTGTTTGGAAAGGATCTACATATGGAAAGGTCCCTTAATTTAAGCACAATTACTGTACGCTAGAGCACCCACTAAAAAAATTGCGCTTCTGGATTCCTGAAATACATTCAAGCAGCTACTGCTTTTAAGCAAAATAAATCAAAGATCCAGAATTTTACTGCAGTGGTACGAGCCCCAGTACTGTCTTAGTAAACAAAAATAAGGGTCTTTTTGTTTGGTGTTCATTTGTTTTTGTTTTTTTTTTTACCCTGAAGGATAGAAGATGTCTTGTTTGATAAAAGCTGACATGTAATTTATTCTCTTTTAAGCGAGAACTGTATATGCTGCTGTGTCCCACAACCATGGCAGCTTGGGATTGTGGTCTGGTGGTAGCAGTCAGTCAGTGAATGCATTACAGAATCACAGAGGTGGTAACTGTCATCATGTGGTCCCTGAATTCAAGTAGCAAAATAGGCATCTAAGTGCTTTTTTTTTTTTTTTTTTTTAAATTCCATGAACAGTGAGGTAAGGTAGAGGTTTGGGGGGGCTCTGGATAAATAGTTTCTGCATATGGAAATTTCTAAAATTGTGAATGATGTAATGCAGTTGGAAATTCTTTCGTATGCCCTGGCAGTGTCTCAGAGGCAGTCAATGAAGCTGAAGAAATTTGAACTGCTGTTCAGAACAGTTACTTAACAGCCTAATTCACCTCATATCCCTGCCCTCCCTGCTCCATCCCCTTTAGGTGGTGATGTTTGTGAATTTGAGAACTGTAAACCAGCAGCTCAGCAATGAGACCCCTTGTGATGGGTGGCTCGACCTAAGAGACTGAGGAGTTCTGATAGTTCGGCACTTGTTTCAGCAGTGACACCCTTCCTTACCTTCTTCCTCACAAGTCTTCCCAAGAGCTGGAGTCAATAACTAAACCCCTTCTCACTGCATCTTAATCTGATCTGTATTTTCCCTGATTAGCATCTGGACCCCTAGTTTCAAATGCCAGTGGGAACAAGTCTGTTCTGATTCCTTATTTTCTCAAAGCATCTGTAAAGCACAGCTGTACATGGTGTGAGCCCGTGGGTGTCAGTCTGAATGCATTTGTGCGACAGTAGTGGCGTGAAACCTGCATGAAACACTTGGCTGGCCAGGGTACTGCATGAAGTGAGAATTTGAAGTTACTGTCACTGAGAGACAAACTGTTCTTCAATATGTTTCATGGCACTATGTGGCCTCCATAAGAACAGACACCGAGACGTAAGTATGATTTGCGTGTTTGGTATGTTTAAAAGAAAAACCCCAAAACACAACAAACTGCAATACAGGAGGGCTGGTCTCATTAGCTGTAAGATACGGAACTTGCAACTGTCTGTCAGTTACTGCATATGGAATGCAGTAACTGCTAAGACTCACAAGATGAGCTCATGAAGTCACTTTATTTGCTTGCTTGTAAGGGAATTATGCCTAAATCGGCAGTGATGGAACCAGGTCAACCCCCCAGGAGGTCTGTTTGATGCCAGGTGGAGCCATGTACCATTTGTCCTTATTATGGTAATTTGTTTCCATTACTTTCTTTGAGATTCAGCTAAGGTAAAAAGATTTTTCAACATGTAGGTTAGAGTGAAATCCGTAAAGAGCGCTTCTAAGTATGCTTGAGAGTTTAATCCCAAAGCTGGGCAAGCTCACTGGCGACAATTCCTTCTGAGATAATCTCTGTACTTCAGTTAAGTTGTGAAATAAATTACGAGGTCAACATACTGCTGCTGGTGGAGGGTAACAGACAAGGTTGTCTTAAAATAATCAGTTTAATTACCTGCTTCTGAAATAACTGGCCTGCATATTAATGGTGTCCCTCTTATTAATTAGGCAGTACTAAAATGCTGTGTTGAATAGCCTGCTGTAAGGGAGAAGAGAATTCACTTGTTATTTCAGGGAGGTTTATTTCCGTTTCCCTCTCAGCCTGAAACAGTCCTTGCCAGGCTGGAAAGGGAACAGGAAGATACTGTTGTTTCCCTGTTGAGGTTTGCCACTCTCAATTGGCCTGGATGCTTTTCAGTTGTAATTATGTAGATATGATGAATGCAAAGTGATAGAATGGGACCACTTAACTCTGATAGGTTCCTGAGGCAGCCAGCGCTGATTGAGGGAAGCCGTGTTAAGTTGCTCTGGGACAGTTACACAAGGACAGAGTGGCCCCAGCAGTAAAGCTGGAAGTGTTCTCAATTATTTGTCACATATTGAATTTGGCACCTCCTTCATTCTTACCCTCTGCCTTTTATTTCAGGTAATAGCCAAAATCACTCTTGTGTTCCAGTGAGGGAGGTGGGTTGATAGCAATTGGAGGGGAGCAGTTTTAGTGTTTGCTTCTACTTCCCTGCATTTTACTACATGAGTAACCCATCGAAGAAAACCGGTAAACTTAAGAATGAGAAAAAAGATGACTGGAGATGTCAGAACACGTTAATAGAAAGATAACCAGAGCAGCAATTGCCAAAGTCAGTGAGCGTGTCCAGTTGCTTTGATGGATCCTCTCTGCTCATCCAAGTAATTGCAGAAGAACTGGAGATACTTAAGACTCATAATAGTGCTTCAGGCAGAGGGAGCTGTAAATTGATAATTTAATATACTGAAGCATCTAGTTCTGATGAGCAAAGATTTAAAACAAAGCACCTTTGTAGAACTGTTTCAGCAAAGCATTGTGTTCTTTAAGTGGGATTCAGGGATGCTTTCTGAGGATGAGTCAGTGCAAGTACTGGGGGAAAACCAATTATGAATGTACTGCAAAAAAGAAGATACTACTATTAGAAGTTCAACTAATCACTTGCATGTAAGCCATGTATGCTTCTAAGACAGCCCCAGAGAAAAAGATTTTGTTGAGAATGTATATACCATGAAAAACTGTTAAAACTTGCAGCAAAAATACATGCTGGTAGCCTGAGCCCACTGTAGGTATTTTTAGAGAACTTCCCCTGAAGGGTTAGTTATCGGTTCATCTTACTTGTTTAAAAGTCATCTTGGAAAGACTGATGACACATTAGTAAACATGTACAACTTTGTATTGAAAACCACTCTGCATGAACAGGTCACCTAACTCATTGAAAATTATTTCTTTAGGTTTAGGAATGCATAGAAAAACCCCTAACTGCACATTTCATCACAAAACTCAAACAAATGAAGACAATGAGTCAACTTCCATAACAAAAAGGACTTACACATGCCCTTTACTAGGGCAGATTAGCTTTTTGCTACAAGAGAAAAACATGCACTGCATATGTAGCATTGCTCCTTTTATTACAGCCTGACAGCCTTGCCACAGATCATTTTTCAACAGTTTGAAGAAAGCAGCTAAGCCTGTCCCCAACAGTGCAAGAGGAGACCAGTTATCAGCTGATGAACAGCAGCTTAACTCTCACATTCAGCCCACATCAGATAATCTACAGCCTTAGCCTGAACAAAAGCTCATTGAAATTATTTTGATACATCTGTAACATGCAGGTGATGATTTTTAAACAAATATAACACAATTTCAGGTAGCTGGAGGTGAAAAGCCCCCACGATGTAACTGCATTTTCACATTCGGGGATCAGAAGGAGATGAGGACATCTCAGGTGAATTTGTGTACAAAGGTTCCACCACACTCTCTCTCACCCACTCCATGCTGGCAAGCTTTTACTCAGTGCAAAGAGCCTACAAAACTATGAAACAATCTTTAAAAAGGTAGTTTCAGAAAGCTTTATTAAATACTTCTTGATTTGTTACAGCATCAGTAAATTCTATTTTGCATTAGCCTGCTTTACACTTTCAAACCAGTTTGGCATGATGTTATAGGAATTCTGTACTGCCATCTTAGGGAACAAGTACAGTTTGGAAGCACATCTAGTGGTGTTTGAGTGTGACTGTGACAGGCCTGAAGACAGGGTTGCTTTGTCACATGACACCACAGGTAAAAAAAGTGAATCTCTTACAACATGTCATGCTGGTAAACCATATGGCTGGTCCAAAGGCTCTTCCCTTCTGCTATCTTGACCAAAAAAAGCCAGGTGCATCCCTATGCTGTCACACTCTGTTGTTCATACCAAAACCCAGGCTTGTAGCAATTCTGGTGGTAATTAAGAAATTTATTCATTTATTATAGAAATGAGACAAATTCACTTGTCAACTTTGTGCAGATGATATTGCATAAGTGAGAAAATAATTCTGTATGGGATTCTGAAGTCCAACATTATTATTTAAAATATTTTTCATATTAATTTCCTATGAACTTTGTATGTCTACCTTGTGCAATTAACTTTCCTGTTGCCTTGTTTGTTAAATCCACCGTGGCAAATGCGAGGTTTCTTCCTTGCTTCAAAATCTGAGCTGTAATCAGTATCTCTTCTCCAATCTTAGCAGCAGAAGTGTATCTTCAAGGAAGAAAGAAAGGAACAAGTAAGAGACTGTACAGAGGACAAATCCAAGAATATTCCTGCATTTTATATTATCATGAAGGTTAGCAGAAGTGGGTAATAAAGACACATCTGTCTGCCTGCCTACTTGAAAACCTCCACTTCTAATGTATTTGTGCTCCTCTAAGTACTGGCAGTGATAAGTAGTTAGAGTTATATAAGCATATATACTTAGTAATATAAGTAAGTGTAAGAGTTCTCTGAGAAAATGGAGGCTAGAAAGAAACCCATTGGCTTGGTTCTGAGGAAAAGTCTGTTTTGGAACAGAAACAATGAGGTATCCAAGACTTCAGTTAAAAGTTCAGCTCCAAGTCCTATTTCAACCACTGCTGGCTCCCTACAGCCTTTCTAAACTAGTCTGGCTGCTTCAGCTGCAAAATGTCATTGTTACAAAGGCTCCAGAAGGTCATTTCTGTATGGAGCTGTAAGCATAGGTTAACTGTTTCCCATACCCTTGCTCGAGGAAAGTCACGGAAATCTGGGCAGCCCTCAAATTCTGTTTCCATTCGTTAGACAACTCTTTGTTTTTATTTACATGAGCAGGAGGATGTGCTTTCAAAACACACTCTTCAGGGAATAGGAAGGCATTTCCCCACAAAGAATTGCCCTGGAAAGAATTAGGAGGAACATGATCCAACCATGATCTGAGGTAAGGGAACAATCTACAAATGTTAGAACTGCAGAGGAGAATGTAGAATTGCCGGATGTTAATCTTGTTGAGATAAATTTCATCAACCAGTCCATTTTTATACACGACGCCGTGTCACAAGAATGTCAGTCACGCCTAATGCTGATGTAGCAGCAGCTCCATTGGTTGACAAGGGCAGGGTTTCAGCCTTGTCTCACTTCCAGAAGCTGCTGCTGATCCTCTTGTGGTTACCAAAAAAAAATTTCTCTGTTTCTCTCTGTTCTTTCCATTACTGAAATAGCTTCCTCATGACAACTTTTTAAAAAGCTCTTTCCCAAAAAGGAAAAAAAGTTCTTTTAACAATATTGGATATCCAATCTCACTCGTTCAATCAAAGCAGTAGTCCAAGTTTAAAAAAGCTATTAATATTGCTTCATGTAACACTGCCTGAAGGTAATTTTGGATCACCTCCAGAGACAGCACTTTCTTCCGATCTCAGCCTTTACGTAATTGGGTGACATACCTGATTGTGTCAGTAATTCAGATGTTGGCCTCTTGTTATACTACTCCAGGGAAAAAAACCCCTAATCATAGGAGAATTTCAGGTTTTAATTTCAAGTAAGATCCTAGTCATCACAGGGGTAGTATGAAGCTCAAATGGATGCTGCATCCCATCTACCCAGTGGAGAAATCAGAAGGTGCAGGAGAGAAAGGAAGGGACCTGGTAAAGATACAGATCACTCCCCACACACTTGTAAAGGCTTTTTGTTTTTTTTCTTAAAGACAGTTTTGATGAGGGGTTACTTTTCTAAGATTTTTAATGCTCTGTGTTAATTATTCCAAGTAGGATTACTTTAGTTCCAACTGGTCATAATATCGTCATTAGAAGTAATGAAGCAAAGCTGACAAGCTACAAGAGCATGATCAAAGAAAGTGCCAGAAAAACTGGGTTTTTTTAAGACACTATGCTTTGAATTTGCATTGCAGGAAGAACTATTCTCAGTATAAAAATACCTTAAAATGACCTAGAGCAAAGGAATCTTTTTCCACTGAGAAATTCTGATTCAATCTGTAATTCACCCTCTACATGAGCACACAAGACAGGTAAACTCTCTCCTGCTTTAATATTTTTTCTCAGGTTTATGGACTAATAATAAAAAAGGGCTTATAGAAAGCTGCTTACCCCAGACTTTGGGTTTTGAGGAGACATTAACATAGCTGCACAAGCGAAAGCTGAAACCAAACGAATTTCTTAAGACTAAAATTGACCACATATCCACCTCCCTTTACATTCTGTGAAGGAATGGGCACTGTCTCTTGAACACATGTAACAATTAAAAGCTTGAGAAGGTCCAACTCAAAATTTAAAACCAAATGGCACTGTCTCCAAATACACACATGCAAACCCCTTAATTTCTCAAAACAGGACTTCTGAAGCCAAAGAAAATACCCATTTTTTGTGGTGTGTGAGTGCCACACCACAGAGCTGATGTACAATGGAGTCAATAGGGGCAGAAGAGTTAGTATATTTTAGTAAACACAGTGGATGATACCTACGTGATGTTCATGTCCACACTGACCCCAGGCATTGCTCTTTCTGTGTACAGCAATGCTGCTGTTGACACCACATCCACAAGTGTGGCTGTCAAACCTCCATGTAAAGTGCCTCCTCTGTTTGTGTGCTCCTCCTCTACTTTCATTTCACAGACTACTTTTCCAGGAGTTGCAGATTGAAGTTTCATCTGTGTAACCAAAAAAGGAATAAAAAGCTTACTGACAGTAGTACCAACACCTAATATTGCCCTTAATCAAATTGAAAGTAAATCTTGTCTAACTCTGGACCCATGAGAGAAATTAAAAATGGAAAATATAGTAATTCAACAGTCCCATTAGATATTTCCATAATTTTTGAGCAGAAGACTGTTGCCTTAGAAAAATTTGTATTTCTAATGCAGATAAATATTTAAACTGACAGTGTAACAAAACTTCAATACTAGCTATACTGTCAGGAATTCCTCAGGAGGAAACTGTCTTCAGTTTTCCTTTTGCTTTAATCTGTGAGTGAAAGATTAGAGGGAACACAAAACTGATTTGACTATCTGTGTGCACCACAGATGTGAAGGCATATTTGTTAGCTCCCAAAATGGAAATGAGACCACCAGTAATTAATTCATCATTCTATTAGGGCAATCTCAGTAAAAATGAGTATTTGGAAATGAGCATTGGATCAGATTGGCCTCCCTGACTGGAAATTCATATATTGAGTACAAGTATCCAAGGCTGTATCGCAGTGTTACAGCATCATTATTTCCATATACAATTTTATTCCAACCCATAGGTGGTAAGTACAGAATTACAGTCCACCTATGGTACCATGCTTCCCCCTATAACCAACACAATCAGCTGGAATTTTCAGACCAAGAAGTTACTGCAATTCAGTGTTTTAAAATCTCTATTTAAGTTTCTTCTGTTAGTAGCACTGTATTCAAAATCTGAAAGCAGATGCCCAGCTGGGGTAAGTTCCACATGTATATTTACATGTGTAACTAAGGCTTTGAACAGCCTTTAGACTATTAAAAGTGAAATGTGGACATATTTATTGTAATTCCTATTAATTTTCAATTTTTTTCAAAGGCTTTTTTAGACTTGCCTGTTTCCATACTGTTACCAGCTGAGTCGATTTAAATATTTTTTGATCTTAAAAAGTATTGAGATTGAAATGTTTCCAGTTTCATTGTTCCTTATTTATAATGCAGTGTAAGAGCTCAGTTTCACCCTTTCTGATAAGCCAGAGTTTATCCAAATTTTGCAGACAAATGATACCAAGATCAATGATGATATAATACAGTGTCTTCTAATGGAAATATCTGGGATTAAACAGAGAAGAAGTTACTGAGGCAACATCCTAATATAGAAATAGCACCTATATCAATGAAAACTCCAAGTCCTAAATCGGGCATGCTGCACTGCACTGAAGGCCTAAGCTTCTGATGGAATTTCTAAGGACTTTGCTGATGCTCAACACTGGGAGCAGATGGCTTCCACTCCCGTTTGGGACCGGTGCTCCAATCCACCAGTGAGGCGAGGAAAGCATCTGCTTCCATTTGTCATGGCTCCAATCAGGGACTACATGCCTGCTCTCCTTGACAAAAATATTCAGTACTTGAACGCTTCCAGGAGCTACTTAGCTAGAGCTGCTGGTCTGTGCTTCTCCCAGCCCTGCTGGGCTTGTCCTCCCACGCGTCTGCTTCGGGGAACAGCACGCTGTGTCAGATTCCAGGCTTTAAACACAGTCATCAAACCCTGTGTGCATACCACACTGGTGTTAAACCAGGAACGAAGTCTGAGGCTGGAGGTGACACGTTTCAGACTAAAACATCTGTTCTCCAGAATAAGAAAAACCTTGGGTCATTTAGTTGTGGTAAGAGCAATTTCAGTTATCTCCCAGAAAAGCAGCAGTCACTTTTAATTCAAATAAAACTGTACTTTTATTGTTATTATCATCAGATGCATAGCATCCTAATTCTAGAAGGTTGCAGGAAAAATCTAAAAGTATTCCAGAGCAAGACAGGAAGCCTGTCTCCCAAGGCTCACTTCCAGCCAGTTACCTTTATGAGCTGAAATGCTAATATTTGCTCACCACGTATCAGGATTTAAAAGGAGAGGAAAGGTATCACAGTGAAGTGGTAACTAAGAACTAAATGTACTCCATAAGTTAATTATCTCCTTGAGCTTTATACATTTTTAAAAAACTTCATACTCACCAACATGTCTTGAAAAAACATGACAGTAAGAATTGCTTTGCATATAGGTTTTTTCTATTAAATGTATCAGGTCATGGAGCTGTCAACAAAAGCACTGCTTCCATTATTACATTTGCTTCTCTACAAAGCAAAGCATATGGATTTTTACATGAGTGGTTTTTTTAGAGATATTTACTCCAGTACTCCATGTCACAGTTACACAAACAAGTATCAATTAAAGGGAGAACTGCAGCATTGCAAAATTTAATGGGAACACTGAAACTGCTTCACAGGACTGCCTTACACAGCAGCTATGCCACCACACGCTACCCAACTTGAGGCAATCCAGTAAGTTCAACTGTTTTTGAGCACAATGTAGCAGACACCACAGCAGCACCAGTCAATTACACTGCTTTATACCACAAGGTGTACGCTAGGGCCTTGTGTGGAAATTCAGAGCATCGTGCTTTCAGTCTGACCTCAGGCTGAGGTGTAACATATCATAACAAGCTACCATTTAATTTTAAACAGGGAAGAGTTCATTTCATAAATCACGGTCCTGGAAGTTAGCTTCTCTGCACGTACTGCGAAGGGAGGAATGCCACTCACTGAATGACTTCTGAAGGTTACACAGGACAGTCACCTTCAGGAGCTGCTGGAAGGCAGCAGGAGTATTTAACGAGAGTTGCTGAATAACAACCGAGTTATTATTCTAGTTATAGCAGTTGGGTTGTGTACCCGGTGTTAGCTCGGCCCTCTCCAGCCCGGCGGACTGACCCGCGATCCCGGTTCAGCCTGCTGCCCCGGGAGGGGACACAAGCTCGATACACGAGCAGCCCGGCCGGGGCCGCGCTCCCGGAGCCCTGCCCTCCAAGTGCCCGTACCTTGCGGAGCACCCTGTCGAAGCCCTGCGACTCCAGCATGTACTTCATGGCCTCCTTCAGGCCCTCCTTGGTGATCCCCATGCTGCCGCCCCGCCGCCCGCCGCCCGCCCGCGCCCCGGAACCGCAACCCCTGCGGGCGGTGCCTCCCGCCGCCTTCCGCCGCAGCCATGGAGCAGGGGGCCGCGGCGGCGCCCGCCGAGCAGAAGCGGGAGCATGAGGACGGCGATGAGGAGGCGCTCCACATCGCCAAGCGGAGGAAGGTGCTGTGCGCCGAGTTCGCCGCCATCACCAGCAGCGACGCGGCCGTGGCGCGCCGCTTCTTGGCCGGCAGCGAGTGGCACATGGAGGTACGGGCGGGGCTGGCGGGGCCGCGGGGCTGCCCGGCGGTGGCCACTCCCTGCCAGCCGCACCTGTGTTTCAGAGGGCGCTGAACGCCTATTTCGACTCGTCGCGGGACATGGAGGCAGCGGCGGGCGGGACGGCGCCGGCCTGCGGGGACAGTGGCCCCTGGTAGGTGACAGGGACGGGGGGATGTGGCGGGAGCAGGCGGACGGGGTCGGGCAGGTTCCCCTCGGCGGGAAGGCGCTGGGGTCCCAAACCCGGGTGAGCATCGCCGGGCCGAGGTGTCACCCGGAGAGCAGCGTTCCCCTCTCTCCTGGCATCGCACCTCTGCTGTCTGTGCCGAGCCATGCGGTTCCCGTTCTGTTCCGCACCCGCTCTCGTCCTTTCCCGACGTTTCTCACCCCTTGAGAGGCTGGAAAGCATGCGGGCTGCACTTTGCCTCTGCGGATTTTCTGAACTGGTGGATGGCGAGCCTTTTGCAGAAGGCACAGGCACGTTTTCTTTTCATTGCCTTGTCTTGTGCAGCAGTACATACGCGGATTTTACCGTACACATATTTGTACATGTGAAAATTGTGCATATTTGTATTATACCAGATGTATGTGTATTTCTATAAATAAAATGGTACATGCAGACCTTGTTAAATGTACCTGTGAAAGTTAAGATGTAAGATCTGTGTCTTATACACAATCTCACACCTCACCTGGAGGGAGTACTGAACGCTGAACATATTGATCCTGCATGTGGAATTGAACTTTTCCAGATCCCTGCCTGCCGTGGTTTAATCCCAGATACCAACTAAGTAGCATGCACACACTCACTCGGACACTCATACACCACCACCCCCTCAGTGGGGTGGGAAAGAGAATTGGAAAAAAAATAAAACGTATGGGTTGAGGTATAAGCAGTTTTATGGTAGAAATAAAGTAAACTTCTTCTTCTTCTTCTTCTTCTTCTTCTTCTTCTTCTTCTTCTTCTTCTTAAATTAATTGTAATGAAAAGGGTGATAACAAAAAGAGAGAGAAAGAAAACTCAAGAAAGATAAGTGATGCACATTACAATTGCTCACCACCCACTGACTGATGCCCAGCCTATCTCAATGCAGTAGTTGTCTGCTTCTGGCCAATTCCCTCCAGTTCATTCACTGAACATGATGATCTGTGGTATGGAATATCCCTTTTGCCAGTTCAGGTCAGCTCTTCTGTTCGTGTTTCTTCCCAGCTTCTTACTCACCTGCTCACTGGCAGAACTTGGGAAGCTGAAAAGTCCTTGTCTTGGGGTAAGTGCTAGTTAGCAACGTCCAAAACATTGGTGTTTTACCAACATTATTCTGTATTAGGTTTGCTTGGCAAGGTTTTGATGGTGAGGGGCTACAGGAGTGGCTTCTGTGAAAAGCTGCCAGAAGCTTCCTCTGTGTCTGACAGAACCAATGTCAGCTGACTTCAAGACAGACCCACAGCAGAACAAGGCTGAGCCCATCGGTGGTGGTGGTAGCATCTCTGGGATAGAGTATTTAGGATTAAAAAGTTGCTGCACAACAGCAACTGCAGCAGAAGAGAGAAGTGAAAACATCTCAGCAGACACCAGGGATCAGTGAAGAAGGAGGTGGAGGAGTTGCTTCAGGAGCTGGAGCAGAGATTCCCCTGCAGCCCATGGTGCAGACTAGGGTGAGGCAGCTGTGCCCCTGCAGCCTGTGGAGGACCACAGGGGAGCAGAGATTAACCTGCAGCTTGTGGAGGACCCTGCACTGCAGCAGGTGGATGCCTGAAGAAAGCTGTGATCCTGTGGGAAGCTCATGCTGGAGCAGGCTCCTGGCAGAACCTGTGGACACATGGAGAGAGGAGTCCATGCTGGAGCAGGTTTGCTGGCAGGACTTGTGACCCCGTGGGGAATCCACTTGGAAGCAGCTCGTTCCTGAAGGACATGGGGAAAGAGTTGAACTACTCAAGTGCTTTGGATTATGGTGGTCACCATCTGATTAACTTGAATCAGAATGGTAAATACTATCTCGTGTCTGTAAGGAGAAGGAAGAACCACTTACTTCACCTGTGTGCTGCGGCTCTGTATGACTGGGATCTGTTTGTTTTAGTTACTGTGCTTTTAAATGACGTTGAGATCAACCCGTGCTTTAGAAGATGAGGGGGATAATCACAGATAGATTAGTATTATGCATGTTGACAAACAAGTACTCTCTCTTTAGCATTGACCTCACAGCAGATGCAACTACAAGTAATGCTGGTGTCAATAATACAGACTCACAGCAAAAAGAAGATGACAGCAACTTCTCACTGATCACCTGGAACATTGATGGGCTGGATCTAGGAAATCTGAAAGATCGAGCTAGAGGCATCTGTACGTACCTGACATTGTAAGTGTAGCCTCCTCTTTGTATTGTCATGTACCTGGATTCAATGGAAGAATAATAAGCTTCTTGATTTAAGTTAACACATCTTCATGCCCCAGTTATCTTAATGTTAGATGCAGCAGTGCAATCACCTTATAAATCCTAAGTGGCTGAGAGTTGTTATACTGTCTGTAAGTGGTGTGAACCTACGCAGCATCCCAAAGGTTAAATATTTTGAGATGGCTAAATTAAAAATCTAATAATGAGCAATATTGTTCAAATTGCAGTCATACGTCAATAACATATTTCTAGCTTGTATCCTGTACATGAGAAGGGTAAAACTGCAAGAAACCTGCAGTAGTGTGAATAACTTCATGCCAGAGTAAACTATTTGAAACAGCAACAGAGATTTTTTTTAGTGCATTTTTTTCTCTTGCTGTTACTGTTAGTTGTCTAGCCAAAAAAATATGCAACATAAAAGTAATAGAAACTGTGCTTATCTTTTATTTTTCTAGCAGTGGAGGCCTGCCTTGAGTATATTTATGAGCAATTTAACAGTTACTTAAATTGATTTATATTAATACAGTAATTTATCAGTGTTGATTAAGTTATTTAAACAAGTGATAATTTCCTCTCAAAACAGTAGAAACCCCTTAACTATATAAATTTTCACTTGGTTTTGTTAGCCTGGGGTGGTTGGAATCTTCTGGAGAACATGTCCCAGAATTACTTAGCAGCTACTTAAGTTGAATTCCTCATGTATGTAGTATATGAAACCTGCAAGGTTGTGGTATAAGGAAGTCAGGCATTTTATTACCATGTCAGTTTCATGTTAATAATAATAATAATAATAATAATAATTGTTTCCTCGCTTTTAATAATGGTGGTATCTCCATGCTGCTAAATATGGTGGAGATAGTTTTTAATTTTTTAAAAGAACAGATTATTACAATACCTAGAAAAACAAGGGCAAGGTGGACCTGGAATTCCTGACTCTGATCCATTTGTCCTCAGAATGTTGCAGTACTACTTTTTAGTAATTAATTGAAAATCTTGCCTTGCTGATTTCAGATACAATCCAGATGTTGTGTTTTTGCAAGAAGTCGTCCCACCACATCTCCCTCTTCTCCAGATGAAAGCAGGCAGTTACACTATTATTCCAGGTAAGAAAAAGCCCTCAGTTGAGACAAAAAACAGAAAATAAAGTTTGGGTTTATTCTGTCTCCCTTGCCAAAACTTCCAACCATTTAAAAGAATGCAAATAGTAAAGTGAAGAAGGAAGCACTCAATGTTTCTGTGTTTTGGTATCAGCATATAGCTTCATGCAAATTATGCATGTGTAAAGCTTGCTTTTCTGGTGGTTTCCTTTGGGTTGTTTGTTTTTTTTTTCTGCATTTTGAAAAACTGGTAGTAAGGGTAGCCAAAAAGTACCATACATAAGTAATTTTTTAAGTACTTGCACTTAAAATATCTGAAAAATTCAGACTGTTATTGCACAACTTTTCATTAATGATTTAAAAATCAACGTATTCTCACGGGTTGTGTTAAAAAGATCTCTTTCAGAACCCTGACTGCTTTATGGCACAGCAGAAGAGATCATCAAACCTTTCTTTCCCTGCTCCTCTTTAGGTAACATAGATGACTATTTCACTGTTATAATGCTAAAGAAATCAAGAGTGAAGCTGCTGAAGCACGAGATAATACCTTTTCCAACAACTGCCATGAAGAGGAACCTTTTGGTTGTGCATGTGAGTGAGCCAGGATGTACTAAACAGCTGTATTTCTTCCTTCCAAACAAAAAATCCCAGGAAAGGCTGAACTGGCTTTTTCTCTATGAGTCTCAAAAAACTTCTCCAAGCAAACAAACCCAGTTGCATTTGATACTAACAAATCTTTGTTACTTAAATGTTTTATGCAAGTTATTTACCATACTTTGTTTTCAAGTCTCATAACTTCTGAAAACAAAACCAAAAGCCAGTTATCCTAAGCCACCTGTCTTAATTGTAAAACTAATATTAACCTGTCATTTGCTGATTTGCTTTGTGATTAGATTTTGCCTTTGAACTTCTTATCATGGTGTGGATAGTAACACTGTCTCTGTTTCACGTGTAGGTGAGCGTATCTGGTATTGAACTTTGCCTTATGACCTCTCATCTGGAGAGCACTAAAAATCACGCTAAGGAACGTATAAAGCAGCTGCAAATAGTGTTAAACGAAATGCAGAAGATATCTGAGTCCACCACTGTTATATTTGGAGGGGATACAAACCTCAGAGACAGCGAGGTAAATAGAAATAAGCAACTTAGTTATTTAGAGAAGGTATTCTGACCAAACCATCTCAGACGTTTATTTTGTCTATATGAGAAATTACCTGCTTAGGCAGAGCAGAGGTATTCAACACTTATTCATAAAAATGGAAGTGTGACTGAGTAAAAAGGAAGCATTGTTATGGCTGAGGTGATTTATATGGAGACCCCTTCCCAATAACAAAATGCTTTATTAACAATATTTATATCTGAGCAAATACAGGCAGATTGGATGGAAGTTTTGAATTTAAAAGCGTCTTCACATTTTGAGAACCTCATCTTTATTTGTTCAACTCTCCAATTCTCAGAGCTTGTAGAATCAATGAAAGAAGAGGGTGCTCTTGAGAAATAGATTTTAGTCCCCTGTAATCAAGACATTCAGAATTAGAAGTAGTTCTTGGCTTCTGATACTAAAAGTGAAATGTGTGCATTATTACTAGAAGGTCCGTTTCACCTCTCCCTATCATGAAATTCCATTGCAATGAACTGGAATGACACTGATTTATAAAACATGGTGTTTACCCCTTTACCTCAACATTTCGGAGCTGAAAATGTATTCTGAAACATGTTTTGGATTTAGAAAGTGCTACAGGAATTGGTCATGCATTAGAGTGTCTGGAGAAATACTATAGTTTAGAAACATCTCTAAGATAATTTGATTTTTAACAACTTAACATATTGCAGGAAAAAAGCAATGCTGTGATGACTCAGTTCTAATTTTTGAAGGTAGAATTTGTGAGTTCACTGTCTTGTGGAATTTTTTTCCTCCTTCTGCCTTCAGGTTAAGAAACTTGGTAACTTACCTGACAACATTAAGGATGTCTGGGAGCTGTTGGGTAAACCTCAACACTGCCGCTACACTTGGGACACCCAGTCCAACTCCAACCTGAATGCACCCTACAAGTGCAAGATGAGGTTTGACCGTCTTTACTTTCGGCCTGCAGTGGAAGGGGGGCAGTTTATTCCACGAAGCATGGACTTACTTGGTTTGGAAAAACTGGACTGTGGCAGATTTCCTAGTGATCACTGGGGCATTCTGTGTTGTTTTGATGTTATATTATAAAAAACAAAAGAAGACTTGCATCGTTAGAGTTTAGATGATTCATTGTTGCTTTTACAAAATTTTACCCTCTCAGTTTTAGGTTGGACATACTTCAGTTTTCAACCCAAACACATTCTTTGCTCTTGGTGTCTGCAGGAGTGGTTTCATTTCAAGCCAGGTTTCCCTTTTTCTATTGTGTGCATCTTTTCTTGAATCACATTTTAAAATATTTATTTTTAACAATATCCGCAAAACCAAACAAATTCTAATTTTAAAATGGCAGGTAAAACCTGTAAATGCAATTCATAAACATACTCAGTGATTTAAAAGACACCTTTATTTTTGCATATATTATGTTCTCATAATAAAGGCTGCTTTTTTTTAAGACCACTTTTATTGTGCCTTCATTGTTTATTTTATAACCATTCCCATCATCCTGTACAAACTTGTCTTTTGTAGGGTGTTTTGTATGAGCTTCTGAAGTTTGTGTTGAATATACACACCCCTTCAGGCAAGACAGTAAAGGAGCCAAGGAAAGAATAACTTGATCCTCACAGAATAAGAGTTTCTTAAGTAGGAATGGTACTACTCTTGAACAGATTTAAGAACAATATGCCTTCTATTTGACAAGAAAAGGATATAGGCAGATGCATGGAATTTGTTCACTAGGGATGGTGTATACTTTACTTTGTGTTTATTAACCTGATATGAGGTGCAGATTAAGATGTGTGGTGTTTCAGTGAGCTCCTAGAAGCTCTTATAAACTGCTGCATGAAGCCTGAACAGCCCAAGGAGTTGCTGACTTTGCAAAAAGATCAAGCAGATCTTTCTCCTCGAAGAAATGTGTAATCAGTCTTGTAGAAGCTGCCATTTTATAGATGTGCAACACACTAAGCTGATTCAAAAGGGAAAGCCTTGTAACTTTCTGATGTGAAGTTCAGTGCACTGGCATAGAGAAGAAGTACTGATAACCTGTCAGTGACACAAAGTGAGCAGAGTTTGACAGCCTAAATTCTTTTACTTTTTGTTGTTATCATTTGTCTTTGGTCTTGAGTCCAAAGCGTACAAACAACTTGTACTTTGCTGCACTACTGTGGTGGCTTGTTTCCAGCTGGTGTCCAATCTGCCACCCAGCCAGTGTCTAAGTCCCCTTCCCTGATGAGGTGGGAGGAGGAAATCAGAAAAAAAAAGAAACGGGTTGAGATAAAGACAGGGAGATCACTTCCCAGTTACTCTCATGAGCAAAACATTGGTTTGGAGAATCTTTCTGAAGCCCAGGAAGTTTGGAACATGAAGAAGAACTTCTTTACTGTGTGGATGGTTGAGCACTAGATCAGGCTGCTCAGAGAGGGAGTGGAGTTTCCCTCCCTCACTGGGGATATTCAGAAGCCTTCTGGACACAGTTCTTAGTGATGTGCTCCAGGAGACTGAAGGTACTTGAGCTGGGAGGTTGGGCCAGATGACTGCTGGGGTTCACTTCCAGCCTTACCCATTATCACTTTCTGCAACATTAATTTACGGCCAAATAAGTGTTTGACACTCTTTCAGCAAAGATATCCATCCTGAGGTTCAGTCTAAACCTCTTCTGAATAAATTAACCTCCTTGCAGGAACAGGGAAGCCTGAGGTAGGTGTGGTTTTCCGTTCGTTCAGCAGGAGGCCAGGGTGACCTTACTAAACAGGCAAATTAGCCTCAGGTTGTTAATTCATCTCCACAGAAATCAGCTGCAGAAATCTGTTCTGCTTCCACTTCTTGAAACATTAAACCCCAAATTCCTTTTATTAAAGGTGAAAGGGAACAGCCTGTTTTGGGAAGGATGTCCAGTCTTTGCTTTTAACAGACCCCATTTTATAATAACTCAGCTTCAAAAACAAGGAGGAAGAAGTAACTGATACATTTTTAAACTCATGTTGAGGCCATGATCTCTTCTTTCTATTCCCAAATAAATAGTTCTATGAGAAAGTAAAAAATATCTACAATTGCCAGGATTTTCCATCTGCCAGGATTTTCCTTCTCAGCTTAAAATGGGGCTGGCACAGATCACACGTTATGACTTGCTCCGTGATGATCTTGTTCCTTACCAAGAGCCTTTAAAGAAATGTCATGAGGTTTGTTGCCAGGGCTTACACCTCCTCCCCTTCCCTGGTAGTTCCAGCCAGAGGATTTGTGGGGAAGGTGAAAGCAGTTTGACTTAGAAAAGTGTTGGAGTAGAGGGAAGTACAATAAACTCATGTTTCATTACGAGAAAAACCAGAATATGTGGCCTTATGTATTATGGCTGTTTTTGTTTATGTGGCTGCATCTTCTGGACTATTTTGAAAGATATGAAAGAGGCTGACTTCCGTTGTTCTAGAATATGTTTTTGAATTGGGAAAAAAAAAGCATTCAAAGTAGTGTGTGATCCATCTCAATGCCTAAACTCCAGATCCATTTCTAGCATTGACTTTGATCAGTAGTCCTTAACCTTTGGAATAGATGGTGAGGGAGGACATAAGATTTGTAATAGGAGCAAGCACAGACATAACACTTGTAGGGGCCAATTTATTTTTATAATTCTAAACAGCAGGTAAGAGAGCAATTAGTGGTTAGTCATTCTTTTAGAATGAGGAAATCATGCATACATCCTTTATAAGACTTCTTGAGCTTCAGAACAAGTAATTGTACTTAAATTTAAGAAGACATAAACACTAAAGGTTCCACTGACTACTGGATGTGAAGCAATTCATCTTTAATTAAATGCACTTTAAACCACTTAATAAGCATCCAAATTGCTGACAATCAAGAGCAGTCAGAGCCTTTAAATTAATTTGCCTCTTAATTTAATCAGTGATGTAAAAGGTAAAATATCTGCTGAATATAGCAACTAAAACTTAAAGGGGTAGAAACAGAAAAGTTAAACCAAGGAAAATATTTCTTGGCCTGCAATTTGTAATTTATTTTCTTGATTCAGTAGCATAATATGGCATCTGTACAGCCCAAAGGATTTATACAAACATTAATGTGAGAAAATGCAATAATTCCTTCAAATTAATAATCAACAGTAACCCGTCCTTGTGAAAATCATGTACTGTTGGAAGCATTATTGTATTAATTCTTTGATTCAGGTATCAAGAGAAGCAATTTCTTCTGAGAATCCACCCCATCTTAAGCACTTCTGTGTCAAAAGAGCTTGAACTTATTAAAAGAGAAGAGATATACCTAGAATAAAATAAAGGAATGTAAACATACAAGGTGGTAAATAATAAATAGATGGATTTAAAAAGAAAAAAAGAAAAAAGGGGGAGTGGAATCATGGCAGGTAAATTTCCCAGGGTTTTGTTCACTAAGAATGTAATAGATAGTCATTAATGAAGATGCACAGATTTCATCTTTTTATTTCTTGGAGACAGCTTGTAGTGTAACATCAGCTCAGAGCAAAGAGACTCCCAATGACTGAGAAGTCATCAGTGTAACTCTGACTTTTGAGAAAGAAGGAGGCTTAAATGGGAGGTGCAGTGGGCAGAAACACTGCTTCATTACAACACTTGAAGTGGAAGTTTATACTGTTCCTGCAGTGATAACACTTAAATGAAAGACGAAAAGGAAGGATTACACCATTTCATTATGGCATTTTGCACTATTCTATTTCCTGATACTGTTAGTGGTGGGACAGAGGAGCTAACAAAAACCTACTCAGAAATTATTTGTTGAGGCAGAAGATTTACCTGGACCTGGTGGTAGATACTGCATGCAAGTACAGCTGGCAAGGCTGGACAAATATGTCCAAAAAAGGGAACTTACTTCCTTTTGGCTTTCAAAAATTCTCCCAGTTATTGAAAAATCAGAAAAAATCTGTCTTGGATGCCCTGGAGGTGAATGCCACCCTCCTTTTAAGTGTTGGCAGACACTTCCTTGAACTGAAATGGCAGAATTTTTTCCATTTAAGATGGAAGGTGGGGAAAAGGGGTGTTTCTGCAAAAGCACGACACAATCTCACCAGTTTGTTCACCGAACTAGTGCATGTTCCAGACCTCCAAGCAGATGTCTGACTAGTGAACAAGGCAGATAAGCAGAGGAGAGCAGGGTTTAGGGTGCCCAGAGGGCTGCACCAGCCCCCTGCAAGGTGAGAAACCTCCCAGTAAATGCCATGCCTCGAGTCAGGGCCTCTCTGCCACCAGCACCAAGTGGGTGGCAGAAGGGCCATTTGATGGTGATGGGATGGGTGCTTGCCAGCTCTCCAAACTACCCCTGGGTGTCTGGCAGTGAGTTAGCTGTCCTGGTCGATGGCAGCTTCACAGCCTTGTGTCTGCCCGCCTGAGTGTACCTACTGTGGAAAGGAGCTGGAGGTAAATCAGCACTGATCTAGTAGGCTACACTTTAAAGCTTCTGTGGTCTTTAGATAGCTTACATCTCACTCAACCTATTATTTCTTCAGTGTTAAACCTATTAGCTCATCAGTGTTATGAAAGGTAAGAATTGGCTCAGCAAGAAAATACCATCTTAGCCTCAGCCCTCTGCAGTAATCTGCTTTCTAGTCTGTTCCTCCTTTTGGTAGCATTTCTGGAGTTCACAGACAGTGAGTGGGCAACGGGAGCTGCTCCTGGGGCTCTCGGCTGTTTGCTCTGATGCCTTTGTGTTTGCATGGCACTGTCTGCCTCCTGTTTGTTCAACGGAGAAGGAAAGTCTGCTCGTGAGAAAGCCAAGGGCACTGGACCAGCTACTGCCGTGCAGAGAAAGCCCAGAGGGGCATTTGCTGCTTTCATCCTTTCGCCCTGCTTTCACTACAGTGGTGGGGGTACCTCCTAACAGGGTGAGAAACAAGGCTTATCTCCCTCAGCCTGCACTGCACCAGGAGCCTTTTGCATACTTGCACAGATGGTTCAAAAAGCTCTGGCTCTGAGTAGCGAAGTGAGTATTTTTTTCCTGCAGAAGAATCTGCAGCTATATCGGGTGCTTTTCCAGTCAGTAAAATTAGGAACTCACAAGCATGCAAAGTTTTGGAGGACAATCATCTTCCCCCACTGGCTCCGTAAATCAAGCCTGGGTGCTGACAGGAAGGCTGCAAGCATGACAAAAGGAGCTGCCTTGCAAAGGACAGATAGCCAGGCTTCCTCTCTCCACACACACTTCCTTTTTAAAGCTGGCCACTCTCAGTCAACATCAAAAAAGATACAACATTCTCAGTGATCTTTTTTGTGCTGTTATTATTAGAAAAATTATTTTTACATCAAATAAGCAAACTTCAGCCTCCCTAACTGTGGCCTAAATGTGGAAATCACAGAAACTGGAATCAAAATTGTCATAAGAACATAGCATGAAAAATAGTTTAAATGCAGTCAGACAATTTCTTTAGGCTCTTTCATATATTCACAAGAAATACAATATTACAGTTCTGAGACTAATATTCTCACTTTACAGAGCTTGTACCAAACGATATTTGAGTACCTTCAGGAAAAGTCATACAGCCTGCTTTAAAAAAAAATTGGTAAGGTGGGAATCAGAGGGAAAATAAAAAGACAAGGCAAAACAGGTATATGCCAAAGAGATGACATTTTTACATCTTTAGAACTCATCTTGTTTCAGTCATCCTGTAGCACCTGCAAAATACCATTTTCCTGTCTCAAAACATTGCCAATTTATTAAAAACTAGGCAGAACTCAGCAGGCAGATGGGAGCAGCCATGAAGGCGACCTGGTTAGAAGGGGAAAAGTACAGAACAGAAGAATGTGTCTGCTGAAATACTCCTAGGGAAAATGCCTGTCAGTCTGGGAACCAGGAGCATCCTTGAGAAGCACAGCTGGCATCTTTGAAGTACAGCTGAGTACAGAGGAACTGGAGACATCCTGAGATACCACTGATAAGCACAAACTAAGGAATTCAGGAATACATATAGGTAGGTATATACTGTTGAGCAGGTTACAAAAATATTAACATCTGTGAACCATTTTTCTAATAGTTTAGCAAACTCTCCACTGTTTATTGTGTGTATTTCAATATTTTTATACCCTCCTCTCATTTAGCAATTCCATGGCTCTGCTCCTAAGTCTGTGTTGATGTTCTCCATTTGTCCAGACAAAGCTGTTTTGACAAGCAGGACAGAGCAGGGTGGCAAAAATCCCATTCCCTCCCTTCATGGCAGTGATCAGGATACAACATCCTTGAGTGCTGTGCTCCTGTGCCCCAGCAGCATCCCTGCCATGAATGTGCTCAGCTGTGTGTGTGGGTTCTGTATGTGGCTGTGATTAGGGCATGTGGAACTTGTCCTTTAAGTGAATTACCTGGCTTTTGGGTTTATCTTCAGAGTGATTGTTTTGACTCTCAACCTACTGGAGATCAATAACACGAATATTTTCATAAATCTGGGCAGAGTAAACACTGCTGAGGTGCTCCATTTATTGTCTTTTTAAAATCAGTAGTTAGCTGTTGATCTGTTGTCAGGGTTATTTTTTTTTTTTTCAGGTCTTAGGCTTAGCTGGGATCTGTTTGTGCTGGTGATAAAATTTTTCAAGTATTTATTTAACAGATTAGGTGTGACTTGACCCTTGGTCGTGTTGCATTTCCTGATCCTGGTATACATGTTTTGAATGGGTGATGTTAGTCAACACATTGATGTTACAACATTTTTATTTTACTCTCACTCCTATCCCAGTAATTCCTAACAATTCCCTTTGCCCCTTTGGCCAGTGATGAGAATCACTACCATATTGCCTTCCTTAATGCTAAATTAGTCCAGAACTGCAGAGATGCTTGTGGTTATCCTTCCATGATGACATTATTCTGCACCACATCCTTGTTTTGGTCTATCATATAAAAGCTTATCCGATGGGCCGTGAGCCAGGAAAGAGTCAGAGAGAACATTTTTTACTGGAGAAAGTTTTCCATTTCTTTCACTTCTTCACTGCTTTCACTTCTTCACTGCTTCCTAGTGGTAATAGTAGGGAAGAAATAAATTCTATGCTCCACACATCTCTCCTATTCACCCAACAACTGCACTTCAGTACAGAGTTTCCACAGCTAGAGTAGAAGTGCTCTTGTGGTTTTGCTTTGACATTTGAGGAAAATCCTACCTTATTTATATATGGGGATGCCCTTAAGCAGGGGGGAAGTGTCAGGTCCATGAAAACTTGGGAAGTAAGTTTTGGAGCAGAGATGGAAAAATTCCTTTCTCCAAGGAATAGATTATAACTTGAAAGGCTGTCACCTTTCTGGTCTTTAGAGAGTAGAGGAACCACTATTTTCATATTTCCTTATTTTACAGAGAATTAACTGGTAAAGCAACAGGGATCATTCACACTTTATGTGCTACATGTTTCCACAGACCACCAGCTCTAAGGGTTTGCTTTCTGCGATAGAAGATTAAAATTTACTAATCTACCTCTAAGTTCCTCCATGTCTGTGGGGCTTAGTTGGGCACTGGACATGCTCCATATTGTAGTATTATGTGCCATTGCAAAACATTCCGAGGAGAACAAGGGCACTGAGTGAAGTGTAACATTTTTGATTAGATAGCAAGGAAGGGGAGTTTATTAGGACTGGCTGGTAAAGAAAACTCTCTGTGTTAGCCTTCTGTTAATAAACTTTGAATGCTTTCTGCTTTCTGAGCATGAGGCAAGGAAAAAAGTGGGATTCTTTTTGTTGCAGTTGTTTGTGTTCTATTTTTTCAGGCCAAAAGATAGCCTGAATGATCTTAATTATAAATATACAACAGAACCAATATGAAGCACAAATCACAGAGGATCCAGTAACTCTGTTTGAATGGATCAGCTTCTCAGGCAGTATCCTTTGGTTGAGGCTTTTCAGATTAGTTAACTAGGTTGAGAACAAAATGTTCCTTTCACAATGTATTTTTGGTTTGAAAGGGGATTGGTGGCTTTCTTCTGTCTGCTTGAAGCCTGCTGAGCTGCATGTACTGTACTCTCTCAAAGCTTGGTTCTTTGCAACTCTGAGAATAAAATACTGCACTTGCTCCCACAGACTGACTGAAATAAAATAATCTATGATGTCTGAACAAGTCTAAATGAAATAATAATATCTTTAGTAGCAAAACCTGGATTGTTGATACAATAATTGAGCAGATTTATTGTCATCTCCTTGGACTAGCCTGCTGAAACAGTCTGCTATTTTATTTAATCTCATATCAGAGGAATTGTGGGCCGGTAATCCATCATTAAAAATAATTTAGAATGACAGATAAAACCATCAGCTTTCCCAACATAAGCAATCCATATCTCATTAAAACGTATTATTTATGTTTCTCATAATGGAGCCTGCAGGGGTTTCCAGAGGAAAATAGAGACATCAGCTGTTGTAGAAAGGTGAGGTGAGATATACTGTAGTTTATGAATTAATAACTGCATATATAAAATACTTATCCACACTATAAATTGTCCTTTACCATTTCACAAATAAATCGAGTGCCTTGGCTCTCCTCTTGCTGTGTACGGCAGTGCTTTGTTATGCTCATTTTGTTAGTAATAATTCAATGAGAAAAATATGAAAAAGCATATAGGAAAGACCATTTTGCAAATTATTTCCAAGACATGGTGTGGGGAAAAGCCCTTGAATGCAAATTAGTAAGAAACACTTTACTGCTTTGTTGCTGTTTGCTAAGGACATCTTTTGTCCCCATTAGTACCAAGCAGACAAATCAATGCATTTCTTCAACTGCAACACTGTCCCATTTTAAGGATGCTTTCTACTGTGTGCTGGCTCAAAGATGAATGAAACCTCAATTCATGTAGTTGGGTGCTGCTGTAGTCGTGGTCACAATGGCAGCTGTTGCTTTAACTACATTTGAGAATCACTTTATGCTTCAACTCCTAAACATCAATAAAGGAAAATGAGTAGTAAATGACTGCCTAGTGTACAACAGACCAACTCGTATTTCAGATGAAAATGAAGAAAAACTGTAGCTTTGATTTGCCTGTGGAATTACCATTATCTGCACCACTGGCAGAGGGGAGCTGGATCAATAGTCAGCTGGCCAGGAAACAGTTCCTATCTGTTCAGCAGCCAATGCAAAAGAAAAGCTGTCATAGTGTGATAGTTATCAGGTCATCTTCATTGCACCAGACCAGTGATAAATGTATATGTTGCTCAGCTAGAGGGGCTTTGAATTCCTGGTCCTTTATGGGCTCTGGGCACAATGCACTTACAAAATTTGTTTGTGAGTTTATTTTACCAAAGGTAACTTCTGGCTGTGAAGGGAACACAAACACGCTCTACAAGCTGTTAGCTTTCCAGATGACAGCCTCTGTGTATGGCAAACCAGACACAAGACATACAGATCTTATATTTTTCTCCAGCCTAGACCTGCAGAGCAGAGATATTTTACTTCTTTCAAATTTTCTTTAATTCATATATCTTCACCTTCCTGTGTGTGAGGCGAGGATCTGTATCCACAAGACAGCAATTTTGGCTTGGTTGGTGCATGGTTCTTGGAAGGAAAGGTTTTCAGAGCACAGCACAGATTTTAAAAATGTTACTGCTTGTAACATTCTCCTAAAGAAGGAGAAAAAAAATCACTTCTTCATGCAATAATGACATAAATTACATTATCAAATCCCGAGCCCAATCTTAAAAATAATGACAATATGTTCACACTTACTCAGAAATCTATCAGTGAGCTACTACAAAACTGTAGATTATATGTCTTCTGAAATTACAATGACACTGTCTTCAGATTAAATAAAGGAACATTTTATGGCAGCTGGAGGAGTAACGGAAGAAAAGATGTCCAAATATCAGCAGTGAAGTCCAGAGCAGAAATGTGAATATATTATAAAAACATGACAGAAGTGAGAATACATAGTTGGTTTGTGTCAATAAACCAGAAAATGCACACAGAGCTGGTTTAATGCCTATCTCTGAAGGGCACACATACATCACAAAATGTCTGAAAGTCTCATTTGGGGAGTTCTTCTTATTCGTTCTTCTCAGGGGATGGAAAACAGAATGAAAGGTTGCTCTCCTCCACACAACCATAGTTTTCTGGGGGGAAATAAAAAGAATCTTTAATCCCTAAGGAATTGTTCAATCAGCTTTATGGTAACAAAAGGACTGATCTGCCCTTGACAACCTGTATGAGATGGTTGTGAAAATATTAGATGAGGTCATCTTGCTTAGCCAGCCCTTTTCAGTAAGGTTATCACTAGGTTCTATTATATCAGGTAGGAAATGTATCAGCAAGAGGAAACACACATTCTACCTTTTCTACATACCATAGTACTTTTCAACAAACAGTCAGAGTTTTTAAAATGGAGTGTTTATCTTTTCTCCAAGCTTAATTCTGACAATATTGTAAAGACTTCTGAGCAACCTGATGATTCAGTAAAGTTGTTCCTCTCTCTTTATCAGTGCTGTGCTTTGCCAGCAAATGAGTCACTTTCAATAAATAATGTCATTCAACTTAAAAAACCCCATGGAATAATGTTAGTCAGATCCCTTTAGTTGAATTTTGTTTATTTGTCTGAGCACAGGACAGCAGTGTGTGGGTTTTTGAAAGAAAAATCTGGGCAGCACTGATAACAGTGAAGCCAAATTTCATTCTGCTGCAAAGAGAGGCAAGGTTCAAAATAAGTACAAATTGAAAACATATGGCAATCAAAACCTATGTCAGAAATGAAAAGAGAAATGTTGAGAATCAACAAGTATCAATGGCCCTTTTAATATGTTAATGTTTCACTTTAAGGGTATGAAAATTATCTGTTTAGCTAACCAAAATGCATTCTTGAGAAAAGTTGGCACAGAGAAAGAAAAGTTGTCATGTTTACTGTTATTAACAATAGCATAAAGTATAAGCTCCAAACAGATCTAGCAGATAGGGGTTTTTTTTTTGATTGTTGGGTTTGGTTATTGTTGTTCACTTGTTGAACTTAAAAAAGGGCCACTGAATAAAAGCAAAAAGCAAGTAAGACAGAGGATCCAAGGATCAGAGAGGTTGCAAGTTATTTGGGGTGAGAGTTATGCCAGATGCAATTAGATAATGTCTTATTCCTCTGTGGGATGTTATTTGGTGATAAATACTTCAGGGTATTGCTATTTTTCATAATTTGCTATATGGCTTATAATTAAAGCTAGGTTACTACTTTATCATTAGACTGCAGAAGTCAAGGCATGGCCTTCTTTAATAGCAATGAGTGATGTTTTAATTAACTTTGGAAAGAGAGGATGGTAAAGGAAGAAAGAATCAGATGGTGAGTTTTGAGACTACTCAAGAGCTGCCACAAACACATTCAGGGCACAGCTATGATACAGGTGGGTATCATTTTAAGGCACAGTTAATGTGGTAAAAAGCTTTCATATATATTTTACAAGTGGTTGGAGAATTAGTAGTCTTGAACTAAATATTTGTGCTAAAGTATTTTCTGCAGTAATATAAAGCAACAGTATAGCACCAACTTTGATAATTATATTCATTACATTATTATCTGCATGAGCCCACAATATTTCAGGTCTGGTGTCTTTTTTATAATGAATGTCTTTTTTGTAATTGATTTTACAAATAAGCATTCTAATTAAAAATGTATTATCTCTATGAGCCCATGATACTTCAGATACAGTGTCTTTTTTATGAGTGCCTTTTTTTATATAATGAGTGTATTTTAAATAATTGATTTTAGAAATAAGCATTTCAAGTAAAAATATTAAAATACAAATATTTAATACCCTATACTATCTCTATAAAATCAGTTTCTGGATTATTTTGCTGGAAGAAACAATCCCTTTTTGCACTCAGTGGGTATGTAGTTAGCAATATTGAATGAAAGCAGCAGTATGCACTATTTTATGCTGAAAGCTACCAATAATATGTAGCTGTAAATGAAGAACTACATAAATCAGTTATACAAGGGGTCGTACAATGCTTTTAGTGAATTTCCAGAGTCATAAAACCTATAAATCAATGTATTTTTGATCAATTCACAGTGTCAGTGTGCTTAATGAATTCTATTTGCCTGAATAAGATTAAAGATGTATTTTTAATATTTGGATTAAAAAAAAATTCAGAATGACATCTTTTATGTTTATAATGTTAAAAGACAACTATTAGTGATACTGTGCATCCACAATGTGCCAAGCTAGTTTTTAGATACAAAGCTGAAGTCTCTGGAATTGAGTTGTGAGAGTAAGAGAAGATTAAGACACCAGAATACACTGAAGAATGATTTCCACAGAGTGGCTGGGTAGATCTTTCAGGTCATTACCAGTGACAATTTGAGGAATACACTTTTTAACTGTGATGGGTGATTTTGGCTGAATGTCAGGTATCCACCATGCTGCTTGTCACTCCCCTCCTCAGCAGGACAAGGGATGGGAGGAGAAAGTAAGATGGAAGGAAGCTTGTGGGATAAGACAAAGGCAATTTAATAAAGTAAATGTCACACAGAAGCAAGAGAAAACAAAATATTTATTTTCTTCTTCCCATCAGCAGGTTTTGCCCACCTACTTCCCAGGGAATATGGCTTTAGCACACATAACGATTGCTCCAGAAAACAAAGGTTTTAATAACAAATGCCCCTCCCTTCTCCCCTCCCTCACCCTTTGTTTTATTTGCAAACCATATTAATATGGTATGGAATATCCTTTTGTTCAGTTTGGGTCAGCTGTCCTGGCTCTGTCCCCTCCCAAGGTCTTGCCCATCCCCAGCCCACTGGTGAGTGGGGAATGTTCAGAGACAGTGTTGTTGCTGAGCCAGCCCTGCTCAGCAGGAGCCAAAGCACTGCTGTGTTACCAACACCTTTCCAGCCACCAGCACAGGGCAGAGCACTGGGAGGACTGCTGTGGGCAAAAGAGCTCCAGCTCAGCCAGACCCACTACATTAACAAATCTGGTACTCTCCAGCTCTGGCCATTTGAAAGTGGAAAACAATTCTGGGGTGGTGGGATCATTGGGAAAGAGCCTGCAGCCATGCAGAGATGCTCTAATTTATGCTCCATCAGAGGACACAACACCCTAGCTGGAGTATTTCAAGTGAAAGTATCCAGTAGCTTTGAACAAACTTCCAGTTGGGTGCAACTGTCAGTAATTAATAATATTAAATTATAATATTAATATTAATCTCACTGCAGATACGAAACACCATGGAATCAGTAACCCATATTTATGGCTCAAAGAGGCAGAAGTTGTTGTAACTCTAGAATGAATTGCTGTTGTCTTATCTTCTGGCTTGACTTGTTCTGTTCCTTTTGATAAGATACGACATACAGTGCAAGAGGGCAGAACTCAATATAATTTCTGTGTGGAATAGTACTTTCAAATCTCATGCAGGTGCTTTAATACCATACTGTTCAGATAAAAGTCACAAAATATTTACCTTCACTACTAGTTTGGCACAACTTTTAAAGTTAGTACTTGGTTTATGGTGTTGATGACAAAAAATTAAATGCAGGGTAGTCTACAGATTTCAAGGAAGACAGTTCAAAACTAAGGGAGAATCACATGCTTTCTCTGAGCCTCACTGAAAAAAACCCTATTTTTAGTACTTAAACCAGCTACCCATGAGCTTCACAGAATATAAAAAACATTTGACAGTAAATGTGATATTTCTTCACATATGTCTCTGAGAAAAAATTTAAACTGAAAAACAAAGAAATGCTTCTAATGCAAGGATAGTAGGATCTGTCTCTTGATTCTATGAAAACCCTGATCAAGTGATGGCACATGTCGTGAGACTGATACAGAGAAATTCATTCTGATAAAGGCAGAAGGTTCCCAGCCCCAGACTCACAGGCAGTAAGCAGGAGGTTTTCCCTGTGTGTATGTTTTCCTAAGCTCAAGGCATAATCAGAGTTTTTAATTTGACTTGGCTTGATTTGATAGAACCTTTATGCTCATTGTAGAGAATCTGGAGAAAAGCCAGTTTGAGAGATAAAGAAGAATTTGTACATCACTTACTAGCATACTTATATTAAGCACAGTGTAAACAAAGTATTCTGTAAACTGAAAGTATTCAGTACATTTTTTAATTGTACTGCCTACAAGAAAACAGTATTGAAACCTGAATTTTTAAAAGAAGATATTGTCTAGTCACTGTTATGTGTTGAAGGTCATCAGCATTGGCTGCTCCTCAAAGCACCTTGGAGATATCATAAAAGTTGAAGCCCTTAGGGATTTGAGATGCTTCCCCTTGAAATTCTATCCAACTAATGACTGATTAGTGGTTATTTGAATAGTGAGAACAACACACTTATGACTTAATAAATGTAATAAATGTTGATGAGTGAAGATCATGTTTTAGCACTGGTTAGTCTAGCACTGAGCTAGTCATTAACATATACCACATATGCTTTATTATCACAAACACTAGGAAAGCTACTTTTCACAAATAAATATGAAAAGAAATAAAAATATCACTTTTATCATAATAGTAAGTCCATGCTTTGTTCATGGTATCCCAGATATTTTCATTTGTTTGTACTATTTTGCATTGAATGAAACAATTCCATCTGTTCATGTTGTGTTTCCTGGGAACTCATTCCAGACCATTTGTCAGCTGGTTGTTGTTTTTCTAGAGAAGAATGTAGATAATTCCACTATCAGGTTGCAAAGGCCTTGTGTGCATCTCTGCTCCTCTGGGCCAGCCTGATGCTGCCATCCCCTGATCCATGGCTGGGGCAGCGTGTGGGGAAGAGAGAGGCATTTCCCAATCCCACACAGCTGCACTCCAGCCCAGTACTGAGATGTACAAGTTCTCACTGCAGATATCCATCCTGAACAGCCAGGTACCATGATGCCTGTCATAAATCCAGTAAGAAAAGTTAATGGGTTCTGGCTTCACTGGATCACCATGGAGGTCTCTGTGCCGACTCTGCTTTAACACAGTGTGCTGTGATGAGCACACTGACCCTCCTGCGCCCAACACTCTTTAAGAAGCCTTTGCAGTAATGAGTTATGGGAACTCATGAAATCAGACATTGCAGATTTAGAGGGAGTCACACACACCTCTGTAGTGCTCTATGTGAAACCACTGTTGGTGGTACAGAGCTAAAGCATGTGGCTTCTGCCCCTGAAAATATCCTGGATATAAGGACCACAATATGTATAAATATGATAACACAGAACAGAAGCCTTGCCATTGGCATAGACCTAGAAGGAATTTTACTTAGGACATCCTTCTTATGTCCAAGCACTTGCAGGAACAGGATACTGGATAAGAACTGTGTTACTCTCTCTTGCAGTAATGTGGAATCAATACTTTTGTTCTCAGCCATAATCTTGAGTGTAAGAAAGTCTAATGGGAGCACTTCCAGTCTTCCAGACAGTCAGAGTACTGCTTTTCTGTTCTTGCTTTTCAGAACATTCTTGGTAGTTACCAGATGCAAAGACACTGGTAACACAGTCTTGCTGAGTTTATAAGATATTTAGAAAAAAACTTGTAATTGTAGCAGTTTAAAAGCCTTGACTGTTACTATAAGCACCACTTCTGGACTAATTTTGGTGCCACTTTTTCAAAATAAATATTTTCAGCAGGCACTGCATTTAAGTGCATCATTATGATTAATTTATGCAGAATGAAGCAGCCTTTTTAATTGATAATGATTAGTGAACTTTCTAAATCTGTAAAACTTCAGTATGCTTAACCTTCCAATAAATAGCTCTGTCTATTTTTATACCACAAGCTTCCATTTAACAGAACAGGAAACGTCTCATCCTGAAACTGCTGATGCTGCAAGCTCAAAAAAAAAAAAAAAGGCTTTTACTTTACCTACAGTGTGCAGCAGGAGTGTCAGCCCACATCAGTTTTTATCTGACTTGCTCCAACCAGAAAGCAAAATCCAAGGATTTTTATGACGGCGTTATCTAGAAATGAACAAACTACCTCTTGCTAGAGTCTTGACCCAAGCTTAGTTTGAGATCAGTGATTAAACAGAAAAGCAATTAGGGTGAGTAGAAGTAAGTTTAACTGTATCTTTTTGTTTTCTACTTTTGAATTATGGCCACAGCCTGTTTTGGACTTAGATTTGATTGAACACTTCTTGTGGAAGATCCAGTGGTTTGACCAGTTTCTTAGCCCAAAGTTTGGAAATTTGGAAAGTAAATACATACAAATTATGGGACACCAGTAAGGCCTCAGGTGGAGCACTTGTCAAGGCCAAGTGTAAATGCACTGGAATGGTCAGGGGAAACTGGAGTGACACCAGTGTAAAAGGCAGTAGAATTAGAGCTTTTTGGTAAAATACTTTCACATTCTCACCAATAGCCTTGTCTCCTCATACCTGCTTTATATAATTTCTTTTTCTGAGCTCACCTGGCCCAGCTTGAAAGGAAAGCTGTCACCTGAAGTTTACATGGATGTGAGAGAGTAAAATAACACCTTTCTAAACTGCTGTGAGACTGCAAAGATATTCTCCTGTGCTGCATCTTGTGAGCTGCAGAGTCTTCATGTGTTATGACTGGATAACCTGAACTCAAAAACTGTTTTCTTATCAGCTGCTCAAAATTAATTGGTGCTGTTGCAGCTACTTTTTGGGTTTCTCACAGCAGCAGGGAAGCTGCATGGGGAGGTTGGTGCCACACTCCCCTCACAAGGCATTTGTCAAAGAAGAGTCTGAAATACCTGTTCCTCTCCTCAAAGAAGGTTACTCTTGATTTGACAACTTCACTTTCACCCACAATGTTGACCTCATAATCATCTATAAATGTAATTCACTGTGCCCAAAATACATATTTTTCCTCTTTTTTAGTTTGTGAGAAGAGACCAAACTTATGAAATCCCACACAAGTCACCTGAAGTCCATCTAAGTGCACCTAGGAAAAGATACTATGTGTACTAGTTCAGCTCTGTATTATTCCTAGAGCTTGTAATACAAGTAAACAAAGTCATAAAAACGAGCACACATCTGAGTCACTTCCATGCCTTTTGCCCTCTAGTGCCTAGGATAAGAAAAAACACGAACCTGTGAGGTGCTTCATGAGCTGATTGCTTATATCTGAGGCATTAATGCCCCCAGAATAGCTACTTTAAAAACTATATTGCTAAATTGTGATTTGCACATGACTTACTATAATTAGAAGGGAAAGCTACTAGCTGGAAAAAAAAAGTGCAGAAGTAGCAAGCAATAAGGACAATGTTTCCATTTAACTTTTTTTAGTGCAAAAGATGTAAAATGACAGCCACATTCAAACTCTATTTGTGCAGATGGCCCAGTCAAGGGTAGTTTGTCTCTCACAGGTTACCTTTAGTCCGTTTTGGAGAGATACTACATGGAAGCATTTCTTTTTGTCTTTCTCTAACAATGTTTGTTCTCACAAGGGCAGAGTTAACAGCAGGACACCAATGTCCACAGAAAGTGCACTAACAAGTCAAACATGGTCTTGGTGTCATTGAGTTCCTTCTCTGTTATCTCAAACGGTAATTTTATGTGGATGAATACTTTGCAAAGTGACAATTA
This sequence comes from Lichenostomus cassidix, assembly GCF_008360975.1. Lineage (NCBI taxonomy): Eukaryota > Metazoa > Chordata > Aves > Passeriformes > Meliphagidae > Lichenostomus > Lichenostomus cassidix. The sequence goes on from NC_139482.1 coordinate 92,391,937, forward strand.
CATCCTGAATTGCTGTATTCTGAAGTGAAAATGAGGCAGACCTTACACAGTCTACTGTGTGAAATGACTCCTGCTTGTGCAAGTTCAGGTGCAAAAGGAGCTATTAGATCCAAGCTGTCCTGCTGTGTAAGATATCTGCAAGTGAAAGGAGAGATGATAGGATTGCATTTTTACCAATTATTAAACATTAATACAAAGTCTACTTGATTAGAAATGGGACTGTTTCATTAAACATGATCACTGCAGTTTAAAAGGTTTTTTTCAGCTCTTTTCTTCAGCTTGATGTTCCATGAGAGTTACCTTCTTCCCAGTCATTTCTCTTGTCTGACCTTGACCTACAAACAGTCTTTGGCATTTAATGATACTGTGGCTTGTGGTAGCAGAAACTGCAAAGCAGGATCTTGGCAGTGACCTCAAGCCAAAGTGTTAGTTGTTGGCTAATGTCTAGAATGGAATGGTGACAGCAGTGGGTGAAAGGAATCTGACATTTTGCATTTCTGTAAGCCTGAACAAAAAATCTGAAATCTGGACAAAAAGCTGCACTGAAAAATCCATATTCTTGCAAAAGTTTTCTAGGCTCTGACCTACCTTGAGGCTGTTTTCTGGACACAGGTAATTTGTGAATACACAAAATTGCGCTGTCAATCTTTTAGCGCTGCACATGGTTGTAGGTCTTTTTAAAGAGAATATGTTTTCTAGCTGAGAATGACAAGAAATTTGTGGGAGGAGGACATCTAGTGACCTGGTATGTATTTACATCAGCTGCGTTCCTGCATAGCTGAGTCAGCCAGCTAACCAGCTACAGGATTTTTTGAAGAGTAGTGAAGAGGGGGGCAGCAAAACTTTGCTATAGAGCTGTAGGCTTGGGGTTTTGCTGAGACAACATCCAGAACAGCAGCAGCTTTTAACTACTTGATTTTCGAATCAAGACTCTTGAAATTAAATATTGAATAGAAGTGGTGATTATGGCTACACTTCTCATCTATAGCCATGCCATCTCCCAGCCTATATTTTGCTGGCATTAATGACCACTTACACATTTCTAGCAGAATGGCCACTAAGATCCTGATGTATTTACTCTCAAAGCTTCCCATTGAGCTACACAACTGGTCAGCATAGCAGCATCTCTGAAATACACTGACAGCCCTTTTATAAATATTTAATTTTAAAAAATTCTTGTGAAAACATGGTTTATTACATCTCAGACTGATGAAAATTAGTTATTCAGCATTGTAACTGCAATGGAAGAATATCTCCGTAGTTCATGCTATTAACCCCTGCCAGACTGGATTTCTCCTGCCAAATTTTTACTTTGAAAAAACCCTGCTAATAACATGCAGGTTTTTGTGTTGTTTTTGTACCAAACTAGTAACTGGTGAGGATGAAGCTCTGTGTGTTGCAGGCAAACACCAATATGAGTGATCCTCAAGGTCACAGGGAATATCAAGAAGAGTTAAAAAAATCTGTTCAAACCATGTTTAAAAATCACATCCCTGATTCAGGACTGAAGCCCACCCATTCATCTCAGAACAAAACCAAAATAGAATCAACTTTTTAAGAATAGCCTATATTGGTAAATCCATTATAGTATGAAAATTCTAAATCTGCTTTGGCTTTGAGAGGGATCAGTCCTGCCCTACATAGTCTTACACTTAGACTTGTTATGCTGTGTGATGCTTGTAGGTGGCATCCTCTCACCTTCCTAATACAAATACTCCTCTGAATATCTGATTTTTCTGGGAAGGCAACAGCAGATGATAGATGATAGCACTAACAGTGGTGTACAAAGAAAAAACAATTTTATAGAGAGAGACAATTACTTAATCTTTTTTTTCATTTTAGCCAACACAGCCCATGGAAGTTGGCAGCAGCAAGAATTTTTTAAGGAACAATAATCCTGGGTGTCTTGTCATGAATTTTTCTTAAACTCCATTGGCTGTTGAACTATGAATTCAAATTTCCCTGTACATGGATAATTTCTCTCAGGGTTGGGGGAGGTTTCTTTGTCATGCAGGACATTTTCATTCCAAAGTTTGATAAACAAAGTTGGCATTGACATTGCTGTGGTTATTAGTCAAGCTTCTGATTTTTAATATTTTCAACACGACTGATATTTTGTCTTCCTAAATAAAGAAAAATCCTTCTTAGAACAAAAATATATAAAAATATATTGCTTCCTTCTATTTCCTGATTCTGAAAATTACCAGGTGCCAAGCTCTGAACATAGTAAAATTGAAGACCCTTGAGGGTGACCTAAAGAATCACAATGGTGAAGAATTGTGATATAGTGGTTAAGCCAATTTCACAGCAGCTGCTTAACACTAGAAAAATGAGAATGAGTTTTCTGTTGCTAAATATAATTAATTCCTTTTCTGTCCTGTCATAAAATGTCAAACCTCATAAATGAAAACAAGGATGTGGTGCATGCTTATAAAAAGGTTAAAATGAATATATATATTTTAAATGGAGAAATGCATCGTATTGGCCCAGGAGGATTTTTTTTTGGATCAGATATTGCATAATTCTTCTAAAAAAGGTATTTTAAAATTAGCAGATTGATGTAACTCAACTTCCATATCTTCACAGCAATTTTCTATTATTTGCAAAAATGGCTTCGTATTCAAGAGCATAAATATAGCTGAGTGACTCCATTTCAGGATAATTTTTAAGCCCCATTTACTTCTTTTTACTACAGTCTGTGAGTATGCAATGCAGAAAAAGGCAACCACTTTTCGTTAGAATTAGATTTAAACACCTTTTTGAATCAGACCATGAAGCGCCAGATCATTTATTAGTAACACGACTTACTTTTTTAGTTGTACTTGCAATTGCATTAAATTCAGTGTGGCTCAGCTTGATTTTGAAGACAATAGGTGTCATTTACTGTTTTATGCCATACATGAGTAAACGTACTGTCAATAAGAGGTAGTCAGATTTCTCTCGATGATGAGTCTAAAATGCTCATAATAACAATTTCATTCAGTTATGATGATATTAAAACTGGAAATTTGCCACCTCAGGCAGATTTCAATCTGTCTTCAGCCTCTAGCTTAGGCTTTTGGTAGTCAGACTGATCTGGGGGTACAGTGGGAATCCTCCAGGACCTAACACCTCCATATTCCATAGAGTTCTTTTAACCTAGCAGATGTCCTGAGAATTCCTATGAGTTCATGCTCAGGATGAGTTCCCCTGCGAGCCAAAAAGCGTTTCTGGCACAAGGCTCAAGTTGGGTTACCCAGCTCTAGTGATAAAAAATTATACACAAACTTTCCATAATATGTAAGTAATATTCATACATTTAGTAAAGCTAAGACTTCTGCAATTACAGAACTTATATGTAATTTTCTTTTACGGTCCTTGTTGGCAAGTTAAACACAATGGATTTTTTCTGTATAAAACTGGAGAGATGCTGAAGTCATCAAGCAAGTCAAACAAGTGAATGCAGTTGAACAGGTCAAGAAAAGGAAGTGTCCCAATAACTGTTATTCAAGTCACCAGTAACTTCACTGAGTTGTTGATTCAAAAGCAGTGCAAACAGGATCTGCTAATAATAAAGTATTCTTGGGGTGAGAAGTCTCCTGGTGCTCCCTGCAGAATTCTGGTGAAAAAAGGGCGGTATGACTTCAGTTCCTTTGGAAGCCACAAAACTGAATTTAATTTGTTAAACCAACCTGGTAATCAATCTGTGATCTGAACAGATCACATATAATGTTTCCAAGAGGTCAGTGAAGGAGAATAAGGGCAGAATGTGCTGATCAGGCACAGAGCATGGCTGGTGACTGACTACTCACCTACTGACACGAGTGCCCCTTTTAAACCCCTTACCCTGTTGCTCCCCACAAATCACCTAAATCCTCCCTCTCTCCTCACTTTGGTTTCTCCCTTGAACTTCCCTACGCATATGCTCCCACAAAATGCTCTTCCCCTGCATCCCACCCACTGTCTCTTACCCCCAGACAGCAGCCCCTGCTCAGTCCAGAAAGTGCTCCAGGACTGTCCCTCAGTGCTGGACCGTGGGGATGACACAGTCCTAGGACAGCTCTGCAGGTCCTCCTGTCCTTGATGGGGATTCCTGGGTGCCCTGTGCTCCTTGGGGCTGGTGAGAGAGAGTGAGGGCCTCTGCCAAGGGCATGGGAGCAGTCAGGAGCCAGGGCAAGTTATTATTGAGGCTCCTCCTGCTGCCATTCTTTCTCCATGCTCTTTTATGGATGTGCAAGGAGCTTTTATCACTTTATCTAAAAGGCAATGCATTTATATTTTGATCATTTTTACAGTGGCTTATGAATATGATGTCTCATTAGGGATTTTCCCCCCCAGAAGTATCAAATTAGATGCCAAAATGTTCTTAATTTAAAAATATATACTATATTGAAGTTAAATTCAGATTTATTTTAAATTTGTCAAAATGAAAAAAAAACCTCTTTAGGTAATATTTAGTTAAAATATTCCATGTTTACTGAATAAATACCTTGGGTTGAAGCTTAGTAGATATGCAAGTCTGAAAAAGCCCCATTATATCCATTCCCCACCCCCACACCACTTTTCTTGGTTTTACTTTTTTGTTTGGTTTGGTTTTGTATATTTTTTTTTGAAGCAAGTAAACCAAGTGTAGGAGTTGTTTGCAGAACACTGCCTTCAATATTTGGTGGGTGAAGACCTTGTTCCCTGAGCATGACCCATCTTGGATGCACAATAGTGACAATGAAGGTCTCTGTTGGGAAACATTCCTGGAAGAGCAGCACAAGCTCCATCCCATGGATCATCCCTGTCGAGTAAAGCTGCTTTTGTAGGGCAGCACACAACCAAAGGGTGGCACCCTGAGGATTCGCTGCTTCTGGGCTACTCTTAGTTATGCAGTAAATTTTAATTAATTGGCTTGCCAGTTCCAGCATTTTTTCCAGTTACACAAAAGTGAATAAAAGGAAGACCACACAAATTTCTCTAAATGTGCATCTCAGCATTTTTTGGAGCATAGAAGGCTTTCTAGGACCTGGCATATTTTTCTGCATGCTTGTGCTGAGCCCTATACGCCTACAAACAGCTCAAAGGTTGTGCCTACATGATCTGATAGACTGCACAGCTTCCATTTGAAAACAGAGGCACAGTGAGAAATAACTTTGCTTTGCAAAGGCAAGAGAAGCCTGAAGCAATTAATCCCCCACCTCCCTGCAAGTAGCATTGGTGCCAACATCGTAGTAGCTGTTCAAAATATTAATACTGTAACATAGAGAAGAGTTTTGCACAAGATCCAAGGGTAACAAGTCAGTAATTAATTTACACTGTCATGCTTATTTAAGTACAATTTCATGTTTCCTAGGGACACAACATAACTTGGATAACACTTACTGACAGATGACAGATTGTCTCCTTAGCTTTATGGAACCTATGCTTTGCAAAATACTGTTCACTCCCAGCAAAATCAGAGCTTAGGATAAAAACTGATGAAAACATTTCTTTCCTCTTTTGCCAAGGTTCTCATGCTAAAACACTCCAACTCAACACAGTTAAAAATGGAGCAAATAATATAAATTCAGTATCATAATAGTACACAAATTTTTACTCAGTCAGGTGCCAAAAGACGGATAGATCTCATTTTCTTCTGGATTTACATGGTAAATAAACATTTAAATTCTTCTCATCAAGAATAGTATAACCCTGGAATATTAAAAAAATTAGTTTCATATTATAAAAACCAAAACTCCCTCACTCAGAATTACCTGATTGTATCTCATTTTGGTCAGCATGATAAAATGAAGAAACTTATCAGGATTTTTCACAGAATGGGATCTTAGCAACAGTTAAAAATTGCACAGGTCCTGTTGCACAGGATTTTCCTGTATTTCACTTGCCATTTGTCATGAACTCACCTCCAGATTACTTGAAGACTCTGTAACAAATTTTCTCCACTGTCTCACCTGAGCCTGAAGGACTTTTTCAAGACATGGAGTTATTTCTGCTGAGCCAACAGGCTGGTACTCCTAGCTGTGCCAAGTGCATAAAATTGTCTTTTCTGAGTGAGAGGCAATGAGTGGGCAGAGATAAAGCAGTTTCTTTTTGGAGCAGTCAGCCTTGGGAGGAACAAGATTGATATCTGGTAGTAACAGCCAAGACAAACCCAGGGCAGAGTGCCAAGTGCTGCAGAATTCCCATGACAGGCACTGGCAGCCTTGTCCCAAAGGCCACCTGAGATCTCCTGTGCCTTACTGGGCTGTGGGCAAGCAGCTGCACTTCTGCTGCTGCCACATATCCCCAGTGGGCTGAGTTCTTGAACAGGTAAGGTTTTGTGCTTGTTTGCTGGTGTTTTTCTGTGGAAAACCAGCCAGAAGTCAACTGTAATTCTGGGCTGGAAGACATCCAACACAAAATAAGAAAGAGACTGGGAGAAATTGGTAAAACAAATGAAAACACCCCAAGATTAGTTATGCCACGGGCTAATAATTCAGAGGTTAGACAGAAGTTTTATATTCCTTCAATAACAGGTGTATTCATTCAATAGTCTCGTCTAATAGGTGGCTGTTCAAGACCTTAAGGTTGAGTGGCAGTTGCAATTTTTTAGGAAATGGACTATTATACCACTCAGAGAGAATCAAAAGTCCTTTGTATTTATTCATTTCACTTTAATTTATTGTTTATTTATCATTAATTGTTTATTTTCAGTGATTCTAAAGTCTAACCTGTCTCTGAGAAGTCTGATGCTTTGTGATTAATCCAACTCTCTCAGTGCTTGGAGTCCTTCCCAAAGCACAAAACACCTGAAATGTGCAAGAAAGTTACCACAAAATGCATCACACAAACTTAGATCTACTGAATTACAGGTATAAAATACAACAGCACTTCAGTAAGCCCTAACTCTGAACCATGACAAGCCATGTCTATCAGATTGATATAAATGAAAAAAAAAAAAAAATACTCTATTCCCATGTGACCACTCTGTGAAACTTCTCAGAAGTAGAACATAACAAATGCTTATATCTGTCTTCCTCCCAAATTAAGGGAGTATAATATTGTTGTGCTTATAAAATGATATTCACCTGCTTTTTAGGAGTCAAATATGTAATTGCTGAAGAACTGGAATATATGTAAAAGAGATAATATGCAAATGAGTAATCCCTGAAGAATTTCTTCTTGTTCTGTATCTAAAGACCTGAACCTCGTTGGCTCATAGAGGTATTTCTTTTAGTGTTGCAGTGTCTTTGCTTCATGTTCCAGAAGATGGCAGTAGTCCCACAGTCTCTCATGGATTTATAACAGCTGTTTCATCTCCATACAGCCCGCCTTTTTTCCCAGCTAACTTTGTCTATTTTACTACTTAAGGAGTAAATATCCATTAGCATTACTTCAGTGCTAACATACAGTTTGTACCCCATTTTTTTTAGCACCTATTCAGAGTTAGCTTTAAAAAAAATTCTAAATATAACTAAAATGAAAATAAAAGCATTTGTAGTAAAGTGCCTTATTAAAGATCATATAAAAAGACATGCAATACTATGCATCTACTGCTCCACTCTAAGGAGGTATTAATGTCTGCTCTATCTCAGGCTGGAGAGCAGAAATCTGTGCTGTCAGTTCAAGCTTGGGCGAAGGCATTATTAGGCTAATGATAGTTAAAACAGTTTTAATTGCAGCCCAGAGCAATGAGGAAATGTAGCCATTAGAGCAAACATTATCTGTGCCTGCTGATGCATAAACTGAAGTACAGAGAAAAGCTTTTCTTTTTTCATGTTTATGTTGCTAATTCTCCATTTCATCAGAAATCTTGTACTCTTCTTTCTCTTACACTCCATGAAGTTGAACCATAACACAGTAAAAGCATTAGGTCCTCTTTTTGAATAAAAGAAGTGTATTATACTGTAGTTGCAGCTGCAACTGAAGATATAAATCTTCAGAACCTGATGCCAGGTGGTAACTGCAAAAGATGGTATCTGTATATCTCTGCGGGCAGAAGCATCATATTTTGGAGATCACTGGCATGGCTTGAGATTTAGCATGACTACAAATCCCATAGGAGAGAGCACAGGAACATGGATGGATTGTTGCCCATGACACTGCCTGCTGCATTTATGGTCTCTTGCTTCCTGCAGACGTTCCTGGGTTGCATGTGCGTTGCTAAGTTTGCAGTACTGTCTCTGGTGCGTCAAACCCCCAGTGAGAGCTGCCTGTGTGTTCTGCTGAGACTTTGCCCTGTCTCTCTGTGTGCATTTTCTCAGTACTCTACACAAAAAAACTTGAGTTTGATTGGAACATTTGAATCTTATTTAATTAAATGTAATACGTTACTTTAATACCCTCTCCAGTATTCCTGAAGGTCAGTTGCTTCCTGAGTGTCTTTCAGAGTCTGTAGTTTCTATTTCTTTTAATCTAGGAGCCAGCAATTCATTCCATTGTGATTAATATTTTTTTGCCCTGCTTGCTGTGCGAACTGAAGAATACATGGAAGTTACTTTGGGGACAATAGATGAATTGTAAAGCCGCAGTTGTGAAATTACCATGGTGAAATCCTAGCAAGTTCTTCTCTCTTCTTGCTTATCCTCTCCTTTCTCTGTTCTCTGAACACAGTTGAGTTCCTGTTGTGATGACTTGAGACTACTTCAAAGATGAGTAAAGAATGATTTAATAAATCAATAATCTCTCTTGACCTTGTTTTTGAGAGAAAAATGAAAATGTGTTCAGAATAATTTCAAATCCTTCCCCTCTAACTTCAGCTGCCGGGAGCTGAACATATCTTCATTATCTTTGGAAAAATGACTGAAAGGCCCAATTTCCCTCTCCAAATCCTCTTGAATGCCACAGCACTGAACTGCAATCAGGAGGATGCAAGGCATTAGAGACTTGTACAAAGTCATGAGGAGAGAGATGACCTTCTGCACTTTGAAAAGTCTAACAGTTTCAGGTCCCTAAACTTTTACCAACAGATGAGGATGATCTGGTGAGAAATGAATTTACACCCTCTGCCTATGACAAGCTGTAATTAACTTCATTAATCACCATTTCTAAAGTAAGGACAAACTTAAATGCTTCAGGGTCAGAAGCTGATGGTGACTGGTTTAATTTGGACTTAAAACCACCTCTGATGCATCTGCATGTGGCCCTGTGGCTGGGGCAGGAAGAGCTGCTGCATGTGTAAGGTGGCAGTTTCAGAGACAGGAAAGGCATTGTGCTCTATGACAAAACTGCCAAAGAAAAATATGAGAACAGCAAGGCAGCAGCCAGGGAACAACATTAACATTCACCCGTATATTTGGAAGAACAAAGGAAGGCTCTAAAGCAGCACAAGGCTGTCTGGTCTAACCCTTTTCACGTGGAGAGGCTCTACAGAGGAAGAGACTGCCCAAATCCAGATTCACACCAGGCAGAGCCAAGCTCAGCTCCAACAGACCTGGCAGTGGGAATGCACGAGCAGAGCCAAGCTGCAAACACAGAGCCAGAGCATTAAGCCCTTGTTCTAGGGTGAACATACACATACATTATCACTGCACTGCACCTCGGTGCACAGTGGGTGGAGCAAGTAGTATGGTTTGGGTTGGAAGGGACCCTAAAAATGATCTATTTCCAATGCCCCTACCATGGGCAGGGTCAGCTTTACTAGACCAGGTTGCTCAAAGCCCCATTTTTGATGCATTTATTGCTGGCCTACTGGGTGAATAACTACTGAAGTTTCCTTTGCTTTCTTATGAGTAGGAAATGGACTCTATCCTTTTGTTAGAATGCAGGGAGCTACAGAGCAGTTCTGGTCACCAGGAAGGTTACGGAGAAAATATTCCTGGAGGTCATGTGCAAGAAGGAAAAGAAAGTGATTTGGAACATCCTAATTTCCTTAACCAATGTCATGAGCATGGCCCCCATTGATTGCTAGCTCACTGCTATCCCCTGCTATCACTTTCCAAGTGGGGAAGGAGTTCTTCCCTTCTATTAGGCATTTGAAGTCCCGTCTGAAGTATTGCCTCCAATTTAGACTCCCCAGACCAAGAAAAACTGATATACTGAAGCAAGGCTAGTAGTAGGTGCATTTGATATTACTCTTATGCAAGTTCTTTTATCTCTAAAATAAATGGCTTTTGTGGAAGTGCAGCAGAGGCCATTTTGAAACCCTCTTGGGAATTAACAACTAACATCTATGTTTGATTCTAGTTATATAACAAGGGAGGAATTCTCAGCTGTTTTTAACCAACCTGCAACACCTAGAAATGCCAGCATTCTCTGTTAAACACCTACATCTTATTCTAGTTATTGAAAATTCAAGTACAGTCAATAATACACCAGCCTGCTCAGCAAAGAAATATGGGGATTCTTAGTTCTTCCTCCAGAGCAGGAGTTTAGGATTTGAAGCTGAAGACCCACACACTAATATGAGTGCAGCACAGGGATAAGGGGCAGAGAGGCACATCATGAAAGTGAGGTGCTTCCAGCAGCAGCAAGCTGGAGGGCACGCTGTGCCTGATAGGCAGAGTCCAACAAATACCACATCACTTCCTAAGGAGCAGTGCCATGGCACAGTCATAACTAAAACCTAAGTGGTTTTGATACTTTCTTGGAAAGAAATTATAAGTATTTATGGCGTCAGCTATAATCAATTGGGTTAATTCACACGAAATCAAATTCTTTAAGTGTGCCTACGAGATGCCAGAGTTGTGTTTGGCAAATGGTCGAATGGTTGAATGGCTGCACTTGTTGTACCTTGGCTCATGAAGCTGGGGGAGGACTGATAGAGGCTTTGTGAAGCTCCCATGGCAAACTAATCTTACAGGCACATGTTGGTTCATGTTGGCTGTTGCTCATGTTAAACTAATGTTCTCTTCCTATAATACCTCCTAGAGCTTTTCTGAGATAACTGAATCCTAAAAGCCATACTAGGGATGAGAAACAATAAATATTAATGCTATTTCCTTCCTAGCACTTTATTCTTTCCCTGAAATGATCTGACATTGGTGATGAATGACGAAACATAATGTGTAAAACACATTCACAATAATGTTACAAAAAGTAAGAAAAACTCTTTGCCCCTTTCACTTTTAGCAATCTATAGTTTATTTACAGGTGAAAAAGCCTAATCTAAAACTCAGTGTTGTCCCACGTTGCCTTGGATGCTTTCTTTTATCTTGTAGAGTAACCTTCATAAAGCAGCAGTACTAAGAAGAAGTGATAAGAGTTGAATTTACACTTATTTTTTGATGTATAAACACATGCAGCTTTTTTACCTTTAATACTCACTGGGCTTAACAATTGTAGTATTTTTTTTTCATAAACAAGAACCACCCAAGGGAATGCTGCTTTCTTCTCCTTATGCTGCCTGTGTACACGTATTTGTAGCAATAACATAAAAATTGTGTGGGAAGCCATGCCACATTTCTGAAGGGATTGAAGTTTTCTGCTCAACAGCTTCTCCAAACCATGGACTTTTTACCAGGAGAAGATTTTTATTAAGGAAAGTACACAGAAGTGTGTCTGAAACTCTTCGATCTATGTCCTTCAAAATCATTTCAATGTTCCCTGTTTGGAAGATATTTCCCCAGTGCATGCTAAATTGCTGCAGATAAATATTTCTCTTGAGCCACCTAATTTTTATCTTCACTTTCACTCTGCCCAAGAAAATGAAGTAAGGCTGACTCACAGAATCTATATATTCCCTACACAATTAAAGCAGCAAAGCAGATTTAGAGGTGAAGGAAAAGGGGGATCATCTGGGACTTCAGTCAAGGCAAGTTTTCAAATAGTCACTAGGACATGGGAAAAGGATAATTGATAACATTAAGGGAGCTGTTCCCTTTTTGCCAGTTTAATGCCACCTGTGGCTTTCAATTTTCTTAGCATTGCATCTGTGGTTCAAGGAAAACACAGCAGAGGACTGCATCCAGCACAATAAAACTTGCATTACTTTTTTCCTGTGAAGTGACATCAAAGCTGACTGGTGTTACCAGAAATTTATGTAGTTATATTATCTTTATAATATATACTCAAAGCACAAACTCAAGTATTAATAGTCAACTAATGCTTGGAATTTGCCAGACTGGGAAACAAAATGTCCCTTAAAGAATACATCACAAAGTGAGCCTTGTGAGACTGCTGCAGGATGGTGCTAATGTGAAAGGAATGCAAACACATTAGTGGACAGGACCACAGACCTGGATTGTCACCTCCTTCTAATCCTGACCTGACTACATGTGTCTTCACAAATCATTTCACCTCCACTCCTGACACTCTGCTCACTTTGCCTACAGAGACTGTAAATTTTCTTTTAAGTGAAGGAGCTTATTAGAAGGAAGATGTACTTTTTCTGTAAATTTTAATAGGAAGACAAGTCGCTGATGAAGCTGTCACCACTGATGGGAAATCACTATTTTATGGTGACAAACAACTGAGGGGATGAAGTGAGAACAGAGCCAAGGGAAGACCTGAAAGGAATGACAAGTGCTTTATATTTGACACCGTGCCTTTGATTGAATGAGTCTGCTCACAAGCTCCTGTTTCAAAGTGCACTGGTGTGAATTACGGGACTGACACTGCAGTTTCAGGTTGGATCAGTTTCGGAGCAGTGTTGATCAAAACACAGGAAAGTGGTGGGAGCTGGATCCTCTGTGAGCCTGGTATTCATCAAGGTTAACAGCAGGCTTTCTTGTTTATCACCAGCTCTGCTTCTTCCTATTATCTTCAAGCTTGCGAGTTACACAGATGGGAATCCTGGACTTGTAACCAGAATCCTCAGACACACTCATTTTTGTTATCTTTTATTTTCGTTGTTTTACCCTAATTGATTTTTGTCAAGCAACATTTTTTTCCCTGAATTTACAACTATGGATACAAACCTTTCAGAAATTTCTCTGTATTTGGGTGTTTCAACAGTGCTAATACTCTTCCCTTGATTGATACTAGCTAAGTCATTAGAAAGACCAATTTAAAATTGTATCAAACACAGCAAGCTCCCGATAGAACTGATTTCAGAAATCTCAACAGATCAACAGTTTTATTGTTTAAATGCATGTACCTGTATGAACATAGGTTCCTTGGTGTCTTACTTCCTTCTAGTCAGATGTGAGCACTGTGGAACATGATGGGTGCAGTAAGGGCTCTAGGTGCACTCCAAGGGTAGACTAATATAAATAACAGGAGGGCATCACAGGTTACTGGGTGTTATTCTTCAGTATTTTCACTGACAACTTGGCTGACAAATCAAAGGTCACTGTTACTCAGCTAGTAAGCAATATTTTGTTTTTTCATGGGAAGCAGTATCAAACTGGAAAAAAACCCTGCAACTGAAAAAATCCCTGACTAACTGGAGCTGAAATAAAATTCAATCCATCACAACTAAAAAGAATGATCCATAAAGATAACCAAAATGTAAATGTGTATGTGAAACTATTGTGTTATATCCAAAAGGTATTATTGATGTCACTGTCTGTACAATCCTCAAATTACCAACCTACTATATGAAGAATTGACACTAAGTCAGTGATGATTCTGTGTCTCTATGTCATAGTTTTGTATGCTGCAACATCAATAGGGTGGCAATACTTTACTGAAGATCCTGACTCAGTGTAAATTAATTAACTTCCAGCAGGTAAAAATAAGTATTGGCTTGTGAGACATATTTAGGGTGCAGGTTCTTAAAGTTATCTGCCCCTGTGTGTCTCTTGTCTCCTCAGTATTGACAATGCCAGCTATCCAGAAACTGTGACTACAAGTTCATCCAGTTGCAGATGTTCAGATGTAAAAATGTACAGTGCACTAATTTGATTTTAAATCCTTTTATTCATAAATAAACTGGTTTTCATTTAAAAGAAGTTAAAAAGAAAAAGCCATCAGTTTTGCATATTATGACAACCAAGCAGCTGTTGATCTGCTTGGTACAGCTCCAGCATATTCCTAAACTTCAAATAAAACCTGCTAAATCTTACTTTTATTGCTCATGGACTTCGAAGCCTGAGAAATTCTAGTAAGATACATAATGTTTCAAGTCTTGCTCACTCATTACTAATGTGGTGTCCAGAAATCTGTTTGTAGTAACATGTCCTAGTAGTCCAGCTGAAAATATGATTTCTGCTTCAACTACTGTGTAAGTATTACTCTCCATCAGCAGACATATGGTTATAAACCCTTATTTACAGAATGTTGCAGATCTAAATGACAGGCATGAGGAGCAGCACCTAATCCTGCAGTGACATTAACATTGACATGCCTGCTTTTTCTGTTCCTTCCTCCACTTCATACATCATACAACTTCCTTGTAAAATGACCTGAAAACTTACTGTTTCCCTCAACTTTTATAATTTTTTCTATGAGAAGTTTTCAGTCTTCCATGTCTGAGTCACTCTTTATACTCAATGATTCTTGTATGTCCCTCTTCCCACTCAGGATATTCTATGGTTCTGTGATCTTAGCCAAAATATTTAGATGGTCTCAGAACTCTCTCAGAAAGCTACACAGCAGAGCTGGGTGTCCTTACACATTTACCCAATACATGATCTGTGTTTTCTTTCAGTTATTCAGGTGGGAAAATTTTGTAAGGAGTAGTGATACCTTGAATTAATTTTAGTCGTACAACTTGGAAGAAACAGAGGAGCTTTCACCATATCAATCTTTCTCCTAGCCTGAAAAAAACCACGTTTCCTTCTTCTGTTTTAGACCAGAAGAATAACTTGTGCCTCATCCCCAGACCTCATCTATATTAAGTTTTTTTCCAAGCATTTAAAAAATGCTTTTCCTATGTCCTTAGACCATGGTAGTAACTGCAACGTGTTACCATTGCTGTAAGAGCTGTAGAAAGAAGTTCTGACTCCAAAATAACAGCAGAGGGCAGCATTAATTCGTTAGTTAAACTCCCCACTGACAGGGAAGATCCCTTGAAAACAGGGACAGGGAATGTCCCTTGAAAATCCCAAATAGTAGTTTATATGTAAATAACCCGGGGATTTGATAAGCAACTTCAGCATGTATTGCCAAGAGCAAATATGAGAGAATTTTGTGATACACTATTTCTTGAAAAAGTACATAGCTACATTACATTAAAATTTTCAGATTCTGAATAGATTGAATTGTGTGTTTTGTAAGAACCTATTTTGTTTATGCTTTATTATAATATGGTACAATAATGTGGCATTCACCAACAAATTTTTACAATATTAATAAAACTACCAAAGAAAGTTTGGCAGGAAAACAAATTTGACACTTCTTGTTTGCTCCTGGTGAATTTCAAGTTAATAAGACTTATTACAACTAGAAACTAATGTTTTTTAACATAATGTTTATTTACACAGATATCTAATTTTTATAACTAGTTGAAGTTATTGTTTTCTTTCCAATTTCTGGGAATATAAGACTTTTTTTCATGGCACAGGGCAAACTTGAATCTTTGGCTATATGAGGTAGTCTTGTAAGCAAATACTCCATGGGAAAGAGTTCAAAATATTCTTCCCCTTTGTACATGAAATAAAATACAGACCTTTTTCTCGTCCTCTAGCGTTCATCCCAGAGCTCACTTAGAATATTTCCTCATTTCAAGTATCTGGTTTAATGGGTTTCAAAATATTTTGGAAGCTCATCAGCAAAGTTTCACTGCAGAAGAGCAGAAATAATGGACTATTCAATAAGCACCTGATGGATTTCTCAGTCTTGCTCAGTAAATCATTACTTTTCTAGGAGTCCTTCCAGAGTCCTGCTGTAGCTTGGAGAACTCATCCAACAAACCTTCCTTTCTGCTCTTATGGTACTGTTCATTCCGTTTTATCTGACCTTGACTTCTGCCTTTCATTACTGTCTGGTTCTGCATGCAAACTAGGTATTCTCTTGTTATTAGCACTAGAATATGTAGTTGCACATTTTTCAGTGCCATGCCTATGTGAATTTGATCTTCCATTTCAGTAAAACAAAATGTTTCTCTTTATGTATGTACAGTGGTTGTTTGTGTGTTTTTACACATCGTGGTCCATATAAAAATGCTCTGAAGATCACTCCTCTGAATGCTCATCTCTGTGGATTCAGATTATAAAACTCTCATGGGAAACCATCCTTTCCTCTGGGGATGCTTCAAAACAGCTGCTTGCAACTGCCATATCTGCTCCACTTTTAAGTTTTTCACTGAGAAATATCAATTTTAATTTGTATTTTCCATTTAAAAAATCAGAAAGCAGACATTGAATCTTGCCCCTAAACTGCAATTTTAAAAGCATAAACTGCACCAGGATGGATAGGTCTTCCCACCATAAGGAAGGATTCCCGTCTTCTCTGTTACACTTGTAGCACAAAATGGGCTGTCTTTAGCCTCTGACAAGATTTGTTTAAAATTTATGGCCTGCACCCATCTGCATTTCCTAGTTTATGGAGTGTGTGTGTATAGGGAGAGAGAGAGAAACTCCTCCTGACATTCATTTTAGTAGAAAAGTTCACTGTTTAAAATAGATGCTAATGCACAGTTTTACTTAGAATTTATTTTATAAAAAGACTCCACAGCTGCAAGAGGATGCTCACTGCCTGCTGCTATAATAATATGTCCTCCAGCCTAAATAATGTGTCTAACCATGCCAGAACAGCCAGCAGCATGTTGACTAAAGCTGCTTCATCCTGCACGCTGTGTAGAGACAGATTGCATTGGGGCATGAAGATAAGAGTGGGAAAGGATTTAAATGGCAGCCAGAAACTCCATTGTCATATCACTGGGAGTGAAGATACAGATTTTCTACTTTCTAAACTTGTCACATATCAGCTACTTAAGTGTGGTGAACATGGAAGTTAAAATAATATAAATCACAGTACTATGATATTTGTTGCTGTTTTCAAAGCCTTTTGTCACAATGCATGTGGAAATAGATTTTAGGATTTGAGAGGATTAACTTTATGTTTTCTAACAACATGTAAGACTATTTGGAGTCTTGGATGTATGAGTTAGGGAAGTCCTTATCAGTGTATTATGTTTGTAGGTGATAAATAAGCAAAGAAGTGTTATGTCATTCATGTTAATAGCTTAACAGCTGCATCACACTGCTGGGTATTCGTGTCAGGTTTGAAACACATGCAAACCAGATAATTAAAACCAAGGGTCTTGATAGGCATTAAAGGTGCCTTCATAGTTACTATTTGATGACAATAGTAATCCTGATGACATTACAAGGAAGATTTAAGTGAAATATTTTGTCAAGGAAAAGAAGTCTTCTGAGTTTCACTAGGTAAACCCCAATATTTGTACAGAGGTAAGTGATTCAATGGATTATGGGTTAAAAGCTGCAACTTTGGGTTTTTTATTCTGATGAGGGAATGGCATTTTTGATAAGAGAAGGCAGCTGCTGCTCATTTGTTCCATTCTCCACAAAGCCAGATAGACTCAAGGCATAAAAACAAACAGGGTAATGTTGTAACCATATGTTGCAACAAAATGATAGTTGCAATGTTATAAGACGAAATGTTAAAATACATCTTATTTTTACTGTACAGTAATTTCTGAAATTATTTTGCCTGGTTTCATGTGACTGCTTCAAAAGATTAACCTAATTAAGGACTAGCTGATTAAAGAGCTGGCATAACTTGTAACCAGAAGGAATATCCCTCTGCAGCTTCCCTGGCAATCAGCTCTGTGAAGGGTTGACCCTGGCTGGACTCCAGGTTCCCAGCAAAGCCACTCTATCACTTGCCTCCTCATGGACAGGGGTGGGAAAATATAATGAAAGACTCGAGATAAGGACAGGGAGGGATTACTGACCAGTTACTGTCACAGGCAAAACAGACTCAACTTGGAGAAATTAGTTCAATTTGTTACCAGCAAATGAGAGTAGGATAATGAGTTAAGAAACCAAATCTTAAACCCTCTTCATCCTACACCTTTTTTCTTTCCATTTCTGACTTTCCCCCCAAGTTCTATCCCTCCTTCCTCTCTGTGGCGCAGGGGCACAGGGAATGGGGGCTGCAGTCAATTCCTCACTCATTGTCTCTGCTACTCCTTCCTCCTCAGACAGAGGACTCCACACACTCCTCCCCTGCTCCACTGTGGGGTCCCTGCCACTGGAGACAGTCCTTCATGAACTTCTCTAATATGAGTCGTTCCCAAGGGCTGAAGTTTTTCACAAACTGCTCCAGTTTGGGTTTACATTTGGATTTAGGCATTACAGTCCACAGGAACTGGCTGCTCTACTGCAGCTCCTCACTCCAAGGGGCTGCAGGAAGCCTGCTGCAGTGTGGGCTTCCCAGAGGGTCACAGCCTCCTTCAGGCATTCACCTGCTCCAGAATGGGGTCCCCCATGTCCCACTCCCTGCAGGGGGACAGCCTGCCCCATCGTGGTCTTCACCACAGGTTGCAGGGCAATCTCTGCTCCAGCACCTGGACCATCTCCTGCCCCTCCTTCTTCAATGACATTCATGTCTGCAGAGATGTTTCTCTCATATATTCTCACTTCTATCCCTGGTTGCAGTTGCTATTTTGCAGCAACTATTTGCTGTTTCTTAAAAGGGCAAATCTGTTATTCCAAAGATGCCACCACTGTCACTGATGGACTTGACCTTGGACAATGGTGACAAGCTCCATCTTGGAGCTGACTGGCATCGGCTCTGTTGGACATGGGAAACCTTCTGGCAGCTTCTCATAGAAGCCACTCTTGTAGCTACCCTGCCACCAAAACCTTGCCATGCAAACCCAGTACTGGCTTGTACTTCAGAAATTTCCCAACACCTTCTCTCTGAACTCCCTCTCCAGTACTCACCTGACCTGACCAGCCTGAGGCCACTGGGCCTATGGGAGCACCACAGTGAAACAGCTTTGGGCAAGAGCTATTGTTCTTCCATGATTTTTGCAACGTTTAAGCCATTAGCCTTTTCAGTCTTTCACGCCTCTCTGAGGGCTGTAGCATATGGAATATGCAGGACCTTATTATATGAGGTGTATGCTCACAGTAGCCCAGCTACAAGTGAAGGTGTAAAAGGCTCCACTGCATGCGTCAAAAAGGAGTCAGAATTTTAAGGCAATTTTATCAGTAAATTAATCTGTAGCCATGGTACTACAGGAGTGTGATAAGCAGTGGTGGAGTAGGAGAAGCGTGATGGTTGTGGTAACTGAGTCAGTGTGAGGCAGAGCTGCAGCGTGCTGGCTGGAGGGCAGTCTGACTTCTTCATTGCTAGAAGCAGAAACCACTCACTATGTTCGTATCAATCAACAAATATGAGCCTTTTTCAGCTCCAAAACCTGCTCTGAGAGATAACAGAGTGAAGTCTGTTGGTAATTTCCCTTGTGGCATCACTGGATGCCTTTCTATTACCATTGCAATGAGACAAACCTTTTGTCGATGGGGGTAGAGTCACACATTGCCCATTTTTCTGAGGTTCAATTCACCTCTCTCAACAATATTGGCAAGATGAACTCAGAGGCTTTCAGGAGTGCTGAAAGGTCTGCATACACCCTGGAGAGGAAATAAAATCATAGAACCATTTATGTTGGAAAAGATGTCTAAGATAATCCAATCTAACTGTTAACCCAACACTGCAGTGTTCACCACTTAACCACGTCCCTAAGTGCTACGTCTACACATCATGTAAATACCACCAGGAATGCTGAGTCTGTCCTAGGCAGCCTGTCCCAACACTTGACAACCCTTTCTATGAAGAAATTTTTCTGAATGTCCAACCTAAACCTCCCCTGAAGCAACTTGAGGCTGCTTCCTCTTGTCCTGTCTCTTTTTACTCGGGAGATCAATCCCCATCTGGCTGCAACCTCCTTCCAGGCAGTTGTAGAGAGCAATTAGTTACTCCCGAGCCTCCTTTTCTCCAGGTGAAACACCCCCAGCTCCCTTGGTCACTCCTCATAAAATTTTGCAGATATCTATAATTCCTAAGTCTTTTGCATACCTTACTTACCTGCTATGAAGTAATGATTTTAAATATGTTTCAGCTGATTTTTTCTGGGGTACAGCTGATTTATCCAAAGATGTCAAAGAGCTCCAAGGCCTTTTCAATGTGTATTTTTGCTAACAAGCCATTCTCTTGTGGATGTAGTAGCTCCAGTTATTTAAAGTGAGTGTCTATGACACCAGAAAAGAGAGTGGAATGTAAACCAGAAGATTTTGGAAAAATAATTATATACCAATAAGTCAATTCAGTAATGAGGCATCAGCAATCTTCTGAATTTTCCATTTAATGTAGAAATTAGTTCTTTTTGAAATGCAAAACAGGAAACTTTCATCTGATGTGCAACCTCACAGTTGCTATGCAGAAGATAGAGAAATTAATGTTTTCATAGTAAAGAGTGTTAGTACCTAATATTTCAAATGACAAGCATTCCATGACTGTATTACTGCTGTTTAAATGCCACTGATATGTAGGGCTAACTAAAAAATGTTTGCAGGCACAATTTTGTTATGCAAAGGTGGAATGGAAATATTTCATCTTTGGAAAGGTGAGCTAAGGATGCTGCCACCTGGAAGAGCCAGGTGGTCCTACAGGCATTGGTTTAAATGTTGGACCTGGATATGGAAGGGAAATAGAGCACCTGCCTTGACAGAAATGAATGAAAAACAACATCATTTGGAGAGGGGAGGAAATGATCACAGTGCCAACAAACTGAAATAAACACCCAGCATATTGAAACAACCTTAATGCAAGTCTTTAATGTCTCATGGTTGTTTTGCTGGTGTGTTGTCAGATCAAACACATGGCAGATGATCACCTCAGATGTGGTACAGCACATCAGGGTGTGATGCAGCATCACAGATGGCACAAGAGAGAGTGAACCAGCAACACATGAACAGAAAAGTGCCCTCCAAAGTGATTCTGAATTTTGGGTGTTTCCTGAGCCTTCCTTTGAGCTCACAAACCGTGAGTGGAGGGGGAGAAAAATATTTTAGCTGCAGTTCTCTCTTGCTAACACAAAATAATATTTTTGCTACTGAAGGACGAAATTCTGAAGAGTCTACAAGATTGACCTGTGGGACTGGATGGCACCACAGATGGGAAACTCAGATCACTCTGACATAGTTTAGCTCTGCAGAGCCAAGCACCAAAGATCCAAGATAAATTAAGACATCATCCAAGTTTTTATTTCCTGGTCCCAGGAAATTAACTTTGAAATTTTTTTATAGATGCTGAAGGAGATTTTATTGCATATATGTGCATCATTGATAACAGGGGAGAATTCCCAGATTTTACAGCCCTTGAGCAGCACAATAGGCTATATTCAGGATCCTTACTGGTGGCTGATAGCTTTATTTCTGTCAGCTTCCAGCTATCTGATAAACAGCCTGCATTTGCTTGATCAGCTGGTATGGCAACAAAACATGGCATTTATGTTCATTTTCTGTAGCAGGTGCTTCTATGAAATATCAATACAGCTGCAGTTGTCAGAGGTTTGTTGCTGTCATTCAAGAGTAAAAACATCCAGGGACACAAAGGACTAGCCAAATAATATTCTTATTTTCATTGCTAAAACAAGCAGTAGGACCCAATGAATTAGTTGTATTTATTGCAAGAAAATGAAAAAACCACCAAAATGTAAAATAGGAAAAGTGAACTTAGTGAGTGAACTTGCCCACTATACCACAAATTAGGATTCTTGCTCTGGATGTTGCTGATGATATTAAGACTTTCGATATTAGCAAAGCAGCACATAGATTTTTATTTTATTTTCCGTGATGTGGCTAATTCCCAATCTTAATGCTTGATAACAATTATTTTGGCCAAGCTGCAGATGAATACAAGGACAAAGGACCACCCTTAGTTGGGACTATTAATTGAATTTGACAGTAGAGGTAATCAGGGTAGGAGGAAGCACTGCAATGGCAGAACAAGTCCAGTTGGCTAGTGAAGAGAGACAGGCATGTGTGACATATGGCAATGCCTGAGAGCTCTGAAAACTCCTCAGTAGATGTCACCCTCAGCAGGAATTTACAGCCCCTAAGCAGCCCAAAGTCAACACAAACTGTTAAGGAAAAAAGGCCATCATTTCTCCACCCTGCATGCACTGTGCTGAGCATTTCTGGGGAAATAGTGATGTGTGGATCACTGATCTGATTGATTACTCTGGGACCACATTATCAGCATGGCAGTGGCCACTGTGGGAACAGGATTTTCAAACAGCCTGATGCTCTGCTGGCTGCAAATGTGCCAGTGCAGGGAGAAAGGAGAAGGTACAACAGCTGTAATGCACACACACAAAAGCACACCATAGCTTGTCACAGTGACATCAGCAGGCTCCACAGCAGCAGCAGGAGGTTGCCATTCAGCCACCCTGGGCTCTCCAGGTTGTTAGTCACCCTGTCAGTGTCAGGAATTCCCCAGGAAGGATGGGATATGGGGCAGGTGGGGCAATGATGCTCCTGCAGCTGCTTCTGCCACCCTCGTGTCTTTGAATTGGCAGCTGCAGCAGCAGCACAGGGAAATATCCTTGGCAGGCTCACCTTGCCTTTGGATGCTCTCCCCTCTTCAGCAAATAAAGCATTCTCTCCACAGTAATTTCACATGCAGTTGATTGCCAGGTGCCTCACGAGGACTAATTCTGGCAAGAGAGCTTCTGCTGACTGGATACAGCTGGCATGGCACTGAAACCTCGGAATGCCTTCACTGCTGTCCTCAACACACTGCAACACCTCACAGAAACTTGGCATAGCTCTCAGCGTGGTGCTGCTGCTGCTGGCTCTCCCAGGCTCCTCTTGCTGGGTGTGCTAAGAAACACAGGGGCTACAGATGGTGCTTGTTTGCCTTTCCTGGGCCTCTTTTGTAGATGACATCAATAAGATCAAGCAAAAACAGCCCCAGTTGCTTGGTGTCCCTGATTTTTGAAGAAAAAAAAAAAGAAAAAGAAAAAAAAGCAACCAGGAAAGTAGTTACTATGAATTGACACAAACATCTAATTTGGATCTTTCTTAGCCAGTAAATGATGATGGTGAGTCACAAAATTCCAGCTCTGGTAGCTCTTCTAAAATGACAGCTAATCCAGGGCTGAATCAAAACACAGATGAGTTAATTTTCCGAATCTGCTGCTGGTAGGTCTCTGAGTCAAGAAACTCACATCTCACATAAATGCCACAGCTGATAGGTAAGGTATTTATAAATATTTGCAGAGCCTTGAGTAATTTCCAGCTCACTTCCTTTAACTCCATTTATAATTTCAAACCTTTGAGTCCTCCAGCAGAAAGAAGCTGGCAATGGTGGGGAGGGGAAGCCAAGACTTATTTTTTTTCAGTTTCATGGATGACAGCAACCCAAATGCAGCTACTGCTGAGATTGGGCTTAAAATAGTCTCCTCTACCTACCCTAAACCCTTGTTCTATGGAGACTTTTTCCCTCCTGAGGTTGATTTACTGAAATTCAAACAAAGTAATAACATGTACAGAATATAGTTGGAAGGGGCAGTAAACTTAAGACAAACTGGCAGAAGAGAGGTCTATTTTGGAAGTCAAAGAAGAAATATCTAAAGGCCAGGTTCTTTTGAACATTCAACACTTAAA
This sequence comes from Lichenostomus cassidix, assembly GCF_008360975.1. NCBI lineage: Eukaryota > Metazoa > Chordata > Aves > Passeriformes > Meliphagidae > Lichenostomus > Lichenostomus cassidix. Next base: position 92,415,345 of record NC_139482.1, read on the forward strand.
AATAACTTGTAGTAGTGGGAACCAAGTCTTCTGAAAATTCCTTCTCTTTCTCAGTCCCTCTGAAATTTTAGTGCTTTCTATAGGCTTCTAAAATTGTTGGAAAAGGATCATTTAGATGTCTAAAGTCAGGCACCAAGCAATGGAATCAATCTCCTGTAGACTTTCATCCAACACAGAAGAGTGAACTACCACCATCTACTCCTACAAACTAGATTTAAGCAAAACCAGTAGCTCAACTGGCTGTATTAGCCCACGTGTAAGTAGGCTAATACAGCCGGTGTAAGTAGCTGCTCCTCTGCAGTTACCCTTTTGTGCTAGTGATTGAAGAAAGGAGCACAAAATTCAATAAAAGTCAACCTGAGGTGCTACTAGCCCTAGGAAAATATTTTTGTACAAATACAACATACAGAGAATACTAAAGAGCTCTCAAAGGTAAGTTACAAATTAATAACAAACCCACAAATGGTACAGGGAGGAAAATTAATTTCTAGAGACTTTGGTCTCTGTCTAAACAAAACAGAAATGAGTAGAAAAACAGAATCAGAGAATATTCAAGCTCAAAACACATCAGAACTAATAGTAGTGACTAACAAGAATCAAATTAAAGATTATTCATAAAATTAATTAATGAGATGCATAAGGCAAACCGAGTTAATTGTTGCAATACATTTGGTTTAATAAAAATAAAGCCATTGGGTTGGGACTTTCCCCATATTCAGTTTTTCCTGTTCCAGACTACAATTTATTTTTGATAAATTTGGAGACACATGTCTGGGACTAGGAATTGTTAACCTGCCACATGGCTGAAATTGCTTTTGCAGTTGCAATTTTATGGTGAACGCAAATGGGACAATAAGACTGTGTATATGTAATTGCTGAATTTATTATTCATAGTACTGGTTTTTAAAATACACAGAGGAGATGATAAATTTGTACTCATTTATCTATTATCCGAGGGACCCAGATTAATTCACTTTGAAGACTGTCACTGAAACAAATAAGGAACAGCTATTTACAAAAAGTTTTGAATAAATAAATAGATTCAATTAATTTATTTGCCAGGGACTTGGGTCTTACACTGCTATCTATTCCTGTTACCTCATGGAAATACAGACTGCTGATTGCCTGCCCCAGTTTTCACTTCCAACAAGTTTCCCTTGTTCTGGTGTACCCAGTGAGGTTCTGGGTACATCCCAGAGGCTCATCCTCCCAGGCTCTCTAACCAAACCAACTGTCCCAGATTGCAGCTCACAGGAAAGCTGCACTAATGGTCAGTGACCTGGTGAAGACATCACCCAGCAGCAGATTACTCATGTGCTTTGGAAATCAATTTAATACTCGTTTTCAGATGAAAATACCCCTTGCTGTGAAATTTAAATTTCTTTCTGTGTCCTCTGTGTATTTTGTTCTGGGTATGAGCATGAAAGGCATATTTTTCAGACAGTCTAAGCTGATCTAAAACCATGCTGCAACCAACAATTGTGCACCTTCCCTGGCCATGGCTCTATATTCCCATACAATGGCAGAGCCTTATGAAGTATGAGCCTTACTCTGACTGAACACAAATCCTTCTTTTGTATACAAAATTTGCTTTCAGTCCTTGCACAGCTAAATCAAGGTCTTTAATTGAAATAAGAGCGAGTGAGGGAACACAAGACCGAAGTGTGGGTGGGAACAGCAGCACCTCTTTCCCCCATTTTGGTGGTATCTTGTCCTTAGATTGGCTGGAAGGGAACAAGCCTCCTACTTCCAATTATGATTTGTTTAGTAAAAGGTGTTAAAGTTTGTTTAGTGCCTGATATTTTGCAGCCGGAGCTAACATTTAAACTATCCAAAATGAGACTGAAAATCTGATGTTCAGTTAAAACATTTCATGTTCACAGATATACCTTTCCTCACAGCCATTTGCTGCATCTAATTTCCTTCCTTTCCTTGTCATCATGCAAAACTGTCTTTTCATCACTTCCATCCCTCAGATTCTTTTCATCCTGCATTACATCAATGAAATCACATTAGGCTTACCCTAACATAATTTAGTAGTATTTAACAGATTGTGAATTGAAATTCATGTCTCACATAGTTCTGATTTTGCAGAGCAAATTATCCTGGAAAATGTGGCAGAAAACTGCAGAGACTGGAAGTCAAAGGCAGTTGTTATGAGAATCTGTAGTCAGTAATATCACAATAATATGTGGAGGAAGAATACAACTGAGCTGAAAATAGAGAACTAATCTGTCCCATGGGTCGCTACTCAGCTGCAGTGCTCGTGCTGCACATCAGAACAAATGTCCTTCATAAGAATGTTACCTGACAGGACTTTGGAGGGCAAACCATATTACTGCTGCTGCAATGTCAGTAAATTCTCCCCAGACTGTTCCTGACAAGGGTGTTGTTCATTCCCACCCACTCCACCTGAGAACAGCCTTCCAGACAGGGTCACCACCTACTTGCTGTGAACCAGAGGACCAAGAGCTGAACTCTCTGTGCATTTCTGTGCTCAGACCCATTGAACCCTTCAGGATGATGTCCTAAAGGAGACAAAAAAAAAAAATTGGGAAAGGGACTGCTCTGTATGCTATCTCTTAGGGGAGATCAAAAAGCCCTGGGGAAAGTCTGTCCCTGAAAAAAACACTTGTGAACATGGCAGGTGATTGCTTCTGGATGAACACTTACAAGATGTGAACAACATTCCTGGGAAAAGGCCAGGAGGGCAGCAAGGAAGGTGGATGCAGTTTAAGTGCAGGAGGCTGTTTGAGAGGAGCTGTGTGAGCCATGGGTGTTGCAGCAGGACTCCTGGCTGACCTCTCCAGTATTTCTTCTCATTACTGGGAGATCATCTGATTGATGTTAATGACTGAGCTGGCCCCATCCATGTCATTTTGCCTGTCTCTGCCAACAGATGTGAACAAAATTAGCAGCTGGTATTATTCTGTCATATTGCCCCAGCTCTCATTAATGAGGCAGCCTGAGTGCAGCCCTTTATTTCTGCTTCCCTGCCAGTCAACCCCTGGGTAGGGATAACAGCCCTTGCCTTTCTCTTGGCCACATGCTGTAGTCCTTAGTAATTTTGTTTCAAGGTGTTTAGAGGTTAGGGCTATTTAATTTGCTCCTTAACCATTTTAGTTTGATTCCTGCTATGGAGTTTTTGTTCATGTGTCAAGCTCCAAGAGAACACTATTTAAAATGTGAAGTGTGAAAGCACCAGAGAGCTGCAATGGCACAATGTGTTATTCTCCATGTAATCTGAATAATTTGTTAGCTGAAAAGTCCAGGAGTGAGCTTTGAATTTGCTATTCTCCCTTTTTTTTTTTTTTTTTTTTTCAGAAACCACTTTTTTGAGCCCAGGGCAGTTACTGGTTTGATGGTACTGAAGGTTGCTTTTGTAGCTGATGACTGAAGAGAAACTCCAGTTGTGTTTGGCTGCATTTTAAATGACCAGATACCTGGTTGGATAGAGGCAACTCGGGTGCAAAGTCTGAACATCCACTTGATTCCTACAAACACATCGTAACTGGGCAGTTATCACAGAGCTATGATATATTTCAGTTATCAACATGTTGATTTCTCCAGCATGGTCTGTTATCACTGGAAATGGGAACTAGTGGGACAGTAGATTTGTGACTACTGATGAGTGGCAAAAACAGAAGTATGTTTGGTTTATGTCATTTTTGGTAAGTTTTTTTTTTTATTTGCAGAGTTTAAGAACTTCAGAAATGACGCTGGGACCAAAAAAGTAAAAAAGACATCACTTACATAGAAACTCCATAAGAATTGATGTGGTTAAAATATAGGGAGAGTAGGTAATTGTATGATTACCTACAAGGCATTATAGTATTGTGCTGAGAGCTACTTGTGGAACATTTGGAAATCAGCCATTCTTTCAGTTATGTGGCAGACAAGAAACAAAGATGGTAAACAGCATCAAAGGAAACGATCCCTGAACTGATGTCTCTCTGAAATCCATGGATACAGAGCCAGGATAGTCCTGTCTTCTGCATAGCCATTTTTATAGATTTGAAGATATGTGACTATAATCTGTGCAAGCACACACAGATAAAAGAAGAAGGCAAGGCAGGATCATGTTCAGCATTTCCTCTTTCAGGGCTGATGCATTGCTGGCACTTGAATTAAACCAGCTTTCTCTTAGTTGAAATTTTGTTTTCTGAAGTGTAATTGTAATAGGAGAAGGAGGTATGGATGTAAGAAGTTATGTTAGTAGCTATGTGAGTATGAAAGAAACAAATACCAGGTTATCACTGAGAACTTCTATTGTTTCAATGACTAGGAAAAAAATCAATACTTTGAGATTTTTCTATAATAATGTTGATTAATGGCTTTTTATAAAAACTAATGCAATTTATCACTCATTTTTGTATTAATAATAAATTAATTTATACATTTGGAATTGGAAATACTACTTAATTATTTCTGTTATAGTGACATACGAATCATCACAAAATGTTGTTGTTTGAAATCAAATTCTAAAGCTTTCATTCCCTATTTGTCACCACAAAAGATCAAGCTGGTGGTACAAGTCATTTGTAATCCCAGTGGGACATGTTTATTGCTTGTATAACCAGCATGGTCCTGCTTTAATTTCTCTGCTTTCATGTTACATATCAGAGAATCATGCACTCTCCCTGGTGCAGATTTACAGTCACAGACTTCCGCAAGCATTCTTCTGACAATATGATTTTCTACTTTGTCTTTTTACTTCCTTTCAAATTAGCTCAATAAACATCAGAGGATTACTCACAGCAGACAGAAAAAAAAAGCATTGTAAAGCACAGCTGAACACTTGTCATCTTGCCCTGGCTACAGCCCAAATGTAAAATGTGAGCAGGAAGTTTTGTGCTTAGTTCAAGTAATCCAGAAAATAAATACATGTGACAGGATGGCAAATGTGACCAGCTCCCTGCCCATCAGGCATCTTTTGGGGAGGGATGAGACCTCATGGATGGGAGAGGAGAGGAGAGGAGAGGAGAGGAGAGGAGAGGAGAGGAGAGGAGAGGAGAGGAGAGGAGAGGAGAGGAGAGGAGAGGAGAGGATCCCCTCTTCCAAAAGGATCAAGCTGGAAGTTTGGACCAGCCCATCTCATCGCTGACCTGTGGTAGCACAGTGCAGGACTTCAGGCTATGAAACTTTCAGTCAATGTTTTCTGCTTTGCAAAAGACTTTGAAAAAGATCCTACACCCTTTAGGATCAGTTCTGAGTAAAGAAAGATTTTCATTTGGCAATGTATTTTACACAAGTGAAATTAAAAAATGAGAACAAAAAAAACCCCAAACCAATGTATCAAAAGGTCAATACTATGAGAATCTTGCCCTAGAAATACATAATGATTTCTAAGCTCAGGCTTCCACTTGCATGCCTGTAATTTAGTAAAAGTATCACCATAAAATAATAAATACCTTTTTAATTTATGCTTTAGTTAAAAAAAAGTGTTTATTTTTCTAGTTGCCTGTCCAGGTTGTTTTAAATACCTTTAACAGTTTCTAAGCATGATCTAACTTTTTTTTTTGAATAATAATTTTTAAAAGTCTATATAAGGAAGCAGAGGAAACTTAGGTGCTATGATACTGAAAATTGCTCTAAGTTACTGCTGTGTTATGAATCTTTTAACTTTGGAACACATTAAATATTAATTCTAACAATTCTTCCTTATCTCACCAGTCACCATGGAGTTACCAAGGCAAGTCCAAAGGACAAGTAGCAAAACCCCCACCAAAACGGAAATTATCATCTCCTATTATTTGCTGAGAGAAGTTCAAGTTTATTAATAAAATTTATTAATAAAGAAGGTACATGCCATTTACCTTCAGTCTTTCTCATTCAGAAAGTGTAAACATTTTTCAATTTTCTAAGCAGTCAGAAAAATGTCCACACCTCTTTGTGAAGCCACCTAACAGTAGATACATTATCAAGCACTTTTTCAACACAGAGAAATACTTGCCTGTCAGACTTTAGCCACCTTACTTCTTAACTTACTCTCTTCTTCTGTCTTAGTATCACTTAGATTAAAGTTTTGCTTCACTAACTGGTATAATTAAAATATCACAGTGAGAGGGCTTAATTTGAAATGTCTCTTTGGGCTAAATTAATTGTGTATTCTCTGACTGAAAGTCACAGAGAAGGATTTATTCTGTACAGGTCTAGTCTGGTACAATATTTTGTGGAATGCTTTGTCATTGGGACAGTCTCCTTTAAAAGAATCACTCCTCAAAGGGCAAACTATTAATTTAATGTGGGTTTTATCCAATTTTTGTCAAGAAACCCAGCTGAATTGGTGAAAACGAGAAACAACAAAACATAATATAGAAGCAGCTAAACAGAAAAGTTAGGAATCCCTGAAAATGGTTTTTCTGTAAAAGAAGCATGCCATGTAGCACTAACTAACAGATTATATTACCTTATCAGTATGGGATAGAACTACAATCATATTTCACACAATCTCTTTTCAGAGGGAAAAGCTTCAGTGGAGCCAACAGACTTGAAATTGTATGAAAATGGAAAATGAAAATGAAAATTGTATTGAAATTGTATGAAAAAATGAAAAAAACCAGATGCTCTTAGCTTCTAAACAAAATCACAATCAAGCTCCTTTAGCTTAATTCTCTCAGGCTGCATTCAGCTGTAGTCCTGCACTAGGTAAAACCCAGGCTCCCTGGGACTGTCTTGTCAGCAGGTTGTGACCTTGTGTGCCTGAGCTCTGACGTGACAGCTCTGCCCTCTGCCAGTGCCAGCCAGCAGAGCTGCACAGTTGCAAACAGGGCAACAAAGGCAGTGATGCTGCAGAAATTTCGTGAAGACACCTTTTGGAAATTTGCTATCATCCTCTAATGGACTGTGTTGTAAGACATTTGTGACTTATCTGTATTTGCACTCCAGGCTGGAATCATGCTCTCCAGTTTATTTTCAAGTGAGAGCTAGGCTAGTTTTGCATGAATTCATTGCATGCATTTACCCCCACAAGTAAATAAAATAGAATTATGAGGTTATATAGTTCATGCTGTGCATATAGGTTTGAGGACCTCTCTGTGCCAAGATGGTTTCACGGGAGATGCTGTGATTTTGGGTCACCATAGTCCTGCTCTCCACAGCACCCACTTCCTCTGCCATGCTTTCACCCAGCCTTCAACCATACCAGAAACCTGATTTCAAACCATCCTTTATAGACCTGCAGAGAGCAACCCACTGCTGTGTCTGATTTTAGCTGTTGGCAGAATGCATTCCACAGCACATGCAGAAACAGAGTTGTTGTGAATACATATTCCCTTCATAATCAAACACCCTATAGTTCAACACTTAATTTTCCATCTTAACTGAAAACTTCATCACCAATACTTGATTTGGTTTCAGTACACAGATAAAATCATTAAACATTGGAGGCCAAAAATCTCTGCAGGATACCACAAGAAATGCAAACTCTCAGTAATGATTTCTTATTTATAATTACTATTGGGACTTGTAATTTAATCTGTCCTAAGTTCATTAGTGCCATGTTCATACTGTACCACCCTGGCTAATTAATCAAGATGTCATGCAACACTAAGTCAAATGCCTTACAGGAGCAATTCTGCTACATCAGTAATATTATCTTTATCAATCAAACTTGCAATCTCATCAAGAAGTAACTCTGCTAGCAGCAGAGAAAAGAACATCTTTAAAACTCTGAAAGCACATAGAGGCTGCTCTTTTGTCATGTTTCCTTTGCTAGCAGCTTGTGAAGTTGATATTGAAGAGGAGTTAAGATGACCTGTAAAGGGAATGGAACTTCTAGGAGTAACTGGAGCTTATGTAATATTTATTCCTTCCTTCTTTCTCAGCTCTTTTGTGCTATTTTGATGAAGAGCTGTTGGTTTCTTTAACATTTCAAATCTTGTCCAGATAACAACCTTATCTGGCTTTGGGATTTTGGCTAAGTGGTGGTTGCTGACCCCTCTTACTGGTATTCTAATTTAATATCTTTTACTGTACATGACCTTTGTGGAATCCCAAACTGGACTGCAGGGTACATCAACTTTCCAATATTCAGTTGGTCCTAGAAAGAATATGGACAGATATTATTTTTCTTGAAAGAATATGGGCAGATATTATTTTTCTTGAAAGATTATGACTGGATAAGGTTCCAGGGAGGAGATTTACTGAGTCTATAGATCTAAGATTTGCCTTCAGATACTTTGCTCCTCAGTCCTCTCGACCCCATCTTTTCTAATTCCTGCAGCAGTAATTTCTTCACTTTTCCAGGATCAATGTCATGGCTGATGGGCTAAACACCTTTTACATTATCTTTTTCACTTTTGTTGACAAGTGGTACAATGCTGGTCTTCTGTCAGCTCGGAGATTTTCCTGGACAGCTGCTGGATGAAACCCTCGGGAACTGCTGGTTTAGAAGCTTCTGTCTTTATTGATCACCCTATTCTGAATGACAGTTTAATCAGCACATATTTATTAATCAGTCTTCTTCAACAGAAATTGTTTGTTTTCTCCTAAATTCAGAATATAAGCTCCACTGAATTATTACCAATGTCCCCAGAATATCTAATGACATGCTGATGCTACTAGTCTAATTTTTTTAATCACTGAAAATGTCTTTTGACTGGTGTTAATCCTTCCTACTTATTTTTTCTTCATTTATATATTTTCCATTTTTTTCTGCATATAAATCACAGCTTTTTGTATCAGTGTGAGAATTTTTCCATTTGAATAATGTTGGAGGTCTTGTGGTTCAGATTATGATAGCTTCCATTTAACATCAGCCTCACTTGAAGCAGAAGGTAAGCCAGCCAAAGCATTTTTAATTAGCGTGGCTGACAGAGAAGATTAAACACTAGATTGTGGTTTTACAGCATCTCATTTTTCTTGGAGAAGTATTGTTTGCTTTTTTTAGAATCATAGAATGGCCTGAGTTGGAAGGAACAAGATGGTTCATCTGGTTCCAACCCCTTCTTTCGCGGACAGGGACACATTTCGCTAGACCAGGTCACTCAGAGTCCCATCCAACCTGCTTGTGAACACTGGCAGGGATGAGGCATCCACAGCTTCTTTGGGAAACCTGTTCCAGTGCCTCACCACCCTCACAGTAAAGAATTTCTTCCTAATATCTGATCTAAACCTACTCTCTTTCAGTTATTCCTCCTTGCCCTGTCACTACCTGCTCTTGTGAATAGTCCCTCTCCATCTTTCTTGTGTGCCCCCTCCAGGTACTGAAAGGCTGTAATTAGGTCTCCCCAAAGTCTTCTCTTTTCCACATGGAGTAAACCCATTTCTCTCAGCCTTTCCTTGTAGGAGAGGTGCTCCACCCCTCTAAGCATGGGCTGTTTGGAAATAAGGTTTCTGTGATCATGACAAGCAATCATTTGTGTGAATGCTTCACTTTCCTTCTTCCATACCCCCACTAACATGTGAACCCATAGCTCAGTTTGTCCTGAGTTTGCCAGAGGTAAGATAACCCCAAATTAGCAACAATTGTAGGATCACTTCTGGGTTTTCTCTTGAAAAATATAATGTCTTACAGCATCATTGAATGCCTGAGGAAATATTATTTCTACTGTCATACATTTTACTGTGATTCTTTCATCTCTACCACCCAGGGATTATTATTTTTGGAAATAGCACATTAATCAGCAAACAACATATCTTCTAAATTCTTGTTTCTGCAAGCAAATAATACTGGAAAGTTTTTAACTCTTATAAATTTAACTCAAAAGTAAAATGTCTGATTAATATTTTTCCTGTATAAATGACAGAATATTTTTACAGGAAAGAAGAAAGTAAAGTTTCAGAAAAAACAGTCTGAAGCAATTCCTACTCAATATGTGGTTTGGTAAGAATTTGCTAATATGAGCAAGACAGGATTCTGCAAAAAGCTCCCTAAACTGAAAAATTGAGTTAATTACCTTCTCCAAAATTTAAAATATACTGCTCTACTTAATTTTTCTTCACCAAAATCTGCCACACAGAACTTGCACCTATTCCAGTATCCCACAAGAAACCAAAAAGATTTAATTAAAAAATATAATAAAAAAAAAAATTAGAAAAAATATGTGGACAGCCAACATGCAATTGTTCAAACCATTTTTGCATGCCTCCTTAATTAGTCATTGGCTTATTCCATAATGCCTGAAAGTCCTTGTCCATTTAATGTGCTGCTGACTAATGCAATTGAATACATTTGCTAGCCATAACTGAAACCAGTATTTCATTTACACTGAAGGCACTTGACATTATCCCAACATTGCCTTAATGTGTGTGCCAATATAATTTACATCTGCTTTACAATGTCTTTTATGCTGCTGTAGTGGCATTAAATGATCTAGTAGATATGAAAATCTGGTTCTGCCTACTCAGCTATATTGTAAGAAAGAATACTGAATGTAAGTTGTGTTATTCTAAAATTTAATATGTTTTTATCAGACCAAAATATCTTCATGACAATTAAGAAGGATGTCTAATTTATTCTTTAAATTCGACATAGACCATTATTGATTGTTTTAAAAGAATGAGCCTTCTGCCCCTTCTGTCCCATAGCTCAATGACATCCAGTTTTGCTGGATTATTTCTCCACTGGGTTGTCAAGCCGAGTGAGCTGTCTCAGCAGTCAGACAAGTGCCAGTATCAGTGTAAGCAGGTTATTTATCTTTTATTTTCAACTCACTCCTTCTACACTGACAGAGGACCAGAGCTGTACCTTCAAGACCTGGGCAAAGCATGGATCCAAAAAATGCCCTTTCTTTTGCCCTTTCTGCCCTTTCTTTTGTTACCTGTCCTCTGCCTGAGAATTACTAGCACTTGATTTGCCTCTCAAAGGTCAGTTGATTCATGTAAGACTCCTCACATATTACACTGTTAACACTGATGAGTGTGGGAGTGTTTCTGACTTTACAGACTCATGCAGAACTCCCTGTTATATTCCAATCATTCAAGGTAAAAAAAAAAAAAAAAGCAAAAGCCCTGAATGTATGCCTCAGACTGATCTATATCTTGAAGAAAGAGTCAGTCACACAGCAACCCACTTATTATTTGCTTTCCATGGGATGGAAACCTGAGCATTTAGGCTGGATGTGAAACAGAGATCACTCAAGTACAAAATCACTATAAAATAAGGGAAAGAAAAAGATGGATTTCAGCATGTAAGTAAAAGTTACATAGTCACCATTTAATTTTGTGCCTGATTCTGTACAGGTGATACTTGCCTTGATTGACATGGAGATCCCCTTTCTCAGTGGAAACATTTAAAATTTCTGTTTCAAAGAATTAAGTTTGTGAAGTGTTTTGCACACACTGTTTTTCCATCTCTGTTTGTTGATCTAATGCAAGGTATTGTTTCTTCTCATAGCTCTGCCTTGATTTCTGAACATTTATGGTACTCTGATGAAAGCAAGTAAATGTTTATCTTAGAACTACGTGGTCAGAATAAAAGACAACATTGCCACTTTTCAATACAAACCCATTTTTTGGAAAAGTCAGTGAACTCCACCTCCCTGAAATGAATTGCAATTTCATTTGGCAGTGACTGTGATTTTTCAGTGTTTGCTGCTTGTTTTCCAGATTTATAGCATTTTTTTGTTAGCATGGAGTCTCCTCTTAGGGAAGATCTGTTATTTATTTTCCTTGGCATACACAGTAATATCTTGAAATTCAGATGACCTCAAAGAGCTGTCATGTATAACTATCCTGGACAACAACAGCAGCAAATGCAAACTTGTTAGGATTTTTTTTTTTCTGTTACTGTACAGTGATGACTGAGATTTGCTTGCCTGTGTCATGTCCTTCTCAAAAGGTATCAGCTGCCTTTTAATTTGGCTACTTTTTGGACTATTTTTCCATATAAGATTTGGCAGAAACTTGCTAAGTTTGATCACATAAATGAAAAGATTAAAAATCTGTCTTCTGTAAGAGAAACGGTATTTTGATGACTTTTTATTTAATATCAGTCATAAAAAATTGTATCCAGGAAATCGGTCTATTTCCCCCCCACATACACACAATCATTAATGGTAATTATCTTAATTAGTGGAGGGAAAGAAAGAGGAGTGAGAACTGAAATGATAATTTCAACTGACTAAGCCTCAGGCTCTCACAGAAAAAAGGGAGAACTTAATTAAATATCAGAAAAGAAGATTTGTGGTGAAGCAAAAAGAATTAATTTAATAATTATTTTTTCTCTCTGAGGTAGTTAGAAGTTTAGAAGTTGAAAAGAAACTCATTCCAAATAACATGGAATTCCCAGACTCTCAAATTATGCAAGCTTAATTTTCCCAAAGTTGCCCTTTCATTCTTAATGCCTTTATATACACCCCGTTGATCTGAACAAAGAAATACGGGGAAATAGACAAATTAGTATATTTTTCTGAATGTCTGCAAATAAACAGAAGCAAACGTAGTTAAAAATATTATTTTTATTTCAAATGCGGCCATGAAAAGTAACATTATTGGAGTTTTTTACAAGGCAAGAAGTCAAGTAGGCTGACTCAATAAGCTACATGAAAAACACCACTTTAAAGCATTGACTACTGGAAGATGAAGAGAAATCAGGAGATCAACAAAAGGGCTCAGTAAGTGAAAATTAAATTACATATTTAGTGCCAAGAGTAGTAAAAGTTATATTGTTGCCTCAAGGTGGCTTTTATTTTTACTTCCAGATGTTTACTGGAGCTGTGCTCTTTGTTGCCATAGTACAAACATGTCTCTAGTAGTCTAAAAAAACCCCAAACCCTGAAAAATGTTAAAATTTGATTTTCTTTTATTCCTTTCCTAGTGTTTCATAGCAGGGCCTCTTATCACATCCAGAAAAAAAAAGGAGCTAAGGATATACCTGGTAAGTCTTTAAAAACTTCTTGGCCTCGCAGCTCTGAATGCTCTTGATTCTGGTCACACAGAGGAAACGAGGGGTTCAGATGAGTTGCCCCTGTCTTGCCTCTGGCTTGCACTGCTCACACTGTTATTTTCTTGCTGCTCTGCTGGTGTATACAAGCCTGGGGGCCATTTTCAGTTATTTCCTTTCCCTGCTATACAAAAACTGGGGAAAAGATAATTCATCTTTGTGATAAACCAGTGTTTGAGGAAGACTGTAAAAAAAAAAAAGAAAAAGACAACTTGATAGCAATTCTGAAACATTGATAGTGTTTCTGTACACTGCCACAAAACAGGCTGCACAAAAGGAAGTATGGATTCCCTTGTAACTGCAAGTCCCACTGTTTGTTACGAGACAAACACAATTAACTCAATAAAAGAACTGAGATGATGTGCCTTGATTTTAGCCCGTTGGCTCAATCACTAATCTTTCTAGTGTTCTCCCTTTCATAGGAAAGAGAATAAACGATTCCATTTTCAGGTGTTTTATGAACGTGTTTTAAGATATTTGCACACATGCACACGCACAGATACATGTGCAGGACGTTATGCTGAACCAGGTTTGAAGGTGATTGCTTTAGTCTTAGAATTTTTAGACTTCCACTGACCTTTCTATTATGAGGTCTATATCCTCTTTCTCTGGGGTCTGCTTTGTAATGTTCCTACAGCTTTTCTCTGCAGAAAATCCTGCCTCTTCCTTCCTAGGTCTGCTTTGTAATGTTCCCATAGCTTTTCTCTGCAGAAAAGCCTGCAAACAGTTTTGAAGATAGAGTTGATCCCATCAAGCTCTCATCTAGAGCAGAGTGGCTGTGACTGCACCCTCCACTGTTCTCCTAGCAGTGTGTGCATCTCCAAACACCTCCAGGTGCCTTTTAGCAGCAACACATGCAGTGCACAGCCTGCTATAAAACTTCTACCAGTGAGATCCAAGGCAATCCTCTGATGCTCTGAAAGGGAAAACAAGAAGCGAGAAAGTAAGAGCCAAAGAAAGATATTGAGAAGTGACGTACTGAAGGCTGTAACATACATTTTCAAGGAACTTTCAGTGCATTCTAAATATGTGCTTATTTTAAAGCTGAGTATAGGTGTATTAGAGTTTTCTTGCTTTCTATTTAGTCAGTTTAATGGAGCCTGTTCCACTGCTATTAATTATAGCATGAACACGACCAGGTTTTTCCATTATAAGATATCACTATACTATCCAAAAGACAGAAGCATTTATTTAAGATGACTGTGAAAAATTAAGTGACAGAACTGATAAGCAGTGGTTGGAATTTCTACAGTTCTTTTAAATCCAATGGCCGAAATGCCCCAGCAGCTTTGTTTTAAATTTTAACAAGAAACCACTGCAGCCTTTAAGTGCCAGGTCTCTTTGCTTGCACAAACTAATGATCATGTCCATTTCAAGGCACCTGGTTCTACTTTCTGCTGTGTGCCTTTGGCTGGTCAGGCTCTGCATTTCCAGTGATGCGGTCTTCACAAATATCCTGCTGTTAAAGATGTCTGTACCCAATTAAAATCAAACACAAGTTAATATGAGAGGCAGAGAGATGTCCTTGTAAGCTGCACTGAAAAAAATTAGGCTGTGAAATCTGTACTGTGACTAACATAGAAATTTTCATCTGGAAGTATGTTTTCTAAACTAACCCTAAATCTAAAATACACTCTCTTTTCTCCAAAAATGAGTTTCAGACAAGTGATATTAAAACAACCACTTCAAAGTACTGGTCTTAGGAACAAAAGAAAACAAACGAAAATCAAAGGAAAGTAAAACCACAAAAGTAGCCCACATGGTTGAAAAGTTTTTAATAATCCCAAATACCAAGGAAAAACAGCCTCAAGCTAGAGAAAATAAGCCTCAGCTTGATCTCAGTTTGGAAAGATTGAGGTTGCACAATTCAGGGATCATAGACACCTGGCTGGACACAAGAAATCCTGACAGGTCCCTGTGGGCTGGGGTTGCCTGACACTCTCCTCTGGGAGCCATGGGGTGTCCTGGCTAGTCTGAAGCAGGATTCGTGTAAGGCACTCCTCCTGAGCACAGCTTCACTAAGTCAAGGCTTATTTCTTTCTATTTCCTTCCATGGACCACATAAATGAGACAGAGGACTTGTCTTGGCACCATATTATTAACCTTGAATGTTTATATTGCCTCACAGTCTCCTTGGTGCCATTCTAACACAGTTACATATGAGTAGCAGATTCATTTTCTTGTTGACAAGGCCATCAAAGATCTGATACATCCTCTCTGCTAGATTTTGTAGTTTTAGAATTGTAATCTTTCATGTTTAATTTTGGTGCCCATAATTATTAATTCAAAGTAACCATTAAGAGCTGAGACCCTCAAAGTAATGTAAATTCAGTAACTTAGCACTGTACTTAATAAAAATTTATTTTGGAGTCTGTTTAGCAAAAAAAAAAAGGGAGTTTGTCATCCCTCCCAGATGCATTACTCTCAGTGTTCTCTGATAAGGTTTCAAGAAGAATAAGAGCACAATCTTCCTGACATAAAATGAAAAACATTTCCTCTGGAATTACCATCGTTTTTAGCAATGCAATCTTTTCACAGCAGATTTTACCAGAATTATAAACTATCTGCCAATGGCATAGATGGCAGAAAATGATATGATCATCATAAGAAATTTGGATTACTAAAGTTTACTTCCAAATTTTTTGTGTATAAGTATCTAATAATTGGTCTCTGATAAGTTGCATGAGGTTTTCTTTAGTGCAAAGCCATTTTAGCTTCTTCCCTTAAAGGAACTGTAATGTTTCATCTTTTGCCTGTCAAAAGATAAAGTGAGTTGTCCAGTTGTTCTGTAAGTTACCTGATGAGAGCAGACCCAGCTTAGTTTAAACATCTAAGACATTTTACATACATTGAGGAGAATGTGTGCCTGACCATATGCTAAGAAATGTTCAAGGACCAAAGGAAGATCATCCCTCAGTCAGGAAATTACTGTCTTCAAACACAGGTGGGATAGGAGGTGTATTGGGTTAATGACTTGGAAAAATGTTGTGTCAAAACCACATCCACATCTGTCTTCTTCCTGTTGTGAGGCTCTTAAAACCACATTGCAGGTCTCATTTTTCAGCATCATGTGAAAACTCAAACATAAGATTTTATGTAACTATCAGCAGCTGTCAGAGAAATTTGCTTGTTTTTGTCTGTCCAGAATTAATTTCATCTGGGGAAATTTGATGGAACTAGAGACAAAGATGTCGTGACAGGTTCTTTTTGGAAATAAAAACTTGTTTCTCTTTGAACACTTCTTTCTTTGGAGAGCTGGCATGCTTCTGCAAAGCTTACTAACTTCAATCCACCAACAATGGAGAATTATTCACCCAAAAGCTCTGGGTTCTCTGGACAAAATTAATCTTAGGAAATCCCAAGCCTATCTGATTTTGCTGCTGCAAATGCTTTGGAGTACCATCCTTCCTTTTGTAATACGTTCAGTCTTCAAAAAGTGGTAGAATAAAATATGTAGTGCAATAGCAGAAATGAAGCAGGTGTGACAGAGCTTTTTCATTATGTTTCTAATCTGAAAGCCTATTGTTCTTTCCTGTTGAGGTTTTCTGGCATTTTCATTGATTTTTTTTTGTACCCAGATCCTCATCCCCTCAGAAGCAATGAGTCTTCTCTGCATCACACAAAACTGCAGCAGAAAATCTTTTGCCTTTCATTATCCTTTAGCAGTATTTGTGTCTGCCAGGTTCCTAAATGTAATGACTAAATTTTTGGAACAAAGACACCAAATAAATTTCCTGTTATCTGTCTAATGCAGGGCTTACTCCTAAAAGCAGAGTTTTTGAAATGCAGGAACGTGATGGGTATGCTAATCTTAATACCCTTTTATTTTTTGAATTTTAAAGAAATTGACATGATTAAACACTGAAAATCCAGAGCTCTTTTTGCTGTGTGTCATAAAAAGTATCTATTATAAAACCTTGATTTTTGGCATGCAATAAAGATTTCAAAAGATACAATACCATAAAGTGTACAGATTATGAAAATCCGTATTATAAAAGCAGCCAAGTTCATAATTAGCAGAAGTTTTACTGTTTAATATGTTAAGGAATGTAGTTCAGAAAAGTCCATTCACATAAAATGTTGTTTAAGAAAAGGTAGTTATATAGTTTTCTTTTCATTGAAAAAAAAAAAGAGAAAAAAAAAAAAAAGAGATAGAAGTGACTCGAGCCTCCTTGGGATTCTCAGACCAGATCTGAAATACTGTAAAGCTGTATATTCTGTATATAAATACTGTATATTCTTGGCCCATCAAAAATATTTTTAAAAATAAAAATGAGAAAACATTTGAAATATGCAATAAGACACTAACAAAATGGAAGATCTTCATGGCTGTAGGAAAACATTTTAAGAATAAAACAATATCCAAGAGATTTGCATGCCTGAACAACTTTGTCTAGCCAAGGAAAGCATTTACAAACAGAGTTTTATTCTCTCTCCACATATCTTGGATGTACTTGTAAGATTATTTTTAAATGTGTAGCATTTAGCTCTTGTCTTTGCTATCCTTCCTCCTTATCATGTAGTTCTGAATTCTACCTCTTCTTTTTACATTTCTGCAGATTGACATGTTTGCAGTTTCTTATCATTGCTAATTCTAAATGTTTTACACTTTTGAAAAACAGCGATTATTCCTAATACCCTTTAATTAATTGTTTCTCAAATTAAACTTCTTTGATTAGATTTTAATAGTTGATATGGAAAGTTATCACGGGTTGAATACACTTTTTTTCCAAATAATCTGTCTCTGCACTAAAAAAGGGGATATTCATATAATATTGCAGAAAAAGTAATTAGCAGAAAAAGTAATTAAAAGTAATCTTAATAAGTAATTAAGATACACAGTAGAGCTGCCAAAACAACTTTTAAAGAATGAAAATGCTGTATGATATTAAAAATGATATTAAAAAAAGTCATGAGAAGCACTGTAGTTTCATGTAGTCCAGGGCATAATCTTCCCCCTCTCTCTTTATTTTGTTTTTGCCTTTATATAAACTAAGATGAATGTATCTCATGATGCAAACCAACTTTTCATAGGCACTTTTACTTTGTAGTAGGAAGTCTTGCATTTTATGATGCTGAGAAAGAGATTCCTAAAATCATTCCTAAAATCTACTAACGTTTCCAAAATTTATATCATGATTGTATATGAAGGCAAATAAATTACCCTAAGATACCACAGAGTGCTGTAGCTTTTGAATAGGTGTGGAACTTCTCGAAAGTCTCTTTTACGGTGTAACCCATGATAGTCTCATGTAAAGAGACTGCAAAGCATTTAAAAAGTTACATATTCTTCCTTCATGTCTTCTGATGTATTTCTACACAAAGTGCAAATTTGCCACAGAATTTTAGTAGAATTCCAACAAACCAGACTGAGAGGAGACTTGCATCTGTTCACTCAGTAATGCCCTAACCTCCCAGGCTACAAACCAAAATTTGTTAATACAGGATGATTCAGATCATGAAGTTGGCCTCAATGCAAGACAGGGATAAACAAACCAAATCCATGAGGTGCCAGCCATAGGTTTTCTATTGCTTTGCAACATCAAACAGTCACATCTAGACTTGAAAATGCAATTCTTGCTTAAAAACAATTTTAGTGCCAATTCTCTGGGATTTTTTTTTTATGGATCTGTAACTGCCCACAGTGTTGTTCACAGTGAAGGCCTGAAAGATATCTGACTTGTCACACAATCAGGCTCATGTCACTGCTGCTTTCAGGAGAGGATTTTAAATGCTCAGCCTGAAATAGCAAATAGGACGAAAACTCAGGTAGAACCAAGAAACACCACAGCTCCATGCTGCTTTCACAAAATGCCCCCTATGTAACTCACCCCTTTGCAAATGTTTCACCAAGTCCCTGAGTGAAATTTGAAAACCAGCTGGCATTAAGAAGGTTGTTTATTTCAACAGTGCAGTTGTGTTTACACATAAAAGGGATGGTGTTCCCACAGCTTTTCAGAAAGTAACCAGCTCCCGTCAGGTTTTTGTGAAGTCATAATAGAGAAAATTAGCAACACATGAAAATCATCTCATGTTCTAAAAACTAAACATGTTGATGCACAAGAACACTGTGATTTAATTATCAGAAGAATTAATAAAAGGATGCAATAATCTCATCACATAAAAGTTATGTGACTTGAAGACAGAGTTTTTTTTTCTAAAGTCATAGCTAAGATAATTCATTTCAGTCACTGTTGTGCACAGCAATGCACATAGATATTATATTCACAATATTCTAGCCTGAATCTGCACTGGCAGCAATAAAAATATTGTAAGAAAGTGTTGCACAGAATAAATGTAGAAACTCATCTTTGGTGGGAATGAATTTTATGAAAACATTAAAACCCCCATAAATATAAACACAAATACAATAATACATAAAACCATACAACACATCATAAATAAGACATATTTATATCATTTTTAACTGCATAGGGTAAATGTATGTGTGCTATGTAGCAAATGGTTTAAAGAAGTCTTTGTTGTTCTGTAAAATATAGGTATAAATTGCATTGCAGCTCAAAATCTGTAAGTAACTGAGGGTTATATTTGAAATCTGGATATGCAGAGATTCACTGACAACCTATTTCAATTACATTGTTCTGTGTGCAAATTTATTTATCAGAATTTATAGAACCCAACATAAAAAAATAGTAAGAGATGTTATAAAAATATTGTTTTTATTTTCCAGTCCTCCTTGTGAAATTTTATCAATAGTATTCTGATAGGTCTAAGTTTTGTAGCAGATGGGTGGTTCTGGAAAATGAAAAATTCTGAAAAGTATTTTAATTCTTGTTTCACTTCTACTTATGGAATCAGTCTTAGGATACACAAGAAATTTCTGAGTGGAAAAGAGGGTTGAAGAAAGGAGATAAGATGAACACTAATATCACCCAAAAAGCAGGACAGATGAGAAAAGGAGGAAGTGTGTTACTGCTTATGAATATACAGATGGGTCTGAGTTGTGAGGCATCAAGTCATATCTCTTTGGAAGTGAGATTTTTGTTTCATTTTCCACTAAGACTAATAATAACAACAAAACCATGCAGAAGTTCCAAGAAAAAAAACATAACTGTGAGGAAATAATTTTGTCAGAGAGAGCTTTGCCTTCCACAACACAGCTGAGTAAACAGGAGGAAGGAAAGCATTAGAAGTACTTCACTCCTACATGATTTACATCATCTAAAAAGCTGCCATTTGCTCATTCTGTGTCATATTACAGCCTCCAACATCATTCCCACAACTATAACTCACTGGTTCTCGTCACTGGGTGAGGTCATGTTGCAAAGTCCACGTGTTCCCATGAGCAGGCACTGCCCTTTGAGGTCAATGAATGTAGATTTGTCAGTGGACCAAGAGGGTTCTTGACACGTGAGCTCTGTCTTTCTGCTTCCACATTCATGATGGAATTTCAAAAATGCCTAATATCAAAAACAGAAAGGTTTTTTTCTTTGCAACACGGTTGGCTGGCATCATTAGGTAGCAATGTTTCTTGGTGAAACAGCAACAAAATCTCTATAATGTAGATTACAAAATTTTTACCCTGAGAAGTTTTCCATTTGTCCAGCTACTACAGATTCATAGCCTGTTCTTCGCAATTAACTTGAGGAGGGACAACTTTTCCTCTCTGAATTTTAGGATAAGGAAAATACCAATTAAAATCTTACTCTCCCGATTTTGCAAGAAGAAAATGTGCTACAAAATGACCTGAGAAGTGACAGGTCATGAGGAATGACTGTGAAAACTTCAGCACTGCTTTCATTTTTGTCTTCAGCAAAAGCAATAAACAGAGAGCTAGAAGAATTAAACCCACCAAAATTTGTTAGAGAAAGGGGAAAATGGTAAGAAATTAAAGAATAGAGCAGATAAAACTAATGCTAGTAAATTTAAAGAATTGGATGAAGTGATCTCAGAGAACTGAGAAGCATAAAGTTGCAGAGGATAAAATAATGTCTGTCTTTAAAAGGTAAAAAAGAAGAACAAGAAGGTGCTACATATTGTGCTACTGTCTGCAAAAATAATCCAGTGGACTATTTGTAAAGATATAGAAGAAAAAAATGAAGAGAATACCAAAATGTACACATTTCACAGAACTCTCCTATATGATATTTAATCAATCAAATCTCTTCCTGTGACAGGGCAAAAAGCCTGAGGATGGATTGGAAGCTGCAGATATCCATATCCAGACTCTGAATCAGACTTTTAAAATCTAATCAGGTCTTCTCTGACAGTACCTTATAAGCAAGTTTTTAGATATCAAAAACATAGCAATACAGACGAGTGCAAAACTCAGATCTTGAAAGTGCTTCAATCCCACTGATGAGTGGGATCAAGTGAATGTGTAGGAAGCAAAGGAATTATTATGTACAGCCTTCTGCATAAAAGCAAGAGTGATCATAGGCAAAAAGACACAGTGGTGAGCAATTGTTTTGTGGAACAAAGGTGGGATATTCCAGAATCTTGCAAGCTGAATGTGCATCAGCATCATCCTCTCCTTCCAAGATCATACTGCCAAGCAGAAGAAGAATTTTCCTCCAAAACAAATCACCAAGAAGATGGTGTGTTATATCCAACTGCGACTTCCACATTTTAAGTAACTGGTAGCAAAGAGATTTCAAAGTGAAGGAGGAAAGAATAATTGCAGCTCCTTAAGAAGGTTCCACAAAAGAAGGCCAAAACACAATTTAGATTCCAGTTTAGAGCTGAAAAACTGAAGGACACTCCATGTTTGTTAAAAAGTCTCCCCCAAGTTCAGAGGGAAAAGGGAAGAAGCAATGGACTTAAATTTTGAGAAAGGCTATTTAGCTTAGACACTAAGAAAAGGTTCATAACTTCAAATGTTCCAAAAGTTCATAACTTCAAATTTTGATATATATATATATATCTGTATCTATATCATCTATATCTATATCTATCTATCATCTATCTATCTATCTATCTATCTATCTACCTATCTATCTATCTATCTATCTATCTATCTATCATCTATCTATCTATCTATCTATCTATCTATCTAATCTATATATCTCCCAAATTAGGCTACACAGCATAAAATTGCAGGTAAATTTACCCCATTACAATGGGGTAAATGCTTGTGAGGTGACTTCAAAACAAAAGACAAAGCCCTCTTTCCCCCAGCCAGCTATAAACAGTTTTGAAGCAGTGGGTACGTTTTCAGCTGCTTGACAGTGCAGACTGCTCAGGTTAATGAGTTTTAGTTTAGAAGAAATTTTTCAGTCTGATTGCCTCTGATTGGAGATTTCATGTTGAAGTGCCTCATTAATACCACTTTGTTTGAACCAAGCTCTTTATAACTTTCTAGAAACATTACCTCTCTGGAAATCTCTGGGAACACACTGCTCTAATAAGGAATCCTGAAAACCATTATCTGAGCATGAGTGTGCTGTACAGAGCACCAGGGACAGACATGAGAACATGCACAGCTGAAGGAAACCTGAGCACTGAGCTGGTGAACAGATTTCCTGCCTCCTCCCACGCCCACGTTTCATCTATTCAGCATTGGCTAATTGGAGCCTCTCCATAATCTTGTGAGTTCTTTTTGCTGCCTGATGGCAAGCCTCTTAACCAGCTTTTGAGCCTCACTGTTAAGACTTCCAGTGTCTCACATTTAACTAAATTCTATACTAAAATATGAATGTTTGAATTTGATAGGGTAGTAAATCAAAAGCAAAAAATTTCTGCTTCCAAATTTTCTACCCTGCTGATCTCAGGTACAGCACAATATTTGGCCAGAAGAGCTCTGCCTACAACTCGATAGCTTTACAGCAATTGAGAAGCTTATTCCTAAGGAAGAATAACCAGATACAGCAAATTCCTTTCCCAGCAAAATGAGATATTAAAGCAACTTAGCATTCAGTCACTCCAATATTCATTTCCCTTCTAAACTGCACTTTCATAACAGGGTTTTTAGGAGGTTTCTCCCCTCACAAGTTAGAGATCACTAATGCTGATTTTCATAATGCCTTTCCAAAATCAGAGGAAAGTGTTGCTTTTTTTGTTTTGCTGGAGATTTTGATCATTATATTTTCTGAAAAGGTAGAAAAGGGATGCTTAAAATAAAAGATGATGCTAACAGCAGACCAGAGGGCAGAAACTGGCTGTGACTGACTTTAGGATAGAGATTGGAAAGTACTTTCCAATCACCACGCAGTGGGGTCCTGAAACACTTTCCCAGTAGGAAGAAACAAATTTCCTCCTTATTCTTAAAAATAATTTCAGTAAGTTGGTGAATCTCATTATACAACACAATTGCACTGTCAGTAGGAGTTTTTTGTATGCTTTTTTTTTTACTCTGATTCTTCCAAAATGTGTACCCAGGAGGGATCAGAAAGAGGCTTAAGCAAGGTGTGAGATACACAGGAGTCTGCAGACAAAAATGTCACTGTACACCCTCTGTCATCACTGTCACTCCAGCTCCCATGGCTCAGTGATTTTTAGGATACCACTCACAGGAAAATCTTTGTGTGTGCCACAGAGGAAGTGATGAGCTCTGCTAATTAGGAACATTATTATAAGGTGTGTAACTTTCAGGTTTCTGAAATAAATTTATTTCAAAATCCCACCGGGCTTTCACTCATCGTTTGTTATCAGCATCAATACCATACCACTGTTCATAAGCCATGAAAATGAACTTTATAATTATTCATCTGAAGTAGCTGGATTTCAGATTGTTTTTAAAATATGTTGCTACTGCATAATAAAGTGAACACGGATATATTAAGGCTGAATCACCAGATAAATATGAGTGTGCTCCAGCAAGGAAATGGCTCTCCTCCAGACATACTTAGAAATGCATTCTCTCAAGCTCAATTACATGATTTAAGACTAATAATGATACAGAGGAAAACTAGTATTATTGAAATTTTTCCACCAGCTTCATATGTTTTCATGCTTTAAAACTGTATTAATGCTAATCTTTACAGAAAAAACCTCAGGCAAATTTTTCTATTATTTTTAAGAGCAATAATGTTGTATACATGATTGCTTTAAATCAGCCATTTACTTAATTTGTGCTACTGTTAAAATTTCTTTGATGCCTTACTTCATTGTATTACTAACATGTAGGTTTCCGTGCTGAGCAAAACTTATGAATTTGAAGACAAATATATATCTTAGGAAAAGAGAAATGGAATTTGGGTTTGATTTTTAGAGTTCTTCAAGTAGTGAATGCATGGCAAAGCTGGGTAATGTTACAGAGATACCTAAAACCATTTCATTTTCAGAACCAAACTAAGAATTTTAGTAGACAGCCAAATTTTCCCTTAAATTGAAAATGCAAGAAAAATGACATTGGTAGAATAAGATAAATAAAGTTCATATACTTCTTAATTTAAAAAAATTAAAAATCAGTAAATAGGGAGTTTTATATGAAATATCAGGAAGTAAACAACAATATTAACTGTGAGGAAAACTAAGTGAACTGCAAGCCTGCTATCATTCTGACCCTTTAAATCCCTGGGTTGTTCTGTGCTGGCATAGCATGGTGATGAGAAAGAGGCAAGCAATTACAACTTACTTTACTTTAGAGCAAGTGATTCAGAGAGTGAATGAACACTGATAGTGCAGGTTGTTGCATTTGAAAGTCTTATTTTGTTAGTGACGGGGCAGGACATTCAGACACTCTTTGAAATTTATATTACTGAATAAATAAAGCTACAGAATAAAAACCTGGTTTTCTATGAACCTATTATTATCCTCAGGTGGTAAGATGAGTTGCTGAGAGAATTACAAGTAGTTCAATCATCAGATAAAGAGCAAATAGAAGAAATGAAATTGAGCATATTGCCTTATGCACTCTGAAACTTTGATAGAGGTGGATAATGGAATGAACAACCAGCTGTGAAAATTTCCACCTCTCAGGAGCACTAGCAGTACCCTAACATGACAAGGCTCTAAGTTCCAGATTTGTCTTTAAAATAAAAACAAGAACATAATTTACTAGCATCACCTGGTACTGTGAACATAGCTTATGCCACAATGAAATAGGGATGCTTACACATTCATCTAGAACATATTTTTGACTGTTTTTTCCACAATAAACACTAGCAAGACCTTGCAAAGATAAGTCAGGTGGAAAGTGTGTTTACCAACAGAACACATTGCAGATATGTTTTGTAAAATATATTCTGTCTATTTTTTGTTTGGACTGTTTTTTATCTATTTCCAATCAGAGCATTAATGCCATGAGATATAGATGGTGTAAAAAATAAGTCAGTGATATATCAAAAAAAGCCACAAAACAGGCTAGGCTAAAATTTGTAAAGCTACCAAAGGACCCTGCAGACAGACGTGAAGTCCCACACTGCAATGCACAAAAAGTAAATATCAAAATGCTGATAATTTGCAACCTAAACATATTTTGTTGCAGGCAGTTTTGTCTGCAACATTTAATGTTTGAGGCTTTGTGGAAGGAGAGCAGGTTGAAGTACTTTCTAGAAATTTTGCAGAGTTGGTTTATTTGAGGGATTTTTTTTTTCTTAAGAAAAATCAAAAGACAGTGAATTTCAGGTACTGTTACATCCTGCATCCATCGTGGTTCACACTTTGATGCTGCCTCTGGCATTTCCTTTCACAGACTACAATGTCATTTTTCTCTTGGAACTCTAATTGTCACCTCATTTTTTCAAGGGAGAATTAGCTCATTGGAGCTATCTGTAATCCTGTTTATTTTAAAAAATAAACAGCTCTGTTCTTTTTAATTTCACAGCAGGAAAAAAGTGCCCTTTAAAAAGAAGTTAATATTTGTACATTTGTAACATGGCATCAACTGGCATTATTCACGATTTCAAAATCTCAAGATCTTTGCTTGAGTGTCATTCCTTGTAAATCCTTTATGTTATTTAACATTTTGTTAATCATGTTAACATATTTACCAGAAATTATATTTATCAGACATTTCAGAACAGAGGGGACATAACACACCAATTTTTATGCATTCTGTTGGATTCATAAGCACTTCTACGTCACCACAATGGTATTCAGAGGACATTAATTTGTTATGAACTACCCTACAGCAGTATTCACAAATAAAATCAAAAAAAGCTGGACGAATCCAGCTTTTAAAAATTTTACTTGGAGTCTTCTTTGCCTCCCAAATGTTATAATAAGTATGTATCAATTCCCCAAACTGTATGTTCCTACTCTTTACGCAACATACAATCCATAAAGAAAGAAGTAATAAAACTCTCCCCTGGCAATCTTGATGCATTTTTATCTGGAGATATTAATCCGGGAAAACTTCAGATTTAGATGGCCCTGTTCAGTTTTACAGAATTGAGTCAAATCAAGAAAGTTTCTTTTTAGTAATTTTAAATTAAATATGCAGCAGTTTTTGGATGAAAATATATTGAAAAATCTGTGTTTCCCTACTAGTGATTTTAAGACTAGTGTTGCTTGAAACCTTTTTTTTGACACCTAGAGTGCTGAGAAACAACTTATTGCAGATCACCATGATACTGATCTTCCGTAGGAATTAATTACATTATTTTCTAGGAGACCTTTTAGCATGTAATTACAGAATTTAAAAAAGAAAAAAAGGGATAGAGGTAGTGCCACTTGCCATTTAAAATTTATATACTATTGATTACTTGCTTCTAATTACATATATATGTTCTTTTAATTTTCTTGTTAAAGTAAAACACAGAAATAGGTTTTAAACATGAGGAATTTAAAATATCACATTTGGAAGAAATCAATGTAGAGGTGAAAGGATCCATGTAAATTAGAGACAAATTTTCATTTGTAATTAAAGATAGAGAGATAGATAGATAGATAGATAGATAGATGATAGATAGATATCTCTGAAAAATAAGTATTGCCTTCTCTGCTTGTTAAAAAAAAAAGAGACTTAAAAAAGATATTGAGAGATGTGTGTCTTTCCTAGTCCAGACAAAGTGAACATTGAAAGAGCAGCAATCTGTTTCTATGAGATTTTTATTTCCAATGAATGTAACAGAACCACTAATCTTGTCAAGCATTACCACTTGTGCATGTAATCTTGAAATATCTGCCTGGATATGATAGCAGCACAAATCTAAACAAAACCATTTGTTCAGATGTGAACCACTTTAGACTCGAATAGAAATACAATACTGAAGCAAAACCTAATCCAAAACTAAACTGCACATCTTTTTGTTTGTTTGCCATCTGCACTTCTCTGAAATCAAAGTTTGTTTTGCTCCCAAGAGGGTGGAGAGATATCACACTGCTTTCTTATCTACCCTGCTGGATTATCTTTTCCTCCTTGCATATCTAACCAACATACCTGAAAGAGGGAGATTTGGATAATGGTCCCCAGATTGATGACTGTGGAAGTGTTTTATAGGCATTCCTACAATTTTAACCCGGCTGCCAATCAAAGCCTAAAAAATATTTGAATTAATACTTCAGTACTATAGCATTATTTTTAAAATTGCTTCCCTCCCCTCTTTCCTTCCTCTGTTTTCTCTTTTCTGGCTAATTTTTTTACCCACTGAAATTAATGATAAAATTAAATGGATTTAATCTGTACCAGCTCAAACTCCCAGTGAACAGAACACATGTTCTCATCACTCTTTTCAATACCATTCATGAAAAACAATTATTTTATGAATTCACAGAAATACATCTGTCTATAAGATACAAGTGCAGAATTTATCAGTTAATTTACCTGCTCAGTAGAGCTAAGTACAGGTGAATGAGCATATATGAAAGACAGAAAGATTATGAACTTCTATAAAAGATCATGGAATTCACAAGTCTAGGATTCAGTGAAATCATGATTTTGATATATGGTGTTATCTATATTTGTACTATCCTGTGTTTTCTCAATATTTATTTCATAAAAAAAAAAAGAGTCATAGTTATGTAAAAATGAAACTTGCCTCCATGACAGATCAGTTACAGTCAGCAATAATTAAACTTCTCTGCCAAAACCAAGAAGGCCCAAGAAAATGTTTCTCTGAGGGAAAAAGTCCAGTGCAAAATAAAAGCCCTAGGAAACTGGCCTGCAGAAAGTCATCCTAGAGAATGAGATTGCATCATATTTTCTGAAAGTTTCTGCAGCTTTGAGAAGAAGACAAATACTCCTTGATGACTTGTACAAGGACAGGCTGAGGGATGTGGGCCTGTTCAGCCTTGAGTAAACTCAACTGAGAGGGGAACTCATCGATGTCTGTCAGTGTCTGATGGGAAGTTGTCAGGAGGATGTAGCCAGGCTCTGCTCAGCGGTGCCAAACAGGACATGAGGCAATGGATATGAACTGATGCACAGGGAGTGCCACTGGAGCATGAAAACCTGTTTTACTCTGTGGGTGATTCGGCACTGAAACATGATGTGTTGTGGAGTCTTCCCCACTGGAGATATTCAAGAACCATTGGGACACAATCCTATGCCATGTGCTCTGGGATAATCCTGCTGGAGCACGGAGGTTGGACTGGATGAGCCCCTGTGGTCCCTTCCAACCTGACCCACTCTGTGATTCTGTGTTTCTGTCAAATGTACAGAGCTCTGCATTTAGAAATCAAACTCATAAACATCAAACCAACTAGAGGTGCAAATCTGACATGCATTAAAGTGTCAAATGTGTACTTTTCTGCAGAAGTAGAATGGCCACATTTCAATAAAGAGAAGGCACAAGGTTTTTGTTTCCGTGGCTCTGTTCCAGGACAACCCAACAATATTTATGCTGTGCGTAGAACTAACAGTTCATCAGACCTCTTCAAAGGAAGAATTCTGATTTAATAACTCAACTAGTCAAAAGCTGTGAAATAAAAATGTTTTAAATGGACAGAAACTTTACTATTGGTCCCAAAATATATCAGGAGCACCATAAACAAAACCCACAGACTAACTGTAAAAGTCTAATGGATAGACACATAAAGTTACTGTATACTTCACCTAAGTCTCTGCACCAATACAATTTACAGATAACTGAAAATAATGTCATAATGTTGACATGTTAAATTATTGCAAGGCTTTAACAAAGTGTGTAAAGTAAGAGAAAAGGAAGAGGGGAAAAAAGCATGCAAGCTGAGATGGAAAGAACCACATGATCTTATAAAATCAGTCTAAGTACTGACACAAGCTGTTAAATGTCAAGGTCTTTCAACTTGGCTACCTGCTTCTCATTTTAATATTTGATGAATGCATTAAATTCCAGCTCCCTGATATTTTCCCTGTTGGAGAACAACACCCCAGAAAATGAATCAGTCAAGTCTAAAAGCCAAGATTTGAGCCTTGTAGAAGATTAAGAACGTACCACTGAACAGAACAGAAAAACTGCCAGGACAAAGTTGTTATGTCCTCCAAAAAGGAAACTAACTCCTACTTTCCAAGATGATGTGAAAATACATTTTGGGCATCAATGCTTTTAGTTTAGAGAAACATCTGCTGTCATTGCTTGTATTATTGCTTGGACACCCTAAGTGTATTAACTGATAGAGCACATGGTGCTTCCATTAAAACATAAGAGACGTGAAACTTCATTTTATTCAACCCTTATTAAATTAGTTTTGTTCTGTGTAGATTTCAAATTTGTGTGTCATTAACTTACAGTGTGACCATTACAAACTCTGTAGTTTTGTACAGTTTCTTCTCCTAGACTTCTCTTGTCTAGGAAGGGAATTTTCAAGCAGTTTTCTTATACAATACCAAGATGCCAGATTACAGAATTGGATTTCTTTTCTGAAAATATATTTCCTGCATTTTGGTTTCTCTTGCCTAACACCACCCTGTTTTCTGATTTTGCTATGTTGCTACTACAGATATCACCTTAGTCCTCACCACAGCTGTGAAGAGATGTGGCATAACCCTTCTATCATTACACAAGTCAAGAAGATGTCTTAACTGAATGGATTCTAGTTTGGTAATTAATTAATTTTTTTACATTGGAAAGGTTTTCTATATATTGAGAAGTGAAAACGTAAAATCAAGATACAAAACGAAGTATAACCTTAGTAAGTATAACCTTCTTAACCTCAGTAAGAAAAACTAAAAGCTCTTTTTTTGCCCTATTTTGAAAAGGTGAATTCAAGCAACCATAAGAGAATTTTAATTTGAGCTATGTTATTTTCTTATGAGTCATCAAGAAAAGGAAAAGCTTTTATCCTGAATTTTCTGAGGAAATCTTTATCTTTGTCTAAGGAATATTTTCCTATTACAAAAATGCCAAAATGTTACCAAGTGTTGTAAAGTGTTGTACACCCATGGCTATTTATTTGCAAGTAGTTCCTTTGACAGCTTAATACCTTAAATTTTTAAGTACCCCAGAAACTGCTTATTGAATTGCTGTCTGACGGTTAAAAAGACTTTGTAATTGCTCAATTGTCTCATTTGTCATAGCTGGCCTTTGTAATCTTGACAAATTACAAGTAATTTGAAGTCTTGCTACAATTTGTATTTAAGTTGTCAGTAACTGCTGTTACTGCACAGTACTTCTACTTAAGACAAACTACATTCTGTTATATCCATTTATTTCCCTTCATTATTTAAATGAAAATGAAGCATGATCAAAAATCAGTCTTCCAAATGAAGACTTATGTGGCTTCGGCCCACTAGAGCAAAAAGTTTTGTACAGAGATCAGCTTCTGTGAGTCTAAGTTTTAGGGAAAACTAAGGGAAGGTTTTCTGTCACTGTTGAGCTGCTAGCAGAGAAAAAGACCCAGATTCTCAGCGTGGCAAGAAAAGAGAGCTTTATTATTTTGATTCCAAGTTATATAGACTTTTCAGAGGTCACCCAGATTGGTCAGACAGAAACCTCCCCCTAGGCCTGATTGGCCAGGCCTGAACTGTCCAAATCTTAAGACACTGTTTTAATAACATCCAAACTTTATCTTTGTTTATAAAACACAGAGGAAAATTCTCATGGGAAAGACCTGTGCTAGCCACAGTTTTCTAACTCTTTTGTAGGAAGTGGAAATACCATTCATCCTGACAGTGCTGACACAACCTGCAAGTATAGCTTAACAATTAAGGACATATAGTTGAGTTACAGCATTCATTACTAATAAGTATGTATATCCTTTTGTCATTGAGCACCAAGAAAAATGATGGAATTTGGAGCATACTTTAACTACAATGAGAAGCTGATGAAGGGGAAAAAATTTGGAAACCTTTCTCAAATTACAGTAATCAAAATAAATAATTCAAAAATGTTGTTTGTATCTGAGAAAAACATGCATAGCATATTGCTAATGCTCAAACAGTTTCTCTCACGGCAATGAATGAGGTAGTGCAGTAGGTCAGTTTTGTGATTCATCTAAAAGCTATCTACTTCACTTGGCAAACACAAAATTACATTCCCTTATTGAAGAATAGTTAAAAAAAGCCAAAACCATTACTAATGTGTTCTAGGGTATAATTTAACAAAACAGTACTTACCCAGCTTTTCTAGGAGAGAAGTATGTGGCAACCAGCTGAAGAACTGTTTTCATGCTCCTTTCTGAATAAATAGAAAAGGTTTACCAGTCAGTTAAGTTTTTAAAACACCACATAAAGAAAAGTGTAAAAACACCACCAAAAAAAAAAAAAAAATCTTTCTTCCTATGGCAACATACTTCAAAAAGCAAGTGAAGATGAATGTGCAAAAATTTTCAGAACATGAAATCTATTGGTAGGCAAACCCTCTGCCCCCCAAAATATTTATTGCCTCCTGTTGACTGGCTTAACCAAGCCACAGAGGGCATTACAGCCACTATTCCCTGTTAGCTTTCAATGCAATCCTAGAGAAGAAAAATCAAAAGTTTGTTTTGGGGAAACCAAAATATTTCATGCAAGCAAACTTCACTTTAAATTGCTGTCTTCTCATGAGATATATTCAAGGAATATAGCGTGATATACATCTGAAGATATAATTTTCTCCTATAGCAACTATAAGCACCATAAAATGATCACTTTAGACTTACATTTTAATTCACTATGATATAGATACTCCCTAACTTTCTAGGGTTACCTTTCTCTGTGTTAAAAGCATAGCTATTTCTTTAATAACATTAACAATATAATCTCTCTTTCATATCCATTGAGCTACAATTTAAGTAAAGGAAGGGGTACTGGAGTTGGGTAGATACCCAATGTTTTGTCAAGAGACGTCACATTAGACCACATTATCTATGAAGGATTTAAGGAAGAATTACTGAAGGTTAAAATAGCAGTATAAATAAAATATTGAAAAAAATTAGGTAAAGGATGAATCCTTCTAAGCGGAATAAATATTGCCCATTGCCTGTAAGAAAAAGATTAGCAGGCTCCTTGTACAATAAGTGCAAGACAAATTTATTTAGGATGTTTGTACACAGAGATTCATAGAAATAGCCTGAAGAAAGTATGGGGAAATTCAATTTCTTGATAACAATCACTACTGAAGGGAAAATTAATTGGCCTGTCTTGTTCTGCTCCAAAACATATTAAATGTTCCTAATAATAATTGCCATGGTGCCTAAAAAATCATTGCCCACAGATTTGAAGCACTGCTTTTGGATGTGATTTTCTAGGCAAGTTTTATAATTAATCAGAAAGTAAATCCAGCAAATCTTATCTAAAGAAACAAAATAATTATTCCCTTCTTAAGTAATATGAAAACTTGTTATATTTAAGTCTTATAAAAGCATTTTCAAACCTCCTATGTGATTGATCAGGCTGGTTTGGAAGATTTACCACAGGCAAAATTTAGATACTGCAACGTCACCTACTATTCCAAAATCTTTAAAATTTATGCTCATTTTTTTTTTCATAATCACAGCCAACGTAACCAAATGTTATTTAGTGAAAAGAAAGATAGATCAAAACGGAACCAATGCTGAGGGCCTTGAAAGGACATTACTTCGAAGCCAGAAGTAACTTCCTTTCAGAGTGACATCCACTGGAAGTACCAGCAGAGTTAATTTGATAGCATTATGAAAGCTGACATTAGCCATGTGGTCTGATCCACAGAAGTGAGGATCCTGTTAGTCTGGGATAAGAAGGACTGAATAGTCATATGTGCAAATGATTTACTGGCATACTTACAGACCTAGAAACTTCTATGACCTCCTTGATGAAAGCCACCGAGAGATTCAGCAGAATATCTCCACAGAGGATTAACTTGAATAAATTAAAGATAATACATTATGGGTTCGTAATATCTCTGGAGCGTCCTTGTGTTACATTATTAAGTTAACTTCAGAATGAGTAACAGAATAATGATACGAAATCTCCTGGGGCACTGAGGAAGATCATGAGATAAACCTGGATTCAATCTAGACTGTTGTCAAAGAAGATTAAGTCAACTTTTCTCCATGACTGACTGCCTGATTTTTATAGAATGTCCCTCAAAAAAAGGCTATTTAAAAAGTCTTAAAAATTGATACTCAGTGGTAATTCCAGAGGAAGAAAAATGTCAGAATAAAATACCATAATTTGCTTCTGGGAAGATTAATCCAGAAGATCTGAAAATGTTAAAGCTATATTAATTCTAAATTAATGTATTTTAAAAGGTACTGTTTTGATTAAAAATATTATCTGTTGTAAAACAAGTTTTGAGTACTAAAAAAAATGTTTTTGTCATTACATTAGATATTTTTTCCTGCCTTCTCTATCTGGCTTCAATTACGTATTTTAGTAAACAAACAGGTTTGGAGGGCATTGAGATTTTGTTTTTTCTTCAGGATCCTGTTTAGAAGTCCTGCTTTCATTGCCATGGTGGTTTAAGTCCAGATGGCAACTCAGATCCATGCAGCCTTGTGTTCACAGCCCTCCTGTTGGGGTAGGGGAGAGGATTGGAAGACTAAAAGTGTGAAAACTCATGCAGAGCAAAACAGGGAATTCAGTCATCACTTCCCAGGGGCAGCCATGCCCAGGGAAGCAGGGCTTCATCATGTGTCTCAGTGATTTGGGAAGACAGAAACCAGCACCCCAAAGGTCCCTCTCTTCCTTCTTTTTCCCTGAGCTCTATACACTGAGCATGACACCATGTGGTATGGAATATCCCTTGGTTCAACTGGGGTCATCTGTCCCAGCTGGGTCCCCTCCCAACTCCTTGTGCACCCCCAGTCTTCTTGTTGATGGGGTGGGATGAGAAGCAGGAAAGGTCTTGACTCTGTCCTAGCTCTGCTCAGCAGTAATGAAAACATCCCTGTGTTACCAGCACTGGTTCCAGCACAAATCCAAAACACAGCCCCATACCAGCTGCTGTGAAAAAAATTAACTCCACCCTGGCCAAAACCGGCACAGTGGCTCACAGGACCCTGCAATCCAAAATCTGCCTGCATGTTTGTCTACTGAGTGAGGCTGCTGTTTCATATTGAGCTCAGCTGATGTTGAGGTCTGCTCAGACTCCTTTCCTTTCTCGGTTGTCCTCTGAAGTCTAGTGCTGGTTCAGAACAGCTTGCTGAGACCTGGCGGGAAGAGGATATTTCTGTTTTGGGTGGGAGGTGCAGCCAGTCTGCTCAGCTGGTTTTCAGCTACAACCTTCTCCAGGACTGGAAGAGATGAAAAGATTAGAGTTTGTGACAGAAAAATGGGTTTTGACCATTTTGGTAACAGCTCATCTTAAAACTGTGCCCTCTTTCATGGGAATTTGACTCTTTCCGTATATAGTCCCAGATTTTTTTTGGAAAGCCTGTCTTTGAATACTTTTCATTGTTTTGAACGTTTCCTGATCTCAGAGCAGAAGGATTTTAGTTTACACTGGTAAATTAAAGGAGAAACCAAATAGACAAAAAATACTTAGGAAGTGGGAGTGATGTTAGAAAGTAGAAAGGGAAAAAGAACTCAAGAGACAACAAAACCCCTCGACTAGATGAAACACAACACAATAAACCCATTATTTTTTAATATATAACATGAAATAATTTTACTTAGGGAATGTAAAACATTTCCTATGCAATACAGTTAATGGATAACAGAGTAATGAGTTACCTTTGCACACCCACACATCATTTACTTTCAAATAATTGCCAAAAATTTAATTTGCTTCCACTTACAGTGTATGGCATAGTTTTTTCAGTGTTCTAGCGTGCTTATGGTTCATGAGTCACACAGACTGAAACATGATAACAAGCGGGTCTAAAAGATTAAATTTGAGTAATTATATTGTTCTGTAATTATAACTCTGACCTTTAAAATCTAGCAAACTGTTCATACTCTTCAACTTTGATGTTAAGACAGTGTACTTGTATAAAAAGTTTCAAATTTTATATGTATTATTATATATATATATATATGTATAAAACTCATGTTAACCTGCAGTTTAAGCAAGTGAATGGCAACCATGCTGCTGAAGATTAAGCTGATAAGAAATTGATGCAAAATTGCCTGCATCCCCTGAGCAGCAACTGCTTTAGAAGATATTGTTGAGAGATATTAGTGCTTTAGCCTAATAAGAAAGCTTTAAATAAGAAAAAGCCACTTGAAGTTATAACATTGTGTGATTTGTTATCCTGTGTGCTTAGCTGTGCTTGCTTAGCATGAGCAGCCAGGTTTGCTGAAGCCTTAGGCTGCAAGCTGTGAACCTTCACCTAGATTTCTGTTCTCTGGAACAGAAATAATTTTCTTTGTAATTTTCATAGTTGCTGGTACAGTGCTGTGTTTTTAATTTAGTATGAGAATAATGTTGACAACACACTGATGTTTTAGTTGTTGCTATGTGGTCTTTACTCTAAATCAAGGAATTCTTCGTTTCCCATGCTCTGCTGAATAAGCTAGTGCACAAGGAATACAAACCAGAAGATAAGGAGGCTACAGCCTTCAGAAGTGGCAACTTGACAAGGTAAGAACAGTAAACAGCCCACCTGAGTGGATATAGGCCAGAGAATCCAATAATGATTTATAAGACAGCAGACCAGAAATCATAAATGGATCAAAAAGTGAATCTAAGGCACATGAAGAGCCCCTGAAAAATGGGTGCATAGACTGCAAGAGAACAAAAATCTGGGTATTTCTCTGTTCTGGGTCCCTCTCCAGAGGCATCCAGGTCAAGCTGACCTGCTGCTGGACTTCCCTATTAAATAATTTACTTTTTTATTTTTATATATCCAACAACGGAGATTTTACTGTGGGAAACCTAATATTCCTGGGCAACTCTAGTTACACGCCATCAGATGGATTCTCTGGATGCCCCAGCCAGAGACACAGCCCTACCTCCAGGCAGCAGCACCTAGGCTCTGGGATAGTTTGGGTTGACCACCATCCTAATTGTCCCACACATCCAGCCCAGGATCCTTTTTCCATAGCCTCCTAGCATTCACTTTTTGCTACACTCTCCTTTAATCAACCAGGCTGCTTGACATGTTTTTTGCACTTTCTCAGCTTTAGCTGTGACTCACATTCTAAGGTGGTGACTGCAAATACTGAGATGCCAAGGCTCTAGATACTTCCTCCACGAGGTGATTAGGGCAACTACACTGTGCATTTCCTCGATCTCTATTGTAGTCCTGCAACACAAAAAAACCCCAACCAAACCCCACAAATAATAATAAAAACATCTTATTCCTATTCAACCAGCCAACTTCTCATATCAGACCCAGATCAGTCCCTCTTCCATTTGTTCTCAAACGCAGCTCTTATTCTATCACAGCCCCTCAAGAGCAGGTGTTTGTGACTCTGGCTGGGAAAGGTGTCTTGTGTCAGATAATCTGCCAGGGGTAATTTCAAGAGGCAGGAAGGCTGCACGGAGAGGAGGTCACACGTGCTGTGCTCAGGCTGCACCAGTCCAGACTGGGATGTGCTTTGCTGTCCTGCTGAGTTTCTAGCCTGACATACCTGGCTGTTGCTGTGCCGCCACCCCACAGCTGACCATGTTTGTGACAGGATGAGAGTCCCACATCTCTCTGGGGGAGGCGCAGAGCAGGACGAAGGAAAGAAGGTCAATCTAGGACTTTTCATACACCTCTACCCTTCCCATGTGCCTCTCAAGCAGAGCTTGTTTGGTTCTGACCCCTAAACTATGACTCCCAGGTTCCCAACAGACTCCTGTTACGGCAATTGCTGGTTGTTGAGCAGGTATAAAAAGTCCCTCTGATGGATCCTGAGACACTGGCAGCTGTACAACAATATTGCATGGAGCTTTCACTCCACCAGTAGGTGGTGTGACCCCTGAGAAAAATCCTTTCCCTATTTCCCCAGCTTCCCCTGAGTGAGGTTGTAGATGATGAGGCTTGACACAACAATATCAAAGGTTGAGGACTGCTAATTCTGACAAGAAACTGTCACGGATCACCAGAAAATGGGTAAGAACCTCCGTGAATATCACTGCAATCTTTGAATCACAATCTTTGTGAACTTCACATTAGTCAAGCATTTTACAATTCTAGTGGATCACCATTAAGTTTTTTGACTATAAGTGTAACTTTTTCCAGTGAAGCCACCATCCAACCATCCCTGGTGAGAAAACCACACCTTAACACAAAATTATCCCTAAACTACCCTATAAATACAGTGATAAGATTTCCATCACAAAGGCCCACGTGGACCACAGACATACAGAGCTGTAGAGTATTTATACAAATGATGGGTGGGATGTCTTATAGACAGGGGATGGCAAAGCAGGGTTTGCTGTGTTTTGGCTCCAGGGGAAACTACAAAAGTATTGGTTTGATGGGATACTTTCAGAGGATTGTGAGAGTGGCTGGTGTCAATAAGCAGCTGTCAAACAGCAGAATACAACTTAGCCATTTCCCTGCATTTGAGGTTTCTTCACAAAAGGAGCCAGAGTGTATTTCTGAGCTGCCACTGAGCAACTGGGGAAGTGCACAGGATTGGCTGCAGACAGTTTCAAAGTTGCTTTCTTATAGCTTCCATTGGTGTAGGCACAATTTGTAGAATTTATTTACCACTGTATTTTTGTCATGGTATAAAAATAAGTGAGGTCCATGTATGAGCATACCATTATTTGTATTAATAGGTGACCTTATTTTTAGAGATACATTCTCAATTTGAATCTAATAAATCATAAGTTGCACTTAGTGAAGAGTTTTCTATGGCAGAGTTGCTGTACCCTCTGTTCATATTTCACTTCTCTAAAAAGCGTTTTTTACATGATGTTAAGTTTCACTCACAAAATAATTGCTTGATTTCTACTGATTAAATGAACTGAATTACTTATCATTGTTAGCTAAGGTTGCTTAACAACTTCTCTGACAATAATAATTACTGTGTTATTAATAG
The DNA here is from genome assembly GCF_008360975.1 of Lichenostomus cassidix. NCBI lineage: Eukaryota > Metazoa > Chordata > Aves > Passeriformes > Meliphagidae > Lichenostomus > Lichenostomus cassidix. The sequence goes on from NC_139482.1 coordinate 92,453,372, forward strand.
CTATTCATTGCCACATATAATATAATTATGCCATTACTATGTAATAGTGCTATTATCAAATACTACTTCATGTAAAACCACTTTGTTTGGACAGAAAGAATAATAGACCACAGAATATTTTTCATTTTCTAAGGAGTGAAACACATCTCAATCATACGGTACATTTTTAAAATTACTTTTAAACTTTAAAAATAATTTTTGATTTACTGTCATGGAGTTCTGAAAGAAGATTAGGCAAAGTGCATTCTGAAAAGATCAGTGTATTGGCAGAAAAAATTGTGAGAATTTGTGAGTCTCCTTTCCTGTTGATGTCTTACCATTCCAACCTCACTCATTAAGACTTTGCATACAATAGGAAACACGACAAGGAAAAATAGATATAGAAGAAAATCTCTTTAATCCTGAAAGTAAGCCTATTTAAATATAATGCTTGTCTTTAGTATCACTTGTTGCATATGATATAAATAACTGAGATGTTTATATTCTAATATGAATTTAAATTTTAAAAAATCTGGAGTTTCAAAATAGTCTAATGAGACAATAATAATTCCTCAGCTTTCCACTTCATGTATAAACATAGCTTAAGATTTGCCACATCTACATATTCCTCAGGAAAGGAAAAAACTTCTCAGCTTTGTCATATAAGGAAGAATTTTTTGACAACTTTCAAAATCCATTCTACTTACATTCTGTTTCAATTTTAAAATCACTGCCATAGATGAAAGCATTAATTAATAAAGGATTTGAGATGCCAACAAATCCAGTAGTCTATCCAGTTTATAATTTTTATTTTTTGTAGAAGGAATATGAATCCAGAGATAGCAACAGATTTTTTTGGCACAGCCACACACATCCATACCTCTGACTAGTATGAGTGTAACATCTATTTCAACATTCTTCATTAATTTTTCATGTTAAATAAATATTTTTTTTTTCAGACTTGGAGGATCAAAATGCTTATGAAATACATCAGTCATGTGTTAAATATTAGATGACATCTACTTGATTCTGACTACCAAGGCAGTTTTTAACCATTCCTTACTAGGGTGACTACTACTAGAAGTGAATTTTGGTTCTCAGCTTGACCCCAAGTCATGCTTTCATTTAGCACAAAAAATTTATTTATATATACATTTATATATTTATCTATTTATGTATATATAAACACATATATATATATGCATAATGTACACACACATGCATATGTATATATATGCACATACATATACTTTAATGGAGCAATTGATGGCAAAATTTTCAAGAAAAATGTATGTCAGAATTATTTATTCAGACTAAAGGATATATGAAATAATTTATAGCCATCATGTTGATCATTGATCAAACACCCAAAGGCTTAAGGTTCAACACAAACTGTGTATCCTGAATTTGTAAATTCTTCTCAGAACATTAGGACCCCAAATCCCATTGAGATAAAAATGTGCTGCCTAAATTCTACTGCATGAAACATCTTTAGTGACTTTAAGCAAACCGACTATATGATTGGCATGCTTAAATATCAGGAACACTTATGGAAACCTGGACATTGCAGGTATTACTGTGTGAGCGTGGTTGATGAGAGTAGGAAAGACAGATTTGACGTGATAAAGGTTACAAAACCAATTCAGCACACCATTAAGAAGTCACTGTTCCAACATCTTTTAGTGTCTGAAGGAATAAATTTAGGAGTGAGGCAGCAGGACTACTCTTCAATGCAGATGATGATTTTCATCACACAATCCGGCTTGCTCCCATGGCCCAAGAAATAAAAACAATCTGTGTAGCATCAGAAGGTGCTTTGGGATTTTTTTAAAGGCAAGAAAATCTGATATTCAAAAGCTTATTGAAAATCTCTCATCACTAAAAACATAATGTCATGTGAGAGGTACTGAATTGCACTATTCTCTATTGTAACTCCATTTTAATCATGAAGGTACCTGTGAATGAGTTTAGGCTGCCCATAAAGAAAGATAAAAACCACCACTCAGAGTTAATTGAGTTAATCTTACTCAAAAACTAAAAAAATAATCAATAAAGACAAAAATAGACTATTTCCATTAATGAGCTGAGATTTAGTAATAGGTATATTTCCAGTCAGATTAAAGAGTAAAATCTGAACAGGAATTTTGGGGTTTTTTGTTTTTAAAATTAGAATCTCTTAGAATGGGTACTCAGTTCACAGCCACAAGTGAAAGCAAGGAAATCCTAATAAAATGAATTAATTATTGAATTACTTTATATTCAATAATATTCTCCATTCATATTAATTAGAAGGAAACACTTTAAGGAATTACACTTCTGTCAACAAAATAGTTCAAAATGTAGTTTGAAACAGGACAAATGAAAACACTGAATTGAGAAAAATCTGAACTGCTTATAGCCACCAAAAGGCTAGCTCTATAACAGCAATTGCACAGTGCTTTGGGTATAAGAAAAACAAAGAGTATGACTGTCCATGAATTAATAATAATTAAACCATGAAAAGAGATAGTTGAAAATACTCCATTGTTGAAAAATGTTTACAAGTTTTGAGGCCATTCAAGGAAAGAGATATTTTTAAGTTGTAGCCTGTCGGTTTCCAGAAAGAGTAAGACAAAGGAAACAAGGATTTTTTTGTGTGTCTGTATATAAGCATATCCAAAGAAATACTGGCTTTTTTGGCAGTGAATGTCTTACAGCATTTGGGTGGGTAGTGAAGAGTAAACACACCTGTGGGCAGAGTCATGAAGCTCTGACGTGGTGTTCTCATGCAAAAAAGGCAGAACAAATGCGGGTCACACATTTGGCCAATTGGCTGAAGGTGATAAGGCAGGAGGATGAAGTGAGTGAAGAAATGATTTCTTAAGGCAGTCTGAACACTGTTTCTGCATCCTTCAGCACCATCAGTGCTACTTGAGTAGCTCCTGCCTCGGAAAGCAAGCCCAGGGCTTAGAAAGGCCAGCAGAGACAAAGGACATTCATTCCTGAGACTATTTATGACTCTCTCTCATCCCTTTCAGCTCTGACAGCAGTTACCATAAAATTTTCTTTTTTCTGCGTCATATCTTTACTGCTATAGTGCAAGTGGGAAGAGACAATTTTTTCAGTAGAAAGTAGCAGAAGCCCTTTCCTATTACTGAGGGGGTTTTTAGTGCCTGTTCATATAATGCCACATCATTGAGATAATTCTAAGAGTCCTGGGAGTTACCAGATCTAGTTTCCTAAAGAATGAAGTAAATTTGTCATTTTTCTGAAGAAAATGGAAGTAGAACCAGCTTCAGTGCAGAAAGCAGCCCATATACTCCCCTAATTTCAGCACTCCAGGAAGCCATCACACCTGACTGTGCAGAGGTAGGAGGTTGCCCCTGAAAAATCTTCCTTGCCATGGTATTTGCTGCATGCTTGTTATCACCAGCAGCAGCAATGCCTTCTTTAAAGTACTTGATATCACTCTGCAGGAAAGTAATTACAGGATTTTATTTGTACTGAATCTGGTCCTCAAGAGACATTGATGGTGTTTCATGTGCAATTCTAGGCAGAATTTCCTCACTCTGTTTTCCCAGTCTTGCAGTTTAGAGAGTAGTGAGTTGAAAGGCACCTTCCAGTTTTATTGTTTTCATATTGTATACCCACAGTGAATTAATAGGTGCTTGGGAAAATATTTAAATATTTAGATTGATGTGCATATTACTGCTTCTTCTAATCTACATATTTTTAACCCCAGAAAATAATGCAAAATGCTGACAGAATTAATAAATTTTAAGTGCTTTGCTAGAAGTGTTATAACTCAAGCCATGGTTTTATTATTCAAGGGAAATAACAATTCAACAATTCAACAATTCTTGGGACCTGCACACAAATACAAAGTAGACAGAAAGAGTACAGACACATAAACACATAGAGATTTACACTTTCTGTGAAGTTGAAATCCTTGGGGAGTTTTATATCATCACTCCAAATTGATTTAAGGATTTTTTTACTTTTCCAGAAAGTCTGTTATTGTTCCACAGAGATATAAAATAGTATTTAATAAAGAAGAATATACCATCAAAAAGGTGGCTAGTGTTCACCTAGCAGCATGATGGAAATAAGTTCTTAATTTCCCTCTGAATATTCACTTGAATGCTTAATAGAATATATGTATCCCATTACATATGTATCCCATTATATATGTCTCTATCCCAGTCAAATGTCATTTACAATGAAAGCATCAGGGACGCTCTCTAGCAAGGTTTTGGTGAATTGACTGAGCTCATACAATTCTTTGAAAAACCTATTTTTAAGGAATACTCCTAAAAGAAGTAACTGATCATGCATTTTATGTATATTATTATACTTTACTTTCAAGACATAAAATCTGTTTTACGACATACATAATAGTATTGATACTTAAAGTTTATAACTGTTGGCTTTGGCTGAAGAAAAAAAAATAGTTGCAGAATGCAATAATAGCCTTGGAGGATAATGAGTAAAAAATTTTAAGAGAAATTTACAGAATTTACTGTTCAAGCTTTGTAATAATATTTTTGATCTATCATGTATTGTATAAGATGGACATAAGAACTTGAAACCTATACAATTTTATCTCATGACACTGCATGTGTTTTGCATTTGACTATATGAAATGGCATAACATAATAAATTTGGTAAGTATCCTCACAGGGAGAGTAACAAGCAGGAATGTTCTGAGAATATTTTGGTTTCTATTGAAAGCCCTACCCCTATTCCAGGCTATTGTGAAGTTAGGCTAAATTTAGGGCATGGCTATAGCTCATCCTGCAGTGAGCAAACCAGCTAGCAAGCTGCAAACCTTCCCCTGCATTTAGAAGCACTCCTAGTTCTTGCTTTCCTTCTGTAGATGCTGAAGTACCATGACAGCTCTTCTATAGCTGAGCTGGTGTGACAACAATAGATGGTTTTGAACATCCATCCCCTGTAGACTTCCTGTAAAGAGAAGAGAATAAAAAATTAGGTTGGTGAAAAGATGTTAGATGGAGGTAACTTGAGTTATAAAGTTACAAAGTGCAGAAAAGGCCAGCTTACTCTCACTTATGGAGAAAAAAATGTAATAATAGTGAATTCTGATTCTTCTGTGAAAGTGTTTTCTGAGAAGATGTTATTCATTTTCTTTGAAACAAGGTGAAAATTCAGGAAGCAACCCAAGAGTGGGAGTATAGTTTGATTATGCTATGTGCTGCCCTGTTGATCTCAGGCAGTTGTCTCCTGCCAGAATACATGATCTGAATCACAGTGTTTACCAGCTTCCCACCTGTAGGTCATTTTGTCCAAGAAACAATTTGAGCATCAAGACTTTGAGATGCATGAGCAGAGAACACAATAGTACATCATCTTGTAATAGGAAATAATTTTTTAGGAGGAGTAACCACCAAATGAGTGAGCAAGAAACACCATGAGAGGCATGAGGGGTTTTAGTAAAACTGACTTTAAAGACATTGGTTTATGTAGAAGCCTAGAAGATAAGAGGATAAAATGTGTGTCTCAAGCATTGATAGTGAGACAGATCTGGAGCCAAGCAAGGCTTGTTTTTAAGAACATGCTGGGGAAAAGAACAGGATGTGGCTGGGGAAGGGGGCCATATGGAGGTAGGACAGCATTCTTCTGGGACAAAACTCCTTGTTCTGGCTCCTGGAGAGAAACACAACACAGTGGCACAAGCACAGGGAGGATACAACTTGGAAAAGTGGGCATGGAATGACAACTAAAGGCTGCCATGGGGGCGGTGGGGGTGGGGGTGGAAATCAAGACCATCAAAGACCCCTGAAGACCTCTGACCCATTTGTGCAGAAAGTGAGAAATTTGTGTAGAAAGTGAGAAATTTAGCTCCAGGGTGGGGAAAAATAATCTATAAAAATGTACCTCCATGGATCCTGGGTGGTGCCCACAGGACTCAGGACACCTCTTCAGATGGATAAATGCTGCAGCTATGACTGGTGATCCTTCCTTCCTTCCTTCCTTCCTTCCTTCCTTCCTTCCTTCCTTCCTTCCTTCCTTCCTTCCTTCCTTCCTTCCTTCCTTCCTTCCTTCCTTCCTTCCTTCCTTCCTTCCTTCCTTCCTTCCTTCCTTCCTTCCTTCCTTCCTTCCTTCCTTCCTTCCTTCCTTCCTTCCTTCCTTCCTTCCTTCCTTCCTTCCTTCCTTCCTTCCTTCCTTCCTTCCTTCCTTCCTTCCTTCCTTCCTTCCTTCCTTCCTCCCTCCCTCCCTCCCTCCCTCCCTCCTCCCTCCCTCCCTCCCTCCCCTCCCCAGTTTCAAATTAACATGGAGGGATACAGATTTTCTAGGATTGAAATATCTCTATCTCCTTTTTTATTTTGCTAATGAGTAGAAAGTGAATGCATGTCTATGTATTTGGGCAAAACTGATCTCTATTCAGTTAGATTCAACTAGCAGCAGCCAACAAAAATATTTTCTGAATGTTTCCGTCTGGCCCTAATACATTATCAGTGCATCTTAGGAGTATAGGAGTATATAAATAATATAGCTCCTGAAATTCTAGACAATTGCATCTTTAGTTTTCACAGATCAGACACAATACCTGCATTTGCATCATTAAAGCTGCTGCTCTCCTTTCCTCTTACACTTCATTTAGAATTTGTACTTTTCTTTCAATTCCCACATTTCCTCTCCTGCAAGCTAACCTCTCAGTCTCCATATTATCATGCTTATCACTCTCTAGATTTTACTGTGATACATTCTTTTCCCACATCAACACTTCTGACTTTTTCATTCTTTCAAATCCCTGTACTGGGCATCTAAAACCTCCAGATCTATAGACTGTAGATGGATGCAGAAAAGTACAGTCCCTCTTTCCTTTTCTCCACTGCCACAAATCAATATGAAAGCATTATCTTACCCTCTTATAATGCCTGATAACTATTACAATTAAATTGATTCTGTGATGAACATCCTCAAAATTCTAGAGATGTCTATGCTTGGCATAAACCTGAAAAATGAGTTCATGCTCTTCTTTTACTACAGGTCCCAAAGATCACAGTGAACAATCCAAATGCTGCTGAATCCTTTAAAAGACATGCAGGCTGACAGCTTAGTCTCAGGAATTCTTAAGTCTTCATTGTGATAACATTACCAGTAAATTGGCATAAAACAAAATAATTTCTGACCCACTGTTTAACTCTTAAGGGATTCAGAGCTCAACCAATGCCAAAGCTAATATAGCCCAGAGAGAGATTTTGAGACTGAGTGGACATCAGTCCCACAGATAGGTACAGTGCCCACCAAATCTCTGTGTTTTGTATGTACTGCATATACTCTTGCAAAGGACTATTAGAATCTGCAGAAATGGTTTTGTGAAAAGAAAATTTGAAAAGGCAGAGAGAAATCTGGACAAACATCAAACAGATACTGAGACAAGTGACAGTTTTCACAGTGGGTGCAAGTAGAGCAATCTGGCAAGACTGGTTTATGGATCTCCAGAAAAAAGTACTGCTTTTTTGTTTTCTCTTCATTTGGATCTTTTTTTTTTTTTTTCATCTAGAGGAAAGCCTCTGAGAGGCTCTTAAGGCACTCAAGAGGGACAGGAGCACAGGAGAGTGGGATTTCCACAGCTGCAGAGAAGCAGCCAGCTGAACCCTGAGCCTCACTCCACTCCTGCCTCTGTCAGCTGCCTGGTATCTCGCAGCAATGCCAGATCCTGTCCTTCAACATACTTTCTTTTTTTCCAAGCTAGTTTAAAGATTTTTCCTTAGTCTTACTAATTGCTTACTGATGTCTCCACCATGCTACCACTGCAAATACATCCTTTACCTTTGAAACAGATCTTCAGCTGTGTGAGAAAAGGTGTTGCAGTCCTGACACCCTGTCTATGCAGATAAATCTGTTCATTGGCATGGAGTCAACTGATTTTTGCCAAAAATTCATCTGTGTGAATTCCATGTGTTGCTTATAGATTGTAAGAGAAACAGCACATGATGCAAAATATATGGCACCATTGGGTACTTTTACTTTACTTTTTTTTTAGGGTACTTTTGTCATGGTCTCTCTGGTTATTGTGCAAGCCTTTATGCTGAGCGGTGTCTGGTGTCCCCCAAAATTCACAAGGTCTGTGAACAGAAGCCCATTTATCAGGCTTTTTTTTTTTTCTAAGTAGTTTTGTTGAAGAAGTCATTGTAATTTTTCTGGCACTTTTTTGTATTAGTAGTAGGAAAGCTGCCATGACCAAATGTTTTAACAGAAAAGACCTGCTGAAAGGTGACTTACCAGGATCTCTATTTAACTTCAATGTCTTACTACATGTAGATGGCACCATCCTTTCTCCAGAAAGAAAGCTATAAGGATAACTTGCTTAATGAGCCTAGGGTTTTTGTTTTGCTGTGAATGATTTCTTCATTAAATAAAGCAAGAGCATAAATATGAATTTGTCTTTTAAGAGCAGAGGAAATAAGTTATGACTGGCTTAGCTTACTTGTTTCTTTGCTCTTGTCTTTCAAACCTCCTCTTAAGCATTTATGGGAGAAGGAGGAACCCCCAGGTGGGCAAAAATTACTGCAAATGAGCAGATGATTTTGTAGCAGAAGCAGAATTGGTTGGCTTAAGCTGTTTCAGGAGCATTCTGACAAATACCCTGATTTAACGTAGAGTATTTCCTGAAGACTGAAACTTACAGTTTCAGAAAAAGGCTTTTAATTCAACCTGGTGTTGATTGTGTGGAGGAGTAGAGGTGGGTGGGAAACGACATGACAATTGCATAGAGAGCAATCTGGGAGAAGGCACCCGAGCAGTTACATCTGACATTTATTTAGCAGTTTGCTCTAGTGTCCTTATCTCCAATATGTGTTCATCATTGGACACAGGAGGGAACAAAGATTATGTTTGGATAGCTCTGTGCTTCCTACATCACAGATCCAGCCCTGGCTCCTATCAGAGGAGTCAGGGGAACCTTAATCCGTTCTAATCTATGTTCCTTTGAAACATACTCCTTGTTAACTTTTCCCTAATAGAGAATAACTGGAAAACAGAAGGACTGGGCTGTACTCCAGACTTTTCCCAGCATTTGCCCCAACTTGGAGGCCATGTTTTGAGGCATGTAAAATCCTGGAATGGCTGGTTCTGTCAGCATCAGCTTCAAAGTCAACTGCTGTCTCCTACGCATACCCCAATCACAGAACACAATACCCTTGAGAAAAAGTATGTTTTGCTGTTGACGTAGGGAAAGAAATGCAGTTGGCACTAAGTGGTGTTCTGTAAGCCTTGTTTCTGCCCAGAACAAATTGGAATGCCTAATTTTATGTCACAACAACAACAAAGCCCTAAACTGATGCAATAAAACTACTAGGAGGTGAACTGTACCCACAGTAATAGTATTACGAATTATATCCTCAATTACCTAATCTTACTTTGCTGCCATATGGCAATTTGGGTTTAATCGTATTTTTCTTGGCTTTTTAAATACAATTCATTTGTTTGAACAGAAACTCTTTATGTTCCTGGTGTTCAGTGTTGCTTCTGTTCTCAGAGGAGGTTGGAATGGGATGCATTGTAAGAGAATTCAGTTACCGTGAGTCTTTTGAATAAAAAAATGTTTTTTACACTACTAGAAACACAGATATTTAGGACGTATAAAAAGGTTTCTTTCCAACATGACTACAGCATGGACAGATTGTATCATAATAAGCAAAAACATGTGGGTTTAAGCGTGCTAGCTTTATCAGCTATGTCAATACAGCCAAAAGCCTCACTGAGAAGAAAATTGTCAAATCTAGCTACAGAGTGTTTTCCACAAAACTTCTCTACCCCCTCCCCATACCAAAAACCCAACCAAAATACCTGAAAAACTCTTTATCTCGCATGCAAAGAAGTTTTCTTGAGGGTACAAAAGCTGCCTACTTTGCAGTGTTAGAGCCCTGTCTTTGCTGAGGTGTGGCTGGTTATTTACAGTGATGCTGCTGGTTACTTCCCACAAAGCTGCATTTTCTGTTTAAAGGGAGCCCTTTCTGAGCACAGTTTGCCTAAATAAAGTGAGCTTTCTGATGGACAAATATTTTAGTAAGTTCTTCTCTGCTAAAGTCCCTCACACATGTTGTGTTGACAGAAAGAAGTTATTATCTGGTTGTGTATCTTGTTCTAAAGGACCATGACTGGTATGTATGTTTATTTTTCTTTTATTTTACAACCAAAACAATTCTCCAAATAACCCTTTGAAGCCTTTCTGAAGTTATTAGACCTAAAAACAATTGGGTGATGCTGTAAGGGCTTATCAGATGTGCCTCACTGTTCCCATAGCAACCTTTTAGAGGATAAAGCAAAGGCTGTCAGGGGAAAACTCTCCATGGGTCCAGATGCTGCAATATGTTGCTGAATGGACCCAGAGGGCTTAGAGGGACAGAGCAGGGCAAGGTAAATGCTCAGCATATCCTGGATTGAAGAGCACTGTGGAAAATGTGAATGACTTCACAGGAAAGCCTTTTCAACAATATCAGAAGAATGTCAGTGCCACTGGGCAAATAGCAGGAATTTGGACAAAGAAACGAAGATATATCTACATCAATATATACATCTCATTCATTATATTAAACATAATTAATATATCTTCAAAGTTGCCAAACTAGATTGCACTTTGCATTTCCTTCACATGTATTAGAGAAATTGCATCAGATAAAAAGGAAAAGTCATTTTATGTGGTGAACCTGAAGGGAAGGTGAACAAAAGCAGCTACAGTCAGCAAATATGTTCTCTTTCTCTGGTTCATCTATTGCTGATTCAGCTGATAGACAGTTAAGTGACAGATACTGAGCTTTGGCTCCAGCCTTTAAAGTAGTCACAGAATCAACAACCCTGCCCCCTCCCCAAAACAGAGAAAAAAACAGAACAAACTGGAAAAGAGCTTTTAATTTCACTTGCAAGAGCAGGAACTGGGAATGAAAAGTCAGAAAGAAGTAATTTTGTAAAATTTGTTACTTCCCTGGATTTTACTGTTTAGGCTATGAGGGCTTCTCAACATTTTCAGCTTGGAGTCAAGCTGCCAAGTTTAGATTCCAGCTTGGACTTGAGGAAAAGGGAAACCTGAGATGAGCTTATTCTACTTTTTTAAAATGATACTATCCTGGTAAGGGGAAAAGCTCTATGATTGTCTTTTAATGGATGTCCTAACGGACATCAATAAAATACATTGATTTTTTTCAGGCTAACAGTCTTGTAGGAATGTGCAAGGTGATGGTTAAGTCACATCTCAGGTGCTGGTGTGTCATCAGCTGCATTCTTTGTGAAGAGGGATAAGAGCACTTCTGCTGTTAGCTGCCGATGGAGAGGCTGCTGCCTCTTTGCTGTTCAGAACTGCCTTTCACTGGAAATATGGCTCCATTTACAATATATTTGATGTGTCTGAGACTTTCTCACATGTCAAGTATAAGTGCAAATATGGCCTCAGGGAAGACTGTACAGATTGTCAAGATGAAAATCAAGGCCATTTCTGTACAAATACCTGCCCCTCAGTCCCCATCTAATTCACAATCCTGATCTGCACTGCCACTGTTTGTGTGTTCTTCTTTGCCTCACTGCAACTGTGCTTTCACAGGTGTGTGCACTGCTCATCATCCTGCTCCACTTTTCTCCTTTTAGCCACATCTGCCTTCATGTTCTGCCTTCTTTCTCTGAGACAAGCAACCTCCTCTCTGTTTTCTTCTTGTCTCAGATTTCTCTTCCATATGGGTTTCAACCTTTGTTATGATTTCCTCCTCCTCGTTTCCTGTCTCATCATGAGCCACTGTGATCAAAGCGAAATAAAGTCGCACTGACAAGATACATTCAAAACTGAAAAGCTACACTCGTGGTTGCTGTGTGCTGCATTAAGTTAATTTAACTGGAGAGGTGTAGTTTTAAAGGTACATAGGTGATATCAGGCCAGTCCTCCCTCACCTTCTTTCCTAGTGGGATGCTTTTGAAAAATGTTATCCAGTTATTGCTATGGCAATGAATATTCCTCTTTCAAAATTGGTACACTACTAATAGGAGATAATGATACATACAAGTAGCTGCTTCCCTGCCTGCTCACAGTGCTCTCTAAAACATCATTCATGACTTGCCTAAAATGTCACTGTTATTTCAGTACTTAATGACATTGTGATATTTTCTTGGCACCTGGATAACAAGACTCAAATGGAAATGTTCATGAGTCATTTGAGCAAATCACAGACCATTCTTTTATGTTTTTATTTAATTTTGCTGACTATATCTGCTGCATTAAAAATCAGTGTTAAATGTTACAAAATTATAACTGTGGAAAAGTCTTTGCAGACATATTTCAGCCCCTATTAATGTTTATATATTATCCCAGTAAATACAAACTTGTTGATTCACAAAGGTTGGTTTGTTTTGGTCATCGTCTGGTGATGGGTGTGCTCCCTCCCTGTGCTTTGTGAATCAGAGATTTCACCACTGCATGAAAAATCTCTCCTTCTCCTCTTCAGGTGGGGGTTGCAACCCTGGCCTCAGCAAAGCACCTGCTGCTTTTGCAAATGGATGATTTTTTGAGTCACAACATTTATTTAACATTTCAGTCTCTCACACCCAGATTGAAGAATGAAGGAAGACCACCTTCAATTTCTTCTAATAATTACTGCCATCAGTTCAAGAAGACCAGATGCAGTTATCTCAAAGCCTCAGTATCCTTTTATGTTCATTCCTTCTCCTGATGCAGCAGGGACCTGTCCCCAAAATTATATCCTACTGCTATTTTAAACACATAACAAGAAAAATGAAAGTGAATAGTGATAATAAAATCTTACAACAAACCCACTAAATTTGCTGTAATATTTAGCTTTTGGGGATTGCAAGGCTTGAACTTCAGCATTGTAATTACAACCAGTAGTGACCTTCCATGATATTTTATTCTGTTTTGTTGATTTCTGTCTACAAAATACCCATCCAGGCCTAGGAAAGAGTTGTGTCAAGACTGTTATCAGACAGTCTTGCTGTGAAACTGCTTTATTGAAAGCAGTAAAATTGTACAATGTTTGTATTGTATTGTATTGCATTATTCAAAAAAGCTATGATGTTATTAATGCTCGTAACTCTGTTTTGACATCACGATGATCCAGTAATGAAAAGTATTGTATCATAAATAATGCAATGTTCTTTTTTGTAGTCACCATCAATCTCTCAGAAATAATTATAGTTCTGAAAATAATAGGGTAGAGTTTGTTCTGGGCTCTTCTCAGGACTGTCCTCAGTTACTTGTTCTATCTTTTGTCAGACCTGTGCTTGCTTTCCTGTATTTTTCCTTCACATTCCAGCTCAGTTTAGATGCAGAGCACCCCTCGGATTTGCTTGGGGGTAAGATTACAAAGGCTTGCATAGGGTCTTGAATTTTTTTGTCTGCTGCATATAAATGCTATAGGGATAAATGGCTTTAGAATTTTAACACATTTTGATACAGTTTTCATATGAAAAAAGAGTTTCAGATAACAAGTCTATTACTAGCACTGTTCTGGTTGTTTGATTTGTTTATCCAGTGGTATATATGAAATAAGTATTGTTTCAATCAATTCATGTCTACTACTGAACTGAGAAATAAGTTCTGAAAGATATTATGGACCTGAAATGGAAGATGGCCCAGAAGTTAATGGTGTATTCTTATCTTACATTGAAGTGCTTAGAGAGTTTCAGTAAAAGAGAGCATTTCATTTTCCCCAGAGCACTAACGTATGAAGATCTGAAACTAGTACTGATAAAAAATAGAAGACAAGCTAAAGAAATGATAACCCAAAATGACATCTAATAGGTAAGAATCAATAAGTTAATTTGAATCATTGCAATACAGCTGAGTTACTGAAAGCCTTGGGAACAAAAACAGTAACCTGTTTGCACCAACATTTCGATGGAGATAGAAAATAATTCTCTAGCACTGCTTAAGAACAACTTTCTATTTAGGTTACGACCCCAACCTGTCTTTTATAATGCGGATGAAGGAGCAAGAAACCTAATGAAATAAAATAAAAGGTCAACTGATATTTATTTTCAGTTCAGGGAATATAAGATAACCTGATTCTAAAAGCACCATAAATCAGATTACTTTCCTTATGTTGATTATGTCTAAAGTCACCCAGGTTTCTCTGACTGTAGTAAGTCTTGCCAACTACAGTTTGTTATAACTTTTAATGAACTCCTAGACAATACTAAACCTTTGTGTCCAAATCACATCAAAATTCAGTGCCTGCAGGCAGCTCTGAGTGGATTCTGGCATGGCAGCTCAGCCTGCAAGAGGGTTGAGTCACAGAGAAGAGGGTCCTAGTGACACATCCAACCAAACAGAAGTCTGCTTATTGCTGTAGCCATTCAGGAACATCCTGTGCAGACACCTTCTGATCATTCAGGTTTTTTAGAATTAGGTCATACAAAGCTCTCTGATTTTCAGACCTCTGTGCCTAGAATTCCAGTGTCATGATGTTTAGGATTGCAGCACATAATTCTTTTACCTAAATAGCCCACTGTTAAGTAAAGTTGTGACACATGGCCCAGTGCTTTTGGCAATCAGGTCTTATGTTAGATTACTCTAACACAAACTTTTAAATGTTTGTCTGTGCATGAACACTTGTGGTGAAGCCACTAATGGGAAAGGGCATGTCTGTACCATCAGAGAAATTCCATAAAGGGGCTGTTGGATAAGTGGTTCAGAAATTTAACAGAGCACTGTTCAGAGCTGCAGATTGCACTAAATTAAGAACATCTCTTAAAATAGAGCATTATTTAGGTTTTTGAAAAAGCAGAATCTCCTAAAGGGATTCTTTTAGGCCACAAAGGAGATCTGGAGTCAATCTTAGTCAGTGTGCCAATTAAAAAAAAACCAAACAACTCTCATTGGTATCAATCTTTGTTATTCAAAGAAACAAATACTGAAAACTGAATTTCTTGTAGCTTACCATAGCAGCCTTTGTCCTGCATGTTTCCCTCAAAGGCTCCTCAGGTATTAGTAGATTTTCAGCTGGGATGAATAACTTTGCAGCCATGTACTCTTGGGTCAAGATATTCCTTGGTTTCTGGGAAATGAGAAAGATACTGTTACAGTTTTGTAGATAAACAATGCTGAAACACTGATAATTCTTGTCACCTGTCAGGGAAGGAGTTGCAGAGGTGAAGCTTGAAGAAAGAGGCTCTGTTTCTTTGCAGCAAACTTAGATGAGAATGGAAAACTTTGCTGGTTTATTAGGAGAGAGAAGTTAGAGCAAAAACTGGGCTTCAGTCCAAGCCCTGATTTAATATGTCTGGGCTTTGGAAAGCATTGGTCTGAATATTTGCTCATAGCATCTTCCTCATGACCATCTTCCTAATTTCCTCTTCATTATATTTTGTTTTAGAAAATCATATAACTTGCAAGTGACAATGCAGTATTTTCACACAGAATGATATAACTGATACAAGAAACATCTGCCTTGAAACCTCTGAAATCCCTGATGAGAGTCCCACTTGCCAACAAGCATATGAAGAGCACAAGGCAATTGCTAAGCCTAATGACATTTTGCCTGAATGGCTGATCTCTGTGTAAACCATGAAAATGTAACATCACATCTGGCCCAAACGCTTCTAACAAAACTGTGAAAGGATCAATAAAGTGAATATCACAAAGGATTGTCTATCCAGACTGAGCAGGTATTAGCCAACTGTTCTCAACATTCAGTCTTTGACAAGGAATGAACACTGTCTGTATGCAAAAATGAGATTGAAAGCCATACAGAGTGAGCTATTCTATTTCTTTGCATTTATGAATTACCTATCATAATCCTGCAAGTTGAAAACTTTACAGAAATAGGAATAGTAATGGTAAAATCAGTTCAGATAAGAAATAACTATCCCAAACTTAGGTTCTTTCTGTTAATTTTCCACAAGACTGTTTGCAGTTTATAGTTTTTTAATTCCTTCAGAGACATCCCTCTTCTCTTGGTTTTTCACTAGGGCAGAAGTCTCAAAATATTATCTGGATGCAGCCAATCACTCAGATTCTTCCCACTCTCTACAGGTTTTATCCAGAATGGCACTGGGGAGAATCAAACTTGTAGACAAAAATAGAATCATAGAACTGCATAATGGTTTCGGTTGGAAAGGGACATTTGAAGGTCATTCAGTCCAATTCCCCCCTGCAATAGGCAGAAATATTTTCAACTAGATCAGATTGCTCAGAGACACATCACATGTGACCTTGAATGTTTCCAGGGAAATACACACAAAGAAAGGGATATTTACCTTTTCTTCACAGTCCTTCTATCGAAGTGAGACAAAACAATTTCCTTCAGTGCAATGTCCAGTCTTTGGCAAAATTAAAAGTAGTGAGAATTATAAATGATGTAAGGAATTTTACTGTCACCAATAAAAGTTTCTGCCTTGATATGACTAATGGACTCTGTAAATCAGAATCTGTATTGGAGACTGATTACAGTTGAAATTATTTAATCAAGATCATGACTTTACAACATTGATAATGGTTTACAGCTGAATTATAGTTCATTGTTATTGTTTCTGTTAGTAAAACATTGTGAAGAAAAGAAGCATTAGATTGACGGGTATTTGTCTGAATATGGAGAAAATAAAATCTAATTTAAAAAATCATATATGACCATATATAAAATATATTGAATAAATCCACATACTTTCAACACATCTGTTGTTTTGTGATTCTTTGGCAGAGTTTGACTGGTTATTTCTTCTTATTTTAATAAATGCTACTTTGAATAATAAAATACTTCAAATATAATAATCTTTTCCTGCATTTCCAATTAGATAAACCAATTCAGTGATGAAATATTTCTCTGAAAATTATAAAATCTATTCTGTAAGTGCTTGATATCACCAAAGTAATATAGCATATGCTGCATATTAAATTGCATGAAAGCACATCTTTATAAGGCCAATTTGGAGTTGATTGTTATCTGTTTCATGACTCTATTTGATTGGAGTAGATGATCAGTTAACTCGAAGAGCATTAAAAATAAGGTGTGACCAAATACACACAGTTTAAAGTCCAATAATTTGCCTGCCTGATTTGTCTTTATGTTTCTAAAGAATGCAGGAATGGTGAGGGATAGATACAGCTCATCTGAACAGAAATCCGAATCAGAAATAGCCAGTATGTGTTTCTCTGTCCCTCCTAATTCCCCAAATAATTCTCAACTGTATGCAAACTTTCACTCTTTATCTTCAATATCTTCACAGAATTTCCCCACATTTGTTCTATGAACTGTTTTCTCTCCTCGTGATAGCTACATGCCACTGGAAAACTCAAACTATTACCCTCAAGAGTGGATCTTGGGTCAAATATATATTTTTTGTAAATGCAAAAATGTAGACATTTTCATCCCATCTCCAGGTGATGCCCCATTCTTTTCAACTGTAGTGACTCCAATACAATGCAAAGACATAGCTAGACCTTGTCTTCCTATGAAACTCAAGCAGAATCACTCAAATAAGAAAGGCCTGTTATGGAAGGCCAAAAAACCAAAAGCTAAATACATCCTAAAATGACCTAAAATGAGGCTTCTTGTTTTTCAGAGAGTCTTCTTAATGGAAAAATATACATAAGAGGTGATAAAATGAAGTGGTGTAACCTTTACTGTCACATGTTCTAGGCTGCTGTGTTTCCTATGAATGACAATGCTAATTTTACAACATCTGGTGTATTACTTTTGGAAAAAATAATAATGATTGACGTAATAATAATTTTTAAAAATGTTATATAGGACATGCCATTGTAAAAATCAATATTTAACTTCAGAAAAGATTA
Organism: Lichenostomus cassidix; assembly: GCF_008360975.1. Taxonomy (NCBI): domain Eukaryota; kingdom Metazoa; phylum Chordata; class Aves; order Passeriformes; family Meliphagidae; genus Lichenostomus; species Lichenostomus cassidix. The sequence goes on from NC_139482.1 coordinate 92,471,088, forward strand.
CCTCAGTTTATCACAAGGGATTATATTTTAAAAAAATCAATGAGGCTCAATTAGTTATTAGATTTAAAGGTGCACACAGCTGTGATGCTGGACTGAAATATAATTGTGTCACATTATTCATTTTATCTCTTTGTGAAAATAAAAAAGGATCATAAGTCAAATGTCATAGAATTCCTTTTTTACTGATGTCAGAACGGGAAAAGATGGAAACACTAAAGTGTAATAGCATGATTTAGAAAAGACTTATATGGATTCATTTTATCTCTGCTTCCTTCAGTTCCTGCCTTTTTGTGTCCTTTAGCCTGTGAAGCAGTGCTTCACAGCAAGTCTCATCCGCTCCTGTTAACAGAAATCAAGAGAATACAGTAACCCTTCTCCATTTTTCTGTTGGTACTCTGGCTTCAGATGCAGCATAAAGAGAAATTTGAATGTCTTCACTTTGTGATTTTCTTCCTGGAGAAATAAATGTCTTGGAAAATTTAATCTCCGTTCTCGTAATTGGTGCTGGGGTTTTGCTTTTCTCTTTTTCATTTCTGTTATCAGAGTGTGGCTGGTGATGCACCAGACCTTGCAGTCTTTTTCAGGCAGGATTAAATCCAGGCAGAGTGTTCATCTGCACAGCTGCCACCCTGGCCCAGTCCCTAACCTCATGGTGCAAACAGGAAAAAACAGCATGGCTGTTTCCAGTGACCTCGTGGGAGTCTGCCTCCGAGAGACCAAGGGTGAGCAGGGAGCTCTGAGTCACCATGGTCACTGGGAGACACTGAGGGGTTATTGACTCCATGGCTGTGTCCTCTGCCACGTCCTGAGAGGATCTCTGACAAGCACTGACTGCTAAACACGTTCATGGAGAGCAGCCCACGAGCTGAGATCACAGGCTGCTTTAGAGAGGTGACAGCTCTCTGTTAAAAGGCAGCAATATCAGGAAATGTTTCTGCATCTCATCTGGTCCAGACAATATTTTATTACATGATAAATGGACTTGTAGGGACAGACATTATGCTTTCTAATACTTAAAGATGCAGGTGGATTTATAACAAATTTGTCTCAACTGCTCTAATAGGTTGTGCAGGTTCTATGAAATGGAAAATCTACATCAGCAGCTGGGAAATACCAGTAGGGGTCTGCCTCCTTTTAGGTATGTAAACCATAAAAGATAAAAGAGAGTGACAAAAGAATATACATACTTATTTTGCACCAATCCACAGTCCATCAGGACCAGATTGGATTATCTTTTGTTGATATTCTCCATCCATTTTTCCTTCTTCAATTTGAATAACAATATTGAATGGAGTTAATGCGCATTAAATTTTCTACTAAATAGCTATTTAATTTTTTGTTGTTGTTGTTGTTAAATGTCCACAAATTTCTGATTAAAATTCATGCAGGGGTTCGTGGTCCACAGTATACATACCATGGCTCTCATAAACATAGTGGCTCATTTATAGTTTTGTACACCTAATAATGAATGCATAATGAAAGAAATCTGGTGGTGAATATGTAACATGTAACATCAGAAAGCAGGAAATATAATGATTTATTTTAAATGATCTACACTTTTACAAGTTTCAGTAAGGGAATTAATTGTTATCTTGTCTTCAGCATGACATTCTCCCACTAAAAGCTGTGACTTGCTAGAGAGTATTACTTCTGTATATAATCAATATCTTTGCTTTACAAGAAGTCAATATATTCTTTATTTACTATGACATAGAGAAAAGTAAGAGACTTGTCAGTTTTAATACATTTCAGAAAAACTCCATGGGCAGAAAATATTCACTGGTTCCAAAAGCAAGGACAGGCATGGAAATTCATTTTCTCCTTCCTAGTTTTCTTTTTCAACTATAAAGTAAAGAATTAATTATGTTTACATTTTAGTTACTTTAAAAAAATCGAGATATTTAAACAAACAATTGGCTAAAAAAGTCTTCAGCTTGTTTTCTGTATTTATACAGAACACCATTAGCTATATAAATCATTAGAGTGCTGTTGTGGCTCTTATGTCCCAAGGAATATATAGGCTGAATGCAATTGAATACTTCTCAAATTTTCTGTGAGATGAATGGGAGAGATAAAAAATTATCTAATTTACAATGGTAGGGAATACATCTGCATCAAATTCATTTTGTGAGCTGAAATTTAATCATTCCTCTTTACTATTTAAGGCCACTGAAAAGAATAAATTTGCCTACATAGATTTAAATAGTTTTGTTTCACTCTGCTTAAAAATTCACAGCTAAACGTTCTGAAACTTTACATTTATGGCTTGTAAAATTTCTCCATTCTATGCATCTAGAGAAAAAATAAAAGCAATGAACTAAGTGTTCAAAGCTAAGGCTGAATTTTACACTGGGGTAAGAATAAAGAAATGGTTAAGGACTTAAAAAAACCTGGGGAACACAGAAAGAAAAAAAAATGCACTTATGAATATAGAATTCATTTTATCTAGATTAATATAGCTTAATTCAGAGTACCCTTTACTGAGTAAAGAAAAATATTTCAGACACTGAAGTATCTTTGGGGTAAAGCTGGCATGCACTGAGTTAGAGGAGAGCTAAATTGTCAAGGAATTCTGAGCAGCTTCTCTTTCCATGGATGTCATGTTGTTACCAATACCAGACTGTTTCAAATGGAAAGAGAAAAACTCATATCTTTTCTGAGACTTGACAAGTTATAAATAAAACATAATCTATTTCTATTTAACCCCTATTCATGAATTAAAATGATCATGCTTTTGCTGTTACAATGATAAAAAATGTCATACTTCACTGAATTGGATGTAGAGGATTGTTGCTTAGATAATTCTGCACAAAATTATTTTTTATTATATTTCACTGAAAGAATGCTCTTGCCAAATGCTCATTTCTCATGATTCCAGACCAAAAAGCATTTCCAGATAAAACTGCCTCAATCATACTGTTAGGAAGGAAAAAACTTAGGCACCAAATTAGCATATGCACAATGTTTGGCTCAGAACCGGCTATAATATAATCCTTTATTATCTGGGCAAACAAATTAGTTTCTATAGCAAAGAGGTTGGCTTACCCTTCCAGCAAGGCATAAAGAATAATGTAATGCCAGCTAAACATTAATCATCCTTTGAAATTAATCAATTCAGAGCCATCCCACTCTAACGCTCTTGTGTAATTTTCAAATAGGTTGAATTTGAAGCAATTTTTCCTTCATACTATATTATTAGCATTTAGCCAAGGATTTTAAAAATAAAATGTAGGAATCTCTGCAATTGGACCCAAAGAGACTGAATGTGTTGAAGGAAGAGTTTGGACCTGGATGTCAAGTGGGTTATGCATCCCTATACATACAAATGTAAGTGCGACTGAAGGTATTTAAAAGCTAAAAAAAGATAGCTCTGAAAGATTTTGTACAGTGGTTATAGTCAGGTGCTGTTGTGGTTTAACCCCAGCCAGCAGCCAAGGGCCATGGAGCCCCTCACTCACTCCCTCACCAGTGGGATCAGGAGAGAATCAGGGGGTAAAAGCTAGAAAAATGCTCATGGATTGAGACAATGACAGTTTGATAGGAAAAGCAAAAAACACACATGCAAAACGAAACAAGGAATTAATTCACTGCTTTCCATAGGCAGGCAGGTATTCAGACATCTTCAGGAGAAGAAAATTAATTCTACTCCAGCCAAAACCAGAACAGATGCTTAACTTTGTCAACAGTATTTATTATTGCCTAAGTGTTTCCCTCATCATGTTTATAATTTCCTTGTCCTTCATCTCCTAGCCTTTGAAGACAGATGTGTGGGACACCAGCTTTGGTATCTGCACTCAGAAAAGGTCTCTAACAAGTCTTAACACCATTATTTTAGGCATTTTAGTGAGAGGGGACCTAGCAACAAAATATTACTGACATTATAAAAAATGATAGTAATTACTGGAGTCCTCAAATATCTTGAAAAAAAGAGTCAGAAAATTTAAATCTGAGAGAGAAATCACTCTCTTCTGGGGAAAATGCCCTTCAATATTCCATAAAGCAATAAGTTGTCAGAAGCCCTCTGAAAATCCTCCTTTCTACCTGCAACACCAACAGTATGATTGCTAGATTTTAAAACATTGTTTTAAAGGCGAAGGAGAAAAACATCCCTGCTGGAACACTGCAGCACAAGGGGAAGAACAGAGATTAAGTGCAGTGCTGCTGGAACAAACCCATGTTCTGTGTAATCCATGCAGAGCAAATGGATCATGTGCTTTTGACATGGCAGCAGTCTGTACTAAACCTTTGACATAAGGTACTGGAGACTCAAACACTTCTGGACATTGTCAGATGGAGAAGGAACAGCAAGGAAGAGGTACAATGTTCCAACAAATGAAATCCCATACAAAGCAAGTCTTTTAAGAGAATGTGAGAAATGTAAACTGAAGCATTTTTTTCCCATCAACACGACAAGGCAAGGACAAGATTTGACATAACTTTTTTTGGGGTTATTTTTTGTCTCCATGGATTTGTATTTTGGTCCATACTTTTAAATAATTCAGTTACAAATCAGATACTGCATGTTACTGTGAGGGATATTTATCTCTCTTAAAAAAACTCCACTCTGGTTTACTCCAAGAAATTATTTTATTTATTGTAGAAGTCAGAAGTTTATTTAAATTTTACCATTTGGGGTTTCCTGGACATATTTAAATTAATTCCCAGGTTTAATCTTTGGGCAATAAATGTTAAACTTTCAAAATAACATTTATTCTGTAAAATAGCACAGAAATATAAAGATGTGATCTTCCATATTTACATGTGAAATTAGGAAAACCATGACTAAGTTAGGTAAGACGGTACTTAGATTTCTCTTCAGGTACTGCAATTGGTTTGGTTTAAAGCAAAGTCTTCCATCCATTGAAGCTTATTTTTACACACCCTTTAAAGAAGGATTTCCTTTGCATAGATTTATTTTTTTCTCATTTAAAAAATCTTGCGTCATATTTTCCAAATGTTAATATTAGACATAATGTTTGGAAATTGTATACTTCAATAGGATACTCACATAATTATGATGTGCAAACCTGTAGCACCATTTGTTCTGCAAAGTTATTTGCAAATACTATTTGCATCTATCTAAAAATTTTTAACCCAAATACCAAGGACACTGTTTGCTTTCTGGAAAACACCAGTTTGCTTCTTTCATCTGCACCTGACTGCAAGCACAGGATTCATTTTTGAGCCCAGGCTGCATCTACAGAGACGTTACCAGCAGAGAGGTAGAGATGTGATCATCCAGCTGTACACAGTGCTTGTCAGGCCACATCTGTAGTTCTGTGTCCAGTTCTGGTCCTCACAATTCCAAAAAGACGTGGACTGTTGGGGGAGGGGCCCAAAGGAGGGCCACAGAGATAAACAAAAGGCTGGAGAGCCTGCCCTGTGAGGAAAGACAGGAGGAGTTAAGTCTTTAAATCTGAGAAAAGATGGCTCAGAGGGGATCTCATCACAGAATTCCAGTATTTAAAGTCTCTCCCCATAAAGATGCACATGGAGAAGCCAAGGGGCAGCAAGTAATGTTGCACCAGGAGTGGCTTCTTCTTGAAGTAAGACAATTTTTTTATGGTGAGTAAAACCATTCACCAGTGAATTGGTGAATGGTTTTACTCACATTATGGTGAGTAAAACCATTCACCAATTTTTTTATGGTGAGTAAAACTCCCCAGAGATGTGGTAGAATCTTCCTTGGTGGAGGTTTTCCAGGTGCAATGGGACAGGGTGCTAGATGACCTTCCATAGGTCCTATTCCTATAGGACCAGACCACTTCCAGCCTGGGCTGTTCTGTGACTGTAAAACTGTAACTTACAGACTCACCTGATGTGACCAGTACAGGCTACATTAGGAGACTTTCTGACATATCAAATCAAAAGAAAATTCATAGTTGACAAGTTTTAGATCTTTCATAGGTAAAAAAAAATAGAAAAGCTGGAGAATTCCTGGAGTAAGTGGGGTTTACACCTGCACTGCCAGAATTGCAAAACCACTGGAGAGCAAAAACGGGGTAAGACCCTTTAATTTTGCAACAAATAGCTTGAGGACCCATTAACAAAAAAACCCTTGGGTCATTTTGTTTTAGGTAAAAATTTCATCCCATGAAATAAGCACTCTGTTTTGACATAATATGTTTGCTTTGGGGGGAACTGCACTGCTCTGAGATGTTAGTTAAGCTGGGAAATCACGAATTCTCAGAAAAAAAAATAGTGTTGGCCTGCATATGCAGTACAAAAATGAATTCTGGATATGAAAACCAGGAAAATAAACCAAACAGATGTATTGGATGCAGGTGGTGAGGTGCTGATTCCAGCTGGCTCCAAAGAACTCATTGCAGGAGCTGAGGGGAGCTGGTTCTGTCTCTGCAGATGGTCTCCTCAAGTACTTAAATATTTGTTCTCTTTCTTTCTCAATACCCAAATCAGTAATTAAATTTATAGGCAAAGAATTAAGTTAAGTTAAATTTCCCAAGTTGAGTCTGTTTTGACCCCAACAGCAGATAAGGCATAATTTTGTTTAAAGATCAGTTATTTGAATTATGTTCTCATGAAAAATAGAGCAGATCTGAAATTCATTTTTGCCTCTAATGGGAATTTGTCCTTAAATATGAGCAGTCTAGGACTGTCAAGTTCATTATTAATATCTTGCATTTTTGTAGAGTTTTTCATACTGAAATATCCCAAAATATTTTATAAATTACAGCATACTGGTCATCCAACTTTCTGCCATTTACAGTATCTCCGACAAAAGAGGATAATGAATAATTTTGGCAATGGAAATGACAGGCATATTTCATTTTACCTAATTTTTTCAACTTGTTTTGGAATAAAAAACCCACACTGTCTGCCTTCCAGGAATAAGAATCCATCACTGGAAATTTACCCCTAATATCTTGCAAAAAGAAACATTTTTTGGGGTCCATCTAGAATTGGTAGCAGTTGCTATTTAGGCTGTGCTTCATGTGTTTCTGCCATGAGGAAGCAGCTTGTGTGGCAGCTTAGACCCTGGGTAAAGAAAAGCTCTGCCAGATGCTGTGATGCTGAGAAAGGACCAAGTAGTCTGAGGAGTTCCAACAATTTTCCCATCAGTGAGAAGCAACCTCAGATGGTCCACATGTGCTGTGAGTGGTGGCCAGGGAAGAACATGTTTCCAAATGAACAATTGGGATAATTTTCCTCCTAAACAAGACGTTAGATTTACTTTTGCCCTGTAGCATGCAATAGATTAACACATAGATTTCTAGTAGCCTTCTAAACCAATATTTAGGGCAGTAGAAGAAGAAGAAGAAGAAGAAGAAGAAGAAGAAGAAGAAGAAGATGAAGAAGAAGAAGAAGAAGACTTGCTAGTTGTGGGAGAAACATAGTTCAAGCTAAGATATCCAGGATTAGACCTATCTCTCTGAGGAAGGATAAATATTTGCATCTTTGACCTCTGTTCAGAAGTGTATGGCACAGTTGCTAATCACCCTCTGTCATGCAAGGCAGAGCTCCTCATGGTAAGTGGTTAAAACAAATAAATACAACAAATTTATTTTCTTTCACTGAAACTGCGTATGGTAGAAAGTGTTTTGAACTTTGCACTGTTTCCTTCAGCATTTTGGGAATGCTTATTACTCTTACAAAATTACTTGAAGAGAAAAATCGTATTTCACAAATTTCTAGTATGTCAGAATGAAGGCTTAAAAGTTAACTCCTAACTAGGGAGTTAAGAAACATTATAGTACACAAATTCCTTTTCCAGGCAGGTGTTAAAAAGATCTGGTTTAATATACTGTTTAGCATGAGTCAAACAAAACAATATATTCTGTTTCTTCTTCACATTCTTGACAAGTAAAGACCTAAGAGTAAAACTTTCAGGCAATAGTACATGCAAATTTCAACCTTTGCCTATAAAAAATAAAATAAAACAGACGATTTTAGACAGACTATATTTTTCCTTTTGACATTCCTTGTCTGTTTAAAAGTAGAAAAAAATGCAAAGCCATTGCATTAATAACTCATATCAAAGCAGAGTTTTTTTCTCTCCATGCTCTGAATTAAAACATAAATGCCCTTATGTGGAGTATGTGTCTGTGTACACTTGTTTAGCATTTGGATTCTTCCAGAATCTTCACTGTCTACTTAAAATTTCAAAATCTGATGATTAAAAACAGAGTGATGTACAGTTCTCTGCTAAAAGATAATTACTGTCTGTTCCTTTCACCCTGGGTTCATTAGATACAGGATATTTGCTACTTTTGCTACAGGATTTCTCTCATCCTGCTAAACTGTTTCTTGTCCTCTGTAGGTAGTTCTGTCAAAATGCAACTAACAAAGGATGCTCAGGAAGAAGACACTGTGAATAATAGAGGAGATATCTGGGGAAAAAAAAAAGGAAAAAAGCTGTATCTATTCTCTGCTTTGAATATGTAAGTGCAGTGAGATCTCTCAGTCAGAACCAGATGTAATTATTATCTAACTGTTCCTCCTCTACAGCAGATCATGTCCAGTTTTTAGGACATTTCTGAAAATGTTATTAGTAAGCTTATTACCATAAGCTGGGAAGTTGCAGGAACAGAATTCTTCCCACCCCTCTCTGATATCCCCAGAGCATTTACTACTAATGACTGATAGAGTTATTGGTTTATGCTACATTATTTTTCTCACATCTGCTCCTGACCTATCCTGATATTGAAATTAATTATTAGCTTGTACATGGTACTGTAAGGATTTCATGAAGTTAATGCATTCCATCTACTGTTTTCAAATTAGTTGTTTCCATTATCTGTTGACACAAAATTGTGGAAGGTAGGGAAGTTATTTGTCATACAACACTCAATATTTTCTTCTTTGATGATGTAACAAAATGGGGGAATAATGACTTTTGGTGAAGGAATAGTGAGTAACACTCTTTCAGCCCTGTTGACATCCATATTAACTCCTCTTTTTTCTTAGGAGTGCAGGTGATTTCACTACTGTTTCAGATTCTGCTTGATTAATCATAACTTTGACCACACAAACACAGCAGACCACAGCTACCACACTCCTGTACACCTCTCTAACCAGTTGGCTGGCTTTCCCTGCTCACTCTGCCAAAGCATACTCATTCCACAGGACCTGATGCTACTTCCACTAGTGTTAATTTTTAATGCTTCACAGTGCCAGCATTTTTAGCGGAGACTGCAAATACAAACGGATTCAGAAGCTCTTTACACAAGTAGCCTGCAGGTATGGGAATGGCCAGAGGTTATGTCTAGTATTCTTCTACTCCAAGTTTCCTTGTCTTTTTCCTAGTCTCTTTTTTCTCTCTCTTGAGCTGGCCAGTACTCTACATCAGAATGAGAGCAGAGGACACAAATGAGTCACTCAGCATGAGACAGCAGTGTTCACTCACAGTCCAGAAAACCACCCATATCCTGGGCTGCATGGAAAGGAACATGAGCAGAAGGCTGACAGAGGTAATTCTGCTCCTCTGCTCTGCTCTTGTCAGACACCATCTGCAACACTGTACAGTCCAGGTGCTTCCAACATAAGGAGGACATGGAGCTGTTGAAGCAAGTCCAGAGGAGGGTCACAAAGTTGATAAAGGGATTAAAGCCCCTCCCCTATGAAGGCAGGCTGAGAAAGTTGGGGCTGTTCAGCCTGGAGAGGAGAAGGCTGCGTGGAGAGCTCATTGCAATCTTCCAGTACCTGAAGGGAGCCTATAGGGAAGCCAAAGAGGGGCTCTTCATCAGCAACTGTAGTGACAGGACCAGGTGTAATGAGTTCAAACTGAAAGAGGGGAAATTTAGGCTAGATACATGAAAGAAATTCTTTACTGTGAGGGTGGTGAGATACTGCAACAGGTTTCCCAGGGAAGTTGTGGATATCCCATCCCTGGCAGTGTTCAAGGCCAGGTTGGATGTGGCATTGAGCAGCTTGGTCTGACACAAGGTGCTCCTGTCCATTGCAGGGAGTTGGAACTAAAAGATCTTTAAGATCCCTTCCAACCCAAATCATTCTATGATTCTAAATAAAGCAAACTTATTACCAAAAGTAGTATTTAATATGGAGCAGCCTGCATAATTTCAAGATGTCACTGAAAAGAAAGTGGAAAAGTCCATGTAAGTATACAGAACTAGCTCACCAGAGAAGGTGAATGCTAAACAATAAGCCATTAAATTTTTTTCAAAGGTTTACAGCTGGCAGTATGTGTGAGGGGTTAATTGGAGCAACCAAAGTTAGAGTTCAGTTACATTATTTGTCCAAATTCTATTAAATTCAATTAAAACAAGATAAGAACAGAGGGTCTTAGGGAAAATTGATCTGTCTTAAAATTTGGTTTACAAAGTAATTTAGCTTGGAAAGAGTTCAGAAGGAAAAGCCAGCTGAAATGCTCAATGCCTGCCAAAATCACGAATCTCCTACAGGAGAGAGTGATTGTCAGCTTTAAAGAATAGTGTTTCCATCTACTTCTAATTATACAAAATCTACAGAAGGGAAAATAGTACACAAATCCATAGCTACTTCTGCAATGTATTTAAACAGGGCTTTTAGATTCTTTGAAACTAAAAGTAAAATCTGACTGTTGTTTTAGATTTTCATTGTTTCTGAAAAACAATATTTAGATTTTACAGTTTTTTTATGTGCTTCAAGGTCTCTTTAGTGACCTGGAGTGTTAAATTAGAAAATCTCTCATATAATCACTAGTGAAATAGCTGTTAAATATTTCACAAAACAACTTTTGGTGCAATTTATCATATAATTAAATTAAAGAAAGTTGCAGGAAAGGACAGGTGGTGTGCCTTACATTTTCCTCAAGTTACAAGGCTGCAGATAAACCCGTACAGCACAGCAGCTGTTTACTGTCATGCTTTTCTATTAGTAATCAGTTTATGTACCATAGTTTTGCTCACATCAGCTTCAGTTAATATCTCTGAAATAGCTCAGCAGGTCAGATTTCAAACTTTTGTGATGTGATAGTTCCATTAGATCATCATCCTTGCATTATTTCCTCTGTTCCTTTCACTACTGACATATTTTGTTTATCTTAGCAATCAATTCCATTTTCAAGAGCCATCCTTCCACATGACTAAGATTTTCCAGTTTTCAAATGTCATTGATTTATTCCTTGTTTTTCCTACATTTATTTTCTGACACCCTATAAAACTCACCTTCATCCTAAGGGTAATTAAATTTCTCATTGTCTCCTGTGAATTATAACTCAGACAAACTGGATTGCTCTCTTATCTTTCACTCTTCAGACATTTCTTTCAGCTTGATACTGACATTTGTATTGTGTTTTCACAGCAAGATCTTGGTAGTGGGGAGGCTACAAGGGTAGCTTTTGTGAGAAGCTGCCAGAAGGTTCCCCATGTCTGACAGAGCCAATGTCAGCTGGTTCCAAGGTGGACCAACTGCTGTCCAAAGCTGAGTCCCTCAGCAATGGTAGTAGGGCCTGTGGGATAACATAGTTAAGAAAAGGGAAAACTACTGCAAACGTAACTGCAGATGGAGAGAGGAGTGAGCATATATCAGAGAAACTTTGTCTGCAGACACCAAGGTCAGTGGAGGAGGAAGGGGAGGAGGTGCTCCAGGTGCCAGGAAATGTGCCTACATTGCCCTGTAGCCTATGCTGAAGGCCATGGAGAGGCAGCTGTGCCCCTGCAGCCCACGGAGAGCCATGCTGGAGCAGAGATTCACCTGCAGCCCAGGGAAGAGACTATGCTGGAGCAGGTGGATGTCCAAAGGGAAGGAGGCTGTGATCCCATGAGAAGCCATTGGAGCAGACTCCTGGCAGGACCTGTGGACCCATAGAGAGAGGAGCCCACGCTGAAGCAGAATTGCTCACAGGACCTGTGGACCCATGGGGGACCCACGCTGGAGCAGCTGATTCCTGGTGGAGTGCACCCTGTGGAAGGGACTGGCACTGGAGCAACTCATGGAAGACTGTCTCCAATTCATTGCTCATCCTGTGCTGCTGGAGGCAAGTAAAAACCAGGAGTGGAGACAAGAAAGAGGAGAGGGGTGAGGGAAAGGTGCTTTTAAGATTTCTGTTTATTTCTCATTACCCTACTCTGATTTAATTTGCAATAAATTAAACTAATTTCCTCAAGTTAAGTCCATGAAAAGAACTGGTGAGGGATCTGTCCCTGCCCTTCTCTCGAACTAGAAGCCTGTCATTGTATTTTCCCTGTCCAGCTGAAGAAGGGAATGATAGAGCAGCTTTGGTGGTCACCCTAGCCCCAGCCCCCATCAACCCACTGGACACCTTCCATTCTGCTTTCTGAAATGTCTTCCATGCCAATAAACCTCTTTTTTTTAGCAGTTAATTGGACTTTAGATATTTGACTTTTTGTTGTAAAAGTCCCTGTCTGAAATTATCTTTCTATTCTTTTTCATAAGGCAGATATGTTTGTACCCTTAATCTTCTGGTGATTTTTCCTGCAGTAAGCTTGATGACATTATGTATACTTGACATTTTTTCCAACACCTTCTCCTTTCCTTGCAACTGGATTCAAGCATCCCTGCAGTGAGTATCTACCATCAGTAATTTTTTCATTTCCCTGATTAAAGAAAAATATTTCATCAGACACCCTCTGTGGGCTGCTTGCCAGCATCCTGGGCTCATGCAAATGTGCATTGCACTTCCTGTTTGGTTTCAGGAGCTCTGGCCACATGAGGCAAAGGCATCTCTCCCTCTTCTATCTCTTCATAGAGAACTTCATTTGCAAGTTTAATTATCTGCCTGAGGTAATGCTAGTGCCCTCTGCTTTGGCCCTTGACATGTTCTCTCACAAGAGTCAGCAGGAAGGATTTTAGATCCATACAAAGACGCAGCTTGAGAATTTCAGACGAAAGAAATGATCAAGCCACCCACACAAAGTCTTAGATTGCCTCTCTTCTAAAACATATTTCTCCCCAACCAATGGAGTTTTTTTTCCTTTTTACTTCATTTTTACAGGGTACTTTGACCCGGTCTGCTTTAATGAGTGTTCACTCGGTTGTTTCCCTTAGCAGTTTCCACAGTACAGTTGAAGTTTTCTACACATTTTATTATTTAATACTTTTATCATACTAAAACCCTTTGTATGCCTGACATAAATGATAAATACAGTTTACTTTCCAAGACACAGATAAAAAAATTCAAAGCCTTTGCACAGGTTTTGCTTACATAATACAACATAACATGAGTTTAAGGAACTATAAATAAATTTTGTTTAATATTTGACATGGTTCTTTAAGGATCTATTAAAGCCTTTTAATATGACAGGAGAGAGGTGATTCACAGGTGTAATGGTATAAAGAAGTAAGTTTGCACTGCAAAAGGAAAACAAAATCTGATTACATGGAGAAGAACCCTACTTGTTTCAGCCTTGACAGTAGATATTGAAACAGAAAACTGCATCTGTTTTTCTAAAATATTGCTTGTTTTCACAAATTATTTATCATTGCTAGTGTATTAAATTACAACCCGAAATTGCCCTTCCCCATCTGTGTACAGAACCTCCCCAGGCAGACAAGCAGCATGCCCAGACTCCAGAGGGAGGAAAATATGAGCACTGGGTGAGTTATGTAGGATTGAGGAGATGCACAGTGTCTCACTGCCCGAAAAAAAAAAATATTTTCTCCAGAGCATACTGCAGGGAGATTTTAACAAAACCAAATGTATTTACTGACTCTCCCTCAGCGTTCTGAAGGAGGATTTCTTAAACCTGAGGCAGTTCTCAGCTGTGTGATCTTTTGGGACAGTGCTGCAATGGAGCAATGGAGAAGGATTACTGGCAACAGCAAGCAGTTGAGACAGGAAGGTGCAGGAGATATTCAGGTTTCTGCTTGCAGACACTCCTTACCTATTTGTCAAGCCAAACTCTCAATCTGAGTTGGTTTCTTGAAAGTGCAACAGATAACCATTTTCCATTTTTGAATTACGCTATGTGATTTGATTACTCTTGCTCCTTCAAGAACGTTCTTCTTGGATGACATAGGATGGGATGGTTTATTAAAAAAAAAAAAAATAGTCAATTTCTAAGCCAGAGCAAGACCAGATTGAAATTCAGTAAATCTGTCAGGTGTTTACTGAGGAATTTCAGAGTAACATAATATCAATTAGGAAAAAAAAAAAAAAAGGAGGGGTGAAGTTTTTGGTTATTGAATATGCAGCCGTAATGTTCTAATGTTAAACATTAGTATCCTCAGTGGTTTCATTTACAACTGAGCATGCTACTTTCAGTTCCAGCTGCTCAATATTATGACCAAATATTGATATCACAAAATCTGAAGAATAATTCTGTTCACTGTATTATTCAAACGAAGTATCTGGCTATCAATAATAAGTATAAAAAATAACCCCAAACTAATGCTAATAAAAATTCCATTAAATTTGTTTATTACAGAGAAGAGAGATCTAATTATTCTTTGCTGTATTCTTTCTATGAAGCTTTTTGCTTTTTGCTTTATAGCGATAGGACATCACTTGTTACAATGATTAACGTCAAGAGAGTTCTTCTGATATTAAATATAAAGCATCTCTTATGCCATGTAGGTAGTTCAGTATATCCAATAACCCAAAAACATTGTTTTGGTTTCCATGGTTACTCAGAGAATGCTAGCATTTTTCTTCAACACCATTGGTTGCCAAGAATACAACAAGTCATTAAAAAACACAGCAGTTACAAGTCCAGATTGCAGGGGTGTAGTTCTGTATTGGGAAATTGTATGTAGTAAATCTTGTTTGGTGCAACATTTGAATCCAGCATGTATTGTTGGCAGCATACTTCTTTGCATTAATCAAGATACTAAGACTGAAATAAGAAGCAAAAATCTTAGAATCCTTTATTCATAGAATGGTTTGGGTTGGAAGGGACCTTTGAGATCATCTAGTTCCAACCTCTCTGCCATGGGCAGGGACACCTTCTACCTGGAGGCTGCTCAGAGCCCCATCCAGCCTGGCCTTGAACACTTCCAGGGATGGGGCATCCACAGCTTCTCTGGGCTACTTTTTCCAGTGCCTCATCACCCTCACCGTAAAAACTTTTTCTTAATATCTAATCTAAACCCATCCTCTTTCAGTTTAAAGCCATTCCCCCTTCTCCTATCCCTGCATGCTTTTGTAAAAAGTCTCTCTCCAGATCTCTCATAGGCTCCCTTTCAATATTGGAAGATTGCTATAACTGAACTGTGTTCTGAAATAGAAATTCTTAAGGATCTGTATCAGATCATATACAAAAACTACATGCCAATTATTCCTAATGTTTTGCTTCAATATAGTCAAAACTAAAATAATTACTTTTCATTAGAACAAATGATGCCTAAAATTTAATTTTTTATCTAATTTAGAAGTGGAATAAGAGAACAGCTTTACTTTTCACACCCATGTAACCCAACACAACTTGCCAAACAAACACTTGCTGAAATAATTTCATATTGTGTAAAGACTAAACAATTTCTGCAATGGGCTATAGCACATGATACAGACCTAACACCACTAACATTTATTTTTGCAAAGACAAAGCAAAGTATAATTATAGGCAGGAACATAAATGCTGCTGTTGTCCAGAACTACAGATCACATATCTCAGGCATAATAAAACTTTGCTTAACTACCATGAAAGAAAAGCTTTTTTTTTTAAATGAAACTTCAGTCTTTTGCCTTTACAAAAAGTTGTAGAAGTGCTAAATATCATGTATCTAAAATAAAATCCTGAGCATTTTTCTGTTCTGGCTGGAGATTTTTTTGAACTGTGCTTGTCTTTGGATATCTCCTTAGGTCCTTTATAAGATAGCATATTTAAATCTCAGTTCGCGTTTTCAGTTCATTAGTCCATTAAAAATGCCTGTAGCCAGCTGATTAAAGAACTACATGAAAAGATCACAATACTTTATCTAGAACTGAACTAATTTTCAGCTGAAATTTATGCATTACTTTTGTTCTATTAACTGTAGTTGGGGATTGACTTCTTACGCTACCAGGGTAGCCTTTAAACCTAAGGCGTTAAAACAGCATCAGCAATTCATTAGACAATTGCAATATTTAGGTGGGAGCTGATCCCCAGCAGACCACAAACAAAGCAGAAAATGTTCTGGTAGTCCTATAGTGCTAATATAGAGGGTAGAGGTAAATTTTTGCTATCTCTAAGACTGTCCAGAACCTGGAAAACAGATCTGGATGTTTAGCTGTATTAGGACTACACCAGACTGCTTTCGAGACCAGGATTTTGTTGTGACCTATTATTTAAGAGCTGCCTGGAACCAGATTAATGGAAGAGTTGCACTCTATTTCATGAAACATGCTTTGTTGCACAGAAAATAGCTGCATAAACAATACAGTAAATATCACACACTGCAAAAACTCAGCAATATGGTGGAAAATTGTACAAAACAGGAAATTCTCCACAGTTCATGGTGTGATGTTTAAGACATTTCTGATGCCTTTTTTGAGTTATTTCTTTGAAAGTTCACCCTCCCTGTGCTATCAGCTATCAGTTTGTGTGGGTTTGCTGCTACCAGGCTTTGTACCTTCTTACCAAAGGATGGCATGGAAACACAGAACCAACCCTGCTATGAATTCACAGACACCACAACCAGCTCATGAACCCTCGGCCAAGCATGGCTCAATGCCAGGTAAATATTAAAGCTACAACACATAATTTTCCCTGGCCATCTGCTTTTGGCAGCTATATGGGACAGGATACTGCATCAGCTAAACTTTTGTTTTGACTGCACTTATGTAAGAAATATTTGAAATTTAATTGTAATGAGGAGGTCACCAACGTAAGAAAGGGCAAGAATGAGTTTGACATGAATGATTCTGCTCAAGATAAATTTATACTGTGAGATACAAAAACACCTGAAACTCTCTCTGGTTAGTTGTAAGTATCTTGTGTTTTCTTTTCTGGGCCCTCCATCACTCCCTATAACTATAAACAGTAATAAAATTAGTCAAAGTGAAGCAACTCCTGCTCTTAGGTCAGGCACCCTTCTTCCCTCCTGGCCTCAACAAGCAGCTCAGGCATATAATAAAAATATATTTAAACACAGCTCTTCATTATTTCTGACTGTTTGAAGGGCCAGCATATGACAGCATTTAAAATATTGCCATAATAATTTAAAGGAACTATTCTCAGCATGTCCAGAAAGCTTTTCAGCAGTAACACTGGGCTTAGGAACACCACCGTGAGCTCTCATGAAGGCTAAGCCAGAAGACTTACCACTTGATTTATTCAGTTGTGTTCCCAAATAACTGAAAGGTCATAAAATCCAAAGATACATATCACTTTTTATGGAAAACTCTCAAACATACCAGCAGAAGAGAGAGTATTTGGGGTGGTTGCTGTTGGTTTGGTTTTCTTTTTTTTCCTTTTTTGTTGGTTTTTCTTTTAATTTTGAAATGTTTTTATGTTTTCTCAGACTTGTAAGACAAATGCTGATGAAAAGAAAAGAAAAAACGTGGGTATAACCTCTCTTATAGTTTCCCACTTAGCCAAACTATATCCTTTTTTTTAATGCATGCTTGTATTTTACACAGTTCACCACACAGCATATCAGCAGGAAGTACTCCCTTAACCTAGGCGTGTTTTTACAGGAAGAACCTGATATTTGGTTCAGCTATTCCCCTCCCCCTCCCCTCATCCCATTTAAAGTGATTTGGAACATTTAAATGTTAAGTTGACTGCACTGAACCCTGTGGAAAAAACACTGTTTCCTTTGTTTTATTTCATCATGTAACAAACACTAACTCCATAAAAAGCTTTTTAAAAATAAACTAGACTTGCCAATACGGATCCTATTTTCCTAAGTTTAGGAGTGTTGACATTCAGAATTTCAATTCCTTGTAAAATTTAGTAGCAATCCTTCTGAAACTGGAAAATCACACTTGCATCAACAGAGTTCAGGTAAGGGTAAAAGTTCAGAACCTGGAGACAGTGTCCTTTCTCTATTTCTTCCCAAAGTGAAGAAATTTTAAAAATGAGAAGACTTTGTTTAGTTTTATCTGTATAAAGTAAATGAATTAGCAGTGTGCAGACTCCTATTTCATTTAAAGTCATAACGGGTTGAGCTCTTATCTCAATGTAAACAAACTACAACAGATTTTTTTAAAGTTTTCTCTTTCCCCCCTAATAAAAGTATGCTGTAAGCTCTTGACTTTTTCCATTATTATGACCTCTGTACACTCCCAATGATTAACTATTTAAGCAAATGTTTTTCATGTCTCAATCTGATAATGTTTGCAAAGTGCTGCTGCTGTGATAGATGAACAAACAACAATTTAATTGCAAAAATGACCACAATGACATTTCAAACATCTTTTTCGTGGAAAGCAAACAATTAGAACATCAGCTTTAGTCATTAAAACCATATTGTTTGTTTAGTACATTAACATCTTTTTTTTCTTTTTCCAGAAGAATAAAAATTAATATCATTATAGCAGTAGAAACCAGGAGGGTCTTACCTACCTAACAGCGTTGCCTTAGCCTTGGTCAGCAAACAAGTGTTCCTGCACAGAGTCTAAGGTGGGGACACTGCCAGGACAACACACCTTCTGCTTCTAAAGCTGGCTGAGCATTCGTGCTTTTGTTTACCTGATAAAGACACAAATTCATATCCTGCACATCTGAAAGCTGCAAGCTTTCACGATGAGGGTACTTGATTCTTGCACTAACAGTTCTGCAATATTTTAAAATTGCAGTTCCACATATTTTAAAATATTTAATACTACTTTCCTCTTTTCTTTTCAATACATATTTATAACTGTGAAATAATTTAATGCTTATTTAAGGCCTTCTATTACTTTATCTCAAATAGTTGAACCTTGAGTTGTGATTATCTCAGGGAAACAGGATAGTCGTATCAGAGCAATAACAAATTTTTCTGGACACTGCTTGATGGACACAAGCTTTTGAACAGCCAAAACCATCCTCCTTTTTTTCTTTGGGTTCCCCAAAGATATGAAGTTCATATTTTTTGAGATGCGTGAGCATTACATTAAGTAAAAATAATATTCTTGCCTCTGTACAAGCTTGAAATTATTTTTCTGTTGGTGTGGGACACCCTATAAGTAGATTGCAACTAGGAATTACTGTGAATATATAGAAGAAGAACAGATTTTATTAGATTTTGTTATTGACTGCTTATGTGTTACTTTCCCTACCAAATATGCCCCAAACCACTGGAATTATAAATAGATTACTTGAAATGTTATTTAGAAAAGATTGTGTTACTGCTTTCTCAAGCAAACCTGCATTGCTGGATACTTTCTATACATTTTCCCAATGTTTGTGACAAAACAAGGTGGCTGAGAATAGATTCTTTCATTGTAAGTATTACACAGAGTTGAACAGAAGAAATGGAGAACATATTTACTCATCAAAATACCTTTGTAATTTGCAAATTAATTATTTTGGAGTCATAGATTTTGTCATAGCCTACTTTAAAGAAATCCCTTGCTTCATAGCAACTTTCTTGCTATGTATGTTTTTTAATTCTTTACTCCCCGAAGAGTTTCAATTCTGTCTTTGCATAGCATTATAAAGCTACAAGAAAAAAAACAAAACATTGTTTTACACTTTTATTATTGCCTGATACCTGTGCATATATAAGTATGTGCATTTTTGTGTATACGGTCAGAAAACACTGAGCAATCCAAAATATCTTAATGAATTTGTAGCTGCATTTCCCTTCCCTTCCCTTCCCTTCCCTTCCCTTCCCTTCCCTTCCCTTCCCTTCCCTTCCCTTCCCTTCCCTTCCCTTCCCTTCCCTTCCCTTCCCGTCATAATAATGTAATTATTAAACATGTAATTATCAGATCCAATGGCTGGATCTGATGCAGTAATTTTTCAGTACTCTACCAGCAGCTACTAATGACTGAAAAATCATCATTTTGCTGTCTCATATACTGTGATAGACAAATGCTGATCCATTTTGACATTCCATTACTGGCTAGATTTTGTGGTTACATGCAGCCTGAATACCTCTTTGCCTGTGGCTGTGCCATGGTCAGAGACACTATGGCAATTTTCCATGCTCTGAGCTGCTGTATAACACAAGTCACTGTTATAGAACATAAAGTATCTGCTTGGGGGGAAAACTAAACCATGCCTTTCTCATCCCTAATTTCTCAGTAAGTATTAATCTAAAAAAAAGCCCTACTCTATCCTTCTTTAAGTAGTCACATTCATTTAGATGGGGTAAGATTGGATTGTGAACTTTAAAAAATTTATTTTTGTGTTGGTGGCAAATACAGTAAATCAACCATAAATCCTCTGTTTACCTACAAAAATGATTAATATTCTGTATGTTGAAAAGGACGTTCACTGAATTTTTTTTTTTGCTGTAAACATTGATTGCCCTGTAGGAAAGGGCAAGAACTTTCCGGTGCCCATTAATATAACATTTGCAGTCTAATGCTATTAACACAAATAAATTACATCCAGTTGTCCAGGAAGGCAGAGTGAGGGAGGGCTGAATTTAATAAAGCCTCCCACTACTTTACTGCTGCGTGCTGTGTTGCATTTTTGCATGAATGTATCTGGAGTTAAAGAAATCCAGTACTGCAATACCATTTCAGAGACTGAACCCTTTATACTCAAGGCTCTAATACTACTGAATACCTATTAAGTGGACAAAGAATTTCAGAATCAATGTGGTGATGCCAGAATGATTTTTGCTTTTATATTTCCTTCATGTATATTTGCAGTTCTGTAGACTATTGTTGTATAGTTATATAGCTCCTGGCTAGCTCCAGTACTTTTTCTTATTTTTTCCCTACTCTGGTAGGCAGAAAGACAAAACATATTCCAGAGGTTCCAAACCCTGGGCGTCAAAGGCCCCTATCCTATCTTGGTTATTCCTGGGAGCTAAGGCTGAAACCAGTGCTTTGAGACACATTTTCATAAAAAAAGTTTAGTTCCTATCTAAAGGGGAGCTCAAGAAGAGGTGGTACCAAAAGAGGGGAATTACTTCATCGCTTGTACCTCTAACTGGGGATTCTTGTCAATTATGCTAATTTGCTACACTTATAAAACTGTATTCACCCTATGCAGGGGTGGGCATTTTTCTGTATTTGCCCCTGGAAGCCTACAATGAAGACCAGTCTTTTTATTACCTCCTAGACTAATATTGTCTCAAAAGTGTGTAGTTTTATTTCTAGGTTTTTAAGGCATCCGTAGAAGCCTTCTTTTTCTCTCTATCTCATGTCTCCACTTACACGTTTCTATGATCTGCCACATCGACAAGATTACCTTTATAAATGTTAATGCACTTCTGGTTAGACACAGTGTTTGTTTGCAACAGCAGCCAAGACACTTAGGTAATTACATATATTCAAGAAATACTGTAGAGAAACTTTTCCAGTTTATAACTGGAAGGAGTACCATGGGTGATTCAAAAGTACATCTTGAAATATATTTCATCATATTCTTTTGCTGAAGTTTAATTGCCTCAAAACTTATGCAGTGCCTTTGAAGCTAGAGTTATCTAATGTGCCATATCTTGAATGTGGAAACCAAAATTTGTATACCTTACCAGGACAGAATGGAAAGTGTGAACATTAATTTTTGCATAGACTGAAACAGACCATGGAAAGATTAACTGTACTGAACCCCACAAGCAAGGAGGTTGTTTCTAGATGAACAGTCATGAATTTATGATTCAAGGTAATAACTAAACCAGAAGGTCTTTTGGCAGTCCTGCTTCTGCTCTTATCTATACCCAGTTCATACTGTAATTATAAAAATAAATATTTCTTCATCTGTCAGATCCAGACAATATCATGAGGATCATTATTGGTCATTTGCTGAATGTGGAAAAGAGAAATTTCACTAATCCAGTTTTTTCTGAACCACTGACCAAAGAGCTTAAATGTAAACAGATGGAAACCTGCAATGTTAATTTTTAAAAGACCTTTTCAGGGGAAAATCCATAATGAACTAATGAAGGAAGTATTCAGCAAGGCTAATAATTCAAAACACATTTTCAATAGCCATAGGAGAATTTCCCCATATAGAACTCAGTAACAGAGAGAAAGTGTTTCTGTAGGAAGACCTCTTCATATTTAGATCAATAAGGACAAAATATTTCTTATAGTCAGGCTTCATTTATCTTGAGGTTTATTTCCTCCTGTGGGTAACCACTTAAGAAAAGTGTCAGCAAAACAAGCAAGACACAAAAATTTAGAAGGCAAGACAAAGTGAAGGACGACTTCTAGTAGATTAATCATGTCATGTCTGAACCTGCTTTTAAAACTGCTCAATACTAGGTCAATCATCAAATCTCCTGGTGGTGTTTTACCAGCCACCTATACCTCCTCAGGCTGGCGCCACTTCAAATTACATTAAATCTCACACTAAATCTTGCTGCAACTTTTTGCATGATAATTAACATTACTTTATTCATTTATCATGTGTGTGAAACTTGTATGACTTTGTCTTCTGTGCCATTTTGATGGTGAATAGTAACCAGATATTTAAAACTGACTTGAAAAAAGTCTGTAGTTGAATGCAAGACATTCTTTTACCAAACAGTCAAACACAGCAGGAAACATTTATCAACAGTACGACACCAATATTATAAGCAAGTATGATGCAAGATTTTTCCTCAGGTCAAATTTTACCAGTCAATTTGTCAAGATATAAATCTTTTTAACATGCTTCAGAACCTTTAATAGCAGTTTGTGCTGCAATGATGATATCTGAAATATTGTGTTATAATACGTTACTTACATTTTGCAAATATTTAAGTAGTTCCCATGTGTTCCTATCAGATTAGTAAATTTCTTCTGTCTATTGAAATGAGTCATGTGGACTAGGAAAGAAACACAAAATCTCTTAGAAAATCCTGTGAGAATCTACCACTATTTCTCATTCTAATTTACTGGGAAAAAATATGAATAGCAGTTGTGTGGCAATTACAGCAAAGAAAGTTGAATCTATTTGCACAGGACTGGTACTTGCAATCACTTTAAGTTCTGTGTAAATTTGGAGAAGGAATATTTAAACCACAACTTAAATTGTTTTTCACAACAAAAACTAATTGTCTTTTGCAGCCTGAAGAAATTCTTTTTAGTAAATACTTAACAGCATTGTCTAAAAAAGGACAAAATTAAATTAAAAACAAAACTAAAATTTAAAGAAAAATTAAAATAGTAAAATTAATAAACTGTGCCTAATAGTGTGAATAATTATTTGGTGGAGAAATCAACCCATAAATTTGAGTGGCCTCTTTCTTACATATGCCAATTATTCTTAAAAAAACCCCTGCATTTTTTAATGTTTGGAAATTGCCATCTCATTGATTCAATTAATATTTAAAAATTATAACATCAGTGAAATTAAAACATTTTAGTTCTTGGGGATAAAAAGAGATTTGGGCTAGATCCCTAGTTTGTAATATTTTTCCCCGTGTCCAATGAAAGACAAAATATGTGGGAAAAAAAATCTTAGCTCCAGTTGAATACAATTCCCATCAATTACTTGAAATTTAACTGTAGAATGACATTATAATAGATGGGATAGTCATTAATAAATTTTGTACTGCTGCTTTATATGTCACATTGACAGTGTCTTATGAATAGTGAAGCTACAGCTAAGAAGAATTTGTCTACAACCAAAACATTTTAAATTAAAATGGTTATTGTTAAGAAAATCATACTCAGCATGTTAGATTGGAAAGAGTTCTGTCAGGGTTAGTTTCAGGACACTACACATAAAACAAGTAGGAAATTGTTCTGTCAAGTGCTAACCCATCAAAGTTTGGAATACATCAGAGGCACAGTGGCGCAGTTCCTATCCTGAGGAAGTCCTTGATGTACTAGAAATCTGTCTTTACTACATGTCTAAGATTATTCTTACCAAGCCAAACTTATCTCCACTTGATAGATTTGGAGATAGCCTTTGGAGACAACTTTCAGTAAAATGTTTCTTAAGATAATTTGAACATTCACATTGAAGATAATGAAATAACTCTATACAAATCTGCCTGAATCTTGAAATGAGCTTAACATTCTTATGAACAAAGTGTCTTTAAAGATATTACCATAAACACATGACTTTTAAGATTTATATAAAAAATCGGGATTTGTTTAATGGAAAATTTTATAAAGTACTTCTTTGATGAAGACAATCTTTTTTACAATTGCAGCAGTTACTTGCAGCCAGATTCTACTTCCAGTGTCATGAATGACTACCATAAATCTTAAGTACAAACAAAATTGTGGTTCCATGAGTTGTAGTTTCTTCTTTCACATAGAATGGAACCCACAGAAGAATATGAAGTTTTAAAAAGGAGTAGATGTGAAGGGAAATCCTATCTAATGCCTTAAAAAGGAGATGGGAAGAATAGCCTGTTACAGTAGTTTGAAAGATTTTTGTTTTGTACTAAGCATATTGAACAAAAGCAGGAAGTAAGGTGGAAAAGTGAACAGAAAATTATAATTAAATTTTAACAGAACCTGGAAAAGCAAAGTATTGTGAAGACAAAGACTGAAATAGAATAATAGGTAAAGTGGGATAGGATAATCAGATAAAAGAATAAAATATCTTAATGCATTTTCATATTGGAAAGGTTGCATTAGAATTAATTTCCCAAAATACTTAATAAGTGAATATATATTCATGAACAAATTATTCACACTTTAAAGTGAATGTAATATACCTTATTAATAACTTAGCCTTTTAATAGTGTGAAATTTAAATTTCCAAATGTTTGCATATTTATGATGCCAGAGGATAATTATAGATCTTTGATCCATTTTAAACTATACATGAATGCTTGCTGACAAGCATTCTTGCTGCTTGCTGACAAGAGTGCCCTTTTTATCTGTACAGAGGACAACCTCCTACTAAATCACTCCAATAATCCAGCTTTTAACATTGTTCATAAAAATCAGAACATGAATTAGTCTTAATTGCACCAACAATTCAATTTTGTTAAGAATAAGATCAGCCAAGTAGTTAGTTAGAACAATGTTTTACAGACTTATGAAGATATTAATATTGGAGCTGCAGAATTTATGTACTTACAAGATGGAATTTCAGGCAGCCACTAGCTCTCGAGGTACTAATTCTTGTGACAATGTTCATCTAGGCTAAGATACAAGTCAGTGTATTCAGTGTTCAAAATCCATAACAGCACTTGCTTTTGAAAAATGATTAAAAAGAAGAAGGTGCTGGCTTGGCTGTGAAGAAAACCAAAATGTTAGAAGCTCAGTTTTTCAGTTTGTGCAGGCATACCTGTCTATGGACTGCCTTTCGTTAGAAACTCCATTTGCCTACCCACCGCGAACTCAAATAAATGCACTAGTTCAAACAGAAATGTAAAGAAAAACTAACGGGAACTCAAGCTTTGAAAAATAATCCCATAAAACAATCCAGTGGCTGGATAAATGGAAATATTGGAAAGTAAATGTCACATTTCCAATGAGGTTTTTGTGTTCTTGTCTTTCAAACAGTGCTGCAAAGGTCACTTCATTGAAATTTCATGCCTGAAAAGTCTATGTGGATTTTTTCCTCTTATGTTCTAGAAACAGTTTTCCCAGTGGCCATCATCAAAATATCTTAAGCAGTACAACAAATCAAACTAACTGGAAGTATGTTTTATACTGTTGTAAAATACAGTAAATTTAAAATAAATATTTACAGTTGATGCAAAATTCAAGCCTTTTGAGTGAATGTACCAAACAAGATCAGTACTTATGGACACAACAGAGAGTTCACATCAAATATATTCTCCTTTTGAAGAGAAATACATCAGTAAATAAATCCAAGACTACAGAGAGAGTGCTGAAACCTTAATCCACAACTTGAATTCATGTATCGAGGGGATGATCTTAATTCTGTTCCTTTTTCAGAGGGAGGGTCAGCTACCTTGCTCCCTCTATGCCTACTTTAACTATACAGGAGAAAACAAGGGACAACATCCACCCAAGACAGTAAAATACTTAAAATGCATAAAATTAATGATAAAAATACACTTTTCATCTCTTCTAGAGATGTAGCTCAGATAAAAAATAAATTGAAAATGTTACAGATTATGAAGAAATTCTTTGTTTGATGAACAGTAGCTTTCACCCTCAGAGGAAAAATTAGATAATTGGAACATGCTGTGCAGCCAGGATGAGCAGAAGAGTGAATATTCACTGAGCATTTTCTTATTTGTGTGGTGTTGTAGCCTAGACATTGAACTGGAGAATGGTGTGTTGAAATGTGGTACTTGCTGCAAGGTATTTGTGCAGAGTAAGGCTTTCATAAGCCTTATAATAACCTTGTAATTTCAAACAGATGCCAGGCTCCTCTTGAGGAGCACCAAAGAATGGGTCACTACCTAACAAACACGATCCCAAAGAGGCTGACTAAATAACTCTAATGGAGGCTGAATGTTTGCTGCCTGCTACAGCAGCGTTAAAGGAGAGGAGGAAATTGCCTCAAATATTATAATACCTTGCCTTACTAAGGAGCAAAGGGGCCATTTGTAGCACTATGATGATAGGTACCTGCCTTCTGCAGGAGTCCTTTCGACAGATGCTGGAGAGAGCACTGTTACTCATCTTCAACAATGCCACCTGTCTCAATTTCTTTTTTTTTCCTCAAAGAAACCCTTTTGCATAGAAAGAGGCAAGGCAAGAACAAACATTTCCGTGTTACTGTGCTTTTTAAAAGGAAGGGATGGAGATAAACCCTTCTTGTTGCTAAATAAACCATTCAGATTAGTCTTCTGAGAAAGCCTGAGTATACCTCAGTTATCTGAAATTAGTTTAGCTTCCAAGTTAGATATATATAGAGCACTCGGTCCTTGGCAGAGCAACTCTCTACATCAGAGTATTTTATGCCTGTCTCAACTTGGTTTCATTATCTTTTGTGATCGTCTGCTGCTCCCACAGCAAAAGTATCTGCCAAAGCTCAGTAGTATTCATGAGGGAAGGAGATAGTTCTCTAAAAGTCAAGAAAGAGCAAACCATGTCTCTGAGTTCCAGATCTGAAGCTTCCACTTTCTCTTTTGCAATGAGCTATTCTGCCAGCAGTATTTTTTATTACACTTCAAAGTGTTGTTTCATTCACTATCTGAAGTTCTCTGAGTTTCCCAAAGATACCATTTTCAACAGCCTTAGGGTGAAGTATAGTCTGTCTGCCTTCATACAGGCTTGTATCATCTACTTCTACAACTAGAAAAAAAGGGGTTGACATTCTTTCTGCATAGCTACACATGCTTTTGATCCAGGAGGTGTTTTTAACGTTATTGCTGGAAAAAGAAATGTTGAAATATTCAGGAAAGGAAAAGATATGAATCCCAAACTTCGTGGGTTTTGTTGTTACCAGGAAGTGTATTCCAACATCGAATCATATAGTTTGGACATTACTGTATCAATATAAATCAAGTATATCGATAGTTACATATATAAAGATGTAAAAATATAAATTATGGAATTTATATAGACTACATTTCTAGGAAGGATTAGGAAGAAAGTAACTGAACAAAAGCTAAAAAATATTTAGATTTTTATGATTGAGAATGGTCTTTGGTCTTGACCATTTTCAAAAAAAAAAACTGATAAAAAAGATGTATCAGCTCCTAGAAAGTCAGAAGTGTTAGGTGGCATTTCTTATAAAACAGAGGTGGCTAGAAGAAGTGTTTCTGTAGATTATTGATAGTGGAATTGTTTTTCTTGTGCACTGCAGGGAATCATGCCTTTGTTTACAGAGCAGAAAGGAACTGTTTAACATGTACTGCACGTTCTCCACTGGTGTTGATAAGCATGCTGCGCTGGAAATGTAACAAAATCTTCCTTTTGGAACTAATCATAGAAACTTCTTTTCCCCCACCCTTTTTCTTCTGCTCTCCTTGTTCCCTTTCTTCCTTGAACACTTCCAGTTCATCTCTGTTAAACATGACTGAAAGAATTCATGACCAGCTATTTCAGAAGAAATTATGATACCATGCCAAAAAAAAAAGCTTTTTATACAGGAATCAGAAATTAATTGTGCCAACATAAGAAAATCCCAGTATGTCTACTGTGGCAGAAATATGATGTTTCAGGAACGTCAGGAAGCAACACCTATAACTCATTGCTGCGAGCTCTTTGATAGAAGCCTCATAGGTTTCTTTCCACTGATCTGCTGGTTTTTTGTGGGTTTTTTCATCATTATTATTTTATCATTGAGTATTGCCTGGCTCTTATTCAAGTAGAGGAATACACTTGCAGCTCTAAACATTGGATAAGGCCGTATAACATTCAAACACATAAATGAACTGCAAAAGAGTATTCTACCTCTTGAAAAGGGGTAAGCTTTAATGTAATTTACACCTAGAGCTAGAGGGAATCATATTTATCTATTCACTATTAACCTGTGATTTCAAACACTCATGTAAGTTTGTACACAGTAAAATCCAGTCTTACAGACAATGAGGGTTAATCTCTGAACTGAAAGCCAATGGAAAAGACACCCTATAATCTGCCTTATACGTACTCTGAGCAGAAAAAAGGTTTGAACTGTTTCATTCACTTAGTTTTGAATATAGCTCCATGTTTGATTTAAAAAGGGAAGGGAAGGGAAGGGAAGGGAAGGGAAGGGAAGGGAAGGGAAGGGAAGGAAGGGAAGGGAAGGAAGGGAAGGGAAGGGAAGGGAAGGGAAGGGAAGGGAAGGGAAGGGAAGGGAAGGGAAGGGAAGGGAAGGGAAGGGAAGGGAAGGGAAGGGAAGGGAAGGGAAGGGAAGGGAAGGGAAGGGAAGGGAAGGGAAGGGAAGGAGTTCTGAAATTCACTGAAGAGATTTTGAAACTTCAAATAATCTTCAGGTTATGGAGATGCCAAACAGATGTGTCTTAAAATTTTCCCTGCTTTTGTTCTGTATCCTCCTATTAAAGATGAACAACGACACACATAACGACAATGCACACAGTGCAAATTAAACAGCAACAGCTTCAGTGAAGAAAAGCAGCCCTTTCTTTCTTTTCAGGCTCTATGCAACCACCCTAAGAAATGAAATGCAATGCTAGTATGTGCAGCAGCATAGAAACAGACAAGAAGTCTGTTTGTCTGATAAAAAACTTTTATTGTCTAATTTATGCGGAAATATATTTCCAGCTGAGGAACTACATCCATTAATACCCAAGGTAATATTATCCTTTGGTCATTTGCTGTGGCAAAGATCAGTTTCATAAAAGCAAGCATTACATTAAATTAATAGCTGTGTTTTCCTTTTCAAAATCTGATTAGAAAAAGAAATAAAACTGTGGTTGTCCATCCTTTGAAATACTGCTTTTAAATACATCCTGAAAAATGCTTCTGTTTCTGGATGAAAAATAAATACTGATAAATCCGACTTTCTCCAGAGTGAAATTTTCCAAAGAGGCAGAGGCAGACACGTCACTGAGGCAAACAGTGAGACTATTCCCAAAGGCAGACGATAAGAGATTGATGAACGCCTGACAACCTGCAGTGTGGAGAACACATGACTGGTTTGGAATACTTTTGGTTTTACTATAGACTCCACTACATGCAGTATTACAGATGTGC
Source organism: Lichenostomus cassidix (assembly GCF_008360975.1). Classification (NCBI taxonomy): domain Eukaryota; kingdom Metazoa; phylum Chordata; class Aves; order Passeriformes; family Meliphagidae; genus Lichenostomus; species Lichenostomus cassidix. The sequence goes on from NC_139482.1 coordinate 92,500,540, forward strand.
CTGTTTTCAGTGCTGGTTGAGTGCTTCTGTGTTGGTCAGATATATGGATCCTATCCAGGCTGCTCTTGGAACCAGGGAGTACGGAAAAGGAAGGCTGCCTCACTAGAAGAGCCTTACTTGAAAAACCACACCTCTGAGAGTCACGATCTGGTCTTGTGACTGCCCTAGCGAGGGGTGATGTATGCAAAGTTTGACAGACTAACAGCTGCTGGATTTAACACCTACCACGAGGATTTCCCATCTTATTCCCATTTCCAATCTCAGCAAGATCACTCTCCAAGACAATCTAGTTAGGCCATCAGCTCTTCAAAATAACTAACTTTCATTACTTTACCATGTACAAGACTCAAATAAAACTTCCTGACTGTAGTAATACATGTCATCTAAATTATCTGCTTCAGAGTCTGAAAAAGTTTTAATTGTACTAATTGTTTAGTACCTACCTCTGTGAAGTAGATTAATTACTGAATGTATATTCTGTAGCATTTAATAACTAATTAAAAAAATATTACAAAGAATTCAATCACACTTTTTTTTTTCCTATCAAAAGCTTCACTTTTCAGCAGCTAATAGAATATTTTGGATATTCAGTGCAGAGAGACAGTAAGTAAGGCGGAGAGGAGAGAGGGCAGTGCTAGCCCAAGAACTGTGCAGACTATGTGAGACACGCTGTAGATGTACCATGGCAGGAGATGAAAAATAATTCACATCTAATAGAGCTGTCTTGGTCCATCTGGCATGGTCACCTATGTACTCAGCAAAGCTTAAGGGAGACACGTTCTAAAGAATGACATAAATGACTACTTTGCAGCCCTCCTATAATCATTCTTAACCAAGTGCTCGCTTCCAGGTCACAAAGATAAGCAGCTTCTTCAACAGTGAAAAAACTCAGAGTAATTACCAACCTGTCTTCAGCTCTGCATCTTCCTGTCATTCACACAGTCAAAATTTCTCTGAGACTATTTCTGTGGTACGAGGAAGAGTGACAGACTACTAGACCCTTATGTCTGGCAACCATACTATCCGTGTATTTGCCATTTCCTGATTAAAAAGCAGCTGATATCACGAAAGAATTCAGCATAAAACCCACTTGTGATCTCTATGGTCTCTCAATACAAAGATAGCTTGTCAAAATATGAGAGAAAAAGTCTGAATTCTTCAGTGCCATGGAAACTAAAGTATTAATGAATGCACTTTTATTTCTTCACTTCAGCTGGAACTGCACTTGAGACAGTCTTTTTGTAGAAAACTGTTAAACAGTCCCTGTAATTTCAGTAGTGGTGAAGTGAAGTGGGTTGAAAAATACAGAAAAGAGGATTTTTTTGGAACAGAGCATCAGTCAGAAGAAGCAGGGCAAATGACTCAGGGAAAGATGTGGGCTTGGACAGCATTTTTAGGCCAGAAGGATCAGTAAGCTGACACATCAGGGGGTTTAATTACCAGTAACATTTCTATTATTCAGGAGTATATAGAAAAGACTGTGACACAGGGGAAGATGCTAGGAACCATAAACAAGTTTTTCTGTGAGGGTTTTTCCTCAAAAATCACTGTCTTTTCCTTTGGCACAGTATAGTACATTAATGCAGCTTGTGCTTCACAGACCTCTGAAATAACACCAATGGGGCAGCTTCTTGCATCGATACTCCTCAGCATCACTGACAGCAGCTTCTGGGGATGCTTCTTTGATGTAAACGGAACGAAGGGCTTTCTGCTTTATTTGCCATATTTCCAGTCCTGCACTGTATTATTCCAAGATGAAGAAAGCCTGCAGAACACAGCTCTGTGACACAGGACCAGCCCTGCTGCCTCTGAGCACCTTTTGAGCTTTACCAAGTCTGCACTGCTGCAGCATATTGAGCTTTGCCACTGCCCTGCTGTCTTGGAGAATAATATAGCAAATGCATCCCTGTTTTATTGAACCTGTTTCTGGTACTTTGCTATTTGAGGAACTCCAGAGGGCTAAAGCCTGAAAGACTGAAGATTCAGTAGCCTTTGCAATCCAGCAAATATGCTGGAGGAAAAGTTGTTGTGCATTACAAAGTGTTTGAAAACCCCATCCAACTCTTGAGTCCCTGAACTAAAATAGGACAAGGATGCAAGATTATCAGAAAGAATGACCATATAACCTGTCCTGATGGTTTTATTATTTATTAAGACTTAACTTTAGATCACTGTTGAAAATGGGATAGGAGGCTAAAGTTGCCTTTGATCTCATGAAGAACAGTCAGACTTCCATCTCCACCTTAGCTGCTGGTGCTGCTGGGGCATTTGTTGAGGCCAGCCCACAGGAGCAAACACCTGCCCAAACCCAGTACATTTGTACTGATCACGACCCTACTAAGGAAATATTTAAACTCTTCTGGCAGGCAGCAGTTTGCCAGCCACTGTGGCTAATTAGAAAGCTTATAGAGGGTTAGGTAGGGCTCAGAAAGTTTTGTAAGCTTCTCCTCAGTTCTCACAGTTGCTACTAATTCAGGCTAATTTCACAGCAGAGTACAGGAAAAAAATCTGCAACTGGGAATTCAACTAAGTGATTGCTTTAAAATCTCAGATTCTTCACATATAAATTTTATTATTGCCGAGACTTTTTGCTTTATTAATCAGTAGTGAAAATATGAGTAGCCACATTTCTAAAAAGCAGGTTTTTTCCTTATCTGTGAAGTATGAAAGAACTTACAGCATATATTTTTCTTCCTTCTTGTGTTTTCTAGGTTTTCGTTATAATGGATGTCAGACAAGTTGATAAATTCAATACCTTTTCCACTCCCTCTGCTATCATAAAGGCAACATTTATCTCTGTGGACAACATCTTCTTCAAATCCATCTTATATAACTATTTTATAGGAAGATAGAAGACTGACAGGCTCCAATTTATCTCAGCACAATATTGCTATTCAGGTACTCTAGATCTATTTGTATGTTCATAGTAATAGGCAATTCATACTACTACAGAACTATTTTTCCCCCTTTCAGGAAACACTGAGCTTACAAACAATGTTTACGGAGTCTTCTGTATTTTGTTTTTAGCCTTACTGAGGTAGTGGAAACCTCCAGTGGTCAGTGTTGACAATAAGAAGCAGTAGTTCATACCTGTACTAAAACAATTAATTTAAATTCCCAGCTTTCTATTCTATGCCTACACAGGACAGTACATTCCTCACCCTTGTCCAAGCCATACAAACAGTACAGATATTTATGCTGCCTCTGTTTTGTAGGATTATCTCATTTGAAACTCATTTTGATGTTATCCCACAGCTTTGCAGTTTATATTGTAGACTGTTCTGTCACTATGCAACAAAATGTTCGAACACAGGCCTAAATTCTAATAAATACCTTATGAGCAGGCATTTAGTAACAGTAAATTTACAAGATTCAACTTCAGATTTATGTTTTATTGCATTCTGCAGGAGCAAGTTAAAACTGCTGCCTGTACACATATAATTACTAGTGGAACTTGGCAAGATTATGTTATCCTCGTGGCTGTCTTATAAGAGTTGCAGTTACTTGTGAGTTACTGACATTTTATTGTCTCATACTAGTAAAACAACAACAACATCTATATTTTTCACAACCAAGCTTAATCATAAGTACATCTGTCAAGATCTCAAAATACACTGCAGACTCTTCTGCTTCATGCATGGCTTTTCCTAGCTCTTCCTTCCCATTCTGCCCTTTCCCAAGTGACATTTAAAGATCCACTTTCCTCCCAGATCTATACCTGAAAAGCAATGAACTGGTCCTCCAAGCATCTGACACATGCTTTTTTGTACCCGTTGTTAATTTTAAAGATGCTGCGGTTCACAATTCCTTTGACATTTTCTCTAGATTGTGCTCCTGAATACATTTGTGTAATTTATTTATCCCCAGTTGTTTCTGAAACCCCGATAAAGGCAGAACCTGATCATTAGAAGATATTTTCCTGAGTGTTTGTTAACTGCTTTGAGTATCCCTATGCTTCTTGCACCACTTCTGCAATTACTATGGCACTTCAGCCAGACCTGAATGCTTAATAATCTTTAATATGCCTTCAGTGTGCTGAAATAGAGACAGATAAAAAAGGATGGCATCCACATGTATAAAATACATCAAGAATGAACATATGTCTTTTTATTTAGTACATCTCTAATATGCACCAAGATGCTTGCAGCTTAATATAATCAAGTTAAACAGGAGATTTTAAAAAATCCAACTACCCAAACACAATGTCAGTCACAGGAAAATCTTTCAGATGTAAACATTACAGTGAATGAGAAAAAAACCCTTCCAGATTATGCAAATAAAAAGAGTGTGAGAGTGAGCTGGGGAAGGGAAAAGAGGGACAGAGACCCTGAGTGAGTGACTGAGTGAGTGAGTGAGCAAGTGAGTGAGTGCCTGCCTGACTGAAAAATCAGAATGGTGGAAGAGATTTCGAGCTAAAAGCCTGTGGTGTATAAGCAGGAAAAAGGGCACTGCATGTCTCCATTTCTAGTAGCAAATAGGCAGACTCAAGCTGCCTATAGCAGTGTGATGATATTAACCCATTTCCTCTCTGAAAACCAGAAAACCACAGCGACCTCAGAATCCAGCAGTGGCATGATAATATCTTAGCTTCTGGCAGCAGAGGACCTAAACCAATAAAGTACATAAAATATTCATGAAAGGGCAGATAAATTCAGATGGTTATTTAAATCTATAAAAAGCAAAAAACCTGAAAACAAATATACTTTTTTCTAATCTTTCTGCATGAAAATCCCCCCAAAACCCTACAATTTTAAATTATATAGGTTCAGAGAAAGATCCGGCTTGGAAAGAACATCTAAATATCATCTAGTCTGACCCTTCTGCCATAAGTAGGGGCACCTCCTACTAGCCCATGTTTCTGGAAGTCTCATCCAATGTGGCCTTGAACAGGGGCAGGACCTTGCACTCAGCCTTGATGAATATCATAGAGTTATATAAAAATAAGCTTTGAACATCCTAAAGATCATGCTAAACTTCTACTAAAATATTAAATAGTTGTTTAGAGGCATGAATTAATAATGCAAATTTAAAATAAGTGAAATACCATTCTTTAATATTTATAAAATGTTGAATGTGTATAGAAATCGGAAGTCCAATTAAGTTCATATTAATCATTCAAAATTCTTTGTTAGTAATATAAAACTACCTAGTATATAACACACATCAGAAAAATAGAAACTATCAGTAGTATGTATTTTAACCTGACCAAATTGATTTCACTAGATGCAATTAATACAAAATTAGGATTTTTAAATCTAGTCCTAGTTGCTAATCAAAAATACTGTAAATTTTTATTACAATTTTCTTTCAGCAATTTAAATGGAGACAGGCTCTAGTTCAGAGGTTAGATTTTCTTTAAAACATCAGTGTTAATTATCTATCATGAAGAAATGCCTTTAAAATTACCAGGAAATCTGACTTATTTTAACTTAACTGTAACCAAATCAAAACTTAATAAATCAAAATTTCTGTTTTAACTTTCAATAAGCTGCAAAACCTGTTAAATTCCAATGTAAATGCATATATTTTCTGTATTTCATTGTATGTATATTGCTCAAAATTAAGTCTGTAACTGGAAAATGGTGGAGTTGTGAAATGGCCTGGTGGTGAGTCTTTGGATATATGGGCAAGTAAAGTCCATAAGTAAAGTAAAGTGACAGGTTTTTGTAATATACTCTAGAAGGTGTCTGAAGTTAGGAGACGACTTAGTATATGAATTGTACCTACATTTTTGTTTGGTTTTATAATCTGAATTTTGAGCAGGATTTGGAAGTAACATAAAATGATTTTAGCAAATTTTCCATGATAAGTGGAAAGGTGTTTAAACACTCATGGGTGCACTCTAAACCAAGACACAGCAGACAGCAAATTGCTTTCTCACCCTGAGCCAACCAGCTATTCCTGACAAGTCTCTGCAACAGCTCCAGCCCCTAAATGTAATCCATCTTTACACCTGCCCACATTTTCAGTGTGATTTTCCTGTTTCAGGCTTGCCCCTCTGAAGATAATACTAAAAACATTGTGTACCACAGGCTTGTCCAGCTTTGTCAAAATTATCACTTTCACTCAAGTCATACATGTCAAGTGATACAATAGCTAGGCTACTTTGTTTTTCTAAGGTCAAATAAAAATCAGGCAGAAAGGGGAAAGAAATTAAGTCCTTTTCCCACAGAACATGAAATAATGGAAAAATACAACATGCCCATCAGAATGCATACCCACATGAAGCACTTTCCATCCGCTGTGATTAGCTTCAAATATCCACAAAAGAAGCACACTAGTTATTGGATTTGCAGTACACTTGATGCCAGTACTTTCTTCTCATCTGATCTAGGAGCAAGGTATGAGTATTTACATTCTGCCCCACAAATCTGGCAAACCAGACTCTGGCCTGAGCTCATTGCTATGCTGGCAGTTTGCCCCCAGGTAAGAAGAAAAGTTTCATTAGACACATCCTTTTGCTGAGATAAATAAATGCAAAAAAAAAAAGACTGGAAATGCTCTTGCTGAAGGCTAAGGAACCCTTGGTCTGAATACATGAAATGTCAGTTGGGAAATGGATTGGAAATGGATGGAAATTGTTCTTTCTGCAGCACAGAGGAGAGGGTAGTGAGGTGGCATAGAACTGATTGTTGCTGGAGTGGAATGGGAATGAGATGGGCTATTTTCATTTAGAATTTTAAGGTCTGAGGATATAAGCAAAGCAGTCTCTTGGGTTTAATGAGGGATAGACATGCTTTCTATCTAATGCAGACAAGGAATGTAAGAAAAAAGTCATCATGAGCTAGGGAGATTTAATGTTAATCATTGCCTTTGCTAGTGGACATTTCTAAGATATCTCTTAAATCTAATGACAAGTGGTAATTTCACAACTGCCTTGCAATGACATAAAGCAGGCACAGCTGTCAAAAAACCCAGCCTATCTCCTGCCTGCAAGTGCTCACCCTCTGCCTCTCTCATCCCATCTTCTACTGCCACAAGTTGCATTCAGGTAGTTATATCCTAAAGCTCATGAAGAGTCTGATTAAGGATGTGCTGGTTTAAGGTGGCCATGAAACTCCCGTTACAGTTTTGACTGAAAGAGAACTTGGAGAGAAAATACCAAAATGAAATGTGCCTGTAGCAAGTTCCTGCCCTTTCCCTGAGAAACCTGTAGCTGAGGTAGATGAAATTTTGCCTGTGTCATTAAGGAGATCTGTCAAAAGAAAATGACAGCTCCCCTCTGAGCTCAAAATGTACCCAACTATAATTAGCTATAATTAACTGTACACAATAACAAATGTTATATTCAATCAAAACTATATTATCTAACAATGCTGTATCTGATAACAAATGCATGACTTTAGTCATTATTAAAATGCTGGTACCTTCCTTCTTCCTCTTGATAACTGTAGATTGATATCAACAGTTTAGTAGTAAACAAAGCTGGTCCTTTCCTTTCAAGGACCTCTCATTCTCACACAATAGGATAATAAAGAATGTTTGATTGTAATTGCATCCTGGCAAGGAAAGAGGGAAAACAAGGAGCTCTGTCAAAACAAAACCAGTTTCAAATATCAAAACTTCAGTATCAAAAGCTTGGGAATATTCCACATACTCATATTTTTCACTAAGTAGATCTAGAAACCTGACTTACCTAGCTACAATTTTGTTTATTTTTAAAATTAGATCTGTAGGGGTGCTTTTTTCTTTTCCTACATGTTAACTGTAATTTTGCAAGGTAGTATCTGTAATCTTGGAGAGAGACATGCAAACAGGCAATGCAAAAAAAGCGTGGTATGCAAGCCACTTAATGGAAGATGCACGGTTTTGTCCCTTAATAGATTGTCCACACAGCATTTGAAATCACTAGGATTGGCATTACCATCAAGCAAATATAAAATACCATACAAGCTTAGGGCATCATCAGGCATTAATTATGCAATTTATGGAAGATTTAACTCTCACATAATTTGGATTCTTGTTTGTGAATTGCCATGTCCATCAACTAAGACAACAAAATTTTAACAGTTTTAGTGTGCAAAGCATAAGAGCTTTAGCCACTGTTTTACTTTGTTAAGTTTTCTTTATTAGATCATGCTGTCTTCAGTTAATCAGTAGAATTTGCAAAGAATTTTGTTGCTGTGAGCTCTTCTGTTTTGAAGAGGCAATATTTCTGCTTTTTGCTTTCTTTTAAGCCACTCCCTGGAGGTGTGACTTATCATTTACCTCTGGGCACCATTCAATCACTCAGCAACACAGTTTGATCCCTGTTATCACTACTGCAAATCTGTTGGAGTACACAATATGCAGTTCGTGTCAGCTTGTATATTTATGTGTCTTTTACATTGTTTGCAGGACGTTATCCAGCACAAAGCTTTCTGGTAATGACTTACCAGTCAGCTTTTTCTGAAGCAGAGCTGAAAAATGAGCTTATATCATATCAGTGCTTCATACTATGAGGCTGGGGACTTTCTGCTTTTGGGACTATGAGCCTAGCAACAGATCTGGTCATTGGAACCCATGGCTATTTTATCAGCTGGCCTCATTTTTACATATTTTTTGCTTACCATAACATGCAACCTTCTAAACAGCTCATTCCAATTGCAAGCTAAATTCCTAAGATAAAAAATATGTATGTAGAGCAATAGAAATTCAAATCACTGCTGTTATAAAAGCAGTGTGATGTTTTCACATGGTGTGTAAGTCATCATTGCAGATAAATATAATACACTGTGAAACCCAAATTCTTACTATTATCTGCACCTGAGTAGAAAAGTAGATGCATAGCAACCTATTGGCTCTTTAGAGGTCTAGCTCTATTAATAATCTTATTATATTTCACTCAGACTGATAAAATATTAATGATCCATAATGCTCTCATATTAACATTATTTAACTTTTATTGCTTCCTATAGTCCTGCAAACAAACAAAAACCTTGCAAAGATGATTAGGCAAATACTTTCTTCAGAACCATGTCCTTAGGCTGACCTAGTGGATAATTATATAGCCTGGTACGTTGTGCAAGAACAGACATAATTTTACAGTATACCTATATTTATGTACTGCATGGAAAATACTGCCTTGTAGGATATAGCATCTTTTTTTGTCCATTATATGCTACAGCTGTGAAATATTTTTGTCCTACCTATTCAAATCCCTAAAGATTATTTCTCAGGCCCTAGTAAACAATGAGCTTTTGAAATTTTAGATGGAATAAATACATAATAATATCTGTCTGAATACACCATCCTTACCTGCTCTGTCACCACTGCACAGGGTTTATACAGCATTCCTCCAAAGTTTTGCAGTCAGCTCTGCATCATTAGCACAAGCTAATTTCAGGCTCCATCTTCTGGTTGAAGTGTTGATGAGTTTGTAAACAAAAATGCTGTTTATTTATCTCAGGGTCCCAAGAGCATCCACAGCCCTGCCTGTCCCTGCCCAAGCCCTGGGGCTGCCCTCACCCACCCATGGCCCAGGCTCCCATCTCAGCCCCAGGGCTGGCAGTCCATCCCAGGGATGCTGCACCAGCTCCAGTCTGCAGCTCTCCACAGCCTGATCCTGCCTGTCCAGGGACCCTGAGCCATGATCTCCCAGACTCAGCTTGGCACCATCCCTACAGCCCTTCCTGGCCATGGCTGATGGCTGAAGCTGCTGCAGTTGCCCACCCTGGGCACACAGGAGGGGTCTGTGCCTGGCTGGTGACACAAAGCAGGTTTCCCTGGGGTCTCCCACACTGCTGTGCTGTCACCACTAACCCAAGGTCCTCAGAGGAGCAGCACTTTCCCCTGAGAATACACAGGAGGAATAAGGTGCCTTCACCATATTCCAGGGAATAGCTTCAGCAGAGGTCTTATTTAAAGGAAAAAGTGCAAAAAATGACATTTTGAGGTATGTCTGACTCCAGTATTGTTTGGTACTGCTGTAATATTTATTTTCCATGATTACCAGGCTATCATTTTAATTCTCTTCTGTGATTTTAGAGCTACTACAATTTGGGTCATAGGAGCCTCTGGACATCTGCATTTGGCTGAAGACAGGAAGAGTGAGTTAAGATTAAATGTACTATATTTGGGAAAGCAAAAGATATGAGTCAATTAGATTTAAGAAGGAACGGGTCTATTTAATTTAACTATTGAGGGTTTCACATAAATTATTATAAAATACATTTTTGGCCCACAGAATTGTTAGAAAGCTGTGGAGATCTTTTCCACACTGAGCTGATATTTGCACCACAGAGATATTGTATTCTTCAAGCACTCTTCTCTCTATCCCAACCCAATCAATCCTGATCTCATTTTGTGTTTTCTTTTTACAAGTTCCCAAAATATTTTCCTCCAAAACATATTTTCAGTCATCTGACTCTGTAACTTAGCTGCTAAGCTCATAAATGTTAGCAGGTAGCCTAGCAAGGCAATAAATAATTTTGCATTTGTTGAAAATACCAAACGACTTGCTGATGTATGAAATAACAATTGCACTGCTAATCCTTTCCATTATTTCTTACCCAACATTCTTAGGTTTGATGGCCTTGATTTAAGCAGCGTATGGGAGAACATGTTGTTTTCCTCCAAGACAGGACTGTGGAAACCTGCTTTGGGATTTCAGGAGCACCTCTCCAATAAAATTAACAGAATGCATCAAGCATGCTGTTTAGGATGTGCTCTGAGCTAAACCTGTACAGAAGAAAAAATCAAGGCACCCCAAAATTTTCAAGGTATGTCAAAAATAATGGGAGTGATGAAGAACTGGCCTGCATCAGGTATTTGTGATCAGTCACTCACAAAAGTCTCCCAAAGCTGCTGCATCAGAAGATACCATTCCAGCACCAGGCACATGAGATTATGCAGGACCTCAATGACAGTTTGTGTTGTCAGAGCTCTGTCTCCAGGAGCCTGGGAAAAAGGCAAGTGAGACACACCTCATGGGTCCCTTAGAGGACAGCAGCACTGTGTCTCAGTGACAGTGACAAGTGTCAGATGATGCTGGGGACATGTCATATCCAAGGGCATGTGGATCCTGGTCTGCTGGTGCTGGTCTATTGCACTACTTACACCACCATTTTCTTGCTATTTTTAATCCTACTGAAAGCAATCACAGAATAGCTTGGGTTGGAAGGGACCTTTAGAGGTCACCTAGTTGTACATCCTGCAATGAGCATCTTCAGCTTGGTCAGGTTGTGATAAAGACAGCCCAGCCCAACCTTAAATGTTTACGGGGATGGAACATCCACCACTAGAAAGAATACTCCCTTTAACATCAATAAAAACAGGTTCAGACAAACAAATATCAGTTAAAATACAAAGCAATAACAAAATGAAAACCTCTTGAAGAAAGCTATACCAAAATAAACTTTCAGAATGCAGCAGGCACCTGCTTCCAGTGATTTAACCAAAGCAGACTTGCAACTGCAGCCACAGAGCTCTTGGAGGCAAAACCTTGTAATACAATTAATGTCACGAAAAACCTCATTAGAAGCAATGAGGATCAGGCTTGACCAAGAACAGTAAACACACAGAGCTACATAATGTTTTAGACACCTAGTCCAGCCTGCCTGCTCTCGGTTTAATGGAACAGAATACCTCAGAGCTCCTAATGAGATAATGCTTGCACAAGGGGAGGTTCTGGCAACATCTGTTTGGTGTCTCTGTGCAAACTTTATTTGACTTAGGCTGGTCACTTAAATTTGAAAAAAGTGATAGTTTCTCTTGTTTACACAGTGCTGCAGCTCATGACCACTTCGACAGAATTTAGGGGCAGGTGCAAGAGATTGTGTCTATTGCTATTAATGCTGCATGTAAAAGTATACTTTCTAATACAAAATAATTATATCAGGCCTATAAATGACTAGTTCTGTAAAACTGTGATTTTGATTTTTTAAATAAATTATGATTCATACAGGGAAAGCAAAATAAGCAGAAAATACATATTAAAACCAGAAGGAATACTAAGATAAAATACAGAAAACAGGGAGAAGACAACATATGTCCTCCACTTTCTGCAATTAGACAAAAGGGTCTGATTAATATGTGTTGGCTGCCACTCTAAGAGGCTTTTTAATAATTCTTTAACAGGTAACAACCAAGGGTTTTTTGGATGAATCCTTTTATCTCTTTTTTTAGAATTAACTATTCTTATATTAAGCAATAAGATAGAAGGTTTATGCATCATCTAGATATTTCTGAATTGTTCCACAAATCCATGGCATATAAAACAAAAGAGATTTATCTTTCCATTTTTGTTTTTGAAGTAGTAGGACTTCCTGGGAATTTCCAGGGATGAACTTAAGCCCTTGATTTTGTATTGTTTAAGAAATATCAAACGGAGTCAAGTCTCACACTGCAGCTTTCTTGACATAAAGATCAGATTTCATGACATTAAAGGCTAATCAGGGGATTTTCTTCCTTGGAGAATACTTCATTTTCTGGCTTCACAAGAACACTGTTCTGTAGCAGGGAGAAAGACTGAAGAAACAGCAATTTGAACACTATTTTGTAGTAGGAGAAAGCCAGATCTGATTTCCACCGAAATAATTAGAAAGCCTCTCTAACTTCCTGGGAAGTTAAACCAGATTAGAAAAATAACAGCAAAATCAATTACAAATCATAACAGAACTATGGCTGGCAGGAAAACTTACTGACCTGCTAAATCATATAGTGATCCATTCCCAAAACTGCATGCTGGAGAACTTTCCAAATGCACTGCAACAGCTGGAATCCCCAGTATGCCACTTATTTCTTTCAAGATCTTTTACATATTCATGGTTTTATCTTTTGCTTTCCTTCCCTGAAGTCCAGATGATTAATTAAGCAGTCACTTTGATTTTGCTCAGGTGGAATACATAAAGAGCTACAACACAATGAGAATGATAACAGAATAGAATTAGGGCAATAGGAACAGTTTCCATTGTTTCTTCTGATGGATGCACAAGGGATGTACTTGACTTAATCATCTACATAAATATCAAGCAGTAATACATCAGTTTCACCCTTATTTGCACTTTGATAACTTACCTTTTTGCCTCTTAAAACCATGTGTAATACAGTTCTTGGCTTTAGAAATACAATCTGATTGTATTTCTAAATATTCTCCCTCTTCTTTCTCTCTTGTGCATTAATTGTTGGAAGGATAAAAGCCATGTAAAAGCAGTATATTTTTCAGTAACAATGAGGGGTTTTTACAGATAAGAAATGCAGGACATGAACAGGTATTCAGTGCCATGAGCTTTAATTTGATTAGTACACACACTTTTTTAGAAATTTGAGTCACCAAGCAGATAACATGATCTGTTTGCATCTTTTTAGTTAGACAGAATGATATACAGCAAATAACATTCATACATAAGAACCATTTCTTCCAATTACAATGTCTAAGTCAAATTTTATAAACAAAATAATGTGCACAGCATAGTTCCTCCTATAATAATTTCTTTTTTATCAGCCATGAAGTAGCCATTCTATTACCAATTTCTTTTACACTGATGGAAGTGATTTCAACTGACAAGAAAATCAGTATTCATCAATGAAAAGTAAGAAAAGTCTCCAAATAGTATATATAGGAGTGGGAAATACCATAAGATACAGAGTAGAAGTAGGAAAGATGGTTTATTTCCATTTGTACTGAACTAAATCATTGATAATGGTGTCATCTTACATAAAGAGGAAGAAACTTTTGCCCTTACAAATTAATTAAATTTACTGAAAAAATAATCTAAATACAAGGTTCTAGTTCAATTGACATTATAAAAAGCTTCTGGATGTGACAAAACTAGCAAAACTGCAAACTCTCCACATTTTAATGAGATGTCTGGGATTAAAAATATCCTAAATATCCACCTATTATTTCATCCATAGCAAAATTATCATGAGCCCTTTTTATGAATAATATTTTAAGCCATATTCATGGTACAGTTCTGCATTACTTTTACGCAAAGAGTTTTTCCAGCATGGGATCACAGTATAAGTATTCTTTCCAATCATGTTTCACACACTATTATCAGTGTAATACAGCAGTGAAAGTTAAGTCCATATTTGAACATCCTTGCTGTGTCTCACTTTGCCCCGAGAAGAATTTCAAGTGCCACTAAGCTATTTCTCTGGATATTTAGTAGTGATTTATACATAAATTGTACCTTGTGGCCAGGTGTCTGCAGAATTGGAGGTAAAATAAACTCTTTTATTTTAATATCATTACAGGAGTTAAAAAGAATATTTAAATCTTCATCCATATGAATGCAAGGAAATCTGAAAACACATCTCAGGGTAACACTTTAGAGCAGTAAGGGACAACCTAACGGAAATATGATCCTGCAAGAGATAAATAAATTTAAAAAAATTAAATTACTCAAGTCCAGAGGATTCTGCATTCCTTATAGTGACAAACTGCCTAAAAACTAAGTGTTGCCTACGTAGAGGTTGAAATTTGGGACCATAAATAATTCCACTCACACACACTGCTGTTCAACATTTACTCCCTCTACTCCTACCCTTCCTTCTCCTCCTCTGATGTTAGTAATTAGATATCATTTTTCAGTTAGTGCATGAGGCTGTACTATCAGGATATCCTTAAATCTGTAGCAATTTATTTTCCCTTTACAGATCTAGAACTGTGGGAGCAACTTATTTGTATAACTAGAACAAGATGAATTTCACTTAAGGTGGCAAACGACAGAAGATCAGGAGAAGGAAGCAAAAATGTTCCCTGTGGCCACTGTGATACTGCAGTATCACAGATTTCAGGGTTGAAAGCACAGAAGAGGTTTTCTTGCTGCTCAAGATCCAGTTAGGCTTACTTATGAAGGAAAACTAAATCTCTCTGCTCCTCCCTTGTAGCACAGAGTGTAGGAGAAAACAAAACAAAATATAACACAGCATAAATCATGCTCTGCATGTATTTGAGTAAGGAGAAAGCAGAAGTTTTGGAAACAGCAAAGCCCACATTCAACCTTCCCACCTACAACTCTGTTGGGAGCTTTGCATGACAGGCAAGCTGGGAAGCAGCTATAAGTGGGATGAGGTGTTGGCCTGGCCATGTAGCATGCTCAGCAAAGGCTGACTGCTGACACCAGGTTAGGGGCCACCCCTCCAAAGGGACACGGTGCCATGACCAGAGTGTTGTGCAACTACTGCAAGTGAGCAGAATTCATGACAGGAGCAATTTTGTAGCTATTATTCCTAGAATTCGCATAGGACACCCATAGATAATCAGCTTTATCTATCACACAACCTGCACAAATCTACCAAAAAATGTTGACTGCTCTGTCAGAAACACCATGGCAGATTATGTTTGTTCAATAAAGTATTAGCTTTTATAATATTTCATTTCAGCAAGGTGGAATTGAAAATTTTACTGTCAGAAGTTCTAGCTTGTAAAGATTTCCAGTAGTTTCACAACAGCTTGGTAAAAATCTTAGACAAAAATTTATGGAGGGAAATGCAGGTAAAATTTGTAATGGACCAGCAACCATCAGCTCAGAGTTCCCATGGAAACAATAAATTGCTATGCAGGAGTAATGGAGAGTGATTACATTTAGAGTTATTATGGCAAAAAGTAATTAAGCAAGATGAGAAGAACATACAGCATCGTTTGCCTTCTCCCTCTACCAACCAACGGCAATCCATACGTGAGAGTTTTGAATCAGATTTCTTAATCATCAAAAGACCTTTCCAGGATGTAGACCACTTGGAGAGTCATTCTTTATACATCTTCAGATGATCACTAATTGACAGAATAATGCCTGAGTTTTGTCATGGGTTTTTTTCATATCTGCATAGTAATCATACTATTAATCACAGAAATAAGAGTGCAGACAAAGGCCAGAAGGGGCCACTGTGATCATCAGGTCTACATATGTGTTATATAAGATGCACTTTCTTCCTCACAGCAGTGTTGTCACCCAGTCCATATTTTGAGATTTAAATACATAAAATCTTTCAAGACATACCCAGATGTGATTTGAAGCAAGAGGAATATATTACACTTGCTCATTTAGCATTCTAGGGTTATTTGTACCCATGGCTAAGGTAAAGGCTTCCTCTGAATTAACTGTTACATCTTAATTTCACTGTATGTAACCTTGAGAACCCATCCACAGTTTTGGAGATGCAGAGCACCAGGTGTTTCTGTGCCTGGATACAGAGCTATGAGATGTCATATGGGCACTTCTTAACAATTGCCCTCTGCACTGGGTTTTTGTGACATGGCTTTGGTAGCAGGGGGGCTGCAGGGGTGGCTGCTGTGACAAGGTGCCAGGAGCTGTGTGACAGAGCCAGTGCCAGCCAGCTCCATGGCAGTCTCGCTGTTGGCCAAGGCCGAGAGCGACAGTGATGGTGGTAGTGCCTCTGGGATAACATAGCCAAGGGGGGTGGGATGGGGTATGGAAACTGCACTGGGAGAAGGAAGTGAGGACACATGAGAGAAACAGCCCTGTAGACACCAAGGTCAGTGAAGAAGGAGGGGGAGGAGGTGCTCCAGCTGCTGGAGCAGAGATTCTCCTGCAGGCTGTGGTGCAGACCATGGTGAGGCAGCTGTGCCTCTGCAGCCCATGAAGGTCCATGGTGGAGCAGAGATCCACCTGCAGCCCATGGAATACCCCAAGCTGGAGCAGGTGGATGCCTGAAGGAGGCTGTGAACCCATGGGAAGCCTGGAGCAGGCTCCTGGCAGGCTCCTGGCAGGACCTGTGGCCCTGCAGAGAGAGGAGCTCACAGTGGAGCAGGTTGGCTGGCAGGACTTGTGACCCCATGGGGGACCCACTCTGGAGCAGCCTGTTCCTGAGGGACTGCACCCCATGGAAGGGACCCACCCTGGAGCAGTTTGTGAAGAACTCCAGCCCATGGGAAGGACTCATGTCAGAGAGGTTCATGGAGGACTCTCACTGTGAGAGGGACTCTACACTGCAGTAAGGGTAGAGTGTGAGGAGTCCTCCTCCTGAGGAGGAAAGATTAGCAGAGGCAATGTGGGATGAACTGACTGCAGCCCCCATTCCCTGTGCCCCTGTGCTGGTCAGGGTGCAGAGATAAACAAAACAGGATTTAAGGTGAGCCCAGGAAGAATGCAAGGGTGAGGGGAAGGTGTTTTTGAAATTTGGGTTTATTTCTCTTTATCCTATTCTGATTTGATTGTTAATGAATTAAACTAATTTCCCCAAGTTGAATTATTCTGCCCATGACAGTAACTTGTGAGTGATCTCTCCCTGTCCTTATCTTCACCAACGAGCCTTTCCTTATATTTGCTCTCCTGTGTCCAGTTAGAGGGGAGTTGGCTGAACTGCTTACAGATTTCAGCTAGGGTATTTGGGCTTTTTAAAGAAGTTCTAGGAAATGTCTTTGTGAAAGTCCTGCCCCTTGCAGTGGTACTTCCTGTAGCTCAACTCCAGCACCAAGATCCTCTGCATTCAGCATTCCAGGGGCTATGCAGGTCATTGCAGTTCCACAGAGTTGAAGGTCATGTTTAGTTAACTGGCAAATTCAGTCATCATTTTCCAGTACAATAATAAATTTTTAAAGTTTGCCTCATGTTCTTGATTCCTAAATGTACAAGTTTTCATTTTTGCTATATTAAAACTGCCATTTTACCTGTGCTACATTGTGAATTTCCATTTAAAGGAACTGTCACACCATCACTTCTACTGTAAATGTCACAACTACAAGACATTAGCAATAATTTCGTATTTTCTTTCAAAATCTTAGTATTAAACTTCAACAAGTTCATAAATTCTTGACAGGTATTGCTAGAAACATCTGTGTAGCTCAGATGATATATTACTAGAGGAGAGGTTTTATTTCTCTCAGCAAATTTTAGATGTGGTTAGATGTTTATGGAGGAATGGAATGACCATGCAATGGAAACTGTACAAAGTTTTCCAAGAGGAGAATGTTGCCCTTAAGGAAATACTTCTATAAAATGAGACCTCAGCCTTCATCCAGTAAATGTATCTGGCCAAGGTGCCCCAATGTATCTACAAATACCACACACAAAGGAGTCTTGATACTGCACAGTAAAATTGATAGTTTAAAGTGCTCATAATTTTAAATCCATGCTGTAGCACTTACTTTAAATTTAAAGGTTTTCATTAGGAGTAAAACTGATTGTATTTTGGTTTCATGCTCAACCAGTTATTTTTATTGTATTGAAATAGCCCTTGATCAATGTTAAAGCAAATATACACAAAATATGCACTGATTTGACTGCCTTCTTCCAAAAGTGGAGCCACAGGCTTTAATAAAATAGGTTTGGACTTCACATCACTGAAGAACTCACAGGTTTTTTCTCATATTCAAGTATATGACTCTAGCTCTATTTGTGTGTCTCTTAAACTATACATAAGTTACAGAGGTTTAAATTACACTAGAATAAGAAATATCAAAGAATTCCATAAATTTCAATAGATGACTTACCAGCCTGAATGGAGGACCATGCCTCCTGCATGTCCTGCAAGCACTTGAAAATCAAAGTATTTTTTATATCAGTTAAATTTTCAATGCCTAGTGACATCTAGCCATCAAACTCTTCAGCTTTGTTTACACTACTCTTTCTGGAAGTTTTCCCAAAGATGCTCCTTGGTTTTAAGTATTATGTAAACATTTTGTATGAAAAGCAGTTTGCATCTCATATGACAGAGCCAAGAAGAGATGGTACTGACCTATTGGAATCATCCCTTGAAAATTCATGCTAAGTACAGGATATCTCAGAACTAATTTACATGCATTATGCATTGAAACAAACACAGATTTTTACTTTTTTGGTCTTTGACATTTGTCCATGTACTGAATACAAAACAGCAACACAAGCTCTGTAAGCTACAAGCTGTCCTTTTCTCTCCTGTCCTCTTTTCTCAAAATACCACAAAAATCATTAGGTTCAATGTGTCACATCACACTGTGAAGCAACCATAAAAGATAACATTGTTTAAAATAATGTATTTACAAAATTATTCTATAAAGATATCCCTATCCTTCCCTACAATGGAAAATTTAAAGCAAAATTTATTTCACTGCAACATTAAATATATAAAGCTTAATGTTAATCTCTTGGAGATAGTGACATTATTTTTTGAAAATGAAGGTATAATCAATTATGAAAATAATAAAGTTAAGACTTGAAGAAAGAGATGCATACAAAGGAAAAGGCAATACAAAGCCTAAAGGACTGTAACTTAAACCACGTTGTTTAAATGCCCTATCTTGCCAAAGATTAAATGGTTTTAAAAATACACTTTTTTTCAATATTTAAATTCAGAAAAAATAATTCTGAAGAATTTTTAAATGATCATAGATCCAACTAATTACATAATATAATATATTGAAAGAATATTAGGATTGCAGATGCGAACACTCAACTACAAAATTTAAGTTTTCTCCTCATACAGTCATAATGTTTTTTATATATGATTTCAGTCAGTTTGGGTATATTTTTGTAATCTATTACAGCACTGTATTTTGTTACCAACCTTAGAGATATGAAAATTGTTAAGAAATTCTTCATTTTTGATACAAGAATTTTAGGCAATTATAGATGTTTACATTACTACATATCATGTTTGGTACATACTTGTGACAGAGAACAGTGGAGTTGAATGACTCAGAAGAGGCAATTAAGCGTCAGCTTCACTTGCAACTAATAAGATTCCTTTCTTCAAAATCAGTTAAGTGGATTATACAATTACCTGTGAAGTAGCATGGCTGAGCATAAAGTTAAGCAAGTTCCTTCATTTTTCTGTGTGTTTGCATATATTCAACAGTATGATGGCCAAGTGCCGTTTAATTGGCTTTTTTTAGCTATGGATCCTAAATCTGATTTATGTATAGCAGTGCACAGTGTGCAGCTGGGTCCACATGTATCTTGGCAATGTATTTTAGTCTTTATTAGTGGAAGAAAAGCACTGCTGTAATCTTTTGTATTATACCTCAAACACCCTACTCACAATCAGGCAGGGCAACCATGGCACTAAGAATCCTGGTAGAATAACTTCTTTACCTCTTTTAATGAGATTTCTGTATCTTTTTAAGGCAAAAATGGTGCAAAGCTGAAAATGTAATGTATACAATGCAAACTTGGTTAGAAACCTGCTTCAGCGTCTGAGAGAAATCTGAGTAAACATTCCTGTTGCCTATTTTGGTTTGTACAGCATAATATTTTCAAATTTGCACAACAGGGGGAAATTTAGTGTGATTATTTCCTCAGGCCTAGCCATGGTAACCTTTTATTTTTTCTCTTGCCTTTATTTCATGTACACTGAAATCAACCTTTCTGGTTAGAAAAATATGTAAAAAAGCATACTAAGCCAGTCAATGAGGCAAAACTTTTGCTTTGCTTTCCACCAGAAAAAAACAATCCCTGCCAACAAGCTCAGAACTTGGAAGCAAATACTAAGTTGTAGGGGATCTTAGCATCCATTCCCTGATTTTCTACCCAAATCAGCCATTTCTGTGGCAGGACACCTTCCTGACCAAGCTGCTCAGGGGTTGAACACAGTTCACAGCATGCATTAACACTGCTTTTATATTCACAACATTTGTGTCACAGCTGAGTATGACAAATCACACTAGAGACATGGGCCAACAAAAGCATGTTGCAGGCAGGAAAGTGAGTCTTGGAGTGTCAGCTGCTTCTTAAGGTTTCCCTGAAAAGCCAGGTGGAAGTTTTACTGATATTCACCAGGAATAAGGTGGGACCTTTCTAACTAGTTGTTACTGCAGTCCCCACACTTCCACTCCCTTATCCTAAAACTTTCAGACAGATGTAGCTCCATTACTATCAAGCAGCTAGGTTTAAAATTATGTAAATTAAGGAAAAAAATTCTTCGCTAGATGAAATAATATACTCAGCTTGTTATTATAATAATTTTTACAGTTATATATTTACATGGAAATTTTTATTAAAAATCATATAATAGCAGGTTTTTAAAATAAAAAATATAATTTTCAAAATTGTAGAATTTCCTAAACTGTTGTAGATTTAGCTGAAGTCTGACAATGCTTTAATAATTTGAATGTTTGAGGTGATGAGGATCGGAAAACTCAAAGGAACTTCTTTCTAGGGTGTTTCTGAACCTCAATTCCAACCTAGGAAGTAGTTTCCTGCATATATAAACCCTTATTTTCCAAATGATGTACAAAATATACATATGTATATATTTATATTTTGTATTCTTAGCAATATCATCAAATGGCCTCTTCATATGAAAGAATGGACACAAACACCATGCATGCAACAGCATGTCTTTGATATTATTTTACTGATTCCAAGCAGACAGTACTGACATATAAACATAGATATTTTTATGTGAGCTCACCCTCCACAGTTGATGTTCCACCACTCTGAATTATTATCTTTTTTAAAGTAAATCTCAGGAGAAAAAGGAATCTGAAAGAGCATCTGGCCAACACCAATTAGCATCTTCAAAAACCAGGAGAAGATTGCAGGACCCTCTCAGCAATTTTACATGATATCAAACTGAGGGGAGTGCTGCATATTCTGAAGAGCAGGCAGACCTTTTAAAGGGCCCTTGGTAAGCTGGAAATATGGAAGTAACAGCTATCAAATGCATGAAGATCAAGAAAGCCAAAAGCCAAGCCCTGAAACTTGGACTGGGACCCAATGGAATTCTGCAGAAAAGGACTCGAGTGCTTGCAAAGAAGAAATTAAATATAAGTCATCAGCATACACTTGCAGCCATAAATTAAGATAATACTGGGCTGTATCAGCAAGAACCAGCCAATGGGTCAAGGGAAGCAATTACTCTGCTCAGTGCTTGTGAGGCAACATCTGGAATACACTCTTCAGTTTTGAACACCTCAGTTCATGAGAGGGATGGCTATGCTGGGGGAAGGGCAGGGAAAAGCCACTGACCCAGCCAGGGAGCTGAGGAGAGACTGAGAGCAGCACATTGTCTCAGAAGAGAAGGCTGAGGGGAAATTCAATGGCCATCTTAAATTACAGGTAGATAAAAAACTTCAGTATGCAGCAAAAGGGCAGAAAGCAATGGGCACAAGACACATCAAGGGGAATCCCAGCTGTGGATAAGAAAAAATAT
The DNA here is from genome assembly GCF_008360975.1 of Lichenostomus cassidix. Taxonomy (NCBI): domain Eukaryota; kingdom Metazoa; phylum Chordata; class Aves; order Passeriformes; family Meliphagidae; genus Lichenostomus; species Lichenostomus cassidix. The sequence goes on from NC_139482.1 coordinate 92,522,557, forward strand.
TTTACTGAGGGTGTCAGGCACTAGCACAGGTTGCTCCAAAAATATTGTTGAATTTCCATCCTCAGAAATTTTTCAGAACTTGCCTAGACAAGGAAGTAATACAACTCTGAGGGTATCCCTGCCTTGAGAGGATGTCCAGAGGTTCCTTTAATTTGATTTACTCTAAGAGCCTATGGGTCATTAATAAAAAAGGTAAAATCATGTCTTATTCCAGCTAAAAGAATGTTTTCAAAAGAGTAAGTGTTCTTCCATTATTTCTTTAGTGGTTTACCACCTAAAGACATTTTAAGTAAATTTATAAAATTGTGGAAGCTACTAATTTTATTTAAGAATTTGCAGAATTGCACGATTTACCTTATGTACTTTGCACTAATTTAAATGCAACCTTCTGTATATTTCCAATTTTAAACTACATGATACCATGCTCCATCTACAACTTTTAAGAGAATGCTTTAAATCCCTCAACATTGTCTAGAGCTGCTTTATGGAACACAATCTTTTAAAACATGTGTATACACAGCACACTTAAAACTGTATCTCCATCTCAAAGTCTATGAAGTTAAGAAAACATACATACACATGCACATGCAGCACATGAAAAAAGCTTCCCTCAGAGACAAATCCTTATTTTGGTACAACTACATACAGGCTGTAAAAAACCCCTTATATAGTGCACACAAAAGTTCTGTGTATACAGTAAGGCAGCCAGATGAAGTGGAAAACCAGTCCATCCTTGCTCAGTAAGATACATTAAAACCAGATAAAGAGATAGAATTAACATTCCTCTCTGAAGCAATTGCTTCAAGTTGTGCACAACTTATTCCAGCTCCAAAGCAGAGCCCATCTTTACTTTGAAAAGAAAAAAGGCATTGTCAACACAATATGAAGTGAGAACAAAGCTTTCCTATGTGAAATTGTAGTAGTCCAGTATTTATTATCTGTAGGACAGAAAATTTATCCATTTTTCACTTTCATGGAGTAAGATGTCAGAAAGTTACCTGTCCACATCATCTTCTTGTACATTTTTATGCTCAGTAAATGAGAATACAGACATATAATCTCAACATTTTTATCCCTCAAATATCCATGAAAGGTCCAAGAGCTTTACTTGACAAAGCTAAGATGCAAAGGATCAGCTCAGGTTTCTTTCACATGAGTTTCGTAAACTTTGGCTACAAATGCAACTTCAGTACATTAAATACCAACTAGCTTTATCAAGATAAACCCAGGATAAAGCTCATTGTGCTTTTTCTTCTTGGTGTTTAGTTCACACAAAGGAAGAGCAAACATACAGGGCTTCTCGACATTCACACGTGGGTACAATTAGTAGAGGGTGGTGTATCTATCCGACTTTTATTTTCCTTAGCATCTTTCAGAGGTGACTCATTACCAATCTGGCATTTGAAGACCTGTTTGTAGGCTTTCCTAAAATTTTCAGATAGAAATGCATATATGATTGGGTTCACAGAAGAATTGCTGTAAGCCAGGCAGTGTGCAGTTACCCTGAAGAGAAAGGAGGCTTGAGTCAGTGGGAAAACTCCAAATTCAGCCCAGAGATGGATCACGTGATGAGGCAGCCAGGAGATGCCAAAAACCACCACCACCACCAACACAGTTTGTGCTGTCTGAGAAAAGGAAGGGAAAACACATATGTCTGATGAGCACTCAAAAAATCAGCTTTAAACTGCTTCAAAACTACTATTTGGGGGGAAAAAAAACCACAAAAAAGTATGCTGAGAGGGAACACACTGGAAAATTTGTTACTGATTTTACCCCATTACCTATATGGGCTTTATTTTCATAGTGAACTACTGCAAAGGAGAACCCCAGCCTTGGAAAATGTCACGCTAAAGAGCAAACACACAACTTTCCTCAAAGGTAAAGAATGATGCTCCTAACTCCCTACACAAAAGCTTAGCCTTTTCTGAAGGACTTAAGCCTGCTGTCAAATCATAACAACAGGGGTCTTTGGGAAATCTCATCCAGATCTAATGATCTATATTTTAGCACAGTGCACACGAATTTCTGATGAAAATTTCAAGAGCAATCCATTATACATGAAGGCAGCTGGTGGCCATAACTTTCTCAAGTTCCTACTGAAGGTGCAGGGGATTTTTTGAAAGTCTCTCCTTTATACACAGAATTTCCACAAGGAGAGTCATACAACAACTTTCTGGGATACAATTAGTGAAAAAAAAAAAAAAAGAGCAAGGACTTGAAATTTCTGGTCGTTGCACATTATCAAAACCAATCTGGAAATTAAAAGTTCACCACTAAACACTAAATTAAAAAATTGAACAAAAAGTATACTCAGTGCTGCTTCCACCCTCCACTTTCACTATTTGTGAGAGGATGAGCCATCAATTTCATTAGATCCATTCTGACAGCTGCAGAATCAGTTGGTACAGACCCTTCAGATACTGAAGGAATTCTGTCAAGGCACAGAGGAATTTGACTGTCAAAGTCTTCTTTAGCTTTCACTTACTTCAGAAACAGCAGTTAGTGCTTTGCAGTGGCCTAACTAATTAATAACTATTCCTCTGTCAAGTACCTTTTTCAACTAAATCTGTCTCCCAGTAAAAGTCTAATAATAATTCAAAAGCATATTATATTGTGGGCCATTATATTTACTATATTAACAGTTTATAACATATTTTGTCAGATAACTGAACTTCTTCTTCACAGCCAAAACTAACCCAGTGGCCTCAGTGTGATAAATATTTCAGCACAGAAAATATGTAGATTTTTTGCTAGCTTATTGAACTTCATTTATGCTTCTTGAACTGATTAATGCTCAGCAATAATTCAGGCTGACCTACCTAATGCAAAAGTATATATGTAAAGTGTTTTACAGAATCAGAGCCATAGTGCTTTTAATTCTAGGAATCAAAATCTATTGAGTAGGACATTTAAAAAAAAATAGAGAATGCATAAATAATAGAGTACTTATTCCTTGTTGAGTGCATGTATATCTCATTTACGTTGCAGACAGTCTGCATGGCCATATGAAAACTGTGATCAGATCAAATGAAAAGCTATAGCCTAAAGGGTTTTTCCTCCACATCCATAAAGAGAGAAGTTAGTCAAATGATTAATGTGGTCAAATCTGCTCAAAAATCACAACCACATTATATTAACTGACAAATTCTCTATATAAACACATCTTTCAAATATTGTTCTAAATCACAAAATTTATATTCTTCTTTAAAGACCTTTCATTATTTTATTTGCCTATGATTTACTTACTCTATATAGATTAAATATAGATTTATAAAGATTTATTTAATCTATGTCTTGAATGTAAGAGAAGAAAATGTGTGGAAAATCAACAGAATAATTGGAGAATAATTAAAAGTCTCTAATTAGACTCGTATTGGAAAGCACGATAAATTTCATTTTAAAGGTTCATCATATAACCTAGGAATTCTTTACTGAAACACTGCAAAATCAGCTAGTTAGAAAAAAATTAAAACCTCATGATTTACAAGCTGGGGGGAAATGCCTGTGAGAAAAAGAAAAAAAAAAAAAAAGAAAGGAAAAAAAAAAGAAAAAAAAAAAAAAGACAAAAAAAAAGACAGGTAGTCTACCTGTGCCTAAACTTCAGATGTTCCAAACTTCCAAATATGAGGATCTCAGGTAATGGCTTCATGCAATGTGATGGAAAACTTGGATTAGAAAAGATTCCAAACTACTAAATTCAGAGGGACACTGAATACTTCATTAAACACTTAATTTCAATTTCTTCTCTCTGTTACATCTTTAGCAACAAGCAATCTAATACCAAATTAGCTAAGCCATAAAACTGAAATGCAAACAAATGAGTATTAGTAGTTAATGAATGTAACATACCTTTTTCTTGGATGCTTCTGACTTCTTTGACATGTTTCTCAACTTCTTATGCAGATGATTAAGAACCTGAAAAGATTAATTTGCATCTCTTTATCACATTTCACCAATTTCCATTCAAACAAAATTCAAATGCCTAAGCCTTAGAGTACTCTCATGTTCTCCAGTACTGCATGATTTGCTCACAAGTGTCACTGAAGCAACTTACACATTTCAACCGTGCAGAGTAGGAAAACCAAGGGAATTACATTTCTGCATCTGTGTAAACCAATCAATATGAAGCAGACCACAACTGAATTCTTATATAAAAATTCAGATGTATTTCATATCAATTACATATCACAAATTAACAAGGAAACAGATGTAAACCTATCCTGCACATAGATTTAGCAATCTCCCTTCTTCCATAAAAAGTCAGACTGCTGGTTTAGAATGACCTTTACTGTGTGTAACCATAAAAAAAGTGTATGTTTTGAGTCAGAGCTTTTCTGAGTCACCTGCATAATTTGCTTTCTTCAGATGGATGCTTGATTATTATAATCAGAATGTTGGTGCTATTTGATCTTTGAAAGAAGCTTAGGCTTTCAAAAATAATTTATAATAAAATGAGGCATGACACACGAGGCATGACACGTGAGGCATGACCTTTATCAACAATGTGATGATACTTACCAGGCATCTTCCACTAGTAAATTTTAAAAATATGTCACAAAAAGGCTCATTATCCAAGAGCAGGGCCCAAACTTTAACATAATGATTTACATATAAAGTTTTGGATAATGGATGCATGGAGATCTGGAGGAGGGGAAAAGGGTCCAAATTCAGATTCTTTTCTATCATCTGGGGACATTTTCTCTGTTTTCTTTGGGATGCACAACTAACCACTACCAGGACAGACATAACTCAAGATGATCCAGAGACTTGATCCCACTCTGCCCTTTGAGTCTTAGAGACATATATATTGAATGAAAAGAAGTAAGATGGTATTTGTGAATAACCCTAGCTCCTCAGCAGATTCCATTTTTAGGCATCTACTCTTAGCTACCAGAGAACCACAAACAACAATACAAATGAGAAATTTCTTGTAACCACTTAATATTGTAAGTGCAGTTCATTTGCGCTTCTCTGTGCACTAACGTGACTCACCCTGTGTGCACTTCCTATTTGCAAACACTATCCAGGCCACTTCTGGGGCTAACCTGAGCTCAGAGAAAGCAGGAGAAAAAGAAATGAGCTTTTCCTGAGAAAGTCCCATCTTGTCTTCATTTCTTTCTTCTTCAGTATGAATCAGACCCAAAGGAAAGGACAGAACCCCAGCAGAAGACCAGGGAGATGAGTGTCTGGCTCAGACTTTTTATTCACCTGTCATCACCCTGTACAAACCAGCTGAATTGCTGAGTCCATCAGTGAAAAACATAAAACCAAAAAAAGGGCATGGGAAGAATCCAATTAAGTTCACTTCCCATCACTGCTGCTTCATCTTTCATGCTCCCTTCACATAACTTACCATGATGGGCTGTCTCTACTGGACCTTTGCGAATCCCATCACATGCCACCCAGTGACTGCTCTGTTCTGGGATTCTCCCTCACAGCCCAAAACCAAAGTCAAATAAACTCCTCCCAGAAATCAGAACTTCAAAATCTTAGATGCTGGAATTTCAAACATCTTTTCCTTCTGTTCTGCAATTTTTAGCACAAGTTTTTTGCATTGCATCTCTCTCCAGTTCAAAGAAAGATGCAATTGGCAAAACAGTCAGGTTGGATATTTGAGGGGGATGGGAGGTGGTGGTGGAGGGTTTTGTTGTCAATTTAGATTATAACCTTCAAATGAACCTTCTCAGCTTCCCCTCTTTCAGATTACATTCACATTTCATAAAATAAGTATTTGCAGTGAAAACATGTTGGCTCTATGTAGTATTGTACCAGACGGTGTGCAAACTAGTAGCAATAGAAATAGAAAAAATGCAATTGCTTTCCAACAGCAGTGGAACAGCTCTCAAAGACCTACACAGAATGCCATCGAGTACTAAAAAGAGCCATGTTTATGGACAAACACTACAAGGCAAACTGAAAACACTCTCCCCACTACCCTGTTCAAATTCCTCTCCTCTCCTCTCCTCTCCTCTCCTCTCCTCTCCTCTCCTCTCCTCTCCTCTCCTCTCCTCTCCTCTCCTCTCCTCTCCTCTCCTCTCCTCTCTCCTCAGCAATTGTGTAAGAGAGTGTAAGGAGACTTGTGGAATCATGGAAGTATAAGAAATAGTGGTCTGGTCCAGACTATATGAGCACAACTCCCACTCAAGACATTTGGGAGGCCCTTTGTTTTGCCTACAGACGATCCTTTTTTCTTTTTTTCTTTTTTCTTAATTTTGCCCCCTATTTTGAATTTTTTTTAATCATTCTTTTAAAAAATTATTTTTGCTATTCTTTTCCTCCAATTGTTCCATAAACTACATTCAAGATGGCTTGAGAGCCAGATGACTGAGGACTTTGACCAAATCAAGTTGAGAAAGAGATTTGTCCAAAATGGAAGTGAAGAAAATAACTTAAACCATCTGTGCCTATTCACATAAGTGTACCAAACATTGTGAAAGTTTGAAGTCTACACTATTAAAAACCATGTTTGCTGTCTGGCATTGCACTGACTACACCCTCGTGACCAACCATTGAAAATCACACAGAAGGAAAGCCTGCAGAAGGTAAGTAATGAACTGCTTATTTAACAGATAATGTAAGCATTACATTCTGAACCATCTTTGTAGTATGAACCTGATTTAAATTCAAGTGCCATTGCCTGCAATCCATGTTTTAAAGTAATGCTGCTACTTCTATTGTCACAAGAGATCCTTCATCCTCTTTCAATTAAGAGCATGTGACTAATGTGTCATACCTTTTATTTTTCCCTGTCTGTGCAGTTTAATAAAGTTTTCCCCTTGCTGCTCAGAAAAATTTAGGATATAATATCCAAAGCCAGATAACGTTATATTTTATGTTGAGGCTCTTGCTTTTTATGGCTTAGTTTTAACCAAGACTGTAAATCATACATGACATGAATTCAGAATGTTCAGAATGATAGATAAGAATGGAAACATTCTTAAGGCAAGACATATTTGTTTTAAAGAAAGCTTTTAACATTACACATCTATAAAAGGAAATGTTTGCTAATAATTAAAGGTGTCCAACCTAAACCTTTGATTGACAGAGGCCTGACTTTCAAGGACTGAATCCTTGAAAAACTGAGGTACCCAAAATTAGTTGTAACATTGCAAAATGCTGGCAGATCAACTGCTAGAAGCTGACTGGGAATCATTTATCACTTTACCCTTTAAGAACACATTAGTGAGCAAATGTTATAGCAGTGTTACAAAACACATACAAAAAGTCAGTATTCAGAAAAAGTACAGCAAGTAGAATGATAAGCAATAACCAAGTCAGAACTCAAGGTGTCTGTAAGTATGCTGTGCTGTGACTCAGCTGATCACTACATAATCACTGCTCCTCCCTCTGAAGTAGCAAGCTCCTTTTAAGAGTAGTTCTTGAAAGTGAGGCAACAAGAGCTGGCCTCCTATGGATTTGTGACTTCTTGACCGTGTTCCCAAAAAGATGTGTCTTCTCCATAGGTTGATGCTACGTAAGACCTCTTCCCTTATGGCTTGTCTGGTGTTTAACAGCTGAGTTAGAAGAGAGACCTCTTCTCCTTAGAGGGCATGACCTCATAAATCTCTGCCTGAAGACCATAGCACCTGAGATATTTTGGGAGGGCCCTGCTTTCAAATACCTGGTGTTACTTCAGCACTTCTATATACATTATAACAGCATTGTTATCCATGAGGAAAATACAAATCTCTGCTAATATGATATAAAAGCAAGTGAGAGAGAGGGAAAGAACTCGGCTCCCTATTAGAGTGCTTAAAAAATGAGACTTTAGAAACTGAAAGTTCAATTGCAATTTGTTTATGAAAGAACTGCCTTAAAGGAGTCTGGAAAAGGCAATATATTCAAATAGAGAAATGAGTCTCTTTTGTCTTAATTTACTGTATAAGAAGATTGCATTATTTCCCTGATCTGCAGTTCATGAAAACCAGTGAACTCTATAAGAAACTAATGCAGAGATTAATGTCTCCTGTGAAGACAGGCTGAGAGAGTTGGGGTTGCTCAGCCTGAGAAGAGGAAACTCTGGGGAGACCTTAGACCACTCTTCCATACATAAAGAGGGTCTGTGAGAGTGCTGGACCCTGTACAAGTGAATGATAGGACAAGGGGTCACAGTTTTAAGCTGAAGGAGGGTAGGTTTAGATTAGATATTTGGAAGAAATTCTTTACTATGAGGTTTGTGAAGTGCTAGAACAGGTTGCCCAGAGAAGCCCCATCCCTGAAACTGTTCAAGGCCAGGGGGTCCTGTGCAGCCTGGTCTAGTGGGAGGTGTCCCTGTCCATGGCAGGGAGGCTGGAACTAGATGATCTTTAAGGTCCTTTCCCATCCAAACCATTCCCTGATTCTATATTTATAGTATTTCTGAGGCTTTTACACAACAGCAATCCTCCAATCCTCTGTGCATTCAGAAGCCAAAATACTTCTTGTACAATATTTTAGTGAAATAAATAAAAGCTTGCAGTGAACAATATGCTTAAGATACACCAGAAAAGCAATGGCTTTGAGCAATCTAAAACTTCAGCTCTGACTTTCAACTACTATCGCCCTTCATTTCTCCCTCACCCTGCCCCATGTCCCAAAATATTGCTGTTGAAGATTTGTCAGTGGCTCCTAATGAGGGTAGGAATGACTCTTTACTTGCAGGGTACAAATACCTTCAACAACTTTGTACAAGTCATGGCATTTTTCAATTTCATTGACACTGATGGGAACACCAGCTACCCCTTAGGTATCTTCTAAAATTCGTTCCTTCAGGTCAGATCCTCCAGCCTGACACCATGGCAAGCAGGATAAAACATACAGGCTCAAAACATATCACAAAGCCAGGGTGAGATCCTGCCTTTAGGCACACGATTTTATTGTAACTTCAAGTGGCCTTGATTTCACGAACTTGTTCTTGGGCATGTTTTTCACAGGGAGTTGCTTTCTTTGGCTTGGGTGGTTTTTGTTGCTTTTTTTTTTTAACTACATATTCATACTAATACTGAGAGATTTACTTCTGTAGAGGTGCTTTGTAATTACACAGTGTGTTTTATTCACTATGCATGTATTTTGGTTAAGCATATTTGCTTTTTTCCTGCCTATACTGTGCAGGACTATGCTAATTTTGAAAGACTGCTTTTTAATCTTCTCTCATATAATTAGACTTTGGAGGCCAGTACTTTATGCTGAAACGGAAGATGCTTTGTCTTTGAAAAAGGAAAGAATTAGTAGCTGAAAGCTCCCTCTGCACACATTCTGTAACACTCTCTCTGCAATGTGTAATACTTTCTTCCAACTGAAGATCTGTCGCTACAGCTCAGTCATATTCACCACAGTAGATGAAATACCAGTGTATTCATTCAGGGAAAGCAGGATTCAGTTTATGTATGAAAACAAGTTTCTTCTTCATTTGCCATGAACAGCCATTTGGAAGTGTTGTCCTTTGTGTTCTGCATGCCTTGGTTTTATCAGAACTGGATGACATTATAATTTGCACATCAATTTGCACATCACAATTACCTGGTGTAATATATGTATAAAACTGAGCAGAACATAAAATTACTTGTTCAAATTAAATACTTCAGGTACATCTACTGAACTTGCCAGTTGAAAAACTGACTTCTCAACATTTATGCAGTTCTTATTTGCAAGAGCAGTCCTATTCTCTCAAATGTAAATCACCATTTAAGGAGAAATCCTGCAACTGAAGGCTGCTGGCACAGAAAGAGGAGGATCCATGCCTAACTCAGCAGGTAGCAACTGGTGCTCCAGATCCTGTTCAGCAGCGAGAAGAGGATCATACGGTGAAGGCTGCAGTTGTTACTCACAGAAAAATGTGACACTTTGCTTAAGCAGAAAAGTGCCTCAATACCCATATTCAGGCACACTTACTCATTGCTTTTTCCTGCCTTGGTCCTCATGCCCTGCTCCCCAGGATGACCTGCCTTTGCTGAAGTCAGAGGTAAATCTCTCATCAGCTTCAGCTGGGGCAAGACATGACACAACAGGGATGAGGCAGCACGACGCACATTTTACTCTTAACATGTTAACCAGGATCAGACTAAACAGGTCCTTGTGACATTTTTAAGTACACTTCACATTTTAAAGAGCCACAGTGTTTAATCTGAAGCCTGAACATCTTGTTGCTTTGTTGTACTTTATTGACTCAAACTCCTTGTACAGCATTGCAAGGAATGAAAAGAATTATGGTGACAGAGCTAGTAGCAGAGCACTGGGGCTACTTAGCATTCTGCCACAAGGAAATCTGACAGAGAGACCCCAGTAATTGCCACAACATCCCCCCACTCACCCCACGCAATCCCTGCTCTGACCTCTCTGTGCCACGGCACATACATTGTTCCCCCTCAGACACCCCTGAGCTTAAACACCTGCCCTCTCCCCTTGTGCAACAAACTCACCCCTGCTCCTTTTTCTCCCAACAGTGCCAAGTCCCTCCACATACCCAGAAATGGCCCTACAGCTCATGGACACCTTTTCCACCACTGTGTCCCCCCCACTCTTTTACATTTGCCCCACCTTGGCATAGCAGAAGGAGATGAGCAGCAGCGGGAGCAGATATCCGAAGACGAATGTGCAAACCACGTAGACCTTCTTGTGGCGTGGGTTGGGCCAGAGCTCCCAGCAGAAGGTCTGGTTGGTGGTCTCACGGTGGAAGATGCGCTGGTGGTGAGCCACAGGCGAGGCCATGGCGAAGGAGAGTGCCCAGATGAGCCCCACACCCAGCATTGCGTTGCGGGGAACGCGCAAGGCTGAGGAGCGCCGGGAGTGCACGATGGCCACGTAGCGGTCCACAGACATGGCCGAGAGCGTGAAGATGCTCACCAGCATGGAGATGGTGAAGAAGTAGTGGATGAACTTGCAGATGAAGGCGCCCAGCACCCAGGTGGGGAGCACGTAGACCGTGGACTGGAAGGGGATGCAGAAGAGCAGGTAGGCCAGGTCGGCGATGCTCAGGTTGAGGATGAAGATGTTGGTGGTGCTTCGGCGCTTGCCCGGCTTGCTCCTCGCCAGCACCGTGATCACCAGGGTGTTGCCCAACACGCCCAGGGCGAAGATCAAACCGAAGACGATCAAGGTGATGAAGTTCTCGATGCCGATGCCGAAGAGGGGTTTCCCCTCAGCCTCCGGCAGCCCGGAGAGGTTGAACTCCCCGCGGAGCGTCTCTGCCGTGGCTCGGGACAGGTTGACGGGCTCCGCCGCGGGTTCCCCGGGCTCCATCCTTCCCCCTGCGCGCCGGGCAAAGTTTCCGCGGGCGGAACGCGGAGCCGCCGCTTCCCGGCACCGCGAACCGCGGCGAGCCCGGGGCGGCAGCCCCACCAGCGCCGGGGGGCGCCGGGGAGGGGAGAGGAGGGCAGAGGTGCCGCCGCGCTGGGCGCAGCTTGCGCCGGCGGGAGCGGAGCGGGCTTGGCAGCCCCGCCGCCCCCCGCAGCAGCGCTCCGCCCGCCTCGGCCGCGGAGCCCCGAGCCCCGCTGTGCCCCCGCTGCGCCCCCGCCGCCGGGGAGGCGTTCCGGCCGCGCCCGTGCCCGCCCCGCCGAGCCCAGCCCAGCCGCGGAGCCGCTGCTTCGGCAGACTGAGCTCCCCGGGAGCGTCCCTTCGGTGAAAGGGGAGGTGGGGTTTTCTCGCCCTCTTTATTTCCCCCCACCGCCTTTTGTTCCCTCCCTCCAGCTGGCAGGTGCTCCCCCAGGGGGCAGCCGGAATCCCAGTCCCCTCCCAGAAAACTTCTCTCGGTGCCTCCGCTCCGGCGGAGGTTCAGCAGCTCTCAGCAGGGCTAGGCGGCGCTCGGCAGGTCCGGCTGGGCTTAAATGAACTCGCTAGGAAAGAGAGAAATAATGACGCGCCTGCGTGAACCCACCTCAACAGGTAGCCGGCAGCAGGAGTTGCTCCGCACTCAGCACCGCCTGTGCTCAGTGCTCTCACCTCCTTCACAGGTTTCCATTAATCAGTCCGTAGCTCGGACAAAAGGAGGCAGACATTGTCACGCCTTCCTATTAAAAAAACTAAAGCAAAGCAAAAAAAAATGACTAGGATGTCTAGCAGCTTTCCACTGCCAAATCACGACTCGGTGTTTGAGATCTCCGCCGCGGCAGGAGAGCATCCCTGCAGCCGGGCAGCCGCAGGCAGAGCTACACGGAGCCCAAACGGGAGCTCCTGGAAAGCCAGTGCTTTCTGAACGGGGCAGAATACAAAACTTCCTTCAGCACACGGATGCGGGTTCATGTGAATATTCTCATCCGCACATACACCTTGTGAAAGAAACAGATTTGCTTGAGGGTCCTTACCCATTGGTTTCCGAATTAGCAGTCAGTGAGCTACAGCTGGCGGCAGCAGTGACCAACGCAGCTGCCCAGATGTGCTGTTGGAGGCAGCGAGCTTTTGGTTGCCTATTTTACAGTCTGCAGTTTGACGGGGTTTTTTTCTACCTTTTTGCTACTTACATTGAAGCATCACAGCAGCTGCACATCAGCTGGCGGCAAAGTCATCGACTTCTGCAGATCTAGATTTTAATTAAACTAATGTATGGTCTGCTCCATTACATCCAACAAACACATCATGGGAGAGCACAATTCAGTTTATATAGATCTGAGAAACTTTTATTTGGATTGAGCTGGTTTCTACATCTGTTGTAACTCATTTAAGATGTTACAAATATTTCAAGCAAAAATTAGCTAGTAAGGATCCCTGAAAGATTTAGTTTTGGATTTTTTTCTAATGTGCATTCTTTATAATTTTGTTGACATGTTTGATTACTGTGCAAATCTACTAGTCTCTGTGTGTGCAAGGGATTTGAGAAAGAACACTGTTAAACATTTTTAGGAATACTAGATACCACGCACTTTTTGGAAGCACTCTAAGAATATTGTTAAAATGGGCAGAAGCCTATAGATTTTCCTAGTGTTGCTGATCCCTGTGTTTGCGTGTGAACTCCTTCATGTGGTGAGATGTTTTGCTTTTGAATCATGTCATGTTGCCAGACATCTCTCCTTTTCCAGGATGTCTGGAGTGCAGCCCTGGTTTTGATGAAGTCAATGCAGCTCTCCATCTGAAATGCTGCTGGTCTTCACCACTCACCCTTCTGTTTTCTTTCTCAAAATAATGTCTTTTGAACAGAATAGTCTGAAAGGTTAGACCTAAGGATATTAGCCTTAACAGAAAAGTTAGCAGGAAAAGTGGCTATAGAAACAAAATCAGTTTTAGGGGAAATCAACCTGAAAATCACATTAGTGATTTGGATGGGACAGTTGTCTATTGGTTTCCTTTGGATATTGACAGTTTTGTAGTTCAAGCTTTGCTTTTTTGCTACATATCTATTGTAAAGCATATAGTTCATATAAGACTCCCCTGAGCATTACGGGAAAAAAACCTCTAAAATCACAACTATATTGTGACTTTTCTGTCAGGTCTTAAGGCTCCAGCTTTTCCATGAGTGAAGAAAAGTTACCACACTGACAACACTCATGATTGCTGTTAAGATTGTTGTAAACAAACAGGTATTGGCATTTTAAACCACTGTTCTTCTTATCTAGACTGAGTCAAAATTTTCATGCAAAAGAAAGTTGAGATGGAAAAGCTGATATGAATTCAGTACAAATAAACATATAGTTAAATACACTAATTAGTTGAAAAACTGTGAGGAGGAGAAAAAGAAGCAGTAAAAATATTGCATTGCACTTTAAGAAAATAAATTTCATATCCTTGCAAAATGATCTCTTAGGTATGTGCCTCACACATTTCCTTGGATCTAGTTTTATTGAATCTAGTACTAAACAATTTTTGGCAGGAAAAGATCCACTAAAACTAAAATAGCCTATGAATTTCAGAAAGAGCAAAAAACTACATGCAGTGTTCTTCTGTCTGTGACTAGAATCCACAGTTGTCTTTACCAGATGATAACTCACCTCCAAAAATTTGCTTGGATCCAAAATATTCCATACCAATCACTGGAGAAAATATTAAGAAAAATGTCTAAAAGGAATGGGAACCTACCTGTTAAGTCTAGGCCTATGTCTTTACTCCTCAGTGGCTTAATACAGAAGATATTGCTGTAAAAACATACAAGGATGCCTTTCCTTTTCCTCACTCCATTGGTTGGGTATGTTATTTTTATATGGTTCTAATAATAAAAGTACTTGACTTACACTGGTACATTTTTTGCAGGAAGGAGAAATCCAGTTTTAATTGATTTAAAGTATTAATTACTACTAAGCTCTTTGTTCTTATTTAATGCAACTATGTATGTATAATAAACACATAATCAATATAATGTCAGTAAAATGCATTTATATTTTAAAATGAACATTTAATTAGCATCTCAGAAACAATAAACAATGCACTCTTTAGCTACTGTCCCACTTTTGATTACACTGAATAACCAAGGCACAAAAATTAGCATCTGATTATACAAATACATACATAGATATATATCTTTATGCATTTTATCCTTCCACAAGAATAAAATACTAGGACATACAACTTCTTCAGAGAAGAGTTTTACTAAAACTGTAAAACCGTTAATTTACTGTATAAATTCTTCTGGGGTCTTTTGGGAGGGTTTTCAGGCTATTTTATGTAGTGAAGTTAAAGCTGGAGTTGAGGTTCAGAGATATCAACTGGACCTCAGTGTCAATAAAGAGAAACCATTTAAAGTGTATTTCTATTAAAGCATATGAGTAGCCCCAACTTTTAGAAATCTTTTGGTAGCCCAGCCCTTAGCTGATTGACCAGTTTTCTTTGCTGCAAAAAATATCCTCCAGACTTGGTCATATTTTGTTTATAAAACACAAGACTGAAAACAGGTTTATTTTGAAGGCTGACTCTTTTAATTTATTTGTGAAACAAAATCAGATGCAACAGTCACATCAGTCATACCCTATTATTTTTCTTTTGACAAGTTCCTGGAGTAGAACTTTGCATTTTAAAGGCAGATGTGAACTTTAAACAAAATTTAAAAGCCAAATAAAAAAGTTCATAATTCATAACTAACCTTTGATTCACCTTCTATAAAGTTATTAGTATGGAAAAGTCAAGCATTTATAACCATTAACTCCCATTCTATCTCTATTCTTGGGAATAATGTAACCCTCAGGTCACAGTTGTCACTACATTCAGATTTCCACAGTGGAGAAGTGTCACCAATAAACCAAAGTTTATTGCTTCCTACTGACATTTAGAAAGAAGTAAACATCTGCCCATATACATTTGAGAGCCATTGTCATTCCATTCTTGAGTTTGTGCTAATTTTTTTTCTCCTAGTTCTCTATTCCAGTTCTTAAAATTCAGATCTAAAAAAGCCTTAAAATGCAGGCAATCAAAAGAAGTAAATTTGAAGTTAAGTTTCCAAAATCCTATTCATACTTTGTATACTATTTAGTGCTTTAAAGTAATATGTTTTAGGCTTAAAAATCGAACATAAAACCATGTATCCATACCTTTTTCAATGCCCAGAAGTTTTCTCTGTAAAGATGCCAAAAGCTAAACACCATGGTCTAACAACATGAATTTGCTTTCTAGTTGTTGAGGAGAGTTGCTTGTTTCATTTTCCTTGATTTGTGACAATTACCCCAAGGGATGCTTTTTAATGTTGGCTGCGGAAGCAACTTGCCTGTGCATAAAAACACAGCTGTGTTTTGTCTAAAACAGAATCAAGTGTATTTTGATGAACACTTGTAATACAATATAGCATAATAGATCAGGTCTTACTAAGCTCAGGAGAATCCAGCAGGTACCCAAGTCATGGGCACAGCATCTGCAGAAGTCTTTAAAATGGACACTTATTCTACCTTCAAACAGCTTTGTAAAATGTGCATCTGACTAGGGTGAGGTCACAGGGCTTAAGAAAGGCTTAAGTTCTGTAAAATTAGTGTCATGTTTCTGTATAGGAAAATATAAATACAGCTTCAAGAAGTTACCTGGGTCATGATATTGGGAATCATCAAAATTATGAAGCATGAAAGAGATCACAGCGGAAAGAAGCACCTCGGAAAGCGTGACTCCTGCTGACACAGGTGTGTGCTGCTGGTGAAGCAACCAGGAGTTTGCAGGTTGCTTTGTCTGGGGTCAGCTCCAGGCACAGGCAGAGGCAGTGAACATCTGATGGAAGGCAAAAGGCCAGGACCTCACTGTCCAGCCCTGGAGACTTTGGTCACCAGGACATTTCTTTGGGCAAAGGGAGAAAACAGGTGGGCAGTGCAGAGCGGATGGACACCTATCCCAGATGTTACTGCTGCCTCAACACTCTCCTCCACCCTGGCAGCAGCAGAAGCAGCAATCTTGGCTCCTTCAGACTCTCCACAGCTGCTCAGAAAGAGCTTGTGTGTCAGCAGCACTCTGGACTTGGCTTGACACCAGTCTGCCTTGCTCAGGAGAAGCAAAATCGGCTTTGTACACTTTACCAAGGAGCATGGAGGTGACTCCAAATACTGCTCTGAAGGAAAAAAATGTGAGTGGCTTGCCATTTTCCTAAAGGGATCATGTTTAAAAAAGTGTGTAAATCATAATTTTTATGTTTCTTGGAAGGCTGATTTTTTTTAATAGGGATACCTGTGTAAGCAGAGATTTATAGTGTCTAGGAAAATGGTAAAAATATACCTCTATAGGTGTACAAAGGCCTTGTGAAGATATAGTAAAGAAAAACAGGATTTTTGTAGACAAAAACTGATAGTTCAGCATTTCTTTTAATTTTGTATGTCAGACTATCATCATATAAATTGTGAGTCAGGAAACGAAAACCCTAAGGCAGATTTCATAGTCTTAATTAGAATTACTATTGGAATTACCAGCAGAACATGTCTGCTTTACACAATGTCTCCTATCCTCTAGTTAAATAGCCTGACAAAATTGGTTCCAGTTACAAAGTTCTGGGGATGACTAGAAGATTTTTTTTTTAAATAGGTTTGTATGCTGCCCATCATTTTACTACCATTAGTATTTAGGCTGCATCAGAATTCAAGGAAAGGAAAGTCTTGCAGAAGCCAATTTTCGGTGCTGCTGCCAGCTCTCTGGGTTTTAGTGAATCCTTTTCCCAACTCTTGCAATTTTTTCTTTTTTTCTGACAGAACATAAACCAGTTTTACTTTCAGGTAATTAGTGAAACATTCCATGGCAGTGGATGGAGGTAGCTGAAGCTTGGTTTTGTTTGAGCCAGACATTTCTTCCTTATTGGTTCTAGTAACTGCCTGAGTTGGTGCTTATTGATTCAGGCTCAGTTGTGCAGTGTTTTAATTTGCTCTGGGAGAGGGCTTCATTCAGAGTCCAGATCATTAAACTGATCCTATTTTCCATTTTTCTGACATTTCCTGGGAGATGTTATTACTCCAGTTTTGTCTGAAGCTCACCATAAATATAGATGAGGTTGCTTTCCCTTCCCTCATCTCCTAAGCCTTGCTGGGCATATGCAGAATATGGAAGAGAGTTCTGCTGGAGGAGTTCCTAAGATAACTGCCCTGCATCTCAGAGGGCAAACAGAAATTAGAAGGAAGAACAATTAATTATGGGTAACCAATCTTCATAAATACCTGTTTATCCTAAAAACCAGCACTGATGGAACCCCCACCACCTTTGTAGACACTCTGTTTCATTGCTCAGCTATCCATTACAACCAGAAGTCTCTGTTACTCTTCACTTACATTCCTAGTGCAGCCAATTAAGCATGTTCCTCTCTCACCTCTGAGCATGGAAAACAGTGCATTATCTCTTCTTTTGCAGACACCTTTCACTATTTGAGGACAAGCAGCCCTTGCTGGAGACAGTTCAGATTCACACATGTCCATCTGGTGGATGACCTTGAAGTAAAAATTTCATCCAATATATGAAGATTCCTATGCTTTACCTCCTGGAAGGAAAACAGCAGCGTGCCTTGATGTGCAATGATAACTTTTGGTGAATCCAGAGGATTATATAAGCTATCCTGAAGAAGCATTGAAAGTAGACTTCATGGTGGAGCATCCATACTTTGTGCCTTTACATATCCAACTTTTCTGTCAGTCCTGTGTGCATCCCAGTCCTTCGTGTCAACAGCTCAGCATGACAAGCTTTGTCTGGTTTTGGTCATCCAATCCCCTCATGACAATGTTTTTGAGGTGTTTTGGCCCAAGGAATCCTGGAGTAACCTGTGTAAATCAACTTGCAAATAGGGAGGTTACATGTTTAATTAACCATAGTGACAAACTGAGTATCAGAAGAGAAATTATTCCTGTATTTTCTTTGATATTATTAAGAAATTGATTTTGAGTTTTAGTTTGGTTTTGATGTGAAAAAGAAGACACACTAACTCGTTTTAACTTGACTGAATTATGGCTATGTCTCTACTTTTTTTTCCCTTTTAAAACAATTCCAGAAACCACCCTCTGAAATTTCTATTTTTTAATAAAAAGTACATTTTTTTGAGTTCTAATTAAGTTTGGTTTCCACTGATATCTCACAAGTAATTGTCAAGAAACAAATCAATCACAGCATCAGGTTAGTAGATTATAGAATTGGCATAACTTGAATGTGTCAATCTGTTTATATTTTTTTTAACAATTAGGTTAAAGTGAACGTTTTGGTTCACTGGGTTTGAAACCTGTGCCGGATGACATTTGGCTTAGCTGGAACCTTGTCAGTTTGTATCAATTTTGTGTCAGGACTTTGATATTTTATAAAAAGTTATTTACTAAAGAAATCTTCAGCCTATATTAACATAACAGTTTAAGAATTTAATGTGATAACATAAATTAAAATGCAAACTTTTAAATTTTGTTACAGTAGTCTGATTTAATGTTTTTAAGGAAAAGCTGAAACACTCAAGGGAAAAAGTATGGCCACAGAAACTAAGGAGTAAAACCACTTTTCAATTATTTTAGTCATATTTCTCATATTTTTTTTTCTACATTTCTATTAAAGACTTTTAAAAGAAAAAATATTCAAAAGATACATCTGGAGTGAATTAATAGGTCATTTTATCCATCTGAGAATTTTCAATGAACTGTTTCAGTTGTGAAAGGATGACTTTATTCATGAATATGTTCTTTTGCTATTCTTACTCAAAACTATCATGTCAAGACCACTATCCATCAGTTGTATCTATCAATTGTTTTCTGGAGATAGAATTAATTCTGATTTTTTCCATGTAGTAAAAATAATCAATAGATAAAACATGTCTTGTGAGATGCATAGAACCTGGAATAGTGTTGTTAGATCCTCAGCAGAGCTTATCTAAATTGAATTTAATGAAATTGAAGTACTTTAGGGATTTTGTTTCATGAGCTTACTGCATTTCTTCCTATTATTTTGTATTGCAATTTTTTCTAAGAGCGAGATGTTTGCAATTACACTATTTCTTTGCAACACCATAGGAAAATATATGTGTCAAATAGAGGCACGATATTGCATAGTAATGATTGAAGACAATGGGTTTGTGTTTATATAGTCTTAGGATAAATCTGTGCAAGGCTCTTATGGTGCACATTTCCCTATAAAAATTCTGAAAGAAAATTACAATTTTTGAAATTTTTACTCTGTTAGGCTATTGAAAAGAAACCAGGAAATATTCATTAAAACACCATGGAAAACCTGATGTAGACAAACTTGAATCAACCAATACCAAACTAACTCATGGCCGCTTGCACAGTCATATAAGTAGCTTATTTTTTCTATTTATTAGCCATCGCTAAAATAGAAAGACTTCACATCAAAAATTGTGTAATGCATTTCATATTTTCTTCAACAGTTTAGCTATATTTATGCAAAGTAAAGAATAACATACTATTGACAAGGACTTAAAAAGAAGCTGAAACACCTTCAAGGCATTCTATACAGTCATTACTTCAGAGAAATTACATTCATAAGTTTCTGTTGGTAAAACACAGCTTTGTGCTCATGCACACAACCTTCACTGACCATCATAAACTTCAAGAAGGAGACTGTACATCAGCAGATTGTATACCTGGGCAGGGATGCGTCACTAGCAATGATGAGTTGAGCTGCCTAAAGGTTTTCCACAGGTTTGTTCTAACAGTTGAAATTTACCTGAGACCATTTTTTAATGGATCCATTGAAGAGCAGGCAGCTTCTTAGTGTTGAAAACATGAGCATAAAAATATGTGTTTATCACTCAGCATCTGTTTTTCATTATCTCTGTACTTAGCTGTTTCTTGGAAATGAAATACATGTATTTAAACTGTAGGAAGTTCTGAAAAGGCAGTAACTGTTAGAAGCTTGACCTCAGTGAAAAATTGTTTTGTCTTAATTCTGTTCATCTGCAAAGGTGATCCAGATAAAATAGACTTGTTGGGCATATGACTTGTGATCGGGGGCAGTCTTGTCCAAACTTTCTTTTGTTTCTTCATATTTCAAATAATTCTGGTTTAATAAAAAAATTACCATATAAAATTAATAATTCTGTTACTCTAATTAAAACCAAAACAAAATAAAACAAAAAAAACCCAACCCAACTTCTTTTTCTCGTGCCTTTAGAGGAGACTTTTCATTATATTGATTATGGAAATATTTTTAGAAGTCTATAGTAATTGGCTGGATATCTGCTCAAAAGAGGGCTGTGTCTACTGGGATTTGATCCAGAAATTCTCCCATGCTAGTTTGCAATATCCTGGGGATCAAAAGAAAATCTGCATCCACACCTGAGGTAGGAGAAAATACTGCCAGCTAAGAGAAAGTATGACACATCCAGATTATTGGGGAATTTCGCCTGAGTAAAGAGAGATATTAAAAGCTGCTTACCTGAAATTTTAGATTTAGGTGTTTTATTTGGATCATTAGCATATTATCATTAGATAATATGGGTTATTATCCTGGTTAGTTTCATCTTCCATTTCTCACTTTTCAAACCTCAAAAGGATTTCAGGGGAAAAAGGAATGGTAACAGATTCTTCAAATACTTTTTTTAGCTCAGGAAGCATATTGTGATCCAGATTACACAAGCAGACTACGAAAAGCCTTATACTTTAACACACGGATAGTTTCTAAATTCCTGCTGGAGCAAGAAGTGGGAATTCAGCGGGTCTTTAACTCGTGGTTTTTATTGCGCGCTGTGGCCACCAGAGGGAGCTCTGCGCAGACGAACGGTGCTGAAAAGTGCCAAAGCGGAACCCGCGCTGGGAAAAACTGACGAAGGAAAACTGATCTCGCCTTTCTGCTGCTGTGCTCGAAGCTGCTGCACTAGCTGGTGTTTCCATCTATTTCGGTAATGAGGTCTGTATGGCTGAATGGTTTCCCTGACTGAAATCCTGCAATGAAGACAATGAAGACTAAGTGATGCATCTGTATTTCTTTAAACCATACGTAGAGATTATTTTTTTTCAATTAAGTTGTTAGTGGGGATTTCTGCACACAGTAGCTGAAGTGCTTAAAAAAAATCTAAATTGCCCTAAACTCTCGTAAGGGCTGTATTTAATTCACCAAACTAAACAAAATAAAGACATTAGATTTAAAGACTCGAAAATACAATTTCTTCTTTCAGTACTGATAATAAGTCTGCGATATCACTGTGGTAACTGGAAAAACCAAGGTAGCACAGCTGTGTAAATGGAATTAGAACATTCATATTCTTTCTGAATATAATTTTTGAGGTTAAAAATGGTTCAATGTCAAAACCAGTTAATGTATGGAATGGCATAACTGCAAAAAGTTTTAGTTCAGACATGTCCTTCTCAGTAATTTCTTTAGTTACTTGAATTTTAGAATAAAGATTACACTGAATAAACTTGCAGACACTGTTGTTGTCAACACATTCAATAGCAAGCTTAGAAACCAAAAGGATCTGAGAAAAACTGAACACCAATGGCACTTCCTTTGGGGCAGAATAGCATCTACACACATTCAAGTGAGGAGCACCAGGTGAGGCAGAGGTGCTGCAGAAAAAGATCTCGGGGCTTTAGTGGATTTTAGGCTGGACCATGGCTGAACGACATGATGTTATAACAAAAAGGGCAAATGCATACTGGGAAATAAAACCAAAACTGTCCTAAAATGCTTGGCTGAAACAGAACAAGATGTTATTTAATTTTACAGCGCACTTTGTGAACTACTGAAAATAAGTTAATAGAAGAAATTAATTTCTGGGAACCCACTAGCTGATTGACTTAATGGGAAGCAGAAGCTGTTTTATATGGCTGGGGTCACATGCATTTAAAATAAAGTTTAGGTAACAAATTTTAAGTGGTTGCTAATAGTGAAATGTTTACTAAAACAAGGATAAAAATAATTTGACTTTTGAAGGCACTTAAAAAAACCACCAGAACTAAATTTAGAATCTGAAGTCTTAAAATTTTCATCAGTGCATGTGGACAACTCTGTTTTGAAAACAGTTAGGATTCGAATGTTTTTAATGGGATATACGTTTCTAAATTTAAATGGCAGTTAAACACTGTATTTTTTTTAGCCTTTTCTCATAGTAATAGATGAAATATGTTATTATAATTGGAATGAATGCTCCTTGTAGGAGGTGATTTCCTAAGATGACAGTCTAAAGAATTCAGCAATACCACAGGCAGGTCCAGATCCTTCTGTGTAAGGACATGGGTTCACTTTCCAGCAAGACGAGTTTTAACACCTCCTCATAAAATTAGTGCTGGCCCTTTCTGTATTTTTAAGCAGTATAAAGTGAATCAAGTTTTTCAACTTCTAATACTTGTAAGGAAAAATGAGAACTGTCTAACTTTCTTACTGCACTAATTGTGGAAATTGCACAAAAAATAATTTTGTTTTTCTTGTTTCAGTCATTTATAGTTGCATTCTGACTGTGGTATTATTAAATAATATTTTAATTGCATAGTAACTCATCAGTAAATCAGCATTCTAGACCACTGATTTGAGAATTTGAATACAATACATTTAACATCAGATCAAGTACTATTTTAATTGTAGATGTAGCTAATGCAGTGAAAATACCCCACAAGAGCATCCAGTGATTAATGAATGGATGGGATGTGTTGGCCTTTTGACTGCTACTCAATAGCTGGACTCCATAAAACTTGCATGACATGGGAAATATTGCAATTATCAGAAGAATCATACTTGCTTCCTCTCAGAGGTCAAAGTTGGCTTTCTTGTGGTACTGTGTCCTCAGTGCCCAACATCTGATAGAACATTTACACCTTATCCTCTGAAATGTACTGTAAAGGAACAATATACAGTGTTACCTGTGTGGTAGCTTCTCTGTGGCAATTTCTCTGTGTGATAATGGGTTCTGAATAATGAGTAACATGCTGAAACAAGCCTCAGAAATTTTGGGCAGAAACCCAGCTCCTGTTTGCTAAGCCTCCCACTCTCTGTGTTACGGTACAGCCTCTCTGATTCACAACTTGTTTTGCAATATGACAATCTCCAGTCATGAAGGATGGCAGATTGTCACGGGAGCAGAAGGGAATGAGTGTTTCTCTGTGGTTGGAGTTTCTGCACTTCCACTAAAAAATAGGAGGAAATTGTAGGAATTCCCTTTGTTTGAAGTTGCTGTTCCTGACCAGATTTTTAAAAAGGACAGAAAAGAGAAAGACAGCCCATTTTACATTTTAGCACTATTGATTGATTCTTCAGCTTTGATATTTGTAAACCAAAAAAAGAAACCAGCTATCTCTGGGAAAAGCTTACAGCTGGAAGACTAGGTCTGAGAGCTGTAGACTCAGTTTTTTCCATGACCATTTTTAATGCTATATACTGAGCAAGTATCAGATTTAATTTATTTTCCCTCGCTTGCCATTAGTAAATTCCCAGGGAGTTTTTCATTGTTGCTTGGGTACATTACTGGCCAGAGATGTATGAATACCTAATGAGAAACCAGTCCCAATATAATTCTCCTTTCTGGACCTGATGGCCACAGGTGAAGTGAACCGTGTATCCCTTTGCTCATGTTTGTGTCTTATCATCTCTCTAAAAACAACCAAGCAACAGGAATTGTTTTCTTATCTGTTCCACAAAGTGAAAGTGAGTCAATTAGTGACAAGAATAGAAACCTTGTACTCTAATTCAAACATGCAGCTGTTTGATCTTCCTAAACAATTGCCTCTTACCATCAATTTGGGAAATTCTTCTGGGTTTTATTTGTCCTTAACCAAAAAAATATCCTTCAGCTTTTAAATAATGCTAATATTCCTAACATTTGACAAGTGTCCATGATCAAACAGTACCTAATTATGTCATATGTTTAAAGGAAATGCAAAACCAGCTGCTACTAAGACAACCATATGGAAAATGCCTGTAAGTAGCTATATGGCTTCTGTAGATAGGAGTATCATAGGATATATTACTGATTTTTTTAGGACTAGCAGAATAGCTAATCATGTGCTTAAGTGGTAGTACAACCAAAACGACTAAAGACATTTTGTTAAAGCATTCCTAGATCTAAAGCCAGATAACCAGTTCTTAAGATCAAAAGGTTTTAATTCTCCTTTTTCTTCCCTTCCTAACAATTTACTATAAATAGGATGCTATTGCTGCCATAAAAAAAGAAAAAAAATTCCTTTCAATCAGTCCACTTTTATCACTAATGACAGTTAAACCACTGGAACTGGAGTTCTTGTCTGCTTGGGAAGATTTATAAAAGAGCACTTGCTACCTTTCATGATTGGAAAAGCAAAAGCATTACCTCCCACTCCAAGATGAAGATTGAGCTGAGGTCAATTCTTACAGCAGAGAGCATTAGTTGCCTGCATTGTATATGACATTATGACCTGCCAGAGAAATAAAAAAAAAAAAAAGGGAAAAAAGGAAAGAAAAAAAGGAATAGAAAAAAGCAGAACATAAAAATTAGAAGTGGGAGAGACCAGAGGACAGCTCCCTGATGACAGCTGTGCACTCGCTGCCTGAAATCTTTCAGCCTAGGGAAAATTTATGGTTGAATTACATATTTAGTACAATACAAATCCCTTCAATAATGCTGTCTTGTGGGAGATCTTCAAACACAAACATGAAATGGCAATACAATAAACGTGGTTTAAATTTTAACTCAAGGACCATACAAACAACAGAAAATAAGCTTGTAAGGAAACAACTAGCATCTCAAAAATAATTTTAAAGGAAATTAGACAAAAATTTATTAATGGAGTGATCTCTAGTTTATCAATTATCTTGAACTATTTTGTAAGGTCCTGACAGGGGATATTGCCTGTATAAATAAAGCATTATTACTGCAAAAGAGAAAATTTAATTCTGCAGTATTGAAGTCAAAGGAAAAGTTTACCATCAGGTAGCTTGGAAAAAGACTCAGATGCCAAATTTGGTTTATCATGGTTTCCACTTTTTCTGTGAATAAGCTTAAATTATAATAGATAGGGAATGATGTTTAGTAGGACTGGTAAAGCTGATTATTTTGTAGCAAGGGATTTTTATACTTGAGCTACCAACTTTATGCTCAAACTCATGGTGTGTTGATCAAGAAAATCATAGTGTAATGAGATGTAATTTCCTGGGAAAATTCTAATTTTAGAGTAATATTTCCGTAAATATCTGTTTCTTTAGGGATTTCCTTCACTAGTATAAAGAAAATTGATATGCTGCTTCTCTGGGATAAAGTTTTTCTAAGCACTTATTACTCAAAAGAGATCATGTCTGTATTGAAAGAGAAGCATCATTGATTATTATTTCAAAGGCAACATTAAATCTTATGAAAAAGCAGCAAGAACTCTAAAAGGATGAAGGAAATTGCTTTACATTATTTATCCTATAATGATATTAAAAACTTCACTGGTATTAATTATTTGGTATAATGCAGGGATGCATGGAGAGGCAGCAGTAAGATCTGCAAGAGCAGCAGATGAAATGAGGCTGTGAGCTGCAACACCAGAGGCATGAGAAGCTGAGTTTAGAGGTGTTAAGCACCCACAGTGACATCTCCCTCTTTGGATTCTTCACATTACTTAAACTGCCATGATCAGGATCAAATCCCTGTACTGTCAAGACAAGATCCTTTCCATTTGAAGAACCCACCTGCTTCCACATCAGTGGAACCTGCTGAACTAAAAGCCAAACTAGTCATTAAAACTTGTGTTAGAAACATTCATTCCTATCACAAACTATGCTAAGAATAGTTTTAATAACTTTTTTATTTACAAGATTTATTAGATTTAACACTGAGTCTAAGAAATACCCCACAATTAATGTGTCTTGGTTCGACTGTCTCCTGAGCTTGTGCATTCTCATTTGAGAATTAGAATCAACTTTTATACAAAGCTATGCTAAATGATACTGAATTCTTACAGGTTCAGGTCAGTGCAGAAATAGTTGAAGGATAAAATTACCTTTCTTGATTAATCATCTTTAACTGACATGGGGAAATGCCTGTTATTTTTCACCATGAATTAAAAGACAGATGATCACTGAAGGGCTTCTCCTTTTAAATGTATTTTTTAAGGACTAAGTATTCCCTACTTTTCATGCCGACCATACTATAAAATATTTCACTCTAAGACATTTAAATTCAAATTTGCTGTCTAGATTCAGATTTCAGATTTTTCTCACACACACACCAAGAAAGAAATAGTCATTAATTTGAACAGAATTGGAGGTACAGATCCATACAGAATAGTTAAATCTCTGCAAATGAACTGGCTTCTGTATTTATTTTAAAGGCTAATTATCCCTTGAATTACAACGAGGAGGTAATCTGCTGGAAGGGCAAAACAGTGAGTTTAAACATAATAAAAAATTTGATAAAGAATTATGGACAAAGAACAATCCCTGAATTAGTGGAAGGTAGTGTATCCAAATAGCTTTGGATAAGGTAATTTCCCTTAGAGTTACCAGTGCTGTTCATCCACAGATTTAAACCTGCATAAATTAGGCTCTGGAGATTTATTCCCAATAAATCTTGCCTAAATTCTCATCAAGGACAGAAGTGAAGGACACGGAAAACAGATAAATTAGGGCTGAATGAGAGGAAACTCAAGGATTCACTCAGGCCATATCTACATATTAAGGCTATATCTAGCATACTAATTTTGTTAAGGAGTGTGTTTTTGAAGCAAATCCCCAGCTGACACTTGTTCCTGTAATTCAGTTCTTCCCACTCAGGCTGAGCCTCAAGGCTGCCTTACAGCTGCAGCTGAGCTGGGGATATGATACCCTCCAGAGTATGCATCAAGTGCTGCAGCAGCAGGTGGATTCTAGTGCCTCAAGCAGACTGAGTGGGGTTAGGGTAAAACAGCTGGAAATGTGTTTATTGTGGAGTTTGGGTTCCCAGCATCAACTGTGTGGTTTGACCAACCAGCTCCCCTTGTGCAGTGCTACTTGGTCCCATAACAGCAAAAATGCAGCTCTTGCCTGAAGGCAGGATGAAAATCATCTCTTAAGAACAGTAATCACAGGTTAAATAATTTGCTGAATTTGGGCCAAAGTCAGTCCTTTATAGTAAATGTGGGTATGTTTTATACTAAGCAGATTAATTGGAAGAGGTTTTGTTGCTGTGCTTGGTGTGAACAAGAATTAAGTCAGTCACTTAGCAGCAGCTGTTTACAGCTGACATTTCAGTGGCCTGGCTATCCCTTCTCAATGGGTTTGCTTGGGGTGATGAGAGTTACACTTGGCAGTGGATCTGCCCTGGTATCTCCTTTACTGAGAGTAATGGCAAATAGTGAAAAAACATTGGAAAAACAAAGAAGTATTTGCACAAATAATTTGTAACTTCCATATTCAGTTGATGACACTGTTATTTGAAATAATAATAATAATAGTAATAATAATAGATAGCCACATTAAACCATTCTAGTCTTTAATAATAAATTCAGTTGCATAATAGTAATCTTAGTGACTGGAAGTGGTGTTTAGAAGGGAATTCATAAGAGCAACAGATTTGAACAGTACTTGACTGAGTCTTTTTATTAATCATCCTTCAAATTGGCTTAAGAGTATGCCAAAGAAATACATCTCAATGGGAAATAATGGTCTTTAACTTCTTGCATTGCTAGATTTGCTTTTATTAAATAGCTGTTACAAGTCAGAGCCTTTTATATTGAACTTTATTAATCACATAAATATAGTTATATTAATAAATGGAGACACTGGTGTTGGCTGAGATAGAGTTCATTTTCTTCTTGCCCGGTGGTACAGTGCCACATTCTGGATTTAGACCGATAATAATGTTGATAACATGCTCATGTTTTGGTTGTTGCTACGTGGTGCTTGCCTTAAGTCAAGGACTTTTCAGTGTCCCCTGCTCGGCCAGTGAGCAGGTGCACAAGGAGCTGGTGGGGAGCACAGCCAGGACAGCTGATCCAAACTGGGCAAAGAACCACAGAATGTTATTTCAGTCCATAAACTGGGGGAAGTTGGTCAGGTCCTGCTAATCGCTGCTCAGGAATGGGCTGGGCATTGGTCAGTGAGTGGTAAGCAATTGAGCTGTGCATCAGTTGTTTCTCTTGGGTTTTATTACTCTGCCTCTCTCCTTTTAATTAAAAATAGTATGATTATTGTTATTATTCAAGTAAGTGTTATTAGTGTATTTGAGTTCATTTCAGTCATTGAACTGTTATCTCATCCCACGAGGTTTACTTTTTTTCCCCAGTTCTCCTCCCCATAGGGGGTGGAGGAATACTTAGAGACTGATTGAGGTTAAATCACAACAATATGATTTACTTCAAACTCATAATGGCTTGCAGTAACCTTTGTTCTCTGAAAATTAATAATCAGCTGAAGCTGTGGGTTTGCTTGTTAAAAAATGTCCAATATTTTCTCTCTTTCTTTCACACGAAACATACAAATGCTGTAAAGATGTTTCCAAATAACAAACAAAATTGAAAATTATCCTAATTAATTTCTTTGCCAGCTACATATAAAGAAAAACAGGTCCAGAAAGGACCTTCTAGGTCAGTGAATTGCAGGCAAGCACTGTAGAAAGAGGAGGTACAGTCCACTCAGTGTCATGGAACAGCAGGAATTCCATCATTATTATTGAAGCACTGCTTCAAGAATTGGAGAACATCCAATTTTATTTGCCTTTTGATTAGTCCCTTGTTCTATGAGAATGGTGATTTAAAAAAATCCCAACACACTTTTAATCTTAGAGAGCACCTAAAGAATATAAATAGGATATGTTAAATCAGTTCTACCTAAACTTTGACATTTCTCGTTTCATATGGTTATTTTCCTTACTGGTGTTTTGTGGGTGGGGAGCTGTTTCTGTATATTTTTGAGTCCAGGGAAACAGAAAGGTTTCAGATCACATTAGGCATTATGACAAAAATATCTTAGTAAGTTTTTAGACAGTATAAAATCAAATAAATATAAAAAGAACTTTAAAAAATAAATCTGAGTAACCAAAAACCATAGAGGTCTGGCTGGATTTCCAAGATTCTTATCCAGAACTCAATCCCCAAGTGAAACATTCACTGAATACTTAACCTTACTTGTCAGCTGCTCACCAGGCTAGACATGGCCTGTTTAATTTCCCAATTAATCAATAAAGATATTCTGTATTTTTATGACTTTAGTTTTAAGAACATGAGACTTGAGAATGAAAATTTCATCAGTTCAGGCACCCAATCTCCTATTTGCAAGGTTCTCTTTCACATGATTTTTCAAATTCTCACATCAAGTTGACTTTCCTTCTCAAGGATTTTAAACACTGACCATGAGGGGCATTCTTTGGAGCTGCACATAGGGCACAAATCAGCAGCAAAGGATGCCATTCTTTATATACCACCTCATTACTCATATGAGTCAGTCTAACAGGTAAAATGGGTTAAAAAAACAAACTCTTTCCAGACATTTCTTTCAAAGAGCTTCCCAGTAATTTCTATGAATGGGGGTCTTGCCCTGGAGTACACTCACATGTACAAGTCTATGTTCTGCTGCTCATTCTATTTATTTTATAGGAATCAGTCATTAAAAATAAGATCACCAGATAAAGCTGCTTTAAAGCTCTTGCTGACTTGCTCACCTTGGCAGAAAAATACGGAAAGCAAATTCTGATGAAGATCTACACTTACTTATGAGATCGATATACACTGATGAAATTTTAATGATAAGGCATTTTTTTAATGCTCAGAAATGACCTGATTTATGATGTGCCTTCACTCAGAAATCTAAGCTCCACAAGTAAACAGCAATGATGAATACAAGTACTCTGAAATGGCCTCCAGAGGTCAACTCTCTCTGCTGACTACCAAGGAAAACTAGACTGCCCAGCCATGTCAGAGCTCTGCAGCACCTGATGGAATGAGCCGTACTGAGAAGTACAAACATAAATAGAAATAAGAGCCTCTCAAGATCCCATAGGTTAAAACCACTGATCAACCCAATTGCTCTCACATATGTCAAAAGGCAGTGACAGTTTCTTGTAAACACACAGTCTACTGGAAAGATGACACACAAGTTATAATTAGAGCATGTTACATGGATAGATTCCAGACTACTTACCTACTCCGTGTGCTTGCCTCCCGTAATGTGATGTCTGAAAATTAATGGAGCTATCTTTGAGATGAGTCTTTTTAGGTTATTTACCAGAAAAATATATTTCTGTAGGACAACTCCAAAGTCATCACTTTATACAACCGTGAGAACTCAGTTTTTCTGTCAGTGTGAATGTGAAAGGAATTGTCTTTACATTTTTTCAGTCTGACTCTGTAGAGCTATGTGGAGGTGTGTGGAAGATATTTCACAAAAGCTACGGTAAAGTGTTTGGAGCATTAACACAAAACTGGTAAAAATTCCTGCAAAAAACCTCGTGATTAGCTCATCTATTTTTTTTCCCTTAATCATGCATTATCTACTTTATTCAAGCAAAACATTTGTGTGTGTAAACATTGCTGCATGGGTGTCTAACACCAGTGTTTGCTTGTGGTTTGCTTGCCAATTCATCGACTGAGGCCCTGTGAGCAGATGTGTGATTGCTACTTGTGAGTTCAGTGCTTTCAGCAGCAGTTTGCAGAAGATACTGGAATTATTTCTTCTTCATATTAGTACTGTCTTCTAGCACCACTGGCTTTCACCTGGCTTTTTAGCTGGCTTTCACCTACCTAACTGAAAGCAAAATTGGACCAAAGGTGGCATTTTGATGACATTCTTCCTCATCATGCCATCTTCTCAGATTGTAAAGGGTTAAGTTTTTTAAGGGCTCATACCTAATTTGCCTCTGCTGCTTCCAGTTTAAAGAATTTTTCATGCACATGAATTATAGCAGCAGCAACAGTTCCAGCTGCAACACAACGAGTTTCAGTTTGATCTCATCTTGATAATTACTTTCACCCTGTCTTTTTTGTTGGGATGTAATTGCATTATTAATATGCTGATGCTGATCCCTTGCACTGCCTACTGGGCTGCCTTCTCTCCTCACACAGGATTTATTTTAAAATCAGTGTGTTCCCCTCACTGATACCCTGTGAGGAAAAGACAAATTTCTTATTTGAAACACAAATTCAGTGGTGATGCTAACACACCCAGTGGTTTAGGTGCACTGCAGAAAACTGTGGCACCAGTGAGCTAATTCCTCAAAGAAGCTCCATAAGCAGGAGTAGTTGTTCTCCTAAAACAGAACACTTGTTCTTCTCAAACTTTTGTCTCCATTTGTTAAGCTTTAATAATAACTCAACTGAGGCAAAGGTCATCGTTGCTTTTTGGTGTTTTGGTTATTTTTTTTGAGTAAGCTCCTTCTCCTTGCATAAATGGGCTCACAGATTTGCATGCATACGTTGCTCAGCATAAAAAAAGCCAGCAGTCCAGCATAGGATTGTAGGTTCTGGAATCTAAACCTAACAATAAATGTTAATTCCAAAGGTAAATTCAAAAGAATTTGAAAATACAACACATCTGTGGTGTCTGAAGTTTTGTGAATCTGTTATAATCAAAGCACTTGTGGCTGCCTTCTTGCTAGAAGTGGTCTGTCAAGATCTGTCAAGACAGCTCTTGATATGTTTGCATGGTAGTGAGTGATTTGAAAACCAGGCACTTGGAAAGGATATTTTTTAGAGATATAATTGACTTTCTTTTGTAATCTTTGAAGAGGGCACTTAAAAAAAATGCATAACCATTGAGGAAATACTAATTACACCTAGGAATGTCTATGTAGTTTGGAATCTTGGTTCCTTTTAAATCCTGCTGACCTCCAAGTAAGTGATTGCACTGACTGTAGTGGGGTCTTGGGTCAGTTATTTGAGGAAGCATCTTCCCCTTCCCTCTCAGTGTCATAATACAGCACTCAGCAGTCCTGATTACCTCTCTGTAAGCAGAGAGCTGCTTACACAGAACCACTTGTTCCATCAAGCAGGGTGCTCTTGGCAGCACATTCCAACTAGGAGTACTTTAATTTACTAGAAGTCTTTTGCTCTGAGTTTCTTAATCTCTTAATTTCGCTGGTGAACTGCATGGGGGAGTGTGGGAGGTATACTTAAAACAATTTTACTGAGCCTGTTGTAAAAAGGTTCTTTATGGAGCAGGGAGAGAAGAGGGAAGGGAAAAGAGGAAGAGGAAGAGGAAAGGAAAAAGAAGGTTGGAGAGAGAACTTATAAGCATCAGTTCACTGCATTCAAAGTTGGTCACTATGAGCCCTCTCTTAAATCTTACTCCCTGTGGAGATATATGATTTGATTGATCTGAAAAACCTGTAATCACTTATTGAGCTAATATTGTTTAAGAAATGTTCATTATATGAGTTATTTCTGCTCTGAGTTATAGATACCAAAAATGTCCCTTTCTGGCTATGATTTTCAAAGTGTGATGCTTTCTACAGTGATTCATTAAAGTAAATTTCTTTGCATATCTAAAGAAGGAAATTCAAAAGACATAGCTTACATATCCTGTCACCAGATATTTTTAGAGTTCTGTATATCTTAGTTATCTCCTAGAGACATGAAAAAGACATGATAGCATTTTTTTGCTATTTACTTAGTTGAATATTCTTGCATATCTTGCATGATTAAGAATTGGACAGCACTTTTGAAGAAGTTTTGTACAATTATTCATAGGAGATAAGGTCATTATCTTCATAGCCACCTGA
This sequence comes from Lichenostomus cassidix, assembly GCF_008360975.1. Taxonomy (NCBI): domain Eukaryota; kingdom Metazoa; phylum Chordata; class Aves; order Passeriformes; family Meliphagidae; genus Lichenostomus; species Lichenostomus cassidix. The sequence continues at coordinate 92,555,471 of NC_139482.1, forward strand.
AAAAAAAAAGTGATAGTGCATTTCTCCTTTATTAACTATCCATTTCTCTAAAATCTCAATGATGGTAAAAAACACTTTTGTATGATTTAGATAAAAAAGACCTGCTGAGCAAATCTTGCCCTCTAGGGAGAGGCTAAGCTATTAAAGTCAGCATAACTATTTTCCCCCACACCTGAGTATTGGGGCCCCTGTTAGCTGATACTGGAAATGTGCCATCCTTGGCTAGACATGCAAAAGAGGGGTTTGTAGAAAGAAGTAGCCTAGCTTCTAGAGACAGAGGAGAAGCGACTATTGATTTTCCTTGTGAGCCTTTCTAAGATTTATTTCAGGACCAGCAGAAGCATCCCTAGTGAGAGGGAGAGGAAGACGGAGCTCCTAGCAGGAGCTGTAGTGATGGCCACTATTAAAGCATGAGAATGAAATGGTTTAAATAGATAGGCAGTGAATTTCAGGGGATTTTGTCAGGTTTCCTTCTAGAAATTCAGGAAAATAATCCTTTGTTGATACTGTTTAATTGGCAGAACTATTCCAAAGAGGTTTATTTTTAACCAAATACAGTTCTCTTGTTTGCACACTCACACAAATCCTGTGCATTTGTCGACACTGAACCGTTCTCTGAGCCTTTACAACAAATGACGAAGCATGCAATTTTTTATGCAACGGGGTATTTTAATCCTTATTTGCTGACAGGAGTAAGCTGTCAGAATAAAATAATCTGAACACTCAGCACGTTGAAAAAGGTCCCCAAACCAATTTGACATCAATGTGTTCTTTACCTGGTAATTTCAGATGTGTCTTGTTTTTACAACATGATGAAGGAGCACTCTTACAGATGTGGTTGTCTACAGCTTGGCCACTTTGGAGTCAGTTCTGGTTTGCATCTCAGAACTCCAAGGGCCACATGACTGCTTTATTTTCTCTTGAAGTCAGAGCTGGCTCAAGCGTTAACTCCAGATCAATAGGCTATGTGAACAGCTGCAGGTCTGATAGATAGATAGATAGATGATAGATAGATAGATAGATAGATAGATAGATAGAATATCTAAACTTATTGTCTAATAAAGTATCCTGTGTCTTCAAAAGACTTTGAGATGGAAAGCTGTATTTCCTCCTACTGTTTTGTCTATCTCAGTTTGAAACCCGACTCATATTTTTATCTATGTGAGACTCTTCAAACATTCTTCAAGTATACATATGCATTATGTGAGTCAAGACAACTATTGTCAGTGCTCACAGGCAAAGCATTTCTTTCTGGAAATGTATTCCTGCTATATTTTGGCAGTGAATATTTTGCTATCACCTTCAAAGACAGATGGGATCTTCACTGCTTGTTTTCTACCAAGCAGCAAATACAAATGAAGACTAGATGGTAATGAAGCAGAAGTGTGGCAAGTGTATAGAGGAATAATGTTGCAGGAAAATCCATCTCAGGATGCATTTATCTATACATTTATATAAGCAAGATACTGCTTAAAGGTCCTTGCACTAAAACTTATTCATGGGCATCAAGAGAGGATTTTGTCCTTTTTGTTCTTAGTGCCAATTTACCTGATATTGGATCCTTTTTTCTTTCTCTGTTTACTTGTCATCAGGAAAACACAGCTGCAAAGTAATCCCTGAATAGTATCCCTGATAGAGTTTTCATTATTTCTCTTGGTGGGTTCCACCTACTGCAGATCAAATAATCAAGAAAAGTAGTCCTATCATGTGCTATTTAAAGAGTGCACATAGTAGCTGTTTCTCTGATAGCATTGGCTGACTCTTGTCTTCAGCAGTAGCAATTTTTGTATAAAAAGAATAATTTGAAAAGATCTTTACAATATTTAACCAATTAATATGCAATTGGTTAATTGCAGCTCTGTGGAGGTTGAAGTGTGGGGAAATACTGTTTTCTACAGAGGTTCAGGAAAGAAATTGGCTTTTGTTTCTTTTGTTGTGTTCCTTCTCAGAGGCACTGGTTTTATAAGGAATGACACAGCTGTAATTCAAAATTGGAGTAATCTCATATGGTTTACAGCTTTTAATCTAGTCTTGTTTATAACTTGAAATACCTGCAACAACTTGCTTTGTCATCACAGAGCTTTAAATCTTTGGGGTTTTATACCTTTGTTCATTGAAGATAATATTGTGGAAACAGTCAGAAGGTTTATCAAACTCTCAAGTACATTAGAAGACTACCCTCTCATTCAAAGTGCCCATAACAAAAACATTTCCTCCGAAGTCTTGATGGGAATTGCAGTAAAAGAAATCTTTTTTCTTTAGTTTCAGAGCTTTTGCAAGGAAATAAATAATATGTGATGGAGGACATTTAAAAGAAATGTTAAAAAAACTGGGGTAATGGAAACCATTCTTCACACTGACACAATTTTAAAAAAAAATGTTCCAACCGAAATAATAATTTTCACACAAACTAGCAGTCCCTGAATGTCTTTTGTGTACACATAAAAATGTGGACTGTCTTTCCTTTAGGAAGAATGATTTTTCTCTAATAATAATATTTGATGCTAGACATAAACTCTTACAGTTAAAGCAAACATCAATTACTGTTATTAATATAAATTTGTGAGCCAGTAACATGTCATATCACTGTATAATCTGGGACCTTCATTTTTCCTGAGCTCTTTCCACCAAATTTCTTATTTTTCAGGTGAAAACAGAGGGATTGCTCATGCTTGTTCTATAAAAAATGATTTCTCATGTCTTACTTTCCCTTGCTTTCAGATCAGGGTAATATTTTTAACAAAATATTGTAAGGCTTAATTTGGGTTTTCTATACAGTTATTCATGAATGCTCTCTTTTAAAGAATTATTGGCTGTCAGTTAAAACACTGATTTTTATGTCATTAATTTTTCTCACACTGTCAATTTTTTTTTTGTAAATGGAAGCAAAGCCAATTTTTAAAACATCGTTCTTACAAAACAGATAACATATTTTCACCTAATAGTTAATTAAGAAAATTTGAAGAAGGAAGAATTTCCCTTTAGATGCACTTCTTTTATTGTAATATTTCATGCCATATTGTTTACTGCTGTTTTGAACATCCTGATAAAAATTACACCACATTATGCAATTCTTCATGTCATGAATTAACTTCTACCAAGTTTTATAAAACAAATAGACTTTCATTCAGTGAGGCACTGTTCATCCATTTTATTTTTTTTTTGGCCGTTGTTTGTGGGAAATTTTGCTGAGATTGGTGTCACTTTTTGCAGAAAAAGATTTGCTTAAAATGGTGAGTTCATGGCAAACCTGCTTGGAGGAGCCTTGCTGAGCAGCTCGATTGTTGTACAACAGGGCGCTGCTCGATGCTTTCCCCGCGGCTGCCAGGGGAAGTCCTGGTGCAGGACAGCAGGTGCAGAGTGTGGCAATGCCCTGCAAGCTGCTAACAGCAGGACTTTTACCCCTCTTGTTTGTCAAGTACACAGCAAATGCTATCATTTATACTGCCAAACTCTTTAGTTTATTTTCCTTATGCATCTTTTGCTGAGCCGTATTTCTATTTGTTTAGCATGTTGGCACCGTGGTGCAGAGTCAAGTAAATGTTGCTATTGCAATTTAGCCTGTTTCCAAGCAAAGATGCCAAGCTTTTTCCGCATACTGAGCTTTGTTTGAAAGAAGTCAAGTGAATTCACATGTTCTCTAAGCACAAAGCCTGACATCCATCTTCAGAGTACATCATCACAGGGAACAGCATGTTCTCTGTTTAATGTGACTACTGCTTGTACTAGAACATAAAGCACTGAGAATTTCTTTAGAGGGGAAGCTCTTTTAAAAGTATCAGGAAGATAGCTCACATAATTTTATTTACGTACTTGATGCCTAACAAAAATCATTTTGGCTATACTGTGATGAAGAATACTCTTACATTGTTTAAAATAGCTTATACCAGTTGCAAATGAGTCTTATCTAGCTCCATGTTTGTCACGGAAGGTGGATCAAGCCCTGTATCACATGAGAGGGAGAGCATCAAAGAGGTGGGAGAAACACTCAGCCTCTGACATGACAAATGCATGCAGGTTTATTTTGCAGAGTAGTCACGAGCATGTCCCAGAGATAAAGAGAAATGGTGATGATTAATTTCTCTTCCAATAGAAAATAATTTTCCAGTGGTTTTCCTAGGATGTTTACAATACAGCTTATTTGCAGCATCTCTTCATATATCTATTTTACTCTCATACAGGACTTTATCTAATGAAAGCAAATCTCCTCTGGCTATGTTGAAGGTTCATCCACTGAGTATTCCTGGGTACTCTGCAGCCATAGCTAACAACCCTGATGTGACCCACATACTGGGGTTTCTTATGCAGAACTCTTTTATCAGAGAACTTTTGCCCTGTTCTTAATAAAAAGGCAATTTCTTCCTGCCAGCTGCAAAATTATCCTCATTCACAAGGTGATATAAACAGTGTCTCTTAGTATGTCTCCTTCAATAACTGAGATTAAAAGGATTGGTACAATATGAACTTCCCATTATTGCTCCTACTGCTGCCACAGTCCCCTGCACTGCTTCCCAAATAAACCCTATGTGCAGTACAACTGCACTAATTCTTCTGCCTGAGAAATCCTACATCCCATGAATATGTGAAGGATAATATTGGTATTGGTCAATAGAAAGGTTTGTGATACTCTAGTGTTTTCTGAGCAAAAATCCCCCCGCACTCTTTTTTCTTTAAAGGCATTGTAGGAATGTTATAGAGTCAAGAAGAACTGAATTTTATATCTAAATTGATGGACTTGTAACTATTTTTGATTGGTATGCTAACCCTGTGCCAAATCATCATGAGTGTTTGTATGTGGATATGCACAAACACATACTAGCTCTAAATATTTGTGGGCTTTTTTTTATGGCAATCATAAGAGCATGCTCAGGCCAGGAAGGAGCTGGAGCATGTGCATGAATCATTGGTAACTCTCAGTGCAGAGCCAGAATTTTCTTTTGCTAGGATGCCCAGATAGGCTATTACTGTAATGGGGAAGTGATGCAGAGAAGAAGAATGAGCCACACAAAGAGAACAGGAGTGGCTCTTGCCTTGGGAGTAGTGGGGTCCATTCCATAAAAACTTCATGTATCTCACTAAAACCCTTTTTTGTCATTCTGTCTTAATGGTAATGTGTGCATGGCACAATACAAGTTGTAAGTGGGAGGCAACACACCACAGTAAATGCAGGATGCCAGAAGCCACAGCATGTATCAATATGCACTTTCCATATATATGTTTTTTTTAATGGTGCCTTAGTGCATTTAGTGTAAATTTTCGTAAATTTATCCACCTGCACAGTAACTCAGAGGAAAGGCGACAGAATCAGGGGCATTGCACTTGGCAAATGTTACCACATGTGTTTTTAGTGCTCATTTTCATTAGAGGCATTAATGGGCGATCTGGACAAGCTTATATGGTGTCCTGTCAAAGGGAGACTTCATTTCAGGAGTTTCTCTCTCTGGGAAGGGAAATTACTGCAGCTGTATAGTCACAATACAGCTCTCTTAAATTGCACAATTCCCCCAGCAAAGATAGAAGTTCAACCTGTGTAATGATCTATAAAAACCACTAAGATTCTCCTTGATTTCTGTGAAATTAGGGAACAGTTCTTGGCAGAATCAGCAGTACCATAAAGAGGCAGATGGTTCAGTAAGTAGCAGAGAGGGAGTATTGCTGTATTCCTTTCCTAATTAAGTATGAAAAGTGGGGGTTTTGTCTGTACTTGTACATGGATAAGCCTTCATTCCCTGAGTTGAACGAAATGTGCTCAATCTCTTGATTTACATTTCTACTCTGTAGAATTATTTTGTGCAGTTGCTCTCTAAAGCTCAGCATTACCTCCTTATAAACTGAGCTAAGAATATCATGTTAATGTTAGATTCATCTTGACTACAGAAGCAAGAGCACCTCTTCACTAGCATCAGCCCTAACAAAGTACAGGCAAATACAAAGGATTCAAAAATCATTCAGCTAACACAGAAGAAAGTAAAACAATTAAGGAAGTTTTAAAGGTCTTATATGTTTAATTATTTGAAACAGTATCCTGTTCGTAGACTGATAGTAGAGGAAGTTAAATAAAGCTCATTAGCAGGTATTTTGGCATTCTGCTCAGTTTAATTCTATTGTTACATCCTGCAAGGTCAGAGTATCCAGAGGTTAATAATGAAAAAGATTTGGAGAATTCTGTCTTAACTGAGAGGCTGTCATGGGCAGTTGCTCTTACACCATTGCTGCACATATTATTTTACAAGTTACTTGAACAGACTTTGCTGTCAGACATCCAAGGGGTGACTTAGGTAAGGTTGGGAAATAGAACATTTATTAAATTAATCACTTACTTAGAGAAAACAACAATAAAGCCACAGCCTTTAAGAGGTATTCAGTCACCTGGCTCACTTTAGCCTCTTAAACTGAGGAGGAAGAGGTGCTTGCAATGGCACAACACCCACCAGGAGATGGCCAAGATCTGTGGTCACAGGTACAGCAATGGTGTAGAAATACTGGCTTATCAAGCCAAGGGGGTGACTTCTCACGGGAAATACAGAGATTACAGCTTGTACACTCTACATATAAAGTCCTGGAGAAGATAATATGTTCAATAAAAAGAGGTTTGACTACTGTAAATCCAAAGTATCATCATCTTTGAATCTGAAATCTGTCTTTTGGGTACTCCTTAGAAGCCTGCTGCTAGACTCCTGAATGAGTTCACAGTAGCCTAAGCAAGCAGGCTCACATGTTAAAAAGCTTGAAGCACATGGTGCACATGGTTCATCCATGTTTCAACTTTGCAGAAACACCAGGAGCAAATGGTGTAGAGCTGTGCTTTTTTCAAGCATCTGAATTTATGCAGTGGACAATTCTGCCAGAGAGTAGGTCCCCACAGCCATGTGGGTCTTACCAGATAGCTCTCTAATTTCCCACTGCAGCAGGCCAGGGAGCAGGAATCAGTCATTCTGTGCCATCTGCACACAGCAGTTTCTGGACAAGCCCTTCACTCACATGCTCTGTGTAAAGCCATGTTACAATTCCTTAAGCTCCTTCTATAACCTGCTGGATAAAGAACTATGCTCTTTACTGGGAATAGGTGGATAGGAACATGATTTTATATCAGTCGTGGTTTGGACACTGGCCAAGCACCAGGGACCCACAACAGCCACTCACTCACTCACTCTCCCCTGCCACAGCTGGGCAGAGGAGAGGAAAAAGAATTAAACTAAGGGGTCATGAGTAGTGGTAAGGACTGGGAGAAAACATTCCAAGAGCAAAACAGGCTCAACTTAGAGTTACAAAGTGAATTTATTACTAACAGAATCAGAGGAGGATAATGAGAAGTAAAAGAAGCCCTTAGACACCATTTTCCCCCCATCCACTCCTTCGTTCCCACCAACAGCACAGGGAACAGGGTGTGGGGGGTTTGGTCAGTTCATCACTGAGGTCCTTCTGCTACTCAGGGAGAGTCCTTCCCCTGCTTTGCCATGGGGTCCCTTCCATGAACTTCTCCTGCATGGGTCCAAATCTCATGAGCAGCAGTCCTCCCAAAACTGCTGCAGCGTGAGCTTCCCCCATGGCCGGACAGTCCTCCCAAGAATGCTGTGGTGTGGGTCACTCATCCATGGGCTGCAGTACTCCAAGGCCAGGCTGCTCCAGCCTGGCAGCAGGGTCCCCCCTCTCTCCAGTGGGACTCCCACTGGAACACAGCCTCCTCCAGGCATCCACCCTCTCCAGCGTGGTCACCTCCCCACGGGCTGTGGGTAGATCTCTGCATCCCCTGTGGATCCCATGGGCTGCAGGGGCACAGCTGCTCCACCATGGTCTTCACCACGGCCAGCAGAGGAATTTTGGCTCCAGTGCCTGGAGCACCTCCTGCCCCTCCTTCTCCACTGACCTTGGTGTCTCCATGTTGTTGCCTCACGTATTCTCACCTCCTCCTCTTCTCTGGCTAGAAAAAACTGTGTCTCTCTTTGTTTTGATTTCTTCTTAAATATGTTATCACCAAGGCACTACTAATATCTCTAATTGGCCCAGCCTTGGCCAGCAGCATGTCCATTTTCAGACCCATCAAGGGTTGGCTCTGCTGGACATGGTGGAAGCTTCCAGCAGCCTCTCACAGAAGCCACCTCTGTGCTCCCCCTGCTACCACAAACCAGGCCAAATAAAACCAACACAGTATCTCTGCCAAAAGCCAGATTCAATTTGCTTTGGCTGGTAGGACAATCTCTTCCACAGGATCAGCTACTCAAAGGACAGCAGCCTTCCTCTCACTCTGTGGTTATTCTTTCTCCTAATCCAAATTGCCTCCATCTCTTACTTGCCCAATCACTCACAGGATGCACAATGAAAGCCAAAATATCCTGCAGAAAGACAAACTAATGGCAAAATCCCTAACTGGAAATGCAATTTCATTCCCTGACAAGGTTGCACTTAATTCCAAATCTCATGTCCAGTAGAACAAATGGTTATTGCAGGATGAAGCACCCAGCACAGAAAACATTGCATCAGCTCCAGCCTCCAACTCCATCAGCCTGGCTTCTTCACTAATACCACATTTCATGGTTGGCCATGCCTCTGACAACTTCATGGGCTCCAGTGGAGCTGCATTTCTTCTTCCAAGGTAATGCCCCTTCCTCTGTACATTCCGTTATTTTCTTGTGAGTTGGAAGAGGCTCCTGCACTGGATGAAGTGGGCTCTGTTCCAATCAGAGCTTCAGAAATCTTACTAAAATCCTTTGTCATTCTGTGTTAATAAAGGTTGACATGCAATGGCAACATAGCACAGTGGAGGCAATGTGTGATTCTGAACACAACTGTTAATTATTGCTTTCATATGTGTGTTTGTGTGTCTATACATATACATATACATATACATATACATATACATATACATATAATCTATATATATATATGTATGTATGTACACATTTTTTTCTAACACTTATGTGTCATAGAGTTCTCATGCACTTAGGCCCCTGCATAGGAGCTTGCACTGAGGATTTTTCTGACTATCCCCAGGCTTGCAGAAGACAGGCCTGTGGGAGCTAGGGCTGATGAGGAAAAGGGGCATATGTGAGAAAATCACAAGCTGGCCTTTTACAAGGATACAACCCTTTGTTTTCTCCTGTGTTTCAAAGCACAAAAACTAAATATTTTAATTTGGTTAATATTACCTTGGTAATGAGTGATCCATACTGGTCTTATTTTCTATAAGGGTGTTCTGTCAGCCCTCCACTATTTGCACACATATGCATGAGTCTATGCAGAATTTTATAAGATCTGGTAAAAAACACTAGCACCACTACCACGGAAAATTAATTCTAGGTTGTCAAGGGGTTCAGATTTAAACTTTCCCTTAGCAAGTAGAACTACTGACAAATCTCACATTCATTTCTGGATCCTAATTCTTGTACTACGTGCCTTTTGAGAGATGTGCTGTACTTTTGAGAATAAGCATATCTTGGAGGCTGTGGTATGTTTTTCTAAAAGTAAATATTACACAGTACAGTCATTGGATCTGCATAATATTATCAGAAACATCTGCAGATCTTCAATTCCCTCTAATCTTATTATTGTCCTGACAGCTATAAACTGATGCTTCAAAATGTAACATTTATTAAGGGCAAAAATGTTTCTTCTCACCAAACAGAATTCCTCGGCTGGAGAAATAATCCAGCGACAACAGCAGTAAGGTAGGATTTGTGGTGGTGCTGTGCTCCAGAGGGAATAGAAATCACTCACAATTCTTGTTATAGTTTCAAGATACTGTGGCTCTTCAAATACTCATGGGGTATTTTCCTTAAAGTCATCAATGGTTCATGTCACTTGACTGCAGCCTCTGCAGAGTTATTGTTTCCTTTGCAGCTGATTCAGATGTCAGAGTGTAAGGGAAAGTTATCCACTATTCTAACCATTTTAAAATCTATTTCATGGGTTTAGGTGTTAGACTGGTAAAATCTGTTCTTGTTAGAATATTTGGACTTGCAATCTTCCAATACCTAGACAGCAGCTGCAGATGCTGTGGGATAGCCTCTAATGAGTGTTGGTTTGTATGTTCACACGTGGTTTGGAATGGCTGTTAATGACTTCAGCCAATTGCAAGAAGTGGTTATTCTATAGTGAGAAAGAACAACTTGGATAAATACTACTCACTGGTGAGATCAAGTTTGCATGCATGCTTACCACAGATAATCTAAAATTCTTATCCTTTCTGTTATGCAGTTATCTAACATGGCTCGTGTTGTGTCTGTGTTTTCTGACAATCCCTCTTTCTTGCCTAACTTTAATCAGAAGTGACATTTAGTTTCAGACACGATGCAGTGAGATGAGGAGTAACAGCTTCCTAAAGTGTTTGTTGGCAAACAGAGAGATTGAAGGAGGTTACACTGTTTCATGGCCAGTCTGCACTTTAAGATGTTCCTCTCTAGCCCCAGAAAAAGAAGTTTTAAAGCATTGCATGCCATGCACAAGACTGCTGAATGACCAGGTTGTTTCAGTCTGGTGAAACTCTATACCTCAGGTTTGTGATACCAGTGGAGGAATGAGGAGAAGTTTGTATACTGGTCTGTTACTTCACAGAATATGTTAATGCACTACTTTTAAATAAAATGTGTTACATTTCCAAATCCAAGTCTTCCTGTTTTGCCAACATCTCCAGTTACTGCTTCAGTCTTACATTGCTCATCCAGATTCTCATTTCTCAGTACACAGGCATCGTCTTCTGGGTGATTTAATAATGGCTGTTAAGCTGAACCTTTTGCAGCTTACATCACTTTCAGAAATTTAAATTACAATAGGCTTCATTTCTAGTTTCATTAATTCAGTTGGGTTAACCATTATAATATTTGTTAATTAAAGGTTGGTTTAATTGTAACTATGGAGAAATATTGTCATTGTAGTAAAACTTTATCAATTGAAGTTAAGCTTCTAAAAAGATGTATAGAGGGGTTTAAACTTATTTTAAGTCCTGGAACTAATGCCTGAGGCTGAATCATCTGCAGTAGGTAAAAAAAAGATTATTATAGTAGTCCTTTCCAGCCTTAGTCTTGAAAATTACTCTTTCATGCATAGTGATACAGAGGCACAGATATATGTGAAACTCTGTCAAGGCAAGGCGAGAAATGAATTGAAATTGGAAAGTTCTTCAATGAACTTTTAAAAATAATGCAGGCCGGGCATTCTGCAGATCAAAGGAAAACTGAAGTAGGGTAAAACTGCTGAGTATAGGTGCTTATTAAAAGCCAGTTCCACAGTACATAGTTCAAGTTCCCTATAAGCAATTCAAATGTTCTGAAGTTCAGAAGCACAGCTGCAAACATCCTTTGTAATATAAAGAAATGTGTTTTCTGTCCCCCTGAAAGGGTTATCCTCAAATCCTCTAAACATTCCTTTATGGGCAAAATGGACACTGATCAGGCTACGGACCTGCAAAGTTACAGGGAAAGTAGCATTTTCCTCAGCTAAAAGCAAAGAGAATTTCAGTGATTTGTGTCTTACATTTTAAAAGTGAAAGAATTCTCTCTACACTCAGTGGGAAGTTGAGTAATACATACAGGAAATCAAACTTTTTTCCATTTTTTATTAGCTCTTCTGTTTATTGGACAGGATATGCTTTTCCACTCAGTATAATGGCTAAAACCTGAGAACATTTAAAGAAGATACAATACACCAGTGAAGAAGTCTCAACATGTTTTAGCTCCTGATTTAAATTCTATTTTTATGCCACGCTAGTAGCATAAAAGGATTGGTGGAAGAAGATATTGGTTGAAACAAAATTACGGAATATACCAATTAGATTCAATCTACAAATCCTGCTTTGTATATTCACACTCATTCTTCAAGTGTAGACAGGTCTTTCCTCTAAACTTAGAGGCTGCCAGCTGCAGATGATAAACCAGTCCTTGTTACAAAATGTGAATGTACTACTTTGAGGCAACATCATTAGGACTTCATTTGTGAGCCTTCTCTGAATTTTGTCACAAGTAAAAATTCTTCTGGTGAAAAAAAGGTCGCTGCTGCTTCTCTTGCCTAATGAAGTGAATTGCATCTGTTCAATTTTGTGCTGTGTTATATTTAAAGTCCCAAAAATGTTGCAAATTTTGTGTTGAAGAGTGATTGCATCTTGTTGGCAGCTCCTTTTGAGACAGTCCAAGATCCATATAAATGCCAATTCCCAAGAATAAATTTCTATGAGGGCAGAATCAAATATCTAATGGATTACCCAGCAGAACTATTTCCTTAAACTTAAGTGCTATACAAGAGAGCTGCTTAAATCTTAAAGCAGTAAAACCAGGTATGAAAACAAATCATATGTTCATATCTTGAAACTTAGGAAATTTATGTGAAAAAATGAGAAGGAGAATTCTAAGTCCCTCCTACTTTGTGCTGTGGTAGCACACATGCAAATTACTGATCAAATGGCAATGGAAGTTTCCAAAATGCAAATGGAAAGGCCTGCAACTTGTCCTTTTAAGCCTGTCTACAATGTTTATTGTAGCTTTTTCTCACTTTTAGAAAAGCAAGGCTTTCAGGCTACAAATTTCCATTCCTTGTTTTTTGTGACAGTTTTTCCAGAGAGTTTGAGTGAGATCAGTTGTGCTGAGACTGAAATAAGGAAAATGTGGAGCTTTCTTACTAATGTTAACAAATAAAGCCAGAAAACAAAAAAGCTCTGTGAGGCTAATCTCCAATCATATTTGCCCTGAGGATAACACAATGCAGGCACTGCACTTTACTCTGTGGGTTGAGTGACAGAAAAAGCAGCAGCAACCTCAGAATTTTGCAGGAAACTAATACCTGTGGCCATGAAAGGCTCTGTAGCTGTCACTGTCATTCTTGCAATTTTGGCAGAAGATTGTACCAATCTTGGCTGCTTTTCTTGTGGGCACACAGTGTGCTAGTTACATAGGATGATAGTTTATATAATCACACTGCATTTGCTCACTGAAGTGTAGTTTCACTGAGTGAGACCATTAAATGCTGTGGGCTCAGTTGAATTCACTTATGCCTCTCTTCTACAACCACAAGCTAAGTCAAAGAGACCTTGGCTTTTTTGCATTCAAAATGTGACATTCCACTGCTTATTAGACACCTTGAAAACAAGCTGTAAACAATTCAGGCTGGGTCCATAAATAAGTAGAAACATCTGTCTTTATTTTCTGGCTGTATTCTTCTGTTCATGTATCAAGTGAGCTGCGAAACATCCTAGCTCTGTGTTTGAATGCTGCATAAAAGATCGTGAGAAAATAAACCACTCTGTCTTTGGAACAGCATTTCTATAATTTGCTCTAAATATGATCAGTAATGCATAATAATGCATTACCTGCACATTGTGGGGGAAAACTGCCAAAATACTGAGTTGCTGTGTGTCTGCAGAGCACTACCCAGCTGTGTGCTGAATGAGGCAGGAGAACCACTGCACAATGTCATTCAGTTTTGTGGTTCAGCAGTGGTGACCCTTATGTTTGCCTTTCTCTACTTTAGAAATCTTGACTTAATGTATTTCCTGTCTGTGGCTGGCTTGTTTTGTAAGCCTTATGTATTCAAGGAGTATTGCAGTTTTTGTAATGTGGCAAACAACAATCAAGAAAGTTCATATTTTCTTAGCAGTCATAAAATATGAGGATGAAGAAAAGATGGAGAAAGGGTCAAAAATGTTACAGCGAAATTTAATAACTTTGCAGTTTTATGTAATTGTTTCTACTTTTTAATATTTTCCTCATTCCTTTCACCATTTCTTCATACTCTGCTTCTCTATGCTGCGCTGTCACCTGCATTTCAGCACAGCAATTGCTGAAAATATGGATGAGAACAACTATTTCCAAATCTCTTTTATATTTACAATATATACTATAATAAAATATAATAATATTATAATAAAAATATAATGAGCCTTCAGCGAGTGATTTGCAACATCAGAACTCTGGTTTTCACTGTATGAAAGGTGCTCAAAAGTGCCAAACCTTCACAAACAACAAAAATAAAATAATGAAAATTAAAGGACTGCCAAAAAATTATACCGTACTAGCATTTAGTGGTATTTTTTCATTCTAAAACTGCCCTTTTTTTTCCCTTCAAATTCTGTGCTAAAATGTTGTATTAATTCCTGGCCAGTTAATTGTATGTGTGCAATGAAATAGAAGAAACTGTAAATCAAATGCAATATGAATTGTTAAGTTAAAGTTTACTACCTTTAGACATGAAAAAAAATATATAAAATAAACTGTTATCTGTAGTGGAACGATTCTGAATTCTTCTTCTCTTCAACTTCAGAAATGGCTGTGAGTATTGTTCTCAGGATTGAATTGTTAGCTGAATTCTTTATGTAAATCAAACAAATCCATGTAAAACAATATTGTAAGATTGTTTAGATCCTAACAATTCAGTTATTTCTCCCTAATTCATTCTTGTTTTCAAGCCACTTCCCACTGTAAATTTTAATACTTTATTTTACCATTCAGATGCAACAACAATAACTATTCTAAGCCTCACATAGATCAAAAATAAAAGATTTGATAACCAACCTGACAACATCATAAATGTAAGTTATGATATATGACAACATCATAAATGTAAGATTGTAGGCAAAATTCCTCCTATTTCCATGTTGTCCTAGTTACTATAAATTAAGTAGACTCATTCAATGCAAAGATAAAGGAAAAAAGGGTAGAGTTGCATAAATATTCAATTGCTTGAGATTGTTTAAAACTAATAAATAATTGCCTAGCTTTGGACAAACATATGCCATATCTGCAAAAGGTCATAATCTAATTTATATTTAAACTATCCTGCAGGTCTAATCTAATTAAATGCATTAGCATTAGTGCAAGACGAATTTAGGAGGAAGAGCGTTTAATAATACCTGTATAGGCTGCCAATTTCCTTTCTTTTTTTCAGGAAGGACAGTACCTACACCAGCATCCGGCTCAGGTGCACTTTTCAGGAGGGTAAAGCATAATAGCATTTAAATGTTTTGTTTGTCATGATGTGCCACCAAACACCACAGAACTGCTTAAACTGGTTCAGTGGGTGTCAGAGAAAGGGTTCAGTGGGTGTCAGATGGAAGACGTGTCGAGGAAAGGCACTAGGTGGCACAGAGTTGGTTATTTAGGGCAGTGAAGAGAGTGGCAGGAGACCTCAGAGTCTTAATCAAACAGCAGTGCATAACAACAATGTAAGCTAATCCTTTTTATGAAATTTGCCATTGCAGACTTTTAAAATTGCAGTACTCCTGTAGCAGGAGAATATTGCCCATCACTTTTAATCTTGGAAGAGTTAGGATTAAAGATACAAATTTATTTCCTTCACAGACCACAGGGACATATGAATTTCCATTTGTGTTTCTCTTTCCTTCTGCTCAAACTGTTTTCTCAACTTTTCACAAGAGTTACCAGAACCTTTTCAAGTTACATCTGCTAATGGAGCACAGATGCCTAGGAGAAAACCTACAATCTCCCTAAGGTGTAACTCTGACACAAATCTTTGTAATTCGTTCCTAAATCAGCTGCTGGGGAAAAGGCCAGCACCTCTCCAGGCCCTTCTCTCCAGAAGTTCTTCCTTTTTGCTATGGCTCTCTTATTTTCCTGCTCTGAGGAAAGGACTGACATTAAGGATAATGAATGTACTGACTCACACTTCTGTAAACTATTAAGTCATATTAAAGATTCTCCCTCCATGTGGGCAGAGGAAGCTGGGCCTCATTAAGAGTTCAGAAGGAAAAATTAACATACTAATTAATACACTAGAAAATGACAGGCAAGATCTCTGGATTTGATTTCAGGCCATGTTCTAGCTGCAATATCTCATGAGGCTTCTAGATTTAGTCAGAATTTGTCCCATTAGAAGATTGTTCATACTCACAAATTTAAATAGGATTTCCCATGTTCAAATATCAACACTAATTGTTTATATTCCTCCTGAGAAACACAACTTGTTTCTGTGTTCATCTGTGTATCACTGTCATGGGTTTAGTTAACTCAGTGCAAAATTGAAGGTAAAACCCAGAAAGCATCATCCCCCTGTATTCTTGTAGTACTGTAGACAAAATAGATGACAAATAGATGTATTCAATTTATAGGTACTAGCTTGGTTTGGGAAAGAGTCATTATCAAATTTTATGCTCTATCTCTTGGTAAATAAATAGAAAAGGTAATTTTATAACTGTTACTAGACAAAAGCTCTTTTTTTACTGCTTATGTTCAGAACCTTAAAGTCCTATATGAACAAAGATGCTGATTTTTGAACTGTGAAACTTCCTCAGAGATGATAAATACTGAATGTATTGAGGATGGGGTTTGTATTTTGTATTTAGCAAAGGGTTGTTTAGGTTTGTTAGGTTGTTTTTGTTTCCTTGCAGGCAGCAAGGAAACAAAAAGTTATGTGGTTATTAAGAACCACTATATTTAGAGCCTGGTCCACCAAAATTACTATGTCAGTTAACTATCAGTGTCACAAGAAGACCTCCATCAAAATGAGCTATTCCTCCTATTTGTAAAGATTTGTAATTTATTTCAAAAATGTTTGCATCTCCTACTGAAATGTTTGGAGGTGGGTAATAGAAAATATAATAAAATAGAGGTGATGGTAGTTGATTCAGCATAATTTGAAATCCTAAGCTTATTTACTGGTATTTATTGTACATTATATCACTTTGGAGGGTCAAATTAAAGCTGTCAGCTAAGGGAACAAGAAAGGGTATTAGAAGCTAGCTAGAGACTTCATTGTATTCAGACATTCTTTCATTCAACTTTTGTTGAGCTTTGCTAATTCTTCCCCAAGCTTTCTATTTCCATTTTTCTATAATTTTTGAATACTATTTTAATGCATAGGGTTTACGTTTTTGGCTTGATAATGAATGATGGCAGTCCACAGAACAGGATAAATACAGTTGCCTTTCACTTGTTCTTTTTTTGCTTTTATCATCCATTTCTTGGCTTTCTGTGAGCTCTTTAGATCACGAGTTCTTCCAGGCAAAGGCATTATGTTTTTCCATACATCCACTTGTTTCATTTTCCCTAGGTACACTTTAGAATCATAAAATTAAGGTTGGAGAAGATCTCCAGGATCAAGTCTGGTGGTGTTCTTTGACTGAACACCACCATTTCATATTGCAATGTGCCACAATTTAAATGTATTTTAAAATTTAAATGTATTTTCATTGCTTATCACACGACAAGAACTTTTATAATTTTAACCTGTAATTTAACTTGTTTGCAAAATACTCAGCTGAACATTTTTAAGTCCTTTTCCCCATACATTTTTTTTCATCTTAGAGAATAACTGCTCAAATTGCTACTTATGCTTTGAAACCATTGACAGTCTGCTATGCCTTTCAGATGTTTCTAAAATTCAATCTCATATTTAATGATTCTCATTAGAAAAGAAATAATTTCTTAGACCCATTAATTTTAAATGTGCTTTGGCAAGAGTTGCATATGACACAGTTATTCCTATTCTGTTCTCACATTTTTCATCTCTGAGTGACTGCAAATCCCAGCAAGAATTCTGGGACACATTTAATTAGTGACTATGCTTGGTTAACGAATAAACATTAGAGGAAGAATGAAATGTCCTCTGGCGAGTATTGCTCTTGTATCCAAGGAAAGGATAGGTGACAGGCCTTGACAGTGTTCCCTTTAACATTATTTAATTCCTTGGACTTGGAAGGGATTTTTCTTTTCTTGTTTGAGCAGGAGGGGCAGAATGTTTTGTGCTCTGATGAAGTAATTTACAGGGTCCTTTCTTTACCTACCTGCCTATGTTCCTTTACCTACTGTCCATTACAGTCAGTGAATTGTCTTCATCCTTTCCATTCAACATTTCAGAGTATCACAAGCAAGTAAGGTCCTTAGAGTAGAAAATGGACACAAATAAACTAAAAGTCTAAATTGTTGTGGATATATATCAGATGGGATTCATTGGGTTTCCCACTAACCAATTTTCTGTGTCTAAGCTGGATGAAGAGCCTCAGAAAATCCATATCCATCCCTCTGCTCAGCAAGAGCTGCTTGACTTTTGATTCTATTTTTCCGGGGCCAGACAGGAACAGCCAAGCTGGTGGTGTGCCATGGCATTGGCCCATGATATTGGTGTTAAAAACAAATATATTGTTCCAGCTTGTTCTGCACCAGGAGGAAAATGCTGTAGGTGTACAAAAGACCAAGAAATTACTGCATTTCTGGAGATGTTCAACCACAGGTAACCCCAGTGACGAGACGGGAGTGGGCATCCCACTGGCATCCAGCTGCAGAGCACAGAAAGGTGGGACCTGGGGTGGAATAGCATTCTCTCTTTTAACATTGCAGGAGAACCTGTTTCTAGCAGAACCCTCCATTAGAGTGAAAGGAATATGTTAAAATGGGTGAATTTCCACAGGAAGAAGAGATTCGGCCAACATGTAACATTTCTTTGTCCCCACTTGCTTGTGTAGCAGTCCCACTGGGTTACAGGCAACAGCACTGAAGCATAAATAATTCAGATAAGGCAGGCATTCTTCACTCTGCCTCTTCTGTGCTCCAGTATACGCACATCTTACACTGATTTTAGGTTGATTAATGAGGTAACTCATTGCAATTCCAGCATATCCCTGTTAGCTAAGATTTGTTCTTGGGTTTCACCCAAGAGTGGCGAAAGCTGAACTTGTTACCACACATCTAAGAGGAATGTTGAAGTTACCAAAGCAGGTCATGACTCTCAGTGTGGTCATCACTTGCTTCAAAAAAACACATTGGAAAAGCTTCCTAAAGTGAAAGTATCAGTCTCAATTTGTTCCCAGATCTTGTCAGGAGATTCGTTTAGCTAGATTGGTTTGGCTAGATTGGTTTGGCTAGAGGTAACCTGACACAGTTGGATGTCACCAGATGCAGTAATAGTAAGATGTTAACTATAGAAAAAAAATTACATAGATTATGCATAGCCACCAAGCAGGAAAAAAAATAAACTTTTTTCCTGTTGATCTGCTTTGAAGACTAAAACCAGATATTGCGTGCCAGAGAGTAGAGAGTGTACAATGTCTATGGAGTAATTTCTTTTTTGAAGAAATTGAAACCTGTAACAGATCTCATCTTTAATTTATTTATTTACCTTTCCTCCCACTTTTCTAACCGTAATATAGGAATTGGAAGGAAGAAATTGCACCACGTTTTCTGTTTAACACTCTCCACTAGCAGGCTAGAGTTTCTCACATAATAAGCAGGCAGGAATGCCTTATATTGTATTTTCCATTTCATAAAGTGTAAAGAATAGAGTGAGCTATTGTGCTGATGGTGGCAGGCCCAAGCCTTTTCCTCCTCTATCTTTATAGATGTACAAGCCTCATACCAAGACAAAAATGCTGGGTTTTGACTGCTTGTTTGTGGAATGCATCTTGGCTCTATCTGTATTGCATAGCACTCAAAATTAAGTGGGGAAACAATTTTTCGAAACCCTGTTGAATTTAATTACCTGCTTTGTTCATATGCTGTAACATTGGGTAGGGATTTCTGCCTCAGAATCTGGCATTTCAGATGATGTATCTTCAGAAGATACAGGATGGATTTAGGAATCATCTTGGTTAATTTTTCTATATTTATCAGGACTGTCTTATGTTCCCTACCCACACAGAGTTGTTCAAGTTTCTTAGTACATTTTATCCAGAGTCTGCCACAGTGGCTTGCTCATGACTCAAGGCATCAACTCACACTTAGGGATTATGTAACCCCTGATGCTTTCTCTTCACCACAGACCATGTCCCTCAGGGACAATCTCTTTATAGAGGGTCATCTGATTCACAGATGATTTTGTCTCTAAGCTCATTTCTGTACAGAATATTACAGATTTCAAGATCTGGGGATAGATATCACTAGGCTGAAGGGAACTAGTCAGGAATGAAGAAGCAGTTTAATAAAACAAATAAAACAGATGAACATGGGTTGTTACATGGTTTTAATTTTTCCCCAGGTAACTTTTGTATAGGACTCCAATTTGTGAAATTTGGGGGAGATTAACTGTAGATTTCAGATATCTGACCACATGTTTTAAAAATTGACAGGCTGTTAGATCTGACAGGGTTTTTCTCAGGAAGACCCACATTTTCTGCAGCCACTGTCACAAGTAAACTGTGTATTTAAGCAAGCAATTTCATTTGCCTTTGCATCCATTTGTTCCTTAATTTGGCTAGTTTGTCTTCTGCACAATGGCCCTTACTGTGTTTTTTGACTCTGCTGTTATGATGGGCAAATACAATCTTGGAAGCATCCTGCACAAAATATTATAATAATAATTAAAAATGTAATAAACAACATATTAGTTTGGTTTTATAAATTATTGCAGAACACAGAAGTGTTAAACAAAAAGCCTTTTCTTTGTGTTTCTGAGATCTACACTAAAGCCTACACTTTCAGGAAGGTACAGAAATAAAGGCAGAGTAAGAGGACGGAACAGCAATTCCAGATTATGGATTCTCATATTACAAATAAATATGAAGTCTAAATGTCAGCTAAATACATTGATTTTCCAATTTTAGTTTTGAATGAAACATCTTCTCTCTTCCTTTTACATAATCTCCTGCTTTTGAAATTCATGTCATTCTGCTGTTCAAAAAGGAGAAAACCCCTGGGGGCTTTAAGGGCAATGCATTGCAAAGCTTTTGGAAAGAGCCCGCTGCATTGGAAGATCATATTGTAGTTTTACTGCTTCATGAAATATTTATGCCTCATCTCCTATATAGTTTTCACTCCAAAGTTGCTGAGCAGCTTGTAGAGCATGTGGCTTTGTTCTATTTTCTAAAAGATTCTTTCAGCCTTTAATGCAGTGGAAACCAATAATGATACTGACATTTTCCCTTCAAGCCTCACATTGAACCATGACTTTCTTCTGATGTCTGTGGTGCAAACTCTCCATCTGGCTGGTGTTACTGAAATGTAGCCTGTTCTGTCACCCTCTGAGTAAGGAGACAGGGATTTATTGAGGTAACTGAGTATATGTATTTTTTTTTTAGGTTACCAATGTCATGCACTTCCAGTTAAATTAAATCCCATTCAACCTCAGTTACAGTAGAATGCAAATACAGGCATTTATTCACAACATCACAGTTACAAATCATTACCAAAAAAATATATACATACTGAAGTGAAAGAAAATGTTGCCTAGTGTGTGGCTAGCACAGGTCTTTCCCATGAGAACATTCTCCTGTGTTTTATAAACAAAGATAAAGTTTGGATGTTTTGAAACAATGTCTCGAGATTTGGACAGTTCAGGCCTGGCCAATCAGGCCTAGGGGGAGGTTTCTGTCTGACCAATCTGGGTGACCTCTGAAAAGTCTATATATATGTTGGATTCAAAATAATAAAGCTCTCTTTTTCTATGCCATGCTGAGAATCCGGGTTTTCCTTCTCTGCTAGCGGCTCAACAGCGACACTAGTGTACCTTAGGCAAGGTTATGTAAGGAAAGTCTTTCACCCTTATTCATGTAATACTATGTCTGTTTATCATTTGTGGCTTGGGTCTTCCCCTCCTGTCTCAGATTCCTCCTGCTCAGTAACCTCCACCTAAAATCTTGCCCATCACTAAGCTATTTTTAGCTTCCTATGCTAATGCACCGTCACAGTGCATCTCCACCTGTACTTACATCTCTGCTTGTCCCTTTCTTATCCTTTGCTGGAATACTAGCTCTCCTTCCCTTCAGTCCTTCAAGGACATCCACATGAACCATCCACATTCTTTTGCTCTGAAACGCATGTTAATCCATGCTTATACAGGAGATAATCAGGGCATTCTTCTTAATGAAAACCAGGATTGTTTCCCCTCATTCAATATGTATATATTGCTTGCAGCACCTCTTTGGCCAAGGCATCGTTGCCTACATATAACAAGCTAGTAGAGAAAATTTTGCTTTGGTGAGTAAAATTCTTTCGTTTCCTCTTTAACAACTGCTTCCCATGTTTCAGTGTGGGGTGTAGCTTTCATTGCACTTTTATTCTATACCAATCTGTACATTGAAACCATAACTGACATAATTACACTTAGGTCCTTGTCTACATCTGATAATTGGCTGAGTACTGCCTGGGCTGACAATGAATTTTGGTGACTGATCTCCATCCTCCTACTCCAAAGCATTGAATTGGACATATTGATGGTCTTAGGACAATAAAGATGTAAATGTTTTTTTGGTTTTTTTAATAATTGAAAAGGCCTTCTTCTACCTAATCAGTAGCATCTCAAAATTCAAGCTTTTGGATAAGCTAGAGCTAGTCATTGTGTGGTCACTGAGTATACAGGCTTATTAAACTTGATTCAAAACATCCACTGATATCCAGCTTAAAACACATGAGTGAATCACACTGGAGTTGCTGAAAGCATGTGCCTAAATTTCTTTTATGAGTATAGATGGGCATAAATCTTGTAGATCTACATTCTAGATCTTGTGCATTCTTTCCAGCCTCAAAAGTTGAAATTCCTATGGCTGTTTCAGCCCTGGAAGAGTTAGGGAGTTCCAGAAGATTCTGTCTCCTAGATAATATTTGCTTGTCTGGTAATTTAAGTCCTCTACCTGAAGTGTAGCTCCTAGAAGAATTAAGCTCCTGACAGTGGCTGAATGCAAATTTTAATTTTATCCTGTCACTGCTGAGCAATTCACAGTATATGCATGGTCCTTTCCAGTAATGAAGAGAGAGGTTTAAACAGTGGCTGGGTTTGTTAATTGAGCTCTGTGCCAGGGCTCTGACAAGGCTTAAAGAGTCCTCTTCCATATTTCAGTACCCTGAAAGGTCTCCATCCAACAAAAATGCTACCTCAAAAGTGAATAGTTTCAATTCAGGCTTCTTGACCCCTTGGGATACTTTTTCCAAACATTGATAGGAAGCTTCAACCAATAATGTCTTCATCTTCATGGTAGAGAAATATGGGAAAATTGTGTTGAGGTTTTTTTAGCTTGACTGAATGCATTTAGAAAACATTGGCGATATTTACACAATTCTACAGCCATCTTTTAATCTGACTCTGCACAGAGATCAAATTTAGCAATTTAATTAATCTGAAGGGGGAAAACCAGTTTCATAATAGATAAAACTTATTTTCTCCATCAATATAGCTTATGGGCTCATCAGGTGCTAATAGTTATGCATGAACTTTATATCAGGTGTGATGATTATCACATTTTCCTTTCCCAAATAATTTGTATTTATTTCACAATTCCAGCCATTTCCTCTTTGATTAATGGTAGGAAAAATGAAGGAAAATAGCTGGAGATTTTCCTGAGTAAGACTAAATTTTTAAGAGCAAAAAGCAAATTATGTATTTTCTCAAATTAAAAAAAAGGCCAGAATAAATAGATCATCTTTAATAATCTTCCAACCCAAAACATTCTATGATTCTACAATAAGTTAAAGGCTGTTTTCCCCAGATAAGTGTAACATCCACTATTTTTACCTCTTTTCACAGTAGTTCCAACTGTTATGACAACTGAAAAGATAATTATCAGTGTTAGCAGAAGCTAGACACTGAATTGGGTCACAACAGCTGGGAACTTAACTCCCAGGCTCAAAATGGAATGGCTGTGACAGTTTCTTTGGAAAAAAGACAGGTGGCAGCACATCTATATTAGATATTTTCATAATCATGCCTAGAGACAATGACACTTTCAGAGACCTTACAGTGCAGCACCTTTCTTGAACAGTACATCCACATGTGTTAAAGGCTCCTGGTAAAACATATTGTTGTATAAAAGGCAAATTCAGCTATTACAACACTTCATAAGGTAAAAAATTTTGCACCTAATGTCACTCGTTTTTAAAAGCAGTGCTTCTAAAAAAACACCCCATACATCACACCACATTAAGAATTCTTAGATCTAATCCTAAAGAGAGATTTTTTTTCCAAATACAGTGATGTAATAACGGTGCACTGTGTCACTAATTCTCAATCATTACTGGATAAAGCAGAATTATTTATTTACCTTGTGATATAATATTCAAGACATGGATACAGAGACAGAAATTGACAACATAAAAATTATTTTCTTCTAAGTATAATACTTCACAAGGGAAATAACAGACAATGTTAGATTGATAAGTAACAATCTATTATTGAAGAAACAAGCTTGATTTATATGCAGTGCTGAGTGACAGATTTGTGGAATATCCATAAATAACAGTTCATGCTCGAGATGTTTTATTTTAACCTAAATATTCCACTTAAACTGTGGCCTTATGACAGAAGATATAATTAAAATACTCTATTCTCTACTTAATAAAATGAATTCTGGGGGAGTGGTGGTGTTATCTTCTGTTATCACCCTGAATTAAATCTCTGACAGCAAGCTAGGTTCTGTGTATCACAGAAAATTCAATTCCTTTCCCTGAAGGGCTTAGAGTCTGATTAAGCTGACATTAAAGTTGACGTAGATCTGCCCATTAAGTTAAGGGGAAGGGACTGATTGCATCGGCCCAGATTTGGAGTTAAGCAGAGCAGACGCACACTGCTTTGAATAGGCAGCTTCTGTGATTGTAAGTGCAAGATGACATTCAGCAAGCTGTTCTTTGCAAGTGGAACATCCATTGAAAGCACTTTTTTCTCCCCACTCAAAGATGCTTTCCACTGGAAAAATGGGGTGATTTTCAGTGCCACTCCCAGCACTCAGAACAAGCAGAGCAAAACACAAGATTTTGTGGGGCTGGAAAGAATGTGCTCAGCTTGTTCAGCCTTCAGGATCAGCAAGAGGCCTGATGCTGAAAGGGATCCTTTAATTTTTGCAGTTTAGTTTCAGCAAAGCAATCCTAATTTTAGAAATATAATACTTCTTACATGTATCGACAGGTTTTGAAGACATGCATAAGAGTTGAAAACAGCGATTTAGGTAATTTCCAATTTGATGGGAAAAAAAGGAGCTAATTAATAGTCATGAACTAAACATGTTTGGTCATTTTTAAGACACATATTTTTCCCCATCTGTCTTCAAGTTAGATTGTATTGGGGCCCTTAGTTTGTGCCAAACCAGCAGGAGGTAGGCATTTTCATTAAAAAAGTAGGTAGTACAGAATTCATCAAAGATTGTCATGAACTGCAATTTCACAGCATGAGAAACTGATGTCACCAAAAGGAAAAAAAATCCTCACTATAATGAAAGTGTTTTCGCTTCAATTATGTTTATTAATGTCATGGTGAACCTGAGGCCTTTTTGTGTTAAAGGCTTTTTCCAACATGGAAGCAAAAGATGGTGACTATTATAGGGACCTTGAATAATAGACAAGACAGCAGATGGACACAGGCAGATGGGAAGCAGTGCAACAAGGCAAATGCTATCGGTCAGCTTGCCTGGCAGTTGTCTCAGTCCACTGAAAGCATCACTGCAGTCATGCTGCAGGTGCCTGTTTTCATTTGGAGACTGGGTGGGCACATTTTGCTTGCTGTGGTTTTTTTAACATACGCATCATTACAATTGAAGGTATTAAACTGAGTGGAGGGAGGATAAAGAGAGAGCTCTGTGGATGCTTACAGGGAAAATTGAGGGCGTAGATAATCTCACAATGTCATTTCTACCTTCCCCTGTAAAGATTTGTGCCAGTTTCAGTGGGTTATATATACTCAAAAAGTAAACAACTGTCTTCAGACCTTTTCATGTCATACTTTCAGTCTACCTTCCTTTTGGGGAAGTTCAACTCTCAGAGAATTTTATTGGATGAGATTTTGGTAACAGGGGTGAAGTGCATGTTACCTGTAAAACCAAATGTTGTTATGTAAAGAGGTATTCAATCTAAGGGTCTTGTGGTACTAAATATGTACCTGATTGAACATGGATTGATGGGCTGTTACTGTTGTGAAAATCACATTTTCCCTTAATAGTTTTTCTATGGTAGAACACTTTAATATTCTTCCCTATGTCATATCCTTTTTGAATACATTCTTTTCTCGTGCTGTGAGATGCTGACACTTGATGGAAAAATTATACACTAGCTATATTGTTAATAAAAAACCACAGCTGCCTTCAGTTGTGGACACACACACACCAGCACACATTCCAGCAGAGGCTAATTTACTGAAATACCATCACAAAACTTATCTTTAAATAAAATTAATGTGAATTTCCAAATATAGTGAACAAAATATTTTTTCTTATAATCTTAACATTGCTCTTTAAAAATTATTTTAGGAGTTTATTATTAGATTTATTGATTTAAATATGGTTTAAAATATATCTAGATAAACACTCTTTGTTTTATTAACTTCTAAGGACTTTCTGAATTTTTTTCAGGTTTTCAATGGGCTTGATGGAAATCATGTGAAAGAAACCTAGCCAGGGCCTACAATTACTCTTGTAACAAACACAAAGTTTAATGAAAGAAATGCAATGGTTTAGGACATGTGAAGGAAATCTTACATAAGGTTGAAAACAACATATGGACTGTTAGCATGATAAGTCTGCCTAAAACAGAGCTATTTACAGACAAAGACTTCCTTGGGCTGAGGCCGAGCCACAGATAAGCCCAGTCTACAAAAAGCTTCTCACACTGGCATTTTTACTGGGGTAGTTTCAGCCACTGGCAGCTGTTCAGCTCTGATAAATTTTTCCAGAAATTTACATATATCACTATATAATTACAATTTATAAGCATAAGTGTTTACCTTCACAGGTTTATTAACTTATAAAGACTTTTCCAAACAGTTACACAGGACTGAATGTTCTGAGATGAAACTTTATGATTTGATTGTTTTTATGAAATAACTCAAATATGCTAAAATTTATGAATATACCCACTTTAATTCCAAACTCATTTACTCATTGAATTTGGGTGTTTCCCAATGGAGGTGCTGACAGCAAGTTTAAAAGCGTTCACAAAAATATCTCTTGGACTTTCTTCTGCTTTGTTTCTTCTTGGAAATTCAACTTTGGGCAGAAAATTAACTAGCTTTTTTTCCCTGTTTTCCATTTTAAGTATTTTTTTCCCCTTGAAATGTCATGTTTCCAGTTTACATCATTTCTCTTCGTGATGCATCAGATTCCAGTATTTCCACAGCTGTGTAAGCTGTACAACAGTGGAACATAATTCACACATTAGTTTAGAAAAAGGGCATTCTTCTAAAACATTGAACACTGGATGTTTCATCCAACGAACCAAAAATCATACAAAGTCAGTTATTTATGCAATATTTAAGAAGATAGTTTTTTTCCTTTCAACCTTGCTGCCACCTCTCTGCTTAGTGGCATCATTAACATGCAGAAACAGTCTTGTTTGAGCTGGAGCAGAAATAGCGTAACTGTACACAGTAGTTTGATTACTGTTTTGGGAAAACTAATTAATTTTAAAAATTGTTTCCACTCAGGAAGAAAAGAAGACAGAAAGAAGATACTTAACCTGACAAATAGCTCTTTCAACTACCATCACTGTGTCCCTCCCCTGGACTTCCACAAGAAATTGAACACAAAAATTTCTTCCCAATATTTAATCTCATTAAAAACCTTGCCAGCTATTTGGGCCACTTGGTGTTGGTTCCATAAAACTGCCATGGGTGCAAGTAACATTGGCTGTGGTCTGGCACGGTGGTGGCATTCCTTAACCCAGTGAGTGCCATCATGCCCACTGCTTAGCCCTCCTCCTCAGGATATTTTGGACAACCAAGAAGATGTGTGACTTTTGTGGCATGCATGCCATCAGCAGGGCAGGTGACAGATTTTGAGAGCTACAGAGGCATTGTGATTGAGTCCCAGGAGAGAACACTGACTGTACCTCACACTGCTGCAGACACAACACGTCCGAGGCCATCGGAGTTGGAGCTCCTGGTACTTCACCCCATGCTTTTGTTTAGTGTTGACCATTTCTGAACATTTTTGCAACAAATGAAACTACCTTCTTTCTGCTCTTGTTTTTCCTGATTATGACAATCTTTTATACACTGGAAGATTTACAAGTTCAGCCCTTGTCTAATAAAGTTAATTCTATACTTGTAAGCCCCAGCCATTTCCTACAGTACTGTTGCCTACTCCCATTTTTATTAATGCTTCTGTTTGCCCTTTCATAAAGACACTACTTAGGAAATATTTAAAGTTTAATTTCTTGAAGACTTTGATATTCATCTTGTCCTGTCAAGTTACTTGCATATTTCTCTGCTGGTTCCTTCCACCCATTTTATGGCTATCCTTTTTCTCTAACTGTAGGGTGTGTCCCTGTTGAAATGCACTAGTGTCCCAAATTTTCCTTTCCTGTACCCCCTCCTACTGCCACTTTCTTTCATACTACCTAGCTACTTTTTAATTTCCCATTTATTAATTTTTTTTCTCTGTTAATGAAACTAAAGTTTTATCCTAGTAACTAGAGCTTATCAGAAATAGAAAAACTAGGAATGTGGTAGATAATTGCTAGCTCTGAGCTGCCTATTCTTTTATCTTCAAGAGAAAGCTTTAATTTTTAAAACAACTAAACACAAAGAAACTGCATCATTTTTACTATGTCAGAGATCAGAGAACCTCTTAAAAACAATACAATGGTGCATTTTGGGAAAAGGATATATTTACCCATTTCGTAATTGCATATAGTTTTTTTTACAAGACATTTATATCAAATCTATTACAAAATACCTAATAATTGGCAACAAAGCAGATCCCAGATATACCTGGAAGTATTGCTAGGTAGTTAACATCACCCATTGGAAGACTCAGCTTTGGACACTTACAATTTTGTCAAATTTCAATTATCTGGGAAAATAGTTTATTTGTGCTATGCCCCTCCCTACAATCTCTAAAATATTGCTTAATATATTTCATATAGTAGGATTGTACAGTAAGTTGCTTTCTTAATGTAAAAGCAAGAAAGCAAACTTAGATTTTGCAATGTATGTCTAAAAATCCACATGGCTTGTTGATATTGAGAGTTTAGATCTACCACACAGGTTAAAATGAATATTAGGTTGCACTGCCCTTTCATACCTCGCAATTGGTTTGGCCAAGAAATAGAAAGCTTGGCACAGTTGGTTCCAGAGTTATCTAAGGTGAAGTTTTCAGTATTGACTGTGGAGTAATAAGATAGCAATTAACCAGCTCAAGCCCATTTGAAACTTCTAGGATAGTTGTCTTTTGTCTGAATGTTTGGAGGCTGGGGCTTTTTAATGTTGAGAGTTGCTGCATTGTGACTGTAAAGAAGGGAATTGAAAATAATACTATTCAATCTACCATTGTTAATGAACAAAAGATCAGAACTTTATTGACAGTGATTACTGAATATTTTATCTGTTTTGATAGATTCAGATTTCTCCATCATTCTAATTTTAACAGTTTTTTTCACAGCCAGTCCAAATAACAATTTTTTATTATGATTAACCTTAGTAGGTGCATAAACCTGAAGCACTTTTCTGATTGAGGTTTGAATCATCCTCCTACCCACCATCTCTGAACCTGGGGTAAACTCTGCTGTCAAGCAGTGCAGTGCAACACACAGTAAAGGAATGAACTGTTACTGAATGCCTCTCTTATTCTAACTGGCTGTTTGCTTACCCCATAGCATAAGTCAATCCAGACCTGTCAGTCAGAAGAGATCACCATGAACAGGCATTCTCTGGCACAAATTGAGTAACTATTGTGCTAATCTTAAAAATTGCTACTGACATCAATGTTT
The DNA here is from genome assembly GCF_008360975.1 of Lichenostomus cassidix. Classification (NCBI taxonomy): domain Eukaryota; kingdom Metazoa; phylum Chordata; class Aves; order Passeriformes; family Meliphagidae; genus Lichenostomus; species Lichenostomus cassidix. Next base: position 92,585,023 of record NC_139482.1, read on the forward strand.
TCTGGACATCTTCCATCGTAGTGACACAACACCCTGCAAGGGTGCTGTACTCTCCCTTCTAACAACAAACTTCACAGGTGCAAATAATATCCTTTTGTTGTTCATCTTCAATTTACTAACTTGCACATTTTGCAAATGTAGAATTAGGGGGAGGGAATGTTACACATTAACAACTCGAGCTAAAGTCAGTAGTAAAACAAAGTTATGTGCAGTCCATTAACAAGCACTGTAAGCATAGTTGATAAAATTCCTTCTTATGTATACTGCACTGGCTACTTAATCTGCTTCAACTGAAAGAAAAGATAAGAGAGTGGTTAACACAGTGCCATGAACGGAAGAGAAAAGTATTTTCCAGCGGGGAAAACAGAAAGCAGTGCAAGCAAGTACATGCCCTATAATTGTACACTTTGCGTGGATTTGTACTGAAAACTCTTGTTTTCAGATCCCTCTAGATTATGCAATAGCAAACCTGAAAAATAGCATGACTTCCTACCCTACAAAGCTAACCCCCAGCTGCAAAACGAGATGGGCTTTTTTTAGCAGGAGATTGGTTTTTGTAGTGCTTTTTAGAATAGGGAAAGCCCCAGTTCAGTTATCAAAAATGTTTTCTGCTCTTTCTGTGCTGATCCTGCTGCAGCTGTGCTCAGGCATTCTGGAGTAAGTTTTATGTGTGAGGCTGGTTGACTTCCTCTTGTTGGAAATGCGTTGAATAGCAATAAAGCAGAGCTTTGTAGATGTCTGCCCACACAGTGACTGCAGCTTCTCTCTTTTGCAGTGGGAGAAACTATAATGATGGCTGTCATGTTTGAGGTTTGAGGAGTATGTTTTACTTTGTGTAAAACTGATCTGAGCACACATTAGATTCTCTTGTAGAGACACATCTGCATTCTGTGATTTACTCTCAAATTGCACTGAATTCAAGAGCTAGGTAGTCAGAGATTGCAGGTAATACAAATATTAGCCTTTTACAGATTTTCACTTCAAGGATCATGCTATAGTAAACAAAATAATATTGTCATTTGGTTTTATCATATATTTTAATACCTCTTTTATTTCCCTTATAGAAATGAACTTGGAAGTTCAAATGTCAGAATCCTATGATTATATAAAGAATAGTAAAAAACTTATTTCATTGTGGGTGCCAGGTGATCATTCTGCTTAGTAAATCTGTCTATAAAGACACTAAATCTGTCTTTATGTTCTAAGCCTGATATCTTTTCCAATTACCCCTTTTGGAAACTTTTGCTTGGAGACTTGTAAATCTTCATTTTAAAAGCTGAACAAAAGCATTATTCCTCTTTTTTTCCATGACAAAAAGTAAAAGGACTTCAAGCTGGACAGCCCTGCCTGTTACATTTGTTTCCAAGTTCAGTGTGATATGAAGTTAGATATTTCACATCTCTGGAAAAAAAAAGATGATTTCTCCAAATGACTGGAGAATTGTCATCAGAAACAAACCAGTGTTTCAACACACTGCAGATATTGGATTGGGAAAACGGATGGAGGCATAGATGGGCAGAACTTCCTCTGGCACTGAGCTGAGTGAGGAATGTTATTTTAAAATCACCTATACTGAAACAGAGGAAGTGTTGTGCTGGTCATCCCAAAGAGAAGTCCCAGTCCTGAAGCACACACAATGTAAGAGCCAAGGTGCAATAAGTAGGAAAGGGAAGATGTGAAGAACAGAGGTCCATAGCAGGTAGTTCTTTGTATATTAACTTCTGTCTCTCTTCAATTTAGCTTTCCATCTGCCCACAAGAACCTTTAACACACTCTACCATGACTTAAAAAAACAAGGATATAAATGTATCATATTTATATATATCTGTGTGTCTGCATGCATCTGTAAGTAATTACTGAGAGTACAGACACTTTAATTTGTATAAGTGAAGAGGTATTTATACACAGGCTTGTTTTCTATTCATTCATTTGTAAATTAACTGCACACATCAGGCATGTTTTCTCTACTGATTAAGTGAAAAGCAGAAGCATGGTAATGTTTTTCACAGCACTTGAGCACAACAAATATTTTTTAATGAACTTTTTCCATTAGCTGCAATATTCATGTTAGAAGCAACAGAAGAGTAAAAACTCCTTTTATCATAGGACTTCCTTGACCTATATTGCAGCAGTGCATGAGATGTGTTTGAAGTATCTTGTGAGATGATCAGTTTCACAGAAAACTGGGTTGTCAGAGGCAACGATTAGACAGAGACACAAAAAAAAAAAAAAAAAAAAAAAGAAACTTGAGAAAATTAGTTTGAAAGCCTGCTACATTCATCTTCAAGGTCCTGTGCTACAACAACCACTTTTCAATCTTTTTATGCAAATGGGATATTGGTGGTGTCATAAAAGTAATTCTCACCTCTTGAAAAATGCTTTAGAATCTGAAGACAAATATTTAGGCAAATAATTTGGAACAAAAATTCTTGTTTGATCACTGATAGGTTATTTTTGCTATAAAATGCAATATCACTCAGATCTTTAAGTGCCAGTAGTTCTGTAAGCAATTGCTTTTCTTTCCATTCAGGCAAGCATATATAATATATTCAAGGACTGTAAATGTCTATTATATTTTCATTCATCCACTGCTGATTCATCCAGTAGTTAATCATAAATTACCAGGAGAAATATTTTCTTTACAATGCATATTTACAATGAGGTCAAATGCCTTAATGCCCATGGCTAGTAAAAAACTGTGAGTTCTGACAAGATTTCTGAAGAGGCTCTGTCCCCTTGTGGCTGCAGAACACCACCCTGATTCTCAAGGTTCACTGAGAAGGTAAAAATGCAGGGTTTTTTAAGACTCAAAGGCTTCAGAAATGGTGGCTTTTAAACTGTGGCTTTCGCAGGTATTTGTTGAAGAAGGACATATTTTGAGCCATTTTTCTAAATATTTGGCCGAGATCTTCTAAAGTTTAGGCACCCTGACCATATAGAAAATTCCTACCAACCAAGTCTAACTGTGAAATACACTGACTACTAACATGTAGCTCCCATTCTCTCTCAGCATCTGCAGGTAATGGTATTCTGTTTGCTGATCTAAACAGTCTGACATTACTCAAGCAAATACTTGCTGAGACAATGCTCTTGAATCAGAGTCTTCTTGCAAAAAAAGTATCAAAAACTTGTGTGATTCTGCTTATAAAAATAGGGCAAGCACTGTGCTGTTATCTTCAAGGACTCACACATAATAAAAGGTTTTGTGGAAGTACAGCAACCTCCTAAGTCTTTATAATCAAGACTTGATTCTAGGACTTAAAAGAAAGTGTTATCATCTGGAGTTCACTGACTATCCATTCATGAAAAATTTCAAATGAGTTCTTAATCGGGTCTAGATTATGTTTCCCCTGCATGTAGGGCTCCATATCATTAATCTTACATCAGCAATCTCCACTGTGTCAAAGATGGTTCCTCATTACAGCATTTGCCATTTGCCATTTTCAATTCTTGAAAGCAAATAGCTGTTCTTTCATCTTAATTCAATAGCGTTCTGTGAATTTTAATTAAATCCTTCTCTGAGTTTGTATGACGTTGGTCTGGTTACTCATTATGAGGCTATCACACACAAACTATGGTTTTTCTAATAAGTCTAATCTATTGGCCAACAAGGTCAATTGCTTCTTATTAAGAATAATAAATGGCAATTCTAGTATAAAAGTACATAGAAAATAGAGTGCAAATTCTGCTCTCCTTCCATTGCCTTTCTCTGATTTACATAAAGGAACATTATATACTTAACTCAGGGCAATTTTTTTCACGGAGAGTTAATTAAAAGAAAAACGAGATTCATTTTCCTGTATCACTTGTTTTCATACTGTGTTTTATTCAGGTAGAATCCTTTAGAGTGGCCCAAAGACCAGGGGTTGAAATATTGTATGGAGTATTTAAAAAGAAGATGACATTTTTCTTTTCTCCCTGCAAAAGGAAGTGAACAAAGCAAGAAACCACACTGGCTTTGCAGGTGCAGACACATTGCTGCTGAACACACACACTTGCTTTCATCATTAAGTGTTTCCAGGAGCTGGCATTCATTAGCAGCAGAATTATAAGGGACAGATCAGAAAGTCTACATGTCTAGCTACCAATGCTGTTCACTGATTCCAGTGTTTTTTACAGAAGTTTAATTTTTATGAGTATATGTAATTGAGCATACTGACATCTACTTGCATACAAAAATCCTGGAAAAATAAGGGAAACTACAAGCTGAACAGTAGGGAGGTATTCAACGCATTAAGAAAGAGACATTGCAGCTATGCCAGGTAACACAGCTGTACAAGGGCAGTAGTTTTTCCAATTTTTTCCCCCCATATACTGTATTGCAATCCACATTCTGCAACTGTTAGTCTCATCAGACCTTCATAAATATTTAGGCCTCAACAGAGTAAGCGTGCATAATTTTATGTAGATACACACACACACACACACACACACACACACACACACACACACACATAAATGTATAATAATTTTTGTATGCACATCTCTATGCAAAAATGTTCACATGTCTAAATACATCACCCACTGCCCACAGGATAATTATTCTAGCTCAAACCTACATTTAATATGGAAGAATGCAAGGTTTGGGTTCTAATCTCATTAACATAATTTATTCATCTGCCTTCTGAGAGTGTGATGAGATGAGAATTTTGGATTTAATTTTGCCCTGAGATTTTTATGCAAAAAAAGACAGACTTGACCACGCAAGATCTGAAATTGAGTGCTGTCTCTTAAAATTGTTAAATATTGCTTTATTTTTTCACAATTTTAAACAAAGTTACCATTTAAAAGTAAAAAGATATATAAAGCTAAACTCATTTAGTGTCTTCCTCAAATTTCCAAGAAAAGAAGTGATACCTTTTTGCCAGTGAAGTGTGAGGAAAGAGATGATTCAAAGCAGTATTTTATGTATCCTTAACATAAAATTTCCAGACTTTGAATTGCTCATAATGGTGATACTCCACCTCTTCATTTCCTCTGCAAACTTTCCTTCTGTGACCTTTTCTAATTCACATTCCAGCATTTTATCTGCATGGTTGTCTTCAAATATACAATAAAGACTAATGTGGTGTACTTCTCACTTTGTACTGTAAGGAATTAAGAAGGTAGGATGTAAATTTCGTACAATGGAAATATTCATGCAAATAACTGTTCATTCACGAGAACGCAGTTTCTAATCTGGCCCAAAATACTTTTCTAAGACGTCCTCCATCTTTGAAGGTGAATACCAAGACAAAATAAGATTTATGTAATGGGAAATTAGTGTGTAGCTGGCTTAATATCACTCTATCTACTGAGGTTTCAAACATGGTCCAGGTGCAACAGACACAGTAACAACCAAAGAACTTTTCAAATAAAGTGACTTCATAAAAAAAAATAAAATTAATTGACTTTGTACTTTTGCATTTTTGAACCAGATGAAAACACTGTTTTCCTAAAGCGTTCATCCAAGTGAACTGACCCCCAAAGGCTGGGTGAAACGCAGTTTCTCATCCCCCTGAACTCCAAACAGTCCGACCCCCGGGGCTCGTGCTCTGAAGCTTCACTCCAGGAAGGTGGAAGAAGTTTGTGCCTGGCTCTAAGGTGACACCGGGTCCTGGGCTGCAGGATGCACACGGGACAGTGTGGGATTCCCGTTGGAGCAGTGACATGTGCCGTGGGGCTCGGAGCAGGCAGAGCACAGCGATACTTGGGTACCTCTGTGCTGCGGGACTGTGACTTTGAGTCTAAAACTGCAGGTCCCTTTGCCCACCCCTCCCGCCATCCCCGGGAATCAGATTTATCAGGATCCCAGTAAGCCCAGTTATGGGAAGTTCTCGGCCCACGGCAGCCAGGGCCCGAGAGGGCAGCGAGCCCCGGGCGGGCAGGGCAGGCAGGCGGGCAGGTTGCCACCAGTCGCCTCGCTGGGACCGTGGCCAAACCCAGCCGCCGGTGGCCCAGAGCCACTCGTGTCCCGTTCCCAGCTGGAGCGGAGTGCCCGCCCCGCGGGGTAACGGAGGCATGTAACGGGACCCCTCGGTCCCTCCTTCGCCCCGGGGTCCCTGCCCTTCCCTGCCCGCCTCCGCCGCCGGGATCTCTCGCCCGCGGCTCCTTCCTGGTTGCCGGCGGCTGCCGAGGGGCGGGCGGGCTGCGGGGCGCGGCTGCCGGGCGCACCTCCCGCGCAGGTACCGGGGGAGAGCAGCCAGGCTTCCCGGGGAGGGCTGGGGTCAGGAGGGAGAGAGGGAACAAGCCACACGGCGCCGACACCGAGCGGGGGCAGCTCCCGGCTCGCCGGCGGGCGGAGGAGGCGCGGCTGTGTGGCGGCGGGAGGGACCCACGCGCGCTCCTGAGCTCTCCCCCTTCCTGCTCCATCGCTGCCTCTCCCCGCACCTGGCCGCCGCTCCCGGTGGGCGCTGCCCTCTCGCACCTCGGCTGCCCCCCTCGCTGCATGCAGCCCCCGGAGCGCCGCAGCCCAGGAGGACACGCCGGGTGCGTTGTGATTCACTAATTTCCTTTTTTAAAAAAATTATTTTGTGAGGGTTTTTTGTGCTTTTTTCCCCTTCTCTCCGGGCGGCTTCTCGGAGGGGAGGGGAGAGGGGCAGCGGGGGCCTCCCCAGCGCCGGCGGCTCCAGGGCCGTGCCCGCCCCGCACGCTGCGTTCCGCTCCTCTCCGCTCCTCTCCGCTCCGCCGTGTTTGTTGTTGTTGTGCTCCGGGGAAGGAGGCGGCGGAGGGGGGGCAGCCTTTCGGCTTGTTTCTCTTCCTCTTCGCCGTGTGAGCCCGCGTCCCATCCTGCTCGGCGGGGCAGCCGCGGGGCTCGGCGGAGGACGTGCGGCGCCGCGGGACACCTGGGGCAGGTGGCAGCGCGGCAGGTAGGTGGCCCCGGGCTTCCTCCGGGAGCGATTCCGCCCGCGGGACAGCTACCTGCGGAGCGGGCGAGCGGTGCTGGGGCGGCTGGCCGCGATGGGCTGCGGAGGGCGGGCAGGGCAGGCGCTGCTGCCCGGTGCCCGGAGGTGTCCCCGAGGGGTGCGGGGCTCCCCCTCCGTCGGGGCGGCCGTGCCTTACATAACCGGGCGGGAGCGGGGCAGGAGGCCCGGAGTCGGCACCGTGCCTTCCGGTTTCACATCGCGGCCGTGCCCGGAGCCTTGCACAGAAACGGACAACTTCTCTATTTTTCTGTTTTGTTTCGGTTTGTTTTTAATTTCCACTTCCCGGGGCCAAGCCGCACGGCAGGAGCAGGGCAGGTGCTGTCCTCGCCCTGATCCCACCGCTGCCCCCTGCGCGGCTGGGCTCTTGCAGGGATTCCCTCAAGTTTCCTTGGGGAAGGTGCGGATGGGGCTGCGGCGCCACCGAGGTGCCGCTGGGACGCTCCTGCCGAGCTCCCCCGGGACACGCCACCTTCTCCGCCCTCGCCGGCTCGGCTCGGCTCGGCTCGAAGTTGCCGTACTTGTGATGCTTGCCACCGGCTGCGCTAGGGCTGCGCGCCTGGCGGGGAGGGTTTGGCGGCGTTTAAAATGACTGTGTCTCCGCGTGTTGCGTGTGTGATGGGCTGTGGCGATAGCAAAGGCTGCAGTGTCAGTGCCTTCGTATGCTTGTGGAGACTTTTTAAAAATCGCTGCATGATTTGCCTTGGGAAGAATGTAAACACGTGTTTTTGTAATTTTAAGTAGGTCCATCCTGGTAGTATTTCCTGTGTGCGCTGCCTTTGCCCTTTAGTATATCAGATGCTGTGTTTGGAGTAAAGTTGATTGAAATAATATGAAGAAACTGGGAAAATAACGATTGCTTGTGGAGAAAATGAAATTTTCCCTCTCCTCAGTGGAACCAGAATTGAGTCTCAGGTGATCAGGAGTGATAACATGTCTAGTGCACTGTTTTATTTCTTTTATATCCACTAATCATTTTAAAAGAACTGAGACTAATACAATTTTGTTGGTATGGAGTACTGCCAGTTCACAGACACAAACAAGTTGAGCTGTAGATTGTGGGTGATTGTGTATGAAGGCTTGAAATACCTGGCTGGAAGGATGATGAAGTGCTCCCTGTCAGTCAAGATGAAAATAACAGGGAAAGAGAGCTGTCTTGTTTTATGTTAATGATCTGTTTACTGTTGGCAGTCAAGTAGGAAACAATTCCCTAAAATCCTTTAATGGTCTTAGAGCAGTTAGTAATAACTGGTGTGAGTCCATCAGAACTCTCAAGCATCATAGATTATATACTTGTGTTTTACATCAGCTCTGCCTGTCATGGATTATATTCTGAATCATTTCAAAGAGCATCAATGAGAACATTACAAATGCCATACCGGGCTATACCAAAGTTTCTACTGGTAACTGCTTAGAGAGGACCAGGATAGGGGAAGCTTGCAGTGATGCTTCCCTAGAATACTCTCTCCAGGCAGCTGTGGCTCGAGGATTCCCATGGGTAGAACTGTTGCTTTTGTTCTTGACCAACACAAAGTTTGCTGTTCTTTTTTTGACCTTACACAGTAGCCTTTTCAGTCTCTGAGGAAATAGGTAACCAGATGAAGCATTCTATGGACATTATTCATCACTGATAAGATGGTCAGAGGGCAAGTTCTTGTTTGCAAAGGCCCATGCATGGGAGTTATATTGAGGGATATTAATTTTCCAAGCCGTGTTCCTGCATTAGGCTCTGAGATAATACATTTAAAATACAGCTTGATATTTATAATGAAAAGAAAAAGGCAAAGAGTGGTACCTTAATGAAATGCATTCAAATTCATTTTCACTGAGTGGGGAGAAAGCCATGCATACGCTTCATTGTCAGCTTCACTGGATTTGTAAGTAGAGAATTAAGAACAGAAATTGAGTTTATACCGTGCTGCACAGCTGAAGAATGTTCACAGACTTTCAGAGCCCCTGTTCTATCATGGTAGTTAATATAAATAAAGTAGTGAATGTTACAGTCACTATTGTGGTGATAAATTTTAGCTCACCAGATACTTAATGATAGAAATTGCAGCATGTTACTTAAAAATAGTTTCATATTTATAAATGCCTAATTTTGTGCATTTGTGAAAATTTTCATGACGAAATTGTTCTTGCAATGAGATCTATTTCTCATAATTCCAGCTCCTATATGATGCCTGGATTTCTCATTCTGCAAGGCCTCTTTAAAGACAAGCTTGTCAGAATTCTGGAAATCATCAACTCAAAGTATCCTGCACGTGCAGAGAAGGATTATATCTGTTTCCAAGGTGTGGCAACAACCAAGATTTGGCAGTGGTCACCCCACTAATTGATAGCATAACTGGGACATGCATCCAGTTTTTTCCAGTTCGGAGAGTTTGAGAAGATGAGTGTTAGTGGTGTGCTAGATTACAGATGAAGGTACATGGAGCAGTAATGGAGGGATGAGGCTGGAGAGCAATCTGAGTGAGTCTCAATACTGTTGTGTATCCAGAAATTTATTGTTTGTTCTTCTTGTGATAGTTTATTCAATACTTCATATAAATTACTCATATTGTTGAAATAGCCACTTTGGTTATTTATTCCATCAAATAGTACATATATTTATAGTTTAGGCTCTAATTTCTCTGCTGCATGATTTTTGTGATTAAAGAAACACTTATAATCTGTTGAGAGAAGGCTAAATAAACTGAAAAATACATCTCATACTTACTTGAAGCATAAGTAGCAGAACTTGTTCAGTGTTCAAATGCTACCTGTTTTCTGTTAGCTTCATCCCTGCCAAAAGGAAGAGCTGTGAAAATACATTAGTGCTCATGTATTAGAACCTGGGCCATTTGGTTCAAATTTTTACTTACCAAAACTAAATTCATTTAATTTATATGAGAACCTAACAGATTTTGACTGTGCATGTACTAATATAAATGACATCTAATATTTTTTTGATAAAACACTGAAAGCCTAACCAGTGTTTAATGAGGAAATGGCAAGAAACTTCGCAGTCTAAGACTTTGATCTTGCATACGGGTTTAAAGTATAAACTCTGTCATGGATTAAAGGACAGCAGAGTCTTCTGGATCATTGGTGAAATGCTCAGTCCTGTGGTGTTTAATTACCTGAATAATTTTTCTTTCAGGCAAGATGTCAGGTTGGAACTGTTATCTGTGTTTTCTGAGGAGAGGCTCTTAAATAAAGAGTAGCAGTGATGAAGAGCAGGAGGCCAGGAACTGCTGTTTTAAATAGAGCCAGTTGATAATCTTTCATAAAACAAGAATTTTTCTGGATTCTTTATAATACTATGTTGAAGATGGAAAGGTGTCCAGATTGTTAGGTGCTTCTAAGAAAAAATCAGCAGGACACTGTCATTTCTGAAGAAGCTTGAATTTATATGTATTAAAAAAAAAAAAAAAGTTAGCAACTAATGGAAGAAGAATCAGAAAAAGAATATACGCTTCAGAGCTCGACTTCTCAAATCACTTGTACAACTGGAATTTCAGACATCTAACACTAGGCTCCAGTACTTTATTTGCATATTTCTTGTGTTAATATCCACTTCCCAGGGCACCTAGCCTTCTGCACAAAGTGCTTGATTTGGACCTAATTAGGTAATCGATACAAAATGAACAATTTGGTGTCAGAGAGACTAATCCATTTGCCCAAGGCAGTGGCTGACTTCAGAGGAGATGACCTTAGAGCTGTGTTACTGCAGCCCTCAGTCATAGCTCTGGCTCTTGCTGCGCTGATCATTCTACAGGAATGTTGTTCTCACTCCGAGGAGACAACTTGTGAGTGCTGCATTCGAGCTAAAAGAGCACAGTATGGTGGTACTGGCTAAGCCATAGCTTAAAATGCTAGAACATAGTTCTCTAAGGGTTTTGCCAACATGAGAATTTGGATAAAATATTAGTTATGCTAAGCTGTGTTTGGAAAGTGTTGCACAAAACTTCATGGATGGCTTTCCTGTAGGAAGACGGGGATAGTGCCTAATCTTACGCATTCAGTGGCAATAAATAAAAACGATGTCACAGTCAGTTTTAGATTTTCTTTACTTAATAATTTCATTCAGATCACTATGGACTTTCTGTGTTAATTTCTCTGGTTGCTTTCTTGTAGCACATGAAGAAATGTCATCTTCAATCTAATCACCACACATATCAAATGTACTCCTGTTTGAATCCTCATGTCACATGGGCTTTGGGGTATAGTAATAAATAATTTTGATGTTAGTTATGTTTATGATTAACAATCTCATTAACCACTTTAAAGAAGAAATTGTACTCATGTTTTCTTGCTTTGCCAGCTGTTGTCAGAATTTGGCCTTTGGGGTTTTCTTAGAACACTTTTTCTAGATGTCCAGGAGACATATCAGTCAATCCCATCAATTTTCTATGCCTCATCTTCTTACCTGAGAGGTCTGCAGAGACTGACCCTTCTGTGAAAGGTCGATCATCCTGGGTTTACCTTTTTTTGCGGAGATTAACATACAGCTTAGTACTATTTCCTTTAAAGGATTCAGAATCTGTTATGAACATTTATTAGTAGCTGAAGAATTTCTGAATAGCAGACACTTAAACAGCTCCTGACAACAGTCTTCAGATTTTAACATTTTGGGGCTTTCATATTCTGAAAGAAGCTTTATGCTTCTTAAAATGCTCCATTAAAAATAAGTAGAGAACTCTTTGGTTATTATAGAGTGAGATCATTCCTATGAGGCTTCTTGCATCAGTTGCAGAAACTGTGAAATCCCAGTTCTGTTGCTTGGAATAGCTGTAAATCTTGGACATAACCCAGGAAAGCCCACACAAAAGGCACGTGAGAGAAAAACAAGAAATAACACGGAAATTTTCAGACAGTATTTTTTTTGCTTCTGTCCTGAAGTGATTTTGAAATAACTCAGTGAGGAAGTTAGTTTTCTAAATATTTACTTAAATATTGCTTTTTATTTTATTTTTTTTCCCCTGGAGCTTTTGAAAGGCCTTTCAAAGGGGAGGAACAAGGAAATTAGTATTTCTGAAAAGACTGATCAAATAAAAGATTTTTTTTTAATACACAATGACTGAAGGTAAAATAGTGGGGTTTATATTAATTTTTCTTTATATTTGAGCAGGTTTTTGATCAATTTATCAGCTGTACTACATTTGTTTTGCACATTGGAAGGAAAAACATTTTTTAAATTTGACTTTTTTTTCTATTTTGTCCCAACATTTGTAACATTTCTTAGTGTGTAATTGAAATTCTTAGTATTTATTTTTTTAAACCCTTGGGAAAGTTTAAACATTTGCATATGTTTAAATTCAGGTCTTTCCAGATTGGTGAAGTTAACAACTTCGGGTATCTATTGCCTAACTATTATGATTGGAAAGTGAGAGGGAAAAATCAAAGCAAATACACACTAACATATATTCCTAAAATTCATTCAGGCATGTAGTGTATTCTTTTATATGTTTGCCTGGAGCATTATCTTTGGGTTCTGCTAAAGAGCTGAAATCTCTGGATCACAAGTAAAAATATATTGGTTTGTAGCCAGTTTCTAATTCAGAAGTCAGAACATTCAGGTAAAATGATGCAGTTGGACAGTTAACAGCTATCTTTGGAATTCAGACGCTTTAAAAAAGAGGTTTGGCTGTGTGAGAGATCAGTACTGCCAGACACACATAAAGCTGTTCTGGCTGCATTTTTTAATAAGTTCTTCTGATTGATCTTGTGAATACATACACACACACACACACACACACACACACACACACACACACATATATATATATATATAAATGAAACATATACCATGGAAAATAATGGTTGCATGTAACGGATTAGATTAGATCAAAGACTTGTATAGTGTAACAGCAGCCTGTCATCTCAATGGGAATATGTTTGTCCTCCAAGACTGGAAAAGCCCTGAAATACAGCTGTTCTATACAGGTCAGTGCCCTCCCAGTTTTGGTTTTTTTTCCTTTTCAGTTATAAGTTGTGCCACGATAGTCTCCAGATTAGAAGGCAGTTGTGTGTTCTGGGTATCCAGGGCTCTTTTGGAGGACAGTGTGCAGCTGCTCCATCTGTTCTGGGCATGGACTTGGCGAAGTGTGGTGTAGGTGGTAAGAGGCCAATTATGAGGTTTGTTCATTTTTGTACTTATGGCATTAACGCTGCCATAGTAAAATCATAATTTCCAATACAGTAATAGCCTTGGAGCCCTAAGGACACTTGTCCTGTAATTTCTGCTTAGTATTGACATTCCTAGTTTTCCTTGATATATTTCAGATGGACAAACTGGAGTGAGGAGAGTGGCTTCAGGTTGGTAATCTGGTTGGGTGCATTAAGTGGTAGAGGTGGTCCTTGCTGTCTCAGATCTTCTTCCTCACCAACCTAACAATATCACTTTCACCTTTCTCACCACGGCTGGACAAATCTCTCATTCCTCAGGCTGGGTTAGTGCCTTGGAGATAAAGCCTAGATTTGTCTTTTTTTAAATGCAGCAGTTCAACAGGTCCCAGTGGCAGCTGTTACTGTCCTCTGCCCTTCAAATCTGTGCCTACACCTGAGCATCATCAACATATCTCCTAGCTCATTGCCATTTTCTCCTGACTAATACATTTAATAGTATATGTATATATTTAGAACTTGTATTGGCTTCCTATGGTACTCATTTTCAGGAAGTGTTCCTTTACTTCGTGACAAATTCCTTGATTAACCTAGACTTTCAGTTCATCTTGGGAAAGACTCGTGAGCTTCTGGGGTGGCAGTTCTCTGTCAACCATAATATCTCATGGTTAATAGCAAAACATTGCTCTGTGATGTTTTCTATTGTATTGTAATGCTTTTCAGTTATCTTTCTCCAACATTGTTGTTTCCTGGATGTCAGCATCACTCATCTCTTCTAATTCTAAAACCATGAGTCCTTAGTTAAACTCTCTTGTCAGATCTTGTTAGTTCTCTGGATGAAAAGCAGTGTTGGTGTATTATCTGACAGAATTTACAGTGATAAAATACTATACTTGTCCCTTAGAGTGTTAAGAAGGTGGAGAAGAAATTACGGCAGATTTGTGCCTATGCTGGGTTTGGTTTTGGTTTTTGTTTTTTTTTTTGTGGAGGATGGCTGTACATGCTTGTGTCCAGAAATGACCTGTTACACTGAAAACTATGAGGGCAAAGGCTGAGGCCAAGTGAAGGAAAATAAATGGCAGATTTTTCCAGTAGTTCTGTGCTATTGGATAAAAGACTGATGAAACAATACAAAACAGTAACTTTGGGGATAGGCATGTGCCTTGGAGCTTTATCCATAAGGAATGATATAGTCATTGTAATAGGAAAATTTCTGACCCCTACTGTGTTGCATTTGTGATGTTTTGACAGCTCATTCTAGAGAGCTAAAATTGGAGTAAAACTCATAATACCATTAACTACTAAAATCCACTGTTAAGTTACACAGTGATCCCATTTTAATTTGTCTCTTCAGTGAAGTGGTCACTGAATAACAGCAATTCAATTCCAGGCATTTTCATCTCTACATTGCTTAGTTTAAAAGAAAAAAACACAAAGCCTCAAAGGCTGACCAGAGGACAATGGTGAACTGTTTTGAAAATGGTTGCCTGGTGTACTTCATAGATTAAAAAATTGGTGATATGGGCAGAACCTTTCCACATTTCTTATGTCAGTCTTGGTGTAAGAAAACAGGGATTTTTTTTAATAGTTGTTTTTTAGCTTAATATACATACTCATATAATTGGGACTGACTTGAAGGAGAACAATTGCAATTATCTTGTGCTTTGGCTCTTGTTAAGTCTTTTACTATTAGATTCCTTCCTCAAATGTTGGAAGTTACTGTGTTGAGGGACTTCTCACTAAAGTGTGTAGCTTCTACAAATAGAAACTGCCTGACTTGTTTTTTCGTGTTATCTTTTATCTATTACTATTACTTTGCCCTGACTTGCTCCTGGAAAAGAGGTGCACATAAGTTTCTGCACAGCTTTCATTAGCACAGTCTGACTCAGCACTGTTCACCTGGAGAACAGGCGGTAATTTGGCTTTGTTTTTGTTCCTCAGAAAGATACTCTTGTCAAATTGGAAATAACCCATAATAGGCTCACATGGAAAAATTGTTGCTTTAATGGAAATTTTAGTGGGTGCTTTTCAATTGAGTGCAGGGCTGTTGGTGTTGAAAAGCTAATTTTCAACTTTGGCTGACTTGTAGAGTGGGTTGTGAAATATTCTGTTCTTCTCCTCCTCCAGTGGTAAAAACTTCGTATGTGGTGTGGTTACTGGGTTTGGGGGTTTTTTTGTTGGTTGTTTTTGCTCTTCTCTTAATTCTAACTCCTGAATGCCACAACCTTCTTTATTAATGAAAGCACTGTAGGACAATATTTGGTTCCAACTGAAGGTTGAAATTATAGCCACAAGTAATAATTTTTGTGCCCCTGCAAGGGGTGAGAAAGAAGTAATGAAAACTACTTTGCAACATAATTGGCCTTTTATTATAAATGGTTTGCATGTTTCATCCCTGTGAGTAATATTTTGTCCATTAGGCCTTAGCAAGGCCACAAACAACATACAACAAAAACAACAAAAATATGCTCCTTGTCTTAATGGAGTTACATGGCAAAGCACTGAGTAGCATTCGTATTCTGAATTCTTAACTGCAGTTTATGTTCTACCATTAGGGACTGTGTTTCTTTTCCCCTTATCTAATACATATTTATGACAACCCAGATCACAGTGGATGTTGCTCTGCCTCCATGCACCTTGGTAAAAGCCTGACCTCATCATTTTTAGAATTTACTTTTAGGTATTGAAAATTTGATAGTAGGTGCTCCAAAGCTTTTCCCAGACTGAACAATCCCAATGTTTTCAGCTTGTCCTCACAGGAGAGGTATTCCAGCCCACAGCTGTCTTTGTGGCTTTCCACTGGACTTGCTTGAGTTGACACTTTATAGTGTGAATCCAAAAGCAGACCTGGTAGTACAGATACCAGAGTGAAGGATTGTGCGTGAAGCACGATAATGGCTTCCTTCAGTCCACTGGCTGTGCTTTGGTTTCCAAAGCCTGGGAAGCTGTTAGCTCTCCTTGCTGCCAGGTGGATGGCTGATTCATGCTTTGCCAGGACCTCCAACTTGTTTTCAGCAGAGCCTCTCCCCAGTAATTTGGTCTTCAGGCTATGCTCTCCTGACATTTTTGTTGGCCCTAAGTTATTCTGAATAGCAACCCTGCCCTCCAGCGTTTCTTCTACACCTGTAAGTGTAATGTTTGCAGACTTACTGAGTGCACTGTGGGCTCTGCCAGGTCACTGTAAAGGAAATTAAACACGATAGGGCCCCTCATCTATTCACTTGTAATCGTGGGCAGACTGTAAACTATTAAGAGCTGCTGTTGGAGCCTAATGATAGAGATGTTTGGGGTTTTTTATCAGCAGAGAGTTTACCCATCCACACTGTAACTTAGCTCAGGTTAGGTGCAAGGATGCTGCAGGATAGATTGTTGAGTATTCCTAAAATCAAGGTGGATGGCACCAGTGATCTCTCATCCACAGATCCTGTCACTTTATGACAGAGGGCAATCATATTGGTTGGGCATGATTTAAGCTCTGTAAATCCATCCTGGTGATTCCCCACAACCATCTTCTCCTTCATATGCCCAGAAATAACATCCAGGTAGGCTTAAAGCTCAACATACTGTAGAAACAGGCTAACAAACAATGGGAGTAGACTCAACTGTGGTGCTTTATTTCCTAATGATCTTTCAGACTTGGTAACCTGAGCATAATCCCTTTCCTGCTCTTCTTTTTCTGGATGCCCAGTTGGTGTCCATCTGTAGGTGATGAGTGCATGCTGGTCACAGGATGGAGCACCTGCATCTTGGGAATGTGGTGATGAATAAGCTGGGACTACATGTGACCTGGGGGAACAAGATTGTTAGGAACAGGATGTCACTTCTAGAGTGATTCTTGCTCTGTGTGTGTGTGTGGGGGGGAATTGGCAAGATAAGAAGGTGACAGCAAAAGTGACAGTAAGTTCAGTAACTATATTGGCTTGATCTAATGCATGTTAATGATTATATTGGTGATCTGCTTATAGCCAGTGGGCTTTGCTCTGGGTTCTCTTTTGTGTTGATTTAGTTCCATAATCTTGCCCTTAGCTTGATAGGAACAAGTAATGCATATGCAGGTGTCAGTGAAAGGGTGTGTGGAAAACCTATATTTGCATTCTGATATGCATTTAAATCTTTTCTCTTTTGGTAGTTTCCTTTTTTTTTGTTGTTGTCATTGTTTTTATTTTGGGGTTTTTTTGGTTTTTTTTTTTTGCTACTGCTAATCTGCTTTTACAACTTCTACAATCACGTGGTGGCTTTTTTTTCTGCTAATCACCATTTTGATAGTCCCTTATTACTAATAATTTTAGGTGGTCTACAGAAAACACCATCAACCACCAAATTCAGTGAGACCCAAGTAAAACTGAGATGTTCACCTGAGTTCAGAATGACTTATTGGGAAATTCAGTGTTTCTCAGATCTTATTGTTAGTACCACTTGCCTTACTAGTTCAGAAGTTTAATTTTCCAACTTCTGTTATTGATGAACAATGATTACTGTGTAATTAATAATGTGTCAAAATAATTTTGTCATGTGATGATTGTTGTCTTTAGTTTTGTCCTGTATAGAACTATATAGATATTCATTTTTATTAACTGCATTATTATTTAGAATCCAAAAAGCCCCTTGGGAGTAAGGTTGGAAATATATTTAATGAAAGATTTCTACAGGACCAGTAGCTGAACTGATTGTAAGAGTTCCATTCTGCAGTTTAGAAGTGTTCTAGTAACCATCCTATCAGCAGTGAATTGATCAGAAATACAGCCTTCATAAAATGTTTTGAATGGCATGTATAATTAGCTCATTATCTTAATGCTCCTAATAGTGTTTAATTGCAGTAAGACTTTAGTACGTTGGGAAAAAGATCATAATAGTTGGCAAATCATTGTCAGCATTTTAACTCAATCTTATGTGTGTTCCAAAATCATATAGGCATTTTCTAAACTGAGACTGAAAGTACATGTAGGGGGAAAAGTCAAATGCTACAAAATAAATAGTAAATTGTACCTCTGTATTAAATTTTAGATACATAAGTTCTTACTTTTATCTCCAATGTCTGTATCTCTCACATTTTAGGAATCTGGTTTTATGCTTTACTTGTGAAGTGTAAAATCACATTTTCCTCTTGTTCAGTTTAGTAAATATTTTATTTTTTGAAATGAAAGATTAACATGCAAATACAATATTTGTAGAATATTACATTTGAGGATGGACAAATGATTAAATATATTTCACAATCAGCCAGCTCCGTACTTTAACCAGAGAGGGAA
Organism: Lichenostomus cassidix; assembly: GCF_008360975.1. Lineage (NCBI taxonomy): Eukaryota > Metazoa > Chordata > Aves > Passeriformes > Meliphagidae > Lichenostomus > Lichenostomus cassidix. Next base: position 92,603,282 of record NC_139482.1, read on the forward strand.
AACCAGGGCTTTGGAAAGAAGGCAGTTAAGTAATTTCACAATCATTCATGCATTACAGCAATAATACTGGCACACACAACCATAAAAACCGGTTTTGCAGTGTATTCCTGATAAAAACAAATACGATGATCTTCAGTGGGCTTTCTTGTATAAGAAAAGACCAGCTAAATAAAAAAGATCAAGTGAAAGCAGGATTGTAAGACAGTAAGGTTTGTTAGCACACTGATTTTAAATAGATAATAAACAGATAAAAAAGTTATTGTGTTTATGTCCTTTTGTGGTATTGACTAATTTTGTGATTTTGTTTTTATTTGGTTGAGGGAGATGTTGATTTAGTGTATGTTGACTCAATTCCAGTTTATAATTACATTTTGTTTCTATAAAAGCTCCTATAGTGCCAGTTAAATAAGTTGCCTGTCATATAATTTTTTAAGCATTTTAGGTCTCTCAGTTTAAAGATTGCTGCAATTTAGAAATGTTTGAAGTTTTTTTGTTTGTATTTTGTTGGGAACCTTGTGCTTTGATGTTACTGAACAGATTTCAATCCTTGCAACTAACAATTGTGACTCTTAAGAGACCTTATTTTTATAGTAATGGTTTATGGTCTTGTGGTCTGACTTTACATAGAATACCAATGTTGATGAGGTCTGGTATCACTCAAGTACTGTAAAAATTAAGCTATCATTAGAAACTAGAAGATAACACTTAAATTTTTCACTTCAACCCCTGTCTTAAAGAGCAAGGCTATCATTAGAGAGATCCTTGTGACTGCTGTCCTAAGAGAAGTTTGTAACAAAGAGCCAGAAGTAAGCAAGTCACAAATGTAGTCTCAGTTCACATGAAACAGAAAATACAAACTGTGTTCAGTGGAAACAGAGGCAAGAAATTATAGTTCAGACTGAACGGAACACTGAGTAGCATTGCTGTGGGACATATATAGCATGCTTCTGGCCAAGAGAGAAGATTTCCTTCTGCTTGCAAATTCTGTATTTACAATATAAGATCAGACAGGTGTGGGGAGCGGAGCATGAAAATAAAACACTTTGTGAAAACTGTGTGTTCTGGATTATATCTGGGTATGGAAAATTTGCACTGGCCAGATGGTAAGCAAGTGATGGGCAAGATAATTTTATTGCTGGAGTGTTATGAAGTGAAATGAGCAAAATAGTAATCAGTACCAAAATTATTAGGTGCCATTGTTTCTGTGATATTGTGACACCACTTGTTCATGAACTTGTGCATGTTCCAGTCCCACTGGACCTGGAGTCACTGTGCATCTAAATCTGTTATCATCTGCTTACATTTTCTCCCCATGTGGGATTTGAGAGAACATTTGTGGTATGATCTGCAATCCTCCTCCACTTCAGCAGACCACCAATATCTGATGACATTTTAAGTGCTTTAACATTTATATTATGTAGTTGGCAAGATAAGGGAAACTTATATGCATTACTAATTGAATTTAAGAGTGAAAAAAGTGCACTCTGATGTATCCAAACTGATGAAATGTTTACATGCAACTATGTTGAAAAAAAACCTCAACCAGTTCTGGCGATAATTGCTTTCCACTTTGCTTAGCTTCAAACATACAGTGTCTGCAGTGCTTTTAGCTTGTGTTTTTAAACATTCTTGCTAGATAGTATGAAGCCTGTGGTTTTGTGGTGGAGCTTTATTTTTGATCAGGGTGTTTTTTTCTGAGTGAATATTGTGTTCTTCAAGATAGTGAATGGGGAAAACATTTTTTCCCCCTAGCATTGCTGTGTTTTTGTTTTGGACATTGGCATTAATTTTGACAGATGCTCAAATACCAAACTGGGAATGGATTTAATAATAGATAGTTACCTATAAACGGTAATGCATTAGTGTTACTGGATGCACCAGAAAAAGGTAGAGATTAAAACAGCAACATTCGCTTAGTAATGGCAAGTTTGGTCATTCAGAATTATTTTAAAGTCTTAAAATGCCCCAGATTAAATATTAGAGACAACAGCTGGGCAGTGTTGAAATAAAGAAGGGATTATTCATTTGAGAGTGAAAGGTGAAAGACTCTAGGTACGACAGCTCAAACCAATCATAATTGCTAACTTAATAGCTGAATTTCCACTTAAAAATGTACTATAAATTAGCTGAAACCTATCAGTATAACTTAATTTCTTGCAAGTCAATAAACACTGGTTTAAGTGCAATTCTATATACTAAATAAAAGACCCCTTACTTTCACTGATAACTAAGTCATGTAAGTGTTAAATGACAGGTTTTGATTCAGGTATAGTAACTTGTATTAATGACTGCACTTATGCCATGAGTAGTTGTTGTTTGAAAGTGCTGTAGGTGAATGAAGAGTTGGATGGTAGTAGGTTGGGTAGAGTTGTTGCTTGAGGAAGTAAAGAATTCAGCCAAACCAGCTCAGTATCTCTTTTCTGAAAGGTTTTAACTCTCTTAAGGTGTAGGATGAGAAACATCTTTATGGATTGAGTCAATGACATAATGCACACACAGATTGTTGGGAGAGTTTGTTGTATAGCTTGTTCTATGTATATGTATATGTTCTTGTGTTCTGTGCTTGTTCTATGTATATGTAATTTGAAGTTTCAGTCATAGACTGTGGAAATATTATTCATTATTGCATTTCCATGGTGGAGCATTTACTGCAGAGTGTCTGAGGTGATTTTAAGGACTCCTTTGGAATGCAGTCTTAGAGGAATGTTTTGAGAAGAGCACTTGGTTTGTAGATGGTTCGGGAAATAGGGATGAAAGAGTCTTGAGGAGCCTTGTATGAAACCTCTACTCAAGCTAGTGCTGAGAATTGGGTGTCTCAGAATATTACCCAATGTAGCCCATGAGCAACAGCTCCTGAAAGTCAGTATCCATCCACACAAAGTGTGTTTTGCTGCTGTCCTGGTTCCTGGAGCTGTGGAGGGCAGGGCTGGACTTTGTGCATGTCTCACAGTTGTTTGCTGAGGGCCAGTGCCCACAAACTGGCAGAAGAGCTGGTTAGCCAGGACCCTGCCATGCTGTGGTCGGGATGGAGATCAGCTCCAGCTCTTTCCCAAAGGGTTCAGACCTGTGTTTCCTGCTGCAAGGAGCAGGCTGCCAAGGTAGGGGCTGTTGAGCAGGAGTGATGGTCTCTTGTGTAAATGCATGCCTTTGTGCAGAGAGTTAATTTTCCCATACTTTTACTGATCACTTACAGGATAAAGTGGATGAGCTCAGAGTGGGGAATAAAGTCTGTTTGTTCACTGTTCTACATGCCAGTGAAATCCAGCTGGCTAAAAGCTGTATTTCAATTCTGCTCCCCCTTTCCAGAGTATTGCTGGTTTTGTGACTTTGTTTTATTTGGGGCTTTGATTACTTAACCCTTTTAAAAGTCGCTTGTCAGTGTATGAACAGGTTCCAAAAAAGGTGGGCCCTCTCTGCCCCACCCCTTCCTCCCCCTGTGCTCCAGGTACACTGTTTAGAAATATGGATTGATATATCCCCAGGCAAAAGGAGTGACCTGTGTCATTTGGGGCTGTTCTGCCGTGGTGAGAACCACACCATTCATGCAGTCCCAGAAATACAGTGCTCAGACTCTTATTTCTATCTTGAACACAGTGAGGTTTTCTATTCTCCGCTGGTTCTTCCAGAGCTCTGCTCTCCTGATGTTTAGAAATATTCTGACTTTCAGTTTAGATTTATATGTGGGCAGCATGCATTTTCTCCTCCTCCAACACTCATTTAGCTTTGCTTTACTTAGGCTTGACATGTCATGAACTTTTAGTCTAATCTCTGCATAATAGATTCCTATTGCTCCCCTCATCTTCACATCTGTTCTAGTAAAAAATTCATGTTGTTAAATACAGCTGACCAGAATTGTACCTTGTATTCAGCTGGTGTTATGCTAGTGTGATGACTTTAATTCTTCCGTCTCTTAGCTGGAAATATTCCCTCATGGTACAATGTAGGTCTGTTTGTCTGTCTTTTTTTAATCTATTTTCCCCCTTGCCAGATCACACTGGTGACTCACAGTTATCCTGTGATCATGCCAGACTGATCTTTCCCTTCAGTATCGTCTAAAACGATCCCTGGTTTCCCACATCCTGTGTGAGTGTGCTAATCACAAGCTTACTATCTCATGGTATGGGTGACCTTCAGCTATAGCTGTTTAGAAAAGAAAAGGCAGGGAGTGGGTTGTTGCAGTGGTTTCCACTCTGTCTTGTGATAAGCTTGAGTCTGACAGTTCACATTTTCTGTGTCTGGGACAAAGTTGTCTGAGTGAAGACCTAGGATGTCAGAGAAATAACCTCATTGTATATTGATGGGGTTCTGGTGTAAAATCATGTGAAGCTGCTTGGCTGTGTCATCATAGCTGGAGTGTTATTTTGCACGACTGATGGCAGAACTTGAAGTCCATGAAGCACTTGTAAAATATGAATGGAGGTGTGTGTTGTGATTACAAACCCCAGTATTATGTAGTAGCTGAGAATGGGTTTTCAGAATTACAACTCTGGATTTAATTTTCTAATGTCTGCCAAAGCTTCTCAAGTGGGCCGTGAGTATTTTTTAATATATTGTCCTTAACTTATCTCTGCCTTTGCTCTGTATCTGTAATGTGGGAGAAAGGTTTACGTTCTGGTCATGTGTTTTGTCTACTTATGTTGCAAGACCTTTAGGGAAGAAACTTCCTTTCTATCTTTGCATACTGTCTGGAAATCCCCTCTTGGTTGGAGGCTGTGGACCTTCTCACAAATTATAGCGTTTGAAATATTTTCTATTAAAAAAAAATTTCATTAACAATACAATAGTTCACAACTGCAACTTGTTCAAGAACAAGATACTCATGTGAAGGGTGCAGCAAATGTTATATACAAGCTTAATTAACTTGTAATAATATAGTGGATTTGAGGTATATTTTGGTAATCATGATTGAAAATGAATACACTGCTAATTTCCTAATTGAAACACAAATTTTCTTACTCCATTATTTTGATATGTTGCCAGATTTTGTTATCTTTTTCTTTTGTACACTGATAAATGGTGAACTGCATTGGAAACCCATGCTGAAAAAATGAGTGTTTGGCCTGTCACATGCTTTTGTCTTTCTTTTAACATGAAATAAACAATCTGGTTTTCTTTTTAATGAAAGAAGGGGAGATAATGGTCTTGTGTACATTTAGAACATTCTCGTGTTCAAATGGAAATTTTCCCCTGGGTCTGTCATTGTTCTCTTCAATAGTTATTCAGTAATGACTGTTTCTATATTGGTTTAAATGTACCCCTGATAAAGATTGGGAAAACAACATTAGCACATGACATTTAAGATTTAGATAAAATAAGACAGTGTTCAAGTACAAGGTGCGAGTTCTTGAAAGCATATTTGAAGAAGCACACAAGTACAATCATTATGTCAGGGAGATGTTTCTCATGCAGATTTCAGCTGCTGTTACTCATTAATTATTTAAAATTCCAAGTGCAACAACTCACAGCTTAGTGACTGTAACCTGCTGAGCCTCTGACCTAAACAACTAAAGCGAAAACATCTGGATTAAAATTCCATTTGAAAAGAAGATGAATTGATTTATTTATTTCTCAGCTATACAGTTATCCTCAGGAAAAAAAAAAAGCTTTCTCTTCTCAGAAGGGAAAGCAAATCAGTGTATCATCACCAGAGGAAATCCCAAACTGGGGTCATGGGATCTGTGTTTCTGAACAGGCATTCATGAGGCCAGAAATATTGGTTCTCTACAGCTAAGTTACTTTGTCCTTAAATTTATTTACTGATTTTGGAGAAGAGGAGTTTACAAATCTTTACTTAAGCTTCATGGGGTAGCACTTGCAAGTTGCGTAGCAAACACTTTGAGTGGAGAACTGTTTTGTTTGGGTTTGTGTTAACAGACTGTGGAGAACTGTTTTGTTTGGGTTTGTGTTAATGGACTGTGGATAATGTTAACGTGTTAGGACACTGCCACATGAACTTTGAACCTTCTTGCATGTCTTCAACTTGCTTACAAATTAAATATTGAGGAGTGAGGATCGAGTCTTCATCAAATTACTTTAAAAAGTACTTACAGAGCATAATTTCTTGTATGAACACACAGACAATAAGGCTAGGCAAAAGAAGGCAAAAGGAAGTGAGAAACACAATGCACAAGAATAACAAGCATATAGTTAAGGATGCATTTTCTACATGTCAGAAAAGAAACACTGGCGCTTGTGCCTCTTTGGCAGAGTGTTTATGGGAAGGAAGGGAGGGACATAACTGTGGAGAAGTAGATTGGGCCAAAGGCTGTCAACTTGGAGTACAGTGAAAGCCAGACCCTTTCGCAATATCAATATTTGTGCCAGATGTTACAGAGGAGAATTTACAGGAAATCCATCTGTTGGTTGATATGTTTGCAGTAAAGATAACATATATGAAGTTAGAAGAGAGGGAGACAAAGATCAGGCAGAGAGAGATACTTTTCCTTTTGCATTTTTTTTTTAATTGAGAAGGATATTGTGATTCAGTGTTATCTCACAGCACAGTTAATGCTGTCTGAAGAGGGTGAATCATCTTCTTGTCCCATCTGTCAGTCTGTTGAATATGAGAGGAGCAGGCATACAGTGCCTTTAATTCATATGTGTTTAGAACTGCAGGTGTGCATTTTGTCTTCAGTCTCTGCAAAGTGTCAATGAAATACTGATCATCCAAGTAGCTGTGTTCTCTGGGAAGCTTAGGTAACCTACCTCACTTGGAAAAGGAGAGTATTCCATTCACCATTTGGAGAGGGCTTGTTTTTCTAAGCAGAGAACAGGAAAAAACTGTGAGTGATTGAATATATCTTGGTTTTATTCTCTTGGAATTTTTAAAAATTTTTATGTGAAAATAGATGTTAGGTCTTGTCTGTTTTCAGAGTACCTTAATCTCAGAAACTGAAAGTCTTCAAGTAACAATTATAATTGCCTGTATAATTTCTCAATTTTTTTTTTTTTTTTGTACCCTCTGATTCTGATAAGATTATTACTTCAGCCTGAAATTCTCCGTTTTTTGAATTTTAATTTTGGGGTCTTTTTTTCGTTTTCCTGGTTAACACTGCACTTAGGTTATATGTTCTTCAAAATTACTTAAGAATTTAGGACAAGTATCTAACTTTTAGTTGTTTATTCATTGAGGATGAAAGTTGAAGTTCACAGCTGTGAAGGTGTTCCTAAAGGAAATATGGTACTTTAGAAGCCGTGATGGTAGAAAATACTTGTCTTAGGAGTCTACTGAATTTCTTACAAATATATAGAACGAGGTTATAACATGTCTCTGTTCTTAAACTTTCTCTCTATATCTTTCTCTGTTCCTTTTTTTTTATTTTATTTTTTTCATTAGAGAATTAATTTTACTGTAGTATCAAATTATTCTTTCTCTGGAGCACACAGCTGCTGAAAGAAATAACCAATTATCATGTGTCTGATCCTTTTCAGAGAGGTGGGAAAAATTGGTCCTTGCTCCAAGGTTTTGTATGCTGTGCAGCCCTAAAGCTATATGAAAAAAAAGAAAAATAACACCCAGCCCGTTTTGTTGCGGTGTTGTGTGTAAAAGAAAGTATGTAGCAAATTAAATGAACATGGGGGTGGAGCTTGGACATGCTGGGTGCATCTGTACCTTGCCCCAGGCCATTGGGTCCTAGCTGGCTCCCTCCTCAGATGCACTGGAGGTGATCAAGGAAATTTCCTTATGGCCCTGCAGGTGGATTGGCACAGAGCTCACAGGGCTCCACTAACCTTAGTGTTTGGAAGACAAACAGTGCATGTGTGGCTAATGCCAAATGATTATGGTCATCAATTATTTCTGTTTGTGTAAGGGAGTAGAGATACCAGCATGTGCTACATGGCGTTAGCAGAGCATTTTTCCATTTGGGAAGCAGAAAAGCTCTGTTGAGAAATTTGTTTTAAAAGTGTATCTTTTCCTTTTCATAATGGGTGGGATGGGGCTGATGGGGTTCTAGCAAGGGGAGTGGAGTGGGTTGAAGGAAGAAAGGAGAGAAAAACAAGAGAAGCCTAAACTACAGAAAATAAATATATGTGGCCTAGCAATTTCATTGTAATTTCACTACTGTCTAGAATCAAGTTTGAACTATGCTCAGCTATGCTGAGGTGAAATTCCTGGAAATCACATGCTTTTACAAAAAATAACGTGCAATGTATTTCTTGTTGGCAATAAAAGAAAAGGGTAATCAAAGCAGTCAGAAAACATCTTAAACCTTGGGTCCTGTTTACCCCACAGCAATTTTAGGAAAACTTTGCAACAGCATTTTTTCACAGAATATATTCTCTCTCACTGTTGAAGCCTTTTTCATGAGCCATAGTGTTGCGGAAAATTTTAGAGAAAATGACATAATTTTTGTGAACTTTGCAATGATAGATGAAGTCTATGTAAATAATTGAGCAACTGTGCTAGCACTGGTAAGTGCTTTTTCAGGTAAATTGTGTTTCAGTGCCTGGCCCATCTCTCAGAAGGCTGGTTTTCTAGGCCTAGGGTCCTTGCTAAGGTGCATGCAGCTATCTATAAAAATGGAAATTCCTGTAATGTCTTAGTAGGGCAGGACTTTGATATGCAAGGCATTGTACAAGCATGATTAAATACATCTGTACACACTAAACTTCTGTTGACTTCTCTGATTTATAGGTTATGGTTGCCACTAAAATCTTGGTTTTTATAATTCATTATGGAAATATGTCTGGAATAACATGTTTTTCTTTCAGAAGAATTCCTCAGAGAAATATAACAGTGGAAGTGAGAAGTGAAATAAAGTTTGATTTAGGAAGAGTGCTACAGCACACTTTCACAATTTAAATCTGCATTAAATAACAATGAAGTGTGTAAGGGATATAAGGCACTATATTTTATGAAATAATTTAACAGTTGTATTAAGAGGGTGAGATTCCTGGGGAGCAGTTTGTCCATGAGGCAGGTTACTTTTGCTACGTGGTTGCTCACATCTATCTATGAAGCATCTGACTGTGTATGCTGATGGATTTAGCTGCAGGTCACTCATTCCTGCCTGCTGGAACTTTTCTTTCTCAGTGAGTTGGAATATTAGGTTATCAGGATGAGGGAATTCTGAAGAAACAGATGAGGCGTTTCAGTGTCTCAATCTTGTTTTGAACGAAGGTGAAGTGAAAGACTTCCTTGCAAAGATGCATATCACACTGAGAGCCTAAGAAAACCACTCAAAGATTTCCATGTAGCTGGCAGCCAGTGCTGTGCAATGTGTCAGCTTGCTTCCCAGGAAGTTATGTAACCAAGACCTGACACGACCAAAAACAAACAAAAACCAAACATAAAAATAAAAAAACCCATAAAAGCTCGTGTAAGTTTGTAATTAAGAGTTTACATTAGGGGGCTACCAAAATTAGGGAGAACTTGCACATTTCTTACGAGAAATTATGTTGGTTTTTTTTTTTTTTCTGATTAGATCTGTATGTAGTAGTAAAATGTCATATTTACTTGGATATGAATAGTTATAAATTTATCAGGAAGTTTTAAGTAAATCCCTCAAATATTTTTATAGTGTATGGTTACCCTTCCCAGGTGTGAGTAAGGCTAGGAGCACTTGTTGCTCTGCACTATTACCTAACAACATCAGTCTGTGATGAACACATATTCCTAGACAAGGTAGTAATTATGTTCTGATACTTGTAAATATGTAAGTTCTTGCATACCTTTATTATTATGTGTAGTTCTGTTGAGTCATAATTAACGTGTGGGAAGAGGTAAGATCATATTTAACAATCCATTTGCAGCATTCTATGATACACATTCAGTAGCTTATGCTTTTTAATTCGAAGTAACCATTAATGTTCAATAAAAGTGCTCCATGTGGATTGGCTTACAGACTGTTTTGACTCCTGAATTACACTATCACTTATTTAAAATCTGATGACTACATCAGTGAACTTTTTTCAGGCTCCTGTGAGTGAGTAAGAAAATGCTATTTTGCAGTTAAAACTGCATAACCTGCAGGAAGTGGTGCCATTGCAATTTTTGGTATAGTCAGAAGGTTTGGAGAAGTGTTTTTCTGCCTTCTGTGAAAATTCTAAATCATAAACTTCTTTACAGGACAGTGGGTAAGTATGGGGAGATTATTAGAACCACTTGTTTAGCTACAAATATCAACAGGCAGGGTAGAATGGGCCAAAAAATGCTACAGTGGTATGTGTTTCCAAACTCCTGTTTTTAATCAACTGCTCAGATGAAGATAAATTACATGATCCCAACATAAGTGTACCTTTATAGGTATGTGTTGTGTAGGACAGAGTTTTTCCATCTCTTTTTTTGAGTTTTGGAAACAGAAGTTTTTCTCCCTGGGTAAGGCACTGGCATTTGTGTAGTTGTTGCAGTTGGAATATGAGTTCCTGTTGTGAAGAAAGTGGGAAAGCTTCTTGGACTAGGCTTCCACCAGGCTACCTGTTAGACTAACTCTGTAAGAAGGTGAATTGATGGGAGGAGACACTTTATTTTGTTTCCCCAGGCAAAATCCCTTGGCTGTTTTGGGAATTACTTAAAGCAGCTGGCATAGGTGGAGGTATTGCTGTATCAGTCATGGATTGGGAAGTGCCAGGTCATGGCAGCAGAGCTGATTCAGCTCAGTAGGTGGTTGTGCCATAGTGCTGAGGCAGCTGCATGACTCTGCTGGTGGCACCTGCAGCAGTGGATCACAACTTCCTGCCCCAGTTTGCTCACTTCACCCTAAAGAGCTTTTAGGTAGCAAAAGTTTTTTCAACTTTTAGTCCTGTTAAATCAGTTTACTCGTGTGGCCTGTTATTTTCTGAGCCTCCCAGATGGTTTTAATATGAAACCAGCCACTCCTCATGGGGAGTTTTATAGGGGAGCTGGTGATGTAGCTCCTATCACTGCAGTGACGCAGAGTGTCCCCTCTCATTTTGTGACTCAAGCTCATGTGCAAAATCTGTCATCTCACAGGATTTACAAAACTTGCTGGGTTTCACCAGGAAGGTTTTTGGCAAATGCTGTTCCAGTCATGAGCCTGATCTCGTGTGCAGGCCTGTTTTGGTGGCTTATTGTTAGATGTGATTCATGTCAGATTCAAAGAAGGTGCTGCATTTCCACAGTACCTCTGTTCCTTCACTGCTTGGAGCACAGTGACTGTTCTTGTGGCTGTTCATCAGTGCTAAAGCATGCATGGATTCCTCTGCAAAGCAAAGCTGATCAGTTGATGGACATTGTTAGGAAGTTCAAGAAACTGTTTCTTCACTTCGTACAGGGCTGCTTAGTCTGGCAACCTGTGCATTATGAAGGTGACTAAAAAGAAAACACAAATCTTTTTCCAGCTCAGATGTTTTGAATAGTTGGCTGCAAGTTCCTACAAAGGTTGTAAAATGAGTAATCCCATTGAAGCCAGTGACTCAACTCATTGCATAAAGATTGGCGCAGGTAGAAACTATGCAGTACGGTCTCCCTCTGGACAGTAAGAACCAAAATCAGTGTTTGAGTCTTAGTGTTGCAGGGTGTAATTTCATCCTGAAGTGGAAATGACCTGTGTGCTCAGTTTTTAGTCAAGTAAGGCAGATTTCTGCTTGAGGCTGAAGTGAAAATAAAGTCTCTTTGTTGCTGTAAATGTTTTTAATATTTACAGCCTTGCATGTATGTATGGTTTTGCTTCCTCATCAGATATCTACAGAACAGTTGGCACTGTACAATTTGTTTCATAATTCATGTCAGATTCTTGGAAGCCTTTCTTTGCCAAAGAATTACTCAGATTTCTCTGTTTAATAGGTAGGATGAAGAAATTAGTAACATTTAGGATACCCTTGCTAGTGGCTAGTTGCTTTTATCCTTGTGGATAACAAGTAGTTTTATTGCTACATGAGGAATTAATAGCAGTTACCTGTAGCTAACTTTTCTTCAGTTTAAGCATCTGCATTCATTTATGCATGAAAAAAGATAAAATCTAGCTGTGTTACTGTTGGTGTCTGGATAGGCAGTGAGACTAAGAAGGGGTTGGTCATGTGAATTTAGACCACATGCTGTCCCTCTGATACATTCAAAAGAATAAATGAAACAACTTTATATTGACAGGCTTAATCTGTGCCATTAGTTTCCAGCTTTTAAGTGTTCTCCTATAGAGAAATATAGCACTTGGCTCAGATGTGAGTGTACTCTCAAACCACGTGCCTAAATGTTGAATAATGTTATGGTGCATTTCCATTTCTCCAAGCCTTTTTTTCTTTATTTTTCCTCCCTCCGTGTGCAATTTTTAGCATCTTGCTGAAGGAATTGCATACATTGGAATTATGAGTGTGTTGGTTAGCCGTTTCATAGACTTCTCTGTTTCACAGAATCACAGAATGGCTTGGGCTGGGAGAGACATAAAGAGCATCTATTTCAAACCTCCCTGTTTGTTTGGGTTTCATTTTGTTCTCTTGCTTGCACAGACTTGTGAGCAGAAAACTGACTTTACCATTTTCAGGTGTCTGTGGTGTAGCAGCATACAATTTTATGTTGCTTTTCCTTTTGCTGGGTGACAAATTATTTTTAAATATTCATCTGGCTTAGTTTCACAGCGTGGCTCTTCTCTGTCTGTTATCTTTGTCTACCTGGCACTGCAGGATTGGGACCCTGCTATGCCAAGTGTGGCTGTTCCTGGAGTGTTGCTCTAAAGACACGAGGGAGACTAAAGGGAGGCAGGAGGACAGGATCACAGTTCTGGTTTGCAAGTGTTATGTAGGCTTTGTCATCTGTGTACTTAGACATATGTGTGTTATAGTTCAAATCTGATGGTTAATTTTTTGAGAAGTGAGTGGAAGAATAACACATTGAACATTTGCTTTTATATTCCACTGTAGACATCTCACAGTTTTGTATCCCACTCTGCTTTCCTTATGTTGGGAAGTAGGTGATGATGGGTGAGATGCTGCTCATAATTTCTAGAGCAAAGACCAGTTTGAGGAAATTCAGCTCTGAAACCTGCTGTATATGAATTTATTTGTATTTTTCCTTGAAATATTTCAGAACTGCAAAGAAGTTTGAATTGGTTGTGCTGATCTCACAATTTGAAAGAATAGGGTTGTTTGGGCTTTTTATTTCATCTTTTGTGAAATAGTGCTGGTTTAAAAAAATCAGTTTCCAATTTACCAATAAATTCTATCTTGGGTGCATTTGCTGAGTTTGGATTTTTTAAAATTTTTATTTTGTGCTACCTTAGAAATGGATTTTTATGGGGAATTGTTTAATTGGATACAGTGATACATGACACTTAGATTTTTAGAGCAAATTGAATTCAGTGAATTATCAAATGAGCATTGTAGACCCTCAAAATTTGAGATTTATCACTGGAGGGTTGGGTGGAGTGGTGAAGTGTGTGTGTAAATAAATCTGTCAGTCTCTCCAAAAGTTGCAGATACAAAATGAGAATTACTTTTGACAAAGTACACATTTCTGTGGTGGACAATCATAACTAATCAAAGTTTCTGGCTTTAGAATCCTTTGTATGCAAATCAGTGCAGGTAGCTGGGGTTGTAACTATATATGAGTGTAACTGGTCAACAGCCTATTGTTTTGCTTTATGCATGTAATTTTAAGTTTCATGTCTTCAAATGCTGTGATGCACTGCATTCAAATCAGCTGAAGGCAGCAGCTGTGTGTCAGACCTATACAAACATGTGCTTCTATGTCAAGAAATATGTGACATAACCACAAATGTGCTCTAAAAGCTGAAATTTGAGTGTTGTGGTTTAACCTACATAAGCTTTGTTAGAGCTGAGATACAACAGGATGAGCCAGAAAATACAAAGAAAGACTTGGCATTACTTTCTTATGCACTCTTCATGAAAGTGGGAGCTGTAAACAACTTACATGTTCTAACCTCCACAGCAAATTATTGGCAGTTTAGTGTGGTGCTTTTTTCCACTAATTGCTGTTTATATAACGGTAAACATGAATTCAAAAGAACTTACTTGAACTTTTATGGAAGTTTGTAGTTAAAAGTTATTTGATATATGCTACACTGTTTGTTATTATAAATATATTAACGATATTTCGATATTGATATATATAAATATAATATTGAAAGACAGGGCCTCTAATTTCTAATCTAGTTTTGTTTTATGTGCAGATTTCAAAAGGAGCATTTTATTTTTCCTTCTCTTTTACATCTTTTTTTAGAATTAGAAGTAGGAAAGCTTTCTGATATTGCTTAAACTTACAAAATAGACCAGACAAGAGTGGGTTTTTTTCCTTAGGATCTTTCCCAGAAATTACCTTGGATTGTAAAAATGTTTATTGTATGAGAACAACTTCTTTGTTATCTGTCAGGTTAAAAATTAAGTTTTGTTTTTGCACCAACATATTGGTTTTACAAATGTTGTTTTATTTTTATCTTTTCAGAATTTGAAGTTTTGGTGATCCATCATGGGGAACCATGCAGGAAAACGAGAGCATAGCACTGAAAAGTCAACCAAGGTAAGTGTAGAAAAATGAAGAGAGAATGCCAGTTGAGAATTATGTATTCTGTGAAATACAGGGGATTTTTAGGACAGTAGTTATTTATCAGATCTCTGTTATCATTACAATTTTGTGGCTGACATTGTGAAATGACCACATTTTTGAAAGAGTGTCCTGTGAGATGTGGCCAAATGAAGATTTTGTTGTGCTGGATTTAGTGAGAGATGTGGTATCAGATCCACAGCTGATAATAAGCTTCTTGGTCTTATTCTCTGGAAATGAATGAAGAAGCTATGATAGCGTGATATAGATGATAATTAGAAGCATGATATTGAAGAATTTTTTTAGGAGCAGAGTTATTTTCTGTGCATAGAAAAATTCTCATTTGGGCAGTCATTGGCTTTATCCACAGGAAAGAAACTATGTAGAAATAGGTAAAATAAGAGGATTCTAAAGGAAAAGATTGTCAGTTTGAGGAGATACATCTTTAAAACTCTCTTCCTTAGGGACAAAAAGAAAAGCAAAACCAAGAAGTGTCAAAGTGTTCATTAAAAGTTAGTATTTGATTCCTAAGCATCTGCTGACACTGTTGTGTTTTGTGCACATAATGTGGTATTCTGTTTGCCTTGTGATAGTATCTTGTTTATTTGTTTTTCTATGTTGTACCGGAAGAGATTTCACACATCTTAAAACAGGACATCTTTCTATATATGTTTATATGTTAAAAAAACCCACTGCTTGTTGCTAGCTATTGCTATCTTTCCTCCACACATCCTCATGCAAAAATAACAGTTTACACTCTAAGCCCACACTGTATAAAGCTATTGCCCTTTGCATTGGACATATAATGTAAACAGATAGTTCTGGGCTTTATCTGGAGGAATGTGGGTATTTTGCTTTGCTGTGGCAAATAAGCAGCTATTCCCAAAAGGTATACCAACTAGAATGCATACAGTTATTAGTAAGATAGTTATCCTTGCCATCTCCTTTAGGAAAATAACCTAAGCACACTGGAAGGAACAGGGAGAAAGCAGCAGGAGGAGAGGACAGCTGGCTACATATGGTTTTGTTTTGTGTTGGTGCAGTATTTTGCAAAATGCTTTTGTGGCCCAAAGTTTCGGTTTGAGTACAAACAGTAGCATGAATCCCAAGTGGTTGTCTTGTGGTGAGTTGTTGTCTTGCACATTTGCCCTTTAGAAAACCATGTTGTGCTGCAAAGTCAAATGCACTGAACACATTCATTTAGCCAACTATTTTGATCCTTTCTGAATAAGCTTGTGAGGTCCTGCAGGTGTCATACATTAAATTTACCGAGCTTAATGGGCTGTAGTGCACCACATACCCCTTGCTTTGGTCTTTGAGGACAAAATTTGCTTGCAAAAACACATTGTATCTTTTCTCCTGCCTTGGGATAACATGAGTTTGATTCAGCTGGGTGGCAGGTGAGTGAGTTGTGGGGCACATGGGGCTTCAAAAAGCTAAAGATTCTTCAAATTGTAGCAGCTTATGCAATAAGTGCAAATTCTGTAGTGTTGAGCTAGAGTCAGGTGACCACGAGTTAGTACTTGGTATATAGGACAGATCTACAAGGAAATGGATTGCTGCAATTCTTTAAAATTCTTTCTTCATCCTAATTAGTTCATGGAGAATACCTGATTCTGCAATAAAAATAAAATTGATTTGCCAAAATTGTTTTGTGAAGTGGGAACTAATTACTGTAGTAATATCTTCTGTCCCTCACTCATCCTTCTAGAGGGACAAAAACCAAAACACCAAACCCCTAAACTTTCAAATTGGCAATGCTTGAGCAAAGTCTCCTTTTATGTACAGAAATGTGCATGATTTCCCTTTATCTAAAACAGTAATCTTGCCACAAAAAATTATGAGGCCACAGATTTAAAATCAGGAAATATATGGTTAAGGTGCTACTATGTATTCCCTATAGTTTGTCATTTTTGATTCAGTTCTTTCAGGCAGCCTTAATGTACTTACTGGTTGCATTAACCAAATATCAGAGTTTGGGGTTTTTTCTCTCTTTTTTTTTTAAGTTGAAATAGGTTTTTGTAGTTGTTCAGTGTTATTTGTGGTAAGGGAGACTTGCTGAAGGCTCACAGAGACTACAGTGGAAATGCTGAACTCCTCTCCTC
This sequence comes from Lichenostomus cassidix, assembly GCF_008360975.1. Lineage (NCBI taxonomy): Eukaryota > Metazoa > Chordata > Aves > Passeriformes > Meliphagidae > Lichenostomus > Lichenostomus cassidix. The sequence goes on from NC_139482.1 coordinate 92,619,842, forward strand.
ACTCACAGAAATGGACCTGCAATAAAAGAGGCAAACATCTCATCAAGGGTCTTTCTAAGTTTCATTACTTTCGTTCTTCAGGCTGTTTACTGTATGTCCTTTCCCAAAACCGTAGGACCAAAGGAAAAACATAATTTTAGGCAGCTCCTTTGAACCTTTGATGTCAGATTTACAACCACTTTACTGCTCCTGGACTGGTAGACCATTTCTCCACAGAGCTATTTTACTTGTAATGACATTAAAGACTATTGCCAACTGCAGCAATCACAATTCTTGGTTGTACAGTAAATGTCCTGCAATCCAGAAACAACTATGAGATTGGTTTGGTGTTTTTTTGAGTTGACATCTAGCTTCACTTTCTTTTAGTGAATTTGTGTATTTGAATTACAAAATTAGAAATGGACTTCTGGAAAGCAATTATTTCATGAAATGTCCAAGATTATACCAAGATGCTTTCAAATTAGGAAATTTGCAGGAGACTGTAAGATGGCTTCCCATGCTGTGACACCTCTTTCAAAATATTTTTCTCCTTTTAATATATAAATATGGCAAGCTAAAGCAATTATTTAATAAATAATGAGATACTGTGAAATTAATTGAAAGCTTTGAAAAAGAATTGGTCTATTTGACATAAATATTATGGAAGACTATTTACAAAACCCTTATGTTTTACTCAAAGCAATAACACACACCACCTCATTTCTGTGGGATTTCTTTCTTGTATGTTTAATGGATCTGCATTTTTTTAGTTTCATAAGATATAAAAAAATTGCTCAATGAACCCAGCATCTTATCTTTTCTTTTTACTTTTAAATGATACTAGACTTTGCATCTGCTTAATGCATTAGTTAACGTTTAAGTATTTATCTTGTTTACTCTGTATTTAGTGTTAATACTTGGGCTTAAATTTAACATAAATATATCTAAGAGCAACAATAACAAGAAGAATGGGCTGTCCTGAGTTTCTTGCCCTGAGTTTCGCAAAGTTCTTGTAGAGATAAATGTAGAGGAGTAGACAGTGAAGTTTTACTGTTTTTTTTTTTTTTTTTCCCTGAGTTTTAGTTGATCTTGCTAATTTGTCATCATGACCGAGTCTTCCTGGGTAGTAAACTTTAGAAAAATCTTGCCTTTAGTTGCCCTGTGTTATGTACCTAGATTCTATAATGTGTTTTGCAGTGGTTGATTTGAAAATTTGAATAAACAGAGTGCTTCTCACTGTTTAAGGAGAGCTCAGCAGAACTAGTTTGAGTTAAATTGCTTCAGTGATCACATATCAGTAAATCAGATGGTTTCTACGCTTCTTTAGAGGAAATTCTATTTTCTCTCTTCTTTTCTCCCCCCATTGCCTTGCTAATGTTCTGAAATTTGCACCCTGTCTAAGGCTGCAGTCTTAGTCCTGATAACAGTGACAGAAAGTTTTCTGGGTCTTCCTGGAGAGAGGGAGATGAAATTCTGAGGATGGCTGGCACTTGATGGTAGTTGTATTGCTCATCTCATATGCTCAACAATCCCCAAGCACAAAAGCTTTCACTACCTCTCATGGTTTAGGCTGCTTACAGACCTGAGCCATATGTGGGTTTTTTACCAGGTGCTTCCTCTTGGTATGCATCATAAATTATCAAAAAAGGAAAAAAAACCAACTGATGATATTTTTGACTTGCTTAGTTAATTGCTCTGACATGTTATTTCTGTAACATAAAAGTTTATTATTTTTAGTACATACAGTTTGAGAAATGCATGACATACAGTTATATGGATTTTGAAGTCTGGGGTACGCTTTTCTGTAAAAAGTAAACAAGCAAAAAAAAAATAGTCTTACTACCATACAAAATTTATCATGAAAGCTTTTCACTTTTTCTGCTAGCGAAGTTGTATAGCACTATTTTTATTTTCCACTGTAATTGTGTGTTTTCTCAGAGTTTTACCTTTTTCTGTAAACCACTAAAGAGCACAGGAACAATGTATTCTTTGCACTTTGATGTATTGATTAAAACACTCCCTCTTGAGCCAGTATCTTTCCTAAAGGCAAGTGAAAAAGAGAAAAAAACTGGAATATGTTGAGAACAGCTGCGTTTTCTGTGAGAGATTTGATAAGCATTTTCACCAGCCAGTTTTACAAGTTACATCTGCACTGTAGAATTCTTATGACCAACTGGTGTCAGGTTAAGTTGGTGCCTGGTACAAGGAATTGCTGCTTTTGGATGAGACAAATCTTCTTTGTGGGTGTGAAGGGACGTTCTGGGCAGTCAGGTTAAGCAATACCAGTTGAATTTGATAGATGTCTGTTTTCCTCAATCTCTGCCATCAACCTAACTTTGCCCTTGAGCAAATCCTCATGTGTTTGCTCTGTCTTCCTATTTCATCTCTTAACCTTGGTGCTGTCTAACTGGATGGTTTGTTGGGACAGATGCAGAGTCATTCTGTATTAATGTAGTGCTGGGAGACCTTGAGTGGAGCCTTCAGGCACTAACGTGCTTCTGCTAGTGAGATGATATCACAGCGACACAGAAATGACTGTACTGTTTGAAACCTCTGAGAACGCCAAGCATGAAGTAGCTATGACATCTGTCCTCAAAAATTAAACTTAACACCAGCATTCAGTATGGTATTGGAAGTCTGTGTTAATGTTTCAGTGGGCAAATAGCTCTACTATGAAGTTAAAAGGAACAGTTCATGTGTCATAATCTGAGTGATGTGTTTCAATACTTGACTGTTCATTAAACTCTTTGGGTGCTGAATTTATTATAGTCAATTGTTATGCTGAATTTACTGTAGTCAGTAGCTGCAATGGTTATTCTTTCTCATGTCTAAAATATGGCAAGCTCATCGTAATTTTGAGTGTAAGATAAATTATCCCTGAATTGAAGCTGATAGTCCTACACTTCCATGTTTCCCTTTGTTGCATGTGAAGGCTACTGCAGGTACACTGCTCTGCTGTGCAAGCAGTGGGTGGAAAAGTTAAAGGTGGGTGGCAAGGGAGGTGTAAGTAAGGTGCAAGTTCTGGCCCCTGCCACAGAGCCCACTCAAATGTCCAAGGAGCTCACTGAATCGTATAACCTTGGCAGTATATTGCTAGATCTGTGTTTCAGTGAAAATGTGAGTAAATGTGCAGGCAATGGTTGCATTAAATAAGTTGCAAGTATGTTTTTCTGTTGTGCACACAACAGTTAAGTATCAGGGGTTGTTGATTTGGGTCTTGAGCTGGCTGAGCCTGCATGGGTGTAAAAGGAAGAGGTGCAGCTCCTGTGGTTTTGGCTGGGGAGGAGGGAGGGTCTTAGGCTTTGTTCTCCCACCCTCAGCCTGCAGAGCTGGCTAGAAGGGGGAAGTACACTCTGTGCTTTTTAAGGTCTTGTGCTTCAGATGCCATGTTTCTGTGGTGGTTTTTCTACAGTTCCCTCCTTTTTAGCTTTGATGCAGAACTAGATAAATGTCCTGTCAAATGAGTTTAATGCCAGTGCCACTTAAATTAGCAAGGAGCTGGAAGAACAGGGGTGTAAAGCAGTAGGCATTCTTTGTGAACTCCCTGTGAACTGTTCTAGTTGCTGAGATGACTTTTCTAGTAAATCAGCCCATACTTCAGCCTGAGAACATGTTGCTCAGTGTTTTGGCACCTTCATGCCATAAAAATGAAGGCAAAGTTGTTCATATTTTTAATGTGGAGGAAGCAGTAAGTGACATGGCGATCCTGAAAGGGAGCAGTATCTTCCTTCTTCACATAATCTTTTGTGTCTTTATTGTAATGGTGGTCATGGATCAGCCTGCGACAGTAATGTTGTATCACCTGCTCTGAAACTGGGTGACGTGAAAATTCTAGTTTGTTACTTTGACCTTGGTTATATTTGAGAAGAGCTTAAAAAACCTTCTGCAGTGATGTATTACCATAGAATGTAGTTATATCTGTGAAACAAGTTGTGGTGAAATGTATTCTCCCTATTAGAGAAATGGCCAAGCTTTACCTATGGGTGTCCAGTGCCAAACCACAGCAGAATCTCCATTGTCTAAGACAGTGACTGGTAAACCTGCCCTGTAGCACTAGTTCAAGTATTAAACTCTGTTATAAGTGCATTTAAAAGTTTGTTCTCATTTTTTTCTCCTAGTGCTAATTCTGTTGTGTTTGATGCTCCTGGGCAGCAGCTTTGAGGAAGAGTTCTGGAGCCATGTTTTATTTTAATTCTCAGTTTCTCACAGTAGTGTTTCTGATAATGTAACTGAGTGTGCAGATAGGGTAGTTGTAAGACATGGTTTTACAGTGTGCATCAGTACAAAGTCAAAACACTGTCTCTGCTCAGATCTTGTGCTAAATATTCTGCCATGGGATAAGTGGGATTCTACATTAAGCTGAGTTGAATTTTGCTCTCATTTGTAAATTCAGAAAATGTATAATGGACATCATAAGGAAAAAGTTACAGGGCTTTCCCATGCAAAGTATTGCTGACACTGACTTCTTTTTGCATGTCAGAAGTTGAATTTCTTGAGTAATTTGAGCTATTTGTACAGTGAATAAATTTAACTTGTCTGCAGCTACAGTTCAGAAATTGATTTTTCCACTTTGAGCTGAAATGTCATGGAATGCTCTTCCTTTTTATTTAACTTTTTCAAGCCCTCTGCTTTAAATTTATGGAAATACTTTGGTAACATTTGTTGGGAGAAAAAACCCCAGTTTTTGTAAATGGGAATTGAAAAACTTTTAGGCAGAATAATATGATGTTATTCTTGATTACTGAGGTTCACTGTTAAAAACAATCTGATCTTTCAATGCAGCATGCAGTGGATGTGGCCATAAAAATATCAAAATTTGCATAGAGCTGAAAGCCACAAGATACACACCAGTTACCTTGGATGATTAGGGGGACTTCTGAGCATCAGTTATAATCAAAAAGAGTCAATACTGGAAATCCTGCATTTTTGTCACAGTTCCACAGAGTGATGCTCAGGCTGGTGGGGCTGCATTTGGAATTAAAAGCTGAATTTAGGGAGGCCTGAGGGCATTCAGCTTGCTTGGGAACTCTAGGCATCTCAAAAAACATTGAAAATACCCAAGAGCCAGAAATCTTGGCAAATCTGTCGCCAATGAGATATATCTTCAAACAGGCACTTACCAAAACAATAGTCATTCTTAGGATCTGAGTTATTCCCATTCTGTGTAAGAGCTTCAAGAATGGATTCACTCTTTGGTGGTGCAGAGGTTTTCATATGAGTTATAGAATTACCAGTATACTGGAAGAGTTTAGATTAAAAAAAGAATTCTAGACTGTGATGTTGAAATATGAGCCATTTGAGGTTTTTCTTGTTTTGGTTTTGTGGTCATAGCTAACTTCTCCATCTCCTTCCTTTATCTTCCTTCTGCTTCTTATACCCAGTTTATTCCTGCATGCTACTTTCTGCCAGCACCTCTGATGCAGTCACAATGCATCGCTTTGATTTTTCTGAGGTATTAGAAATAATACTTGCTTGCTAACAGTGCTCTGAAACAATGAAGAGATGGCCAGCAAACAGGCAGTCTGATCAGGAAGGTGTGCACACCAAGAAGAAACCAGAAAATTTGCACTATTTTGACAACACATATCCACTGGAAATTTTTTTTTCTCTTCAAGCCAGTTCTCTCGCTCTGTCTCCATGTTATGAGTTTCTGCAACCTTCCCAGCCTGCCACAGTGCATTGCTTTACAAAGCAATCCAGTAGAGCCATTGTCAATATTTCAAAGCTGAAAATCAAAGCCATATTCTATTATTTTTAAGTCAACTAACATTGACACTCATATACTGTTTTGTCATGAAGTTGGTTTGGATTTTTGCAATTCTACCTTGTACCTGTTTTATGCAGGAAATGTAAAAATTTCTGTGCAGTCTTTTTGGGGAAATGTGGCTAAAATTTGTCAGTGTGAAGTGGAACTGTGTACAAAAACTTTAAATCCCACTTCTGCTTCTTTTGTTCATGTATATATAAGTATGCATATGTCCATATTGAAAAAAGTACAAGTGTACATTTAAAAAATATTTGTATATAAATCCATATGTGTATTCAAGTGTTGATACTCTGCTTCTATCCCTGTGTGGCTGCAGATGTGCTCACTGTATTAGTTTCAAAAGGCAAGACCAGTAGCCTTTCACCCAGGGGAGTCTGACTGTTCTTTCTGATCTTCCCTGTGAACTACAGACTAAATGTTTTCGAATGTTAAGCCAGAGCTTTCTACTGCAGATGAAACTTGCCTTATGGCACACAGTGATAAAGCCTGAATAATCATTACTTTTTTTTTTTTTTTCCCCCAGCTCTTGTCTGAATTTCCAGTCAATTCAGGGTTTTCTTGAGACTTGGGAGATTAAAGATTGATGCATGAGAGACTCAGAATCTCAAGTCAGTGCCTGTAACAGTTGAGAAATATTTATATATCATAAAATATATTGAATACATTTCAATACTTACTATGTATTGATTTTAAATTAGATATCTTCAATACATTTAACAAATACATAGTACTAGTATAAATAAATACATCTTCATGTTCTAGTAGAGGCTTCAGAGCTGGCAGTAGGTGAGAGCCACTGCATAAAGTAGCAACTGTTTTGTCTGTGGTGCACTACTGCACAGAAAACTCAGTGTGTTTGGGGCATTGACGTTACTTCTGGAGCTTGGTCACATGAGATGAGATTCTAGGTCAAGGCTGTGCATAATGTTATATTTTTGTGCTGAAATAAATAACTTGTCATGCTGCAAGACACTTGCTGATAAAGATACTTGCTGAGAGGAAGTCTTCTCCCATGGTGTGGTGCTAATCTTCAGTTTCTTTCAGAATCAAATATATGTTTGGAGAAAACCTATATTATATGTTTTATTTGAGATGGATCTGAACCACTGTAATCCATTACATTCACATTGGTTTAAATGAAGCACGTTTGTTTGTAGGTGCTGACAATGTGTCCTGAACATTCAGCATTAGGATTCTTGCAGATTCATTTACTTGACAAATTAACTTTAATGTTGGTATTTTGTTTCTATAATTCAATTTTTTTTTTAAAGATTCTTAATAAAAGATTTTTCTTTATATTTGCTTCAACTGATTTCTTCCATATGAGTAAAGGTACTGACAAATAGAAAAAAAATAGGTGAAATATCTAATAAAAATAAGCTTTGACATTTTTTCCTCTTGTTTTGACCTCAGTGTTTTGTGTTCTACTTTCCTAGAACAGGAAAGCCTTCTCAGGAAGGGAAGGAGCAGAACTCCATTCAGGCATCTCTTTAATGTATTTTTTCTGTCTGTTTCCCTCTTTTCCTTCCCACTGGTATCTTGCCCGGTTTTTATTTTATTATTATTACATTATGCTGTGCTATATAGCCTTAATAGCATTGATAAAACCATATAAAAATGAAAGTTTAATGGAACCTGGGGGAAAGAAGGCCAAAAAATCCCTGTCATTGATGTGTTCAGTTGAGATGGGGAGCTCTGGGTTCTCATGCCCTCTCAACAGATTGTAGAGGTGTCCTGGCCAGTGACCTTTCACTCCAAGTACAAGAACAACCAGAAGAGCAAGGATATGTCTGCCTCTGACGAGGGATGCTGAGGTCTTCCAGACATCAGATTCTGCTCTGGGATTTTGCAGAGTTCATAATGCCATAGCGTAATGCAGTTAATGCTGTAATAACATAATACTGTATTGCACCTGTTGAGTCACCTGATGGTGGGAGAATAAAAGGTTTGTGGCATTTTGGAAGCCTGTAGGGCTTGACACATAGACTTTGTATCAACTAAATTGCATGTCTTTGATCATTTCTGATTATATCTCCTGCTGATGGATGTAAGAAACAGGAGAGACCCTCTGAACATGTTTTGCATGTAGCCCCTGAGGGAGATGTCTCCACCAGGAGCAGGAGCCCTTGGCTTCCATCCCAGCTTGGAGCTCTGGTCTCAGCAGCTGACAAGCTGTTCTGGGTTTGGCCCCATGGGCTTGCTTTAACCAATTAGGCTGCAAGCCGTGGGCTGGAGGAACAGGTGCAGAGCTGCTGTCTTTGTGCAGGAGCCAGGTGGCCACTTAATTGTCCCAATCGCTGAGTAAGGCTTGGCTGAGTCTCTTGCTCAGTTCTCAATTCTGCTGCTGCACTGCCAAGTTGGGTCTTGTGGCTTTAAGAAAATGAGGACTTCAGAGACAAGTCTGAGCATCTGGACTTCTCTTAGTCTTGATTGATGTGGTTCGTTTCAAACTTCGAAATGGTTCATAGCCTAATGTTGTTTTCTTAAAAGAAAAGAGTTGCTTGATGCTTAGCTGGAGTAAAGAGTTCTGATCTGAGTTAAATATCTTGTTTGTTACAATGTTAATAGTATCAAGATGACAGAAAAAATGCTGTAAGTAGGAACCCATATTTTAAAGGATTGATTCCCTAGGAATTTGCAAGGAGAACCTTTGTATCTGTTGAGTTACCTCTTAGAGGACAAGAGCTGAGGGGAGGAGTTTTGAGGGGAAGAATACTTCGGTTTGCTAACGTTTTCAAAATCCTCTTTTAGAATAACTATTTTTCATTGTTAGGAAGAAGTAAGAAATTATTATTTGAATGCTGTACTTAAGGGGGAGTGCTAGACTTTAGGTCTTGTAAACTTGCTAATAGAATTGCAAATTAAGTGCATTTGCTTATCTATATGGTTAAAGTTATTCACTTGATTTATTAACTGCAAATATAGTTTACTTGTAACCTCTCCATATGAATATATTTGTTGGTTATATGTAACTCAGTCGGTTGGCTTTTTGTCAAGATAATCCACTTTCATTATAGTAAATAATTTAAGAAGCTAAAACTATTGGGTGTTAGGCGCAAAGGATGGGACTAAGCAGAGTAATGACAATAGGTTATTTGCAGTGGTAGGGAACTGAATTAAAAAGATGCCTAGGTATTTCCAGCAGGCCACCTCTTTTGCTCAGTGCTAAAAAGACAGTCTCTGGGTCTAAAATGATTGTGGAGTCCCAAGTTGATCCAAGCTGCTTGAGTTGGACTGTCAGTCAAATCACAAGTAGCCTATATATGGAAAGAATCAAATATATAGGTTAATAAAATACAGCTATTTAAGTTTTCATATTTAGAGTGATGGATTCTAATCTGCATTTATTTTAAGATTTTTTTTTATCCATCATGCTCCACCTGCCTTGTTCAGTCCTGGATCTGATTCACACAGCTTTTTTTAGTATTATTTTGCCTGTGGCTCTGGCAGTACCAATTCTACCCAGAAGTTACATAGCCTGTAGGGGAGAAGGTGAAGAGTGTTGCATGGTCTGTTGTGCTTATGTCTGAAGTCTCCATTGCACAGCATATGAATAATATCAGAAAGTCTGTCCAAGGTCTACCTGCTCCTTTTTGATGATGAAATATCTGCAAGAGAAGGGCAGTGGAAATAGCTTCTTGTTTACGCACAGATTTCTCTTCAGATAAATTCTCTGCCTAGAGAAACAGTTGAAAATAGTTGGTGCAACTTTGTTTTACAGTTGCCCACATGACTCCTTTAATTCCTGCCTGCCTATCGAATTGAGGCATGGATTTTAGCCTTCACAACACATATGCAGTGATGTAAAATTCTATTTATGTGCAGAGGGTTACTTAGTAACAGTTGCTGAGGGAAATGCAGTCTTTAACTGTGTGACGTCTGTGCACTTAAAATTGCCAGCAAAGTAGTGCATTAACATAGATTTTGCACATTAATGTAATGGGATTTGCTGTCGGCAACGTGAGCAAAACCTAGGGAAAACAACAACAGTGTAGTTTAAGGAGTTGTAGTCTGTGCAGCCTAACCATGTGGACAGGAGATGAAACCCAGTTTTTGCTCTTCTACCTCATCCTCTCCATTCCACACCATAATTAAGTCCCCAGAAATATTTGATAGAATCAGAGAATATTCTGAGTTGGAAGGGACCCACCAAGTCCAGCTCCTGGCTCTGCGCAGGACATCTCCAAAAATATCACACCATGTACCTGAAAATGTTGTCCAGACATTTCTTGAATTCTGTCTGGCTTGGTTCTGTCCAGTGCCTAACCACCTGCCTAGGTGAAAACCTTCTCCTAATACCCAGCCTAAACCTCCCCTGACACAACTTCAGGCCATTCCCCTGGGTCCTGTCACTGATCACCAGAGAGAAGAGATCACCGTCTGCTTCATTTGCCTGCTTCCAGTCAACTGGGACCCTTCTAGATTCCCAAGACAGCCAAAAAATAATTGAGGGAGGTCTCACAATGACATCAGGCAGCTTGTTGGGTATCCTGGGATGAATCCCATCAGGCACCATAAACTTGAAGGGATCCAGCTGAAGAAGCAAGTCCCCCGCAGGTTCAGATTGGCTGGGAGTTTATCATTCTTGCATTCTTGGTCCTCCAGCTCAGCGCTCTGGGGTTTCTATTTTAAACATTTTTGTGTATTTTAATACTTGTTTAATATTTGTGTGTGTATTTGTATTTACATCTATATCTACCTATAGATAGAAAAGATTCCAGGTGTAATCAGCTTGTTTTGCATGTTTACTGTCCTTCAGGCAAAGGAAGGTTGAGTGGCAAACAAACAAAAAGATTTTGGGATAGATTGGGTCTTGATAATACAAGGAGAAATTTCCCTTGAGCTGTGTCTCTTCTATTAACTGTTTGCTTTTAATTTTACATAGTCTGTCAGAGGATTTGTTCTTTCTAAGGATTTTTTTTCAAGGAATGTCACTTGGTAAAGGTCATGTGTCTAGCCTTGGAAATGAGCTTTTGTATTGAAAAAGATTCTACTCACATGATCAACCTTTCCTTTAAATCACACCCAGTATGACTTGCAGTAGGGCTTTGAGCTGAAGGTCTCTATATGCTGATAAAGATGATTTGTTGAACTTTCATGAAGTCCTATAGCTTTTAACTCATTTCTCAATTACCAGGCTCCTTTTTGTCTGAAAATACTTGGAGGATAAGGAGAAGTGTGCATGTATGTAAATAATTATTGCAGCAGGAAGGTAACATGAGCTTATTAGGCTGTGTGATTTGCTCACTGTGGATTATGGAAATCTTCATTTCCATAATCAGTGAGGTTCTTGTGTTAATGATATAGTTATGTCAGAGTACATAAAAGATGGGCAAAAATAAACTTTTACAATGAAACACTATCTCAGTTCTTTTATAAAAGTGCCGCAAATATCTATCAAGGATATCTAGTCATTGTTTTCTTAGATTTTTATGATGTTATTTTAGCTGTATCCAAGGATGTTATTGGTTTATTGCTGAGAAACACATTATGGCCAGGAGCTGATGTAATGCTGTTTGTCTGGGCTCTTCAGTAACCAGCATTGCCACTGTCATGGGAATAGTATTATAACTTGTCAACTGCAATATTTACTTCGTTTATTCACTTACAACAATTGTTGTTTCATTTATTTCTTGTTCTTCCTATGAAAATTAAAAAATAAAAAGACAACAAACCAAGTGAAAATCAATCCTACTGATACCACTTCTGTAAAAGTGGGTGTGTTGATTTCTGTTCTTGGCATTATAAAACCTCTTCACATTTTTGATGAAGTATAACTCTCAAGTACTGTCTGACTGCATTTTTGCCTGTTTTTGAGAGAGTGTAGTATCTGAGATTTTTTGGTAGTCTTTCATACAGTCCACTCATTTTTGTTTTGAGGCCAGAAACCCTTCCCTCTGGAGAGAAATCGATTCTGAATTCTTCATTGTTGAGTCAAGCTCCTGTTTTCCTGTAACTCTTTGTGATCAGCTGTTCAAGGAGTTTTAAACTGGTGTATTAGCCACAGCTTTTGCCTCAGGAAGCTGTCATCACTGGTGGCAGTATTGACTCTGAGCAAAGTATCTTTAGAGTCTACAGAAGAAGCAAAGCAGAATGAGGGGAGAAATTTGTCACACAATTGACATATCTATTCTTCCAAAGCTTTTTTCTTGTTGCTCTACAGGGACTTGTGTTTATTTTCTGTCGAATGGCCACATTCAGGAGAACTGGAATTAAACCGATTTGCCAATAGCACTTACCTTTGCCATGTACTTCAGGAGCTGCTCATCAGTTCCAAACCCCTGTAATGCAACCATCTACAGTCACTTAACTAGAATGGATGCAAAAAATAAATGGAACATTTTTGGCAAAGCTACTTGTAGGCCATTTGTCCCCGGCCAGTCCAAGTGAATGGAGTTAAACCATTTCAGAGGCAGAGTTTTGCATGTGCCTTTACTGGACTCTGTGAGATTCTCATCTGTTTATTTCTGTAGCCCGTCAAGGTCCCTCTGAAGAGCACCTCTGCCTTTGTGTGCTGAGCAGTCTCCCAGTTATTTACCATCTGTGTCTTTAATAAAGACATTAAATTATATTGGCCATCGCTGCGAGATGTGGCTGCTGCCTGACAGCTGGACCCTGTGCCACTGACTGCAGTCCTCTGAGCTTGGTGGTCCAACCAGCTACCCACCCCTTGTATTCTACCTACCCAGACTTTATCTTCTTGGTTTGACTGGAAGGGTAGAGTGGCAGACTGTGGGAGGCTGTGTCACAGGCCACACTAAAGTCAGGGGATATGATGTCATGCTTTTCCCCTCGTCCACAAAACCATTCATTTCATCACAGGAGGCTATCAGGGGGTTAGTCAGATACCATTTGCCCTTGATAAATCCAAGCAGGCTGTTCCCACACACCTTCTATCCATGGGGAAAAATTACTGTTAAAACTGTTATGTCATCTGCCTTTAATAAAAAAGAGAAAAACGGCTAAACATTTGAAATGCTGTGTATAAAGTACATCTCTGATTTTACCAATGCATTATCACTCCTTCAGTGTTAATGCAGAGGTTTCTGTCGGGTACAGAATGTACCTACCTTTGACAGTCTTTTATCCTTCAGTAAAGTATCTCACTTTTGAATTACTGACAAAAAAAATAAGCCTTCTTCTTTCAAGACAAATCTACATAAAAAAGAGGTGTGAAGTGCACTTTCTAGTTGGATGATGATCCCTGCTTTCTTGAAACCTTTCTAGAAATATGGACAATTGCCACAGATTTACCAAGTCTTGACAGACAGATGCCTGTATATTGTAACAGGACAAAGCTAATGTTGAAGGGTCACAGAAAAAAAGGCAATGCTGTCTGCTGAACTATTGGTAGGGTTTATGTTGTATTTGGTTGGTTTGGTGGGGTTTTTTGTTTTGGTTTGGGTTTTTTTCTGTGGGTTTTTTTTTTAATAGCTAAAAGAGAAAATATCTAAAAATTAGTCACTGGAGGAAAAGGTGTAAGTTGAAGAAGAGAACAAGTGTTCCTGCCTGGAGTTGGAGACATTCCCAGGCAGTGAATAGGTAAGCTTGCTGATAGTGCTTCATGCTCTCCTCCAGAGCCTGGGGTCTGCACAGACGATGACTATAAATAGTGCACTTAAAAAGTAGCACTTACTTAAATCACTTTTTTTATATCTTAACACATAGCACTTGAATTTCAATGCAATACTTCTGAAGATGTGCAGAGTTTTTACTAGAACCACACTAATGAATCAAACTCTGGTAAACTGAATCATCTCTGTAGTGACCTGTGACAGGACCCAAGGGAATGGCCTGGAGTTGTGTCAGGGGAGATTTAGGTTGGATATTAGAAAAAGGTTCTTCACCTAGAGGGTGGTTGAGCACTGGAACAGCTCCCCAGGGCAGTGGTCACAGCACCAAGCCTGGCAGAGTTCAAGAAATGTTTGGACAAAGCTCTCAGGCACAGGGTGTGACTCTTGGGGTGTCCTGTGCAGGACCAGGAGTTGTACTCGATGATCTTTGTGGGTCACTTCCAACTCAGCACATTGAATTATGCTGTGATCTTTTTAACTGACAGTTTCTATTTGGTTTTGGCTCACTGAGTGATTAGCTGGCTGCTCACAGGTTGTATTTCTGGTCTTGAACGTTTCTCCTGTCTCTGCATGCACATGAGTCTTTCATGTCATCACTTCCGATATTTATTTACATTGATATTAGAGAAAATGGATGTTTATTTTACAGTCAGTTGGAGATTTATGTTGTTTGATCTTTCTCAGGTTTTCTTTATTTGACTTTGTATGTTTGCAAAATTGTAGCTACAGCTGTTTAAAACAACACTGTCCCTGCAACAAAACAGAAAGTGTTCCTGAGGAACAGGATTGTGTATAGTCTAGATTGGATCTTTCTTATTCAGTTATTAGATTAGCTGCTCTTGCTTTGCAAAAAGTATGAGAACAGCCTTATGAACCACTTGTGTTATGGAGTGTATATCTTATCACATTGGCCATCTGAAGACACTTTGGATAGGTGCTTACTGACCACAGTCTTTTTTTATGGTGTACAGAAACAGCAGCAATTAACTCCACAGGAAAACCTTCCCTAGTTCCAGGTGAGTAATAGCAGGTATTTTCTGATGAATCAGGTGTCACCTGGGACTGAAGAAGCACTGAGTGTGAGATCTGAGTGAGTCATTTCCTTGGACTCTCAAGGTTTGTCTTACCACTAGTTCAGTGTGGTAAGCAGCTAACTTGAGATGACTATTTCTGAAGTATAGGAACATGTTAAATTACTGATATATGGGTAAAATGTAACATTTTAGCTGTATGCCTTGCATATGAAATCACCAATATGTGGTAGAAAGTGACCACATAATTTTACAGATATTTGGAAGCACATTGGTCAGATTGCACATCTGACATCTGACATATCCACATCTGCATGTTACAGTCTGGGCTGCATTAGATTGTAAGTGTGCTCCAGAGGAGGGCACCAACATCTGCAGGTGTTAGTGCAGTTGGTGTAACAAACTAGCTGGTGGCTTGCTAGCCAGAACTTAGATGTCAGGCTCTGAGTGGCAGCCTATAAATTGTCTGGAAGCCCCAGTGTGATCAGATGTTCTGACTGAGTTTTCAATAGGTGCTTATTAAAGTGCAATTATCTCACAACTGCATAAATATTCTGGTGTTTTTGCTGCTGACTGAAACAATGCATTCTGTTTTCTTGTAGCTTTAGAGGACCTTCATATACTTATTCTGGAGCAACTAATGAAATTGGTGTCTGCCATTCATTAACATCCAGCTCTTCAGGATTTGTTGTTATTGCTGTTTTCTCCCTCACAGTGGTCCATACAATTCGAATGCTAATTTAGACATTTTAAACATAGGCTGAACAGTTGCCTGAAAATAAAAAATTAAAATGTCATCTCTCTGGGCATGTTTGTGTAAACAATTGGGTTTGTTGTACTTTTTTCCAAAACATTTTGCATTTCAGACTTTGCTATTCCCTTCTGAGATGGGAAAGTTCACCTGTTCAATATGTAGGTTAGTATTTCAGCATGCAACTTCATACTTGTGTTACAATGGTCCGTTTTTCTTCTAATATTGGTGCAGTTGTAACTCTGCACAGTAGTTTTTTTGAGAGTGCCTCTGTGCTGGCTTAAAGCATGGAGGGAAGCATTGTTCTCATGTTTATTTTCAGAAAATGTGGTGGGTTGACCCTGGCTGGACTCCCGGTGCCCACCAAAGCTGCTCTATCACGTGTTTAGTGCATGTGAACGTTGTGAAAGAGAAATGGTCATGCCAGTAAGGGTTCTGCTCCTCTGTTCCTGATAAAGGGTGTAGAAGTCAAAGCAAGCAGTGAATGGGAGAAGTTTCTATTTGTGTTGTGAGAATTTGAGGGATTTGTGCTCTATTGCTGCAGAATTTCTTCCTTGTTGTTGGAGTGGATTCTTTTTGGTTAGACTTTTTGGCTTACTCCTGACTTGTGTTGTACTGCTTTAGTGTTAATTAGGTGCACTGAGTTATTTATTTCATGACAGTCTTTCTGGTTCGGTTTAGACAGTTTCTTGAAAAATGACTGACAGAATATTTCTGAAATCAGTTAATCTTTAGATTTTGCATTTTGTGGTTGTTAAGGTAACTAGGAAAAAGGAGGAAGGGATCCTCATTGTGCTTTCTTCAGATGTCTCAAGCAAAACTGTAAATTAATTTTAATAGATGTTTTGAAGTTGCTTTCATAAAAATATCCAGGTAAGTATTGCATACATTTCAGTGTATATTCTTTGTCTCTTAGGAAATATCTCTTAGGATATTTCTCTGTGTTCTAGTGAGTTGTTTTACTTATGTACCATTGACAGCTATCTATTAGATAGCAGTTGATTTATGCTTGAAAAACTTACAGTGGCCTGGTAAAAAAAGTCAGCCTGATTTGGGCCTGTACTTCGACATCAAGTGAACAAATTCATGGGAAGGAGTTGTGACTTTCTGAAGAGGTAGCTGTTCCTGCCAGATGATTTTAATGTCAAAGTTTAGCATTTAGCATTCTCTTGCTTCATGGTGGTTGGCTTGTGTGAGAATTGAAGTTACTGAGAATTTATGAGCAAGGTCTATCTCTTAAAATGATCTATAAAAAATATTTGCAAAGGTGACTAATACTTCTGAGAAACTTCTTGCTATATCTTTGGTGAGGTATGGAAAGGGGAGGTAACTTCTGGTCTTTAAGCATGTTGAGAAACAGACTCCTTGAGGAGCTTTAATATGGTTCTAAAAACTTACATATACTTCACAATGGCCCCTCTTCCTGTCTTTTTATATCCAAGGCCATTACGTAAGGTGCAACTACATTTCTGTTCATTCTGTCTTTCCCTCTCACATATTTCCTCTTTCATGAGAGAGATTTCAGTCCATGGTGTTGTGGTGAGGCTGGTGGGCCTTGTGAAATCCATGGATTGTTAGCCCCTACTGCTGCTCTTCCACGTGGGCACTCTTGATTCTGGAATCAGTTCAGGTTCAGGGGGAACCTGAGACCTGAGGTAAGGGTTGTATGGCTCTGGGTCTAGGGAACAAGGGCACAGGAGCCAAGGTTTTCTCCCTGATGCTCCGAGTGAGGGTGTAGGGCTTGAAAAGAAGTTAGTGGATCCTGAAGGTCAACAACTGGTTGCACAGCTGTTGTTGAAAATAGGCATTTGGCTTTTCCAGCCATGGAGACATTCTCTGACGGTCAAGGATTGATCAGAAGAGATTGAATCTACCTGACCAAATCAGGCAAAAGTGACCAAATCAGGCCTGCCAACAGGCTGGCCAAGCTGATGAGGAAATATTTAAACTAGGAAAAAAAAGGGGGAGAGAGATGACAACCCACAGACAAGGGAGGAAGTGATGGAATGGGTTGGCAAACAAAGGGCACAGAGTGATGAAGACAAGAAGTATCTTGGGAAAACTGTACAGGGCTGAAGGCAGAGGTTGGTTCCATGAACTATCAAGGAAATACCAAGTTTTGCCTAGTGTCTTAACATTCCTGGTGTGTTTGCATTAGACTGAAAGTTTTGATAAAACTTAGTATCTAATGTTAGTAGCAATTTTTTTTTAGTCTTCTTTTCCTTTTTTTCCTTTTTTCTCTTTTTTTAAAATATAGTCTTAGAGTGAGGAACTGTTTTTGAAACAGTAGTATATTGATAAAGTGATACTTGATAATATGATCAATGTCTTTCCTTCTCTTCACATAGCGTATGCTTGATGTTTTTTAAAAATGTACCTAAGTGGGAGTTAAAAGATGTCATACCAGTTTTACAATTATACAAACTGTTTTGTGCCTTTATCGGTTTCCTTTAACTAAAAAAAAACAAACCTTGCTTCCATGCCAATTGTATTACATAACTCTTATCTGAAGAGAAATCTTTGTTTATGTTTTGTAAAGGATAGTCCTGTTGATTATTTTGTAAATACTCACCCTGTAAGTTTTGATGTTTGAAAATACTTTCTTCTAAGTGGTGTTTGTGCATTTATTTACACCATGCAGAGGACCTATGCACATTCTGGGAGCATGGAGCAATAAAACTCATTTTCTTTCAAGATCATGCATTTAACATAATCCTATTTAAATCAAACAGGGAAATGAAAAAGCAATTTGCTGTCTTGGGTGGATAGGTGGGTATATGCACAGGAAGGCCTCATTTTCTATGGTGGCAGGGTCACAGCAGCTTCCCCCTTAACCAAGTGTTACACAGCAAACCTTCTTTTCCCATACTGACTGGAGTGAGGCAGGAGCTCTGTGGTGGATTGGACCCAAGGGCTGGTTTGGTTCCATTTTCTCCCTCTCTCCCCCCTCATTTACTAAGATGGATTATTTTTAGCCCCCTTGTCCAATTCCTTGAGGGCCCAAAACATGTTTGGAGCAGCCCAGCTTGTAGGGATGGCCCAGAGGGAGGACACATGCCTTGGAGGTGGGACAAGGTTGGGACCTTGGCAGGAGTGCACACTAATGAGGAGCTGAAATGTCTGGGTCCAAAAACCTTGCCACTTTAGAAAAGCAAAAGTGTCTTTTTCTCAACAACCCACCACCCCCCAAAAACCTAAGCCTCTTTTGTACAGTTTAAGAAACATCTGTTATTTTCCTTCTATTACAATTCAGAAATTGATCAGTACTGTGGTCAGAATTGTCTCTGAATCTACAAATCTTGTAGGTAAATGTAATGTATTTTAGTATCAGGCAGCTTGTGTTTTATTAGCTTTGACCTAGAAATACACTTTATGAGGCTACAGACTGCAAAGGGACCTATAGCAGTATCAGTGTGTTGAAAAAATCCCGTCTAAAATTAACTGCTTGATGTTAAATTTAGTTTTCTTTTGGTTCTTGGCACATAAAAGTAATTTTGCTTTTAAAATGCTGGAAATGTCTTGGTAGTTTTTAGATAGTTGAAGGGATGTAATTTTGAATGTAAAGTGCTTTTTACATAGCACCTTTTGAGCTTTTTTTCCCCTCATGGGCTAGAGACTTGGAAGTGAAAATTAAACTCAAGAAGTTGAAAGTTCATTTTTGTTTCGGAGTGTGCTTCATACTTATTAAGCTCAAAGGGGATTTGAATTAGTCTCTTGTATTTCTTGCCTACTGTGAGCAGAACAGTGAAAAAGTGTTTTAAAGTTGTTTACTGTTTTTAGCTTCTTTTTGTAATCTCAGAGAAAGCACTAGAAAGATATTTTTATTATTCAAGAAAGCCAGTCTGCAACTGTGTTGAGGAAATGACCCAGACACATATTCTGTGTAATTATTTTGTACACTGAAGGACTGGTTCATGCACGTAATGGAATCAGGAATAAAATACCAGAAGCGAAAATCTGGCTTCCCTGCAGTCTGGTTTGCTGCTGGGGAACTGGGCAGAGCTAAACCTGTCATGTTAGGTGCTGAGATCCTGCTGTGCATATTTATTTGGCACAGTTGTGCTTCAGCTCTTTTTACCCCCCACAGTCACATGTTCCCCTTCGCTCCTGCAGGCTGGTGGAGTCAAAAATTTATGTTGACAAGGGAAACCTCATGTGTTTTCTCTTAACAACAGTAACACTGGCTGCAGACTCAGGATATCAGCTGTGTTGGGGTTTTGTCAAAAATACCAGTCCACTCTCAGCTGGAGTGCTGCAAAGGCCAGAAGATTTTCCCACCTGGGGGCCAAGAAAAGATATCTTGTTGGTAATGCAGCAGAAAGGTTTATCTCTAACAGTCTTTTACTGTTCTTAGGTTTGATGCTTTTACAGTGAATATTTCTGAGATGCTCTATAATAGCTTTCATTTTACAATATATTTCACTCAAAATATTTTCAAGATAATGGTAGAGGGTAAATTAAGATTTAGCTGTTTTTTTAAAAAAATATTTTTATTTTTTGCTTACTTAAGACACTCTAAGTATCTTCTTGTTTCACTCACTTAAGACACTTTATCTTCTTGTTCCTGGGTTAGTTTCTGTGTGGCCCTGCTGAGCCACTGCCTTGTGCTCCCCACAGACAGCTGTCATCTCTTCCTGTGGATAAAAGGTACATATCAACAGGTTTACTGCCACAGTCAGTCCTCTACAGGCCCCTGAGGAGGATTCAAGGCTGAGGATTTCTAATTATGTGGCAATAATTTTGGTTTTTATTCATGGCAAGCTGCCGAACTCAGACCTGGGATATGAGAAGTTCAATGTATGAGGTTGAAAGGCATTTTTTACCTGAAAAAAGCCCAAAATATTTGTAATCTTCTCTTCCTGGCTGATGGGTTGTTATTTTGCGCTATTTTTAAAATGGCTTTGTTTGGTTTTTCCCCCATGTTAACTATTGTGCATCATTCTGTACCTAGCTGCTAGTTTTTGCATCTCTGGTGTGCTTTTACAATAGATGGAGTAGTCAGATGCTTAGTATATTTTTCTGGTGCACTGGATAGATATATGAATTCAGATTTTCTCAATGTGCTAGAATATAGAACTGCTCTCATTAGCTATGAAGAAAACAGGATTGCTGTTGTACACTTTTTTATTAGAACCCATCAAAAAGATTTCAAGTGGTGACATTTGAAAATTACCAAGTCTGCTGAGGCCAGACACTGACATTGTTCAATGGATTTATGAATCTTTTAAGGAGGTACACTGAGAGTTGAGGCTGCAGCATCAACATTGAGTTTATGGCTTAAACCACATCCTTTTCTTGAAAAAATAAAGAGAGTGAAATATTTGCACTTATTCATCATGTGGCTAAAATAAGTGCTTAAAGGAAAGTAAATTTGCACTCAGTCTAGATGAGATAAAGATAATGAGTGGGCTGTGAAGGCATTGATATTAATAGCTGTCACTTTTCAGACTATTCTGGAAATCACCTTGAACACCTTTTGTAAAAGGGACGTGCTCGTGTGCTTGATGTCTGAAGTATTATTTTTTATTTTGTCCGTTGAGTGTTGTTATTGGTTCCTCCCTGATTTGTCAGGTCAAGAGCTGCATCCATCAATGTCCCTGCCAGATGCTGTTTGCAGTGGAACCACAGAAAACCTGCCTGGGTTCAAAGCAGGTAGCACATGTTCTTTAATAACATTAGTTCCAGGTCAGGTGTTCTGGAGGCTGTTGAACCTCACTGTGTCCCCAGGTGTGGGTGAAGGTCCTTGTATTGATCTTCACAGCTCCATATCATGTTGCTGCTGCACTGCTTGTGCAGCTGGTGTTTTCTCTGCTCTTTAGGACCAGGGTGGGATTGGCAGAGGAAATAGCAAGTCACAGCCCTGTCTGTACTTGTCTGAATTTTATGTGATTCACATCCGGGTTTCCTGTGTATGGTTTCAGGGTTAATGTGCACAGAGTGAAAGACACTTGAAATTGAAAATATTGACCCAGAGCATGTTTCTGTGTCTTAACTTGTTTTCCAAATTCCTTGCTGTTTTATGAGGATTCTTGATTCTGGCAGTATTTTAGAGTACCTACAAAGCAAAAGGTCACTCACAAAGCTTTTCCTCTCCCTCTGCTCTGATGCACAGGGTACCTGAGATCATTTTTTTCAGTTCACAGCATTAATGAAAAAGTCTTGAATCTTGAATGGGGTTGTCTGACCTGTTTTTTATTTAGTTTTGTTTCCCAAATGAATGCTGTCATTTTAACAGCTTGCTCCCAACTGCCATTAGCCTCTGACAGTTGTATGGACACAGTAATGTAATCCATTTTCTTCCTATTGCATGCTTGAAAGTCCCTCCTCAACACGGGGGAATACTGTATGGACTAGTAAAAGCTGACTAGTAGCACACTGCAGGTCCATAAGTTGTCTTTATCTGTTACATTCTGAGCTGAAGAGACATCAGGTATACAATATGAAAACCCTAATGTGGTTAGGAACATTTAAAGGTGAGCTATTCTGTGTATTAACCCAATTTGTAAGAATATAGAGCACAGTGCTAATATCACCAAAGTCATGGGTTCAATCTCAGTATGGGCCATTCACTTAAGGGTTGGACTCAGTGATCCTTGTGGTCGCTCTCAACTCAGAATATTCTGTGAAATCTGTGAAACACCACAAGCAGAAGTAGTTTTTAAATGCCTCTCATAACAGAAGGGAAGCACATAGCAAAATAGCGTGGAACTGTAACGCAGAATGTAGCAAATTTGTGAGTTGGAGTTCAGTGTTTTTTACTTCAACCCCTTGGTATTTTAAAGTTTTAAAACAGACTGAGTTAGTTTCTTCAAAGACCTGGATAATGCATTTGAGGCATCTCAGACCTTTTTCAAAGTGCCTTGGTCTGCCTTGGGGGTTAGTAATGAGAATCCTTTTGTTTGCAACTTCTTTTGAAGTTCTCCTTTGGTGACAGCAGCAGTACACTGCACTGTTGAAGCTGAGAGGAACAGAAAATTGTCCTTGGAAAACTCTAGCCCTCTCTTTTCCTACCACCCTGTCATTTTTTTTCGTATACCTTAAATAAGATTTTGACACATGCACAAGAGAGTAAAAATAATTACATACAGAATTTTGTAGAAACTATGACATAGGGGATATTCTGAGCATTGGATTTGAGAAACTGAATGTAAAGAATCTGTAGAAATGAAAATTAAACTGAGAAAACAAGATAGAATAGAAAGCTGGAGATTGTGATCAGCTTGATGTTTAGAAGAGTTATTTTATTTAACTGAAAATTAATGGTAAAATTTGAATCCTTTTCTTGGTTGGTTAGGACTGAAGAATGAACTGATGTAGGAGTTCCTGGAATGTTTTCAAGAGCTTGGAGCCGTATAGCTAGCATGAGCCCAGCTTCAGTCTGGTGTAACCTTGTTCTGAGTGATGGCAGTAGCCTTGTTTGAGGAGTACAAATGTGCCCAGTATGATGTTGTTAAAATTGACTATTCACCTTGGGTGCAAAAGGCCTGGTGCTTGCTGGTATGTGTGAGTTTCTGTACAAATGGAAAGGCCTTCGGGAAATCTCCTCATTTTAAATGGTCAAAATCAAAAATATGTTTGAACATACTTGTCAATGCAAGTCTAGGAGATCTCTGCTCACCTGAAGAGGGCCAGCTGCCATTCCATGAATTCCTGCTGCTAATAAGTGTTGTCCACAGCATCTCATCTGTTTGTGTTTAGCTGTATGTGTAGAAATTCCTCCCAATGAACAGGATAATTTTGATACTCTGATAAGAAAAACAAGGAGTTTCTCCAGCTTTTAGGACAACAACATTGTTAATCTGGGGATGCAGAATACAAATATTACCATAAAATTATGGTTCTTAAGATTGACTTACATACTGCCCTGCTGATTGCAGCAGTATTTGGTATTTAGAGAAACATCTGTGCATTTGACAGACTTACTGATACTTGTCTCTCAGTCCTGTTACTGCCACAATTTTGAAGGGGCACATATTCATGTTTAAAGAATTATCTTATTTTTTCCTCATGGAATTCTGTGGAAAATCAGTTAGCTTTGAGAAGAGACAATGTATAGATTGTCCTGAAGGTATACTATAGCCTGAACATCATACATATATTTTATGAATATTAAATGAAAGGTGTCCTTGCATGGTAGAATTCAGGGGAATATCATTGCAGAAGTGGAAAATCAGGAATGTTTTGCAGAGTTCTTCAGCTGAGTCTGGAGCAATATGATTTACTGCTATGGACATGGTTTAGATTATCCAGATTGTTATTGCCTGCAACAACTTACTCTTTTTCTGTTATTTTGAAATGAAGGTTTATTGGAAAAATCTGAGTTTATCCACTAGAAACTCTTGTCTGTCTTTTGAGGTGGTGTCTGTTGTTTATCTCAGTTTTGTAGATGTAGCATCGGGAAAGAATCCAGTGTTTAACCATGAACCATCTTGTCTGCTGCTGTGGAGGGAAAGTAATGTGCTGTGGACAGGAATTAATGACAGAAGGAACTGGAGAAATGTCTGTGCTGTCAAAGCAGCTGCTCTTGCATTCATGGTCTGTGTTGTCTTGCTGCAGTTAGAACTTTTGATGCCTATGTAGCACTTTTCCAAAAATAAAGGAAGTTTTAGCTCTTTTCAGTAGTGCCATTGGAATGGAGTTAAGCATGCTAGATAAGTATATAATAAGAAAAAGGAGTAGATTGTAAAAGGCAGCAATGAAAGCACAGACAAAATGAATCTATGCTTCATATTGGATTTCTTTTATTCTCATTGAGATATAACACTTTCTTGAATAATTGTTTGATTTCTGATGAGAAGTTTTAATTTTTCTGTGGTTTTGTCATTTAGAAAACAAATTCATTGAGTAACAGCTTTGTGGTTAAAGGAAAAGAAACAAGCCCTTCCTCAGCTGTATGCAAAAACGGCAAGGTAGATAAAAAGCTGGCTTGAATACTCTAGAGTACAACTTTCCATTTCCAAGGCCTATGATTCCTTGAGGACTTAGCTGCTTCTGTAAATGTAATATGCCTCACTGCACTTTTTAACGTGGCCTGGCAATGTAGTACATGCAGAATACAGCTCACTGTAACTCAGGATTTCTTTATATTTTCCATGTAAGTAAAGATCATCTAAGTGGGCACTGACAGCAGCAAAATACAAGTAGCCTCTTTTTGCACTAGTGGGAAAAATATTTTTGCCAAAATATAGCCAAAATATTTTTGATATTGCTGTTCATTTGCTGCAAATATTTTAATAGCTACTAGTTATTTGTATATTCACCTATCAAAAATTTAAAATGTTGTGTAATATAGAGACTGTGGTGTGCACATGGTAAATAATGGGAAAACAGGTGAACTGAGGTATAAGGGACCAGGGGACTAACTACAGTGGAAAGTTGGGCAAAAAATATCTTATCAAACTGAGGGAGATTATAATGCAATTCTAATTTTTATCAGGTCTGAATCAAGAGCAGCTGTATATGTACATATTCACATATATAGAGCTGCAGTATATATGCACATCTTATTTTGAAACTGCTTTATGAAATAATAGAAGTGGTTCTAGTCTGTCATCAGCTCTTATGATGCAGTAGATGCTGCTGTGCTGCTTGGGTATTTTATGGTATTTTGGAAGATGAGTGGTCAAGGAGATGCTTTCTGGGGGAGACAGCTTTTGTGAGTTTAGGCCTATATGATATTTATTTCTTGCTAAAATCAGGTATTACCTACTCTCCTGGGAACTGATACTGTAAAATAAATCCATTTTCCCTATCACTTTTGAAATGGCATTGAATTTTACATTGAAAATTGCATTGAAAATTGTATGAACTCAGCCTGAGAGAGCTAGGTAGAATTACATTTACTCTGTGATGTACAAAAGGCCTTTATTTTATAACCAGCCACAAGCCCACTCTAACTGTAGGTTAGAGTACACAGCTCAGGCAGTGTAAGGGAATGTGTTTTCACTTTTTCTCTTCATTGATTGGAAGGATGGAGGCAGTTAAGGATTTTTAGAAAAAAGAATCAAGCAGCAATTGACTGAGTCTTGACTGTTTTTCAATACAGCTTAGTTTGGAGCATCTGGATCATTGATTGTTCTCTTGCAGTGATATGTCTTGTATTGGTTTTGTAAATATTATATGTGCCAGCAATAATGCATTGGGTAGATTCTTTTGTTCAAAAATTAAAGCAAAATAAATATTTTGAAAGTTTGCATTTTGGTTAAGAAGGCATGCCAAGCGGAATTATATCCAACCAAATACTGTCATGTTTTAGGCTGACACATCACACAATTTTTCTGTCAACATCTTGGAGCTGGCATCTGTCAACACCAACATTGTGACTTATGCAGGGACCAGACAGCACAGCTGCTGTGTAGTTCTTTCCAGTCATTTAACTCAAACCAAAATGTCTCAGGGTTCAGTCTCTCTAACTTCCCTGTGCAAAACCCATTTTTCAAAGTAAGGGATGGAAACATCTCCCAAGTAAGAGGTTGCAGTGACAGCTCATTTCACAGTCACAGCTATGTCCAGCTGGGTAGTGTTTTGTTGCTGCTGCTCTTGATGTCTTGCAGCAGGTTACAGACTTTCAGCTGTTCCCCAATGGGAATAAGCATGAGGAACAGCAATCCCTCTCCTCCTGCACCACCAGCTTTACCATAAACTAAATATGCTGAAATACAATTAAAGGTGGAGCTAATAAGCACTTCCTTTACAAAGCCTAGAGCAATAGCTCTGATCATGAGTTTAGCTGTCCCCTTCATTTGGGAAAGCCCTGAACTTGGTTTTATCAACTAAATATATTAATTTTGTCTCATACCTGATGACACAATTTTTTGTGTCTTTTTTCCCCCCTTTGGGATTGACTTACCCTGCTTTAGCAGAGATCATCTTCTGCTTTTTTTCTTAGTTAAATGCTGTTCTCCATCTCTCAGTGCAACAGAGATGTAGCTGATTTCCTGCTCACTATAGAACAACTAAAATACAATGGAGAACCCAAGTACAATTTGCAGCTTACTTAATCAGTGGCAGGGGATGCAGGTGGTTCTGTGAACCAGTACAGATGCTGTGGACCTTGGCATGTGTCCTTTGTGTGGACAGAATGCATGGCAGACTGGGTGGCTCCACAGCTGACAGATGGACAGGACTTTAGTTATTTGTGCTGACCATGAAGTTGTTTACCCAAGCAAGCTGTCTCCCAGTATAGGCACTACTGATTTCTCACTGGGTCCCTCCATCTTCCCAAGGGACACTAGTTAAGCCACACTGAGGTGAGCATCTGCTAAAACTGACTTCCCTCCTCAGCTCTGAGAGGTACAGAGCTGGTGGGTTTTCTGCATGGGATACATTCATGTTGGTGCCTTGAGGGAGTGCAGAATCCTTTCACTTTTGCTTTCCTTCCTGCTTCAGGAAGGACCTGCAGTGTTCCTCTGATATAGTTTCTCTGTCCCTGCTTTCCCCAGTTCTTGTCTGCTGCTGTGGGACACCAGTAGGCTTGCTAGGTCTATTTTCATTTCTTTCTGAAAAATCTTGCTATCCTGCTTCAAAGCTTCATGAGTTTATGTGCCTTAAGTTTGCACTCCTCTGTTCTATAGGGAGGCTAACAGACTTAATCTACCTGTCTTCTTATACCTTCCTTATTGTTATTAATAAGTAGAACTAAGAGAAATTTGGAAGTGTGCTATGTTTCTGAGAGCAGAGATGGTAATTTTCATGAACAGATTGTATAGCTGCATTTTCAAATATATGTCAGAGTTTAAAAACTGTATTTCTCCAAAAAGATGACACAAAGTCTTCTGAATAAGCATGTACTTGAATAGAGCAATATCAATCCTTTAAAAAACATAGGCATACATAATTTGTCTTTTATTCCTTCCTCAACTCTTAGTCAACTCTTTCCAGTAATATTTAATGTTGTATCAGTCATTTCATATCCATCATTCAACAGCTGACTGCTTATGCAGTTTACTGTCAGCATTGCTCCAAGCTTGTGTATACATTTCACTTGAGTACTAAAGTAAAACATTTTTAAAACATGAGTTGTTTTTTCTTTAGTAGCAATATAAATATTTAAGACTCAGTGTTTCACAGTTTCTGTTTTCCTCAGACTTTTCTAGCAAGGGAATGAAATGTTTTAACTTCTGCCAATTTAAGTGCTGAAGCTCTTGATTAATCTCTGCCCAGTCTAACACCAGGAAGCTAATTGGCAGATTTCTTTCAGAAATAGATAAGTACTTGTGCTTTAAACACTCAGGTACATGAATTGGTTAAAGACTTGAAGCTGGCTGCTCATAAGCTCTCTCTAGCTCACTTCCCTTTGCTCTGTAAGTAGAAATATTTGTGTTCTATCTTCTTATCTCTTGGTTCACTAAGTCAACATGGAATATGTCAATACAAATAAAATTAAATATGAAGAGGAAAGGTGGAAACTTATAATTCTGTAATGGTTTAAGATCTCTCTCTTGTTTAAATGTCTTTTTTAACTCTCCAATTTATGTAGTGTAGTCAGATTAAAACAGACTCAAAAAAATCAGGGTTTTCTGAGAGTATTTTTCCTTAATATTTTGCAAACCCACATATGTGTATAAGATAACAAAACCACCTGTGTTAATGATTCTGTATTCATTAAGAATGTAATTAAGAAGTTTGAAGAGTGTTTCTGTTTGAGAGCTATAAAAAAAGAACTAATCTCAGTAAATGTTTGTTTTACAGAATGCTGAAACCAAGGTGGAGGAAGCAGCTAAGGAGAGTCCGAAAGCAGCCAGACTAACACAGCAGTCTTCAGAGGATAATGAAGTATTTGGTGAGTTACTAGGACAAGTGGAAAATGTTATTTGATGTGTTAGTACAAAGAGAATTCCCACAAAATCCTAGTGATCTACTTAGTGTTGGTATACAGCATTTGAGTGCAGGCTGTACAGTTCCACAGAGACCTGGAAAGATGGAGGAAAGGACCAAGAAGAAAACATAGAGGGGTCAGCAGTCTAAAACAAATAATCTCTGAGGAGAAGGACAATTGAATCCAAGTGTTCAACAAAATTAAAGGTTCAGGCAGTAAGGGAAAATAAACTTTTCTCCATCCATAATGGAGAGGATAAGCAGTGGATGCTTAAAACTGCAAAGAGAAAGATGTGATCAAATGTCAGGACAATACTGAAACAAATACTGAAGCATTGTGATACATCATCTGGAAAGTGTGCACATTCATCATTGCAGGCCTTGAAAAACAGGTTAGACAAGTAACTGTCTAAACTGATGTAATCATCTTGTGCCAGAAGGATAGACTGGATGACCTTTGAGAATTCTTGGGAGGCCTAGATTTTAAATTAGCTTTTCTCGGTATTTTTCTGTAAATCCCATCTTTGCTCTCCACATGGGTTTTGTTGTTAGTTTTATTATTTGATCTAAAGTCCACATTTGGCCTTCTCTTCTGCATTAAGATTTGGAAAAGAGACAGGGAATCATAGAATCATTGGATAAACTGAGTTGAAAGGAGCCCATCGGGATCATTGAGTCTGACTCCTGGTCCTGCACAGGACACCCCAAGAGTCACACCATGTGCCCAAGAGTATTGTCCAGACACTTCTTGAACTCTCTCAGGCTTGGTGCTGTGAGTACTTCCCTGGTTCCACTGCCCAACCACCTGCTGGATGAAGAGCCTTTTCCTGATAAGGGAAACCTTATTATTACAACTTCAGGTTGATTTTATGCTAATAGAACTCCAAAAAAGAAGCAGCAGTCTAACATTAATGCAGGAGAGGTTAAGGTAAGGCTGGTCATGTGGTTGTTACTAAGGCTGACTAGCTTGAAAACTTTTAAATGAGTGAAATATTTTTGAATACAGTAAGGATCTTTCTTTTGTTCAAGGTACAAAAGGAATGGAGCATGGATAATTAGTCTTTCTTACTATACATAGAAACCGTTTAAACTGGTTTTGTTTAAAGTCATCTTTTCTCAGTGAGATAATGTAGTGTGATTGGCACATGAGCCTGAATTCCTGGTATGAATGTTTTCGATACTGATCATATAATTCCAGTTTCTGATGAATCCACAAGTGGACTTTAGAACTAGCTTTCAACTTTATTTAAGTGGATGCTGAGGCTATTACCTCATTTCCTCACCATTTACTCCACCAGTTCTTTGCAGTAGATCCAGTATTACTGGTTATAAAGCCCCGTGGCACGGTGTAATGTGCATCTCAAACTGTGTCCTTTCTCAGTGCAGATCTCTCCTTGTCTTTCTGTGAGAAGGATGGAGACAGCAAAGCAAGGAGATCTCCATCTGCCTCTTTCTACCAGCAAAATCTCAGGCACTTAAAACTCCTGTATATTCTGATCACTACCCCCATGTACCAGTGAGCTAATCCAGTAGATTGTCAAGCCTGTGGTCCATGTGGGAACTGTGAGTTTAAAGATGGGAATTAACCATGAAGTTGGTAGGTTTAAACTCACCATCCAGTGATCCATACCCTGGATCAACAAATCCTTTTAGCAAATGAAGAAAGTCACTGTGCAGTGTGCTATGTGGTCTTTAAAGCTAGTGATTTCCTAACAAATTGCTAAATATTTCCATGTTCCAAGTCTGTGAATTGAGCTGGTTATCTAAGACACTGATCAGCCTTTGATAACTTGACATAATGAGAAGGAAAATTTCTTTCCAACTCCAAAACCAGTCAGACTACAGTATCTTATATCAGCCCTCCTACCACTTTGCAAATGACAGTCTGGTTTGATTTTGGTTGGTTTTTTTGGTTTTTGTTTTGTTTTGTTTTGGTTTTTTTTTTTGTTTTTTTTTTTTTGTTTTGTTTTTAAGATTAGGTCAAAATGGGGGATGTGGGGAAGAAGAAGTACAGTGCAAATGGAGTCTGTAATCTTCTTTTACCATGGTCAAGTGAGGAAATCAAAGTGGACTGAAGGTGCAAATGAAACCACTGTAGTAAGAATCAGGGAGAACATTTTGACAGATACAAGTTTTATATGTCTTGAGAATGACACTGCTGTATATGCCTTTCCCTGCAGTTCTGGAAAGTTTCTTAAAATACTCTATTACATCTTATAAAGGATAAAGGATGAGCTTGAAACAGTTTTCCCTAGGTGAGTTATTTGTTGTTCTGTGACTTAAATGATTACAGACCCTGCTCAGTTATTCTCCCTCTGGCTTGATCTATTTCAAGCTATCCCTCATTTCTTTCTTCTTTCTTTTTCCCCAGTGATGCTAATTATACCAAGCATCAAGTATGCACCAATAGTTGGTTAATTTATAGCTCCAGCTTTGACTAGAATCCCTCTTCTGAAGAATTTTTAATAACCTCCAGTCTCTTTGAGCAGGTGCTTTGAGCTCAGTCTTTCCTTTTCACGGGGATCACAATCTTCTGTGACTTATTTATTTTCCCCGGAGATCTCTTTCCCCAGCTTTCTCTGGACAATGCCACCCCCTGCAGAAAGGTTAGCACAGGCAGCAGAGGAGCCTGGCGCAGCCACTGAGCCTCCTTCAGAAGAGGGACACAGCTCTTGAGCTTTGCCTGCCTTTTGTGCCCTGGTGCGCAGCCGGCGCTGGGAGGAGCCGTGTCCCCAGCAGCGGTGGCTGTCCCTCCTCGCTAAGCCAGCCGGTGGCAGCAGCTGCCAGCCCCTGCCAGCCACCGGGGCGCCTGGACTGCCAGGGCCGAGGCTCTTCAGCAAAGGGGACAGAAATCTCTTGGTTTGTGCTTGTCTCTCCACTCTCCAAGGTTAGTGTTGGCATGAGCCAGGTGACAGTAATGACTTTCCAGGATCATGGAACTTTCTCTGCTGTGGATGGCGTGGAATAGATGCAGTTGCTAAGGACTGTTATACAGAAGATATCTGATGAAGCTGTACCCTTTGAATACAGCAGGGTTTTATTGAAAATACGTCCTTTCAGAGTGAGTGTGGTTTCTGCAGTCCCTATCAGCTGGGTTCAATTTTGGAGGCAAACACGTTATTATTGATTGCCAATATCACGACTGTAAGGAGCCAAGTGTATGGCTCTCTTTCAAGTCTCCTAGACCTGGTAGCATTTTTTGTAGATACAAGCAAGGTTTGATCCACTGCTATAAAGGACCACTGTTGAACACACATAAATGTCTCATTTTTCCTGTTGTTCTTCTCTATATGGGTTGGATTTGGGAATTACCATTCCAGAAGGCTTTTTTGCATTTCTCTTTAATATTTATTTTTATACTGGGGTGTATATGGAATGACCTTGCCAACAATGAAGCCACATTGTACCAGCTGTATTATGAGACAAACAAGTAATTCAGGTGTGTCTTGTGTTTCAGAGAGCTAATTCTCAAATGCAATGAACTTTTTATACAGGAGGATGGAGTAGAGAAATGGAGCAGAAGGGTAAGGGTATGGTAGAGAGAAGACATCACAGTGATGGCATTTGTGACTATGAAATTCTGAATTGACAAGAGTTAGTTTTGTTTGCCCTTTGAAAGGATTTTCTTGTGGTACCCAACAGAGTTCTGTTGTCTGCTATATACTGAATATGCATCTGTGATGTGGAGCTAGAATGTCTTGCTTGCTGCAAACTTCTGTTGAACTTGCACGTAGCCAACATGGTCTCTGTGCAATTAGTATGTAGTCAAAAAATGATTGTGAATTACGTCTCAGTCCAAGGGAGGGAAGAAAATTCCTGGGCATGGTGCTATGCATTTAAGGAAATGGATCAGGAGGTGACTCTTTGCCTTACTTCCAGAGATTATTTTTGGCAGTTTATTTGATCCCATGCTACTCTACAACAGTCTGGCAGAAGCAGGGGGGAAAACTGCCATTCATTTTGACCACTGGGAAAATTGGTCTTTCCTTTGGTGCAACCCCATATTGCATTAACCTGGAAAATGACAAATGCAGATTTTTAATTATACTTTGGACATTTTTGTTTCCATACGGTTGAACTACCATAAAATTATAAGCAAGACTTCTCCTTGGGGAAATTGTTATATATTGACAGTATATTCTCCTTTCTGATAGCAATGAAAGTCAAAGTGTGCTTACTTTTCCTGATAGAATCATAGAATATTTTCAGTTGGAAGGGACCTTTGGAGGTCATCTGGTCCTAACTCCCTACCATGGGCAGAGATATCTTGAACTAAATTAGGTTGTTCAGGACCCTGTCCAACCTGACCTTGACTGTTTCTAGGGATGGGGTATCCACCACCTCTGTGAGCAACCTGCTCCAGTGTTCTACAACCCTCAGTGTAAAAAACATCATCCTTGTGAAGATACAGTAAGACTTGATCTTCTCAAACAGGAAAGTTTCCTTTCTATTTAATAGATTGGGTCTAAAATTGTATGCAGATGTGGCCATTTTTCTTCTGGCTTAGAGCTTTCCAGGCATCCATGCTGTGTGCCTGGAGTTGTACTGTGAGGTGTTCGGTTTTTGTTGTTGTTAGGGTTTGGTGTTGGGGTTTTGTGCTTTGGTTATTTGTTGTTGGTGGGGGGTTTTTGGTTTCTTTGGGGTTTGTTTGCTTGTTTTTGTTTGTTTTCTTGCTATTGTTTTGTTCTTGTTTGTTTGTTCTTTGGGATTTTTAAGAAAAAGAGGTGACATGAACACTTTTTTTTTCCCCTCTAAAAGGAGAAATCCTACTGTAGAGGTTTTTCAGCACCTTCTGCCATTCTGC
Source organism: Lichenostomus cassidix (assembly GCF_008360975.1). Classification (NCBI taxonomy): domain Eukaryota; kingdom Metazoa; phylum Chordata; class Aves; order Passeriformes; family Meliphagidae; genus Lichenostomus; species Lichenostomus cassidix. Next base: position 92,652,564 of record NC_139482.1, read on the forward strand.
TGTTTCAAATTGCAGTTCTGTGTACGTCCTGAGGTATCTTGTTGTGTGCAGAGCTCAGAGATACAGCAAGAAAATGTACATTCAGCATAATTCTACAGCAACCCTGACTCACCCCAATTCTTGCTTATGCTGATGCCTGCTGCTGTGTCCCACACAGAATGTCCTGTGGGGAGCTGTGTAAACCCACACAGGCTGAAGAGCTTCTCTCTCCATGAGACTTTCATCTGTAGCAGTTTGACTGATGTAGTCATGCTCACTGTGGGTCTGCCTTAACACAGTCCCATTCCATCCAAACCTGGGAATTTTTGGATGCTGTGTATGGAATGCCAGTTTGGGTTTTTTGGTTGGTTTTTTTTTTTTCCTTTTTTTAGCTGAGGATTTTTTGATGGTTTATAAAGTTTGTCTTAGTAAATAAGAGAATTTGTGCTCTGCTCTTACAGAATATACTTACAGAGGTGGGAATATATATTATTTTAAGTTACATCTGTGTGGAATTCACTTGCGCTAGAAAAATCTAGTACCCATATTTGGTTTTTGAGCCTTGCTTAAAAAGGGGAGTGGGCAGAATGTGAAGGGAGGAGCTGGAAGGCACAGTGCCTTTATCAGGAGGTGATGCAGTCCTGTCAGGAGCTGGCTAAAAGCTGAGGGTTATTGCAGTTCAGTGACCTTACTGGGAAGCTGCTTTCGTTGTAAACACAATCAGTTGTGGAACACAATCTATGACTTTAATGCAAAATAATGGCAAGCTTATACAAAAAGAAATCAATCTGGTGAGACGGCAAATGGTCCTAAAATAGGTGTTATTACCATGGTGCAGTTATTTCCTATTGCCTGAGAGGCAAATGGGGGAATTCAGTGTCCTGTCCTTTTTCATTATAAGTTAAGTACTGATTCTAGTTTTCCAGCTATCCACATATTTCCACTTTCCTTAACCTTCTTTCTCTTTCCCAGTTTTCTTGCAAGACTTGGCCTGTCTGCTTTCATCCAGACACCACTGGTTTATCAAAATTACAGTAGCAAGCCTGGATTAGCTTTCTGAGGTGGAAATAATAGATTTACATTTTAACAAATAAAGTTCTAGCTATTTTTTGTGCAGTTGTTGTGTCTCAGCGGTACAGCTCACAACTTTCTCTTTTTGGTGTGGTATTTTATGCCCACTTGCAGATCTTTTTTTCAGGGTAAGGGCTGAAACTTGTGTATCTTATATATCATGAAGTGGTTTTTTGCAAGCTATATGTAGTTTACATGTGGACAAGAGAAGCTGAAGACTGGAGAGCTGCTGTGGTGGAAAGAGACCTGTAAGAGTCCAGAGGGAGCTGCTGGCCAGCTGGTGGGATATTTTGTTATTTTAAAGTCTGAAGCTTTTTATAAAGCACAGATATTTGTAATTTCTACACTAGTTCTGTGGTTGGTTTGGTTGTGGTTCATTTTTGTGGAGTTTCTTTATTTAACAGTAGCATTCAAACATTATTTATTTCTGGGCAGCAATCTGTTGCTTTAAATGGCATCATCTTAATTAGTAATTCTTGGACATCTAATTAGTTGATATGCCATTAATTAATGTAGTGTTCTACAGTAGCATCAACTAAATCTTTAAGATTACTTTTAGCATGCTACTGATGTTTGCTGCAAAATTAGTGCACAGGCACTTAAGGGCATTTTAACAATTCCAATTTGGTACGAATTTTCTTTTTTATTTCTTGTGTGTACCACATGCAAGCAACATGCACAACAGAGGTCTGGGTTTTTCTAATATCATAGGAGCTGGATTTGTTACTTGGGTCAATAGCATAGGCGTGGAGCTGAGATAGCAATGCCTGCTGTATTTTTAGCAGTGGTGGGCTGTGCTCGCTGTAATTAATCAGCACATTAACAATAAATGACTTATTCATTATTTTAATGCTTGCTGTACAGTGTACAGGATCTGGTGATTTTTTTCCCCCCCTTGTTTTTTCAGTAAGAGTAAGTCTATATGCAAGATGGGGGGAAGGACAATAGCATTCACCATCCTATTGTTATCCAGAACAAGCATTGTAAGCCATTGTAAAAGTGAGGATGGCTAAGGGTGGTCTAATGTCACATGGTACTGGGTGATGATAAGAGGCTTTTGGCTAATTAGTTAGCCATGAAACAAGCTACTCCTTTCCCAGTGTATTTTGTCATCTTTGTCCTGTTAGCAGGCTGCAGCCCAAGAGAGTATTCTGTCTGCACAGAAGTCCTTAGTGTTCTCTGTCACTGATTCTTATGTACCATCCAGTTGGGTTAAAGCAGGATTTTATCTGTAAATGAATTAAAAGTGCTTCTGAAAGATCCTTATTTTGGGGAAAGGAGCTGAAATGTTGCTGTTGTCCCATTTCCAACTTTGTTGAGGCTGAATAACCACTCAGTTCTGGTTTGAGTGAAACAAGAAACAGAATAGTTCTCTGTGGGCCAACCACTCTTCTGCCGGGTTGGCTGAAACAGATGTTGTCATTAAAGTTTAATTACAACATGACTCACTTTTTAATGCAGTGGCTAGAAGAGAACTAGAAAGAGTTTTTGTACCATACGTTAGGAGAATACGAAAAAAGCAGTTAAGATTGATAATACTTCTGTGTCTTTAAAAAAATAAATAATACGAAAGCCATCAGCTTTGGCTTCCTGCATAATAGAGATGATGGAATTTCATTATGTAGTTCCTGGACAAAATCCTTAGTACCTGATGTGAGCGAGAGTACTGTCCTATTGCAAAAATTGTATAAAAGCAGTGGATTCTCCTCAGGCTTTAAGCAGTCAGTTACCCTGGTTAGAAAGAGGCACTTTGCTGATGGTCTGGACCCCATCATTACCTCTGGTTGTGTGTCAGGCCTCCATTAGGCTGCCCATAGCACACATCATGAAAGACATGTCCCAACCCAGATTCTTTCTTACCTGAATGCAGAAGACAAAAACCAGGGGGAAAAAAGTGACTACAGAGGTAAACATCTTGCCCTCATAAATATGGTAGGTCAGTGCTAAGTTGATGCTTCCCATGCAGTGTGCTGTTGAACAGGTGAAATTCCAGTTCCTTGCCAGGAGTGGATGGGCCTAAGAAATGCTGGGTTGGATTTCTTAATGACACTTCCCACTCATACCCCCTTTAGGTCATGTTCACTCATGATACTGTAATTAGCTCTCTTGATTTTGCCATGATTATAAAGATAGTGAATTGAACTTAAAAATCAGAAATCCATTGACTTGTCCTTCCAACATTAAAGGGTCAGGGTGTAGTGTGGAAAAACCTGTGGATTTTCCTATATGAGGTTTGACCCCCAAAGAGTATGAAAGGGCAGGGAGAGAGGCACTGTAGCTGCATCCTCTTGTCCAGTAAGCAGTTCTGCAAAAATACCAGCCTGGGTGTGTGATGGGTGTAGCTCTGGAAGGAGAGCCAAGCAGCAATAAGCCCACTGTGAAAGGATTATGAAAGGAGAGAATGACAGCTATTGTAAACACCCCATGCAGGCTGTTTTGGTGCTGACCCTGACAAAATATTTTTATTCCTATGCTGGATTGTGCTAAATTGTGCTTCAGCCTCATGTATGGCATTTGCAGCTGTGTCCACATGGCTGAAGATGAATCTGATGGTGGTGGAGAGTGAAAGAAAGAAGGAATGCACAACATTTGAATGAGTGAATGAAAATTTGCAGGACTTGGCATCTGTCAGTTTCCCCATGGTAGTCCCATCGCTCTGTGAAACTCCAGGGCTCCATGTCAGGCAGGAAATCCAACCCGTACTTGTAGCTATAGCCATAGCTTCTATTACGCATTTGTTCGAGAAGGCTGGCTGTGGTTTGGCTTAACTCCTTCAAATACATAGCTCAGCAGCACTTGTGCCATAGTTCAGTTTTGGGGGTGGGACAGTGGCCCTTTAAGTGCTGACAAGGAGGAACAGAGCAGAAATTCACATCTGAGATAATCCATTTTTGATGAGGAAAATAGAAGTGAAAAGGACTAGTATTTCCTGGTGTGCACACACTGGTACTTGGACAGAAACATCCTGGTGGCGACAAGACTGCAGTCGCTCACAAGCCTTGCAAGGAGCAGAGAACAGCCATGATAATGCTGCTCTTTATTTCCAGTGCTGTTCAGAGCAGGCTCCCTCTCTAGAGCCTTCCCTATGCTTCCCTTCCCTGTTGCCAATGAAAAGCTTGGCTTTCTCCAGTCCTTTTAATAGCCCCACTTAATTAGAAGGAACCATTTTTATACTGGATACAGAGTATTTCCATCAAAAAAGCAACTTTAAATTAGTTTGAGTGATTTCTAGTAGCTGTCTTTTTTTTTCATTTTGGTTCTTCTTGCTGTAGCATCTTGAAATTTCTCCTGTACATTATGTTAATCTGCTGCAGGAGGACTGCAATAAAAATCAATGTTTCAAAGACTAAACTCAGTTGTTTAAACAAACACATGCATGGACTGTGAAAACATAATTCTAAATCTGTTTATCTCAAATTACTTCAGTTTAAACAGTCTACAGATAAAAGAAATTCAGAAGAGTTCTCATTTCTGATCTGAAATATCTGTAATAGGATTTTCTTTTAACCTTTGCTTGTGGAAAAGTGAATGAAAGGGCTCTCGAAACAAAAGTGATAGGTTTTGGACACTTAAATAAGCCACCATGTTATGTTACAATAAATAGACTTCATTTCATTGGAGACATTGGAGACTTCATCTCAGTGGAGACAAAATGAAAATATTGATGCTTCTAAAATAAATACTTGACATGTGACAAACGATTCCTTCCTTGAAATAAGCTTACTTCCCTGAACGTTTATCAGGATGTCGTGACTCTATTTACCTCTATGGGACCTCCTGCTTCTTCAGCAGAACAATTCTGCTGATTTTAACAGAGCCATGCAGTGGTTATGCCTGAGTTCCTACCAGGGAAGATGCCAATTTGTGATATTTGAAGTCATCAGCTCAGCCAGCAGGCTTGAGGTAGCTGTCTTTCACATCAGGCATTTAGTGTGCCACTGGGGCAGCTTCAGGCACACAGATATTTCCATTTTCTGGTCTACAGATGTCTTGTAGCCCAAAGTCAAACAGGAGTAGTAGATAATTTTATTCTGAAATGGATGGGCCAAATTTTAATTGCAGTTTTGACATTTATGGTCATGAGTGAACTGAATTTTTTAGAAAGCCTTTTTGGGCAGGATTAGCTATAGACATGATAAATTTTTGCCACCTTTTGCTTCACCTATTCATCAGGTGTAAAATGTGCAAGTATTTAATTTTTTTTTAAGGTAAGGCTATGGCAGGAGCAGGCAGTAATGTTTTTCTGTTGCCTTTTACTTACTTTCAGGCTGTCCTTTGTTTTGTGTGTCATGTTCAATCTTGTGTATAAACTGGCCATCCTTAAAATGACCACAACACCCACTTGTTTGGTCTCTGGATTTTATTGCTGTAGTATCACATTCCTTCTGCATTTGCCAACATAGGAAATCTATTACAAAAATAGACAATAGATGTGTGGATACCAATTATACAACAAGCCTCTTGAGTGCCCTACTCAGCATTAAATATAAATTCTGAAAGTTTATTTATTTTGATTTATTTACCAAAATTTCTTAAAATAATTTTACTTCTCTATTTCAGAACATATAATTCCAATATGCAGATCTGAAGGCAAATTCATTTCAATATTCATGCTTGAAATAAAACCCGGAACCACAAAATGTTAAGATCCCTGAAAAGTGAGAGTTTCCCTCTTCTTTTTCCACCAAACTTTTTCACCCTTGCTTTGAGGGATCAGCGGCTGGTCAACATCATCATGAGCTGCACAGCCTACAGAGGGAGAATAATAAATGAAAATTGATAGAAGAACTTCACTAGATTTCAGCAGAATTAGGAACATGCTTTAAAACTTTGAAATACTATCCAGATTTTTACTGAGAACATTGGTGGATCTGCGTTTATCGTGAGAATCAGAAGATTGGGCAAAATCTTTTCCCTCTGTGATAAATCCCCCCAGGCTCCAGTAGAGAGATGTGACTTTTGTTTCCATATGCCAGCAAAAATAAATCTGGCATCTATTTTAAAATCAGTGCTCACCTGATTGTAGTAATTTGTGTTTAGTGGCCTGTTTTCAGGATGTGGATTGGAGTGGTCAGTGAGATTGAATTGAGGAATTTTCTGAAAGTGAGAAGCCCAGGGACTGAAACTTCTAAATGCATTCCTGCTTGGGATTTTTCTTTTCCCTTTTAAGCTGCTCTCTTTGTTTTCATGGTACACAGGGCTTTTTTCCCCTCTGTTACTAAAGTACCATAATCCAAATCCTCACTCCTAGCATTCCTTCAGTCACTATTCATACTGCAGGAGCACGCAGTCAAGGACTGGGACCTCACTGAGCCTATTGATCTATAAAAATAAGAGCATGAGAAGGTTGCTCTGCACCTGTTACAGCTGATTGCCATTTTTTAGAGTTGGTATTTCCCTGCCAGTCAGACTTCTTTTATACCAAGCAGTATTTTGCTCTTAACTGTAGGAGAAGAAATTGCTCCAGTTTTTGCAGACTAGCTGCAGTTTCATGATAAAACCTGTTCTGCTTGGGTCAACTCAGTAGCAGAATCACAAGAGCACAGTTATTCTATGTGGATATGTTCCTCATTCCAGCCTCTCTAAATGCTGTTGCTGCTCTTGACAGTCACAGCTGCAATGTCACACCTGGAGCAGCACAGCTCTGCCTGTGACTGCTCCCTGAAGGCAAGCATTTAAATTATTCTTCTCTTCAGTCCAAGTCGTTTTACATTGACTTGTAATTTTTTGTTCAATTCTGAATAATCATGAGGAGGGACAAATGTCTTTCTGGTTTCTGAGTTACACTTTTGCCACCCACGGGGTTTTTTTGTTTAACAAATGTGCTGATTAAAAATGTCTCCTGCAGTGAAAATATGAGGCCTTTTCTACTGGATTTTCTTAGTTCTCATGTAAAAGGACCCTTATGAGCTCCAACTAAAGGTAAGGTACCTATTAGGGGATTTCTGAGACTGAAATGTTCTTGCAAATTAATTTCAAGATTCCAGTAAAAAAGAAAATAAGAAAAAAAAAAGCTGTGGAGTTGTCCTCTCGAGAAAACAAAAGTGAATGTCTTGAAATCAGCCTGTTATTTAAAATCACACGCTGCTTTGGCTAGTCATTGTGACACCTGACCACAACTGGCATATTTAAATACCTGGCTTTCCTAGTCAACTCCCTGTGTATTTTCAGAGTATTATAATTGTGTCCTTTATCAGGAATGAATTGTGGAAAAAGTCTGAATCTAAGCTAGTTTGACATAGGGACCTATTTAGAATTAGAGCATTTTCTGTTCCGTCTCTATTAGTCTGCTCGTGTTGACATAATTGTGATGCAACACTGCAACATAAAGACATGTATTTTTTTAAAGGCAAGATTCGTAATTCAAATTTAAATAAAAATATATGATTTAAATAAAAATATAACCCCTCTAATTTAGCAGATTCATATTCATTGAGGAAGTATATAAATACTTGATACTTCTAGTACTTTTATGTAGGTGGTTTTTTTGCTATTTTAATTAGAGAATAAAAAGAGATCTGGAGGTTCTCAGAATGCTGAAAAGTTGTATTTTTTTAAATCTGTAATGTTAAATAAAATATCTGTGCAAATAATGACATTTTCATCTGAGTAAAATATCCTAACATTTCTTCTTTGTAGAATTGCTAATGAGGTCACATCTTTCTGAAAATTACAGTTAATTTGCATTAAGTGTTGGGTTCCATAACATTTCAGATCTTCTTAAAATGTTGTGGTTGCAATAGTGCATTTATTTTAAATATATTGTTTATACACAAAAATAAGGAGCCACGCTATTAAGCTGTGTCTTCCACCGAGGGGAAAATAAAATTACATCTCAGAATAGGGGGAGGAATTTGATGAAACTTGTTTATGTATTTTCATGCTCTGTACATTCATTTGTTTAATTCCTAGGCTGGTTTGTGTGTTAATTCAGAGAACAGTAATGTGCACAAAGTGGAGATGCACAGGCAATTTCCTTGTCTCTCTGAAGAGTAAGTTGGAAAGTGTATAATTTTCTGTAGGTTTTAGCACATAGCACCAATTGGAGTTCTTGCCTATATGCTGTTTATGCTCAAGTGGCATGAATCAGAGGTGGTTTGTTGTGTTTTGTTTATTTTTTTCTTTTAATTAACATATCTGTGGGTAAGAGGCTGAGAATCTCATTTTTGAGATTACTGGTAAACAACTTAATGTTTTCAACAAAACAATTCAAGAACCATAAAAGTGAATCACAAAGACGGACTTCAAATGGAATATTATAATCCAAATTTTAGGAGGTAAGAAATAAATCTTGTGTGGGAGATGGTAGAACAGGGCAGAATGGAGTAACCTGATTTTTTCCTCATTACATTATCTTTGTGTGCAGATTCTTAGCCTAGTGTTTGGGTTTGGAGTGTAGGGGTTTTCCTTGTTTTCTGAGTGTGGTTTTTGGGAGGTTTATTTAGAGTTTTTTGTTGGTTTTTTTTTCTTTGTTTAGGGATTTTTTGGGGAGTTGTTTGTTTGTTTGTTTTGTGGGGTTTTATTGTCTTTTTTGGAGGGGGGTCCTCATCTGTTAGTATCTGCTTGTGCTAAGAACCTTGGATCAAATGCACTTTTAGGTTTCTGCCTATGGATTTGGGAAGAGACAAATGGATCTGGGATTAGAAACAAATATGTATCTGTTTTGTCATTCTTAAAATTGCCTCACCATGCAGCACACAAGGTCTCAAGTTAGTAACCCTTAAGTAAAGGATTGCTTGTACCCTAACACCTTTTAAATTAGCCCAGTGGTCAGCAAGTTCATCCGAAAATGCAGAAGAGAAATTCCAGGTCTGTGAAAACACTTCACCTAAAATGTCCTGCCAGCAGTTCTACCTCGGCCTCTGTATGTGATAGCTGACATATCTCAGAGGATCTCAACTCTCAGGGGAACATAAGAATAGAGGCATTCTCTGTGTGCATGAGTGGTTGGAATAACACTGTGCTTAGTGATCAAATGAACAATCCCTTTGAGCTTTCGAGATAGTACCCCCTCTCACAGGGCATCGGAAAGCATTTCTTTAACAATTATGCAACAACAAAGCACAATAGATCACTGGTTGCCATGATTTCTTTCTGAGGAGGAAAGTCAGAGTTTATGTTACCTTGTTGTTACTATCTCAGATTAAACCACTTTGGCAACCAAGAAATACTACCTGATCTGTTGCCAGCTCTGTGGTTTTAGTGGAATAGGGTGCTGCAGAAATGAATGTTTGAGATTTTTTGGGGTTTAACCTGCCTGGTGCTTTTTTTTCTTAATTCTCCTCCCTCCCCAGTCTCTTGTCTGCCGTTCATGCTTTTCCTTAAAGCAGTTTAAAAATCCTTCTTCTGTTAACAGAACCTGTATGACAGACTGTGCTTTTCTCATGCTCCAAGTCATTTCTCCAGCACAGTGGTCTTCCTTTTTACTGTGACTGATTTCTGGTGTGTGACTACACTATTTTACTGCTGTTGTCTGCTTTTGCTTACCACCAGTCTCTTTTCCCTGTGTTTTTATAAAACACCACATTTTCTTCTCACCTGCTGATCCATTTCTTTCTGCCAAACCTTCTTTAGCTGCATTTGCATCCTTCCATCTGGCTGGTTCCTTCCTTTTCTTCGTTATCCTCTTCTCCTCTTCATGGTCTTCCTTTACTGCCAGGGGTCACTAACTTCAGCTGCTTTCTAGCATCTTCTCAACCAACAAACACAAAAAGTTCTCCTTCTGGTGAGCTTCTTGATTAACCTGCATGTTACCACAAAGATTCTACACAGTATTAGCTGATCTATCTCTTTTCTTGCATCCCTGAACATCAGAAAAAGGAAAAAAGTGGGGGGGAAGGTCCATATGCTAAGGGTCAATTCAAAGTAATTTAGATATATTTCCTTTTTTGTTTTTTAAATGTTGAATGTGGGACACTGCAAGCCACATACCAGTGAATATTTTAGCCTTGCTCAAATGAATGCTGATGAGGTGACCTGAGATAATAGCATTGCTCAGGCCTGTTGAGGCCTTTCTGCTGTAATAACAAATTCTAGTCAAGACTGAGACATACTCCAAAACAGGATGTCTTTTCTTTGGATTTGAAAACTAGTAACAAAGCTGAGGTTTTCCTATGTTGTGCATGTGTGTGTGCAAACATGTATTTGTATGACACACAAGTGTTGCACAGTTAGCAGTAGAATAAATATAAATATGTATATTCTGTGTTATCTGGGGTGTTCATATTACCTAATCTTTTCATTCTAGATTAAGAAGAATAAAAGTTGAAGATTATAAATTGCATTGATTTAAAATTAAGATCTGGTGTTTACATTTTTTTGCTGGTGCAGTGCCCATGCCCTGTTAAAATCTAAGGGAAAAAAATGTATGCTCTGTAGCAAAATTGCTAGTTCTCAGCTACTAAAATGGGCCTCAATGTAATATTTATATTCTCAGAGTTCTACTGGTTTGTTGTTGGGGTTTTTTTCCCCCTTTTCTCCTGGCTAATTAGATTAATGCTGCCAGCATACCATCTTCACACCAAGAAACATGTTTTTACTTTTGTATTGGTACTATTTATCTATACTTGAGGTTTGTCTGTACTTCTCGGGAAAGGGAATGAATTTCAGTCTTAGCCCTAGATTCCAGATATGAGCAATTACTGTGTCTAGAATCTCACTTGCTCTTCCTACTGCTTTCAGCTCATCCTAGTAGAATAGGCTGAGATGGTTGGCTTTGAGCTGCTTACAATCAGGAAGCACACGCCATTTGTTAGATTTTCCATCATTGGAGTGCCAGAGGCTGGAAATGGGAGTGTATAAATTTGACGCTTGATTTGATATTCCTGCTGAGTAAAAGATGCACACATTTCTCCCTTTGCAGTCTTATTTTCTCCTGATGGAGCAGAAAACGTATGATAATGAGTCCAAAAGAAAAGTGGTTGTTTAGATGGCAACAAATTTCTGCATAATTGTGGTCCCAAGGAAGAACCGGAAGGTGGGAAAGCTGTTCTGGTTTTATTTTATCTTGTGGAGGGTATTTAGCACAGCCAATTTTCTTAGAGTCCCACTGTGAGATTTTGTTTATGGAGACAAGAATTTTGAATATCTGAAACTACTGCTGACCTTTTTTCATTTCTCTTAATCACTTTGAGTACTGTGGATTAGTATCTTGATTCAAATTTAAAAAACAACCAACCAAAACAAAAAAACAGATGAATGTGCATGATAAATTGACAGCATGTTACCTTCTCTGTTAGGAATATGAAAATTGTAGAAAACAAAAGGCAGACAGAAAATTGTTAAGTAGGCAATTTGCATGGATTGTTAAGCAGGCAATTTGTGGATGCATTTTCTGAAATACCTGAAGGGAATTTTAAATACTCTGGAAAAATTATCAGAAAGATCATAACCTGAGTGTGTTGCGAATAAAGAACACTAAGCACAGTGGTGAGCTCTGCAGAATACCCTAAAGCATTTTCACTTTCACAGCTCAGTCTTGAAGGAAAAATTTAAATGGAAGGGAAGGACTAGAAAAATCTGTTCCATGCAAGCGTTAGTAATGAACACTGTCAATACCATGTTTGGGAACTGCGAGATGTAAAACAACTGTTGGCATTTGGGAGTTTGGACAGGGTTTGAGGTTTTTTTTGGAAGAGTTGAAGGTCAAAATACCTGATGCCAGACTGCGTATGAGCTCAAACCTGACAGGCAAAATACTGACACCACTAAGCCTTTCCAGTCTGGCTGGCAGTCGTGCCCCTAGCTGTGTGTGCTTTGTAAGAACACACTGGGGACAGCCAAGTAAGATGGATAGATGGACACATATTCTTAAACAGCAGCTGTCTGTAACATCCAGTTTCCCTTAGCTAAGCACTACTTTGACTTTTGCTTCTACTTTTAAAATTATTTTTGTGCTCATTGTAATCTGTTTGGGTTAGTTGGTTAAATTTGCAGTACTAGTCCAAAAGCAGAATTTGACAGCCACTGCTTTATTGCCAGCTCCTCTCTCCACCCCATTTCAAAGAAAGCCCAATTCCATGGTAGGGTGGCTAAACATTTGGCTTGTTTGCTTTTCATTTCCATTAGACTTTACTGCCAAAATAACTTGGCCATACCAGTGACAAGGCTTCCTAATAATTTGTCAATGTTTGCCCTAAAAAGCAATTTGATGCAAAAGCTTTCTTCAAAAACGGAGACATTTTGGGATAGTAGCCACACAACGAAAATACTTAATCTCACTTTTGGATTCCACTCATTTTTAAATTGCTCTGGGTGAACACATTCCATTGTATGCTGAAAGAAGAGACATAACAATTGATTTGTTACATCTGCAAGCGGCAGCAAGACAAAGGAAGCAAGAGAAATGTTCACTATGGAGAGTACACTTCTGCTGGTAAGGGAACAGGATGTTTCCTTCTTCTGCACCTGGATCTTGATCTGAAGGTCATGGCATGTGTCTCACACTGGCCATGATCATGGGTTGAAAGCTTTTATTATTTGGCTTGTTGGTCTGTTTTGTACAGATACAGTACTGGAGTGTTCACATCCTAAGTGGGATTGAAAATTTGGCTGATCAAGCACATAACTGATCCTGGAATCTAAAGACTTATTTCTTTACTTTGAAATTCTTTCTCAGTGACTGATTTATTTTCATATGTGCATCAATAAAAATAAATGTTCCTTCCTTCTGTTAAAGTTGAGGAATAACAAGATACCAAGGATCCCTCTAAATTGCAGGACCCCAGCAACATTTTCTATCTCTCCTAGGGCTAGGTCCTGACTTTTTCCTGTATTCATGTGCTTACAGTGCCTTTGTTTTCCCCTTCCACACTTTTGTGTCTATGTTCCCATGTCAAAAAAACCTTAATGAGCAGGCCAGGTAACAGAGGATGTCAGAGTTCACATTCTGACATGTAGCATGGGCACAGCTATACAACTAGAATGCATCTGGTATGAACAAACAAAAAGAACACACTGTTTCTCAGGATATTTGGAGTACAGCTAAGGCTGCCTCTTAGTTCTTTGGAGATTTTCAGTGATTCCTGCCCTTTATCAGTTTTCAGTTTGTGTAAAATACATGCCAGAAAAACCAAGGGATGCTTGACAATACAATGGCTGTTTCCCAAGGATTGATCAGCTTAGTTCTGAATCATGATGCTGTGTGATTCCCGAAGGGATATGAAGCACATAGTCCCCTATAGGTATGCTTAGTCAGAGGTAAAAGAGTTCCACTGAGCTGCTTTTTAAAGGCTTTTAGTCATTGTTTAGAGCAAACAGTGTTTTGGTAGAGGAGCAAAAGACGTTGCTTCTCTGGTATTGCTGGTCTCTCCAGTCAGCACTGAAGTGCAATGGTATTCATTGAATGATGTGGTTGTCAGGAGCAGAGCCTTGTTTGCTCTATTTGGTGTTACAAAACATGAAACAACACTCTCTGAATAAAAGTCTTTCATAGAATCACTGACCCTTTTAAATGTGTTTCATTTTTGTGTCAATTCCTTTTCTGGCTACCATTTAAAGCATATTTGATCTAGTTAGCTAGCCCTTCTGCAGGCTTAATGATGCTAATGGTACATCTGAGTTATTAATGCTCATGTTTGTGTAGATATTCCTGGAGAAACTGTGTATGGCCACATGGGGAATTTCACTGTCAGAAGGTAACCTGGTGCACTCCTCAGGGATGTGGTGCCTCTGTCCTGGAGTACATCCATCCTTACCTTTTGCTGACATTTATTCATTTGTTAAGGGTTTATATTTATTAAGGGAATTGCCTTTTTTCAGTCACCAGGTGAGCTGGCTTTTACTAATTACATCAGGTTTGTGTATATGTATATGCAGGATACTGCTAGCAAAAGGATTCTGCTTACAAAACTTAATAGTATGTTCCATTAAATAGGCCTCAGTTCTCTCTGAAGCCATGCTGACTTAGAGCTAAAGAGATGGGGGTTTGGTTTTGTTTTTTTTTTCTTTTTCCACAGCAAGACTCAACAGAGTTGACAATTGTGGTTATATGCAATAATCTTGGACATAAATCTCTGATATACAGGTTGTACATTCACCCAGTTATGCTCAAGTTCCTGGGCTGGGTGTCCTGCCACTCACAGAAGTGCAGGTGGCTCCCAATGACTTGAATACCAGTCAAAATAATAATTAAAAAATAGCAGATCTACAGTGCAGTGCAAGCAGAAGAATAATGACTGAAGATGATGCAGTTTTATCTGCTGGTTAGTTGTGATGATGACAATGGAAGTTACCATTTAGCTAGCCCCATGCAGCTTCTAAGGACCTTACCAAGTGTGCACTAATAAAGTGTGAACTACTCTGTAAGTTAACTTTTACCATATTTGGGAAGCTTGAAACCTTTTATTATGTGTGACAGACCTGGCAATGAGAGAAAGATGCAAGCAACATGACTTCAGCTTGCAAGCACACAGTCAAACTGTATCAAAGGATAAATTAGATGTGTATGAAAAAGAATAAATGCTCAGATAATGTCCTGTTATAGCTCCACATCAAGTTATCCTGTATCTTTTTCTCTCTCTTTTTTTTTTTTTTTAATATGGATTGCAACATGCTGCTTCTACCATCAGTAGAAATGCATGTTAATTTGACAATTGCCGATTTCAACTAAGTTATGTCAGCCACCTGTGAAGAATATGGGTCTTAATTTTATTCCTTTCAGGTATATGAGAAATATTTTCCTTGCCAGAATAGAAAATTGAGAAATCAAAAATGGGGTGAGTGATAGACCTGTCATTTATTGTCACAGAAAGAATTGTCAGGAGATGTGGGTGGGAAGAAGGGGATTTGTTTCAGTAAATGCCTCTTTATAACACTTTCTGAAAGGCAAGAAGTCAGAGTTGGAGACTTTTGCAAGTTTTTGTCCTATTTATGAACTACTTATTTTGTTACTTTTATGGAATGTATCTTGGTCTGTTAATCAGCATGCATTTGCCTTTTTTTTCCACTTTTGTTTCTCAGGCAATACTATCCACAGTGGGCTTTTTTTACTGCTGAAAGATTTATCCTTTCAGGTTCAATCCCTCTTCTAATAGTCTCATTTTATTTAGGTAGTTGGGATAATTCAGCATATACTGGGGAGGTAGAACCCTCTGCTTTTCTTATCTTCATCAGACTGAGCACAGATTAGGGGTTTTTTTTTCTGTGTTTGGTGGGGGTTTTTGGTTGGTGGTTGGGCTTTTTTGTTTGGTTGGTTGTTGTGGTTTTGTTTGTGTTACGGGTTTTGGGTAGTTTTTTTTATTTTTTTAGGGGGGGTTGGTTGTTGTTTTTTTTTTTTTAAGGCCAAGCATAATAAATGAAGGCTCAAGATTAAGTGCATTTTCTTCTCACAGCTTGATGCTTTCATGGTGTTGGGGAGCAACAGGAGTGGCCTGCCTGTGTGGGACCAGGTGACAGTGAGACAGGCAGGGTCAGGCACCTCGGGCATCCCTTGATCTCATCCGAGCTGTTTCCTGGCAGGCTGCACCTGGGCTAGAGCTGGGCTTGGACATGGACAGGGAACTCCCAGATGAGTGAATGGAAAGAGGCTGCAGAGCCTGCTCGTGCACTTGGGACCTGGAAATGTGACCTGGAGCTATGTGTTTTTCCAACTATTCTTCACACTTACTATAGATGGAGTTAGATGTTTTTTCCTTTGTATTTTTTTTATTCTTGATTCCAGTACTTCAGGGAAAAAAAAAAACAAGTAGGTCATGAACACAAATCTGAAAGTACACAGCAATTTTCCTGCTGCTTCTTCCAGCACATTTCTACAGTCTGTGGCACCCATTTGTTAGCCTGTCCTGGTTATCTTGTTTTCTCAGGATAAGCAAATTCCATGATCCTTTACGATAGGCTACAACCTAGATTGAGAACTGAACCAAGTTGCAAAGACTTTATAAACAGATTGCATTATTTGCTTATTTCAAAGGGATGCTAGGTAACTTTCTGGGATACCACAGACTGTGAATATGAAAGACTTCACATTTTGCCAGTCACAATTTGTGGCTGCAGAAATGCTCTTACAGCACTTACCTGGGAAATAAACTTTTTTAATTTCAGAAATAAGATTACACAGCTATTTTTCTGTCTATGGAGCACTTTCTACATTCTGTGAGTTGTCTGTGCAACTTCCTAGGAGGCAGAAAAATGAAAACTTCCTGCTGAGAAAACCAAGGCGGAGTTGTTCTATTTATTTCTGAAATTGTTTGTGCATGATGCTCATGCAAACACAGGCCCAGAAGCATGAATTGTTGAGCCTTTTGCCCGTGGGCACAGGGCTGCTGCACCTAGGGCAGTGCCAGCAGGAGGCTGCCAGTCCCAGGTCAGTGCAGCACCAAGCTCCTGCCAGGTTTGCTGGTTGGTCAGGTTTGCTGGTTGGGATGAATGTGGTGCTGAGGGCTCCAACATGACTTCTGCTGCCCTTGGGCACGAGTGGAGCAATCTCTGCCTGTAAAAAGCAGCCATGGTGTCACCTGCCTCCCCGGGGCTGCATCCTAAGTTAGAGTAACCAGGCCTGTGTGCTGTGTGCATCCTCTATACAACTGCTGGCCTTCGATAGTCCTTCTGGTGTAAGCCATTGAGTTGCTCTCAGGCTCTTTGTAAACTTTTCTGGAAGTGGTGGTTTTGCTCACTCTCATCCTTGTTGGGTTTGAGAGAAACATACCCGAAGTACACTTGGGAAAAACATGTTGATAGCATTTCTTGCTTGTTAAAATATTGTGTAGCTCAATCATACTACCATTTTAGTCTTCAGAATTAATAGCTCTTCTTACTGAGTGTGTTTTCTTCATCACATGAAAAGTGACTTTATACATACTCAAATAGCAAAATAAAATTTGTGAATTCTTTCATTTTCTTTCTTTCTTTTTTTAATAGCAGTAACTCCCACGAACTGGTACAAGGCTTGGTACTGTGCAAGCAGTTTTTCACTCTTAGAATGCTGCTACTGAAAAGCAGATATTGTGTAAAGTACCATCGATCACTGCCGCGGTTTTATACAGTTTGTCACCATTGTTCTTCGTATAGCATTGAGTCACATTTAGAACTATGATACAGCTCACAAGTGTTCAGCATGGGGGGAAAAGTGTTGTACATTAAAAAATGTAAAAACCCTCTTAATTATTTATAATCTGGTGTCATTGATATCTTATAGTATACAAAATATGTCTGATGTGGCCTAGTACAGAGGAGAACCAATTTGTTAATATATTTAGAAGTGTATGATGTGGTTTATAATGATGGGGAGTGGAATGGAGTTTCTAAAGACCTAGCATAGCTGAGGTTAGAAATATAAGAGCAGGTAGGTATAAGGCTGTTCTGACAGATGCTTAACTCAGAGGCAGAAATGAGCTTTTGTTGTATATCTAATTTTACATTAACAGCTTTGGGATTCCCTAATAATTTCCTTGGAGTTTTTCCTGACTAAGAGTATCATACCTTTATCTGAGGTAAAATCCCACTGAAATAATAGATGATTTTATACCGATGTGTGAGCAGATCACATTTTCTCTCAGTCTATCAAATATCATGTAAATACATCTTTTAGAAATGTGGGATTTCATGCTGTACAAATGGTACCAGTGGCCTAGGCTACTTTGGAAATCTTGTAATTTTGCTCCCTTCTTCAGTCAATACAGAAATGTTTTGCTTTCCTTTCATGTGTGGATGAACTTGTAGAATGAAATGAGGAGAATCCTGTTTGTAATTAGGACATAGAGGAGGCAGCAGTGTATGATCTTTGTGTCAGCACAGCCATTTAAGTTTCACTGGGAAGGGTGAGAAATTAAGTATTCTTTCAGTGCAGAAAAGACAAACTCTTAAAACCAAATCAATCTGTGGCACCAACCAGGTGACACTTCATGCTGGTTTAAGGGAACTGTGGGCAGATGCTGATCCAGCCATGCTCTGTTAGCAGAGCAGTAGTGGGTTGTGCTGGAAAGGTGTTTATGAAATATATTGTGACATTACTTTGAAAGCTCTTAGCTAATGTGGACAAACGTCAGTAATCCAGAGCAGCAGAAGCATGTGAGAAAGGGCAAAAGGCCGTGCAGTGTTGATTTTCCAAATGGAAATCCTCTGAATTTAGATGTTTTGTGTTAACATTGTAAGACATGCATGGGTTTTATGCATTTGACAGGGTAGGTTAGGAGAGGTAGCACTTTAATTTTGTGACTCTTGTAGTTGATTTAAAAGTGAGTATTTGTTGTCTGCTTGTACTAGCTTGTGGCACCTCTGACTGGCACTGGGCAGGCAGGCTTTATGACAAGGAGAGATTCCAGAGGTGAATTCCTGTGCAGAGATAATTTGGAATTTGCTCTCCAAGAAGCCTGCCAAAGCCTGCAGCAGCGTGGCAAGGGATGATGATCTTTGTGGAGGTGGAACTCATGGGAGTCAGAGAGGCAGCACAGCTGAGTGCTTCAGAGAGAAGCTTTGGTCCAGGAGCCTTGGGAGGGGAAGGTGGGAGGAAGGACTGGAAACTGCTGGGGGCCAGGGAGGGAGGCAGTGCTTGACAAGAGAGAGCAGCAGAATGGTGTGACCAGTGCAAATACTGTCCTTTCCTTCAGGATTGGAAGTCTTGTATCTAGACATTTAAGGCTGTGAATTCCTGTGGCTCACCATGGAGTGTACAGTCTTTCCATGTGATTATTGGTAACGTTTCTTTATTCCCTGCTAAATGCTGGCCATTGCTTGCAGGATTGACAGACAAGGTGATTTGTGTTCAGATCTAAATGTCTTGAGTTCATGTTTCTCATTAACCTTTCCATCATCAAGAAAACCACTCTTTTTTTTCCCCCTTTTTTTGGTTTATTTTTCTGCTGTCTTTCTTCTGAACATCTTATTCTCAGCTTTCTGCCAATATTTCTATGGAATAATATCTCTGCTGTTAGCCCTGTGCCAGTTCAGTCAGTGCGGACTGTTTTAGTCCTTTGGATTCATGGTTTTATTTGCTGGAAGTTCCTACTTGCTTTCAAGTATTGTTTTCTGGTTTTAGGACTGTACTGGAGGCTATTATGAAGAAGATACTGCCTCCTGTAAACCCTGTGATAAGTTCTAGAATAAGATTTTCCTTTAATCTCTCTGCCAGGCAGGCAGATATTTTAATAAAATCTCATGTCAATTGTTCAGGCATATGTTAGAGTTCCATTCTGAAAAAGATTTCTTTGGATATCAAATTTCTTCACCGAGGAAATCACTTCACTAAGAAGGCTCTGAACAGTCTATTTTTGCTGTATGACCCAAACTACCACTAAAACTTTTGGGGATTTTATTGTATTGATTATAAAAATGTGAAAGCCTTGAAATAATTTTTGCTAGTATTTTAACAAACTATCTGCCTTTTATTGCACGTATTACCGTATTTTTATACCCTCCACTCATTCTGCCACAGCAACTCCATGGCTCTGCTCCTAGGTCTGTGCTGATGTTCTCCATTGTGCAGCTTCCAGACAAAGCTGATATGACAAGCAGGACAGAGCATGGTGGAAAAAATCCCATTCCGTCCCTTCATGGCAGTGATCAGGATACAACATCCTCGAGTGCTGTGCTCCTGTGCCAGGACCTGCAGAGAGAATTTAAACTGCATGTCTGGCCAAATGCAGCCTTGGAACTCTGTGCCCCAGCAGCATCCCTGCCATGAACGTGCTCAGATGTGATTTCTCTGCTGACTTTGGATATGGCTTGTGGAATTTGTCCTTTGAGTAACCTGGCTTTTAGGTTTCTCCTCAGAGTTTAGAGTTACCACTTTGATTGTCACTTCTAAAATCCCGTATTATTAAATGAAAACATTTTAAAATCTGGTTAGAGGAAGCATTGCAAGGCAGACAAAAACTAAGATCTGGAGAGCTAAACATCCCTGAAGTCACGCATTTGTGAAGCGTTAACTCTGATTTTAAAATTAATAGTTGGCTGGTAATCTTTTAGGCAGAAGTACTTTCTCACCATCCATACCAAAGGTAGAGCTGGAGGTGCACATGGCTGCTACACAGTGTCCATGAGAGAAAGGGACTTTCTCTTAATGCCAGCATCTTGAACTGGAGGTGAAGCTCACTATCTAGTCCTCTGCTTCCCCAAAGGGTTACAGAGGTGCTTGTCTTCCACCTCATGGATGCAGCTGGAGGTGTGGCTCTTGTCCCCTCCAAGGTGTGAGCTTCTTCCACTGTGAACTAGGCAGGATGTGTGAGCCATTCTTGGGTAGGCAGGAGGTGTGAGCCATTGCATTGCCCCAGGATCTGGAGGGGCTCATCTTCAACCTCTGGGGCACAGCTGGATACACAGGTCACAATGTGGGTCTCTGCAGCCTCTCAGGGCATGGAGCTGCCCACCTGGGCTACTGCCTTCCACAGGGCATGGGAGTGCTTGCATCGTCATAGAGGGTGATGCAAGAAGAAATTCTTCAGTTTCCGAGATGTGGCAAGCTCTGTGAACAAACTCTGTACCACTGGGAGAAACTCCTGCTCGCTTTTGCTCCTCTGACCTTTCACCACAGGTGCTAAGATGAAAATCAATTCCAAAGTGCAGATAATGTCAGACAACAACTAATGGCAGTGGACTTGTTCTGATTGTAAAGAACTGCAGTTTAGGCAGACTCGAGCAACCTTACACCATTTTTTGGCTTGTGTTTGTCTGCTTGTTTGGTTTTGGGGTATGTTTTGTCATCTTCTGAAGAGCCAGATCTCCAATTTTTTGTTACATATGCAAGAGTTCAACACAGTGATAAATGATCTGAAGGCTTATTTGTGCCCAGGTATTTCAGACATTTTTAGAAATACTGGCAAATATGTGCTTCATACTCAGAATGTCTCTTTTATACCATGGTGGTGTTTTGCAGAATTTTCTGGGAAAAAAATGTCTTCAAAAACTACCAGTGTAATTCCCCTCACTGCAAATTCTGGATCCGTGACTCTCTGAGATCACTTGTGCTATTAAAAGCTTCAGTTCAGAATACTTTAACAGGGCAAAATAGAGAAATCCAGAGATATGGCAATGTACACCTGGAGGATGCATGAAAATGTCAGTCTTATTGATTGTGTCATCCTGCAGGTGATTCACAGCTTCCACACACCCAGCTTGCATTGTGTGCTCTTCTCTTTAGGACTGCCATAGTCCTGTAATTTGCTTTTTACCTGGACCTGCTCTATACAAGGCTGTCTTGGAAGACAAACTTTAAAGTTCTGTCCTCAAATCAGCAAATCAGTGCATTATTTTGGGGGGAGTTAAAAGCATTCATATTCTCTTTTTATTTTAACATATGAAAAACTCCTCTACAGTACTTTGGGCTATGCTCACTACTGTGAAGTGTTTTGTTGGGTTTAGTTGGGTTAGTTGGTTTAAGGAAAAGTTAACACACATGAACACCATTATTCTGTAGGACTGAAATGCAACTCATAGAAATGGGAGTTTATGGCCTCATGCTGTAAGTAGTTTCCCTGTGGTCGCAATCAAACCATGTTTTTTAAAGGTGGCTTATTTGATTAACTTATTACAACTGTTTTATTCTGCAGTTTATACTTTCTAAATCATGAAATACTATTCAGACTCTTAAATCCAGGTCAAGAAAAACACAGCAGTGTTATCAGGCCATCTTTTGGAGGTGCTACATGGTGGGTTTGAACAGGAAATATTCTACAAATAGGGGGCTTTTGTGCTGCTTATCATGTTCTGAGCAACTTCTTTGAAGCAGCTGGTTTGGTCACTGTACTCATTCACTTCACCAAAATTTCTTTTTCTGCTGCTTTTAAGGCCCTGTTTCTCTATGGTATTATGAAAGAAATTTAACTGTAATATTGAGTTCTCAGTTGTTCTGATGGAAATAGGTTATTTTCCATTAAAACATAACTGATGTGGGAAATAGAAAAGATAGTGAAAGTTGTGAGGTCTGATGGAAGCACTGCTCATTTTGTCATACTATCACTTTGGTGTGGGAGGGAGATATCCAAGTTTTGCAACTGTGCAATTATTCAGACTCAATGCAACTGAAGCAGAAGAGATGAATAATCAAACAATCTTTGTCTAATACTAGTCAGCTTCCCAATTTTTAAAGAATACAAATACTGATGGGACAAACAGGTGATTTAATTTCTCCTCCTTAAGTACATGAAATTGTTTGTTACAAATGATGCTCCAGCTCGCTTTGCTGTGGGAGGACCTTTTGTGAGATACTCAAGATTAAAACAAACCTATATGTTCTAGTAGAACAAAGGAACAATTTTCTTTGAATGCTGGTGGGTGGATAAAATTCTTTGTTTAAGTTTTAAAAAAACTCTCTGCGGGCTGTGTGGAGAATTGCCACATGCTTCTCATAGATTCCGAATTTCTGCCATAGCGAGTCCCACTGGTTTCAACCACAGGCTCTTTTGTTTTCTGTGCTCGCCTTTGTAACCCTCAGCAAGGGGAGGCAATGCCAGGAGCCCTGGAAAACAAGAGCGAGAGGGTGCGAGCCAGTCCTACACTGCTGCATTCCTCTGCAATGGTAGGGCACCGTGTGGGCTTGGCTTCAGCTCCTCATTGTCAGCCAGAGGCACGGGTAACCAAGTGCCCAGCTCTGAGAAAGCATGCAGAGCGCAAGGCAGTTTGTGCAATCAAGTCGATTGGTTTTAATTACAATCTCAAGATCAAAAATTGTTCTCGCGCAGGGGATGCTTTTAGCTTTTTGAATGCCTCTTTTTACTTGCAGGTTTCTTTAGCTGTCGTCACAAGCAAACAATACCTTCACACACCCACCAGGCTAATAACAGTCCTGAGCCACTTTCTTTTTTGTAGAATCACAGAATCATTAAGGTTGGAATAGACCTCAAAGATCGAGTCCCACCTTGGACTGAACACCACCACGTCAGCTAAACCACAGCACTGACATATTCTGTGAGCACTTGCAGGAATAGTGACTCCAGCACTGCCCTGTGATCCCTTGCAATCCAATACTTAACCACCCTTTCACTGAAGTAATTCTTCCTGATGTCCAGCCTGAACCTTCCCTGGCACAGCTTGAGGCCATTTCCTCTTGTTCTGTCGCGGGTTGCCTGGGAGAAGAGGCCAACCTTGACCTGGCTACGGCCTCCTTTCAGGCGTTGCAGAGAGCAATAAGGTCTCCCCGAGCCTCCTCTTCTCCAGGCTGAACACCCCCAGCTCCCTCAGCCACTCCTCATAGCATTTACCCTCTGAACCCTTCACCAGCTCTGTTCTCTCCTCTGGACACACTCCAGCACCTCAATGTCCTTGTTCTGAGGGACCCAGAACTGAATGCAGGATTTGAGGTGTGGCCTCACTAGAGCTGAGTGCAGGACAGTCACTGCCCTGCTCCTGCTGGCCACGCTACCTGCTACAGGCCAGGAAGCCATCGCCCTTCCTGGGCATACACTGGCTCATGTTCAGCCACTGTCAAACAGCACCCACAGTCCTTTTCCACCAGCAGCTTTCCAGCCACTCTGTCCTCAGCCTGTAGGGCTGCCTGGGGTGGTTGTGACCCAAAGGCAGGACCTGGCACTTGGTCTTGTAGAACCTCACACAGCTGGCTCAGCCCATCCATCCAGCCTGTCCAGATCCCTCTGCAGAGCCTTCCTGCCCTCCAGTAGATTGACATTCCCACACAATTTGGTGTCATCTGCAAACAGACCGAGAATACACTCGATCCCCTCGTCCAGGACACTGGCCCAAAGACTGAGCCTTGGCAAACCCCACTGGTGATCGGCTGCTGACTGGGTGTAACTCCATTCACCACCACTCTCTGGTCCTGAGCATCCAGGCAATTTTCAATCCAGTGGGCAGTGCACCTGTCCAAGCCATAGGCTGCCAGCTTCTCCAGGAGAATGCTGTGGAAGACAGTGTCAAGGACTTTACAAAAGTCCAGGCAGACAACATCGATAGCCTTTCCCTCATTCACTAGCTGGTCATAAAAGGAGATCAGGTTGTTCAAGCAACCTGTTTTGCTGTGGTTTGTGCTGTGTATTCCCACATAGATTGCTTTCCTTACATGTAGCTGGTCAGTGTGATTAGGTAAAAGCAGCAGATGGCTCAGTAGAAAATTTTTCTGCGAAACTTTAAAAGTTAGGAGTACCTGGTAATTTCTTACAATTCTATCACTGAATTGCAGAAATACATTTACAGCCTGTATTATAAAACCCCATTATAAAAGAGGAAGAAGAGGAAATTAGGCACCTTGCTGTGACAGATGTTGTGTAACTCAGGCTCCCCAGCTAACTTCTTGCATGTTGAATCTGACTGTAACAGTAGGTTTAAGAAAATGAAGGTCTTTTCAGCCTCAGCATCATCTGTTAACAGGAGAACTCATAGAGTCAGTATGTAACTGCTGCTCCAATTCCTATGGTTTGAAAGGCCTTGCTGACTGGTTTGCTTTCGTCTCTTTCTTTGACATGGGCAGAATGAACTGGCTAAATTTCCTCAGTAAGGACAGAGAGGAGAGAGGGTTCTTAAAGACATAAATAACACAGGGTGTACAAGTCTGCGGAAGGTATGACGTTATTTTTCCTCCATCAAGTCTGAAACCTGGCCCCTCACAGTGGGTAATGGGATGTTAATGCATTTCAGCCCACAGTAATCACACATGCTTCCTGATAATATCCAGACTTTGGGCATGGACTGTGGGTTATTACTGCACAGGCTTGAAAGTGTTTTCACATCTCTGACATACAGATCCTAGGAGTTGTCAGTGCCTTGGTGAAAAGCCTGACAATACAGAAAAGCTTTCCAGCAAGAGGACTCCTGTTATATCAAAAATCTCTGACTCAGATAGCATTGCTACTTTTTACACACTGATACCATAAAACATATTTGCCTTCAGTAGAATGATAATTCTGGATGTAAGTTGTAATATATATACAGCATATTTTTAATTTTTATTTTGTAGTTGTTTTACAGAACCAACCCCCTCAAATCATGAAGTTGTCAACGGAACTAAAAATTATGTGCTGTTTGCTGATTCACAAAATAAGATTTAGGCATGTTTATTAGAGTGTCACCATTCCAGCTAGATGTCACATTGCTGTGTGTTTTCACCTATTCATTGATTGGTTGCATTATGGTTTTACTAGGTAAGTTGAAAAAGTCGGTATAGTTACCCTACCAAAAAAGATACCACAGCAGCAATTCCCCACAGCACCAGCACCACTTATTATAGGGATTCTTCTCCCAAAAACTGTTGGCTTTACTGCAGAGTGATGCTTAAGGGATGTATTTATCATGACAGTGGTACTGTTGTAACAAGCAGTGGTTCACAGTTACATATTAAACACATTGGGATGATGAAGTCTAGCAGAATTTGGGGGAAAGAAAAAAAGATCAGGCTATTGATTGATCTACTGAACTTGGAAAATTAATACTACTTGTTGTTTATGAGTCCATAATCCAGCATTACTTTTATAGACAAAATAAGTGTGTATTGGCTTCCATGCTGTCTTCATCATCTGGCTTTTAAGCATTGGCACCCTGAAATGAAAGGTGCAAACTTAAGAAAGCAGATGATATTTACTGTTAAAGGGCATAATTTACTGGTTGCATTGCATACAATTTACAACTTGCCTTGGTATAAATACGACCTTTAAACATTTGCTGTCATATTGAAGGAAATGTATTTATTTTAACCAGATTCAGTGGGACTGGTACTGCTTGTACAGACCATACATACACTAGGCCCAGTACATACATACACTAGGCCCAGTACTTAAAATCTAAAAGTCCTTCCTTGTCCCCCAAACAGGAGGTTGATGACTTTGATTATCCTTATGCAGATCACCACTGACTGTTTGTATTAATGAATGCTTCTGGTGGATCACTTCCACCTTCACGATAAACTACTTCACAGGTATATTTTCCCAGCTCTGTTTCCTGAGCTCTGAGAATTACCTTTCAAGTAGCTGAGGGAACTGTTGAAAATGGTACATCTCAGGATGATACCAAGGCTGGATGTTGGGTGCACTGAGGGAGCTGAGAAGAAGCTGTCAAATCAGCTCGGGAGGTTTATTTATCCCAGTGTCAAAAGAACAGCACTACTGTTGGAAATACCTTTGGCAGCCAGCAAGGTTTTCACTGATTAGCCTTTTGGAAAGAAGATTGCTAGTCATTTCAGGAGAGATTTTACTGTGTCTCTTACTGAGTAAAATAGGTAATACCTGTGAATTAATGCCAAAGTATGCAAAATATTTGAGTTTTTTCCCCCTGCAGATCTGCAGTGTGTTTTAGGATAGTATCAGAAATAAAGTGAGAGGAATCACACTTATGTTTTCATAATGCGGTAGTTAGTGTCTGAAAGAATTTACATTCTTCTATGCATTTTTCAGTTTTTTCCCTGCAGCATAATTTTATGCTAAAAAGTATATATTCTTATTCTACCTGAGTAAATTCAGTATTTTGCCTTGAAATATGAGCATAAATAATACAGATAAAGTGTCACTACTTTCTCCTGCTAGACCTGCAAAGACAGTTGAATTCATATTTCCTGATACTTTATTTTCTCTCCATCAAACATTTTTGTGTTTTCATGTGAGCTCTGCTGTAAGGCCAAGCTCTGCTACCTCAGCAGCTCTTCTTCAGGAGGACTGGACTGGGGACGGCTTGGAGAAATGAGATCTTTCATGAGTCTGAAAGAACCTGTGCCAAGACTTGGGTGTAACAATTAATAATCCTATTTGATCTGTTAATTTTCAGTCTGGCTTTAGCTCTTAGTGGGCACAGTGCTTTCTGCAGAGAACAGCTAAGAACTAGTATTCCATGAGGCATCAGTAAAAGCAGCATTTTTCAGGCACTTGTAAAATTTTAAGTGGAAGTTTCATTCACCTGTCTGAAACAAT
Organism: Lichenostomus cassidix; assembly: GCF_008360975.1. Lineage (NCBI taxonomy): Eukaryota > Metazoa > Chordata > Aves > Passeriformes > Meliphagidae > Lichenostomus > Lichenostomus cassidix. The sequence goes on from NC_139482.1 coordinate 92,679,392, forward strand.
GCAGTCTGAATGTCTAAAAATGTGCTGTGCCTTTGCCAACAGCAGTGCAATAATTTTCAGCAGGCTCAGCCAGTGATCCTTATTGACCCAAGATGTAGTATAGAAATAAATTTGGTCTTTTTAAAATTTAATTCAATAGAAGCAAATACTGGACCAGGTGAGTCTTTTTGCTTTTTACTGAATTTTTAGTACTAAGTTTTATTGTAAGGAAAGTTATGCCACAGCAGACCCCTTATTCACTGCTTCATCAGATCAGTGTAGAAACGTACTCGGCTCATCAGTGGAATGGAAACACCCTCACTACTTTTATTCTAGTCTGGTAAGAGCTTTATATGCTCTAATGAAAGCAGTGAGGGAGGGAAGTCAAAGGAGTGCATGTTATGCTTAGCAGGAGGCTTCTCATTTTTGTGCTGGTTTAGTCTGCAGCTTGGTTAGCTCACAGAAAAAGCTGAATTTCTTGTGCAGAAAAATATCACTCCTTCAGTTATGCTGAAGCTATAAAGAAAATTTGCCTTTGGGTGGAATTTTTTTTTTTCTCAGAAAGTGATAAGCTGTGGCAAGGAGGGAGGGAGGAGAGCCAAGTTTGCAAGTTTCCTTGTAGTGGAAGTGATCTCTTGGCTAAGTGCAGGTGGAGTGTTAAACTCACGTGAATCTGTATCATGAGACACATAGGCACTTCTCTCTGCGTTCACCCTGCTAAGTGTAAAGGCCAAATGCACTAGCACATCCGTTCTAGTTGTGTTCAGAGCTATGACCAAGTGTTTGTTTCACAATTATACTGCATGCCATCCATTTCAGACTGAAATATTTGTCCAAAATTGATTCCCAACTCTTTGACAAGCTTCAGACAAACCCAGTAATTAGGTCTGTGAATTGAAATGTCTGATGGCATATTGCCTTCTAACCATATTAGTGAACTTAGGGCTAAGAGCCATTTTTTGTCTGCAGTGTCTTAGCATAATGAGGATGAATCAAGGTTTTGCAGTTCAGATTTAACAATGCAGACATAATTCTTTCCTCTGTCCCCCCAAATGTTTCTGTGGTGAAGGCTAATGGCTGTAGACACTGTATTTTACTGTGGGCTGTGCTGCAGTAAAAGTCCAAACCAGGAACTGGATTGTTGGGAAATTGTCTCAGCACAGAGGTGGAACCCAGATATCCTCAGCTGCAACATGTGTGTAGTGATGATGGCTGTGTTTTTCCCAGCCTTTTATTCTTTCAAGTGCCTGATATTACCAGTGTCATTAGAAGCCCCATGTTTCAAAATAGTGGTCTCAGCCTCTTAAATAATGCAAGGCAAACTATTACTAAAACATTTGCCTTACTCCTATAGCTTACCAGAGATCTTGAAATCTCAGCTATTACAAAGTTGATCAATTTCTAGGTGTTTTCCTTTCTTGTTCAAGGGACTAAAAACAGGTGAATTAATAAAAAAAAAAAGATGTTTTAATTAGTATTTAATTGTCAGCATTTCAGTAAACGTACTGAAATAAACTTCACTCAGAATTGAGGGCTATACTGCACTATATTTAACTATCCAGTTGACATCTTATAGAGAGAGCACATAAAAAGTAGAAAAGGGCAAATACAGATTATATTTCATGGACTGAAAAACAGTGCTTTATATATATATATTTAAATTACTTAAGCTAAAATGAAAAGTTGATTTAAAAGGTTCCTAAAGTTCAGTGAGATAATTTCAATCTTGATACCCTGAGAAAAGAAGGCCAAGAAAAAGGAAATAAATACAATTGAACACAGCAGTCTGTAGTTATGATAAAGTAGATTAAATACTCAGTGTTATGAAGCTGATTAAAGTACATTCTGGCATTTGTAACAAGTAAATAATACTTGACTCTTAAGATTTCATACAAATATTTAAGGTGCTGTTGTCTGTTATTATAATCAATATTTGCAATATGCTGTGACTGTTGGTCTGAGGCTCTCTTGAGAAGCCAAAGTAAGGGAACGTACTTCAGCTTTTATCAGCTTCATCTTCCTTATTTATCTTACAGCATTTTTAGAGGGAGCAGCTATAGGAATTTGAGAGGAATTACAAGTATCTGCAAGAAAGCAAGACTGGAAAGGAGTAGGAGGAGATGAAAAACTTGTAATCTTTTTTAAAACTCTCAGCTTAACAACTGCTTTCCAGGTTGTCCTCTGTATGGAAGAAGACTACAGACTGCTGTGCACACAAGGAGAGACTATCATAAAGCAGCCCTTCCAAGTGACCCATGAGAAGGATATTTGTATCCAAGGTTTCTCTATTAGAAATTGTACTTTGCATGGAACAAGTTTCCGTGGTCCTGAGAGGAGTTGTTGTTTGAACCTTTGGGGTGACAGGTCCCAGCCAATTAGAAGCTTATGGAAAAGAGTTATTTTGATTCTCAAGAAATGGGATAAACTATCAATGTCTAATCAAGAACTAAGGCCAAAGTAGTTTTGAAAACACTTATATGGGACTTCACTCCTATTAAAGACAATGAGGGATTGGATTTAGTATTCTCTCATTAAAAGCACCTTTGGACTTCCTCTTTGGTTTCATTAACAGACCGCTAAGAATTTTTTCCCCATCTATATTCATCATTTTGGAAGTCACTGTGTATACAGAGAACAAATGGCTTTGTTCACTCTGACCAACATGGCCAGGGAGCATTGTGCCAGCAGTAGGCTCCAGAGCCATGTGTGGTGAGGGGAAGTGGAAAGGTGGAATTGCCTTTGGAAGTGGTCCTTGGCCACACCTGGAGCCTGGCTCCCTCCTGCTGCTTTCGGGTTAATGTGGGGAGGTGCTTTTCTTGTGCTCTCATTTGTGCAGCTCTCAAGGACTGTATTTATTTATATATAAATAGAAGACACTTCCATAGCCCTCCAGTTAATGCCTGTGGCAATGCATTCTGCTGTACATTTTACAAAGATTAGCAAAAAACTGCCTAAGATCTCTTCGTCCCTGGGCTACTTTCTCTTGTACAAGTGATATGTTACAGGTTGGCTACTCTATTTTAAGAAAGAGCTTCGTCTTCCAAATTAAAACAACTTAAAAAGCAGTAGCTATACAAAGCATTTATAATAGGTTTTAATAAAAGTCTCAGTGTTTGTTTTTAAATGAACAAATAAGCATATATTTATATAGTCCATTAATTCTGGATGTCCTTAGGACATTATTAAAGTGATCTGTATCTCCAAATGCACTGGAAGAGTTTAATTAGTTAGCAAAAATATAAACTATATCTCTCTTACATGCTTTTATATATTAGAGAAGACATAAGCATGAAGAAAATTTAGGGGCAAACTTAAATGTGTGCTTTCCCTACTGAAATAAAGCCTCCAGAAAGATTTGTACTTTATAGCTCACTGCGTATGCATTGGGAGAAGCTCCTTTTGTGGCACAAATGCCCTTCTTTGTTCCTTACCAATACCCGTATTCAGTGGCACAAAGAACAACTGTTGTGAAAAATATTAGTATGCAGATGCTCTGGTGTTTTGTTAATGCATTTAATTAAATACAATAACTCTTTTGTTTGCTTTTCTTTTTCTGTCCTTGAATGGATTTGTATTATGGTATAGAATCTAGGCTTAGAGTTGCTGTTTAAAATGTTTTGCAGTTTCAGAATGTTCACATATCCAAGCTAGTTACTTTTCTTTTGTTCTAGTAAGAAAATCATTTGGGCATGTTAATAGTTTCTAATAAGTTTGAGAGGATATTTTCAGGGAAACTCAAATCCCAAAGTTGCCAGCAAATATTTTCCCCACTAATGAGGTCTTCAGTGACAGTTAGTCACTGTTTAAATAACTGTATTCCGGAGAGACACTTCCTGGTGTTTTAACCAAAGAAATTTTTCTTGAAGTTCCCCAACATTTCCTAGGTAGTTTTCACAAAAGAAATACAAAAGTTGCTCAGCAAAACTGCACTTTATGTTTTTACATGAAAAGCTGTAACAGGCTTACAACCAATTGTAATCTACCCATGGGTTTTGCAGAAGCCATCATTACTGTCTTCTGTTGTCATCCATAAAACTATTTCAAAATTATTCTCAGCCTGAGAAAAGTTTTCTTTGAGTGCCCTGTGGGTGAGAGAAACCATATGAAATGACTGTGTCGAGTCTAAAATTGCTCTGCTGAATCAGCAAAGTCCTTGAGCCTGGAGTACTTTGAAAACACAGCAGTATTTGCCAGATCTATCCCTCCCATGGCAACAAGGACCAAATCAAATGAGGATGTAACAAGGTAATTAGGAGACTGTAAAGGTAACACGTGACTAACTAACTTATTTTTGAAATTCTGAGCCCCCTTACCTCCAAAAGACATTTCTGACACAGAGAGAATGTGTGGGAAGTATCTGTGCTGAAGATTGCCCCTCAAGCAATAAACTACTAATATTCTTTTGGTGTTCTTGGACATAAGTCATGTTCCTCAGTGGGTGCAGTTTCCTTTAGAACAGTAGAAATCATGGTATAGACCATAAAAACCTCCATAAAGTTTTTTGTCACTGATAGAAGGAGCTACTACAAGTGAGGGGCTAAGTGTGCTGCAGCTGTTACTTCTTAGGTATTTTACTGGGTGCATCAGAGCACAACTGTGGAGAAGGCAGTAGCTATTTCACTCACCACAGGGGTCTGCCTTAGCACCTTTCTTGGCTGAAAAAGAGCTTGTCAGTTGCTGATAACTGTTTTTGTCACTTCTCACAAGCACTAAATGCAAATGGGCAGTTTTGCTTTAGGCCTTCAGAATCAGTGCCAGGACATTGTATCCAGAATGCCAGGATCATCATACATGGAGAAAAACTGTCACAGGAGGCAAAGGAGAAATTGCAGTTTAAGTGTTCTCTGCCTTTTTTGAAGTGAGGATAATTTAAATAGCGGTGAAAAGAAAAAACCTCCCCTCATTATGTTTGATCCATATTGAAGTTACAGTAAGGAATTCCAAATGAGGACAAAAGCTCTGACATCGTGGGGAGGAAACGTGCACTTGTGAAGGGCACAGATCTGCAATGCTACTGTAATTACTTTTGCCCCCCTGTTTTGGAGAAAGATGACATAGTTAGAGTTGCTCAAGGGAAAGTACAGGAATTCTGGTTACTCACTGAAAGCCTCCTCATCCACAAGCCTTCCATGTAAATACAGTTAGTATCAGTTATGCTTCAAGTAATTTATTGATCTATTTATAAATGTGTTAAAAAACCCCAAAACCAAAATGCACCAAAAAACCACCTAGAACCACTGCAAATTGATGTGAGAACATCATTCTGGTTTCAGTTCCAAGATAACTTAATGTTCTTTAAGGCTGGTAGAGAACATAGTTTCATTACAACCGCACATATTACGGGTTTTGTATGAAATGAGCATCTCAAGGCAATGGAAAGAAAGCAGCATTGTTCCAGGGCTGTTTTTCACAGGCCTGTATTCATATCTCATCCTTGTTGTTTGCAGGAGAGGCAGATGTGAACCAGAACAATGAGAGCTCCACGAAGAGCCCAGCGGTGACAGACTCCAAAGGCACAGCAGACCCAAAGAATGCCTGGACCGAGGCCAACCCAGCTGACAGGACTGGTCGCCCCCACTTGATCCGCCTCTTTTCCCGAGATGCCCCAGGAAGAGAAGACAACACCTTCAAAGATCGGCCCTCGGAGTCAGACGAGCTACAGACCATCGAGGAGGACAGTGCAGCAGCTTCAGAGAACTCGGATTTGATGGCTTCACAAAAGCGCTCCTCTTTCCGGCACGGATCCAAACTGGCCTCTGCGAGCACTATAGACCATGCTAGACATGGATCCCCTCGGCACAGAGACTCGGGGCTACTTGACTCGCTGGGCAGATTCTTTGGAGGTGAAAGACACGTTCCCCGGAGGGGTTCGGGCAAGGTGAGCTCGGAGGAGTAGAGAACTGCGAGGCTACAGCAAAATGCAGTACAAATAAAGAGGAAGGGTGGGTGTGAAAGAAGGGTCTCGGTGCTCTAATGCAAGAGTTGACCTAGCCAGCAGGATGGGACTTGTAATATAATGCTTGGCTTTAAAATGAAAACAGACAACAAAAAAAGCAAAGATCTGGGAATCAAGAGGAGCTACTCTGAGTAGTGACAATGAGTATTAGAAATCCAGGGGGCTCTAGAAACATTACTGAAACGAATTTTTATGAGCATTTAATGTGGTGTGTTGTATGCATTTTTATGCTGTGCCATTTAGAGAAACCTCAGTCTGCTTTTGTGTATTGTTCTTAAATGTTGCAAAAGGGAGCTGGATGAGAGCACTAAATGCAAGACAATCTCTACATATCTTGGCACTAACTGAGGGACAAACTTGGAAATAGATATTAGAAAAGGAGATGTGGTCAAATTCTCAGCCTGCTTGTGCAAGAGTATGTTTAAGGTCAGTTGACAGCATTGCCAGGGAGATGGCTTGACAGACATTATCCTGAATCCCAGGTGTACAAAATAGTCCAGCTGCTTTATTCTGGCAAAAAGTTAAGATTTATTTCAAGCATTTCATATTAGAAATTGTATAATGAGCCATTTCCTCACTATGAATTCAAAAACAAGGTATTGATGAAAGGCTGTTAATGGAATTCTTCCCTTTTCCAGGATACCTGCCTCCTCTGATAAATTATGCAGCTGGTATATTAGTTCACTATTATTCAAGTGTCAAAGTTTAAGATATTTTCACTGTACCCTTTGCCATGTAAACGATAAGTGGAGTCTTGTGTCTGTGTGTCCACACACTACATAAGCGTTTGAATGAAACTGCTGTGGGGCTCTAAAATCTTTCTTTTAGTTGAATTTATTGTAGTTGCTTAGGTTTTGTGTTGCAAAAAGCAGTGTTCATAGCTGCTGGCTGGGCCCAGATTTTGAAAAACCTTTGACAACCTTTGAGGTCTGTTCAGTGTTCCAACCTGTGATCTGTGGTGTCTCTCAGTGCTGCACTGGGACAGGACATGTACTGCCCTGTGGTGTAAAACTGATCTGTGATGGTGCCACAGCTGTGTGGCTGTCAGTGTCCTTCACAGCTCCACACCTGGAAGCACAATGTATAATAGCCATTCCCTGAAGAGTTGTTGTAATGTAGAGACCACTGGATGAAAAATACTCTAGAAGCTTAAAACCAGAAGCTTCTCACACTTGGTAGGCAGTATTAATAAAGCTGGGTGTTTTGTTCTTTTTATTTCTCACCTTTACAAACTGGGGCCTGTGATGCTCTTGACAGAGATTTAGCAAGCAGGCAGTTGTTTCTGTAGTAATGTTCCTGTGTGTAATGTTCATATATGCAATGAGCAGTTGCTGTGAGCATGAAGAAAACCTTTTTTCGTACTGCAAATAACAGGGACTGTTCCCAGCTGCTATTTTGTGGAACCTGGTTGGCCAGCTCAACTCTTGCTGTTTTGTTCATGTACTGTGTTACTCGAGGGAAAATAGTATATGAAATGTTCTTTGTACACCAAGGAAACAATACCAAAAAGTTAGATTCTGCATACAGAATATACAGAGGTATGTGCATTCCTGCTTGGCAATAAATCAAACCAATCAACTTAGTTTTTAGGAGTAATGACTAAAAAATGTCTGCACGCTGTACAAATTCTGTATATTATCTTTTGGCGTGAACATGATTGCAATGATTCTCTATAGATTTCTATGTAATTATGTATGAGGGGACAGGAGATCATCTCTTTTATCTCTGCTGTTCAGTAAACTGCTATTTTGAAGAACTTAAATGTCTGCAAAACAGTATAGAATTGTGGACAATTCTGACCTTTTTTACCTAGCAGAATTAGTTGTTTGGGGTTTTTTTCCCCTTAAGAACAACTGGTCAGTGTTACGGAATCCTGATTTGCAGATCTGAGCTGGAAACACAGAGTTGAATTATTTTGGCAAAAATCAGTCCCATTAAGACTTCCAGTGCCAAAGCATCTCTAGCACTCTTCCACACAATGATAATATTGATCTATGTCCTAGGAAACATTCCTAGGAAGCTCTCTTGTAGGAGGGCTTCAGTGTGAGAAGTATTGGGCAAGTGGCAGACACAGTCATTCCAACTATTATTTATTTAGCCTCTGAAGCAATGCCTTTTGGTTTCTTGAGTCAAGGGAGGCTTGTGGTGTCATTTATTTCTAAAAGTGTAGACAGAGGAAATCTAGATGGCTCATTTGTGCTTAAACCCTAAATCGTTATTGCCATTTGCTGAATTTTGTTGAGGATCACTGACAGGTGATGGTGGTGTTCATGAATGAGCCGAAATAGAAAGAAGTCCCTTGGCAGTTTTCCAGAGTCCACTAAGTAAACAGGTCTTTGGTAGATACCACTAAAAGCACCTTAAAGGATGAGTTTCAAAGGCTTGAAATGGAAAAGTTCCTAGAACTGCACTGTTTATTTGCTTGCATTTTTTTCTTTATTTATTTTGGAGCATTTCAAAGCAATTCTGCAGCTGCCTTTCTTGCAGTCTTCCCTTTTCAGCCAGCCCATGCTCCAGTGGGAGCATCTCAACTACCCACACCAGCAAGCACTGGAATGCAAAGACAACACTTGCTCTTTGTACAGATGTAGGGCTGACATTCAAGCAAAACACATTATAAATTCTTTGTGGAGGCATTTTCTTCTTGCATCCATAGCTGAGAAGTACATTAATGAATAATATTCACTGTTGTGTGCAGAAAGGTGGGGTAGGAACAATGCTGGGATTGTTTCATGGCCTCCTTTTCTCATGTGGAGCAGGTTTTCCCTTGCCCTGCAATTCTGAAGTTAAATTAAGAATGCATGGGAGTTCCATGGGAGTTGTTAAAAATAGAAATACTGGAATGTACAGAAATACCCCTTCTCCTCTAAGGGGAAGCAAGCGCATTTGTCATTGTTCCCTCAACCCTTGCCCCATCGAGATTTTGGATACAGGAACTCAATCAAAACCAGCTTGAATTTTGTACTTAAAAAAAAAAAAATTAAGGTAGAATTTTCGACACAAAACCCTTGTTGAGCACAGCTCAAATTTAATTGTGTTAAAGAATTTTAAATGGTGACGGAAAGAAACTGTAGTGCAGACATTTTAAAAAGCATGCAAGACAGAGTAGCATAACAATAAATTATTTCCTTTCTAATCTTTATATAATATGTATCTAAGCATTTGTAAAGTGTCTAAGCAAGTTTGTTAAAATGATCAAATGTTCTTTGTGCCTCCTAGATTCTAGCCTGTATTCAACTTCAGTATGTACTGACTGCTGTTTTGTTTCTTTGATGCAGTTGTTTGTGCTTTTGTAATTCTTTTGTCCTTGATTTTATTTTTTTTCCTACTAAAGTCTGGATTGTGAAACAAGAACTTTTTTGTGCTGGTTTAACATTTTGCATTAACGTACTAAACTTTAAGCTATACTTGAGACACAGATGCAACAAACCAAAATATGTCAGTGACAGTGAACAATAGGTGAGGCAAGACTTAGTAAAAGATAAAATCAATCCCTCTTTTACATTTTGCTTCAGTTTTGTATGCAATCTTGTAATACTCTCCTGTTGTCTGTATGAAGCCTTGCTCCTCTATTTCCTTCCCAATTTCTGTGTTTGGGTGGAAGAAATATGGAAGTTAGAGATGGGGCTTCCCCATCCTACAGCCAGATGCAAGACAGGAGCAGCATTGGGCTGAAGTTCTTCTCAATTTGAGCAGAACCAGGGTTTGGGATCAGCATTTCCGAATCAGCAGTTCCAAACCCACTCTTGAGCTAAGCAGTTGTTAGAGTGGGGAGCTACAAAAATTATTGTGATAACAATGCACAGGCAAAAATTTTAGGAACCACAGTTTCAAATAATGCCATGGAGGGATAAATTAATCAGAATATTTTTGCTTTTTTTTGCACTTGAACTCTATTCACATTTCCTTTGGAAGCTTTAATGTATACTACAGCACCATGAAGAATTTGAAAAATAGTTAAATCAGTGCTAGTTTGACTAGTATACATGTGATTTAAGTAAATACTTACTGTGATTTTAATTTCCAAGTCTTACTTTTCAGGGAGTGGTATTGCTTGTGATACACTGTTTTGTAAAACCTGCTGTGCAAGCAGTGTGCTTGTAAAAAATTTTTTTAGAGTTTATGGTGGTTGTAACAATAATTTTAATTTTTTGCTTTTTATGTCCTTTATGTATTCATTAAACTGTTTACATCACAAAAACCAGTGTACTAATGATTTAATTTGTTTTAAATGCTTTAATCCATTAACAGAAGTTGCAACAAACTATTACTTGTATATGATGGGGTTTAGTTCACTAGGAGGCTGTGTGTCCTTCTGCAAAATTCATTTAGAACGGTGCATTAGACAGAAGGGAATAGAGGTTATTTTCTGGAAGAACAGGCTTTTGAATAACCAAAGCTCTTGAATCTGATGTTCTCAATGATAATGGAAACTGAATCTGGCCATTCTTGTTTGTAGCAGGTAGGAATGAGTGATCAATACCTAAAAACAAATTAGTGTATCAGAACTGCCAGTCTGAAGCTCATTTAGGTTTTGCAGTGGTAAACCTTCAGAACACTTTAGATCTGCCTGGTTTAAAAAGTAGTCACCTGTACAAAACAAGAAAGTATCAACTGGTGAGTACACACAGCATGAGAAGTGGAAGGCTTAGGAGCCAACATTATATGGGATTGATTTTGACATCTTCATTTAACACACGTATGACTGTATCCATGCTATCCATGCCTAATAATTAACACATTATTTAATGCACTGGAACTTGCATTTTCAAGGAAGTTACTGCTTGAAGCAATTATTACAAGCTACTAGAGGAATCTGGGTATTGGACTAGGCTAAATGCTCTATAAGTGGTACTTAGAAGTGCAAGCACTAAATTTTGGCGAAGTATTAGTGATGCTCTGTGCTCACGTGACAGCAGCTGCATGGCAAGGTTTGTTCAGAAATAGGACAAAATATTTGGGGCTTGCTGGTTTGTATTACAAGTTAAAGAGGAAACCATGACTGGGCAGAGTGCCTGCGTGCTTCACTGCTTTTACTGTCTTCTATATGGTCCTTTTGTGCCTCTTAAATTCAGAAATGTATTGGTAACATGTTCAGGAAAAAATACAAATTAATCAACTGAACAATTTGAATGATCTGTTTCTAATCACTCCATAGCAAAAGGTTTTCCCCTTTCATTAAGTTTCTAACAGGATCTTTCAATTCAGTCTGTGCTTGACTATTTCTAGTCTTCTATCCACTAGTATGATATAATAATAATAGTAGTATGTGTAAGTGGGAGCTGGAGAAGAGCTCCAAGGATTCTTTTGAGCATTTGGTGAAGTTCAAGGATTGCTAGTGCCCTTTGCCGGAGCTTGAAACTGATGGCACAGCTACTGGAGGGGCAGTGATTGCAGTTTTGGGGTCTTTTGGTGGGAACTGGCCTTGGCTGTTCTCAGCCATTCCTCTCTGGTTCATCTGCATGGCACCACTGCTCAGCTGAGAATAAGGTTTGGATTTAATTTTAATGCTGTGTACCGGAGGGGGGGGGTGTGTTTGAAGAATTGCAAGGGGCAGGCAGGGACCCCAAAACTTATATACAGATGGTCAAATAGATCTATTAAAAATTCAGCATGAGGTTTTTCTCTGCCTAACACTGAGAACAATTTAATCTATTTACTTCTCTGCAGATGAACTAGTTTGATAAATGAGAAATTGTTTTATATTAAAATCTGCTCTTTGGGGTTTTTTCTATCACAATTTTTCTATCATATTCCTTGAAAATGAAGAACTGCATTATCCTTAGCACTTTCCATCCTAAAATGCCAAAATAAATGACTGTACTTCAGCTGTTTTCAGATTACACAATGGTAAATGCTGCCATATAGAAAACTGGGGCAAAAGTGATTTGTTTGTTTTTTTTTCCTGACCTTGTACCTCTGTGATCACATACCATTAGTGACAATTGCTGGCTTTTATCTTTTGTACTGATGCAAAATATCTCACCTTGTTTCTGCAATGGTCTCCAGCTAGATGCATTCAGTTACTCATTACACTCTAAAGTTATTTGGTTTCATTACAAAGCAATTTTAAAAATGTTTGTAAAACACAGAATTACTGCTGCAGATCCAAGATGAGCCTTAGCTCTCTTTCACCTTTTGCTTATGATGCATCTACTTGTCAATTTCAGATACATCATAATGTGCCTTGGAAACTGTACAAGCATCAGGTTTGGAGTGGTACATCTTCCCCACTTAATACTAACAATATTATTGGAAATTTTACCCCCAGTATTTGCTTCAAAGAAATATGCTACTAACCATGCCATGTCTAATTATTTCATAATAGTAAACTTCCCCTGCTATTGCATTCTCTCCACTAGTTATGCTGATAATGGCAATAGTGCTTTTAACAACCTGTAGGAGAGTTTAGCTTGTCACCTGCTTACCTATTAAAGGCAGAAAAGAAAGAGAATTGGGCCAATCCTTTCAAAGATGAGGACTGATAAAATATTTTGTGGGTGGGTGGGTGAGTGCAATCTGAGATTTCCACAAATCAAGGCTGCAAAAACATTTTTGTGGCCAGAAGCTGTAAAGTGATAGTGTACACTTGGTATTTATAGCTTTGTTTTCCAAATAATTCCCATCTTGTTTATTGCATGAGCTCCATGACTATATGAATATAATAGGGAACAGGACTTCTAAAAATTGTATAAATTTCTGCTTTCCTACCAATAGTCATACCCACAACATTACATTCTTTTGCTGCAGCAGTACCAACAAACAGATACATCTCCACCAAATAAACAGGCGATCAGTAGAAACTAATCATGGTGAATACTAATGCAGGATGCCTTCCATACCTTGCCCATGTACAGTTAAGTCCTTAAGGCTGTGAAGTTTGTTGGTAGCAGAAACTAGTTGGAGAATACCTACTTGCCAAAGTCTTTTTCTTTCCTGGAGTGATAATTCTCAAACAAAATCCAAAACAAAACTATAAACTCAGCTGAGAAAGCCCCCACCCAAATCACGGATCATTTCAACAAAGTTTAATCTATGTCATTGATACCAACTTAAAATAACAGTGAGAACAATACTGAGTATGCATCAGAGACTATGTTCAAGCAGATAAAAGCACATCTATCATGAAGAATATTTGAATAAAATTATTCATGGTAGGCAGAACAAATGCTTCAGAAAAGCAAAGTCAAATTAAAGCACTGGGTTTTGCCTCTGAAAACATTTACCAAGTGTCACCACAATGGAATAAACTGGACATGGGGAAAAAACCCAGAAGGTATGATGGCACCAGTCTCTCACTCGAGTCCCATCATAAAATAGAACTCTCCTGAAAAACTGCTTCCATTTGACTTTTTTTTCCCCAGTAATTCCTTCACCTGCTAATTTGTGAACCCTAATCATCAAGGCATTAAAGGCTAACAGCATTATGGAGAAATGCAGTTCCAGATGATCAACTGGCACCTCTCTTGATGGGGAGTGTTCTCCATTGTTTCCTTCTTCTTCCTCGTGTTTCTTACTTTCTACTCATTTCTAGTCTTTACTGCCATGTGTTCCTGTTGTTCTGCTAAGAACTCTTCCTCTTTTGTTCACCACCTGTTTCTAGACAGAGATTGATCTCAGCACAACACTAAAAGGCAGAATCTCCCGTACTCTACATCCCTCTTCCTGCCAATTCTCCTCTATACCTTTGAGCAAGTAATTTAATTTCTGTCTTAACTTCCACATTAGTGAAAATGAACAGTACCATTACAAGGATGTGTGGCCTATCCTTTCTAAAGTGATTAAAAAGCGTGCTGAATCATGTAATTAACTATGTCTTCACCAGATCAGCAAGTGGGGAAGATGTTCAGCATTCCCATTGCTTTTGGTAACAGATCAGCAAGTCGTGAACAGCCTGGGACAAACACCACCACCAAGAGCAAACTGGTACTTGGGTTGTGCATGAACGAAGATGGAACCAACGACACCACAACAACGCAGCTCTGGTTTAGCAGTGCATGCTCACAGAAGTTATATTACTACCAGAATAAGCATGGAAAAATACATCCCCACATAAGAGCCCGGGTAGCAGCACTGGAAGGCTCTGATGAAGTGTCAGCTTTGCCCAGGAAAACAAAGCCCCATGGACAAAGCCCCTCCAAATCCAAAGATGAAGCAATTTATATATTCAAACTCCTGTCAGATTTCTCATTAAACTGTATCATAGAGCTCCATGTTATAAAAAAAAAACCAAACAAAACATTTCAATTGACTGAAAAGATACATCTCAATTCCTGTTTGGCATACATGTTTGGAAACCTATACTGACTACTTCAGTTTGAACCTGGGTAGGAATTTCATTAGAGTTTGGATTCAGAGTCCATTGCAAGGACTAACACAAAACCAGCTAAGTGGCTTATAAATTGCCTGTTGAGCTTTCAGCTTTTTCTTCCCACAAACCAGCACAGAGTTCTTAGTGTGCTTAAAGGATAATTTTAGTCTACCACTACAGGTGCAAATGTCTTAAGTGGGGTGGTTAAGCATTATAGACAACCTGTAGGCTGTGGAACAGTTTGGTTTCCTAAGACAATCTAAATGTACTTTTCATGTCCATGTGAATTTGAAATTCATTGATTTTGTATGTTAGCTTTAACTCATGCAGAGCAACTCATTAGGTACCTTGTGAAGAAAAGCCATTGGAAACCACGAAACCCACTGAGCACATGAAAAAGCCCATTGTTTTTCATTTTTACCTTAGTTGACTGCATTTTGTATCAGCTACTTCTATATTTCATATGAATTTGGATTTTGCCAGTACAGAAACAACATGGGATATAGTTTGGATTTTCATCTCACATTCCCAATAAATCAACAAAACCACATAATAGTGACACTGAAAGGAACTGTAAAAAGCTGTAAATTCAAGTACTCCAGAAGTATCTTAATACTGTTATTGTCACAAATTCGTATGACGGAGCGATTAGGAGTTAGAGCTATTTACATGTATATGGAATCCTCATCTATAAGCAATCCTCTTGTGAGGATGAGAGCCCTCAGAGACAGATTATAATATGCATTTAAAGTCCCCCCTAGTGCATATCAGTTGCAAGACCTGACATACCATGTTTATAGCAAGCAAAGTCAGGGATGGATTTTATGGGATTTCATGACTAAAAAAGAAGCCTGTAACTGCTTAACTGCAGTTTTTATACATTTTATACCCAGAGCCCGTTGTTGCACAACACTGAAAAGCATGCATCTATATATATATATTTAAATACATATGTATGTATGTATATACACACACACACACACAAACACACACTTGGGTTTCTTCAGGTCAGTTGGAAATGTAATAACCTTGCATAAAACCCCAGATAGAGCACACATCCTTAGAATACTGGCAATATAAATTTTTTTAATTAACAGCTCTTTCGAGATATTAATACAGGTAGTACCAGTAAATGTAATTAGTCTGATGTGAAAGTACATGGCTAACATAGGGTATGCAACGCCAGTGCATAGCTAATGTTGAGACTTAAAATACCTGCATGTTTTCTTTGCACTGCATTCACAGTTACTTTATTTTCTTTTTGTCTTAGTGGCCAACATACCTAAGGTAGGTGACACAGTACAATGCCACTTTCCTGCATAACACCAGAACGAACCACAAAATGTTTCCCAAAAAATCACTCCCCATTACAGGATAACTGTAATGGGTATTATACATATATTTTTGAGAATTCTTTTTAAGATTATTAATCCTTAAAGCTATTGATTTCACAGTTAAGTTGCAAACTCTGTTTTTGTCATCAGATCTCCCAGTCACAGCTTAAATTTCCAGTACTGACAAATCTTTTTATTAAGATTTTTCAGCTTCAGGGTTCTTTTTGGCTTTTTTGAATGTATGGCAGAGTTGACTTAGTTGAGATCCTTAACTGAGGTCAAACATATCATTAATGCTAACTGGGAACAGGAAAAGCTGATTGTTCTCCTCTCCCATTCAGTTACTGAAGAATTATTCTGTGTTTAAGCTTTCTTTAAGGGCACGAACAGAGGCACCTCCATTTTAAGCTTCACCAACAATACCTGAGGGCTCTGAATTCAGTCTCATACTTGGCAAATACATTTCAAAATACATAGATATGGAAGCCAAGGGTACCTTTTATTTGCAATGCTCTCAAGACTGAAACTCCTAACAATAGGTGTGGGAAGAGCTCACTACAGCCCCTGGGCAATAGAGACCAGTAACACAAAGAAATAAGATGTAAATTACATCCCTTCCTAAAACATGGTTGCTGTTCTCTATTCCTATTAGGTTTTAACAAGAATATTATTCAAAACCAAGCACCTAAAACATATTTAAAGATAAATGGTGAATGCATTAATGAAATACATGATAACTGTTAAATGAGTTCATTCAAAAAAATCCACATATCACACCATCTCAGTAGCGCATCGTACCAGTACAAACCAGATTTACTTTCTCTTTTCATTTAAAATCCATTAGAATTTACCTCTTAACACCTACAGATACCAGTTATTAGATAAACATAAGCAGTCTCTGAAACACACCACTGGATTTTGCTCTCTGCCCCTAGGAGTCCAAAAATTGAAAGAACATACTAGAAGTGAAAGAGTAATTCCAACAATGAATTGAAGAGAAACATGTAAATTACCTGTCACAAATAAAGAATAATACCAAAGGTTCTGAAGACAGATGAAGTTTGCTGATGACAATATGAATGGAAAGCACTTTATTTTAAACACCAGGAAACTCACCCAGAACAGTCATTAAAATTTACTTCAGATTTGCTACCGCTTCATACACATTAAAAGAGGGGACAATCAAAGTGTGTGATGACATTTGGCACTGCAGGCAGAAGAAACTTTGTATTTACAGCACAATAACTTTTCCAGCAACCCAGGTTATTAGCACCTAATAATTGATCAAAATGCCAAATTCAAGAAACTCAACCTGATCTAAAATCTAAAACCTTATTAGCCCAGTTTCTCTCCATTCCTGTGGCAATCCATAGCTGATCAGATCTGCAACACCATGATATTTATCATGTTATTTATTCTAAAGATATGGCAGTCAGCTAGTTTCAAAGGCAAAGCAATGGGTGATTTGAATGCAGATTAACAAGCCAAAAACATGGCTGAAGTAACAAGCTCTAACCACTACTGGCTGTCTTCCCAATCATGGCAGCAGAGGATATTTTGGCAACACCGGAACTAGCAACCAAGTAGAAACTGCTGCAGAAACGTAAGCAGGACTGACTGCCTGACACTATGGAGATTTCACACATCCAATAAAATTCAGATTTTCCTGCTTTTAAAACAGTAAGTGTCCGCATATCATCAGCATTTAAAAAAACCAACCCTGATAAAAAACAGCTGACCTTCTCTGCACCGTTTTTTTTCCCAACAAAAATCAATCTCATAAACAATATATCTGGCTTCATTTGGACTACTGCTCAAGAAGCCCTACTGAAAATAGGAAGCCCTAATGAAAATAGAAATTGTCAGCCTCACTTGATTCCCTCATTCTAAAAAAAACCATTGCTGTTGCAGCTCATGGGTGTTACGTATTCTTTGGGAACTAAAAATGATACACGATCTATTCCTGTTGTCCCATACAGAATGATCCAACACAACCGTTTTTCCATTTTGGTTTAACTTCTAAAATTACAGTCCTACTTAAGAAAAATTTCCTATTTGAGGAAAATGACAGGGTTTCTGTTACCTGAACTTTCCAACAAGAGGTTTAATTCCACACTAGGCTGTAATATTAAGACACGTGCATCTATTTATATGCACATCTGTGCATATACATACCCTGTATTTGCCATTTCACAGCACTGACAGCTGTAGGGGGCAATCTCTGTAGATTTCCAAGCCATTTTTCTCCTCTATTCACTCCTGGTGAAAATGACTCTTCATCCCATGGCTGATAAGCTGTCCTTCCCAGCTGACTCGGCAACACGCCTGTTCTGCTTTTCAGGACATACATGCAGCCAGGGTCAGCCACCATGTCGGGTCCATTCCCCCGAGATCTCAGCATGGCCGGCCTGTTGATGACAACCCTGTAGTCCACTTCTTCAAGAACATTGTAAGTCTCCCCTCCTCTTGTTATGCACCAAAATGAAATATTTTCTTTAGAATGCACCAGTACCCAAACACTCCCCAGTCATTACCTTTTATTTTGAGCCTCAGATTGTACTGTGCCCTTAAGGTCATTATGTCATTAAAATACAAAAATAATTTTTACCTAGAAGACAATACTGAAATGCTATGAAAAAAGCATGTGAACCTCCATTAGCATAGTCAAATGCTAACCATGTCAGTTATACAGCTTCACCATATACAGGTTTTGTCCTTGTGTCTTCAACACTGGCAGTATTTAGGAATTATTACTGTTTCAAGACATAGATCCAGTGTGTTCCAGGTAAAGCCTAAGACAGTAGAGGAGCTTCTCAGTGCAATTACCATTTTTAGCTCATGGATAATGTACAAAAGACCTGATGATTTCTGACATTTATTTTTGCCTTCATTTGACAACTCTTTTGTGTTGGTCTTTAGGTCTCACCCCGTACACCTCCCCCAATGCAAGCAAAGGTAAGCAGCTTCAGGGGTTCAAGCCATTTAGGGACTAATTCACACTAATTCAACTGGAGCCTGATTCATTGTCTCTAATGGGACTAAGTCCACAGGTATCACTGGGAACAATTTAAAGCAAGAGCCTAAGACATGGAAGCCATGGTTCTCTTCCTCACGCAATTCCTGACTCTGTGCATGACTAATTGAAAACACTTGCAGGGATTTTTATATTCAACTTATGCTGCAATTGCTTTATGTAATGAACTAACAATAGGTAATGCTTTCAAACAAGCCTCACCAACCAGGAGCTGTCCTTCCATTTGCTCAACTCAGCTGGCTGTTGGAGTACACAATACTGACAAACCATGGCTAGTGAAGTCAGTTCTAGTAATTACAGTAAACGATTTTGCCTTTTTTTGCTTCATGAAATGACTGTACAGACTGTTTTCACGCCTGCCTGCCTCATTACCTGGCCATTATTTCATAATCCTGGTTGTCTTTTCATCTTCTTCTGTGTATGGCAGACCCAGATGCTGTGTTCCAAAGTAATCAACATGTTATTGTTTCTATTTCTTCCATGTACAGGGAAGAGGATTATCCCTCACCAGATTTAGCTGGGTAGGTGATGAATGTGCTTTTGGTAACAGCCCTTCTATTTACCAGGCCAAAGCATATCTTGCTCCATTGCCTCAAGCTGCTACAGCAACATGATAATTTTGCTTTGTCTCAATTTTGCTATTTTGCTTTTCCTGTTCCACTTTCCTCCCTCCTTTCACAGCACTTTCAGATGGTAATTGTGTTGCTTGCTTTTATCCTGCAATTTGACAGCCCCTGCAGCAATAATTTCTTTTGCTTCAGCACGAAGGGAGCAAAATCCTCTGCATGGCAAAGCTCTCTTCCCTTAAAGGCTCCTGGAAGACTCATCTGCTGCGTTTTTCTTCTCCTGGGATGGACAAAAACAGGAGGGAGGGCTGGGATGACATAGGTGCTTTCTCCACTTTTCCAACTGCTTTTACACAGTAAGGTCTGCAAAACCAATGCTGTCACGACCTCATTATTTTGTCCCACCTTTCCTGTCAGTTAGAAGTGATTTGCCTAAGCAATTCCTAGACAAGTTCTTCCCACAGTTCTCTCACAACTAATTAAATTCTATTTCTCTACCACAGGTTTGATTTTATATGAGATAGCATGTAAATTACTGGCATTTTAAGACAAAATATCAAAGCCTTCAAGCCATTAAGCATTTCTTTCACGATCAGAACACCACATATTAGCTGATATGTTTGACATTTCAGAACTTGTGAAATTAAAACATTTTAAGTTTTGTCACACAGGTTAACCTTCTGAGTATTTAATTTCTGAATATCAATTCATTTTTTACAGATTGATGCTTCCCTCATATTTAAGTCTATTCAGATAATTTCCTAACATTTTTCTTCATTCTTGTTTGTTACATAAAATATTGTTTTATACCAACAACCTCCAAATTCCTCATTTGAGCATTACATTTCAGTTAGAAGATGCATATGATAATTTGAATGTCATAATTTGCAATACACATGAAAATCTTTCTTTGCAGGGTGGTGAAGGACACAAGCCAGGATATGGAAGTGGAAAATTCTATGAGCATAAATCTGCTCACAAGGGACACAAGGGATCCTATCATGAGGGCCAGGGCACTCTTTCCAGAATCTTTAAACTGGTAAAGTACAATAGAACTTACTCTAAGTACAAAAAAAATTAAACTGAGAAAAAGAGAAGCCAAACCTCTCCAGAACTTACCTGTTTGAAACAACCACATTTCCTTAAAGCTTATGACAGAACTAGATTTGCATGGATAAACCAGGAGGTTATTTCATGGCTTAGGGGCTACTTACATGATAGAAAACAAAGGTAAAAATACACAGTTAGTAGCAATCAGGAAAGAAGGTAAGTCCACAATGCCCAACAAAGACCTGCACCAGGATCAGTGTTGTTATTGAATGCAAAAATAATCTGTAATACAGAAGACAAATGAGATGACACAGGCTGTTGCTGCTAAATTAATTAGGATAGTGAAAATGACCATGAGCTGATAAACTGCAGAAGGGTAGTACAGTGCAGAGCTGGACACATATTTGCATGCAGTAATCACTCCAGCAGTCCCTGCTTGCTCCCACACCAGGTGGGAGAACTCCTACCTGCGTCAGTATTGCAAGTTATGACACCACAAAGTGGGGCAAATTAGAAAACTGTCATATTAAAAATAAACATTTGGTCAGGATATCTTTAGTCTGGTTCAATTCCCCATTTCAAGGCCCAGCACAGCAACACAGTCAATAAATGAAAACAGACCAGGAAAAAAGATCAGTTGTGTGGATTTTTCATATTCTATGTCAGGAAACAGACACATGAAAAGCACACTATATCCACTGGCAGATGCTTTAATAAGACTGTATTTTCCCTCAGAGGCAGTGAATTCACTTGTAACAAATCACCCAGTGCACTATTTGCACATGAAGATGCAATCAGGAATCATCTTAACTTCAAGTCAGAACGTCAGATCCTTAGCAGAGCCGATAATTTCAGACTCTTACTATTCCTCTCTGCAGCAGGAGATGTAACAGTGTCTTCACCTGTAGGAAAAAACCACATTTTTGTCTCTTACACAGTTTAGGCTTTATATCTCCCATTGTAGAGTCGTTTTCCAAATATATGCAGCACCAAGTGACAGCAAAAAAATTCAAAGAAATAGTAGGAATTCTAATGTTGCAATTTAAGAAAGTGAATGATCTCTTCAGAGGCCCAGGTAAAAACAAAACACATTTTAAAAGTCTTATTTTCACATTGTGCACTTGGTAGTTTTTAGTGTGGTTCAGATACATCAACTATTCCATAGCTATATACTGACATAATTTGTAAAATTTCATCATTTTAATGCCTGAAAATACACATTAATGATGTCTCATGAAACTGAACATTCTCTTTTTTGCATAATCATCACAGCTATTTTAAATTATATTTATATAAACATATATATATATATTAGAGATATACATACACCAGTTCTACTTTTTAGATAGCCTCCTCCCAGCCATTATAATTTATGGAACTTTGGTATGAGTTTTATTTAGGCCCATTTGATTTAGACCCCTTGTTTTCAGCAGGAGGCATTAATTACTATTTCTTTAGATAGTTCTACAGTCTTGTAAAATAAAAAAGTTATCAATTTTTTAAGATATCTCTGAAAGAATAAAAGCCAATTACCAAAAGAATTAGACCGAATTTTCCTTGAAACAGTTCTGTAAAACTAAGGAAGCAGCAATGAAAGATCAGAAGAATATAAACAAAGAAAACAGTCTCAAAATACACACACGAGCTTTTTTCTTTAAGTAAACAGTTCAGTCATCACCTGATTACAGTAAAAATTACCACACCACCTCACAATTTTGGTCATACGTGCATTTTTCAAGATTTGCCTACAGAAGAGTTGCTAAAGCTAAGGGACAATACTAAGTTACCCTAATCTTAAATTCCAAAAAATAAAATGTCAAAATTTCAGCTTGGATCATCTTTGCTATACAACCGCTTCTTTTCTCAAGTGCAGATTTATGAATTGTCGTAATTTTTTCCTCCTAGTTTGATGCTTTCTTATTATTTCTAAGAATAGGGCAGGCTTCAGCCCTTTCATCTTTTCTTAGTTTTCTCCTGTATTTGCATCTGAGCTTTCCATACAAGTCTCATGTTGATATAACACTGAGAATTTACTGCAGAATGAAACTATTAAACTTCAGTTCTTTCAGATGTGAGACTATTACATCTCATACGCAAGGTTTGCAGATTTTGTTTTGTTGTTTGTTTTTTGAAGTATACACATGATACAGGGTTCATAAAAATGAAATTTTTCATTATGTCCAAGGAAATAAGTAGTTTATGTTAGGAAGGCATGAATAAGAATATGCACTTAAAAGTAATTAATGAGAGACTATCTAGTCCTGTGTGGAAGACTTAATGAGAGTAAATTAATCTTATGTGAAAATATACGAAAATCAATCATCTTTTTGAAGTGAAAACACCTGTAATTTTTACTAATATACAAGAGGCAACTGCAGGCCATTTTCATTAGAAAGTATTTAAAATTTTGTCATACTTACTACAGACTGATGTTTTTCAATGCACAGCCCCAAATACATATTAATTTCTAATTAATCCAACGCTGTTCTTCCCTCCACAGGGAGGCTCTGGGTCCCGACCTGGATCGCGGTCTGGTTCACCCATTGCTAGGCGCTGAAGCTCCAAGATGCCATCCAAGGATCATGTACTCTGCTTCATAATATAACTGCCTTAAAATTAATAACAGCTGCCACAATTACCTAGATAGATGCAATCCATTACTTAGTGCCAATTAGGTTCTGCATGCAGTAGATAGAAAAAATTCTATTGGCAATCCCTGAGCAACAGTTGAATGAAAGGAACACAAAAAGTAGCTTTACTAGATGTTTTCCTTATTTTATGTGAAGTAACAATATCTCTGACTTTACCCCTTCTTCTTCAGGATGCCCTAACTGTATGCTGGACTCCTTTATTTCTCCCAAGCACCTAATTTAAGCTCAACTCTTCTGGTTTCATTTTAGTGAACATCAGAATTACAAATAAAGAGCTATAATGTCTTGAATACTGAGCACTGCTGTTAATGAATTTTTGAGACACTGCTGTTAAAAAAACCCCAACATGTGCAGAAGTTGTAAGGACTGTTTATCCAAATTTTCATTTTGGTTTTGTTTTTTTGTTTTGTTTTAATCTTCCTTCTCTCACTCACAGAATAATTTATTTTCATAACAGGATTAGGCAGTCATGGAAAGGTTTATCAAACATTGGGAGTTCAAGGTATGTGAAGTGTGGGAAGGGGCAGATGTTGTAGAATCAATATGATGTGGAGCAAGAGCAATAAGGAAATTCTTTCTGTACCATGAATTGCTCATTGCATCCAAACCATTAGAATAAAGAGTAGATGAGGGAGAGAAAGAGGATTTCAAATTTGAGTTAGACTAATGTTACAAAACAAGGGATATTCCCAGAGAAACATCTAAGACTACACAAGTGACCACTGGACGTCACTGGTGCTTCACATAAACTCTGCTGCAACAGCATTAACTTTGCAGTACAATAAGTAAGTAAGTAAGTAAGTAAGTATATAAACAAAATAGTCTAATTTCTGAAAGAAAGCCCTTCAGTACTGGTATCTCAGATAGTCCTGCACATCTCACATCAGAATTTCAAATCTTTCTCTTGGTATTGCAGCAGTGTACCAAAGCAAACTCATAGTAAACTACTGTGAACATTTAACTGTTGTGTTGTAGTTGCCTCATAGAAATAAATGATAGCTCTGTTAGATTTAGATATTAATTGTTCACAAATTACTAAAATGAATGTGTGGAGATGATATTTCCAACCACACTTAGGGAAATAAAAGGCTCTTCTGAATTGCACTGTTTTATTACTTAAATTTACCATTTCTTCAAACTGTCATCTAAGTGTCCAATTAATTATTTTATTTTTTTAGTTTTAGCCTATGCACTGTAGATTACAATTAGTGCTTCCTAGGTTGAAAGTGCATTCCTAGTAAGTGTCCAGTAAAAGTTATCTATAAATATATATGTTAATTGTATTTCACATCTAAATCTATTGTAGGTTTAAATCAGTGTCCATTAATATGAAGCAGTGGAAGATGAGATGATAGAAAATACATAGAGACTAAAGAAAACAAAACTGCCAAAATTATTAAGCATACAAACACATATTACATCTATTACCTTCGTTGGTTGCTATGTGTATTTTTCTATTGTAGCTTCATTCAGATGTATACTCTGCAACGTAATAGTTGATTTAATTTGAACACATGTTGTTCTTATAGGAACACAGCTTTTAAAAATAGTCATTATTGAAATAAAGTAATCAACTTGAAATGAAACTTGGGCTAGTTTTGTTTTTTACAAAGGAAAAGGAGATATATATATTTAGGTCTGCTTGGTTTATTTCCTACACACACACAGTTTATGAATAATGTTCAGATACCAGAAAATGACAATTTGGGACCCTGCACACACTTCTACTGACATTGCTGGTGACTTAGCACGGCCCAGAAGGTTGACTACAGGACACAAGAATTATGGAATGCCATGTCTACAGAGTGACAGCTACAGGCCAGAGGGATATTGCAAGACATAAAATGTGTGTGAACAGCCAATGAAAACCTGCCTCCCTCATGAACAAGTGTGGTGCAGATAGCCCTCAAAAATATGGAAGAATATTTAAGGTAAAATACCAGAGAAATACATCTTTCTAAATACCGTACTGTAGAGCGACAGAATTTATCCAAAACTTCCTTGTCTTCATCACTCTTCTTCCCCCTCAGTCATCTTTCCCAGAAGGAGGAAGCGGCTTTTTTGGATTTACTTCCTTGAGAAGAATAGATACAGTACTTGAAAACATTATTTTACCAACACAGAAGAGATTAAGACTTAGTCTGAAATTTATTCTTTTAGTTCCTCACTAGTAGCTTTGCTGAAAATCAGCAGTTTAAATGGCTATTTGATTTGTAAGCAAAGGATTTTTCCTGAAACAGGAATGCACAACCAATACTAGGAGTAGGTAATTAATTATACAGAAGGAATGGACATAAATCAAAAGATATTGTGAGCAGACACAAGCCAAAAGCCCAAGGCTAGCACAAGCTGCTTCACACCAGAAAGAACAGAGGCTCTCCTAAGCACTGTTCACTTACCCACTACACAACGTGACTCTTCAAGCACTCCTCAGAACAAGAGCTCTTCTGCTTCCTTAAATAATGCATCTACTTCAACACTGCTTTTGAAAATAGCAACATTATTGTTTACCTTGTTGGTATTTGTACTGAACATCAACACATACACTACTTTGAAAAGCTGCAACTCAATCTTACCAAGGCTATAAAAATGTCAGGATACTTGAAGTTCACAGGGGAAGAGGATGCAGGGAATCAAATCAAATACAATGTTAAGATATCAGCTGATTCCATAATTCCTGCTGTTTATTTAACACTTCCAAGACTTGCTACACAGACTCACTGCCTCTAACCAAGGCATAACACTTTGAGAAGTGACCATTTAAAAATGGCATCACTTTACTCATGAGATCAGCTTTTAGGTTGTGCTTACCAAGTATCACAGAATCACTGAATGGTTGGGGTTGGAAGGGACCTTAAGGATTGCCTAGTTCCAAGCCCTCTGTGCATTTACAGAGCACATTTTGCTATATTATTACAGATAAACAGGGTGCTATGCCATGAGGCTAGACAACTGTAAAATATAATGTCTTTCTTAAACAGCTGAAACACTCACAGGCTGCCTGGAAGGGAAGGCACTGCTGGAAGGACTTTATTCTTTATACCTAATATTCAGACACGCACTTCTCATAAACAGTGTTTTTCCAATCTCCTAGAATCCAGAATGATATGCTTAAAAAATACACAAAACAGAATTTGGAAAAAAGTAATATTATTTAGCATGTTTTTGAATTAAATATTCCACATAACAAAAGTGTTATTTTCATGTCAACAACTATATTACTTATATACATATGCTGAACAGTTAACAAAAGAATTAAGAGATGCCCTATCAAAACCAACAGCGATTTCTTGCATTAGCAATCTGAAATAACTAGTTTGCATCATAGACAGAGTATAGACAATATTTACAGAAAAGGGCTTTTTGGATCTGAGAACAATTATCTTTCAGAAAGTAAATTAAAGTCCAGGTCTGTATTATAGTACAACATATCCACCACTGATCTAGAAGTACTTGTGGCAACCGAACAGATGAACTTCTTGCAAGTGGGATTAGTATTTACAAAATATACTGATCAGCCACACAGAGGCTCATAAACTTTAAATATATATATATACATATATAAGCACACATATATATATCTATATATATGCAACATATACATAAGATTCAAAAGAACAAGGCAAAAATAAGAAAACCGCTTCTGTCTTTGGAATGTCTAAAAGACAACTATGTTTTCACTCCAGTGTTTCTTTGCTATGAATATACTTAACAAGTGGCACCTTTGAAAGCAATACTCAGCCAGCTAGGTAGTTTTGCTGAAACAATGACTTAAACAACAAATAAATGTAACATATTTCCAAAATCCACAAAGAAAATTACAAGGAATTTACAGATTCAAAATGATAACTGTTTACAGCACTGGGGAACATTGTATAATAGAGGTGACCTAGAGTGCATCTAACTCTCACTGCTAACACAAAATTGTACTTATTTATTTCACAGATTTAGTATATGGCTGTGTTTTCCACAGATACTGTACCTGCTGATGCAGTACAGCAAACAGAGGCTTTCACTGGAACCCTTTCTCATTAGGGTTCTTTTAAAGTAATTATTGCCAAGTCCAAAACCTCAAACTTTTACTGTAAAAACGAACATCTATCTGCCTCTGTGGCTGGAATAGAAATGAACATGCTCCCTCTCAAGAGTTTAACTCAAGAAAAGCCATGAACTGGCAGTATTTTATTTTTTTTCAACAAATTCTCAAAATGCACTAAAAAAGAAAGCTTTCAAAAGAAATACAGCATTTTCTTGTGCCTTGTAAGAAAAAAAAAGGCAGAACTCCACTATTTCATACTGCATGCATCAACTGCAACACTTTGTTTCCAATCTCAATTATTTCTTTAAACATAAAAAAAAGAGTTGACCAATAGTTTCATGATTTTCCTGTGAAGTTATTCTTCATCTCCATTAAAAGTGGAATTCATTCTATTCTGATATAAAGTTCCAGTTTATTTTTAAATAGACATACTGGCTGTGAATTCAAAGATGAAACTGTATACATTATTACCTGAGTTCACTGATTCACAGACAACTTAGCACAGATTAAACGATGTTTTCCCAATATTCTTCTACAAGCTTAAAAAAAAGAATTCATCTTTTAGGTAATTTTTGTAAATAATTAAAAAAGCTATAATATATTATTCTGTTGTTAGTATCTTCAATGCTTGAAGCTTTAACTGGAAAGTTCGAGTCCCAGAAACATTTTTAACTTTCAAATTTTAAGGTGTCATCGAAAAACATTGCCTATACTTTGCCATTCATTTGAAGATTCTTGTACCACTTCTTCTAAATTCAGAGCACGACTAATGTCTTCCCCTTCTTGTTCTTGGTGACTCGCAGGCTCTTGTACAGGACCTACCAAGGCACAAGAGGAACAGCAAGAGAGTATGATTTGACGTACAGTGCAAGAAAAAGGCAAATATAGCATTTGAGAATAAAGAAATCATGATGGGAATGGTATTACACAACTACTTCAGATACTGCAAATTGATTAGGTGTTGGAAAATTTTTTTAAAAAATCTAATACAATACACTGTTTTCCTGGAATAATTTTTGAACTCTATTTCTGGACACAGAGTTTCACATAAAAAACAAGGAAACATAAACAGCCACAAATTGCTGTTTCAACTTAATTTTTGGGTTGCATGTGAAATTATTAGCTCATCAACTGTGGTCTTTGGCTATTAGTGCTTAATTTCTCAATAACTTAAGGGAAGTGCTTTGTGGTGTCCTAACAAAACATAGGGATTGCTGCACTCAGGAGTACAACCACAATGCTACATACCAGTGTAACCATGAGCCCGTTTCATATGCAGTTTCATATTGCTTTTCTGTGTAAATCCCATTGCACAGTAATCACATTTATAAGGTCTCTCTCCTGTGTGCCTTTTCATGTGGACTTTAAGAGCACTCTTCTGGTTAAATGCCTTTTCACACAGGGTACACTGGAATGGCCGTTCCCCTTTATGAAAAAGAAAAACATACTTAACAATTTTTCATTTCAACATTAAAATGCAGATCAAATTCAGTAAAAATTATCAAGATGATCTAGTAATGAAGTAGACATGATCATTTTCCTTGAGACTTTCTCCAAAGTTTTCCAAGGAGACTTTCTCCTTGAGACTTGCTCCAATATGGCGCTGTGGCTCCATATAGTCAGCAAAAATACAAAATTAAATGTCAGAATAGTTACATAAGTACTAAATCACTGATAGTATCTTTTCTATCCAATTTATCATCTAAGTAAGTTATTTAACAGAGGTACAAAAAAATCAGTCTACCAATTTGACTTTTCTGTACTCAAGGAAAGCATCACCTCTTGACATCATTTAGAGTAATGCTAATTAAGTAATGTTCTACAATTAACAAAGCTGAGGTCTGTAAGAAACTAAAAGTCAAATATGTTACAAAAAAAAAAGGGTGCTGGTAATTCAGCATGGGACCTGCGGCCTCCTATGCCAACAGCAACTACTAATTCCATATCTTACCAAGAGAGGCTTATTGTTCCAATTATGCCAGAATAGTACTGATTTCTAGCTATAAACACCAGAACATATTAACTTTTAAAAGATTTTAAAATTTTAAAGTACCTACTTTGCAAAACCAGACTTTTGCTTAAACACTCAACACCACAACCTCTGACATGAACATGAGAGACGTTGTATTTCATTACGGTCTTCTAAAAGCACTTTCTGAGATACACCTTGTTATTAGTTAGCACGGTAAAGCACAAGCAGGAGTAAAAATACTTTTCCAATTTCTTCCTTAAAGGACCAGTATCTCTCTCCCTTCATTACCTGTACCTTAGTGTTCCCACATGCATGCCAAATCCAGCTTCTCAGACAATCAACAGAAGGTCCTTTAAAGCGCAGACATTTTCTTTCTGTTTTTGTTAGCAACTATGTCACTAGTATGAAGAGAAATCTCAGTTTCCTCAAACAGTTTTGATTCTATGTTTTTAATTCGGTGAAGGTGAACAGCCTTTTTGGTGTTGTGTAATGGATTACTACACAGATTTTGGTAGAACTGGAAGCAAGTGCTTGCCTCTAGATTCAACAATATTTCAGCAAACCACTCTTCACTAATAAATCTTAAATGACAAGACATTTAGAGCTATTCAGAGAAATAAAGTGTTTTCCTTCTGGCCATTGATTCAGTAGATGTTACCCATTAGAAATGGCTAAAAATGTTTAATCAACACAGAAATCACAAATGCTTTCTCACAGACAAGGATGGTACCTTTATGAAAGCAAGTCAGTTTAGATTTAGAGTAACTCTTCCTATCACAGTTTATGTAAATGCATCCATCTAAAAACTTCTGTGCAGCATATTTTCACTCTTTTGGTCCTAAGTGATATCTAAAAGAACATTCTCTTCCAAAAGAATTACTATAATATGGATTGACCTACTGTTGCTTGGTGTTGTTGAAACACAAAAATAAATGTACATTTAGCAAGGTCTGTTAGAGTTTCTGGTCATTCCTAGCACACGAGCACCCTAGTACAAGAAACCCAAAAATATCTAAGAATTTATGGAGTGAACGACAAGTCATTCCAAAACAAAAAATAACTTCTCCTATGATGATGAAGATTTATGAGAAACAGATTAATAAACGGACTCTGCTCTGTTCTCAGCCTTCCTGAACTGCTCTGTTACTGCCTATTAAAATGGGCCAGCGGCATGACACTAAGCACAGAAAATGGCAACTGGTCATCTTTCCTGCTTTCTGCATATTTTGTGGAATCCTTAAACTAGGAGACAATAACTTTTTAAAGAGTCTGTGTTATTTAAGTCATTTTTGCAAAAAGCAAATTATTGACAGATTCTAAAGAATTTTAATCTCCTTGGATTTTAACTCCTGCTTCTCTTTTCCTACTCACAGTAGAATCACAATATTCCTTTCTGACACACTAACCACAAAACAGCTTGATGCTGAGGAAAGAGAAAGCTCTGGCTGACTCCCTGAAAGAGTTATTCTTTTGTGGGAATCTTATTTTACAGCACATCCGGTCAAATTCATTGGTCCCCTCCAGCTTAGTAGCAACACAGATAACTTTCCCCTGTCCTCTTTAAGTTTAGCAGCCATGACAGCTCTTCATTAGTAGCAGTGGTAGGGAAAAGAAAGAACTTTTTTCAGAAAACTGACGCCTATATTTAGAACTCATGTTCTTAAAAAGACCGTTCGTCAGGCACAGAAGGTGACAGGGAAGGCAGCTGGGCTATCATCCTATGTACAGCTTTCAACTTATAGCAGGGTAGAAGCTGCAACCTGAAAAGCACTTACATCACAGGAAATGAGTGCTCCCTGAAAGCCAGTATAGACTTGATTGTTGAAGAAAATAATTAAGTGGAAAAGAACACAACAAATTAAAAGCACTGGCATTAGAAACAGATGACCTGTGCAAGTAGCTTCAGTGACAATGCAACACTGCATATAGCAGTCAGTACCAGCACTCCAGCCTGTCCCTTGTTTATCATCACTGAGCACACCCACTCATTTGCACATTCTTCCATATGCTTGAGGATGATCATATCCTTTATATCACTTCAGTGTCTTTCTATCACTTCAAACAACACTTTAAAATATGCTTTTATTTGTCTGTTTCAAAGGCCGACAAAATGTTACATACAAGCTCATGCATTCACATTACCACTGCCAGTCCCAAAATACAGATCAGCTTAGTGAAGCACATGAGTTTTCAAGTTCGCTGTTCCTCCTTTTAATTTCCAAACATTTGAGGAAAGAAATTTATTTTAGTTTTTTTAAGCTTAACTTGATATTTAAATTCAGTTAGCTGAAAGCATGTGCTAGGACTCCAAACATGACATCTAGATATTCACAAGGAAACCTCAAAAGATAAAAATAATTTCTGGTGTCACCTGTGTGGATGCGACTGTGTCTCTCCAGCTGACTTGGCTTAGCGAATGCTTTTTCACAAGTATCACACTTAAACACTCTAGGCTTCTGGGAACTCAGTGAAGGTCCACCCTGATGGGTTTGCATATGTTCCTAAGCCGGTATAGGGAAAAAAAATAAATTTCAGACCATTTAAAGAGACTTCAGTACTTAACATAAAAATATATTCACACCTTGAAGACAAAGCAGAGGATCTTAGTCATCAGCAGACAAGCTGAAAGAAAATGGAAGCCTGCATTTGTTTTTTACTTTTAAATGAGAGATTATTTTTGTGTATCAACTCTCTCTAAGGCTCAAGCATGGGTATCTACACTTCTGAAAAACTCCATCAGTAACTGTGTGTCTTTCTATTTTGGCATACATTAGTCCCTTCACCAATTATCTGAAGTAAAATAAAACACACAAAAAAGCCCCCCAGAGTTCTTTAAATGCTAATGTAGGATTTTCCCCCCTCTCCTCTACAGTATCCATCTCCCTCCTTGTCTGATATGTAGGAATTCCTCAGCACTTGAATTGGTACCACTGTAACACTGCACAGGCCTCAAAGAGGTGACTATCACAACATACACACACAGCTGCACAATGTCAAGATACAAACAGAAGCACTTCACAATGAACTTTTAATTGAAAAAACACCAGAAAATAAAATCACTAAGGTTCTTACAGGTAAGACAGCAGAATGTTTTATCTTCATGAAGAAGCATCAATAACAGCTGTAACTTCAGTGTTTTTAATACACTGATGCTGGATCCAGAAGTTTTGCAAACTTAATAGAGTATCTTATGTTATCTATTAATTTTTTTCATTTAAATTTATTTATTAATACCAAGATAAAATTCAAATAACAAAAGAAAATAAATATATATATATAACTAAGAAAATCTAATCAAGACCTGTCTGTGAAACAGTACTGCAAATACTTTCTAAAATGTGTGTGGATATTCTTTTCTAGTCTATTTCATTACAGACTAAACTATAAATTAGTCTTTACTATACCTAAACAATAAGCCTTCTTGATGTCTATGAAGTCCTATTCCTCACTCCACGAACTGAAGCAAACTGTGTCTGCAGAGTTTGTTTACACTGGAAAATCAGCGAGACAGTTACACGGAAGAATATTATTATCACATTAATTATAATAATATAGTATTATAGGGAAATAATATAAGGTCTTCTGAGAAAAATCAGGTATCTATAAATCCCAGCTTAGCTGGAAATGAAGAAAATATTTTGGTTTTATCTTGTTCATTATCCCTTGAAGCACTGAAATGGTGGAAGCCCACTGACCTATTCCAGAAAAATTATCTGAAACTTGCTGCTTCTTTCTTCCACCACAAAAAACCCAACCAAAAAGCCAAAAAAATGAAACCTCCAAATCCCACCAACACCCCTTGCATTTTCTATTTGAAAGCAAACAACATATCTAGATAGCCCTGTAAAACTTTCTGTCAACTTTCTCTGAAGAAATAGTTTGTGATGCAATTCTGTTCCACTGATTTGTGCATCTCTTATACTTTTCCTGTAAAATAAATATACTTTTGAAAATAGTTCATGGAAATGCAACGTTCTGAAGTGTAATTTTCTCTTTACAGACATACTTAGTATTTAACTGATTGTTCACATGATGTTTTACAACTTTATTTGTGTAATTCTTATATTCTTCAGAGAGTAATTATCTTGGGGTACCAAATAAGCAGTATCTAATTAGAGAATAAGAGTGGAAACCTTCTTTGAAATGGCTCATGCATTGGAACGTCAGTCTTACACCCCATCTCCCCTGAAACACTAATTGCAACCACCTCTGAAAGTGTAGCAATAAAAAGTTTGTTTCATTCCATTGTTTTAATAAGATGGTAAGGCCATTTTACTTTCACCTTGGAATCATGTCTGTGCCTTATTTGCTATGAACAGTCAACTTGCAGATAGTTCCACTGCATATTGATATGAAATTGGACAGTTTAGTCACTGTACATATCTTAAGGTTCTCCTCTCTGTGAAGCTGTAAAACAGGACATTAATCCGTATCAGAAGGGGAATTGAAGTCACTGGACTAGAAAGTCTTGACACTGGGGCGGGTGGTGGAGGCGTTCATACATGATCTCTAGAGAGGATTATCTTGTGGATAATTGTGAAACTGCTGGTACTGATATCTTCAGAAAAAACACATACAGTTAAGTACTGGCATCTAAACACTGATACTCTTATTGTTCACTGGGTTTTTCTCAAAAGCCTGAAGTTTGGCAGTGCCCTTAATATTGCTGGTGATCTTCAGAATTCCATCAGTATAAAATGAAGACCATGAGTAACAGATCACTGAACCCTTCCCAAAATCCTAACCAAACCCCTTGGTTTCATTTATCTTTGTTGAATTTGCCTTTAAAGGCTGCTAATAATAGCTGATGCTGCTATTAACACCTTCATAAAGAGACTGATAAAGGATGGAATTTGTTTTAGCAGACGACGGTCCAATGGTAAATCAAACTGTCCTTTAAGATCAAAACCAACCATTAACCAGCACTGACAAGTCTACCACTAAACTATGTCTGCTAAGACACTATCCCTAGTGCCATCTACACATCTTCTAAATACCTTCAGAACTGGTGACCTGATGACTCTCCTGTACAGCCTATGCCAGTGCTTGACAAGCTTTTCAGTAAAGAAATTTTCCGTAATGCCCAATCTAAACCTCCCCAACACAACTGAGGTAATTCCCTCTTGTCATATTGCTTGTTACCCAGCAGAAGAAGCCAACCCCAACCCGGCCACAGCCTCCTTTCAGGCAGTTGTAGAGAGTGACAAGTGAGCCCCCCGCCTCATTTTCTACATGCTAAACAATCCCAGTTTCCCTCAGCTGCTCCTTCTAAGAGCTGTCCTCCACACCTTTCACCAGCCCCGCTGCCTTTCTCTGGACACACTCCAGAACCCCAATGTCCTTCTTGAAGTGAGGGGCCAAAACTGAGGATTTGAGGTGCAGCTTTGCCAGCGCAAAGTATAGAGGGAAAGTCACTGCCCTGCTCCTGCTGGCCACACTATTCCTGATACAGGCCAGGATGCCATCAGCCTTCCTGGCCACCTGGGCACACTCTGGCTCATGTTCAGCCACTGTCAAGATCCCAGGTCCTTTTCCACCAGCAGCTTTCCAGCCACTCTGTCCCCAGCCCGTAGTGCTGCCTGGTGCTGTTGTGACCCAAGGGCAGGACCTGGCACTTGGGTCTTGCAGAGCCTCACACAACTGGCTCAGCCCATCCATCCAGCCTGTCCAGATCCCTCCACAGAGCCTTCCTGCCCTCCAGCACATCAACACTCCTGTCCAGTTTGGTGTTGTCTGCAAAGTCACTGAGAGTGCACTTGATTCCTCTTGTCCTGATCATTGATAAAGATATCAAATAGAACCAGCCCCAGTACTGAGTCCTGGGCAACACCGCTTGTGACCAGCCAGCATGTAATTCCATTCACTGCCACTCTCTGAGCTTGGACATACAGCCAATTTTTTCCCAGCAAACAGTGCACCCATCCAAGTCATGGGAAGTCAGTTTCTTCAGGTGAATGCTGTGGGTAATAGTGTCAAAGGCTTTGCTGAAGTTCAGATAGACAACATCCACAGCCTTTCCCTCCTCCACTGAGTCAGTCACTTTGTCATAGGAAGTCATATTACTCAAGCAGGACCTGCTTTTCATAAACCCATACTAGCTGTGCCTGATCTCCTGGACGTCCTGCATTTGCGTCATGATGGCACTCAAGATGATCTGCTCCATAACCTTCCCTGGCACTCAGATCAGGCTGAAAGACCTGTAGTTTCCCAGATCCTACTTCCAGCCCTTGTAGATGGGCATCATAGGTGCTGAGATCCAGTCAACTGGGACCTCCCTCGTTATCCAGCACTGCTCATCATAAATGACTGAAAGTGGCTTGACAAGCTCTTCTGACAATTTCCCCTTGTGGCAGGACTCGTGACACCCCTACCTCCACAGATGGCTACAGTGCTGCAGGCACCAGTACAGGGACATTTCAAATGTGCTCCAGTGTACTCAGCACATGGTGGTGGAGCCCGAAGGACCTCACTGGCACATTAACCCTCAAACACAGGCATGCTGCCCTCATGGTAATCTCCAGGAAGTCTGGCTTTAACCCTTTTTCCCTATAAATCAAGTTTACAGGTCTTTCAATGAGTCCTGCTAACTCCTCAGCTAAGATCCCCCTTTGAGACACGAGTAGCCCATCTGCAGCAGTCTTGCTGTTGTGTAGACTAATCCATGATCAAAGACCCCAATACTCTGCTGGTGATGCCAGTCTCAGACAGTTATGGATCTGCTGGCTCTTCCTGTCTCTTCCTACATCATTCCCTGCAACTGGAAGGATAGAGAAGAAGATTACTTGTGCTTCTGATCCCTTAAGAAGCGGTCCCAAATCCGTGAAGTCTCTTGTGACTGCCCTTGAACATCTTAGTGCAATTTCAATTGCTGCCTTCCTGAAAAATCAGTTATGGATAATAATCCAAGAGACATACTAGAGTAAGAAGTTATCTTCTCATATCTTTCACCTGGGCCCAGCACATAACAGAAATCAAGGTTTAATTAGCGGGGGGGAAAATGTAACACCAGCCAGTTCTAAGAAAACAAAATGAAGAGAGACTGATATTTGGAGTTTGTTAACATTACTTAAGAAAAATAAGTATCAAGACTCTTTTGGGTTTTTTCCAGGAAAATTTCTTCTGAGAGTTTCACAACACTTTTTATGATAGTTTCCAATAGTATAGTTGACAGACATGATCACTCCAAGGGGGTGAACTTCACAAAGAGAGTATATTTCCTTAAAATACTATATCAAAGTATAGCAAATCTATTGAAGAGCTCGCCTAAAAGCTAATATAAATATAAAGATATAGCTATAAAGATAATATAAATTAATATAATTGCATTGCCTTTGGCTCCAAAGATTTCTTGCTATAAATTCTGGAAAGCTGGCAAAATTCTGGGCAACTTCTATGTTTACTCTTTTCTTAAAGCTCTTCTTCAAATTACTTCCTTTAAATATCTCTCAGAGGTAAGATACTGGCCTGAACAAAGCACTTGTTTAGTACAGCCCAATATTCCTAATAGGAACATTTTATAATCCAATTAAGAACTTAGGTACACCACTAATTTTTCTTTAAAAGACTTGTAAGTATCATGTTCATAATCTACAGAAAACAGAAAATATCACTAGGCAACAGCAATAATATAAGGATATTTTAAAACAAATGCTTCCTCTATCACTTGTACTCACACGACAGAGGATCTACAAATGAAATGGTAAGACTGTAAAGCAGGTAACTTCCTGAGATACCAAAAGATTATCTGGAAGTCAGGATTAGAGCTGATGATATTAATATGCAAATAAAGTAAGTGAAATCTTTTCCTGACTCTACTACTTGCATGGCAGGCATTAACATTTTTCATTCTGTAGTCAATACATGCATTAAAATCCTCTCCATGCTCCGGAAGAGAGTTCTCTATCTGTGCATACATTATCATTCAGACTCCCTCTCTCAGATGCACACCTCACACTGTAAAGGGAAAGCAAAGACAAAGAGCTAAATAGGTACCTTTTGTTAATATCACAGCAAGTCCAAAACAAAATGAGTTAAGAGAACAATCAACTGTTATTACCAAATACCTTGAGATGTGTTGCCCGCTTAAAGGCCTTATTGCAGATGTGGCAAACATGTATTCGCTCCTTGCCATGAACCTCTTTGCAGTGGTGCGTCAGCATGGTGACAGAATAAAAGGTTTGGCTACACTCAAAACACTGGTGCCCACGAGTTTCCTTTTCTCCTTGACTGCTTTTAGTCACGTTAGGGGAAACCTCTGTCACCTATAACAATTTACAAAAACACTATCACATAATTTCATAAGCACAACCACATTGGTTTATTTTTCAAAATCGACTTCAATATGACAAATTTTTGGAGAGCATCTGCAAGCAACTTACAGACACAAAAGAAGTCAATTATACGTAAACATGAACTTCTATTTCATTGCTCTAAAGAATGACGCACATATTTTAAGAAAACAACACTAATAACAACGATCAAATTCACAACACGTAATAAACAGAATGTGTGTGTTTATCCATATTTTTCTATACTCAGTTTTATGCTCCTGAACATCTCAGATGACTCTCAATTTTTCACTGAACAAAATTCAAAGCCAAAAACTTTTTGGACGGGAAAAAAAAAATCTCTGATTTTGCAGAGGAGAGGAGTATTTTCTATTTGTTTAACTTCTTTATTGGGGATTCTATTTTCATAAAGAAGTATTTTTTAACTCAAAACTTACAACAGAATCTGGGTGACTAGGAAGTCACAGACAACCTCTTCCCAATACTCTTTTCTGAGAATGACATCAGCCTTCATGATTCAACATAAAAAAGAAGTATCCCAGTATTTTGATTAAATAAAGTCCTTTACAACAAAAGATACAGAAATATGTAGTATCTACCTGGTATGTTATTTCATCAGAGTTTGTAGGTGCTGAATGGGGTGTATGGCTCACCAGTATGACTTGCTGTGATCCTGATCCACTTTGGCTAGCAAGACTGGAATCTGTGAGTATAGCAGGGAACTGCTGACCCTGTCAAAAAGGGGAGAACAAAAAACCAAAAAACCAAAGTAGAGTAACTATATTTAAGAAGCTGTATTTTAACAGCTAACTGTAGTCATATAAGTTTTCATACCTCAAAAGTTCTTTTCTTTTTCCTTTAGAAAAACGCCTTTTGGAATCCTATCTGAACAAATGCAACTGCTTTACCTCCTTTTCTCCTTTAAATTTAAATCTAACAATTTAAGGGCAACAACAGCTGGAAGTTTGTAAGAGTAGATTCAATTCTGATTAATTTTTACCAGCTTTGCATGAAGTGCTGCGTGTTTCAGCCTTCCCTTGCCTTTAAGCTCTGTATTCTGTTCTCCTGCATGGCCTTCCCATAGTATCTTTACGTAAATCTCTTAATTCATCATACTGCCAAACCCCCTGAAATGATGATACAAAATGAGTACTTGGGATATATGATTACTAATATCTTACTACTTCTATTTCTACACTACTTATAATGACTTTTCCATTTCCCCAGGAAACACAGTTTTTTTACATACTGTCTATTCACCATGATTTCCTGCAACATATACTGTGTTTGCATAGTTATTATCAGTATTATTCAATGCTTCAATTTTATTTATGCTTGTCTTATAGGAGGTACAGAATCTTCTTAATAAACAGAACATTGCCAAATGTAATCACTTAAATTATTACAAAGTCTGAAATGAAACCATGTTCTGTTACTCTGTGATGCCAGGAATCATAAAGGTATCATAAGAACTATTTAGGAAATATTTTCTTCCCTTCCCTAGAGCAGAACTTCAGAGTGAAGCATATAACTTCACTAGTTTTAATCACATCACATGCAAGACAAATAGTATTTAATTCATATACATTTACACATTTTAATTCAAGTAAAAAAGTAAGTAAAAATCAATCTAAACCTAGTTAAGCCAAGAAAATAGAAGAAACAGCCCAAGTCTCCAGATGTAAAATCTACACTGAAATGTCAGCCACACAACTCCAAATTTTCACTTTCTAGGCTTTTAATATTATTTATCCTTTTTATCTCCCCACTCTGTAGATTCTATTTGCCAACATGTCTTTGTATCCTGATGCTACCACAGAAATTTTAAATTATGCTATAAATTAAACTAATAATAAGGTTACTGGGCAGATGATATTCCATATAGCAACATTATTATAAAATTTCTTATAATGCCACCTGTTATTAAAGATACTCAATTAAATTCTGTTCTATTACTTTCTGTGGAAAGAACTGTCACAACTGCTCTTCAACTCTCACATTCACAAGTAGGAAAAGAAAAATTACCATTTGAAATAATATATTTAGAAGTACTAAGCTGTATTACTGAATAATGACAATGAAGTTTAACACTAAAAACTTATCTCAGTGTTTGAAACAGTAGAACCAATATGTTAATTTAAACAAAAACAACCCTGCAAAATGTATCTGCACTTCTGTTTAAACAGCTCATGTTTCTAGATGGTGTACACACACCACTGGCGGAGAGAAGGAAAATTAACTAAATTTTCCATTATTTTGTATTAACAGGACAAAATTATTTTCTACGCAAAATCTCCAGTTCCTGCCCTGTAAGACAGAAGTATCAATTTATCTGTCAGTTCAGAAAAGCAGCTTACCTGTGAAGTGATATTAAGTGTAACTGCATCAAGACCACCAGACAACATCCCCTGAGTATCAGCAAGAGTCAAAGTGACACTACCATCTCCTCCAACTCCTGATGAAGACATTACCAAATTCTGAGCAGAAACTGCAGACTGAGATATGGGTGTTGCTGGAGGAAGGTTTGTTCCACCTGTTGTATTAAGTTCTAGAATATATGCAAAATGGTAAAAAAAAAAAGAAATTGTTACATATATAAATTCTCAGCTGTAAACTTATTTCAAGTGAACTTTGTAGTTTCTGTTTCTCATTGCTAGGACTTTCTACTTTGGAACCAACAAAATCAGTTAAACAGGTAATCAAGCACCTAAAATTGTCAGTCAGATGATAAAATCAGAAAAAATATATCTAAATGTAGCTTGATGAACACAGAATTGCATGCAAAGGTGTCCATGTGTGTATCCAAAAATATGTAAGTAGAAATTCATATACAAACTTAAAATCTCAAAATTTGAGTACTAGAGCAAATTTGATATTTTATCACTTCTGCAACAAATGCACTGGATTTTGTTGTCCTCCAATTTATTGAAATATTTCTTCAATACTCCTGTGACTGCCTCCAAGTACTAATTCAAAATAAGTCTTGTTTTAATTTTTTTCCTTACTGTGTGGAATAAAGTTTATTTAAACTGATGTAACAATTTAAAGCTTGTGAGAAAACACACAAAACACACGAAGTTCCTGAATCATGACATGCAAGATTATACCACTTCAAATTTAGCTACGTTGTCTAATATTTATTTTTTTAAAAAAATCTTACTTTCAATTAGAAAAATCGCTGTATGCATACCTGGAGCATTTAGTGAAGGGCCCTGAGAAAGCAGCTGGTCGTTGCTTATAGTTAATGTGGCACCTGTAGTCTGACTGCTGATGGTTGGTGCTGTCAGCCTTAAGCCAGTATTCAGATCTGTGCCTCCAGAATTATGCTGAATGAGATCTTGGCCTGAATAGAATTAATCCTATTGTAACTGGAATCATCTCAACATTATTCTGCTACTGTTCTTACAACCATAAGCAACAGATCATAAAATAATAAAAGCAGAAAATACAACCAAAATATAAAATTAACTTCTACACATGCAGATTTTTATGCAAAGGTTTGTCAAGTTTTTAATACAGATGTGATTATGCAAATCTAGATACTAACATGTACAGAAATATCTGAGATCAGTATTTTTTAGACAAATATCTTATCTAGATTCAAAGCACCAACTTGATTAATCTATAAAAATCCAGCTGTTAACTGAGGCTACAAATAAACAAATAAAACAGGCAACCAATCCAATGTGTTCTCAAAGCAAATGTGTTTCATTTTCAAAAGCAGATTTGGGTAATATCTTTCAAATTGATGAATATTTAAAAAATACACCATGGGAAAACTATGGACTGTGAAAATATCCTGATATGTTACTGTATTGGTACTTCATAAAATACTACAATTAAAGGTTTTCAGAAACACAAACCAGATATTGTAAGAGTGATTTCTTGAGGACTTCCTGATGAGGTCGCAGTAGTAGAACCTGAAGCATGAGCCAGAACTTGACTCAAACTGGAATTATTTATGGTCAACATTATCTCATGTTGTCCATTTGTAGATGACACCATACCCTGTGAAGTCATGACTTGAGTAATGTCTTGTGCTCCTAAACGTAAGAGGTAGAACAAAAAAAAAATTCCATGAATATCCTTTGGCGGAATTTTTGACGTAACTTTTTTAAAGCACTTTATACATTATTTTCTGAACTACTATAAATGATGCAGCCAAGGGCAGACACAAGAACTTGCAGTCTAAATTATAAATGTTTTTTCACATCTAATTT
Organism: Lichenostomus cassidix; assembly: GCF_008360975.1. Classification (NCBI taxonomy): domain Eukaryota; kingdom Metazoa; phylum Chordata; class Aves; order Passeriformes; family Meliphagidae; genus Lichenostomus; species Lichenostomus cassidix. The sequence goes on from NC_139482.1 coordinate 92,720,792, forward strand.
ACTCCTTTGCAGTTAAGATTTTCAGAATGAAGATTTTGTATTTCTTTCAAGACTACAGAAATTCTTAAGTATCTTCATTATATAGAATCACCGAATGGCCTGGCTTGGAAGGGACCCTAAAGATCACACAGTTCCAACTCCCCTGTCATGAGCAGGGATAACTTCCACTACACCAGGCTGCTTAAGGCCCCATTCAACCAAGCCTTGAACACTTCCAAGGATGGGGCATCCACAATTTCTATGGGCAACCTGTTCTAGTGCCTCACCACCTTCACAGTAAGGAATTTCTTCCTAATATCTAATCTAAACCTACTCCCTAATTCACCTTCTGAAAAAAATTATATTAAGAAAGGGTAACACAAAGCTGTAAAATTTGCTGAAGATGCTCAAGCAAGAACTGCAAGTTTATTTCATTAAAATGAGGTGTTTGGTGGGGGTGGGGGGGAGGCAGGGGGTGACAGTTTCTCACTGTGGGTAATATCCTAAGTAAAACTAAGAAATTGAAAGCACAAAAAAGCTACTGACAGTGCTTACCATTAGCATTGGTTGTCAGCACAGACTCCTGCTCAGACAGAGACCCTATTGTCATGTTAGCAGATGATGTTACTGTGGGTTGCAAAGACAGGCCTGATATGGGCTGAATAACCACATTAGCTGGCACTGTATTTTCTGTTGACTGGAGGGAGGGATTCTGTGGAGCCATGGTGGGATCCCCAGTCAGCTGCTGAGTAAGTAAATTACTCTGCTGTAACGTCTGCTGTAGGATACTTGGATCAATCTGAAAAACAAGTTTTCAACAATCAATCTGAAGTTAACAAAATGGGTTAAATGAATAGTCTTAATGTAAGTCCAGAATACATATTTATTGCATGTAGAGTATATATAGTACCGAAAATTTAGAGTTAACCATTTTAAATTTAGATTTAGTTTCTATGTGTCTGTATATAGCCAGTCTCTAAAGTGACTATGTAACAAGTCTATTCAGATTCACCTTCCCTCCTTTCCCTCAGCAAAATGTTTGGGAAATCACAATCAGTTATGGATCAGCATGCTAGGCCCAGGTAAACACACTGCTGTTATTCTACACTGTCTTATTAGTGCATGTAATGCTTACCACTGTCTCCAAGCCTTTGAAATAGAATAGGCATGGAAAAGAGAGAAGACTGATACCAGATATTATTTATTTCTTCAGCTCCTAAGAGTCATTAAGGTCTTATTTCACAAGGCAACAGCTGTTCTCCATACTTAAAGAGAAGACATTTTACTCTTCAGAGACATTTAGCAGTTGAGAAAAATAAATTAAAATGTTTTTATTTTATGCTAAAAACTTCTTGAGCAGAGGACTATGAGCAAATCAGTGCAACTCTGCAGATGTCCCTTCCCTAACCTTAGAGTTGCACCTGGTGACCTCCCAGAGGTCTCCTCCAACATCAAGTAATTCTGTGCAGCTGATCAAACACAACCAAGTTCAATAAAATCATTGTTTCACATATCTCAAATACAAACTTTTAAATGCAATCATCTCACCTTTTTCTGTCATTCCTTTCACAAGCTCAGTGGGAATTTTAATTGTGAATCCAACTACTAAAAGCTTGGAAAGTAACTCAGTGTCTTATATTTAGAAAAGAACATTCTGTGCAATAATTTGGGTTTGTTTCAGGGGGTGAGAATGGGGCATGTCTTTTGGGGGTTGGGGGAAAACCTAAAGTACTTTTGAAGTGTAAAGACAAAATGCAATTAAAAGAAAAATAATGCATATTTTAAAGTGTTGTCAAAATCCCAGAGAGGTAAAAAAAAATGAAAACGAGATAAACTACACCAGAAAAATATCCCACTGTGCACCTATTATTTACATATTTTAACATTGTACAACTGATACAGTATGTTATTGTCAAGTCCTCACTCAACTCAAGGGAAGTCCTTCACAGTTATGTAGGCTCAAACTTTCTTCAGCCCTGAAAGTGACTCTACACAATTAAAAGCAAGGAAGTGCGAGGAACTTACCTGTAATGTTATGTTGTTAATACCAGTGGTATCTATTCCAGAAATCTGAACATTTTGTCCAACCAGATTAGCAGCAAGTTGTAACTGTATTCCTTCAAGAGTGGCCAAGCTACCATCTGTCAAGGACACAGTTAAGTCACCTCCAGCTACCAAAGAAAACAGTTATATTGTAATGTTTTTATTTACCATTACTGACTACCTCTTTCAGCATGCTTATCTTTACAAATTAATCTAAAAGCTATGTAACACACATATTTATTTAAGACAAGAAAAATAATTTGAAGTAGACGATTACCCATTTTAAAGCTTCATAAATTCCACGTGATTTAAGGACTGCTATTTATGCACTAGCTAGCAGCTTACAAAACAAGAATCCCTCCAGAGCAGCACTAGAAATCTAGAGAAATTGGGTTTAGATTTCCTTGCAGACTGTGCTGCACCTAAACAAAGCAGCACACACAGAGGATATTTACATTCTAACTCTGAACATACACATGAAAGCTACTGCCACATTTTGCACAGCACAGACATGGTTCAGTATCAACGTGTCAAAGTTCATCCTTCGTACTTACATGGATGAAAATAAAGATATATTAGCAATTTAAATACAAAAGTCTTTAGAACTTTAAAAGGTTCTTATTTCAGAAGTTGAACAGACCATCTCTACAAAAGGTCTTGAGAGAATATTGGAAAAAAATCATCTTGTGCTTGACATACCTTCTATTCCAAACACCTTGAGTACGATGCTTCAAAAACACCTATCCTTCCCTCTTCAGAATTCTTTAGTATAATAAATCTGGTTTACAATGCACCCAAAAAAATACGTGCTCTGGGCAAAACCCACACTATAAATCTCAATTTAACAAGGCGTCTTTCTAGGACATCTGAATATGCTCAACACTCCTCCTTATTATGTGCAAAATCCAAGCAAAAATCAATTTCATCACAAACTTATCACCAACTGTGCCTGTCAAACAACGTCAGTATCTTCTGAACACCAACAATTTTTTCATTTTGGACAACAGTTTAGGTCAAATCAGATAAGCTGATTTACAGTTAAATATGAGACTGATACAATACTCTGAATTTGTGGGCATACCTGCAAAATCATAGACATGTACTGAAAAAAAATGCCAAAGCAGCACAAAAAATTGAAGTCTCAATTTCAGAAATGACAGACAGTCCAAGATCCACAATTGAAGCTGTATGTTTAATAATAACAAGGCAAATTTCCAGACACCTGAACACCATTCCGCTCTTAAAATCATCCCTGTCCCAAGTTTATCTGAGCATCACACAAACATTAAGTCAGTGAGCACTTACACAAAAAATACCTGAAAAAAAATTTAGAAATTAGCAAGGGTTATTCTCAAAAAGTGACTTTCTTGCAATATGAAGCATGTTGGGTATTCTGTGCCAGTTGGCCTCAGAGTCAAAGAATGGCCTGCAGCACATTTGATGTGCTAATGCAGCTGCAGTCACTGCCAATTGGTGAGACTTCATAACCTAGACTTAATTATCTAACATACATACCTACTAGTTTTCTGTAGTGCTAAAGAAATTTCATGTTTTGTTTTAGGGTTGGGTTTTTTTTGGTTGGTTTTCTTTTGGCGTGTTTTTTTTTCTTTTTATTTTGGACAAATGCACATGTACAGCAGAGGATGTGCACTTAAAACACACTCTTCATTATTCACATAATTCACATAATATATATTCACATAAATAACCAGTGCAGACAAACAGAGTAACTGTTTTGCTTCTCTTCTTTTTAAAAAAAAACAACAGAACTACCAAGAACAGTAACAGCACTCCAACTACTTGTTAGCTATATTTCCTTCCTCTCTGCAGTGCAACACCACAGCAGAACTCAAGAGACTTTTTTTAGGTGAACTGTATACATTTTACCCTTCATTCTTAAGTAAGTTAATTTCTATTCATGTCACCACTGTGCATCGAACCATGAATTCACTACAACTCTTACCAGTTGTTTTGGCAAAACTTTCTGAACTCCAATAGAAAGCAAATTTCAGAACTTGATCTCCACAACACCAACATCACCACACCATCCATTTTTACCTGACACTGAAGCAGGCAGGATAGCCTGGCCCACAAGTCCTTGTTGAAGTAAATTTTGATCAAACTGACTTGTCAAAACAGAGTTATTCATGATGAAAACATTAGGGTCTGTTGAGGATGAATTAAGAAGACTGACTGGTTGCAGTCCCTCAGTTGAAGTCCGGGCAACAGGCTTCCTGACTTTCTTTGCATCTGGTTTATAGTGACACTGTATGTGGGTTTTTCTGCGCCCCGAAGTACGAAACCGCAAATCACAGTGGGGGCATTTGAAGGGCTTTGCTCCTGTATGCAGACGCATGTGGACTTTTAGACTCCCTTTTGTAGAAAAAGAATTACTGCACACATGACAACAGAAGAGCTTCTGGCCTAGAAAAGTTTCAAAACCAGAAAGATAAGTGATTAAACCTCTAAAGAGATTGACAGGACTAAATCATGCATTCAACAAAACCCAAAACAGATTTTAAACTAATTTGAACAGAATAAATTTGAAATAATTGGACTTTTTCTTTATTATCTGGCTGCTTTTCAAATGAATTAAGATTCTCAATAAAGTGCGCATTAAATTTTTCCTTTCACTAAAACTGAATGTGCTTTTAAAGCTTTCATGCAGAATCTTATCTGGTCACCTTCATGCCTCTGTCCTCCTCCTCATGTCATCTTCCTGACTAACCCAGTTTCAACTACACAGCTCATAAACTGGAGAATTAAAAGTTTTACCTTGACCTCTTCAGCATCTGGCTCCTACTTACTCACCACTCTTTTCCTTTCTAATTCCAGCAGCTTTATTCTTCTGTTTCAATACTGCCTCAATTAACTAGTATTAATGGATTACAAGTAGTAAATTATTAAAATTAAGTGAGATTATATTCTAAAACAAAATATCAACCCCTCAAAGTAATCTCAAAGCACAGAAATCTGGTCAATACATATACAGCCCTCTTTGTGTCTCCTTTTAGAGTGCATACCATCTGAAAAACATCCTTGGCCTCAAATGGAATTTTTGAGAAAACTATAGAATTTATTTCTCTAACCATATGCACAGCTGTATAATTTACAAAAAGCAAAATGTAAATATCTGGCAGAAAACGTGTCACTGCAGCAGAAAACCCACTGTAACTCTTGAAATTCCCAGGCCTTCCAGCACAATATTGCTTCCTAGCTACACAGGGGCAAGAAACCAATGCAATGAACTAGTAGGTGTAGGTGTTGCCCACAGATCAAAACATCATTCCAGAAAGGAATCCAGATTCAAATGCAGAAACTGCACATTAGTTAACCTTCATGTTCATCCAGCACAAGCTGGCTCAATTATAAAAGAAAACGGAAAAAAACCCCTACAGGATAAAAAGAATTACAATAGGGAAAAGGTGATGTGGCTCTTGTAGCAAAATTTACACCTCACAAATCTGTGAGTGCTCTTTGAAGAAGACCAGATTTCCACTGACAAGAGTGTATCTGGATTTTTGGAATTTTACACTGGTTTTATATGAAAAGACCTTAATAAAATGCTGTCACAGGATAAAAGGACAGAGTCATTTCATGAACTAAAGCAAAACAGTTCCAAGACTGAACACAAAAGGTTTGTATGACAATTTTCACATTGGAAGTCAACAGAAGAGTTCTTAAGCACCTGGGTGAGGACTCACATAGTCAAAACTGAACCATATGTAATGTGAAAGAGAGAATGAATAGCAGGTTGAGAGGATCTGTTAAGGATGTTAAAATAATAATTTACAAAGTTCCATTGTATATTATCAAAAAGCCTGTACAACCATAAAGAGTTTAAAAAAATTAGAAGGGGAAACAATTTCTAATTACTTCTCAAACAAAAAACTAGTGAGCCTAGGAACAAAATCATCAAGATGAAAACTGAAAAGCAAATTTGAATCCAGGAACTTACTATTACTGGATGTAATGAAGGCCATTCTTTTTTACCCAGTTTTTTCGGGATTCAGAAAACGACTGGATAGAACTAATGTAAAATATTCATTAATGGTAGTGAGCAAAGAGATGCAATCTCTTACTCAGAGTCCCACAGCTTGCAAACTGCTTGACCTTGGAGGTACATGAACAAATCCCTGCTTTGTTCCTTTCATTATCCTTACTACCTGCTACTGTCTGAGACAAGATACTCATCTATGCAGCAATTTCATGTACCATGAGTAGTATTTCTTACAAAACAAGAGTAGAAAGTAAAAATACAGTAAAACGAAGAGGGAGATTCTATAAGCAGAAAAATTATGCATTACATCATTAAAAGCTTTCTATCTTGTTTTTTGTATTTTTGAAAAGAGGTAATAATGAAGCCTAATGAAACTGTAGCCAGTTTTAGAAATTAATTGGTTAAGGACTGGGTTTATTACAGAAGTTCAATAGTAAGAAGAAAACATGTATGAAAGACTTAAAAGGTTTTTTATAATTAATACAAAATTTGGGTTGAAAAATACTAGTATTAAAATCAGAGCTCTCTCAGGAATACAAAATAACTACTGTAAAAATCTAAATATTACAGATACTATGTTTACATTCAACTTGCAAGAGTCAAACAGCTGAATGCTCAAAATTTTTGTTTGCTTATTTTTAAGTTTATTTAGCAGCACAAACATTAATGTTTATAGCTATTTTTATTCTCTAACTTAATTTTATAAGATTCCCCCAACTCCACCTTCTTACTCAGGAAAATCATTTATCACTGAAACACTACAGAAGATTTGACATGAACACATTCTGGATACTTACATACATAGTTTTTGCAAGAGCTAAGGCTATGCTTTAGAAGCCCAGTAATACAAAAGGCTGTAATAACATGGTTTATTCAAAATGTTCTAATGTGATTCACTTGATGATGTCACAAGTACCAAATTTCACCTTGCACTGCCACCCATAGTTCCAAATACTAGATCACAGTCAAACATAGCATTCCTTGCAAAATCTGTACTTAAAACAGCTGGTCAAGAAAGCAACCAGTTTCTAAACAAAGACATGCAAAACCTTACTGACCTGTGTGTGTTTTCACATGACAATCCAGAGTGGATTTTACAGTGAAACTCTTTCCACATTCATCACACTTATACGGCTTCTCTCCAGTATGGATACGAACATGCCTAATAATTCCAGGATACATGTATATGTGAATTTCTACTTTTATGTCAGTTTGTACAAATATTTATTTTCTATCTTACTGATTTTAGGATTAATTACTTATACTACCATTACACAAAGTAGAACAAGAAGATTTAAGTATTTGCATTTTTTCAAGATTTTTATATGTTTTTATGTGCAAGTCTTAGAGCAAAAAAACTAATTGATTCTAAAACTTCATAATAATAATTTTAATACTGCAGGAAAATAAATATGAAAAGGCTGGATCAGTCATACTCAGAATATGTAATTTTTTGACACATTTTTAAACTACTGTGAAAAAAAAATATGCAAATATTGGTCAAACTTTAACTTGGGCATAAAGAGTGGTGTGAAACTTATTGCTAAAGCTTCTGGTGAACCATTTAGCAAATTAAAAGCATAAGAAACTTTTGCATTCCTCACCTCACTAAATCGCTAGGTTTTTTAAAGCTTTTGGGACAATAACTGCAACAGTTGGCATATTTAGGCTCTGCTTCCAGTTCTGCTTGCTTATCTTTGATCTCACTAATTCTGTCTTTCTCTGCAGCTGACTGAACAAGAACTTTTTCTGAAACAGTGGCACTTTCTTGAGGCCTAATCTTTGCCAGTTCTGCTGTTTCTTCTTCTGTAAAAGTTATGACACCAGGACGAGATTTTCTGGAAGTTCGTTCAGAGCTTTCATCATCATCTTCAACACATGCAACTATTAAGTAAAAAACAAAACAAAAATCAAACCAAAACAAAACCCACATTTGTTTAGTTTAATCTGTCAGTTGTAATTACAAAAAATAGAAGGGTTTATTATTAAACACATGGCCACTACATTATGTGCTTGGACTTCGATCTCTTTCAGAGGTCTAACTACTCACGTCTGTACTTCATTTAAAAAAAGCTGGATTTATGATTCTTATTTTTACAATAACTAACACAGGTTAAGTAATATAGGACAAAAAAAAATCTTCTGCTTTAGTGGCATACTAAAGTAGCTATGTCACATACAATGCCTTTAATGCGCTGGACAGATCCAGGAAAACTAATTTCCTTAAACAATTTAGATAACAGAGCAATTTCAGCAGCTCTGAACATCAGACATTATCCATGCTGGAAGGCTATTTTGTACCATTACTGTTATAGCACTCATGTAATCCACCAAAACATCTGTATTTCTTATGCAGTAAGCACTGTAAAAGTAAAAATGAAATAATTTACCTCCCCCTCCTGTATCTGTAGCTGCTGCTACAGCTGAGGACACTGACTGATGTTTTTTCATATGTTTTTTGCAGTGAACAGTTGTTCGAAAGCTTTCATCACAGAATGGGCACTTGTAAGGCTTCATGCTCATGTGAGTTGCCATGTGCCTGGTAAGGCTGCCATTAGTTGTGAAGGAGGTATTGCAAATGCTACAGCTGAATGCTTTAACTCCTTAAAGTAACAGAAACAAATAAGTAGCATGCTATTTGTTTAAGTTTACTCACACAGGACATTTACAAAACCCAAACACGGGTTAAACTAATATAGAGCTGGTATACTCTCTTACCTGTATGAGTCTTCTCATGTGACTTAAGAACTCCTGAGGAAACAAAACCACGGCCACAGAGTTGGCATTTATAAGGTTTCTCACCAGTATGTGACCGTACATGTTGTTTCAAATGGCTGGATTTCTTAAAACCTTTGTTGCAATATTCACATCTATTAGAAGAAATTTGTTTTCATTAGTTTCATGTAATTATTAGCCATAAAAGACTCAGGAAATTCTGCTACAAAACCTAGAATTGTAACACACCTATATGAACGCCTACTTTGATCTTCATTATCCTCAAGAAAATGAGGCCGTTGGGTGTGCAATTCAAGTTCTTCCTGTGGTGACTGATCTTGTATCAAGCGAGTGGTCTAAAAATCAAAGCCTCAAGTAAATTTCAGTAACACAATACTTAAATGCAGTCACACAAACAGGCAAGAAAAAATTACAGCATTTACAGTCAACGCAAGTAATTAAATTTATGCTTTAATACATTTTGACAGGAAATTCAGAGTGCAATATGATACCTCACTCTTTCACAGTGAGAAGGAAAGCATCAAAAAGTACAGCTACTGAATTGGAATAAACAGACAACATGATGCACTTACACTTCTCTGAATCTCCACAAAAGTGTATCTAAGTTGTCTAGATTTTCTTGAGTTTGAGGAGTTATATTTAAAACTAGAGCAGCCAAACACTGAGTAAGTAGCAAAACACAGTGCTTCTGACAGACTTCACTACCTTCTGAACATTCCTTTAAGTAAAAGCCACCACAGAATAATCCTTGAGAACAAGAGTATGTTTCAAAATCTGAAGCCAAGGAAATTCCAAAGCCTGTAGGCTGAAATGACTCAAACTCTTCCAGATCCTAAAATGCACATCAGTTCTCTGACAAAATTTGCACTTTGTAAGCAAGCTTGAAGGGACAGTAACTCATAGAGATCATCATGGTAAATACATTACAACAGATGGTTTTCACGCTAGGTACTTCTACCATCATAAAAAGTTACATTTAAACTGAATTTTTAGCAATTGAGCTCTTTTACAAATTTAACTGAGAACCATGCAAGAACATCATACACTGCAATATGTAAGCTCCATGAATGATCATTACAGATTTGTAATGTTTTTTTAAATTTTATATAGGTCTATATCTATAGAAATTAAAGAATTTGTGGAGAATATAGTGCAATAATGTAAAATTATTTCATAATATTATGCCCTCAGTTTTAAACTCACAATCCAATATTATAATATTTTGTAAGTCTAGAGCATCAAAACATAACTCCTTTTTAGAAACTGTAGTCAAGTCACTTACCCTCTCCTCACCTTTCTATTTTCCAGTTGTTAAACATAAGCAATGTAGAAAAGAAATCCTGAAACTTTTCTGGCTTCTCATTTTACCTAATCACCAATGAAATGGTGCAAGAAACTCACAACCAAACACAGAACAATGAATCCTGCCTTTGAGTAGTACTTACTACGTTAATAGTGTCTGTATTTGGAACCTGAAGAAGGGCTGGTGGATGATAACTCGTTGAAAGAGCCTGAGATTCAAGTGTGCTTGAATCCTGAAGCTGCTGTACAGCTGGAAATTGAGCCTGTTGACTGTAGCTGTCACTCACTGTAAAACCTGTCAGAAATTAAAAATCATAAACCTGTAAAATACACTGAATTGGGCTCTGAATAACACCACACTTTTCTGAAGACTACCTTCAAAAGAGAGTAAGTAGCATTACCACACAGTAATAGTTGTACTCTTCACTGTTGAGCGTCAAAACACACATATGTTTCTGGCATCTACATAATAGGCATAACAGGGTTACTTACCATTAGCTGGAATTCTATTGGAAAATCTCCTCCACAGAAAAACACTGTTTGAAGTTTCTTCAGGGTGCCACAATTACCTTAGAGCCATTGAAATTTTGAATTTCTTGTACGTAAGCATGCATGTGTCAAACAGGTTGACCCATCTCCCTTTATCCACGTTGGTACCACGCTCCCTTAACTAACACTGGAAGCCGATCACAAGGATGCAAAGCTCAGTGGGGAGGATGGCGGGTGAGTGGAGGAGATGACCCAATAGGAGAACTCCAGTTTCTGACAAAGTAACCCCATTTTCTCCTACTTTGGATCTCCTCCACATATTCCCACTCTTTAGATAATAGTAAAGTAGAGCCTCTCAAAGGCAAACTGCAAAGTAAAAAATAAACATATTTTTATTCATGTTTCCGGTATAAAACCTTGAAATTTTGATTTGGTTTTGTTCTCCTGAAATAGCAGATCTTAATAATCTCCTTTTCTAAACGAATGATTGAAATGACAGCACCAATGATTCAGAGCCAGGGAAATACAGCTCAGATGGCAGTGGTTTTTAATGCTATAAGAGATGTCCTTTTATCAACCCTTCTAAGTTTTAATACTTCTAGTATTAAAAAACAGCCCACAATGCCATGTGGAAAAAATGAAACCACAGGTATCAGCAATTAAGATATGGGCAACAATTTTAGTACCTCTGTGCAGTTTGCCTTTAGTGGACAAAAAGGGTGAAGATCATGAAAACAGGGAAGAAACAAACCCACATCAGATGATCACAGCATCAAAGGCCAAAAAGCAATGCTTAAAGTATGTTTTTAATAACAGTAAAACAGAAACCTGGATGTGTTAAATTTAAGCAGAAATTTTCCCAAAAGTCACTTTCCACAGCAGAAGAATACTGTAATCAGTAGAGGAAAAAAACCCTACTTGTACGCTACTGCTTCCACCATAGAATCAAAACTCACAAATGTAAACAAATCTTGAAAGCATTATTAATCAAGTCACAACTTGTCACCAAACCTAATGCTGAAACTTGTATATTATTTTCTCTCCTAGAACTACCACAAGAATACAAGAAAAAAAGATCCTAAATGCTGAACCTTGCACCTCAATTACTTTTGTGAAATGACAAAAAAAGTAGACTGAAGAAAGCAATGAAAAGTTCTGCAGTGATAAGAGGACTGCTAATTTCTACTTTTCAAACAATTTTAGATGTGTCTTTATAGAAAAACAGCATGCCCACTACACCAGATGAGAATACAAAAAAACAAGACTCAAGAAACTGAAGCAAAGTGATGTCACTTTCATGCCCTACATAAAAAAAACGGGATGTAACTAGTAAATATACTATCTAAAAAAACCTGAAACTTCTTTTTTAGCCAGTCGGTAAATTTTATTAGCTAAGAAGGAAAAAAGAAGTCACTGTACCACAGTCTGATTCATTTCACAGTGTTTAAATAAATTATTGACATCCTGAAAAATTTTCCACGATCATGCAACAAAATGCTCAGAAAGAGAATTTCTGAATGTAGAGGTATTTAAGGACAAACTGAGGAAAGAAATGCTACTTCTGAAAGTAGTTTTGGAATAAATACAAACCAAAGCTGTAAACAAGATTATACATGATGCATCCCCATTTTGCTCAATACCTAGCATAAGGATCAATTTCCCCTCAAAATTTAAAAAAGATCCGACAGATTTGAGCATGCTAAAGGCATTTGCCACCATCATATTATTTCTCCAGAACAGCACTAAAAAATCCCCATACCACTAAAAACCAGAACCCAGACATTTAGTCTGCGAAATTTCACCTTTATTGTCTGCTCTTGTTTTCATCACTTGTATGTTGTTTCTCAGAAGCTTTTGATCAATCTTCAAAGAACACAGAACATGTTAAGCTCTGTATAACAAGGGGAGTCTCTTACTGCAAAGTCCTCTAAACTTGGAATTGAATTTTGTGTTTTTCAGTACAAGTAATCATTTGTGCTGCTTGGGGTTTTTTGGCTTTAGGATATCATCCAAGCCATTATCTTCTATATTAACAAAACATACTGAAAAATAGAATACTCTGGAAATCATTTCACTAGTAGAAAGATGTGTCTTACATGTGAAAATGAGAAAACAACAGTATGATAGTTTTTAGCAAATACAATATTTAATTTAGAAAAAATGTCAAGTCTTTACTGACAGATCATTCCAATTCTAACATTATAAACATTGGCATGCACATGTGCATCTCAGCAGCGATCAGTGACTAGCAATTACATGTTCTGCAGGTTTGCTTCTTAGACAACTTTGGCAACCAGCTGATTAGTACTGTCTCCAAATATGCATGAACAGTTACTGAAAGATCAGAATTCTAAGTCCTGGGATTGCAGACCAGCTTCTTAGGAAAGCAGAACAGCATTCTGGTGGCAAGGGTATATTTGTATGGGCTATAGAACTAACAGCATTCAGACTACTGGATTTTCAAGATCAATGATTGCCTATCATCACTATTTGAATTATCATTCAACCATGCTTACAGGGAGACTTTAAAGGAAGTAAAGGTGATGTAATTTATATGAAAATACATTTGGTGACAGATGATATTCAATAACCCAAAGACAATTTCACGTAAAAGACATATTTGTTTGTTCTGACATCTCTAAAAAGTCTTCAAATGAAGACGCCTGAACGCAAACTACAAAGAACATTAAGTCCTTTTCCTTAGCCTTCAACTCTAGCTCAAATGAATCACAGATTATGATACTGTAGCACCCTCATAGGATCCGCACTTCTTTACAAGTCTGAACATATGAGGAAGAAAATCTATCTGAACAAACAAGAAATTCAATAGAAGTATTACAAACAAACCTGAAAGCATAAACAAAGTTCTGGCAGGTCTGTACAGACCTAGAGATTAGGTCATCTGCCTCATCTGTCTAAAATGCAAAGTTGGGGTTTTTCCCTTAAAAAAGGAAAAAGGAACATCAAAAAACCTATCAAAGATTTTTTTAAAGCTCCTATGTCATTTTATTAATAAACACTGAAGCAAAATATTTTAACAAGAATACAGCCTATAAATATCAAGAATAAAAAAGACATAGTGTTTTAAGCTTGAACGTTCTGCCTAGCTGATAGGAAAAAGAAATTAGGAGCATGAAGCACAGATGCAGACATAGGGAGAGGGTCGACCAATTTAACGCATGCATCCGCGCAAATGCTTACCTACCTGAAATTCAAAAATTTTGAAGGGCTCCAGGATCTTCAAGGAAACTTCAAAGAGTTGGGAATCTGTGGATGAGATTCCAAGTAGAATAGGAGACATCTTATACAAATGAGACTTTTAAAAGCCCACACCACAAATGTTCTGTTTCTCTGAGCCAATTTTACAATGATGATCAGTCTAGATTTCTGATTATGAAAATTGTTTTGTGAGTTCTAGAAGAGTCCTTCCCCTCCCCAAGAAATCATTCAATATTTATATAATACAGAAGATACACATACATAGAAACTGAACTTTAAATAAGATAATAAAAAAAGAGTTACTTATTGGGTTTTCAAATTCCAAGGAGCCATTAAAAAAAAAACAAACAAAAACCACCACCACTCTTCAGAGTAATGTAGAACAAAAGACTGCATTTTTCTGTAGTGTCTTCTCACTCATTTGAAAAACTGTAAAAATCAACCAGTGAAAACAATCATAGTATTTTAAGAGGCTCTGGATCAGTCTTGTTTAAGAGAGGTAGAGATTTTAATTTTCTTTTCTTTACACACAAAGCGGCACAACCTAGAGCATTAAAATTGGCAAATTATACTATTTATTCACAGTGTGATGCAACTTACCACAGTTAAATTCAATTTTTACAAACGATACTATACAATTAAAAGGGAATAAAACTGAGAACAGAGAAGTTTGTGCAGACAGAATACCAATTACTGGTTACCAGCCACATGAGGTTATTTCCTGGAGTCAGAAACAAGGAGATCAAGGGATCAGCCAGTGATGTATGCTTCCACACCAAAACAAACAAAAACCCTTTGAACATTCCCCACCTCAGCAACAGACCCCCTACAACAAAGCCCCCAAAAAACCACTAAAAAAACCCACAAAACAAAATTATTAGCTTCATATTACAGCACAATTCAAGAAATCCAGCTGTGAAAAGCAAAGAAAGACTTTTTTTGCTTCAGTCATTATTTCTACACTATTTGCAGGCTACGCATGCCTACACATATTTCCCTGTATTTTAAAGGAAAAAAAATAGTTTCCAAGTGCTTACACTCTCTTAATTTGCTGGTTTCATTGCTCTATAAAATATAAAAGGAAACTGCTGTGGATAGGTGAAAGTATGATTTTTATATGACTACATTTTGCACTGTGTCTTTCCAAAATGAATCCCAGTAGCTACTCACTCAAATGTGAAGACTGTATTTCTGATCATCTCAGTATGTTATGAGCATGTATATTGAGGGTGAAACTTGTGCAAACTGCCTACTGGCACAGCAATTTCAAACACAATCAAGGAAAGAATATGAAATGCCTGACTATAAAACCCACACTGTAATGACTAGACATTGGCTCATAATAGAAAAAAAAAGAATTTAAGTATTCATAATATTTTACCAAGTATAGCTTCAAAATGCTAATTTTTTTGCAAGTTCTCTGCATTGCAGTTACTTTGACTGCAGATGGCCACTTTAGAAATGTTTTATCATAGCTATGCTGTAAAGCCAGATTTATAAAATGTATTTTTTACCTCCTCTATTTATTACTAACCTTGTGATAAGCTCTGCTGATCAAATGGCTGCTGTGTTATAGTCTGTTGTTCAAACTGAGTGATGTTTTCCTGTAAAGCATGCTGGGATGTCACGAATCTATCTGAAATGGGGAAATAAAGGAGGGGGGAAAGGGGAAAAGGAAAGGGGAAAATATCAAGAAAAGAAAATGCAATTAACTGCATATTTCAGTTGTTTTGAAAACCCCGTATTTTACAGTCATCTGAATTTTTGCATTAAACATAAACGGAACCATTATTAGCTGAACAGGTATTTAAATCTTTGCTTATAGTACATTCCATTTATATTCCCCTGTTGTACTTGATAACTCATTGCACCATGAAAAACAGCAAATAAGCAAAACCAAAATGCTTTGTTCCACTATTACAAAAAAAGTTAGTACATGGAACATCCACCTCAAAACACAGGTATAATAATAATTACTATTACTACAGGTATCTAAGTAGACTCTACAGCAGTGCTTTTTAATGAGAACTGACATGGTAACATTTTGTGGACATAGTATTTTTCTGTATACTTGTTTAGTAGTTTTGCTTGCTACAACTAAAGGGTGTAAGTCCTAATCTTTTTATAGTTTAACAGTAAACCGAAGCACCAATGAATGAAATTGTAGATAGTAAGTAGCCTTTACTCCATGTATTTTTCTAGCTCCTATCAATAAATAATTATATGAGAACTTGTACACTTACCTCATTATACACGTTATCGTATTTCAAATACTCACCCTCATCTTGCTCTAAAGGCTGATCAGCCAATTCTTGTTCCAGTGCTGTTTCTTCTGTGCCTACTACTGGCTGTTGGTCTAACTCCAAAATAGCCTGCTGATCTGTTGCAACAGTTTCTGACTGCTGTAGCTCATCACTTTGAATCTCCACTTGCATTTGTGTAGAAACATGAATGCTCTGCTGATCTACTGTAGAATCATCTATTGAAGAAGACTGTTGATTCTGCTGAAGTTGCTGTGCAAGTTCATATCTACAAAGAATGGTAAGAAAGACTTTATGGGTTCAGTTAGATATATATTTTAAGAATTTATGTGAACAATTTTTTATTTTTACTACACATCATAATTTACAATACCTGCAGAGGTACCTAAGTGTTTGCTACCCAAAAATAAAAAACCGTTATTCAAATATATACATTTGCTACAGAGCAAAGCTGCACTTCCAAATATCTTTAAGGAATGGCAGCTGAACTCCATTGAAAGATTCATATAAAAATTGCAAACATACCTATGAGTCTTCATGTGTTTTTTACAGTTTAGTGATGTTTTGAATGTCTTTTGACAGTAGGGACACATATACGGTCGAAGGTCATTGTGGATCCCCATGTGTCGCCTGAGGCTACCACCAGTAGTGAAGGCTCCGTTGCACACAACACACTTGAAAGCTTTCAATCCAGTGTGTGTTCTAATATGTGCTTTCAGAACTCCAGCTGACACAAAACCTCTTCCACACTGAGAGCACTTAAATGGCTTTTCACCAGTATGTGACCTTTTTAAGAGAAAGAAGAAGTTAAAATTGATTTAACAGTGTGATTTACAATGTTATTAAAAGACTCGATTTTAAAATGAGCAAAATAAACTAAACTAAGCAGACTAAATCTGGATGGAAGAGGCCTCGGTTAAGAAAATCCAGAAATTAAACTTTATTAAGTTACAAACAGCCTGGCAGGGCTAAAAACAATAATATCTGAATAGTTTTAATTATGTTCTACAGTCCAATATCCTTTCCTGACAGTACTTTGTCTCCATTAAAATACTTGTGTTTAATTTTTCTGTTCCAGATGGTATAGTAGCTCTTCAGACTAGTATATTATCACTCTATGTGTTTTCCTCAATTCAGCTAAAAAACTGTCCACAAAAGTTCATGGAAAAAGATATGGTTCTCCTTATATATACTACCACTACACTTAACAACAAAACTCTTGGGAAAACAACTGTGTCCATTCTGAATACCTCCTGATCAAGGCACAATACAACCTGTCTTTCTTATAATGCTATGTGGAAAAAAAAAATCAAGTGGGGAAAACCTCTCACTTATATCATCAAATTATATAGCACTTGCTATTTCCTTCCTTCCAGAGGTGCTAGAATAGTTTCCCTTTAAGATCACACTGAGATACAAAAGAGATGGAAGGACAGGTTAGGAAATGGAGTGGGATGCAACAAGAATTTTAAGGGTTACTATTGTACCATCCCAGGAGAGAGCTAGAAGGAAGGCAATGCGAATGCCAGGAAATGGAAGACAAGCAAGATTTAACAAAATCAGGAAAAGTTAGGGACAACTTATGATTACAGTAGCCTTAAAAGCCTATGACTACCACACCAGATGCCGTAAAAAAGTATATGACAGATACTAAGATTATTGCTACCAATGCACACTATAAAAATCAGCAGTAAAGTATCTTGACCTTCCTTGATGTGCCTGGGGGATAACGTGACACACTGTTCAGTCACTGCTCCACTGAAAATACTCTGTACTACAAATTTCCCTCTTTTTCTGAGAGGGAAACAAGCTTTGCAAGCAATGATCAACACTACTCCATGAGGACATACTGACCACACAAGTATCGAGCATAGCAATTTAGTTATAGTAATGCCAATTTACAAAGTACTAAACATGGAGTAAGAAAAAGGTTTCTAATTGCTCCATCCTAAACAAAGGAATGCTTCACTCAGTACTCTGTTGAATGATCAATCAAAGAAGCCATAGCAACAGGCGATTGCATTTTCAGTATAATTCAAAATTATTTTTCTTTAATCAATCCATCTTCAATGTGTCTACAAAAGACAGTGAGAAATCTAGGTAGGATATTACAAAACAAAAGATGTGATGTTGTAAGGCTTCCCTTCCTCCTGTTAGGACAGCGCATAAAACCCAAGAACTGTTTCAAGGCAGTCTGAGAACTTACAAATACGGAATGTGATTTGTAAGGACAGTATGAGGAACTCACATGATCTGAGCTAGAGAAAGTGAGACAGTGTTATACAGCTTACATTGCAGAAACAAGCAGATTGCTACCTGTGTGTATGGAATCTTTCCTGAGATTCCAGAAATCATCTTTGATGGGGTTTTTTCGTATTTCTTCTTCTAATTATTCACAGTTTGTAAGTCAGCACTGTTTCATAACTTGACTAAGTATCTCACTACCTGTAAAACTGCAACCTAATCTAACTTTGAAGCTCCTCTTCTTTTCAAAACAAGATTGGTTTAGTTGCCTCCACTGGTTCTTCTACAACCTAAGTTTTTCTATGAGTCCATGACCGTGATTGTAACAAGCACTGACTACATGGAACTTGAACTGAGCTTCAAGAAACAAAATGATCCCCAATAATATTTACTTGATTACAATATAAGTTCAAATTCTTTTACGTTTTCTACACAAAAGGCAAATTTCCTTCCCAAAAATTGGAGTTACATACAAAGGAGGCAATCTGGAGTATGCAATTACAAAACTACCATATGAATTCACAAACAATGCTTGTTATTTTCTACACACAGTTTAGGAAAAAAGAGTCCAAGTGTCAGTAAACTAAACTGCACATTGAACACAACCACTTGTACTCCTAAAACTGCACACTGGCATAAGTTAGACCAAAGCCTCCTCCAACTCTACCAGAAAAAAAAAGAATAGATTATCACTGTTAAGGAGATGGTAAAAAAAAAAAAGTCTTTTCAGTTAATACTATATACATTTTATGCCTTTCCACAAATTTGTTTTTGTATACATTTCCTTTCTTCATTGTGTTTATTTTACCTGATGTGTTGTTTGAGATGACATGATTTTTTATAGGCTCGATGGCAGTAATAACATTTGTATGGTCTCTCTGCGTTATTCACAAAATTACTGTTAAAATAGTTTTGGAAGACCTGGCTATTCTTCGGGATTGGCTGGATAAGACCTGCACACATAAACACACACACAAAAAGGAAAATTTGGTTGGTAAAGTTATTCCAAAGTTGCAGTAGTCTGAAGAATTAGTATTTGAAAACAAACCATAACTAAACTTGCAGTACCCAAAAATACAAAGAAAATGTGCATATTTTCATTATTTATTTAAAATTATGTATACATCTATTTAGCATTATAGGTATTGTATTGTACATGCTATTTTAGTGGCAAGTTCTTTTTTATCCATAGGTCCACCTCATTACAGTTGCATCCTTGTCCAAAATAAGCATTAACTTCAGAAAAAGATGACAGTTACAAATTCACTGCTGATCCAATAATATCTTCTTCCAACCTCGACCTTAGTAAGTGATATTCAATCAATGCATACCAGGTATGCAACTTGACAAATATTTAATATGCCTTTTGTGAAAAGCATTGAAACAGGTAAAGAAAAAATCACAGACTTTTCTTCATAGGCTTTTAGAAAAATTAAGACTAACTATTACATTACTTAGTAACATTATTAGGTCTTGACACCTCTAAAAGAACTAAGTTTTTTTTGTTTGGGTGTTTTTTGGGTTTTTTTGGGAAGGGGTAGAAATGTGGAAATGTTGTCAGGGGGTTGAACAAACATGACACCTCCTAGACAAACAGTAGAACTTTTTTTCACATTGAACTTTCTAATATCAACAGAGTTCATGTGTTACCAGTAATCCATAGGAAAAAATTTCTATAGTATTTCTTGTTAATATTAATCTTTTTCCAAAAATCAGACTTTCACTGCACAGATCTTGTATTGAAGTGGAGCTTTTCTTTCAAATCATGACAAGGGACTATATTCTGGGTTTTGCTCAAGAAAGAAATACTGTTTGATCTGTCTGAAGCTACCAGCTAAGTTTTGCTTTTACCATGAAAATTTAAGTTTCTTCTATATGATAAAATAACCCCTACTCTTGCTTTCAGTTACTCCTGGAAACAGTGAAAGCAAAAGGATTTTTAAAGAGTGATCAAAATTTTATCCATGTAAGCTAAAGGTATTACCCATATAAGATTCTACCATAAAGATGACTGTGCAACAGACAGGTCAGGGGTTAGCAGAGCGTTGAATCAAACAATGAACAGTAAACTCCTCACCCACTACATTTTCCTCTACTGGACAAGAACATATTGTTTTGACTGGGCAGTACAACTTCTTCCAAAAAGCAGTTTTACATAATCCTGTGACAATATGTATACAACAGAATTAAAGTAACCGAATGAATTCTCCAAAGCAGGTTCCAGAATTATGTTGCCCTTTTTTTGAAATATGACCACTAATGACTACCACTAATTCGGATGAGGTCATAATCATAACAAATACTTTAAAATCATGTAACACCCTCATTAATATCTGTTAATTTGAATAAGCATGATCATCTTAAGAAGAATCTAGGTCATTAACTGGCAGTCATCTCTTCTATATCAACAGTCTAATAATACTTAAATTAAACTCCTAATATAAAATACACATAGTTTTTTACTGGTAAGGATTACACAATTTCACTGTAAAAAAACCTCTTCTTACTAATTCTAGTGCATGCAAATTACAAAATACAGCACTTCACTCAAGTTTGTTTCTGATGAAAACACTTATTTCAAAGTGCATCTTTACAAGTGAGCCCTGAATGCTTTTGCTTGATTAAAATGTGACCTTTATATTCCAAAGTAATCCAAACTTCAAGAGAATATGGGTTTTCTCTACCTAAATCAGTTATGAGTATGGGCTCTTGCAAAGGAATGTCTGGTACTGGACCACTTGACTTTCCTACTCGAACTTTAGCGGGTTTACGTTGATGCCTCAGCTTTCTTAGTTCTGTATGTTTAAAGTGTGAGGTGATATGAGTTTTCCGATGGCCCGATGTTCTAAATTTCTTGTCGCAGTGAGGACAAGCAAAAGGCCTAACACCTGCAAAAGATGAAAAAAAATTAGTTAAAAATTTTACTTCCATTGAACTAGAAATGCAGCTTTAGAATACTGATGCCCTTTCCTGTATTTTCTTTCTGGACTACCTAATTTCCAAGTCACCTAGCGCTTCTGCCACTCTAAATGAATCTGACTGCTTATATGAAGTAAGCTTGACTTTAACAGAAAAAAATACTGGTTTACAAGTTTTCCAAAATAAAGCAAAAGACTTTCTGCAGATGAATCCAAAATTGATATTTCATGCATAAAATACATCAAACTACAAAATACATTTGATCCCAAATGCACTGAAAGCAATGAAAGATGCTTTTGCAGAAAGTAATTACATAAACAGAAATGAAAGGAAAGAGCAGCACACTTTTCTTGCTGAAACTTTATTTACTTGTATGAACAAAGAAAGAAATTGGCAAACAACCAGGTAGCCTACCAAAAGCAGAACACTTATTTTTCTCTATGGAAAGGATAACTCATCCACAGAAAAAGAGGTGTTGAAGACATCATCTATTACATAGAGGAGGACTATATGAACAGAGGAGTTTTAGGATATGCAGTGTAAGATGCTGAAAACAGATAAGTTGGTGAAAACATGAAGCAACATTGTAATGAAGAACATAAAATGGGAAGTAACCAGTCCTGAGTGTTACACTGAAATTATCAGAGTGTGGGAAACAGGAGGGAAGACGCAGAGTAAATATTAAAGATGACTGGGGGTCAGTAAAATCAGAACTCAAATTTTAAGAGTATGACTCTTTGGAAAGCGCAATTAAACACACTCAGAATAGTAATATTAAAAAGGAACAACAGCTGACCCATTATCAGAAAACTGAATGTCCATGGTTTTTGTAAGAGCCCAAAGTTTCAAAGCCATTAAACACTAGAAAGTTAAGACAAAAAATTACACTCACCATGTATGACACTGAAACAATACATTCTCTAATAGATATTAACAATGACAAGACAGACATGTCTACAACTTATATATTTCAGAGTCTTTTCTCATTCAAGGTCTCACCCACATCATAGAATACACAAAGCAATTTCAAGGCCTTACCTGTATGCAGGCGAATGTGAACTTTTAAACTCCCTGAGGTGGAAAAGCTTTTCATACAAAATTGGCACTTGAAAGCTTTAATGCCAGTGTGTGTTTTTATATGTGCTGTTAGAGTGCTCTTCACGGCAAAGGCACGGAAGCACTGGGGACACTTGAATGGCTTCTCATGGGTGTGAATGCGAATGTGGCGCACTAAATCACTTGGTTTTTTGAATTCTTTAGAGCAATATGGACAAACATGCCACCGTATTCCATTTTCTTCACGTATAGAACCTAAAACAAGGAATACCAAAATGAATGCTTTTTAAACCTTCTAACAGTTCTTGAAAAATCCCACTACGTTGATGCTATAGCACAAAGCAATCAGACCACAAAAACACTTTGTGAAATAGATGCCATCACAACACACTTCACAGAAGATTAACTTCTCTATCAGATATATTCTACTTCATGAAAATGGTGATGTGCAGGAATGACAAAAACAAACCCCAAGAGAATCCTGTTGAAATTCAAACAATACAATTTCTATGACACTTAGAAATGTAGAATGCAGCTGTAATGCAATATAATATACCAGTTAACTTAGAAATAACATGTAACACAAAATGATCCAACAATGACTGTAAATCCCCAACCACAACCACATCAAATTATTTTAAGTACTAAACACTTATCTACCAGGAGGAGATACTTGGCTTGACCCTCTCTTTTGCAAATTCAGCCTTAAATTACATTTTGTAAATTTGTAAAGGAAGAAAAACGGCACAAGTCCTTCTGACATTTACAATTTAAGGCTACTTTTTTTACAGAAGTTGTTTTATGATCCAAGAACCCTAAGGTCTGTCCTAAGGCAATACATACTTTTTCTCAACAAAAAATGAAAGAAATCTCTTCTAAATCCCATAAGAGCTTTTATTCCTATATGTTGTTCAATATCAGATTGTTTGCTCATTTAAATCAATTCACATAGGATATTTTTCCTGTCAACACACTGAGGTCATGTTACTTTATCAAAAAACAAAAGCAGTTGTGTTTTACTGTGTAGCAGTAACCTTTGATTTTTATTTGTAGTCACAGCTAGAGAGTTGTTACAGTTAAATGCAAGTAACAAAATACTTATTATTACCAGAGGGAAAAGTTAATTTTTATCACAACTATACTGAAGGAGACAAGTTTCTACTTTGAATCAATTTCTCCATCCCTTGTACAAAAAAAACCAATGTCAATGTGCCTATGAAGATAGTACAGACAGAGATCAAAGGCTGCATTATACATTGTATACATCAGGCCAGACACTAAAGTATGAAGGCTTTACTTGGAACAAACCACTTCCAGAAGCCATAAAGATCCAGCAGCCTTGAAACTGAAGCTTCATTTAAGCACAGAGAGACAAAATCCAGGCTTGCAACACAGTACAAAGGCAGAATAACAACATGTATTTATGGTGACAATATCATGTCGGTACTGTGATTCCAGAGACAGGTAAGATGAAGTATTAACCATAATGCCAACCTTCATCCTCCCCTACAATGGGATCAGCGAAGCTCTCAATGAGGCAGCAGTACTGCCTCTGCAAGGCCTCACTTTCAAAGGGGAAAAACAGTCCTTGCTAGAACTTTCTACTCTAGGACACACAATGAAAACCCAATACTTGTCAGAGAAGGATGATGGGAAAGACAGGAAAATAGATTAATACACTTTTTTTGATCCTTTTCCTATAACTCCACTGATCTAATCCAAAAGATTTAGAAGTGCCATTCTGATATGTTTATGAAAATATATTTTATAATGAAAATTATAAATGTTAATTATCACATTTCACATTGTGTTTTAGGTAAGAAAAAAAACTGTTCATAACTAATCCATTACATACTTTGGGAAATATAAAAGCCATAAACACACCCACAATTACTACACTCTTCCTGGCACAAGAAGTAGAAAGCTGTGGCAACATTACCAGGCAAAAATGGCGATTTCTTCTTAATGAACTTTTTTTCTTTTTTTTCTAGTTTATCTGTACTCTCTTGCTCCTTATCTTGTTCAGCACTATTAGAATCTGCCTGATGATTTGAGAGGCTCGGGACATCTGGGTTCTGATCCTGGGCCCCAGCAGTCTTAGCCTGGCTGCAGTCAGTAGAATGCGCAGAGACTGGAATTGATGACAATCCACTGTTCTCTAATGCTTGCTAAAAAAAGAACAAAAAAAAAAAATCAAGATAAAGAAAGAAACATTCCAGAGTGATCCTCAACTTTTCTCAAACAAGTACTTTGAAGGTACAATGCAAATATAATAAAAGGAATTAAACAGCTCATTCTCACAGAATTTCAGGTATATCTCAAACCTGCAAATGCATTATTACACAGCATTGATTTCTGATTTTCTGTGAAATTTTAGGTTGGATTTTCTGCTCTTACACATTTGCTAACAGCTGCCTTTCAGGAAACAGCAACTTTTTTTTTTTTTAATAGCTATTGGGATAATAGTTATGTATCATGTTGCTACTTTTTGCAATTCCTCATCACATTCCAGACATTAGAGAACTCAGAATAGGTAATAGAGTAAACCTGAACATAGCTGCATATAACATTTGGGTCTTCCAAAACCAAATTTAAATGGTACTTAAAAGTCTAGAGATGAAAAAGTTCCTTAATGGTTAGTAGGCTACCACTAACACTAAAGAATATTATTCTTTGCCCTGTTCCATCCTGTTTGTGCCTTTATGGGGTGCAGGCTGCAGAACAAGCACAGACAGCAATTCACCACCCTGCATCTCTTCTGTTACACAGCATCTCCCACTGCCATTATCAAGGACAAAATATAGTAAGCTGGGAAAAACACTGTCAAACCTTGGAAAAAAATTTCATGCACAAATAGGAAATATTCAGATAGCCCTTATTAATTAGAACAGGGTAAAGGCCATGTATACATTCTCATGTTTTAGGCAGATAAAAATATTTTTCCCCTCTTGAATGATACCAGGTTTTAAGCAAAGCAGCTTATAGGCAAGAGGAAAAAAAAAGCTAAAGGTATCAATAAAAATATCCATGTACAAGAATGTACACTTAAAGCCATATAATCAATATTTATAGCCTTTCTCTTGTATTATTATACAAAAGATATATTGGTGCATTCCACATCCATTCAATAAATTTTAACAATTCTTTTTTGACTGATAAATTGTTCGGAAATCCATAAGGAATGCTGTAACTGAAAATATTGAGAATAAATTTCATTAAAATATAAGAAAGAACGAGAAAAGAACCACTGAAATGTAAAGCTGTTCTCACACAGAGCTCTTACCTGCAAAATATCTCTGCTGATCCCCACTGCAATGTTGAGCTGTTGACCAGGTTGTTGAGGCTGGTTATTTTCTACAGGACCTGGTTCTGATAACTCAAGGAGCTGCTGAATGACATCAGTGACAGTCTGCTGACCCTGGTGAGCAGCAGCAGGAGACACCTGGTTTTCTGGCTGTTGAAGAAGTGGAGACCGAAAATGCGTAGCCTGAAATACACAGCAGTACATTTGTCAAGGAAGATCAAAAGTACAGATTATGAACTCACCATCCAGCTCCCTTACCTGAAATGTCTTGTAATTGTCCATTATGAGGATGGCTACTCTTGTAAGACATAGTGATTATACAGAGCCTCATTCAAAGTTTGCTCACTCCACTAAAGAATTGCTTTTTCATATCCCTTTTTTCGACTTCTTCCCCAAGCTCAAAATTGTAAGCTCACAGCCTGAATTACATTTATTGTTAACTACTGAACCTTCAACCAGTTTAGAAAACGCAGGGATCAGCTACAGAATTCCACATGTAAAAACCACATGAAAAGTAATTCCCATGGTTATCTTTTTAAATCGTACATTTATCTCAAGCAGATCCTTTGGAAAAAAACAACCTTCTCTTTGTTGAGATATTTTTAAAGCAAATTAATTGTGTTGCTATATTAAAATCTTTCAGAACAAATGACTAACTTTTCCCCTTCAATTTGGAACCTTTGAAACCACTTAGCTTTAGAGGAATCTCTTCATATTCTAAACATTTAAATACACATCAAGCTCTGTCAAAATACTAAAAAACCTTGCAGTGTAAAAATCTAATTTCTCAATTTTTAATTTGAAATTGTATCTTAGACTACCTTAGTAACAAATCTGAAGGCAAAAAGTGATAAACAGCCTTCATATGTGTTTTTAAAATCAGCAAAAGACTCCTGTTTGCCTACATTTACAAACTTCTCTTCTTACAGCAGATTACATAAGTATA
The DNA here is from genome assembly GCF_008360975.1 of Lichenostomus cassidix. Taxonomy (NCBI): domain Eukaryota; kingdom Metazoa; phylum Chordata; class Aves; order Passeriformes; family Meliphagidae; genus Lichenostomus; species Lichenostomus cassidix. The sequence goes on from NC_139482.1 coordinate 92,747,290, forward strand.
CTACTCCTGAAATAACTGCTTCCTATTTGTTTTACTGCAGAAAAAAGAAATATATATTTACACAATGGTTGTTAGCCCCATAGTTGGGTATCCTAGAACACACTGGTTATTTGCTTCTAATATTCACTTCTGATCTCTAAAAATAACCATTTCCAGATGTATGTGCAACCACACACAGATATAAAAGACTATCTTCTTTAAGATCATTTTTAGCAAAGAATAATCTTGAGCTTCACATGTGTACTATTTCTCTCTAATGTGAAAACTCCCCTGAGATTTTCTTTATACTGACACTTTACACTAGACAGTTAAGACAACAGTCACTGTGGTAAAGAAAGGATGGTTACAAACAATTGTATTAAGAAACATTTGCTTAACTCGGATTAAGTCCTGAGAATCAGATGAAGTATTTTTAATGCACTCTCATGAGATGATATAAAACAAATCCTTATCTTGTTTCTCTTGCATGCATGTGAGAATACTTGTTACTTTGCTGATTTAACCATTAGTTCTTCTTTTTTTCATCTCACCAGTGGGACACAAAAAGACTCCATCTCCTCAGATTCCAATTTAGCAGAAAAGCTATAAACATTTTAATATGGCTAACACATAATATACCATTCTCACTTCAATAAAAAAGAAGTGAAGCAAAGCAGTTTACTAAAGAGTATAACAGCTCTTTGTAGAGGCAATTTCTTTTCTGGAAAAAGGATGTAGGGAAGCTCTTATGTAGAGCAGGATGCCTACACTAAGAAAGTATAAAATTCTTCCAGGCTTTAGCAAGAGAAAAATTAACTGTCAATGAAGGAACTTCCCAACATCATCTTTGATATGAAAATTACAGCATTACATTCATTTAGTCATTGTGTTCTGTGCATTATACAGTAGTTTATATACAGTCTCATGGAGGTTATCTTTTCTGAATAATAATTTACACGTATGCACATATATGAAGTTTGTTACCATTACTCTTAAGATACGTTGTTCATTATAAAAAAATTCATAGGTCTCTTTCTAGGTCTCATTTGAAAACCCAATTATAAAGATAACATGGAGAATGAAGTGTTTCATTACTACCTCATAATTCCACAATTGTTCAGGTGGAATAGTGGACCTTGTAATGACCTTTGGTTTGTCTGACTGGCTGTGTAACACAGACTGTGTGACTGCTCAGAGTGAAATACTTCTTCAAGTCACAATAACTGTAAAAAATTAGGGCAGTTCTTTAAATCAAGTAGTTTATTGTGGTTGACTTTTTCTGTTGCCATCCGACTTCAACACTTAGCTCCAAGGGTAAATTATCTGCACTAAAATTCCATACTTTATTTCAAAGTGTCAATTTGTCTAGCTTTGACCCTCAAACTTTTTTCCTCTTCTCTATTAAGAAGACAGATTTTTCCCTCTTCTTCAAAATAGAACATGAAATCACCCCTAAGTATTTCATCTGATGGGCAAGGCAGCTAGTGCACCTTGACTCTCTTCAATAATAAACACACCATAGCACATTTTAAGGATTCTGATGGCTCTGATTCTTCCTGTATCATTGAATACACTTCACAAACAGTAAACACTATAAACAGACAACTGAAAAAACACAAAAAATTGCCAGAATGAAATACAGACCATATACAACCCTGGATTGATAAATCCAATTGTGCGAGGTTCTACAATGTCAAGTGCTGGGTCCTGCACTTGGGTCACAACAACCCCAGGCAGTGCTACAGGCTGAGGGCAGAGTGGCTGGAAAGCTGCCTGGCAGTTTCAGGCAATTCTGAGAGGAGGAGGCAATGGAATCCATTGCTCCCAACTCATACCTCTCACTAGGAAAATCCTGGCACTCTTCATCACATTATCACACAACATTCTGAGTTGGAAGGGATCCGAAAGGATCACCGAGTCCAACTCCTGGCCCTGCACAGGACCATCCACAAAAGTCACACCTGTGTCCAAGAGTATTGTCCAAATGGTTCTTGAACTCTGTCAGGCTTGATGCTGTAATCACTTCCCTGGAGAAGTGTTCCAGTATCCAACCACCCTCTGGGTGAAGAACCTTTTCCTAATATCCAACCTAAACCTACCCTGAAAAAACTTCAGGCCATTCCCTCAGTGTCTGTCCCTCCTCTTCCTCTCATGAGGAAGGTGTAGACTACAATGAGGTCTGTCCTCAGTCTCCTCTTCAGGCTGAACAGACCATGCAAAATCACGAGCATGTAAACAAATGAGGCAATATAATCCATTCAAAACCTGCTCCACTTCTAAATAACCAGCTGCATTCACCAAAGAGTTTCCCTTCATATATTAGCTGATCCAGCTTATCACAAAGTATCACAGCATATCCTTTTTTGCCAGTTGAATGAAAACGTACAGAATTATGTAAAGTTTCTCCCAGTTACAGTCTTGACAAAAAAATATGACAAAAACTTCCCACTTACATTCTTCCATTTGTTATCAACAGGTTGCAAAAGATTAGAAGGGGATGTTGTTAAAGGCTGGGTGACAGAGTCCTACAAAGAAAGCAAAATGTTTTAAACCTTTGTCAAAAAGAAGAAAAACATGGCTGACACAATGCAGAAAAGTGGCACAGAAAAATGAGACTTTGTGAGATGAACAAAAGTACATAAAATCACCAACACTGCTCACAGTTTATATACATAAAATAAACACAAGTTAGAGATACCCACACCTTAACTATAAGTACTGATACAGCAGAAGACAGCAAAGTAACATCCTTACAGTTGCCATAACTTACAAGATATACTCACATATCACACAACAGACATAGTTTGGTAGTACAGCACTTTAGGAAACTTTAGCTTTTAGAATGGGTACTTAGTAAGGACATAATCATTGCTTAGCCCCAGGTATGTAACAAGGGATGACAGAGACTGACTACAAACTTCAGAATAGAATTATCATACTGGAGACAAAGCCGCTCTGCAAGTTTTAAGCAGAATGAAGCAAAGTTCTAATCTAAGAATGCTAGTGCTAACCTAATAATAAACCAAGTTTCTAAAGAAATTTAAAAAAAATAATTAAATATATGCAGATTCAGATACAAAATTACAAATAAGAGGAATAATCCGTTCCACTATCCAACTGATGCTATTTTTCATCTTTGCTCCTCCTTGCTAAACTTCTTGGCATCTATTTTTAGAAAGAATCTTTTTCTCCCTTCTCTCACTTTGCTTATACTATTGCATGGCATTTTTTGCTATCCCCCTCTTGCATGCAAGCAGCAAAGTATTCATGCAGCAGAGATAACAACTGTAAATGCTGTAATATCAATATGCTAGGCAAACCCAAAATATTTTAGCAAACCCAAAACATAAAAACAGAGCTGGCCAGGGAAAACAAACATGAGGTAGTATGAAGAAATTATTTTCCATCCTGTTTTTAAGATTAGTTTTGATAATGTAGAAACATAAAAAAAGACAGAGAATATATGTACTTTCAAACAAAGAAGACACATTAGGTCTTTCCTTTCATGACTTAACATGGAGAAAAAAAGACCACCTGCCTCATAAAAAACACAAAACCTTAAAAAAAGCTTTCCCAAACATTACTAGACTTTTTTTTTAACAAGACACAGCTGTAAAATGAAGTTCAGACTTCAAATTTTAACTCTCCCCTTTCAATGTCTGGTATGTTAAAGCATGAGTTGGAGATTAAGCAAAACAGAGGGGAACAAAGGTAGAAAAGGTAGTTCTAATCACAGAAATAAAAGAGCACTGTGATATTAAATATGCACTGTCTCAAAAAATACAGTAGTCTTATGAAACCAGAGGCATTTTCTGAATTTTATCTCTTTTTTGTATCTTGGTAAAGAAAGAAAAACATTCACTGCTTCCCATAAAGCTGTTTTTTCCTTCATAATCTGCCAAATAAGAAGCTAACATTTAAAACAAGTTATCAGATATACACAGAAGAATTCACAATGTGTTTATACAGACTAGGATTATATAAACAATTTCTGAAAATTAATTGATACTAATACATTATTTCAATAGTTCTAAAACTTCCCCATATTTTTTATTTTATCAGAAAAGGCTAACACAATCTGTAAGAAAAAGAATCATATTTTACTTAGTTGTACAACTTAACAGCTATATTTTCAATCAAACCCTCAAATTGTAAATACTTTTTTGCATATACTTGACCAATTTTCATTCTCCCAATATTTAATCCTGCGAATTAACACCAAAAATCACACAAAACTTGAAAAAGACAAAAGACAGGTCTACAGGTGTAGAAGTTCTAACCTATCTGAAGAATTACTGGAATTAAGATATAGACCTAACTAAACTGTCAAAGACATTTTCACAATACACCAAGCAAAGCTTACCGCTGTAACGTGAGATACATCTGTTGAAGCACTTGCAGAATTCTGTGGACCACCCATGTGCATCTTGCTGATATGTGTATTTAAACTACCCAAGCTTTTGAAGACACAGCTACATTCTGTACAGTTGTATGTAGGGCCATTCTTCACCTTAAAGAAAGAATCCAGTAAATTTTCCCTACATCTACCAACCATTATGTTTTTCATTATTTTTCTGCATACCAAGTATACTATGGGATTATGAGAACTAAAATTGTTTATTTTTTCAAGTTACCAATACCCAGTTATGAAATCAGGCTGGTACCTCCTGGATATAAATCAACTATAATCCACGTGCATGACAGTAAGTGCCTATTACCCCTTCTCAACGTTGTGAAGCACCAGACAGCAAAATAAATGTCCTCTGGCAAATAAGGCCTCAGACTATTCCCTCTTCACCATTTCCTACCATTCCCCACTTAAAAGCAAAACTGAAATGCAACTTTACTAATTAAGATGTGCCTGAAGATGAAATATCATGCATAATATAAACAGAAGTTTGGAAGTATGAGATTAAAAAAATGCAGACAAAACCAACACCATGAAGGGCAGGGAAGTTTAATGTCTAGTTCGAACTGAACTTGGACACAGACTGAGAAAGTCATCAGCAGCCACTTGTTTGAGACTTTTAGATCAATGGGTTAAGGTAATTAAAGTAGGTAAATTTGTAGATTCCAACCATCCTCACTTTCCCTCCTCAGTCCTTCACACAGCAGTAATACCCAGTGTACTACTTGCAATATGCAGAGAGCACTAAGGTATTCAAAAGAAAACATACTGCAGTACTTGCAATATAGCATTGGTAGTCTGTACTTTGTGCCACTAAACTGCCAAGACGACCTTCAAAAAGAGATATTAAGTAATAAAATATGCTACAACTAAGCAGTGCTTTAGGAATGAGAATCAACCTGAAATTCATTATCAGCTGCAATGTTACTTAGTAACTGCCTCAGAATAAAACAAAGAATTTACAGAGTTTCATGCAGTCTTGAAGAAAACACAGCAATGGCAAGAAAGAAATAAAATTAACGAGTTTTCCAAAGCACTAACTCAAATGTAGGCTCAGGACTGCAGAACACAGCATAGGATGTGATCAAGAGGTAGCATTTATTTAAAGTAGCTTATCCCACAGCTTGTATCTTACAGAAAGAGTAACAGAGAAAAAAGCAAAAAATATTTTTTACTTTTTCCCTAACTAATATTGAAAAAAGTCAATTTAAACTATGAAATCAATGTTGGTCCATTTTTTAGGTAGCCAAAGCTATCACATATAGACAGCTGTTAACTGTGACAGTAACTAGTCACACAAAGTCAGAGAATCACATAATCATAATGGCTGGAAAACACCTCTGAGGTCCTCAAGTCCAACCTATGACCCAACACCACCATGTCAACTAGACCACAGCACCGAGTGCCAAGTCCAGTCCTTTTTTAACACCTCCAGGAACAGTGACTCCACAACCTCCCAGGGCAGCCTGTTCCAATATCTAATCATGCTTTCATGAAGAAGTTCCTCCAGATGTCCAGCCTAAACCTCCCCTGCCATAGCTTAAGACTGTGTCCTCTCATCCTGTCACTGACTACCTGGGAGAAGAGGCTGACCCACACCTGGCTACAACCTCCTTTCAGGTGGCTGTGGAGAGTGATATGGTCCACCCTGAACCTCCTCTTCTCCAGGCTAAACAACCCCAGCTCCCTCAGCTGCTCCTCACAGAATTTGGGTTCCAGACTCTTCACCAGCTTCACTGCCCTTCTCTGGACATGCTCCAGGACCTCAACATCCTTCCTGAACTAAGTAGCCCAAACTGGATGCAGTACTCGAAGCTGTATGATTTAATATAATTAAGTGTATTACGAACTATTAAGATATATCCATATACTAAGGCATATCCTAAAAGTAAGAATTTAAAAGGACCCTTAAGTAGTATCTACCATTGTAACACAAGAGTGGAAAACAAGAATGCAAATCTCAGAGTTAGGGGAAGAGTGTGAACAAAGATGATATTCTGCACACAGGAAAAAAATGAAGCAAAAAGCACTACCTCTATCACTTCATAAGTTCCAAAACAAAATTAGGTCTCCTTCTGTGGGTATTCCTAACCACAAATCACTAAAGTCTGCAAGGAAATTACCAAACAAATTTGCATACCTCATGTTGCTCAGAAGATTGTACTACTTCATCACAGCAGTACCTTCTGAATTTTAAAAACTGTCTTTTAAAAAGAGGGGAAAAAGCCAGACGTAAAGGGGTCTGAAACCTTTTCTTTAATCTTACTCTGGACTTTTCTTCTACCTGTAACCAAAAGACCTCTGAAAAATGCTGCAAGACCATACACTTCAAAGACAAACAGCAAGTATGTTCTACAATGGAATTAGTGGGTTGCTGTTTGGCCTTGGAATTTTTCCACATTTTCTGCTTTGCTGCTTTTGGCACACTTTCATCTGATTCTAGCCCTTGTTTTCTCAGGACTGACACAGGTACATTTTTGTACACCTAAACCCATTATTTATTAATCTACCCCTGCACTGAAAAGACAATGACAAATGAAGGTTCTGCTACTTCTCCTAAGCATATATTTACTCAGATCAAACTAAGGAAAGCTCACAGGTAAAAGCAGCAAACCAGAATCCATACTAGAGCAGTAAATCTATACTGGCTGGAGCACGTGGGAATAGCAAAGCTGTCAGGATGCACGTTAGCACCCAGGACTAGATGAATAACTGCATTTACCTCGGAGTGAACTCGCTGTATGTGTGACTGCAGGTTGCCTTTCTGGGAAAAGGCAGCGGGACAGAAGGCACAGGCGTGGGGCTTCTCCCCCGTGTGCTTAATCATATGGGTCTGCAGAGCCCCCTTCTGGTTAAAGGCTTTCCCACACTCGCTGCACTTGAAAGGTCTTTCACCTGCAAGGAAACAACAGCACGAGGAGGAAGAGGAGGAAGAGTAAGGAGTTTTAAGTAAATGTCAGCAGTTTCCTGTATCTAAACAAAAAATTGCATCAGTTAAAATAAAATACACACGTTATTATATATGTTATTAGGAGGTTTTGCTAATGAAATTGTTTACCTTGACCACCAACCTCAGCACCTACTCTGATGAAAATGCAGCCTTGTGAAAAAGTTTTGCGACCTGGCTGATGATTATCAGTTGAAATGGGTAAAGTAAAGGAAATATACATGAAGCAATTATTTAAAACAGCTTCCTTTAACTTGTGGTTTGGAAGATCTCAGAAGTTGCTATGCAATGTCATTGGAGGAAAAAAAAAAAAAAACAAAGGGGAAAAGATAAACAAAACCCACATACGTTTTACACCAAATCCTATAAAGTGCATATACCTGCAAAGAAACAAACAGGCACAGAGAGCAAATGGACAGTAATAAATAATTAAAAGTAAAAAATTTAACCATTTATCTAATTTAAAATCAAAAAGTCTTACAGCAACACAGCAAAAGATGGTGTATGGTTCCTCCTCCCCAATAAATATTAACAGTCATTCACTCTTTGCAACCACCTACTGAAAATAGGCAATGAAACATTGTTTTGGACAGTTCTGCTCGGAAAATAATTTAAAAAACTTAAATGTTCATATTGATTACAGATTACAAAGATTACAGACTACAAAGCTACATATTAAACACACTAAGAATAAACTTCAGTTTGTTACAACCATGTGTCCTAATTAACTCCTGGAAACCTCCGCTATGAACTTAGTAGTACTCTTTTTTTCTTTTAGTGAAATAGTTCAGCTGTGGTAACTCTGAGACCTTGAAAATAGTTAACACGTTGCCTTTGCACATTTCTATAGCCAAAACCAGTATAAGCACACACTATGTTATGTCTGCTACACCAGTATGTACTGCCATGTGCACATTAAATCAATTTTAACAAATATTTTTGTAAGATTTCTAATTTTACAGCTGTAATTACATCTACTTTAAACTTACTAATTCCTAATTAAATTCACATTGTCTGAAGCAAAAGCAGCTCTTTTTCCAAAATAGATTACAAGCATATAAGTCACTGAAGGAATGTGTATCTTCTGTTCTGCTGCTTATGGGTTTTGAAGATGCTTAAAGGACTGCAGATTTTAACAGTATCTTTTAAAACAGAGATTAAAACAAAGAACACTGGAAATACAGAATTCCTATTGGGCTTTCATAGGTAAAAAACAGCTTCCAGTAAGACCTGCTGGTGGACACATAGAAGTATTGCTTCAGGTTAAGTTTGCCTATATAAGTAAATCTCATTCTAAAAACTAAATCTTGAATTTTATTGTGGAAATGTGAAATTTCTGTATTTCTCTCTAACTTAATAAAATACAGAGTTGAGAGAGGGAATGAGGGTTTCATTACTTAGTTATTAATATGAGAATTACAGTCCCTGAGACTTGATGTTTTTTCCCAAAAGGGTGTAAGTGCTTTAAATGACTAGCTATGAACAAACAAAGTATTGCAATTAAGAGGCTAATGTAATGCTGCACATTGTGCACAGACATGCTATTTTAACAATTAAAGACTTGGGCATTCCAAATTCTTTAAAGCAGAGCTGTTCTTTTCTACATGTTTACAGTACCTCAAACAGCTGAATGCCAGACAGATTGTCTGCAGATTTAGAGTACTAACATACTTCACAAATTAAATGAGCATTTGCAAGCTATTTGGAACTTAAAATGACCTCCTGTCATGCGCAGATTGGGACTGAACTTTCTGTCTCTTGTTTCCCAACAGACAACTGTCTTTTTAGTATTCAAAAGAACTAGACATGCCCTTGAACTTTTTGAAGCTTTAAAAAAGCTTCCTCGCCAACTATAATCTTATTTTAATTCTGATAGAAGCTGATATGTTAAAGAGTCAAGAATCTACAACACTGAAGTTAATTTTCATTGACCTTTTTTCAGACATTACTTTCAAACAATTGTTTTAAAGCAGGTACAAGGGTGACCTCTTGTGTTACTTTTCTATAACTAGATCTGTAAAACTTCAGAAGATTCTTAAGTGTCACACATTATTTTGATTTCTCTCAGTAAACAAGGCCATTCTTGTGTCTGAACATACTGCACTGACTGATATAACAAACAACACTGCACACCTACATAAATGAAAACTTAAATTAGCTAAAAACTACACAAATAGGAATTTATTCAATATGTATGAAAAATATATACATATTGCACATCACTGGAACATCTTCAATGAAGGCTTTGTTTAAAGCCAAACTCCTGCTACAAAATGTACACCTGGTTAAAATATAAGAACTACTCTCTTACAGTCATCTGTACACTTAAAAAAATTCTATATTACTTTATGCTTGGCATTTTCCACTTATTTCAATTGCTTAAGGGTTAAACAAGCAAATACTCATGACAGCAATTTAGCAAAAAACATTTCCCATTCATTCTGCAAATTTGAATAGTCACCTGCACTTCTTCAATTATTAAATTTGCAACCTAGGCTTATAACCTCTGAAGATTACTTTTTAAGTTTAAATAAATCAATTTAAACAAATGCAAGACCTCTACTTTGTTAGTATTACTAATTCTTTTGCTCTTTTTGCAATTGTAAATTTTAGAACCTGCCTTCTAGAGTATGAAAGATCTAATTTAAAGTAGATGACTGGCCCTTATCTAGGGATTCTCATTTTAGCGCCCACTGAAACTCTAAGTACCAAAACTGATATTTGGTAACAAATGAAATCTAAAGAGTATTTTAAAATTTCTAATTGTTTCTAATTGTGTAAATCTGGAAATTTTAAAAGCATATAAATTTCCTAAGTCATGGAATTACATAAAGTTTACATAAAACCAACAGGTAACTGCATCTAACGATCCAAATGTATTAATAATATTTCAAGTTCAAAAAGGGAGAATGAATATATAGCATTTCAGAGGTTAACCGATTCTTGTAAAACAAAAAAAAAAATTAAAATAAGTACTTCCACAGCCTCACCTGTGTGTATTCTAATATGTCGTGTTAACTGACTTGGTTTCTGGAACGTTTTTCCACAGTGAGGACAGGAATAGGTAAACCCACTTCTGTCAATGTTTCTGTTGTAAGATCTGGTACTTGATACCCTGTGATTAAGAAAAAAAAAAGAAAAAATTTTAATACGAAATGTTATTTTGAAGCAGCTTATTTTGCCCCATCATTTTTAACTCAGTGTAAACTTAGTATCACAGTGTAAACATAGTATCAGCTGCAACAGTGAAAAACCAAACTCTATAGTGACACTGAAATAACAACAGGAACAGCTCTTTTCTCAGTGCACCAAGAATTTTAATTATTTCTGTAGTAAAAATTCAATACATCTTAGAAGCTCTCTACAGACATTTTCTGGGTAAATTCTACCAGAAATACACAGTAACTTCACAAATAGTTTGGTAGGAACTTTCAACTCTGTGCAACTCTACTTCTTTTGCCTGAACTCAGCAAGTCCTTCATTCTTAACTACAATACGCAAATCTCATGACCTAGAGTACCAATGCACTTGCTGAAGTCTAGCAAGAGCAAGTTAAAATTTAACAACCCAAATATTCACCACTGGCCCCCAAATACAAATCACACTCTCCACAGAACCACAAAAACAGAGCATATAAATTCCCAAAATTAATTTCTCTACAAATCAAACTAACTAATTTATTCATCCTTACATCTCTACACAGGAGTCGATCACAAGAAGAACGTTTTTTGTAGGCAATACATTTATATAATGCAATATAAACCCAATCTGATACTTCTAACCCTCAAATTTCTTTTTGCAGATCGAAATTTACAACCTCCTGCAACACAACTATTAAGATCTTATAATCTGTATTACCTTCTAATAAAAACAATTGGAAATAGATACCATTTATTGCTTTAAAATACATAATTTCCTCCATCAGTTGTTTATAGAAACAGTAAAGATGAAAAAAGAGATCACCTGTCAAAACTTCAGGGTTTCTTAATACATAAAGGAAACCAGGAGGAGTTTTTACTCCTTCTAACCTAAAGTAATTCTTACCTTGCTAAAACTAAAGCTAAACTAGAGAGCTGAAATAAAGGACAGAACAAATATTCACTCAAAATAAGAACAGCATTTATCAGGCCTCTTTTTTTCCATTCATTTTGTGCATTTTCAGATTTACAAGAAACTCATGGGAGGTTGTGATGAGGACCTCTTGGGAAAGATGATTAAACAGCAATGAACAACTTATGTTTTTGCAGAGAGCAAGCATAAGAACTTTTGTCATTATAAAAAATGCTATGTAAAATTCATATACATTTGCTTCAATGTACTGCTATTGGCCCTTAAAATCATTATCACACTTCAAAAACCACTTAGCATCAGAAAAACGTAACCCATGTTTACAAATAGCTAGCAGATGAACTATGCTTAGTATGTGTGCCTAAATATGAAAACGGGGGAAAAAAAGGCCTCCAAAAATAACCACCCACTTTAGCAAGGTTTTAAAAAGCAAGTGTCATTTTAGAATAGCATACCAAAGAAAAGAAATGATCTGCATAAATCATGGTACTTTGCTGACTGGAAATATTACTTCTGCTTTTCCCAGCTATCACCATAAAAGTAACATCTGCTCATTTTGTTACAATCCCATGATTGTCACCTTATTTTATAGTGAGTTTTCATATGCTCCTTTAGCTGTGAGGAAGTTTCAAATTCTTTTTTGCAAGACTTGCAGCTGTGGATCCTACTGCCTGCCAATTCCTGACGATGTTCTTCCATGTGTATGGACAGCTGACTCTGTAAAGTGAATTCATCTCCACACTCTGAACAGATAAGGTTCTGAAAGAGATAATAGAGACTGATTTTTCAAAACAGCAGTACACAAGCACAAGCTTTGCTCAAGTAGATTAACTTATCCTTCTATGGACATTGGCAGCTGGAAGCAAGCAGCAAGAAAAGTTTACAATCAAGGGAAGTTTATGAGCCCTGTAATATAAATCATGTACAATAATCACTGCAAGGTTATATTAATATTTATATTTTAAGAAACTCCCCTAAACCTGAGTTCTGAAAAAGTTCATATGGCAGCAGAAATGAGCAGCTCAGTACCATTATTAGCACTCCCTATTTCCTTGGTGGGCTGGTTGAAGACACACACAGAAACTCATCTCAGTACCATTACTTTGTGGTCTACAGAAACATCTGTAACAACCATTACTTTCTAACCAAATGTGTATTAACTGTAGATTCAGGGATTTCACACTTTTACTGGTTAAAATTATATCGACTGCCACTTTTAAACAGCAATCCCACCACAGCTGGCACTGACTTTTTTTAAGCTATCTTGACAGAAAGATTACAGAAATAAAGAGGGACACATGTTTCTAACAGATACCTCTTCAACCTGTTAATTTTACAGCAGTGTTAAACACACCATTTTTTAGTTATATTAGTATTCCATGTCATCTAGAATGGAAATTACACTTCTAGTGTTTAACGCAAAAGTGTTGCCATTTCTCTGAAATTCAAAGTAAGGATAAAAGTCAAATATTGTTTAAGTGAAAATTAAAAGCTCTGCATTTATGTGACTTCCTTTTGCTTTTTGAATTAATTAATTTTGTCAGTCTATCTTTATTTTAGAAAACCTAAGCTGAGAGCTAATCTCAAATGTCTAAAAATACCCATCTCCATTAAATGTTTTTCACTGGTGTGCATAAGTAACTTCAGACAGTTTTTTTATCAGCTCATTTTTCAGTAATTGTGATTGTCACTGCAAATTGCAATGTTTTTTTATCCTTCCCCCCTTTTTTCCTCTCCCTTTATGATCAACAAGAAAAATAAAAACAAACAACAGAAAACAACAATGTTCATTTCAACAAGGATATTGACAAAAATGTTTTTATCTGGAGGAACACAGGTATGCAATATTATTTTTAGACTGTTTTGACAATAAATCTGTTCTTTAAGTCTAAAAAACCAAAAATTCTGCAGTATCACCAGATATTTCCACACAAAAGCTTAAAAAGATGAAGTCCTTTAATGAAGTTAATTACCAACTCAAAAATTACTTTTTTAATCTAACCTAGATGTCATTACTGGACTCAAGTTACAGTGTGGGACGATAAACAACTAACACTTTTTTTCTAGGACATACACTCAAATCTGAGTACAAATACCTCTTATGGGCATCTATTGTTCTTACACAACAAATTTAGTTTATGATGATCCTTTCTAAAAATGGGGGAAAATTTTATGAAGGGAAGCTTACAATTGGTATACCAAGCTCATGAACCTCAAAACAGTGAGATTTTGAATGGCTTCTCAGCATTTTTCAGACATGCATATGTATCATGTTCAGCTGATGTACATATCCTACTAAGCAACTTCCACAAAAAAACAGCCTAAGATCAAGCATTTGAGACAATGAAACTCTTTCTGACTCTATCCAGTACTGCAGAATCTGCTGTAGGAAACCAAGATCATGGTAAGCAGAAAAGCTACAAAAAACCAGCAATGTATCACACCAAACAGACTCTGCTATAGGCAGTACTGATGCCTGATGGGTTTTTTGATCTTTTTCCATTATACTTTTACACTCTTTTTATATATCCTTTTACCCTTCCCCATTCCTGTACTTTTTACTCCCTGTATCTCAACTTTACATGTTTATAACCCTTGTACACTTGCCCTGCTCAAAATTCTTTGGAGAAGACGAAACATCCCCACAATCTCAAGAACATGAAGCACCAACCTTGAACAGAGCCCCATCACTAAGATGTTTTTGTAAACTAAGTGTAACCTTTTTGGGGAGAGGTAATTTCAATAAGGGGGCAATTACTTCATTTGTTAGACTTCTCATTGGAGACTTTTAGATAAGTATGCTAATCTAGGGGGTCCATAAATTGTATACGGGGGATATCGTCGGGGCTTCAGTCATTGTGGTGCACCTGGAATCCTATTAAACCAAGGTAATACCCTTTTCCTATACTGTGTGTCTGTGTCTCAAATTTTTATCAGCATTTAAGGCATCAGTTCCAGATTTATGTTTTTGCTTCCCAAGCAAGCAAAAAACTTCACCACCACACACAGAACTGTAACCTCACTATGGTGAATGTGAACCCCACATTCTAACACTGAACAAAAGGGGCTGATCATTTGCAAAATTCCCAGACTCAGAAAAAAAATTTTAATGCTCTACTCTACTCTGGATTCTGCCTATATTAGCTCTCCCTATCTTACCAGATGCAACATCTGAAGAACACTTTGGAATTCATGTTCTTCACCTGTTTAGTATCTATGACACCTGGCATATGTAAAGAATTTTAATCTGCGCTTCTGAAAATATCATTGCTCACAAATTATCAGACAGGACAAATAAAATACAGTGAATATTAAAAAAAGAAACAACAAACCACAAACCAAACAAAACCCCAACATCACACAAACTGAAACACAAAAAAACAAACCAAGAGGATAATATACAGTGAAGGTATTTTATAATGAAGGTAATTTCACTATATATCCACCAAATATCAGTTTTAATTTTTTCAACATATTAAGGTTTTCCTAAAGCCCAAAAACCCCTCATGTTCATGGAAAAAGAAGACATAGTAGCAGTTCTAATGCAATAAATAATTTTTTGCTCAGTTTTTCATTTAGCATTTATGTCTTGCCAGGGCAAAATATAGCAGTGAAAACCACTGAACATTTCCACAGAGGAAATGGACAAAATCAAGAATCCTCTAGAAGATGGGGCGTATTTGTTCTGTATGAGTTCTCAAGAGAAAGCTACCCCATACTAGTGAGGAATTTCAAACGTGAAGTTTTTCCCTCACAGCAGTTTATCACAACAAATCACCAAAGAATGTGAGGAGAAAATAGTCTCTTGCAGGCTCAGTATCAATAGCCTATAAAATTCCTTCCAGAACCTCTCACAGAAGCCATCAATCACAAAAATTCAAGTTTTAGAGAAAGACCCATTCTCCCAAATCTCACTGGAGCACTCCATAAGCTAATCACTCTTAATTTCTTGTTCTTTCCCATCTGCATTCATATGTAGATAAAGCTGCCTGATGGAACACAAAACAAGGGTGAAGTTCCCCAAATTTCAGTTTGTGAAGCCATCTCCTTAACTGCTATGCATGTCCCCAGTGTATTTCCCCATTTGCACCTCTGCTCCGATTTCAGATTTTTAACCCCTCTAACAGCAAAAGGAAGAAGAGCAAACAGGAGGGATAATTTGTTATCCTGCACACAGTGGAAAATTCCTCAATGACAGTGAGTGCCATCACCAATAATACCCTCTGCTTCAAGTTCAAATTCCAGCTCTCCTACAGGTCCTGCGCATAACTACTATGAAAGTTATTCCTGCAGTTTTCTGTGAATTAATTGTTACATTCATCTCAGTTTTATCACAAAACTACTGGGCATTTTAAGAAACACATTCATTAGCAATTGAAATGTGTTCACATTTTGATAGATTTAATTTTCAAGCTGCAGATTGAATTTCAGATTGGAAGGCATAACACAGCCTATTCTTCTGACATCTGCACCAAAACAACAAAATCAGAGCTGCTGAAGTGCATGAAAAATCACTTAGTGGTAGAAACAAATACCAAAAACCACCCTCAGGTGTTTTTCTTGATGCTTAGTTTCCTTATTCTGATTTTTTAGCTTTGCAGCAGCTTGGAAAAACAACAGAGACCATTGCTTCTTCTAGCAGGATCCATCTTTATTACACACACTTCAGTATTTATATGTTTCTTCTGTGGGAAAGTTTAGGGAAAGTTTTGGGAAAGCCCAGCAGGAGAGACAAAACAGCCTACACCAAACCAAGAACCAAGTAGAGCAGACATTTCTGCCCTTATCAGTCATTCACCCAAGCACAATTCCCACCCAGCATTCTGGGTAGTAAGAAGGGCATCACACACAGGTGTTCATGGCTAGGCTCACTCCTTTTGTATGTGCTTTCCCAGGAGAACAGAGCTGCTTATCAAGGTGAGGATGACTGCAGCTTCTACACTGAGCTCTTGAGATGGCTGCAGCAGGCCGCTGCTTCTACAGCAATTAATAAATAAAGTTTCCTTAATAATACCCATTAAGCCATTTATCATTATAGATACATTAATATGCAACGAAGTTGTACTGAAGTCCACTTAGCTTGGCTGCCTACTTGGCTGTGCACATGACACAACATGAACTAAAATATGATTAAAGAAGAAATACAGTCTCTACAGATGGCATGCCCTGCATCTGGTTTAGGGAAGAGGGCAAAGTGTCCTATTATCCCAAACTTATAGGTCAAAACTGCTGTAAGCTGTCGGCAATTGGCATAGAGAAACATACCACTGTTACATTTATGATTAGAAGTCTGACAATGAAAGTGCATTCTTGATTCAGCTCCAATTCTCCAATACAAAGTGCAATTTTAAAAAAGCCTTAACAGGAGGAAGAGGCAATTACATGATTGAAAACTTAGTATTTCGGGCAGTGCAATCAACTCTGGCAATTGTAGTAATGCAGTAATGACTATAAACTGTGCAAAACACACCAGTATGTATTAACTGTTTGCTAAGAATTTAACCACCACTCTATCAAAATGGAAAATGAAATTGTGAGAGGGGAAGGAACAAGAAGTACTCTCAAGCAAAACAACCACTCAAAAACAGAGGTGGGAGCTGTAGATAAGGGAACAGCTTCAGCTATTTCTATGGATGGTGAGAGTGCCTCACCATGACATCTGCCATCAGACATGATCACACATTATTTATTATGTGTGGGCTTATCAATGTAGATTAAGGCACAGAAGTATCTTCAAAATAAAAGTATGTGTAAATAACCTATCAGTTAATGTTTATATACATAGTAAGATATGATATCTGTCAAACATGCACAGATTCTCTTTGTTAATAAAGACACAATGGGAACACTTCTAATCAGGATATTAATTTCTGTAATTAACATTTAAACAGACCCCCCACTTAAAGTTTTATATTTCTTCTGAATAAAATAATTTATTCAATTCTCCAATTTTAAGCATACAGGTAAGGGATTAAATACAACCACTATGACATGTCTTTTCAAAATTAAGTTATAAAGTTTAATTAATTACCTCCTCTTTCTCATGTAGCATTATATGTGCTTTCAGACTCGCTACTCTGGAGAATTTCTTGTTGCACACAGGACACGTAGGATCCTCGCCATTGTGAGTGCATTTGTGAAGTGTCAAGTTGAATTCAACATTAAATGACATCGGACACTGGTCACACCGGTGAGGCTGTTTGTTAAAATCACAAAAATAAAGACAAAATTCAGTCTTCCCATAAGCTACATATCCCTTGAATGACACATGTAACCATACAAATCAACATGTTAAACATCAAAAACAAGATCAATTCAAGTACTGACACAGGATAATCATGCTTAATAATACCAGTGTTAATTACTTTTTCTTCTTCGCATCTCACTACAGAAAATACACAGACAACATTACATGAGCACAAAGGGAAAGAAAGCAGGGGAGCTAAGGAAACCAGAGACTTAAAACTGAGACTGTCTGAGAAGAGTCAAGTTGGTAGGAGAGAAGAATAAGCAAGAGACAGAAATATATTTTCCTACTTTAACTGTGATCATGATTCACCCAGAGGGTGGTTGGGCAGCAGAACAGACTCCCCAGGGAAGTGGCCACAGCACCAGGCCTGACAGATTTCAAGGAGCATTTGGACAATGCTCTCAGGCACATGGTGTGATTTTGGGTTGTCCTGACCTTTCAACTCAGCATATTCTGTGATTCCATGAAATCTCTTTAAGTAAAATTAATAGTCAAAACAGCAAAACATTGAGTTTATACTAGGACTGACTGCTCTTCACATGGTATCTGCACAATCAGTTTTCACTCTTTAAGAGCACCTTCACTTTTAGATAAAAAGTCTCTTACATAAGTGTGCAATAGCATGGGTTTAATTTTATCAACTTTGCAACACTGAAACTTCTGGAAGTCATTCTCTGTATACACGAATTATCTCCAAGTGCTACATTTTGTAAAATTTAATCTGTGTCATGGATTAAATTAAAAAATAATAAAATTATTTTCCTATCACATGTAAGTAGTTTTAGCTTGGCGAAGTAGAAAGCAAGGGAAATAAATGCTTCATATTACAGATGCTACTTGTATCAAAAGCTTAACTTAAAAAGCGAGTCCAGTCTTAATCACATATTTATATTCTTCTCATTTTTCCCCAATTTGATTTGTAAGCAGCTGAAGTGATGACATTAATCTACTGATCAATACATACATACTAAATTAGTTTACTAGCAGGTCCTGTTAATAAATATAAGCATTATTTTCTTTTTATTGCTAATGTGTAGAATCACTTTAAAAACTCATACATTTTCTCATCTACCTGGATATTTTATATATCCGAGTAAATGCCTAACATTAAAAATTACTGATCTGGAAACAACAATCCAGTTAAAGGGCATCAAAGTACAGTCCTATCTCAAAGGAAACACAAAAAAACATGAAAGAGAAACACCACAAAACTCTGAGGTCCCCAAGTGGGAAATTTAGTGGTGACTGAAAAGAAATAGGAAAGATGTCCTGTGTTAGCTTCACCTCACAGTATATGAAAATATCAATACACACTGCTCATATCTACTACAACTCATACCTTGTCATTTTGCTCATGATCCCTCATATGGCGCTGGAACTGGGTCTCTCTTGGAAAAGACAGCAAACAAATCTCACACTTATGGAAGTTGGGTACTTGATAGGGAAAATTACCGTTCTCTGTATTTGGTGTCAGAACATCATCTACAAAAAAAGCAACAAACATTTGTATGAAGTCACATTTTATCTACTTATAATTTATTGTAAAAGCCAGAATCATTTGATGCAGAAATTATTCCAGTTCCTCTAATATTTGATTTATCCAACATTCTAACTTCAAGGGATCTTGAAGATCTCAGGCATTACTGCTTCCACTGACACAGGATGAACTGAATATGTCCACACCTCAAACTGCCAGTCACTAAAGACATAAATAATCACCTTTTCCCAGTTATTTGAAATAAATTCCTTCTGTGCTTCATAAACACCCATCAAGTATCCAACAAAATGAAACATTGCAAAAAACACTAGGTATGAGTAAGATACTGCCAGGGGTTGCTTTTAATATTATTACATCACATGTATCTAAAAAAGTTTTTTAAAATTAGATAGTCAGCAGTTCTGACTACACAGGTTTTCTGTTCTCCCTCCTTTCTCTTTTTCTCTCTCTCTCTCTCTCTCCTTCCTTAAGAAAAATTTAGACATCTTTTCTTTCTTCAACTTCTGGCACTATAAAACCTTCATTAAAACCTATTTTAAAACCTGCAGAGTTGTAATACCAACATCAATGTTTCAAACAGTTGAGAGAGATGCAATAAACTGCAAGTCTAAGTGTGTACACAGTAATTCAACAGAAAGAGATAT
Organism: Lichenostomus cassidix; assembly: GCF_008360975.1. Classification (NCBI taxonomy): domain Eukaryota; kingdom Metazoa; phylum Chordata; class Aves; order Passeriformes; family Meliphagidae; genus Lichenostomus; species Lichenostomus cassidix. Next base: position 92,767,084 of record NC_139482.1, read on the forward strand.
ATTTTTCTTTAAACAGATCCAGTCTAAGCCCATACAGTTTTCATTTGAACTCCTACATTCATACAACTTTTGACATACAAGTTGCAAGCTTCTATAACCTCCTGCTCAAATGAGTGAAGTCAATCCTATAAATGCTTTATGATATAAGGAAAATATCAATCCACGGATGTTAAACACATTTTTCATTTGAGGAGATGTGGTATTACTAAGGAAGTTATCTTTATCAAGAAAAACTTTAAGAAAAGCAACTGGCAGGAGGGGTTGGCTTGTGCTGCAGGTTAGAGTCACTAAAGAGAAAAAATACATAGAATTCAGTTTCAAACACTGCCACAACTGAAACTGCATCAACAACAGAACACAAAATAAAGGGAACATTGATTCTACTATCTAGACATGAAAGGCCTGATGTTTCTCCTTAAGTCAGTTCCCCATGTATGTAAGAACTAGGCATAGGAAGTAACAACAACACAAGTAGAAGTTTACACTTCCTCAGAGGAAATTGAAGATTACAATTAATATAGTATTTCCACTCCACCGCACCCACTTCAAAGTCCTCTCTCATTCACCACACCATTTACAAGGAAAAAAAAATCAGTACCTTATGTCCTGATAATTTTATTTTTCCTGCTAAAATTCTCATAAACAAACTTTAAAATCTTGTGGTTGAAGAAGCTGTAGGAAACATTTCAGCACAATATATTCTGGGCAAGAAATCACAAGTAAAAACAATGTCCTAGGGACTTATACTTCCCATTTCTGGATTAAGTCACCCAATTAAGTTTTGTTTTGCAAGGTTTAGTTATCAAGTATGTCTCTGTAACAGAATGATGCAAAGATCACTAATCTTTATCATATGTAAACTTACACTTATTGCATCCCTCAATAGACTGTAAATTCATAGCATGTAGACACTATCAATAACAACCCTGAAACGGTCACATTTCTTCATAAGCTGAAAACCACAGATTTAATTACAAGACACAATCCTTCAGGCCTCCTTGTGATAAATATGCCTGAGGAGAATAAAGGACACAAAATCAGTTTCTGTAAATAATGGCATCACAAGAGAAGTGAAAGAAAAATCTATTCCAATACTTGGGCTATATGAAAATGTAATGCATGAGGTATTCCTTTCCCCTGGAAAAAGGAGTAATTGTTCAACCCCATGAAGGCCTGACCTCCCATTTTAAATTGACAACTGAAAAATTATCCAATCCATGACTTTAGAAAGTCTTTTAAACCTTCTCATTGAACCAAAGAGATTATTATCTTTAAACATTCCCTCTTGATGATCAAAGGCACTGGACAGTATGCAAAAACAATGTCTAAGCAATTGAAGTAGCAAAAGTGTAGCACTGACATCGAAGTTGCTTACTTCTCTACACTTTGAAACAAAAACCCAACACGCTCACTGGTTTCTGAATAATATTGCCAAGTGGCATTGGGCTTGGGTCAATAATATTTCCATGTAATTTTTTATTAAAATATGTATCCCATCTGCGTTGACTGTAATACTGCTTAATCTACAGACTGAATTTTCTTCTGCAATTCAAAAGGGAGTTAAATTACAGAATGAAAAAGTAAGTATCTTGTAATATTTCAACAGAATTTTATTACTGTAATTCTATGAAATCAGACCACCTGACGCAGTACCTGAGAGTATTTCAGCTTTTCTGTAAAAAGACAGAAATGATCACCACTAAAATAAACAGAGAGAGGAAACAAATGCATCTTAAAGTGTTTAACAGAAAATAACAGAAAAATAGGCTGAACCTCAAAAAATGAGGATTTGAACGTATCACATCCCATGTCACAGCATCAGGAAGTTCTCAAGACCCGTTCCTGGATGATCATAAACCCTGAGCTGCCTCCAAGCTGTTCCACCTTCCCAATGGCACTCAGATCCCATGGAAGAAGAAACAGAAGGCACACATATACAAAATGGACTGCTTACATCAGTAACATTTTAAGCATTACTCTTTCAAAGAAAATCTTTGTAACTCTTTCCAAAGCCAAATCTTACAGGGTTTTTTGGTCCTATCTTTAATATTGCTAAAAAGTAAGGGAAAGACATTGGGGAATCAGGAATGGACCCTCGAATCACCAACTGGACTGTTAAGTCCAGCTTGACATGGCAGATTACTCTTAGTGCAGAAATCCTCAAGCACAAGGCACAGCAGATCAACTTAGGTTAGATTCCAGAAGTCTTTAAAGGCTCAACTATTGGGAAGTCTGGTCTAGGTAGTTACAGCCAATATGTCCACAAAAACAGTCCAGTCTGGATATGAAAGAATTCTGAATGTTCAACTGCCTCACTTTTACTCAAAGGGCAGGCTTGGTGTCTAATACAGGTTTAAACTAAAACAAAACTCATTTATTCATTAACCCTAGGTCTGAAGAATCCTATGGGAGACATGAGACTATAACGTCTGTTTTCATTCGTATCGTCACTAAAACCGTCTGGTTCTCTATCACCTACCAAATACTGGCTATTTCAGAGATTTGCACAACTGCCTCTTATTAAAGATGTAGAAAGTGACCTTATATCTTACTCTTCTACTAGCAAGGAGAGTATTCAGAAAAATAACCCTCCTGAAATCAAACAACTAGGGAACAGCAAAGACTAAGCTGTTACATTGTGCTTAGAATTCGAAGGACAGTAAAAAAAGGAAAGATGCTGTCAATTAAAAAAGTAACAAGCAAGTGAGCCATACTTTGACTTTCAGGCAGGTGTCACAGCCTCATGAAGTATGACTCAGATTTGCTTTCATTTCAATGAAAAAATGAAATAACCATTTGACAGAATGTGTTTATTAGAAGAATTAGTATCCCAAGGAAAACTTTATTTACACTGATAGCTCTTTCATAACAAGCCAGAGTAATAACCTCCACTACTGTATTTCAGCTAAATCACAGATAAAATTATCTTTCTCTATATCAGAGGAAAAAAATGCTTTTGACCCGTCAGCTTGGATCATCAAACAAGCCAAACACTGCAAAATACTGAACCGATCTTAAAGGCCAATACTTCTGAATATCAAAAAAACATGCAGATGAAAGCTAGTTAACTAAGTTGGCAATGGGATATGAACCCTGTACTTTTAAAGGCACTGAGAAATTTGTCACTTAAAAAAAATTTAACTACTCTAAACGTTCCCTGTGTATATCCCAGTGAAAAAAAAAAAACTGACATAGCTGACACAGCATTTGATGGACACAATTCATCATTTATCATATTAGCACGCATTTCATAAATAGCCAATATGATGTTTATGCTCTCAGAAAAATACAAGTATTAGATATACACAAATTAAGCAATGTATTGCTTGCCAGGTATCCTCTGGCAGATGAAAACACAAGTCTGCTGTTTGTTAATGAATTAATGCCATTCAGAATGCTATTCATGCCAACAACACAGAATAAAAAGTTTGATGTTTTAGTTCAAAAAGACATTAACTGATTAAACACATAACATCAACATAATCACAGGAAAAACTGGCATGCTCTTACTAGAGAGAAGCTTCTTACTGACATCCATAAACACAGAGAGAGAAAAACACAAAGTGACTATCAGAGTAACAAACCTCCTGAAAAACAAGTGATTCTTTCAGGGCTGCACACTACAACAAATGATAAACCTTGCTGAACAGAAGTAAAGTTTCAAACATTTGTATTTATTAGTATTAACTGCATAGAAACCGTGCAGAAGCTACTGTCACTTTCTATATTTTTTTCAATTTGCATGTTAGTCTAGCTGCAACATAAATCAACCTTATTCCTTCACAGCTTGGGAGAGACAGTCAAGTATCAATACAATTAACCTAAACAGGGAGCACTTAGATCATTATGCACTATCAAACATATTTTTATCAACATGCACCATCAAACCTATTTTTGTCTGTATTCTTACAGTTTGTCCAAAGTGCCCAAAACCAGCAGAATCAGATATGCAAAGTACTTATCAATGGTAACAAACTTGCAGTTTAAAGATGGTCTCACTTGAATACTCTTAATGTTACAACCTGTAATTTCTTTCCTGAATTTATTGTCCCTCACAGAAAAGCACAAGCACTTAGGCTGAAGTCAGCTGTGATACAGCCTTCACCAACACTTGACCTCAGGAGTTGAGTCAGCAAGCAGGTGCTCTTTGCTACAAGCTACTGATGACAACTCAATGTGGAAGGAGGAAGACAGAATTAGAGCACTCCCTGCCATTCCCTCCTTATGTAAGCAGCCCTGTGCCTCATGGCAGCCCACAGCCCTCTCTGCAAGGCGCAGATGGACTCATTCAGCTGTGAATGCAGCACAGCCTTATTAGATCTCTAATAACCTCCTCGAATCCGACTGAGAGGACACTGCAAATAAAACACTCAAGCTTGTGAAATTCATGGATGAAAACTTGTCACTGAAGTTAAATGGCAGCTGGCAAGCCTAGGGACAAAAGGGTCTGACCCTATCAAAACCGATTTACTAATTTATGAGTGGAAAGAAAGTGGTAGGACAAGAGAACAAAACAGGGATGGCAATACTGACATTTGCTCATACTACACTTGAACTCATAGAACACAAATGATAATGAATCACTAAAACATTTTGCTTAGTTCTGCAATCACGAAAGAATCAGGTTAGTTTAAATCTAGCTCAGCACTCAAACAAAACCAGTAGGCATTCCTCCTGACTTCTAAAGGGAAGACCAGGGGATTCAACTCTCAGTCCACATATTGAGCCAAAATCCAGAAATCAGTCAAGATTCGCTCATATGAGACAAGGGGTTTTTATTATGCTTTGGTCAACACTTGATCAGGAGTGTAAAATAGTACTAGTACAGACATTTAACTTCCAGGAACACACTGCTGGGATGGACATACATGGGCCAGTCACTCAGCATGTGCCAACACTAGTTGCATGCCTTTCAGAAGCAAAGATGAGTCCAGAGAGTGTACAGCCACACTGATGCACTGCTGCTGCAGAGAAGCCTGACAGGACACAGAATTAACAGCTCCATCATAGCCAGTTAGATGCCGAATGGTTGCACAGGGTCTGGCTGGGATAGAGTTAACTTCTCTCCTATCAGGCCATATGGTGCTGTGTTTCAAATTTGTGGCTAAAACAATGCTGCTAACATCACTGCTTAGCTATTGCTGAACAGTGCTGCACAGCATGAAGGCCCTCTCTGTTTCTCACTTTGCCTCCACAGTGGGTAGGCTGAGGGTAGGAGAAAGGTTGGAGCTAACACAAAGGAATTTTCCAAGCCATAAACCATCATGCTCAGCAATATAAACTTGGGGGTAGACCTTCCACGGTAGTGTTCTTTGCTCACAGACTGAGCACCAGACTGCACCTCTGTGCAAATTTACCTTTGCATCACTGGGCTGGGCTTTTTTGTTGGTTCGCAATTTGGATGGTTTGGGTTTTGGTTTTTTTTTGTTTGTTTGGGGTTTTTTGTTTTCTTTTTTTTTTTTGTTTTATGGGGTTTTTTTTCTCTCCCCCCTTATTTCTTACACTGCCTTCATCTTAATCTAGAAGCATTTTCTTGCTCTTGATATTCCCATCCTTTCTCTCACACTACTGCAGGAGAAAGTGAGCATGTGGTTGGAGGGTGCTTAATTGCTGGCAAAGGTCAACCTACCACACAGGCACACCATCCACATCATCCTAACCTACACAGGCAACTGAAAATTGGCATTTCCTTAACCGTCATCGATAGCGTCATTCGACATTCAGATAAATATTGCTATATTTATTGCTAAATACTCCAAAACAGGGGTTACACTTTTTTTGGCAGCTGCATATGAATATACCAAGCTACCATTTTTCAGCTGTTTGCTTTCATATGATTTGGATTTCTCATGATGGAAACCCTGACCTTTACCAGTGCACAGCCACTACACTGTTAACAGGAACTTCTGAATGAACTAAATAATCTACTACATGATCTTCCCTCTTCCAGAGAGTGAACATGATCCAACTATAGCAATAAAACTCAAAAGAGGGACATGAAAGGTCTCAAATAGAAATTTTAATTATATTTGGAAGTACTTAATGCACGGGAATAAATGAGGTATGAAGGCATGAGCACAAGTGCAACAGGAAATACAATTTCTGCAACTGGCTGAAAGCTGTGGACAGGGGACAGAACAAGGGCTGAAGCTCTCACACAGACAGAACAAAAGTTATTCAACTGCATATATTACTTGTGAAAAGGCATGAACATTATTTCAAGTACAGTGTGGAACTAATGTGGAATTAAAGCATGCTAGCATAATCTAAGTTTATCACCCAACATGCCACTCATACATAAATGCAGATTTTTTTACTGCAGAACAGTGAGATGACCAAACAATAGTATCACACTTAAAAGCCTAAATACTAACTTTTCTATGGAAAAGTTTGAGCAGTTGTTCCTCCTGTATGTTTTCAAAAGGAATTACCTACACCTATTGTATTTCAGAGATTTAGTGCACACCACACAAGCAGTACCACAACCTCTTCATTCTTGCCTGCATGACATCATTCACCTATTCTTCTCTTGTCTCTCAGAGGTCATCACATAAAACCTTAATGCAACCCTAAAATAATCTACATAACAAAAATTGGGTAAAACTTAACTTCTGAGTACAAGTTTCATTTTTCTTCAGGAATACAAAATTGGAACGTAAAGCCTCTAAACTGACTTTCCCCTAATTCAATGTACTCACTCTCTAAATGCTGCTAGAAGACTGACAGGCAGCAAACAAAATATAGCCAGCTCTGCAGAGGCAGATTAAAGCTATGTCATCTCTGTGTTTCTTAGCTTTGTCCATTTAATATTTATCACTCTAAGTATATGAATTCTGTTACAATTCAGGCCCTCTGAAGACATGAAATACTCAACTTTTAACTGCACTCATAAAGGAATTCAGTTCAAACTTGGTTAACAGTAGCCCTCAGGTTTAATAATGGACATACACTCTAGACTTTAAAACTGCTTCAGTACACCCTGAAATATTTCATTTTGCTGTTCAAAGCATTCTTCTGCTCTTTGAAAATGATCAGATAGCAAAAGTCAAAACTGCTCATTTATGTTGCTGCTACTCAGTGACAAACATCACAGGTAAAAACAGAAAGGGCCTCTCTATGGAAGGAAACTTGCAACTCCCTTGTGTAACCAAAGCCTGTGCTCAGTCACCCTCACAGTGAAGAAGTGTTTCCCTATGCTCAGACAGAATCTATCGTGTTTCAGTTTATACACAGAGATAAATTTAAACAGTTCAACAGAGCTAAAAAAAAAACCAAAAAACCCCTGCAAGATGGTTTTGGGAAAACACTACAATGCCAAAAAATAAAAAAGATCCTTTAGAATACCAGCTGTTGAGGTCAAGATCCTATTTTGACTATTGCTGCCTAGAGTTCATCTTTTTTATCCAACATATTTACTTTTCCTAGAACAAAGAACTTGTTGTAGTCTTTGACATGTATGGTGGTCAAAGAAGTCAAAGGAAGCTACATAAAACATTACTCTGATTCACCTCCATTTTCTCCCAAAGCTGTATTACCATGAACATACAGACTGTACAACTACAGAGAGCATGAAAGACATCAGCAGAGCAGCACTGTAGGAATTCCAAGAACCGCATAAAAAAAGAACCTAAACCCATGCAATTTCCTAAGTAAAAGACATGAAATTAATTTTTGTAAACACCCCTTTTCTAAATAAAATTCCTTCTGGTATAAGTGAAACCTATGAAATGCACAACCAGTTTTCAAAGACTGTCTCTGAACAGGACAAACAGCCAAATGCCCTGAGAACATAAATTTCCCAGATTCAAGCTGTCCTGTTCAGCCAGAGCTTCCTCATTCATGACCTTTTTTTGTCACAGAGAAGTGCAGAAAAAAAGTCATGCTTGCCAACACTGACTTTGCTGCTTTTCCAAACTGCTGAAATCTCAAGCACCAAGACCACTAGAATCCACAAAACTTGCCTATTGGGGCAGTCCTTGCAGTTGTCTCTGAATCCCTGTGATAGCCCCAGTGTAATTCTCAACTGCTGTCTGCATTCAAACCACCTCCAAGAAACAATTTCATTCATAAAGTAGCAAATTTCTTTTTAAGGAAATAAATATGTGAAAAGTTCAGAATGTGATGAAACTCACAGTAAGTCTTGTCAGCCATACACACTCTTACCAGAGAAACAGCCTAAGATCAAGGTCCAGCTACAAGCAAAATGAATACAGCTACTAGGCTGCTTTTACTGGACAGCTTGTCTGTATTCTGACCCTATTCTCATTCACACATTATGCCTTTACTACAGGAGTTCACACACGTGTGACACATGTACACCCCTTCAAAAACTACTAGAGAACTAAGTATATCTTTAAGCAGACTTTTAGTTTAAACAAATTTAAAAAACAAACAAAAAAACCCCATAAACCAAAAAACCTCTACCTCCAAAGCTGGCAACAGCAAAAATTCTTCAGGACCTTCTTTATAGTCTTATTACATAGTGACCAAAAGCTGAAATCAATGGCCACAACAGAACTAACAACAAAAAAATGCCCAACCACTTCTGGTAGGAGCTCGTGGCCCATGTGGCTTTCTATATTGTAGAAAACATCTTGCTCAACTTCCAACCCTCACGTAACAGTACAGCTTTTTCTTTGCCTGTCAGCACCGTTCAATTCTACAGAAAAGTATTCCACAGAAGGCTCACCTACACACTCCCCTTGCAGAGCCAGGGCTCATCTGCAAGCACTGAGAAAACCGAATATTCTAAATATATACTGAAAATACTAATTAGATCACTTTTCATGACTGAAATAGGCATGATATTCAAATGCTTTATGAAATATCTCTCCATTTTATCTGTTAAAAATACATATTCCAAATAAACACCTACTGCTAAATGCTTGTGCTGAAGAAGTCACTTATGAGCGTTTCAGGTCTACCTAAACCACAGCATTTTCTGTTTGTGGGCCTTATTCCAATATTGCTCACAGAACCACAGTAACATCAGCAGGAATGAACTACACAAAAGAGCCATAAAACTCACCAGCTACCAACTGTTGTCAAAAAAAAAAAACACCAAAAAAACCCCAGCCCATCAAATCAATCCTACCCTGAAGTACTCTGCAAATATCAACATAATCAAAAATTTTAAAATTTAAGTGTGAGACTAATACATGCTGGGAGAGAAAACCAGTTTTGTTTGGCTCTTTTTATGCATATATTCACAAGGAAAACTATTACAAAGGTGTTTTTAAATGAAAACAACAACAACAAACTAAAAAATAACGTCCCCCTTGCAAATCAGAGAGATGGACGAGTTGAACCTCGTTTTCCATTAGTTTATCATCCTTTATTTGAAGCTCTCGTTAATTTGGCCGGAGGAAGGAGGGCAGGGAGAGGAGCAGCGGAAGGAGCCGGAGCCTTCCCGTCCTGCCCGCCGCAAGGCGGCCCGGGCTCTTCCTGCGGCCCTCCCGCCGGCCCGGCGCCGGGCGCTGCACCGCGGCAGACGGAGGAGGAGGCCCAGCCCCGAGAAGCCCTCCTCCGCCGGCCATCACGGCCGCGGCCGCCGCTGCGCCGGCGGGAGGCTGCGGGGAGGCGGCGAGGCCAGCCCGGCACCCTCGGCCGCTGCCCGCCCGGTATCATTCCGCAGGGCCGGGCCCGGCTCCCTCCGCTCTGCTCTCCTCCCCTCCGCCCTCTCGCCTGTACCCTCGCACAATAGACCCGGCCTTCCTCCCCCATATCCGGGGACTATATGCGGAGCCCGCGGAGGCTTCTCGCCTCCCACCCCCGGGCGCGCATCGCGCCCGCCCGGCCGCGCTCGTTACCTGCCTCGGCGCCGGCCTCGCCACTCTCCCCGCCGGGCTCGGGGGGCCGCCCCCTCGGCATGGCCGCCCCCAGCCCGGCCCGCCCGCCCCCCCGGCGCACGCACACACACCACACACACACACACACTCTTGGCAACGGCGGCGGGGGCACGGAGGGGCGGGGACGAGCGGGCGGGCCCGGCCCTACACACGGGCTGCGGGGGGCGGGCGCCGGCGCTCCCCGAGGGGACGGGCAGGGGGGCGAGGGGGCAGCGGCGAACTCACGGCAGGGCCGGGCGGGCGGGCGGGGGGCACACGGCGGGTGAGGGGCGGCGGCGGCCCCCGGTGCGCATGCGCCGGCCGGTGGCGGTGGGGGGGAGGTCGGTACATCCGGGTGCGGCAGCGGGCGGGGCCCGCGGGGCGCCTGCAGGAGCGGGCCCGGCGCCGGGAAAGGTGTCCGAATGGGGCCGATCGGGCTTTGGCACAGCGCATCCGCCTGCCTGCGGCTCCCACCTGGGCGCGTACCTGCGTCCCCTGCCGTAGCTGACTCGCCTTGGCAGCGGGGTTTGACTAGATGGTCTCCAGAGGTCCCTTCCAACACTAACAATTCTGTGATTCTGTGAGGAGAGGCTCAGAGCCTGAAAGTTAGCAGTACTCGGCTGGAGCCACGTGGTTAATGCCCTGAAGTTGTGTCAGGAGAGGTTTAGGTTGGATATTAGGTGCTAGGAAAGGGTTCTTCACCCGGAGCATGTTTGGGCACTGGAACAGCTCTCCAGGGAATGGTCACAGCATCAGCCTGACAGAGTTCAAGGAGTGTTTGGACAGTGCTCTCAGGCTCATGATGTGATCTTCAGCTGTCATCTGCAGGTCTAAGCGTTGGAGTCTATGATTCATGTGGGTCCTTCCAACTGTGGATATTCTGTGGTTCTGTTCCCTGTGGACAATTGTTCCCTGCCTTGCCTTCCCACACCCTCCATAAATTCTGTTTTTTAGGCTGAGTGGCACAAAACATGAGCACGGGGCTCACCCGGTGCCCAGGAAGACAGCAGCCTCCAGCCCTCACAGGGTTTGGCTGCTGAAGCCAGCTGAACTTGCTGGAGTAGTTTGGTGTGATTGTGCCCTGCCCCAACTTACCTACCTGAACCAAATGCTGCCCAGGGAGAGCTTAGAATCACAGGGCAGTTTGGGATGGGAGGAACCTTGAAGATCAGGTCATTGCAACACCCCTGCCCATGAGCAGTGGCACCTTTCACTAGACCAGGTTGTTCAAAGCTCCATCCAACCTGGCCTTGAGCACCTCTAGGAATGGGGCATCCACAGCATCTCTGAGCAGCCTGTGCCAGTGTCTCACCACCCTCACAGTAAAGAATTCCTTTCTAGTATCTAATATACCCTCCTTCAATTTAAAGTCATTCCCACTTGTTCTGTCACTCCTTGTGAGCGAGCCTTGTCAGAAGTCCCTCTCCAGATTTTGATGTGAATTGTCATAAAAGATGGGTGGTTTAATAGCGATTTTTGGGTATCATAAGGCAAAGTGTTTGATTCTGTCCCCTGTAACTTGTGTGCAATAGAACCACGCTCTCTGGAAATACAGCAATAAAGTTGCATATGCTTTTCTTGACAGCATGTTTAGCACTTCATAGATTTCATTGCTTCCAAAGACACTGCTGTATGTAATTTAATACACTGCACTTCAGCTACTAAAATTAAGTGTTTATTACACCTCTTCCTTGTTAAATAATACAAAATACTTACTTTTTGATGCATTACTAGATGTTCTTCCATTACCTCAATAGTTTCACCTATTTAAGATTCTAAAGCTTTCTTGTGATTTATGGGGGTTTTCTGCAACTTTTAATTTTTAAATACCTTTTTAAAAGGAGTATATTTCTGTACAGAGGAAACTAGTATAAGAATACTGCCTGCAGTGATCAAACAACCTTATTTTTGTCTTTTTGGCTACTCAAGTCTTACAGCCAAAAGTGGATCCAAAGCCCATTGCCACTGAACTGGGTTGCTGCTGCTTATTTGCTAAGCTGTTAAAATGCTCAGGTTCTTCTCATTGCCTATCAGGATGTCCCTTTTTCCTCTCCCCATCGTATATGCCAGCACATGGCCATTTTCTTTATTACCAGCTACACAGTGTTTCAATGGCCTGCATTAAAACACATTTAAGATGATTAACCAGCCTGGTTGATCTTGTCCTCATTTATTACATTTATTACTTTAATGTCACTTTCTGTAGTCTCTGTTAATAGATTAGGTATTGATCACTGATCAAAAAATAGGGTGGGCTGGGTACTGATATCTGTAAACTATGGTAGCAAAGCATTACTTAATACTTTTCTTATCACTGAATGTTAATTATCACTTTGATAATTCATTTATCTTGTTCCGTTGCAAATGATTATTGGGGTTTTTTTTCTTAAGTTAAAGCCTTTCAGAGACCTAATTAAATTACATCTAAAAACTTGCCTTAAGCAATCCAGCTTAATCACATCAAAGAATGAATTCAGGTTTTTGGAATGCAAGGTTTAATTTCTTCCTGAAGGCTAAGGTTGGGTAAGCAATATTTAGATGATTCTGCATTCTATACACCAATAAAAAAGTGTAATGTTTTTAATTTTCTCTGCAGAAGTGCAGCATTGGCATATAAATATGGAAAGGAGGACTGAAGCTGGTGTGACCATTGCCTGGGGCTCCTGTGAGCAGAGTACTCGCTGCAGCGAAGCTGCAGGGAGGAAAAGAGCAAAGAACACCAGTGGCCTCTGCTGGCTGTAGGATAGTTCTGTGCTAAAAAATTAAGATTGCCATCATTTTAGCAGTGAACTACAACCTACAAGTACATGAAACAAAGTGACAGCTTTTTGCATGATTTCAGAGAGGCCTCAGGGACAGGACTCAAAACCAAAGAAATTGAACTGAACCAGTATCTAGAAAAGCTTTCTACAAGCTCATTATTTTACATACTTCTCCTGATTTTGTTCTAACTTTGTTATCAAGATTATCTGGGTTTTTTTTTTTGTTTTTTTTTTTTTTGTTGTTGTTGAGGTAATGTGCTTTAGGATTAAGAACTTTGAATCTTGAGTTTATTTTCTGTTTTGGAAAGACCTCATGCACACTTTACGGGAATGTAAATGAGTTTGTATGTGCAGGCAACTTCTGTTTGTATAGATAGTAATGAAAATTGTCTAATGCAAAAGCCAACTTTTATTTCTGCTTTAGTTTTTCTACATTATTGTTCCCTACATGTCTTTCAGTGTTCAGCAGCAGTACATATTTCGTACTGCAAAACTCTGTTCATTGTCTGTTTCAAATTTGTGTGGTATATTTGTCATTGTCTATCAGTCTTCTGACACTTCTGCATCACTCCTTCTGTACAAAACTAGCTCTGCATAAAAGCAGAATAGATGTAATTTTTTTCATCAGAGCCTCAAGAACCTTGTGATACTGGAAGACAAGTAGGTTATGAAGAGTGTATGGAATATGTGTTGAAGAGCATGTGAAAATTTTTATTAATGAGGAAGTTCAGTGGTATCATATGCCTAACTTTACAGACATTTTCAAGCTGTCTAATCTGTGTGTAATTTCCCTTCTTTGTCTGTGTGATTGACACGATATTTTTAACCTGCACTTTGCAGCTCCTGGAAAAAATGTACTGCATGAATTGCTAAAACTTTTGTGCTACTTGTCAGTGATTCTATTGCCTGCATTTGCAGAAATGCTGAAATTTCAAAATATTTCAAAATTTTAGTATTTTGTAAATAATAAAATCACCTATTACAGTATTTTTCTAAAGTCTCTGGCATTACTCCTGAAGTGCTATCCAGGAAGCTTCTCCATTTTGGGGTGTGCCTAGCATTATAACCCAATGCCTTCTCAGGTGAGAACCTTGCAGACCATTACTCATGCTCCGCTGTCCATCCAAAGGAAACATAGGTCTGTTTCCCAGATGGAGTCTGTAATGTAATACAGAGTGCAAGATGGTTAGCCTTTAACTGTTTCTATGATTAATTTTATCTGGTATCACTAATTTCTAGGAAGAAAAGCAGCTATAGTGTGATCCCTTAAAATACGCAACCTTAAAAGTTATGTTTATTTTATACCTATAGATGAACTGTACCAATAGAGAGTAAGGTTAACACAAAGCCACAGAACGAGTTCTAGGTTTTACCAACCAGAAGTACTAGATGTGCTGCTAAATTTTAAGGTAATCTAATGAAATTCAGTGAACCATTTCAGTAAAACTAACTACTGAATAAGGTAATATTTGCAGTTGTCAGATACTGTCTTACTATTGTAAGATTTTTTTCAGTTGCTTATGGCTTTGCCACACTTGATATCTTTGGACTAAAATTTCCAGCTGTCTCACTGCTGTTGATTTGAACAGTCTGCTTCTATTTGTCAGATTATGTATCGACCTTGGATTTTTTTTTTATTTAAGAGGGAACATGAAATCGTTTACTGTACTCACCAGTGAAACCAATGGTAGAAGATTTTGATGTTAGCATGAATTTTGATTCAGGAGGAGTCCTTTCCAATAAAATTTCAAATTTATTCTTTTTCTACATGTTTCAAACAAATTATTAGAATGTGCTCTTTTTTTTTTTAATTTTTCATTTTAAGGGTCATGTGACATCTCTCCATGTTTTCCAAACTGATGCAGGCAGCACAGTACTTTCCCTGAGTTAAGGCTCTAGATGTGTAGTAAACCATATTGGAAAATCCCTCTACAATTTGCTTAAAATCATGACATTTAAATAAGTAAAACACCTTTTTGAACTCCTATGTTTTGGCTTCTGCATGTCTGAATGCTTATGAACTAGAAACAAACATACTTCTAGACAATGCATTTTTGTGTCATGGTTTGACTTCAGGCAATGGCATTTTAAGGAAAAAACCTTGGCATTTTCCCAGTGTGATGAAAATCATTATACATCAAAGTAGTTCTGTAGCTCTGTGTTCAGCCAGAGGTGAGAGGAAGAGAGGCCATCTCAATATTCTAGATGCACAGTATAGCCAGGCCTCCATAGAAGGGTGTTTTGAGAGATGTACCATCAAATTTCGTAGATTGCTTTGGATTGGAAGGGGCTTAAAGGTCATTGAGTTCCCACCCCTCTGCCATGGCTAGGGAACCTTCCACTAAACCAGATTTGCTCCCAGCCCCATCCAGCCTGGGCTGAACACTCTATTTGCCAATTGTTGGCACAAAACAGTAAAGATACTTAAGACTGACTTAGTCCTGTTGCCAAAATGAAAAAAGCTGTCCTTGGAAAAGGAATTTTATGGTTATAGCACATAACCTGGACTAGAACCTGCAGTAATATGGAAATGTAAATGAAAGCAACAGTCCTCTCTCATGTTGCGATAATAGCAAAAGCTAGAATAGGCCTGGTGTATGATTGGAATGTATGAAATTGTTAAAATTATACACTGTGAGAACTGCAGTGTGCATTTTTTATGCAGGATTTCATTAAAGAGGTAGTTTCCCAAAGTTAACATATTAATTTCCAAGGAAAGGTAAATGTTTCCTGCTTTGTTGGGTTGATTTGTTCATTTATCAAAGAAATCGTGCCTCCTACATTTTCTTGATTTCCTTTTGTGTGGCTAAATGACTTGGGTTTCCAGCACGGTCAGCTATCTTGCCTCAAAAGCTGCTATTGCTGTGGAAAATAGTATTTTGATGAAAAACGGATACCTGGTGAAAATCTAATGTTTCCACTTGTTACACCCCCTCCCCCCCCTTTAATGAAGATTGAAAAGGTAAATGCCACTTGAATAATATCCATAAAAATCTCATTGGCGGCCATGAGGCTGCATGTACAGTTCAGTATTTTAAGAAGAAATTCAGTGTAGTGAGGACAGTAGAGCTGGACAGTAGAGCTGTACTAAAGGTGAAATCTTAGCCTATTTTGAGACCAGGATCACCAATCAAATAAGAACAGCACTGAGTCTAGCAGCTTCTTTAACATATACTACTGAGCTTAGATATTTCACATCTGTGTGACTTTCACCTTCTGCCAGCTGGGCACTAACTCAAATGGGTCATCTAAAGGATAGACATTACATTTGTTGTCAGTGTCAGAGTTCTGACTGTATTCCTATGAATTCCTATAGAACCATGTTACTAGGTTGGCTCCTACCCTGGGATTTAAAGTCTCCTTCCACGTTTAAAACCGAGCACAGACATCACCATTTTTTTGTGCAGCTTTCCTAAATGTGCAGGTTTTACTATCACATTGATTAGTCTGAGACTCTATGACTGGAACTGTCTCTTGTCTATTGCATTTGATTCTCCTATTTTTCTTCTATTTATGTAATGTATACCCTGTGATGCAGATTCTCCACCAGCTGAACTGTATTTTCTGTTGTGGGTATAACATGCAGGAAGATGTTCCAGTCCTTCAGACAGAACCTGCTAATCTTTCAGCATCTTTGCTGCAGGGATGCCAATGTATCGTCCACTCTAGTATGGACCATTGATTTTTAAAAAATTTGGAATCTGTTGTAAATCATTTGTCAGAAACCTGTAATAAGTTTCATTACTTGTTTCAGTGACACTACTTTCTGTGTTGTCTGGACTACCTGAAATTTCAGCCTGTAAGCATTCTCTGTATGTTTTCTTTGTGTGTCTTTTTTGGGGGGGTTATTGCATGGTCCTTGTGGCTTTATGATCATGCATTCTACAATTTTAATCTATCTTGTCATGATTTCAATTTTGTTCTCTATTCGCAAGTAATAATGTAGGAGTCTTCATAACCTACTAGGTTCACTGATGCCTTACTGTGAACTTGGCATTTAATTTCCTGTTTGTATGCTGCCTTGTCTTGCTGTCTTATGGTAGCTGAGGTTTATGTTTTCTGTTTTATGTTGCCTTTTTGTTCCTTTCCTCCTTCCTTGTCTCCTCTTCCCTCTCCTATTTCCTTTTCCCTTGACTACAAGTTTTGGCATGATAATTTCTTCTGCAAGTGTATGACCCCAAGCAGAAGGTCGGTTCATCACCTTATTTTTTCTTCATAGTACATCATAAGCAATTTTATGTAATCTTGTAATTTGCTTGTCTTTTCTGCTCTCTATTGCTTTTGAATGGTTTTGGTGATGGAGGTGGGTTCTTGGGCAGGCTTTTTGCTGTGTTTTTATTATTTTCCTCTGTTACATGCCAAGTTGACTCTGAGACTGCTCTGTTAGAGAGTTGCTATCCATATTGTGTTTGTATCTCCTCATAAAGTTAACATGAAGCTTTTGCACGTTTTTGTTCAGTATCCTGCAGCTTCATTCCAATTTCCAAATGATGAGAATTTTAGTCAGAGAGTTCTAGAATTCAGCTTGCTTATATAATTCAGTACCTGTCTTCCCCAGATTCTTGACCACAGTTGTTTTTCTATTTTAAAAACACCCTTTAATTAATTCTTGAGAGAATGTAAAATTCTAGAAGGCATGAAGTTCCCTGGTCTTGTCTTCATATATCAAGGTGCTATTGGA
The DNA here is from genome assembly GCF_008360975.1 of Lichenostomus cassidix. NCBI lineage: Eukaryota > Metazoa > Chordata > Aves > Passeriformes > Meliphagidae > Lichenostomus > Lichenostomus cassidix. The sequence goes on from NC_139482.1 coordinate 92,784,354, forward strand.
ATATGCAGTCATCTTTACAAGTCACAGGTACAGTCTCAGGACATCATTCTGCCCTCCACAGATAAAGACCCCTCCTGCCAAGCAGTTCCAGAAATAAGGTTTTCCATTCATAAAAATTACACTTTAGATATTCTTTTCACTATGAAGACTGTGCTTGAAATATCAGTCTTTTTGTGTGAATGATTTTTTTAATAAAAAAAAAGTAATTTTGTGTTTGGACATGTGTCGGTTTGAAAACAAACCAGTGGGAGATCACAAGTCAGGATTAAAATTAACAGGAAAAATTAAAAGTAAGTGAAATAATACAAGGAAAAAGCACTCACAAAGTCAGATACAACCTGACACCCTGTTAGTGTGGTGGTAGCAGTCCAAGTGAAGTAGTCCAGTTGAAGCAGTGATCCTGTGAAGGTCTGGTCTCCGGCTGAAGATCCAGTGGTAGCTCTTGTCCTCTGGGAACCCAGTAGACAGGGCTCCCTCAGGCGGTTTCAAGGCCAGATTATATCCAGGTGGGAATGCTTGGCTCTTCCCTCCTGGGCAGAGCATCCCACAATGGGATGAGATAAATCCATGAGTCATGCGGTGGGTCCTTGATGGCCCATTGTCTGTCATCCGGGGTGGGTCATTAGCAGGTGATAACAGCAAATGTCAGACAGCTGGTGGTAATAAAATACTTAAATACGTCTATATTGTAACCTAGAACAGGACACTACTTGTATTTCCTCAAAACTATTGTATTTTTTCATGTTTGGACATGCTACAGAGCTCTGGTATCTGGATGCTGCATAGACCACAGAAGCTTGAACAACTCAAGTGCACAGGAGATGTTTTTCTCCCAAAATTTTCAATGGAGACCAACTTACAGAGTTCAGAGTTAGACTATGCATAGGAGTTACCCTGAAATAGCAATTTAGGCTAAATACTTTGAACCTGAGGAAGAAGAAATTATGTTTCCCAGCTTCATTCTGGAAGGGTGAAGATCTTAGCTTCTACAACCAGTGCGTATCCATTCTTTAGATAGATGACATTTTATAATTTATAATTTCACAAGCCTATATTTTTCTTACTTGTTGGTGGGAGTCTCTCTGTACCACTCACAGACATTAATATAAATGAGCTTTCAGTGAGAAAACACAGGAGTATATGCTTGCAGGGAAGGTGAGAGTAAGAAAGTAGGCAATTATACTTCCCTGAACAACAGAAATATTATTAGAATTATAAAATATTCTAATAAACATTTTTTAGAAAAATATTATATAAATATTTCTTTCTTAAACTTAAGCCTGAACTTTTCTAGGTCAATATAAGTATCTGAATACTCATGTTCGCAGTAATAATTTTGGAAACTTGTGCAATAGCAAACAATACAATATAATTAATTGTTTTGTGTTCTTGCAGTGTTAATTCATGTGAAGAAGCATTACTCAGACAGAGCCCTTCTGGGGATGTAACTGCACATTGTGAAATAGTTGGTGGCTGTTCTCACTTAGAAATTCCCTCCCTACCACTCTCACACTGATTTTTCCTCTCTCCACAGCTTGTCACCCTGGGCTGTGCTGGCATGATGGTCCAAGAGGGCACACCATACTTAAAAGACATTATGGAGCTGACCCCATTTTAAAGGATTTGTATTGTTATGCTTTTGGCAAGCACAATACACTGGTGCCAAACACAAATGCAATCCCCTCAGCCAGATATTAAAGCTGCAAAAATCAGAGAGCCAGATTTACAGGGATTTAGAAACATTGCTTTCATACAAGGAAGACATACGAGAGGGGTCATTAGGGAACTGGGGTTCTGGCACTTAAAATCAGGAATATCATGAGCTTGTAAACAAAGAATTATTGAGAAAGCCAATACGTTCAGAAGAACATGTGGTTTGGAGTGGCAACTCTGGTACTGGTAATGCTAGGGGATTTCAGATACATCAGTCAAAGCAGAGAAAAACCAAATAGGCTGCCAGTTAAAGAAGAAAATGTGACAGAAACAACTGCTTAAAAACAAAGATAAACGATGAGAGAAGCAAGTCCAGCCCTAAGTGGAAGAAGGGGCATAGCACGCTTACCAGAAGCTTGACAGAAGAAAGTTAATCCACAGATTGTAACACCAAAACAAAAAATTTGTTGATGAAGCTGAAAATTAAGTAGGCCTTCATGGTGGTGATGTGGTGTTATTTACTTCTTAAAAGTTAGACTATAATGAAGAAATTTCCTGCTTCATCAAACAACCTTATGAATCCTCACGGACTGAAATTCAAATTGATGTCCATATTAAAAGGATAGAAGGAATTGTATATTCTGGCAGGTAGCATGCAAAAGCACAAGAAGACACGAAGAATTTTGAGGAGTATCTAGCAGGGGAACTCAAAGGTAGCAACAAATCTTTCTTCCAATATAGGAAAAGCAGGAATTAAGCCAAAATTTGAAGGTCAAGGATGGTAATCATGGCATGAAGAGAGCATGCAGGGGAGGGTTTGGCCCTTGCAGAGGAGCTACATTAATTATTTTCATCAGTGCTCACTGCATAAAGAAACAAAGTTGATCTAAAGTTGTCTTTGTGAGAGACTCCTTAGAGGACCCACGTAGAAAGCAAGTGGCTACAGAAGACAACATGTGGAGCAAACGGAGCACACGAAGAGCAGCACATTGCCAGGACAAGGTGGTGTTCATGGTAGAGTTCAGGAGGAATTCAAGCCTAAAAGAATTGAATGACTCCTCAAACATGACAGTGCTAACTTTCTCAAAGCTGCCTTGGCACCCAGGGACAACTCAAAACCTGAAGGCAACTTAAAAAAAGGTCTTAAGAAGAGACCTGGGGAAGTACGAAATTCTTAAGCATTTTTTAAAGCATGACATCTGTACCATGCAGGTTAGCTATCAAGAACAGTTACTTAATATCTTGATAAAGTGATGTTTTTGTTGGCCTTTCTGAAGTCTTCTCAACAGTTGTGTGGATAACTGTGATGTGGTTGATGTGGCTTACTTGGTTTTTCCAAAGGCTTTTGGGAAATGTCTTCTTAGAGGCTTTTAGGGAAACTGCACCATGTCATGAGAGGGAAGACCCTTGTATGGTTAAATGCTTGGTAGACAGGAGTAAATCGTCAGTTTTCACAGTAGAAGGTAGTGACAGATGAGGCTCTGTATGATCTATGCTAGAGCCTTTGCTGTTCAACATGGTTATAAATTACTTTAAAAAGCATGTTAGCAGTGAGGTAATCAAGTTTGATAATATTAATTTATTCAGGGTAGGAAAATTGGTGACTGAGCAATAAAATGATGGTTGAAACTCAGTGTAGATAAATGTTCAGTGATGTACATAAAGAGAAGAAATACTAATTTCACTTTCATGAGCTGACTGGAAGGAGAGTTTGGAGTTATGATCAATAGTCATACAGAAACATCAGTGTTTAGTAGTGTTCAAAAGAGTAAATCAAATATTAGGAGCCATTAGGAGAAGAATGAAGAGCAGAAGAAAGACTGGTGCTCTGCCATAATGTAAATCTGTGGTTTTGCCCTATCTGTAATAAGTTGTACAGTTCTGGTCTCATTCCTCCCTACCACCTCAAAAAAGTACAAGAGACTGAAGAATGTTTAGTCAAGGCCAACAAGGATGGTCAGAGACAGAATAACCTCTCTATTAGAAATCACTTAAGCTAAATCTGTTCAGGATGAAAGGAGATATTCTCAATGACAAGGAGCAAACTGCGGAAAAAGGAACCAAGAAGAAACTAAATTATTAGGGGCAACAAATAATTATAATCATAATAATAATAAAAAAAAGGGTTTAAGGAAAAACCAAAGGGTAAAAACCATAAAAACAGGGAAATAGAGATACTAAAGTACTAAGCAGAATACTTCTTGATAACACGTTGAGGGCATCCCAAAGACATGGTGAATACTGCTCAGCAGTTCTGTGCAGAGACTTAGCAAGGTGTATGACCACAACTCTACATTAAATGCCGAATAATTTTTTTTTTAAATCAAATACAATTAGTTTGATACTCATTTCCATTTGCAGTTTTTCAGCTTTAACTCGTTTAACTGTTTTGTTGAAATGCAAATGATAAGCACATGTGTCAATATAGTTCAGACTCCAGCTCCATATGAAGCTTTCAAATTACCTTCTGGGACTGTAAACTAAACAAAACCAATAATTTCCAACTTACATCAGGAGCACAGCTATTTGAACAAATTTTTCTCTATAATCTTTATCAATATTTGAAGAAAATGCCAGCTCAAAAATATGTCGGTCAGCATCATACCAAATCTTTCTTATAATATTCTTCATTATTTAAATAATTAAAAGAAACCAATAATTCATTTATTTTCTATCTTAAAATTGCATAGGGCTTAGACAACCAGATAGTTCCCAACCAGTTTATGAATGCTGGTCTAATATAGACCAGTAGTGCCTAAATCTTGGTGGGCTGTGGTTGAAATCACTGCAGTTGTTTTATTTAATGACACGGTGGGGTCGTGTGAGTCGTCAGTACAGGAGAAGGAAGGTGTAAATGCTGAGCTGTGTAACATCAAAGAAGGATATTAAGGATTACCCTTTACTAATGTAAATTGTAGGCTTTGCTTTATTCAGCATCTGCTGACCTGGGCCAAAATATAGTTGCCAATATACATGTGGAAATCTCCCTGTATTGCTCGTAGGTCACTCATTTTTTTTTTTATAGATGTTGTAACAGCAAAGGCAGATGGGTTTACTGACTTTTCAAAAATCATGTAGAAAACTAGGGGCAAATTCAGAGTCAAACCCCAAACTTTCTGATTGCAAATTCTCTTCAGAGGGCATCCCCTCTGAAGAGAAGAACAAGGTGCAAAATCATCCCAATTAAAAAGCAAACAATAATTTTGTACATAGGTCTTAGCATATGAGCACTCAACAATTGCAATTTTAGAGATGCCAGTGATTTCAAACAACATTTATTTTATAGAGAATATTTCCTATGTAACATGAACGGAGTAATATCTCTTATATGAGAAGAATAAATGATTTTGTAGTAGCATATGTCTGGGCTCAGTTTCCAGGTAGGCAGTCACCTGCACAGAAGCCTGATGCTGAATTTTTTGGGGGGAGGTTAGAATAACTGCAGGCTCATCTTCTATGTGAGTTATCTCCTGGGCTGCTTAGGTCATTGGCACTGAACTCCATCATTATTTTAGTACCAAAGAGGCGAGAAAAAAAAAGTGTTACTACTTTTGTGGACACATAAGTAAAAGGAAATGGAAAATTATGGCAGTTTTTAAAGATCAGAGAAGTATCAAGGCATTAGAGTTGTGATTCAGTGCTTCATAATTAAAATGCCTGTTGTCTCCTATCCTACACCCCCTTATTTCCTTCTTTTTTTTCTTGCTAATATGTGAGTATTTCTCAATGCACACTGACATTGCATGTTGTACCAAATTTGTCTATTCTTCTTCAGTTTTATACATCCCATTTGCCCTCATCCTACATACTTAGTCAGTGTATGAGTTCCCCAGCTGTCTTTTTTCACTCCTGGTGATTTGTCAGAAGTAAAAGAAAGTAGAATCTTCAAAGACACTGGATACAAAATTGTAATACCCTTCCACTTAAGTCAGTGTGTATTGTCTGATTTTACAAAGGCTTGTATCTTGGCAAAGTATGAATGCCTCTCTAGGGAACTTCAGTGAGTGAAAGTGCTGACTTTCATATTCTTTTTTCCAAGGATGTAGATAACTGATTTTTTAAAATGAAATAACTGAGAGTTCTTATGGTAAGCAAGCCATTATCCCCCATGTAATTCTTGAAAATCACAAGTTCATCTGAAACACTGCCTCTCTCTTTTTATCCTTTGATTTAATTCTGATGATTACACTCTGGAAAAGATCAGCCCACACAATCAAGCTGAAAATGGTCTTATATTGGAAAAGGTTAGGGAATCTTAACAGCAGGTGTCAGTGTGAACTCTGCCTTTCTAATTAAGGGTGAAACCAATCTGATTAAGAAGTTTCAGCACCATCACTTAATATCCTCAGTTGTGGATCTTAAAAGCTCTTTTATTATTCAAAAGTACTTTCCAAATATTGTTCTTTCACATGTCAAATAATTACAATGTCATAATCAGGCTGTTTTTCTGTCTTTTCAGCAATTTTCAGTAGCAGCACCACCATAGTGAAAACCTTGAAATCACATCTCTGAAAGCAGCAACCATAATAGTAAATATATGGTGTTATATAAGAGCTATTTGATTTGTTTTATAAAAGAATGTGATAAATAAGTAATAAAGCTGATTCAAAAGACAGACAAAACTATGAAAAGGCAAACAGAATACAATTTTGAAGAGATTCAAAGAACTGTATAGTCTGTGGTAAAAAAACCAGCCCCGGTGCAGAAAGTCACTGAGGCATGTAGTAATAAAAATCAATTGTCTGCAGAGCTGGCTGAACAAGCTGTAAGAAGTTAATGAAAGGAATTTAATTAGAATTACCTGGAAACTAGTAAAGTGGGGGGGGGGGGGTGGTTAAGGTGGAAGAAATGAATACTTATCATGAAATCCATTTAGGTATTCCCTCTTCCTGTCTGCCTTTATCCAATACCTTTGCTCACCCATATCTATGCTAGGTGTGAAAAGGTATTTTCTATAGGAGTGCCTACTTATATTTCTTCTCCAGTACAGATATTCCAACTACTGCACTGTTGGAATATTTAGTCCTAATATTTTTCTAAAAAGCGAGGCATAAAAATTTCTATCAACAGTGTGTTTAACAGTGTGGTTTATGTGCAAGCTGAGGATAATCACAGATGAGGCACCTGTAGGTTTATTCTATGACTAGATATGAGATAAAAAACAGCCAATCTAGAAGACATATGTAAGGTAATGATTCCTTTAAAAGTTCTGAGATATATATATATGTGTATATATGTGTATGTATGTATATATTTATGCAGATGAGCAGTGAGCAAGGCTGGAAGGCAGCCAGGTTCTCCCAGCTGAGAATTCCCCTGGCTGCCTGCTTTGGCTGGCACCTGCCACACTCTGCTCCTGTGTCACAGAGCTGCAAGTACCTTGTCCTTCAGCTGGACTCAGTCAGTGCACATAAAGAAGCTTTCACTAGGATTTAGAACGGTGTAAGTCTGTCCTGAGAATCAGTGATCTGTAGCTGCCTCCATCATTCAGCCTCCTCTACACCCCCAAAAACTTTGCACCTTTTTGCCTGCCTGTTTTGTATGGCTTCTGTGACATGCTGCATGAGTGACTCCAGAATGGGAATGTGTTACCTTCCTGATTGCTGTAAGGTAGATAAGCTCTGCTATTCCTCATATTACTCATGGGGAGTTAAGGCCATGCTGTGTTTCTACTGACTTTGAAATCTGTGTTTGAGTTCAAAAAACCAAATGGCTGAAGCTCTGTCTGTATGGCCTGGAGGAGCTCAGGTATGAGGCAGTCCTGGTCTCTGCCTTAAATTTCTTTTTTGGAGAGGTATCTTGATTTTCCAGATGAGAAGCAAAGTGATAGTCAACCTGCAGGCAGTCCCCAGGGTATTTCTGGCCCCAAGTGACAAGACAGTGTAAATACAGCAGAGATCTAAAAGCAAGAGCTATTACAGTAATCAGGTGTCCATAATTTCAGAACAGCACAACTAAATTCTATGAGATTTGGACTCAAGAGTGGAATCTGAAGCCCAGAATTTGGGGACTAGACAAAGTTAGGGTAACCCAAAAATATCATGTTCTGAGAAGTCATTTGAAATTGTCTCAGAGGTACTGGTAATATGTAGGTTTGTCTAAAATCTCATTCTCTTTGGGAGTCTATACCAAGACTGCAAGGTACAAATCTAGATTTATTCTGAAAGTAAGTATTTACAAGTAGGAAAGTAGCAAAATAACCTTTGGTTGTACTGTACCTTCTATCCTAATGGCTAGAGCATTCAACCTGCAAATGGGAACCTCTGGCCCTTCCACATTGTCTCTCTTCAGCTGGAAGTATTTAAAATCATCACCTCTTTGGGGCTGACTTTACCAATAGAGTAGCAGGTGATCTGATTTGGAATGTCATCTTCTTATTGCAGGCTTAAACTGACTGTGCTGGAGGCAGAGAGGAAGCATAATCCTGTAGCCTAACAGTTTAGACATTATGGACTGGGCTGTAAAAAATTTGTCCAAAACAACAGAGGAGCTCTGCAGAAGCAAGAATTAATGCTCTGCTTTCTTGGCTTCCAGGACTTGAGGTGGTGGGCATTCATTTCTGGTTTCTTGTAGCATTGGATATTGGCATATTCTACCTTTAAATGTAACTCCAGCCTGACATACTGCATGGGATTAATCAATTCACAGAAATAACAAGCTGCAGCTCAAACAGTTTCTGAATTTAGTTGAGTTCCGTGTTGCATGCGTTGCAGTGGGATTAAAATAAAAGGGGAAGGGGGCTTATTTAAAAAGAAAAAAAAAAAGAAAAGAACTTAATCCTTATGGATTTAGTAATCAAAAGTGATTCTAACTGAATGAAACTTTGTTGGCTTGGTGCTCACCTTCCTAAAGCATCCTACTTGCCCTGAACACTACTGAGAAAGGGAGAGATGTCTATACCAGCAAATAAAACTGTTCCCAAGAATATTCCCAGGCCCAGAAGCCAACTGGCAGACACTGACTTACAAGTACACCAGTAAAAACACACAGCCAGCCTCCAGAGCAGGCTGGATGCAAATCCTTTGGTGCCAGTGGTCTGCGGGATGTTGGAATTCCATGCCTGGGAACTGCTTGAGAGACAGCTAGTTGGTACAGGCCAAAAGCATGTCAGGGACTGCTCTAATAATTTCAGACCAGTCATATTCCAGTGTCTGGGAGCACTCACAAGTACTGTTTAATTCACTGGCATAGACATAGCCTTAGGTTCACTGGTGTATGCCACAAACTCTTTCCAACTGCTCAGAGATTATAAAGACTGGTGATTATTGGTGAGGAATTATTAAAAACTAAATCTTAAATTAAATCATATACCTGCTTTGTTGTGAATCTTTTTTCTTTTGAGAGATACAAATTTATAGTTTGGTTCTGGATTTTTGATCTTGTAGTATTTATCTTGTTAGTGTAGCAAAACTTTTAATGTCTCATAGTAATATAAAATAGCTTGAAGATGTCTACAGGTTTTAGAATTAATTTTTTGACCTTTAGGGCAAATTTAGGAGTAGACAACTAAATTTGAAGTGCTTTGTGTGATTCTGGATATATAGAAGCAGTCTTCTGTGCAGTCTTCTCTCTCCAACACTTATTGTTTTCTTTGGTAACAGTTACTCATTTAGAAGATATTAAATTTTCAAACTGTCATCCTAGAAAACAGATAGCTTTAAAAGACATTGAAATTTTGCAAAATACTGCTTCATTTTCTTGTGCAATTAACTGTGCTTATTATGTGGGGATTGAGTAAAATTAAGACTGTGTTCCATATTAACTTGATACAAAAAAAATAAAGCAATGATTAGGTGTGCACAGAGATTGTATATTTGAATTACCTTAGTTTGTTCATTATCATGAACAAAACATGAACTATCATGTTTTTAAGGCTTCTAATTCCTCCTTCCTACTGTCTGCTAAACTTTTTGTGCATTAGCTAAGAAGGAATAGATAAACCACCTGAATTACAAAACCATATTTGTAAGCACACAACACATGAAAAATAACTGTTTGACCTTTACATTAAATTTAAATAATTTTGCCAATTCTTTCAGTCTTTTGATTGCAAATCTTGTATGAAAGAAAAAAATTGAGGCTTTTACCCCATCATATGTTCTTTTCTCTTGGAAAAGATAATCAACTCAGCAAAAAGAACACATAAAGAATTCCACTGTAACCTGAACAAACTGGTTCCCTTTTTCTCCGAGTTATTTATTAATTCAAGTATCTTTATCTGGGTTGCTCTTTATTTACAGGACTAATTCAAATCCCCTGATTCCACAAAAGGTCAGGCAAAAGCTTCTGTCATAGCCCTAATGCCCTTCATGAGTCATTTTATACTTTTATGGAAGATTTTTCAAACCATGATGGTAAAGGAGCAAGGTCCTAAGAGGATCGCTTAGAGAATCCTGTGGTCTTTATCTTATGTCACTTTTTTGTGATGAAGTTATGTTTGCATATTTCAAAGAAAAAGATTTGCAGAAAATTAAGACATTAAACTCTGGTAAAGCAGCATAAAGAAGTCAGAACAGAAAGAAAATGGCAGCTTATACTACAGCATATTCTTAAAAGGCTTTCTGGTATCCAAATAATAGAACAGATTGGCACTTTTAGATGGTGTCATTTATACAGGGTTATGTATACTAACAGGGAAAAAAGATGTAAAGGAGTAAATTTAAATCAATACAAGCATTTTCATTACAAAAGAAAAAATAAGCCTAAATAAGAAATCAGTAAAAAACATTATTCTTCATGCATGCTATATTTTACCATCAACTGAAAAAATGTGATTATAAAATTCTTTCATTTTGCTTTGTTTCAGCATCACTAATTCATTTAAATCCTTCCTTCTTCTACAAATAGTCTCTGTGCTATGACAGGATATTCCAGTCATATTCCAAAATATTGTGAGACTATTAATATAAAGGTAATGAAAAAGGGCATAATATGTAGCAAACAGAACTAGGAATGATGGTTAGAAGAGTCAAGTTTTAGATGTTTTATCTAGGTCTGAAAGGTCATTGAACAATCTATTCTAAAATAAATGTCCTTATGTGTGAGTTGACACAATATGCTGCATGAAATTTTTCTGTGTTATTTTATTGCAGTAAACATGCATAAATAAAATCTTATGGTTGCCAGTTTTCATGAGCAAAGCAGTTCAAAAAATAGATCTTTAGGACTGGGAGTGACTCAAGGTAAATAGATTTGTTTAATGTATACCATAAGCAGAAGCCTGCATTCAATGACCTCAGTGTGTAAAACCTGCAAAGTTTGGTGTTTTCTTGTACTCTTCTGACTCTAGGAACTGGTATGTTAAAGAAAATAACAGTTCCTAGAGTCCATACAACTGTATGGAAATCATGACACAGAGATGGGCTTGCAGCATTAGACATTCGTGTCACTTACTTATGTGTTGCCACACGTCAAACCAGCTATATCTGTTGTAGCTACTTGGTTGTGTTGCATCTCCTCAGCCTAGGGAACTTCAACAAATACCAAAATGTTGTGGCATGTTTTCTCAGCTTCCCACTTAATTTCACGTGCAGGAGAAGGTTGCAATGGCTGGTGCTAGTTGGCTGGGTCAGAGTGTGTGGGATCTGTGGTTTGCTGCAGTATGTAGTTTGCAGTCTTCTCTAGGGGAGCTGAGTAACACAGACAGTGTGCATCTGAGCCAGCTGCAGCTTTCTGCTTTTAATCACAGCTGATGGACAGTTAACTGCAGAAATTTAACAATGGAAGTAGCCAATGTTGAGGAAAGTCCACGGAGTATAAAAGCAAAGAAATAAAGAGTGTTTAAAACCATGGTTTTATAGGGTGAGATGAAGGAAGTACAATTTTCTCTTTAAATTTAAGGAAATTCAATCTGAATTGATCTCTTACAGAACCAATTTATATACCACATGTCTCCAAAAGGTCAGGCAAAATCGTCTTTCACAAACTTGATAGTTCTCATAAGTTACTATGTATTTTCATGTCTGCACGGGTTGTTGTTGACTCAATATGACACATCTGAGAAAACCTCCCCAGTCTATTAAAACCAGACAAGGCACAGAGAAATAAAGTTTGTTTAATGCATAAAATCTGACTAAAAATGAAACAGGCATGAAAAGGACTTGATGCAGAAGCTGTAGGATATTTTCTAATCTTGGACAGGTACCTGATGGAAATTACCTACTGACGAAGTGTTGCCAGACAGAAGAAAAGATCTGAGGATTAGCACTGCAGCTGGAGGATTGGTGAAGGAGCGATATGAAAATAGAGGGCAGATGAAGGGAGAGAGAAGTTTGTGCAGGCATTTGAAATTTACAGACATCTATTAAATGAGATGACATAGAGGAGAGATGCATGAATGAGTTGTATGAACCAAAAAACCATGTCAAAGGTCAAAATGAAGGAAGAGATCACTAGTGGAGGTGGGGCTGAGCTGAAAAACAGGTGTAAATCACTGAAAAGAGTGGGAAAAAAACAGGCAGAAATAGAAGACTTAATTTCTGGAAAGAGCAGGAGTTACCTCTAGAGAAGGGGGAAAATGGAGATAACCAGGGAACACAGCAGGAGAGATAACAGTGTAATATAGGAGACTGGGAATTACAGAAATTTAAAATTTCCTGGTTGGAGAGACCTCTGAAAATCATCTAGTCCACATGCATAATTAGTTGAAAGAGGATTTTTGAACAGATGAACAGATCAGCAAGGGCTTTTTCTAGCTCAGTCTTGAAAACCTCCAAAGATTAAGTCAGTCTCTCTGTCCTGGTGCTGAACCACGCTTAGTGAAGACATTTTTTGTAATGTCCTGTTGGAACTTCTCTCACTGCACATTGCTGCTATTGCTTCTTGCAAAACTGTCTGCAATTACCATGAAATGTTTGTCATTACAGGATTGCCCCTTCAGGTAGTTGCAGGCCACTGTTAGCTCACACCATATTTTGTTCACCAAACCGAACCAATTTCTCCTTACCTATGTGAGGAACTATGCCTATAGCTTGTCCAGTCAAGTTTTGAATAGCTTCCAAGATGGATATTCCACAGCTTGAATGGGCAGCTTGGTTCAGTGTTGGACCACGCTCCCAGTGAAAACAGTTTTGATAAGTTTCAGAAGAAATTTCTCTTGTTGCCACTCAGTACCATTGCCTCTTACTTTTTTTTTTCTCTTTTAAATGGCATATCAAGAAGAAACTGCCCCTGTGATCATATAATAGCAGAATAGCCACGTTAAACTTCCCTTGTGCAGGCTGAGCAAACAGAGTTCCATCACCTCCTTGGTGGGATGTTTTCCAGCCTCCTAGTCATCTTGGTGGCCCTCCAGTGGGTTCATTCCAGTGTGTCCATATCTTTGTTTTACTGAAAAGCCCTAAACTGAGCATCACATGTGGCCTCTTAATTACACCATAAAGGAGAAAAACCCACTTCATTTTACTTGCTGGCTACACTTTTCCCAAAACAACTGTCATGGTTTAACCCCAGCTGGCAACAGAGTCCCGTGCAGCTATTTACTCTGCTCCCCAATGGAAGAGTGGGAAGAGAATTAGAAGGGCAAAAGCGAGAAAAACTTGTGGGTTGAGATAAAGGCTTAATAGGTAAAGCAAAAGTCATGTAGGCAAGCAAAGTAACACAAAGAATTCGTTCACCACTTCCCATGGGCAGGCAGGTGTTCAGCCATTCCCAGGAATGCAAGACTCCATCACAAGTAATGGTGACAGCATCACTCTGAAATCCCCCCTTCTTTCTTCTTACCCCCACTTTGTGTGCTGAGCGTGACAAGGCATGGTATGGTATGGTATGGTATGGAATGTCCCCACCACAAACAACAAATGTAAAGCAGATTCTAAGGGTTGGTTTTGGAGGAAGGTTTGGGTTACAAGGGTTCAGTCACAGGCACTGAGAATTTTTTACGAGGTATATGAAAATGGACTCCACTTAAGTGTTGGAGTGCTGTTCTTCTGCTCAACTAGGAGGAGTTTTAAAATTTAAGCTTTAAGCTGTTCTCATATTTACAGCATTGTTTAAAATGTAGTGCAGCTGTACATAAATTACTTCACATTTTGGAAGCAGCCTGGCTGCAGCGCAAGGTTGCTTTGCTTATTGCAGCTCAACCTGATGTTTAGAAATTGCTTGCACAGCAGGGGAAGACTGACATGGAGATTTATGTTAATTTCCACACTTGGCAAAGGTACAGCGGAAAAAGAAAAATTAGTAAAGTAAAAGCACTGTAGTGGTGAGAAGAGCTAAAATTAAATCACAACATCTCATCTAATCTCCTTCCATTCTTTTCCAGCAGATTTAAAGTATTTAATACCTTGATGTAATACTGTAATTGCATGGGGAATTACAAAATAAAATAGAGATTGAGGTTAACAAATACCTCGCAAAATGGGTGCTTTATTAACTTATGTCTTAGTCCTTCTCTGCACTCCCATCAGATATGAAACATTTGAGTGCCGCTGTGGAATACAGAGATACTCAGTGTCTCTGCAGTGCCTTTCCCTATGTGTTCTGGGCTCTCTTTGCCTATTGGTTCATTTATTATAAGTAGGTGCAAAAATTTATTTTCAACCACAAGCACAAAGAGCAAAAATTCTCAGAGCAAAAAATTCTGTCATTAGACTTTAGCCAGAGCATCTTGCACTTTAGGCTGTTGCATTTCATTTGATGGGTATTTTTCCACTGCAGTGGAGTTGGAACTAGATGACTCTTAAGGTCCCTTCCAACCCAACCTATTCCACAATTCAATGATATTCTAGTCCTGGTTTGCATCCTTGATGCTCCCAAATATGTGGCATCAACACATTTCACACTGCTTGTGTCATGATCATTAAAGAAAAATAGTAACTAAAACCGATGGGAAGCACAGGCACTGATGGACTCTATCCCAGTACTGATGTTTTACTGACTGAACAATATGTCTGTAAGGGAGGGAAAAATATGAGGGAAGAAAACGACTGTTCAGCTAAGGGACAACGCTGGCAGAATAACAAATACCTGGGAAATGACCATAATTAAATTTAATATGGGAATTTAGAGCCAGGATTCTGACTGTTGGAGCAGTGTTATTTTGGACCTGCATTTCAGCCGAAGTAATGGGGGGGGGTGGAGGAGAAGACAACTGCATTTCAAATGATGCCATTCTGTTCATGTGGTAGAACTCTGGACTTAGTGTAACACAAAAGGCACTTGAAAAAAAGCTTTTTGGCATTTCCACATCAGTTTTTATTGATATATATATATAAAAATAAAACACTACCTCCTTGAATCTGGCTGGTTTTCATCTCAAAACAACAAATTTAGTTTCATTCCTGAAAGGGGGTAGGCAAGGTGGGCTTACAACCATCCTTATTTTCTCTGGGAAAAGGGTGAGTACTTTTTCCAGGTCTGTCTCAGGCAGAGCATGGTTCTTTCTTTCCAAAGAAAATTGTGTTTTGGGGAAAAGCTAATCAGATTATCACTCATTTTTCAGAGCAAGCTATTTTGGGTAAAATGCCCAAAGGTATCCAGACTGGGGCCAATTTTTCCTGAAAGTAGTTAGTATGACACTTTCTTAAAAGGCATAGAATTAAATTACTACAAAAGGAAACTATTATATCAGTTGAAACTGTTAATATATAGTCATAGTATCATGATCTTTTATCACTTTACACATGTAATTGTGTCATTGATTTTTAAACAGTGCACTGGGAAAACTGAATCATGGTTCTCTTTTTAATAAAACTCAGTGAACCTTCAGGGTTTAACATCTCCATATAAATAAATCTTATGTGTTACATCACACTTTGGAACCTCATGAGAAAAAAATCTGTTTTAGTGTGCTGTAAAACATGCAAATATTTTTGAGATTGCAGTTCTATAAATGCTTGGAAGGTAAATTTCTCAGTTTTGTATGTGAAGAAGAATTTTGTTGCCTTTGGTAGCAGTGGTTAGCCACTATTAAGAGCATGTCCTCATTAGGAAGAGAAATGAAGAATAGCCCAATAGTGACATTCCTGGTAATTTACAGGAATGTATGCAGCATCCTGTTTTCTAGGAAATAGTCAAAATAATCACTATGAGGCAGCATCTTTGTTCAAAAATCAAAATCTGCCTGTCTCTCCAGAAATTTTTTCCCAAACAGCTCTGGATATCTTTCTCACAGAGGTATGCCCTTGACAGCTCTTGCTTTCTTCGGGGTTTCTACTCGCCTCATATGTATGCATTGGTAATCAGTCTTAGAGCACTCCAGGGACCTCCTCCATCTCTCTCATCTTCTTGAATTGCAACCTCTTTAGTTAGTTACTTAGTTACCACTCCCCAAAGGGGCCCTTACTTGCTCCTTCCAGTTAGGCTGCTGAAAAGCCAGTTTCTACTGCCCTTTTGATTCTGCTTGTCTCTAAGTTGGAGAAAGCATCTCTTCTCAGCACCCAAAGTACTAAAATTTTGCGTTTTTTAAAACTAATATGCGACCTATTGTTTATTTTTCTCATATTTGCTTTGGAGTAATTGTTAGCCCAGTCCTAAGTAAGTACTGGAGCAGTGTGATGGTAGAGGACTCATTCATTCCCCATTTGCGGGAATGCTATCCTACTGACTTATTGGGCTGCATGGTGAATACAACAGCTCCACAGCTAAAGAGCTTTCTTCATCAGCCACAACAATAACTGAGCACTTGCCAGGAAGGATGAGGAAGTAAAAGAAAAGGGACGGGGCAAGCCTTTGAAGGATGGGTCCACTGAGATCTCCAAAGCAGCAAACCCAAAGAAGAGTCTGATGCAGGATGTAACTGGAAATATGGAGAATATTCCTATGAAACATTGCAATACCTTGATCAGTTTCTGATGCTACGTCCCTAAGTAACTATGTTGACCTTCTGTCATGAGGCTTGATGGATTTTTGGTCTGTCTGATTATGAGAATCCCAGTATTCATTTAGGAGGAGGAAAATAGGATGGATTGCACCTGGGAGATAATACCAGATGCACTCAAAGTGGAAAGTAAGTGAACTAACCTTTGAAATCACTTATGAGAAAATGGTATTCTTCATCTCCTTCAGTTTTGAAGTCCAGTTCAGCAAAATACTCAAGTTTTTAATGTACAATCAATGACATGTTAGGAGAGGTTTCAAATTAATTTGCTTTAAGTGGTGTGCTTGATGGTGTCATGTCTTTCTAGATATGTAATCTAGATTACAAAACATGGTTGAGATCACTCTTGAAATTACTGAGTGGAACTTGCTGGCTAGTACTCTGCAGGATATTAATTAGGTAATCCTAGTAGCACCTTTGCACTTGAGCTCTGTTACAAATACATAGGAAACATGAACAAATTATTGGGACATAAGAAACTGCCATGTTGAATTCTCTGTGTGCATTCCTTACCTCAAGGAAAAGTGAAGTAGCTGTCCTTTAACTGAGAGAGAAACCACCTAAGATTACATTGCATTTGCAGGAGAGGAGGGATGTGTATATGGTTACCTCACAAGAGCTGACATGTGGCAATTCATTACCCCATGGTACCTTCTTGGTGTGTCAAAGCCTTATGGCTTCAAACTGATATTTTCTTATTTTGCTCATTAATTCTCTGTGTTGAACAGACCATGTATTTATTTCTTGAAGTCACTGAGAGAGACAAATAAAATGACGACATCTTGCAGTTTTGTCTGCTGGAAGCATTATGAGTGTAATTATTTAGTTTATGATAAAAGTTGCAGCAAAACTGACCTATGTCTACTTTGACAAGGTATAATTTCTGTGAAGGTTGTGTCCACCAATGCTAGCATGTATTAATTCTCTACTTAGCTGCATTTCATTTTTATACAGGATTTATTTTTGCCTAAAATATTTTTTTCAGTACCTTACAAACATGACGCACAAAATTAGTCATGATCACAGTAAGTCCAGGTTTTGAAACATTTTGAAATAAAAGTTGATGCTGCTGAGTATAAATAATTGTAATAAAAGCTTCCAGGCAGAAGATACTGTAGTGACTATCATGCCAAAGGAATGATTATTTTATAGATGATCAAAGCACCACTCATATCTAAGAAGTTCCTGATTAAACAGAAAGTTGACACATCCTCAACCCCTGTATCCTACCATATTGTCAAGTTAACATTGCCATAAATAACACTCCTGGTACAAAGTTTCATATTAATATTACTTCATGCTTATATCATGTGCAGGAATGAAGGCAATGAATTAAGGGTACCTTTAGTAATTAGTGTCAGGAGGAGTGACTGACCACTTAGTGGTGAAGAACATGATATTGAATAGTAAACTTTTGTCTTTTACTATAGTTCATGTTTCTAACAAAATAACCAAGAAAATAATCAAGAGGGCAGAAAAAATAACCTACAAATGCAGACAGAAGCTGCAAAGTCACCTCAGCAGGAGAAAACAAGCAGCAAACACACAATTATACAGAGGGATGGACCAGCAAGTGGTAGGCCAGAAAAAGGGCTGCCCAACAGGCTCAACACAAGAACTCATTGACCCCATGTCATTGCAAGGCTACTTCTTATTATTCAATAATTCAATATTGTTGAATCTTGGAAAGGTCATGAGGGGCATAGCACCAGGAGGATCTCAACAGTCTGGAGAGCTGGGCGAACAGGAACATAATGAAGTTCAACAAAAAGAAATGCAAAGTCCTCACCTGGGAGAAGAATTACCCATTCACTAGTGCACCCTGGAGCAGACTGCCTGGGAAGCAGTTTATCAGAGAAGGTTCTGGGAATGCCGGTGGACAAAACGATCCTGAGCCAGCAGAGTTCTCCCACAGCAGAGAAGGTCAGCAGCATCCTGGGATGCATTTAGAGCACTGTCAGCAGGTCAGGAGAGCTGATCGTTCCCCTCTGCTGAGCAGCAGTGAGAACACATCTGGAGTGCTGGGTACATTCCCACATTCCCCGGTACAGAGAGACATGGATGTACGAGGGTGAGTGCAGTGAAGGCCTACGAAAATTATTAAGGAATTCAGCGAAGGGCTATAAAAATAATGAAAGGATTTGAGCATCTGACACAGAAAGAGAGACTGAGAGAGCTGGGACTGTGTAGCCTGGAGAAGAGAAGGCTCAGGGATATCATATCAATGGGCATAAATAGCTGATGGTTGGAAGTAAAGATTATGGAGCCAGAGTCTTCTCAGTAGTGCCTAATGAAATGAAAAGGGACAATGGAAAAAGATGAAATGATGAAAAGCTCCCTTGGACATAAGAAAATATTTTTTACTGTGAGAGTAGTGGAACCTCCAAGGTGATTTCCCAGAGAGGTTGTAGATTTGTCATATTTTAGGATATTCGGGATCCAATGGGACACTGTCCTGAATAACTTGTGCTAGTTGTCCCTGCTTTGGGAGAAGGAGGGCAAGAGGTTGGAGGACGTGAGGTCTCTTCCCACCACAGCTGTTTTAAGATTCTGTGACTCAGCAACATTTTGCAGTTTCTGAGAAAGGTCTTCATCAGTGAGTGAATGCAATGGGCACAGTTATCCTAACATTAAAACTGATATCCTAAATGGAGAAATAAACCAAAACACTTAAAACAAAGAACTAATGAGTAATAGCGTAGATGAAGGCATAAAAGTTGCTTAAGAAAAATAGTCTAAAAGACACTTTAAGCTTTAAAAATACTCTGATGCCACCCTGAAGATACCAAATAAATTGTAGCCCTAATTATACAGTTTAGAAAGGGCTTTGCTGAGTACAAATTTAATTTAAGCAGCACAGGGTTAACTGTGTTCTCTCACTAAAAGGTTCTGGCATGTTGAACAGTTAAAAGGACCACCACGTGTCCAGTCCTGTGAAATGCAACTTATTTTATGTATGTTGTTTTTGTTTGTCTGTTTAGAATCCTAGGGAAATAAATAACTATGATGTGTGAAGCCCATGATAAACATGAATGGGGAACATACAAAATGGATGTTTATTGAAAATTTGATGTAATTGTAAATTTTAAGTCAAAATATGTCAAGACATGAGATAATGTCTTCTTACTGAGTTAATGTTCAGCCTGTTGAGTAGGCGATTCTTCAGTGGTCTTCACTCTAAGGACCATAACAAAAACAGTTGAAGAGTCTTACTTTGTAAAAGAGATATAAATGGGAGATTAATCAAATGTAATTGCTATTGGCATGCTTCATGCAATTACAGGGGAAAACATGATTAATAGCAATGAAATTTATAGTTGATTAAAAATAAAATATAATGCCTAGAGAGAGGCCACAGATAAAGCTAAATGCATTAATATGAAAAGAGGCATCTGCAAGTAGAAATCTGTAGCAGTTGTGAGCCTAAATACAGTTCCTCTTAATTGTGGGGAATAAATATTACATCTGAAGTTGTGGGAAAAAGAGAATCATGTTTAAAAGAGAAAGGACATTTATTCAATGCACAAAAAGACTAATTGCTGCTAGAGATCTGTTCATTTTGCTACTCACACAGTAATAACCCTAGCATATACAAAAGGAGCATTTCGGGCAAATTGAGAGGCAGACATTGAGTGTGGGCCCAAGGTGACATGGCACCGTGTTCCTCCTATCACCACGCAGCAGTCAGTCATTGCAGCAGGTTTTCTGGACACCATGATTTGATAGGGCCAGAGGAGTGGGGTGCTGCAGACTGCCCTGCTTCTTAAAGAATGCAGCTGTCATTTTCATTTTCTACATGCAAAGGAGCTTAGGGACTCAAACCCTTTACTGCCTTTAGACACTGGTGGAGGGAGAGCAGGAGATTTCCACTATTTGCAGATCAGGTGCATTTGCTCACAGAAATTCTGGGCATTCTCTACATTGTTCGGGAAAGGAAGGGTATGAAGTATGTATTTAAGCTGCATAATGAAACACATAAAAGTCTTTTTCAAGTAAGCTCTGAACGTGGAGTGTTTGAGACAGACTTGGTGATGAAGGTAGTGTGTATATGTGGGTTGAATATAAGCATTGGACTAAAATAATGCTCGTAAATATTGTATCCAAACTAATATGCCATAAATGTACATACTCAACATCTGAAACTGGCAAAACTGAGTAAAATAAAGGCAAATCAGAAATGTGATCTGAGGCAGGTTGCTTTCTTTCACCTGCTTTAGGAATGTCCCACTAAAGGAGAAAAAAGGGCTAAAGCAACCAAGCACCCTAACATTTTGCCTTATTTACATCTGCTTAAATTATGTCTCATTGCTACAATTAAAAAAAGATCGTGATTTTTTTAGAACTCTTCACATTGTTTTTACCTAAACAGCTGAGGAAAACTGTATCAAGAATAAAACTAAACACTGCATACATATTGCGGTAATGAAGGAAAGAGTACAGGGCAAAGAGGAAAATTCAGGGAAGTTCAGAAGAGTATCACATGTTCAGATCTCATATAACAGACGTAAATCTTTTGAAAAGACTGGAATTGTGTCTGAGCTGAGTTCAATCCATTGATGTTACATGAAGACAAACATCCCAGTAGATTATTTGTGGGACGGACAGAATACTGTATCCCCTGTTCAGGAAGTTTGTAGTGAATACACACACAGATAGGAATCCACAAATACTTAATTTATAACTACCATACCAGCTTGTAAAAATGAATAGTTAATTACTTGTTTATATATTTTGCATATCACTGTTCAATAATATTTTGTGTTCTTTTTCCAAACCAAATACCCAAGCAGAATATAAATAGTGGGGTTTTGTCAGATAGGTAATATATATGTCATATAGACATCTAAATCCCACTGTGTTGTAATAAAATTTTGAAAAAAATAAAAAGATGCTCTTTTTCCTTGTCATTTGTTCTTTTCAGTTTCTGTCATTGCAGCTTTTTTAATGCACAGTCCAAACCTTCCCATATGGCATCTTTGGTACTTCCCCACACATACATTTCAGTAAATGGGCTTCATTCCAAATTTTGGTTCCTTTCCCTTTTGTTGTTCAAAACAATTGACATCAAACTGAAACATGAAAGAGAGAAGAAAAGGTTGTTTTCTCTACACAAAGTGTAGAGCAGTGTTTTACATTTTCCACATGAATACAATTATTGTTCATCTCTAACTTGCACACCGCGTCCTACATTTGGATTTTGGCAGGTAAAGTTATGCTTGCTGAGCTCGCTGATGCTTTGTCCAATTCCATGCTGCACTGTAAGCTTTATTGTTGTCCACCACACATTTCCCCTCCCCCATAGCTACTTAAATCCTTTTTAAGATCAGTTTTCTGGAGTCCATCTGGCATTTTCAGACCCCTATTACAAGGCCACTGCGCTGCTGGGGTGTGCTGTGAGCTGCGAGAGGCTGTTGTGCTCTCTTACACACACAGCAACAGAAGTGCTTTCTGTTTATACTCCTCCGCACGTTAGCTAGAATCTAATTTCAAACATGTTAATGCTAAAATGAGACTTCCAACTACTACTGCTATTTATACACTTTAAGCTTTCTCAATCCTAGATTTATTGGCTAAAAAAAGTTTATAGATAACATACCCCAGGCAAAGTTCTTTAATGCTTCATCTAAGAAACATTAGTAACTGTGATCTGTGGAAATTAACTGAGATAAACTGTTGCTTTTTAAGCACAACTTCTTTACATCCAATTTAGGTATCAAAGGCTGAAACGCTGGTAGTATGTCTGAAGCATTTGAAGATGAAATAAGAAATAACTATGGAAAAAGAGTTCGAGTTTACACTGTTTAAAGCCTGATTTGGCCAGAATAATAACTTAAACCACAATTCTAGTATATGAGGATGGGAGACCTAGTGCTGTTGGTCCCTGTATCTGATTCATTTCCCCTGTTTATAAACAGATGAATATTACTTGGTCTAGATCTTCTGACTTCTCTTGCACCATCTGCCTAAGCATCACTTCTGGGGCTTCTTGAGTATGACTCTTCCTCCACTGCCCTGTTTTCCCTGCTTCACCTCGTGTAACCTATTTCAGTGCTCACATCTCATCTTGCTGTTTGAAGCACGTGGCACCAAACCCAGACACACGTTTTGGGTGAGGACTCTGAGCTATTGTCAAAAGTGGACAATAGTGGACCAGCTTGAAAAACCTGGTAATACATTGTGATGGTGAACTGGAAAATCACTCCTCAGCAAACCCCACTAGCAATCAAAATATATAATGGAAAAACAGTCATTATCATCGTCTTTAATGAGAGACAGTAGTTCAGTCATGGAGCCTGTGGCATTCAAAGAAAGGTAAAGCATTAGGTGTAGTGAATCCCACCTTGCAAACTACTTTTGTAAGTCTGGAGTTATTTTTCATACAGTTTGAAAGTAACCATCTGCATCTTCTCTGACCCAGGAAATACAACATTCAGGACAGTTTGTTCACTATCAGATTACAAATTTTGCATGAGACCTAGGGCACATGACATAGTTCTGTCTAATCCTTGGTCTTCTAGTAATGAAAAATAATGTCTGAGTGTTTGAGGACACTTTGCTTTAGTGATGCTGATGAAGTATTCTGAGTCTGTGACAGGTATCTAGTCTCATTTTGCTAAGTAGTAGCAAAATTCACAGCTTTTGAGTTGAGTTTTTAGTATGAAATAGAAATTAGTGACAAGTCAGTTATTTCTCCTATGTAATTTATGCATTGAAAGATTATGCAGAAGTTCCTTTTCTTTAAATACTATTAGGGTCAAAGAGCATATGAGTAATTGCAGTAGACACTTCTGTCTTGCAACCAACCATCACACAAATAACATTAAGTTTTCCTCAGTCTCTTTCTCTGTCCTTGAGAGACAGATGATTGAGACCAGCAAAAATTCAGAAATAACTATCACGACTGGAAATGTTTGGGTTTCACCATCTTTATGCTCATTATTACTCACTCCTCAGCTAAGACAGATGGGTCAAGTCCATTAAATCACTGCCTTGAACATTTTAGGATAAAGCCAGCTGGGCTGCCCTAACTCCAAGCTGGCAATAGTTCATGGCATCCAGGTGACTTGACATGAAAAGGACAAGGGGCAGACCCAATTTTTTTCATTAAATCAGCTGTCTGGCCAATAGTTTTCTCTTGAAGGGTCATTAAAATAACTGTGGACAGAGGACGAGGAGTGGGTGCTACAATTGTTTCTATAAAAATTGCTCTTTTTATAAGTGAGAAACTCTTACCCAAAGGCCGCATACTGCTTGTTTAGAGTAAGTAGATGAGACTGAGCATCCCTTTTCTTGTCCATGATTCCTTTCTCTTCATTATGCTTTCTGTTGGGGTTGTATAATATAAGGGAACTTCAAGGATTCAGATGCCATCCAGGTTAAAAAAAAAAAATCTGGTCTTAGTTAATCACTTTCTGGCAAGATAGTCTCCTAAAGGTTATCCTGCTTGTTTACACATCTTTAACCTCCAGTGTACCTTAAATTCTTCTATAATAACTTCAACTTCAGATGCATTATACCAATTAGCATTCCATTTTTTTGGTTCAGAATAATTATTTTATTAAAATATTTTTAATGACTATGCCAATGTTGTGCCCTTCATAGATAGTACTAAAATGCTAATTATAAACTCAGCATCTATTTTGCTGTATAAATTTTCTTGTAGAATCAAATTACTGACCTTTTTCTCATTTAATGCTTTCTTCAGAGCTGCCTTACAGCATTTGACAGTGGAAATTAGAAACTTTTTGAGAGCCAGCTCAATTGTTTTCTTGGTTTTTATCACCTTAAATTCTTACCTGGAGGAAACAAAATCAAATGAAATCAAAATTAGCTGAAACAAAAATCAAAAGTGACTGGCTTTATGGGCCCATTTTCCCACATCACTTCAGATGTTGTCTGTTATGTTCATACCACAAATAATCAGGAGGAAAACACTTGAAGGGTCACGTAGGTCAATAAACATCTGGCTTATGAAGTGTTGCCCCACTGCCTGTATTATGTTGATAAAATTACTTTAGTCAGGAGAAAGAAATATAAAGTACAAAATATAAGTGGTAAATTTTCTCATCTTGACATATGGAAGATTTGCATGTGTAATTTACATTGGCATAAATCTCAGTTTATCAAAATGAAATTCCATCCAAAATTCCAAAAGGATAAGAAACATGGGGTGTGTGGTTTGGGGGTCTGTCTCCATCTCAGTGTGGATATAGGGTCCTCTGTCCATCAGGGTTAGACCATTCCAGAGTGCTTTCTACTTCTCCAAGCAAGTCATTTGAAGGCACTGTTTCTTTCTGCTGTGGAAACAATTTTAATCTGCTCTAAATGCAGATCAGCAGCAAACCCCCCCAGCTATACAAATTCTCATCATCATGCTTTTCCCCAAATTCTTCTGTTTATCTCTCAAGCTTTTGCAAATATTTGAATTTCCTGGAGAAATCCGTCTTCACCTGCACCCACTAGCAGAGTCACTAAAAGAATATTTAATGAGAAGGTACTGTGTTGTCTATGTTATCGGGAACAGCATGCTTAGCTTGCTTTAATTCATGTGGCAGATAACTGCCTTTGTGATAAGTCAGTTTTCTTATTTTTATTGCTGTTCTTTGCATGGCTTTTATGTTCTCTTGTGATGTTACTAAACATTTTGCTTGAATAAAGATTGAGCTGCTTGTTGGATTTTTGAAAACTTTCTGTGTTAAAAAACAAAATTGCTTTGGGCAAATATTGTTTTCTCTTTTTTTTTTCAAGGAAAATTCCTGTTGCCTTCAAATAAGGGCTTCAGGGGTTAGCTGTCCAAGAAAAATGAATGTATGATCACAAGAAGAGATTTCTGACACTTTCCTTGGCTAGGGACATTCATCACATATTTGAATGGAGTGCTGCCTAGAATGGATCTAGGAAAATACATATTAGTTTATGAACTCCAGTTATTGTGCAACCAAAGTGCAATAACATTATCCAATATGTTTAGGTGACAATAGTTTTTCCATAGGAGAAAAAGCAAAAATTAGTAGATGTGTTATAAAGAAAAAAAATTGTCCTGCATTAACTGAAGTAGTTTTTTTGCAGTGACAAAATTGAGCACAAGACATCTGCCACAGACACTAATTCTAATGCTTACTCCAATAATCTTTTCTTTTTTACTTGAGGCAGATTGGATCATTTTTCAAACTTTGCTGGTCAACCTGAAATGAAAATTATGAGAGCCTTGGTACTCACACCATAGTTAATGAAATATCCCCAGCAAGGTATTGTATGTGATCATCGTATTTATCCTCCCAAACAGGAATAAAAATACCCCAACACTGATCTTTTAGTGTATGCCATGGGCAATTAGACAGTAGCTATTTACCAAGAGATGCAATAGTACACTCAAGAAGTCATCATCTGCTGTTTTTTAGGTAGGTCAGCTTCCAGTGTAGCTGGTTGCTGTCTGATCTAGCCACTTCTCATCCTACATTCCAAGTAAGTCACCTCATCTGTGTTTATCTGGCCACTTTCTCAGTTTTCACACAGTCAGACATGCTCATAAAACTGTCCTAAACACCTTTTCCACATCCTTCAACTATTCCAAACAGGTGTGGTGATATATCAGAATTTCATCACTGCTGGCCGTGGTGGATTTGCTCTGTACTTCCTATTTTTATTTAACCTTTCCCTGGAACACTGCAGGTGTGTGCTACATGCCAGCAGCCAGCAGTGACTCTATCTGTGGAGAAGAAAGGCCAAAAAAAACCTGTACTCTCCAGTGCTCTGAACTGTCAGAACTGCAGGGAGTTGGGTGGGTGCAGCCTCTGCTCCACAGGAAGGAGTTTATAAGATTTGTGGTTCTAAACTGCCCTTCAGGGCCCTTCACACAATCAGGGCTGTGTGAAGTGGTTGAATCAGTAGAATTTCTCTCTCCAAAAGGTTCTCAGTGCCATTATTTGCACTCTGCAAGTGACTGGTCTTGGAGACGGTTTCCACATGATATATTTGATAGACATCTGTTGCCCTCTTCAGTATCCCCTACGCTTTTGTTAATGTTCGGAGTGACAAAAACTCAGCTTTGTGGTCTTTTTCTTCATGTGTGTTGAAAGCTGTGGCAGCCTCAAAAAGAAGGAAGCTTTGGACTCAAGCAGAGAGACCCCTGTTGTCTGTGTTTGGAGGCCTCTTCTGCTCTCCTTCGTGGTCATTTCAGTCACGTTTGCAGGTCATGGCAGGTTTAGCAAACCCTGTGAGTCCCAAGGGCGATTCTGCACACCATCCACAGCACCAGCATCACTGGCCTGCTGATAAACCAGCTCTTCTGGAGCCAGCTGGAGCTAATACAAGTCGCATTTCTGACCCCTGTGTTCCTGTCTTAATGCTTTCAAATAGGTATTTTGGGGAGAATGGATGGCATGAACAGAATTACTGGAGGACATCTGTAGGCACATTGTCAGTGTGGCTGATGTTATGACACTACTGTGTTATGTGATCTACTTTAGAGTAATTTTTTATGATTGCTATGGAAATCAGAATGCCTTGGGTTTATTTCTAAGCTTAGATCTTGCACAGCATGTCCATTTTGTGCTATATAAATTTAAAATTAAAATATTGAAATACATATCATTATTCCAAGTTACACTCTTAAATCTGCCTTCAGGCACTTAAATAAATGGCCAGGTTTTTAAATAATTAAGTACTTGCAGCTCCCATCCAAGTCAATAGAAGAGTTGTGTGAAGGAACAGGGAGGAAACTTCAAGAAAGAAGATACAAAAAAAAGACAATTTTAAATTTAAAAAGACAATTATCAACCTGAGGCATGTGCAGGAAGAAGAGGTAGAAAATGTACTCTTAAGGTGGATTCAGCTAAATAAGGGGCTTACTGTGGATCTGTCCACTAGTTGGCAGGCATAGCAATGCAGTCAGCTATCCTGTGAATGCATCCCTGGCAACTGTGTGCCAGCACTGCGCTGTGCAAATGCATGAGCATTAGCAGGATCAATCAAACCTGCAGGGGAGTTTTCCAGTGGCTGGTGCATAAAGCATTCCACTGGAACAGAGGGAAACACCTGGCAAACAGGGATACCAAGGTTAAGTGTATTTCCAGGACTGCATTCTTCCTTTTGTTTCTTAAAAAAAAAATAACAAAACAAAAAAACAATCCAGAAATCATAGTTCTGAATGCATAGCATAGAGATTTTTCCCTTCCCTTCAAGATCCTGCTCCTGAGGATTATGCAACTGTACAAGTGCCTGCAGCAGATGCTCAGAATATTCTCACTCTTTGATGGATTGCCTGGGTCGCTTCAAATTTAGGGAAAATAGGACCTTACAGATCAGATTTACAGTTTATTTAACTGTATATAGTGGCCAGTGCAAAAGGTCAGCAAGGACTGAACTATCTGCAGTGTAGCAATGTACACTACTTTTTTTTCCCTCAATACTATGTTTTTAGAAAAATGTCATTACATATCAGTAATTTTAGTTGACTTACAAGATGAGGTGTATTTTTACAGGTTTTCATTTTACTTTCTGCCTTTGCATCCCACGTATAACAATCCTGTAACATTTATTTTGGAGCAAACTTGTTGTTCAGTCAGGAAACCAAGAAATGAGTCACTCAGCTCCCATTTCACATGAACATTTCACTCCAGGTAGATACAGATCCACAGTTTCATTTTCTGCCTTCTGTGCATTATCTGATGTATTAACATGCTTTTCTAGGTTTCCACCACTCTTCCACTTTTCTGTAGCTGCTGGAGAGACTTTTGTAGAAGCTTTTTTTTGTACTGAGGCAAAATCCTGTCAACAGAGTGGAAAAGCATGTTTAATGGCCTCTAGCTGGCTGCAGATGCCCACATTTCTGAATAGTACTCAACATCAGAAAACTGAACGTACTATTAATTAAAGCTTTCTTTTCAAATGATGCCAAAATGGAATATTTTCTAGAAAGACCCCACTTTTCCTCCAACATGAAGGAAGATGAAAGACATTTACTCTGTGATTTCATTTGAATGCTCTGAAGTGACTGTCTGAAATGTGCTTTGGTAATAAAGAAAGCACTTGTTGCTAAAAACCAAAAACAAAGTATTACTTGTCAGTCTCTATACAGTGTATCTGCAAATGTGAGTCTTGCATGTGAAAGATTACTGATGGTGTAAAATAGGACATGCAGGGCCACACACTTACTTGTTAGAAGATCCTAAAAGGATTTTTTCCCCCAAACACATTAAATTGTCTGCATCAAATATCTATTTTTAGGTTATTATAGAATAATATGTTAAAATTATATTTGGCATGTGAAAAAGGTATAGACAGTACTGAAGTGAGATAAAGCAACTGAATATTTTTCAGTTAAAAAACCCCTGTGTTCTACCATGTAGCTATGAGTTTTACAGTACTTCATTTTGTATCCCTGCATCCCTGTAATGCTGCATACTCTATCTACATTTTTATTTCCTTTTATGCATATATATATGTATATATGTATTTCAATGAAAAAGAGAGAATTTAAATAAAGAGTAAATAATCAGTGAAACGTATAGGCATTGCTTATTGTCCAAGCAAGCACGTATATTCTCAGGGTTACACAAGTGATATCTAAGCTGTGTGGAAGTTGTGTTTGTCCCAGTTCACCAAATTGGAAAACAAGCTGGTAATTGCCTTCCCCCACAACTTCCAGGCCACATACTGTGCTTTCATTTCCACAAAGACAAAGCTGAAAGGACAAAAATGCAACAGATTGCCCAGAGAGTTGTAGATTCTCCCTCGCTGGAGATATTCAAGAGCTGCCTGGACACAATCCTGTGCCATGTGCTCTGGGATGACCCTGCCTGAGCAGAGAGGTTGTGCCAGATGAGACAGTGTGGTCCCTCCCAACCTGATCTGTTCTATGATTCCGTGATTTTGTGAATAGGAAATGTGGTCTCAGCCTACACAGAGCTGGGATGTGATTGCAGTTTAAGTTTGGCCCCACCAGCTTGGGGAGACAACACCACATACACAGAGCAGTTTGGGCTTCAGTAAGCATTCAGGGCAAGAAGAGACATCCTGTTGTGTTCCACTTGGAAAACCCCTTCCAGCTCCCGTGCAGTTCAGGAAAAGGGTAAACAACTCTATGCAAAACCCAGTGATGTGCTGGCATTCTGGCAAAGCTTTCCCCAGCCTCAATCTCTATCTGCCTGCTCTTGCCTGCCTGCACGAGGAGAATACATAATGTGTCAGCAGGATCTGCATCTCCTCTTTTACATTGTGGTGAAGAATGCTGAGGAACCTGTGGATACCTGGTACCCCTCTGTCCTCATTA
The DNA here is from genome assembly GCF_008360975.1 of Lichenostomus cassidix. Lineage (NCBI taxonomy): Eukaryota > Metazoa > Chordata > Aves > Passeriformes > Meliphagidae > Lichenostomus > Lichenostomus cassidix. Next base: position 92,814,098 of record NC_139482.1, read on the forward strand.
AGTTACTGTGTATTAGCATTTCCAGGGTGCTAGGGGAATACTTCCTCCCAGCATCCTGTATGTCTTATTTTAAATTATTAAGTGCTGTTGTTCTTGCTCCAGGACTTTTAGAATGTTGGAAAATACTTCTGCTACACTTTAAAATTCCTTAACAAACCAAGTTTTTCTGGGAGCAGTCAAATTAATGACGCTTGATTTATGAAGCGTTGTGCAACTGCATCTTCAGGGACCTAACATACTCTAAGCTTTTTCCATACTAGGGTTATTCATAATAGAGCTCTTCCATTTCTACTGTAGACTTTTTAATGTTTAAAAAAGTTCATAACCATCCTTTGCCTTACTGGAAAAATATTTCCACAGAGACAATAGTGCAAGACTGGAACAGGTTGCCCAGAGAAGCTGTGAAGTATCAATTCATGGAGATGTTGTGCTTTGCACTGGACAAGATCCTGAGCAAGCCTAGATAGCCCATTTTGAGAAAGGGGTTTGTCCAAGTGGTCTCCAGGGGTCATTTCAAACCCAAATTACTCCATGATTCTACAGAAACAATGGAGTCTCCTTTATATGTTCCCATCTATTTCTGTGGCACTACTACACTGTGCCTGTATGTCACTGAATTGGGCTGAATTTGGCAAAAGGGACTCCAAGGTTGCAAGAAGACAACATACTTCATAACAACATAATTCTTTTCTTGCAAAGGTAGGCTACACATGAAAAGAAAAGCAGTTTTTCTGAATAACAGGTTCAAAAATTGTTGAGGTACAAAGTGTAATTTACATATACAGTTTTAAAAAATGTGTTACACAATATTAGGCTGTGAATGAAATTCATTTTCTATACGAATTTTTATATATGAATGAATTTAGTATCTATATTAATATGTTAACCTTTTTTTTATTCTTAGAGTGGCAAAATATCAAATTCTCAGGCAAATTCTGAACTCTGCTACACTAATGTAAATTGCTGAATTAATATCAAGCTAAACAAGAGTAGAATTTATCCCAGTGATTCAGAGGAGTTATTCTGAATGTTACCATTCTTGGCTATTTCAGTACAGATTTATAAAAAAAATACGTCTTAAAAAATAAAACTACATCTATGCACTGAAGAGATTTATGCCTAAGAAGACAGAAAATAAACCATAGCAGGGTTTTTTTCATGTAGTCAAATAATTATTTATGTCATTTTACAAACACTACAAATGTATTTTGTTACGTCCTATTTTTTATTGTTTCCTTCATGAGATACAGGATATACAATATTATAGAAGGCTCTGGGATACACAAAGGCTTATTCATTGAGGAACATCACTGATGTCATGACCCACAGGAGTGAAGGCTGAGGAAACTTGGAACCCCAGATGTGTTAAGCCTGCACAGAAGAAAAAGACCACAGGGACATTTTAAGTGTTACTTGTTTATAAATCGAAAAATCCCACAAAATTCCACTGCAGTTTAGGTTTTCTAAATCAGTGAGAGTGGTGAGAATTCAGAAAGTGAGAACAAATATCTTTAATCTAATTCAGGAAATTAATTTAGTTGTAAAACCACCATTCTGTTGAGAAGATCTCAATTCTTTCTAGAATAGAAACAGACTAGTCTCTGCTAGCATGGTGAATGCTGCATTGGTGTCATCTGGTGGATGTTTGACATAGTATCCATGCTAAATAAAGCCAGAACCAGCCAAAAACCATATTTTGGGAAGCACTACACTCTTTTCTTTACCATTTTCTCCATCCTTGCAAAGGAAACTCTAGAAATAAAGTGTTTCTAAATCAAGCTCCTAAGATCTCTTTCCATGCTGTTCTAAAGATCCTAGATTTGTGATTCTGTTGAGACTTGCTGAAATGTCTCTATCTCCAGATGGATAAAGACAAAGCAATTATTGTTTTATGACTTCGTGCATGCTTTACAGGAAAGTGAAGATTTTTGAAAAAGGTGTTTACCTCAGTTTTCCTCAGCTGGTGTAAATTGGTCTGCATCCCTTAATTTCTGAATTTATAGCTGGTAAAATTGTCCATGGGTTTGGTGCTCTCAAGTAGTCCCATTGGAAACTGCAGGATTACTATCTAATTTAGTACCAGGGTACACTCTGAAGGTATCTTGTCTAAGTATCCAATATAATATTATAATCTAGAGTTATGACTACACCAAACTGTCTTCTGGGCCTGAAGCATGGCCGTGGCTTACCTGTGCTTACTGCAGCTCCCTATGAATAGAAGTGGATTTACTTTACTTTACTCCCCAGCTTTGGGGAGAGCTGGTACACTTGGTGCTGTTGATTGCTCTACCTTGAGCTGCTCACAGCACTCAATAAAATTCTTGTCCCCCTGCCAGCAATTGCAAGGTGGGATGGTAAGGATGCAGAGAAACCATCATTTGGTTAGTCATGTGCCTTTAATGTTGCTTTTGCTCCACTGGTGGCACTGAGTTTCTGCACTGATGGCCAGGATCCAAGTCCTTCTCAGACTTCTAGCTCATATGAAGTGCCGTGTAAATAAAAATATTTGTACAGTGTCTTCCAGTGTTGCTCAAGGTAACTGATATTACCATAAAAAGGAGACTATTTTTGCTCATTTTTTGAAGTGTTTCCATGCCTATACTAGATGACAGCCCTCCCTGTATTTTGTCAGTCTTGTGGTTTTCATGCTCACATGCCAGTCTTATATACATAATATATAATAGTCTGTTTCCACTAAAACAAGCGATATTTGTCCAGCATTTGTGGTGGTAGATAGGTGTTGGGTTTTATGTCTGGCTCTGCTCTGTGTGTGGGAAAATCAAGTCACTGCTACGCAGTAGGATGTATTAAGCTCTGAAATATGCCTGAGTTTCTGAAGTGCCTTCTGATTACCACAAACTGTGGAGGAAGGCTGGGAAAGAAATTACTCAATCACAGCTGACTAAGTTGTTTGGGGAAAATGGTAACTTTTTAAAAGAGATTCAGTGGCATGAGACTGAAGGATATGCCCTTTAAAAGGGAACCAAAATTCCTAGGAAACTTTCACCTTGGTCACTGCACAGCATACCACTGTGGTGTCCTTCAGCTCCAGCTGCAACCAGTTAGAGGGTCACTGACTAGCTGCCTTTGACAAATGAAATCCCAGAGTGGATGTGTGAGGGGCAAGAGGATAGTGAACAAGTCTCATAATCCAAAGCATAAATATTCCTTTTTCCAAAGGCAAAATGGTGGTATTGCATAGAAATTCCCTTTGGATAGTTGTAGAGGTTCCACCCATAAGGAGAAGGAATGCAATTCTGTCTTCTGTCTCTAGCCAGGGAGGGAGTTTTGTAGCTCTGTGAAAATCCCTGTTGTTGTAGCTAAGTTGAATGCCTGCAGCTGCCTCGGGTGGGTAGAAAAAGGAAAAGTAGGTTAACTCTACTTTGTGCTGTACATAGTAGACTACACTAAGTCTTACCTTTTCTAAAGAATAAATAATAAAATTCCCGTGTCTTTTCAGCATTTTTAAAATCTATAGGAAAAAAAATTCCTACCTTGGTGTGTGTATAATGCCTAGTTGGTGACTAAAGCCAAGGTGATGACACAAACAATTAAGGTAATTCTTTCTTCTTTACTTAAGGAATCACGTGTAGATATTAGGATTCACCAAAATATATGATGGGTAATAAAATAAATGTGTTGGCTGCCAGATTTAGAGTAAATTCAGTAGCAAATAAATATGAAATCTGCAAAGGAAAATTCTTCTTCAGTTATCTCCCCCAGTGCTTGAAAAACTTATCCTTGATCTACTGCACCTCCCTGGATCAAAAATACCCCAGAAAACAAACCTAAAACCAGAGTCGCATAACAAAAAAGTCCCCAACTATTAGTTAAGCAAATTGAAAATGGAAGTCCAAAGTAGGTCAACTTTAACCAACTGACACAACTTCTAAGGTCAGGAAAAGCTTCAGTCATAGTTTTTGTTCCTCTGCTAGGGAAATTATTACACAGTAATGTCTTGGGGCTGTGTGTTTGCTGGTGCTGCCAAGACAAGTAATTTCTGTGTGTGCTGTGAGGAGCATTCCTTCTCTATCATATGACTACAAGATGGACATAATGGTTCACAGTTACAGCACTGACTCACCCTGTGGTTTACGCCAACACTTAATGTCATTCATGCTTAATAAAACTGTAGGGTTCTGCTTTTCCACCCACTTTTTGTTATTTTTCTTTGAAACCTACCACAGCACAAGAAAAGTTATGGCAGCTTGATATAAAATGCTTATTTTATATTCTCCATTCAAATATATTTGACAGCATTCCTGAGAAAAAGTTCTCTGAACAGCCACACACAGATGGTCAGCACACAGCTGAATGATTGTGGCATTATTTTCAGAGAAATAGGTATATCTGGTAATCTGGTTGTCTAGTCTTTTTGTTTGATGCATGTGATTTGGAAATCACAAATTCATGCAAGCCAAAATCCCCCACAAAAACCTTCCAGCTCAGATCAGCAAACTGACCCACTTCTGGTCTCCTCAGCTCAAACCCACCTTTACACCAGCTGCCATGCTCCCTTTGAATGACTGATGTGAAGAGAGTCTGTTAAATATTGCAGGTAAAAACCTTATTAAAAAAATATTAAATCAAACATGTTTTCCTGCAATGCTCTAAGCCCAAATACAACAGCAGCATTGCGGTAGCTAATGAGAAATTCAAAGCTGATCCACCTCAGTCCCCAGGTCCAGGATGTACTGGAGGACAGCAAATGCCAGCTCTCAATGCCACCTCTTAATGCCACCTCTTAATGCCACATTATGCCTTGCCCTACACACATGTCCAGAAGGATTTCACTCAGTTTGAGCAGTGAGCAGCTGTAATTCCAGCTCTCTCCCCTCTAAGTGGGAGCAATGGGGAAATCCAATGGGCCTGAGGATTGCATGGCTCACAGAACAGCAAGGATGGGTGGGCTGTGGTGGCTTTCTTCATGCTGCGCTGCCAACACACCTGAACAGACACAGGAAATCCAGTGGCAAAACCCTGAAAATTGTAGTAGAGTGTGCAATTTTCATGAACTGTGCTACTCATGTGAGAATATAATAGCTAGTGAAATTAGAGGTGTTCTGCGTTTGGCTTTTATTGTAGTAAAAGCGAGTGGAGTAAAAAAATATTATATTTTGCTCCTGTGTTCAGTTCCTGAAGTCTTATGCCTCAGCAGGGATACTGGAAATGCTTGAAATTTGGTGCACTCTGCTTTCTCCCAAATGGAACAAAATTATCATTCAGAAATATCTGTAGCAGTTCCAGGAATAAATTGTCTCTCATATTGATTTAGCAATACCAAGACAGTAGAAAATTCTCTGTTCTATATAGAGGGAATTGTCCCAGTTTTCATTGTAGCAACAGAACTGAAATAGACAGTTCTAGTAAAATGTTATTCTACTAAAACCACTATAATTGCACTTTAACTGTTTGTGTGTTTTAGTTCTTCTCCTTCCAGCCAATAAAAAGTCACATCTTTCAGTAATATTTTTCTTCCAGTAGAATTAGTAAACTGGCTTCTCTGTGTAGTATCAGCTTGATTAACAGCTACCATACTCAAATGCATGACCTCCTTGCTCAAGGAGATCTTTAGGGACAGTGTGGAGTGTGAATATAGATGTGATAATGAGTGGGTGAGTCACACATTTGTGGCTGGTTTTACCTCAATAATGGTATTTTTATCTTTTTTTTTCCTCATTAAAAAAAATCTGAAAATATTTAAACAACTAAGGATTCTTCATTGCTGGCTGTTAAGACATACAAAGGATTCTGCCAGTATATATGATTGTTACAGAATATTCCCACAAGAAACAGGACTATGTTCCTTTAAAGCCTTCTATGTTTAATATATTTGTTTTGGGCTCTCTTGTGAAAACTGTCAGAAGAAAAAGAAGAGACAGCATGTGTGTAATATATAGTTTGATCATTCAAACATGTTGAAAAATGGTATCTGCTCTCTGTAGATAGAAGCACATTTTCGGCTAAAACAAACCTGTCTTCTGCTTTTGGCTTGATGCAGAGAAAAGGAGTGCTGTTCTGATTAGGATGGAGTACCTGAAATCAGGAGAGTTACTCTTCATGGCTCTGACAGGCACTTCTCTGCCTGAATAGGTCTCTAAATCTTTGTGTGCTTCAGTTTTATTATTTGTGAAACAATTCTTATTTATTTCAGAAGGATATACTGAGAGTAAATAAATTAGGACTTGAAAAAGCATATTTAGATCTCCAGTAAAAATGCTGTAAATATGGGACATGTCTGTTTTGAAAAACAGGTTGAAAAATAAAATTAAAGTAGGAAAAATTTTTGAAGGGAACTTTTAAATGTTTGTAAGATTTTTCTACTTATTCCTGGCTCATTTTTATCTGTGATGCCTGGTAATAAAAACCAAAGCTAAATGTTGCAGTAGCTAAATGACACATGTTGTTTCCTTCCTTCTACCACCCTTACAGTAGCTGGCACTGCTGATAGGTACCTTGGGGTTTTGGAACAGAGATCATTCAGAACTCCAAATATTGCACCAGGGTCATACTTGACACTTGCTGTTCAGCTGTTCCCATGCAACAGAACCCTCTTCCAACGCCATTTGAAGACCCACAGTCAACAGCAAGGTGTGCAGTCCATGTTTGCTTTAGATCCCATCATTGCTCTTTGCTAACAAGGACAGGAGGAGAGCAGAAAGCAGAAGTCCAGAGCTCTTTCACAAGGACTGGGATGCCTTGGGCAGGGAGTGCTGCTGTCTGTCTGAGACACCAACTGTTTTGGAGAGATCTAAGGCCCAGGGTTTCAGCTCAGATGGCCTACAGTGTAGTTGTTTGACTTTTTCTGACTAAATGGTGTCTGAGCTAAATCATTTAGTGCTTTGCCTTAGGCTTCATGTCCTATTGCCATGAGTGCATTTAAAGGATCCCCATCCCCTTTCCAGCTATCACATAAAGCAGCAGATATACACATCTGTTGTATATACACATCCAGATTCTTTTTCAGGTTTCCCATTTCAAGGCTTTATTTTTTCACTCAGAGTTCTTCAACTTGAATGGTGCTCCACGTGAGTCATCCATGTTGCATTCAGCTCATTACCCTCAGGGCCAAATAAGAGATGGCACCTGGCATACAGAAGGAAGAAAACTGTACAAAGAAGTCACCATACTGGAAAGAAGCACTTGAAATCAAATGGTTGAATTGTATCCCTATGGGCTGATGCTCTGGATAGGTTAACAGAAGAGAGAAAAATAAAACTTTGTCCTACCCCAGCCTTATTGAGACCAGACTAGGATTGCTCAGGTGAATAACTGTTCAAAAGCATCACATGTCATTTTTGCAGACTTCTTTTTTGCTCATAGAAACAAGTATACTCTACCTAGTATCTTAAGGTAGAAAAAAAGAAAAAAAAAGCATCATCACAAACAAAAGTTTCATATTAGCTCTAGGTATTGCCAGTTTTGTTTAACATTAGGAGTCCACGTAAGTATTTTGAGGACAAGCCACATTAATCTTGGCAATCTGATTGGCAATCTGAACAATCCATACTATGAAGGGTGGGAAATTTCCAGGTGATCTAACCCAGCTTTTGTAACTGTGGTTGATGTGATCCGTGGAACTGACAGTTAGATGAACCCACCAAGAGGTGAAGCTCTCCTCACCTAGCCAGTGACTGCAACTGCTGCCTGATGAGCTCCTTTTATTCTTTCCTTTTATGTTAATCCAAGTCTATGTTCTTAGCTATTCATCCTGACTGCTCACAGCATCAGTGTCTCACACAGACGACCTGGAAAGAAAGGGAGCAAAAAATAGGTAGAACTGAAAACCGTGCAAAACTCTGTCATGTCAGAGCAGCTGATGTTATCACAGATTTGTAGAATCATAGAATCATGAAATCATAGAGTGCCCTGGATTGGAAGATACCTTAAAATCATCTAGTTCAAACCCTCCTGCTGTGGGCAGGAGCACCTTCCACTAGACCTGGCTCCTCAGGGCCTCACCCAGCCTGGCCTTGAACACTTCCAGGGATGGGGCATCCACAACTTCTCTGGGCAATCTGTTCCTGTGTCTTACCACTCTCAGAGTATAGAATTTCTCCCTAATATCTAGTCTAAACCTACTCTCTTTCAGTTTAATGTCATCACTCCTTGTTCTATCACTCCATGACCTTGTAAAAAATCCCTGTCCAACCTTCTTGAAGGTCCCCTTTAGGTACTGGAAGGTGCTGTAAGGTCTCCCCAGAGCCTTCTCTTCTCCAGACTGAACAACCAGAGATGTCTCAGACTGTCTCCATTGGAGAGGTGATGCAGTGCTTTGATCATCTTCATGACATCCTCTGGACTCACTAAAACAGGTCAATGTCCTTAGTTTTGGGGTTCCCAGAGGTGGGTGCACCATTCCAGGTGGGGTCTCTCCAGAGCAGAGCAGAGCAGAGCAGAGCAGAGCAGAGCAGAGCAGAGGGGCAGAATCCCCTCCCTTGCCCTGCTGGCCATGTTGCTTTTGATGCAGCTCACAATAGGTTTGTCTTTCTGGGTTGTGAGTGCACATTGCCAGGTTGTGCTGAGCTTCTTATCCACCAACACCCCAAAGTCCTACTCCTCAGGGCTGTTTTTAACCCATTTTCCATTCTCTCTTTCCGTTTAGCATACATCTAGCTGATCCCCATTAGCCACTGTAGGATTAGCAGAATATAAAGTTGCAGTATGAGCAACTAATAATTTGCAAATAATCCAAGCCACTTGGTGCTACTGAATATCTCTTACATATTTATATGCTGTCTAAAATGCTAGATATCATTGCTTACATTCTTCAGTATATCTGCATACCTAAAATTATATATATTATATAGTGCTGTTCCACTGCAAAGTGGGAAGGAGCAGTCCGTAATTCCTTCTGGGATACACTCATCAATTAATAGGTTATGGTAATATATTCTGCATAACAGAGGCCCAAGTACCTCATCCAGTAATTTACTCTGTCTGAGTTGGCATGGGTTTTCAAGGAAGACATGGTTCAGACTTTATCCCTCCCTATACAAGTGATTTTATCAAGTAATTAACCTCAGCAGTCATAATTTGTGCTGTACTTCTGGTGAGCATTTGTTTAATGTGTATTTACATGCACAGGAAAACATGTCCTTTGGTTTGCTGTTTACTTGGGCTTTTTTTCCTAAATGAATAGTTACCTTTCATCAAAAATCCTTTAAAGCACAGGAGCTCTTAAACAGCATGCAAAAAACCTCACAACCTTCTTAATGGCATTTGCAACAAAAGCATGAAGAATTGTAGTTTGCTTTCTCTGAGCAACCTAAGGGAAAGCAGACATAGCTGGGGTGTGCAGGGCTGCCCTTAGCTGGTACAACAGGGATGTGCTGCCAGAAAAATCCTGGAGATGCCAGTCACCAAACTCCTAGGGCTCCCTCTGGCCCAGAAACACAGATTTTATATAAAAAAATAATAAAAAAGGGTCTGAGGCCTGCATATGTCTTACCACAGTATGGGGTCCATACCTTCTCAAGGGGCTTACCTGGGCACAGAAGCTCAGAAATATAGCAGTATAGGCATCCTCCGGGCTACTCAAACACTTTTTTTTGGAGAAGAGATACTGCTCTATTTTGTGCTGGGTTCACTCAGCTAGTGCTCAGGAGATCACAAGCAGCCATACTACATCTTCTTCCAAAAGCTGTGCAGCAGGAGAGTTATTTTTTCCCCTTTGGCCAAATGTGAGCAAAAGGGTAGAAATCATATCCTTTCATATATTCTTAATAGTGTTAAATATGTTCTCACCTGCTATGTGTGTGTTCCATTTTTATGCAAATAGAATAGTTGTGATAGCATGGTACAACTCAAAGTTTATTTGAGGACAAGCTTATGAAGGCAATGCCTCTTTTTCCTCTGGGTAAGGAGGAGCCCTGTAGTGGCCAAAAATTTCCAGAGATAAAGCATCTTATCTCATTTACCTAGAACCTAATGCATCTGTATTTTTAAAGCCCAGAACACAAAAAACACTGTATTTTGGGCAAATTGCATAGCTTGGCCAATGTATGTGTTTCCTACATTTGCAACTCAAGTGTATTTTTCAAAGGAAAAATGCATTATTTAAAAAAAACCAACAACAACTGTGCTCTGTAATTTTAGGTGAGTTGTGTGGAATTCTTTAACTTAATTCCCCTCTAGATAATTTTGACAGTACAAAAGTGTATGCCTGTACTATTTAGAGAAGTTTGGTCAGTGATGAGAGAACAAAAAGTGCAGTATGATTAGAGAGATATTGAGACACACTATGTAACAGATGAAGAGTTCTGACAACAAGGTAGAGTTATACCTAGGCCTTTTTAATTCACTGGAAGATAATATGTAAGAGTGAAAATCAGATGTGCATATCAGAAAACTATTAGCCAAATCTTGGTAGCAGTTGTACCATTGCAATTTCATGGTTCAAAGACTTTGGTTGGGTTGTTTGTAAGTGTTTCTCCTCTAAGGAGAAATTTATTCCATACTATATTACTCTAAACCATATTAATGATCTATTTTTGAATCAAGTGAAACATTACTCAGCTAACAAGACCTTTTCCTTCTTGATAAAAGAATTTAATAATGAAGAAAAAAGATAATTTTCTGAAGTTTGGTTTGTTTATTATTTTTCTTGGTCTGGAAATGCCAATGAAATAAGAAAAAGAACTGTGGGAACTTAAAGTCGTTATACAAAAGTAATTTAGTACTTCATTGCATGTTCAGAGTTGCATATGACCACTGATGAGTCATTCATGTTTTGGTATTGTGGTAAATTTGATTTAATCTTTCTAAAGCTATCCCTGATAAAAAGACATCTGCTTCTCTTCACTGCTCTGACATTTTGTCTTGAATATATCCATTCATGGTAGACATTTACAGTTTCATATTCCTGTAATAGTCACTGGGAAATCAAAGGAATGCCCTTGCTTGCCCAAAAGGCAGGATTTAGAAAAAGCTATGAGATGGATCAGAATTAACCATTCACTTTTAGACCTCTGACTTCAGTGGGCTGAATTTGAAGGAAAGGCTGATCTTTCTTAACTCCTTTCTATTTATGGTTATATCAAAGCCAGAATTTTTTGAAGCCATGTAGAAAGAAAAGCAGAGGACTTTGTATAAGCTTTGAACAAAGATGCACGTCTAGAGGGGAAAAAGGGAGCCTAAATGTGGTGAAAGAGCAACAACCATCAGAAAGCTGAACATCAAGGAAAGTATCTTTTCCCTGATCAGAGAGGTGACAACTTCTGAGAAAGTATCTGTCTAGGAGATAAGAAGACTTAAGAATAAGAACTAGTTTAGCATTAGCAGCAAAACAAGTGGTCAAAAAAATCACAGGAATTTACAGGAACTTGCATTTACCCCAAATAATTAAAACTGAGTAGGTAAATCTTAAAAAAAATGGATTGGGAGAAGAGGCATTGAAGAATAAAAAGATAGCCATCACAGCGTTGCATGAAACATTCAGGACATTGAGTTACTGGCCTTCTTACTGAATTAAGATAGAAAAGGACACTTCTGTAATCCTGATTTTGTTATCATCTTACTCATAGAATAATTTGAAGAATAACTCAGTGACTTGAATGATGCTGTTTAGTGTACAATGAACTTAAAAGATAACTTTTCTTCGGTTTAAAAGTTAGTATGTGATAATTGATGTTAGTCCACCTTACGCCTTGCTGTACTCATGATAATGAGTAGCCACAATTCCCTACCACTGATTTTCAGAGGGCAAAACCATCCATCCACAGATGGTTGGATGTGTATAGGAAATCACAACCAACAATAAAAATTAGATTGGACTGGGCTACCATCAGTACAGTTCTGAGCAGCAACAACATCTGTCACTGCTTTTCACTTTTATGACATCCAAATATCCACTTGAAACTCACTGAAAAGATGTTAAGAAAGAAGGTTTTAAATAAAAAAATCTCATTCTAACCAAAAATACCAATAAAACATTTTTGAGCCTCAGGGCTCAAATTGAGGGGTTGACTATTTCCTTTGCTTCAAAAGAAAGTAGCTAGAGTCTAATCTTGCTTCCACTGAAGTAACAGACTTCATCACACAAAACAGGGAGAGAGAAACACACTTTGTTTTATTAAACAAAGTGTGTTTCTCTCTCCCTGTTTTGTGGTTTCACTTCTTTATGTTTCTGTTTCCTTAGAGACTTACATGCTTGTAGATAGGCACACATTTTCTGATAATCACACCTCATTGCTTTCACAGGTTGAGATTTAAAAAGTGTTCATGCATTCCTTCATCTTTTGTTTTCCCTCAAGTCCTAATGAAAAAGCAGGGATGCTGCAATATCATATGCAGGACAAAAACAATAAAACTCTGACTTCAGATGTTCCTCACTAGTTACCTTGCCTAAATAAATATATTTGCTATGATTACAACAGATCAAAACAGTGACATTGGGAAACAAATTGTATATACTCAACTGCTCCCAAATATTGGTGGTGTTGTCACAAGTATTATTACACCACGTTCTTTTTCTTCATTTCTATAGCCATGAAAGTTCATATACAACAAACATTGCCAAACAAACGTGGTATCTCTAGTGTTTTTCATGTGCTATTGTAGGATAATAAGGTTGATATTCTTGGTCTGGTTGACTGGGTGAAGAACCTGAAAGATTTATCTTTCCAGCATGTCTGTATAAACCTATTATTGAATCATCTCAAAATCATCAATGTATTTAACTTCACAGAACTTCTGTGAAATAGAAAACTCTTACAATTATCACTTTATGTATTTGAGAAGTAAGCATCACAAAGCATAAGACCAAGCTCATTAAAGCTACTAAAATGTACCTGCACTCAGGAGCACATAAAATTACATTGGTTTAGATGCCTAAGTCTTCCTCAAGTCACAGACCCCAATAACTACAGCATCTCTCTGACTCAAAGCAGAGGATAGGTCACCTGCAAACCCAGGAATGATTCATAGTCACCAAACTGTCCTTCTGGGAAATGTTGTGGATCTGATTAAGATGAACCTTGTTTCTTTTTACCTTGTGGAAACTAGTTCTGTCTAATAATTGCCAATGAGCACCTACTCTACAGCATGGCAGCTACATTACTGTGGGATAGTGGGAGTTGGCACCTGCTCAGAGGATGGAATTATTCTGAAGCAGACCTTTCCTTTAGGTCTTTCTTCCATTAATAACCCTGAGAAGATCATATTGTGGAAGTTCATTCTGATATCCTGTTCATTCAATAGCAACCTCATATTTAAGTGATTGTTAAAGAGGGCGCAGAATAGGGAAATAAATCAGCATTGGTGTCAGTTTGTTTTATTTCAATAATGGTCACCATGGAAACAAAGTCACTGACCTATTTCTTTTCATACATAAAAGTAAACACCAGGGTTTCCAATTTTCATACACACCATCTTTCATGCCAACAATTTACCTTAGTGTCCATTACATACTATCCTATTGAAACTCACAATTTTTCCCTAAAGACTTTATTTTTTGCCAATTTCCTTCACCAGGAAGGCAATGAAAACTTAGCATTGTCATGATAATACCAGACCTCTTCTAGTTTCACTACACCTCCACTTGCACATAGATGCAGTGACTGTAAACCAGTAATCTAATAGCTGCATGATTAGATGTGCTTCAGCAGTCACGTCTGACTCATCAGATTAATTTCAGATTACTTCATTCTGCATCTTTTGAAAATACTGGTCAGTGTTCCTACACAAGAACATCTTTGTAATGGCAAGCTAGCTGCCATCCTATGAACATCTTCTGCTTCCAGTGGAGGAGGCCTCTCCCCTTACCTCCCCATCATGGCACTCTTCAAAGAATTTATTACCACTGACACACCTGGCTTGTGCCATACTGTTGGGAACCTGTGGATTCATTCTTTGTTTGTTGTATTTGCATAATTCCCATTGATGTATTTGCACTTAGATAAGCTGTGTGTGCCAAGAACCCACAGGTAATATGAACCAGCTGACACCCAAAGTCAGTGTGTACATGTAAGCACAACATGTGAATACTCGCATAAGGAAGAAGACAATGGAGGTTGCAAGGAATACTACAAAATACTGCAAAAACATCAGGGTGAGTGCCACTTCTTCTTTTATTATTGAGCACACAATAACACCCTCTCCCTACACTTCTTAAGCATTTACTATGTATGTTGTGTGCATGCAATGTTCTGTGGCCTCAAGGATAATCACCCACATGTGTGTGAAGAGAGAAACAAATCACATGGAAATGCTGAAAAGTAAAAAAATATCATATTTGTGATATTATGGCCTCTGAAACGATGCCCCATGCTTGTCTCATCTCAGTAACAGTTAAATAATCCTGCACATTAGCTGCACATTCTAGGCTAAATGCACTGATAGAGTAACTCTAGAGATGTAATGAATATACTTTCTTCTCCTTTAAGCAATGTAAATCCATATAACACCATTGAATTTTATGGCATTACTCCAAGACTAAATAGATATAACTATGAACAGAATTATCTGACTGAACCAAGCTGTTCAGAAAGAAATCAAAGACGTGCCAGAGAGAATGTGCCTTTCATTTTATTGCTCTGTGACAAGCCTGACTGCTGTATCTTTCACAGGCGTTTTAAGTTTAAGTTAAAGGCATATGAAAATAATTGTTTTACGTCAAGTTCATCTACATCACTGTTTATAGCAGTCAATCTATGCATTTTACCTGACATGGGAATTTAATGTTGTCTAGGTCACTTTAGAGGGAGATTTGTTGGAATTTTTTTCTTTTTTTTGTGAAAAGGTTATGTCTAAAGTTTGGCTGCTATTATTTCTGCAATCTACTGGACAAATGTGGTTACAATTTCCTAAGTCCCATTGCCCAAATTTACTTAAACTGCTTTATAAACAGAATTTAAACATGCTTTAGCTAGTGCTTGTGATAGATTAAACTTTTCCTCTACTACACTTCCAAAACTTCTGTTCCAGCTGAGGGCACCGACCTTGCAAATAAATAAAACATGTTTTGTTTCAATGCTCTGTATCTATCTCAATGGCCTGCAATCTTTCAAACTTTCCTTCCCCCCTCCTTCTCTAGGGTTCTGCCACTTCCCACTGACGAGAGGGACACAGAAGCTTCCTTATTGGGTAACGCTGGGCAAGTTAAGCTCTGCTGTCCACTGAAGGGAGATGTCTGTAATGACGTCGGGCAGTTTGTACAACAGCAGCCTGAGGAGCCTGAGCTCAGCAATCAACAGCCTGGGAGATTAAACAGGAAGAACAAAAACAATAAGGAAAAAATCCCAACAACAACTGCTTGAGCCTTAATGCACTCAGATGATTTTTGTTATCTCAAATCACTGGAATATGAAGTCAGGGGACTTTCGCCTCATTTTCCTTTTAATATTGGCAGCAGCTCAGACCAGAGCTGCCATCACTGTGATTTTATTTTTCAAATTTAAACCACTTTTTTTTTAAGGTTATTTGACTGCATACTGCATCTTTCAGTATGGGAGAATTGCTGTGGGGACATAAGAGGTGGTAACTCTTCAGTGCCAAGCAGATTGCAGCTGTAGTGTGTTGGCTGCATTGTGTTCCTACACAGATGAAAATTCACTGAGAATACAGACTACAAAATAAATGCCCTTTTACTTCATATCATCAGTTCTTTATATATTTAGGGGTTTTTTGTTTATTGTTTATTTTCTAATTTGTTTCAATTAAAAAAATTAATACATACAACATCAGGATTTCATAGTCCACTAATACTCCCAGATTAAAGGAATCAGTGTTGATAGTTGCATAATAAGGTTTCCAAAGTAAAAGTATACTAAAGTATACTAAAAAGTCCATTGTTTTCCAGGAGACTGCATAGGAAACCCAGAGTATTCTGCAGCTGCCTCAGAGCAGAGATGAGTGAAATTTTAACTGTAGGAGTTAGTAAATTTCAGAAAGAGTTTTTATTTCTTTGTTAGATGGAGTTTGCAAATGGATGTTAAAGTAAATTAAATGAAAACAGGATAAAGTAGCCTTTTGTTAATCATTATACTAAATTTGATACAGCAACCACCCACATAAACAGAGAATCTTAAAGATGTAGGATTCTAAATATAGGCATTGTTGGGAGAAGTAATTTCAGAGACAGTGAAAGCAATGTCCAGGTCAGAGAGAAGAGTATGTACAGCAATAATAGCTCTTTAGAAATATACTCTCCCTCTGGTTTTGGCCACACTCCAAAAGTCTACTTCTGAGACATCCCAAACAATGGAGACGTTATAACAAGAACCTGTGGAACAGTGTCCTGCATCATACTGATGATTTATAAAAGTGGTTTGTCTCAGCTCTAAGCATTCCACATATATAAAATTAGTGGTCTCAAAAGACAAGTAAATGCTTACTGCACACAGCAAACACACTGTAGAAATCCACTTAGATGGTAGTAACTTTCCACTAATTTTCTCTGCACTTTTCCTAAAGAAGCAGGCACTCAGCAGGGTACTCCCTCATATAAGCACAGATCTTGGAAGTGTTGATTCCTAGAGATGGATTCCTCATACCATATTTGAGCTGCTTAAAAGGAATGATCAGATTTTCAAAACTGAAAGAAATGTGCAGTTACCATGGACATTGAGATTTGCAGCTTCTAGGCAAGCCAGGTACCTCCTCTTTGGGCACCTAACTATGGCATAGCTCTGGCTGCTCAAACTCAAAAATCTTGATCTGAGTGTGGAGCTAAAGGATTTTACAGTGCTTGAAGGTTTTTGACTTGATCAGGGATTTTTATATTAAAATTTTCAAAATGATACATTTCATGCAAAGACTTCTTACCCTCTTTCTCCCTAAAAGTTCGAGCCATTATGGTGTGAGCACCTTCATGTGTGCCAAAGGGATTCGCTGGGTCAGGGGTTAAGTGGCAGGAGCTTGTGTTTGTGGTTTGGGGGTGGCAGAGGGACTTGAGTAGTTGCAACTTGACTGCCAGGGAGTCAACTTGGCAGATCTCAGAAAAGGGGAGATGAAGACAAACTATGACACAAAATTTCTATTAAACTGGGAATTTGGAGGTGAGGACTGGAGAATTCTGACTTGATTTCAGGGAGTTAAGAGATGTCCTCTGATGAGGCTCAGCCACCTGTCAATGTGAATGCCTGATATTGTCATCTCTCGTTCCTGAATAATTGTTTACTTACTTCTTGATGCCATGCTATAAAGCTTCTGGTATCATATTTAAAAAAAAAAAAAAAAAGAAAGAAAAAGTCACATTTCAGTTCTTGTTCAAAGCAAGTTTCATGTGCATAGATTATGTCATTCCTAATTATTTAAAGTAGATATTTTTCTACCTTTATGAAACTAATGATATTTTTATGATTTTTTGCAGGTATATTTGATAGACATAACCCAAAAAAACCATTTTATATGTCAAATGCTTATGCACATTGTTTAAAGGACCTGTCCACATGATATAACTAACTTGTTTTAAAGACCAGTTGAAAGACAAAGGGTTCATTCACCTACAGATCTATTAATTCAAAATGCAAAAATGTATTTATTTGCATCCATGGATTTTATTCTCTGCTACATCTTCTTGACAAGGGAAAACTTAATGGTGTGTCAGTAGCAAATAAAAAGCATAAGGGTGATGAGAAGATGAGTCTGTTGTTTGACACATGAAAGTTGCAGTTTATGACTTAAGAGAAACATATCTTCTCTTGTATGCTAGAGAATCGTATGGTGTTTTAACAAGGAAATCGCTGATGGTTTTCTTCTCTCTCTTGCACTTGTCCTCTATGACAAGAAATACGCATCAGAGCAATGTCGTGGGCTGCATTTCAGATTCATTCCACTGAGTTAAAGCATCACATCAGTGTATGCTAAGCTCCACCACTGCTCTGTAACTGATTAATATCATGTATTGATGAATCTGATCTTGTCACAGTGCCTGGCACACATCCAAATCTTCTGGTACACAAAGTTAAAGATGGCATTTGTAGTGTAATTTGAGGTTTTTTGGCATAAATTATGGACAGTTCAACAAATTTAGATATAGAGGGTAGTCCTGGCTACACAGACGTTATCTCATGGCTGTATAATGCCCTCCGAGAAGAGGCAAATACAATTTACAGGGAGTTTCCACACAAGGGGCTTGCAGTTTCTACTGTTCCCAGGAGATGGCATACATCTTTTGGAAAAAAATGTCTGCTCACTTCGTAAAGGAGCAGTGAGGTGTAGGAGGAAATACTTCAATGCACCATTCAGTCCTGCGATTTCCACTTGAAAAATTGAAAGTCAGTTGGCAAACCCTTTGGGATTTAGGAGAGATGGAATGGGGATTGCCATCCACAGAGGAGAGTTTGTGTGAATAGCTCAGCAGGAGGAGGGCGAAGAATCCACACCCAGCAACCGCATTCTCTTTGTGGCATAATATATGTAAGACCATAATACAATGCCCTCCTACTTTCATCTTTCTATATTGCCACTCATCAGCATTACAAAGAATGTAGCTATTAAAAGAACTGCCTCTTGGCACCCAAAAGCCATAGCACTGTATTTTCTACAACAAAAAACTTGAGCCTCTATTATTTGTTTTGCTACATTTGCAGCAGTCTCCCCATTAAGCTTGCTTCTCACAGCTCCCTGATCTCATTCCCTGTTGGACCTAGATCAGACACACAAGAGGTCAGGCTGACTTTCAAACCTTCTTGCGGGCTGGCAAGCACAGAAAAGTGTAACTGTAATAAGGATTAAAAAGTTCTCAGATGGGCCTACCAATGTGAAAAATCCCTCCCTTCCCCAGCTTTGCCACCCTCCGAAACCCTCGGTGTAAACATCAGAGCTAGATTTATCAACAGAGCATTTATTAACCCTTAGTTATTCAAGCCAGCCCTTGCAAACACTGGGGCCTGTCCTGAAGCCGTTACAAATACGGTCTCAAGCACTTCAGTGAGGTTTTCAAAAGTCCTGCAACTCCTGCTAAAGGAAAAGAATTGCCATCAGTTTCTCGTGGCAATCCCAAACCTTGGAAGTGCAATCTCAGGCAGTGAAGGACCATCAGACATTGCTCCTTCTGCTGACACACCCTTGTGCAGGTCTTTGCGGTAAATGGAAGCTGCTACATTGTGATCTGTGACACACTGCCTGCATCTTCAAATATACATATGCAAAAATAAAAATACCCTGGCTGAAAGGGAAGCAATAAGACCAGCAGCCAGGGCTACAAGAACCAAAATCTAATCTATCAGCACTCACTACCTGCTGACAGCCCAGACTAAGAGGGAGCTGCAGTGGAGAAAGCAGTGCATGGGCTCAGTCACTGAAGGAAGCTACAGCCAGAAGGAAAAGTAGAAATAGTTAAGAACTGGTTGCCCAGGTACTGCAGCAACCAGCATCTTCACCACACATCACAGCTGAGGGATTAGCTTGACTGCAAGCTGGTCTGGTCTAAATTGATCACAGGGGGATGTGTGGGGTTTCCTGAGCACTGGACTCCTGATTCATCAGGTCCACACTGTTATACTGCTATATTCTAGACAACTTATGCACTGATTTCCAAGAGTGTGGGGGGGGCGGTGCAAATCAAAGAGGGCTCTAATCCTCATCAGGCTCTGCCAGGGATTGCATATGCTCTTCCTTATGCCATGAGTTCCATGGCTGTATCTCCCCATCCCTCCCAAGAGCACAGGAATGAGAGCCATTCCCACAGTTACTATGTGAGTGCCCCAAAGAGGGAGTCTGTTGCTTTGGCATTTATGGTCACCAGCTTTTAGCTGAGGCCTTACTGTTCAGAGCCACTGCCTGGATTGCCCACCTCCCACAGGGCTTCCTTTGGCTGTGAGCAGTGTCTCTGGAGCCTGAACCTAAATGCAGTAAGACCACAGCAGGCACCCAGCCTGACTTAATTCCCCAAGGCAGAAAATCCCACAA
Source organism: Lichenostomus cassidix (assembly GCF_008360975.1). NCBI lineage: Eukaryota > Metazoa > Chordata > Aves > Passeriformes > Meliphagidae > Lichenostomus > Lichenostomus cassidix. The sequence continues at coordinate 92,833,952 of NC_139482.1, forward strand.
CTGGAGTCCCCACATCCTGTGTATCTCCCTGACTGGAATAGTGGCCCTTCCCAAGCATTATCTCCCACAAGGTGGGCACTCTGATAGTGGTTGGTGTGCTCAGATGCATGGCCACCAGTTGTCAGAGACAGTGCAGCCCCTCAAAGGCACACTGGGAAATCTTACTTGACAGCAGGCTCCTCTCAGCCTGCTTTTTCCACTGTCTTCAACACAACAGAGGTGGAGCCAGCTTCAAACTTTTGGGGGTCACCACAGACTGGGATAAGCCTATGGCAGCTGCACTAAAAGTAAGCGAAACAGCTGGCAGCAGGTGAGTGGTGTATTTTTAAAGTTCCTAGGGGATGTTTGAAATGCACTTATCTTGATGCTTGTGGATGGTTTTAAAAGAGCTCCCTGGATTTGCTGTAGTCAGCTGTTTGCTTATTCTAACAAATAAATATGAGACACTGCTCTTCAAGAAATTAAAGGTTAAAATTGGATGCCTTCCACAGGAAATGGAAGAGTAAGGGTGAGTATGTGTTTTGAAATACGGATGTTACAATTCCCATTCTTGATTGCAAAACAAACCCCAAACCCGTACTATGTCACTTTAATGATTTACAAACCCATCTTAAAAAAAAAAAAAATCACTTATCCAGTTCCTTGTGATGACTCTCTGGTACACACATGAGGCTCAGCAGCCTGCTTGCTTCTCATGCTGCAGGGATTATTGTTTTTACTGATGGCCAGACTGTGGCTGCCCAGGAGCAGGTGTGTGAGTGAGGGGGAGGTGAGGAAACTCAAAGCCTTCACGTCCTCAGGCAGGTATTCAACAATCAGCAGTCACAGTCTTGCCTCTTGCAGTTAACATTTCAGGAAGAGCAGACAAGCCACACTAGTTGTGGTTCAAGTGGGGTAAATGCACTTCCCTCTGACACTGACCACTTGGGCTGGTTTGGAGATGGCTGTGCTGCATCTTGAGATGTGTCAGTGAACTGCTCCAAGCACCGGGGTAGGGCTCAGCAAAGAAAATCAGGCAGCTGCTAGCGCTTTCTGACTTTCCCCTTTTAGTCATGGGATGAGAAATTCTGCATTTCTGTTAACCTGGCTCTTTCAAGAGTATCTATATAGCCTGCTCCACTGCTGAGGCCCTCTGACACCCTGAGTTTGAGTTCAGAAGGGCTGGACACCCAGGACTTCCAAGGTCTTTGATAGTCAGAATATCAAGAAAGTGCAGCTATAGAAATTTTCCTAGTGAGGACAGGAGCAGGTTCAAATACAGACATGCACATGCAAGAGCACAAGTGGAAGAAAAAGTTAAACTGAGATCAAGGTCGTACAGACATGGAATTATTAAAGCATCAACTAATCATCTGAGATTTACCCTGAACCACTCAGAAACTGAACAAATCAAAGGAAGGTGTTCCTCAGTTTTGTTTGACTAATGCAAAATCTAAACCATACTTAATCTATCACTAGTTTTCAAAAACTTATCTGACTGCATGGTGTCTACCTCTTCTGTGAGATTTACTGCTCTGTAGAGCTGAAATACACCAAGGGGGACCTTTAGCTGGTTATAATAAATGGCTTATCTTCACTGGCTTCACTGAAGCTATGGTATAGTGGTCTGATTTTTTAATATCTGACCTAAAGAGCTAAAAAACCTTTGAGGACACCAGCACTAAAATTTGCTTCTAAATTCAGGTGCTGCAACAGTTTTTCAAAGGACTAAGAAATATTAAAGGGTCCAAGTATGAAATTTGCAAAATGTTGAGAATATTTCCAAAGACAGAAAACATTTCCCTCCCCAGCCTCCAAACTGAAACTCTTCTCATTGAAACCCATGTATATTTTATGTATCTTATCCAGATTCCTTTTTGCAAGGAAGGAGTTCCTCATCTTACATGCTAAATACTGGCCTTTCCCTTTAACGTTCTGTGTGGAATCATGTTACAGAGAATTAGAAACTTTCAGCATCTCTAGAAAAGGCCTCAGCCCTCTCAGCATTGAACTGACAAGGATTAACATCATTATTTCAATGATTGCCACTTTTCCCATCTGACAGATACCCTAAAGGTTTTCTTCCATCATATAACCACAGCTGAACACTAAAAATGCTTTCCACCATAGGAACAACTATCTGAAGATCATTTTCATTTCTCCTTTTCACATGCAACTGTTTACTCCACTCTCAGAGTAATGTTTTTAAAAAAATGTTGGTAAAAGCAGAAATGAAAGCAGTTGCAAAAAAAGAAAAAAAAAAAGACTGCTTCAATTTGGTTAAAATTGAGACTTTTAGGGTTAGCTCTGGCTATGGAAAGCAGCAACAGCCAGTCTCAGGGACAGAAGAGCAAGGAAGAAGACAAGACTATGCTTGTCACCAGGAGCCTTACTGGCTTCTAATCAGAGGAAGCATCTGCCAAAACTTGAGCCGATCTGGGTAGAGTTAGTTTGATATAAAACCAATTCTATTCATCAATTGTTAAGGACAAAAGAGGGAGAAGTTACAACTTGATCTTGGAGCAGTTGCTGCACTATAAAACTTCCTTGAGAATTGTTTTATATTTCTTCCACAGTCTAAATGTTTTGATTACCAAGGCAGTGTTTTCCCATGAGGCATATCTCAAAGAGATGTGGTGCCAGGACCAAGTGGGATGAGATTATAAAATATAAGAAGCTGGAACATGAGAAGTTTGAAACTCAGCTGTGAAAATGTTTATTGGATAAATGTTTACTCTGCTGCATGCTCATATTTATTTTTCTTTCGAACCTTTGAATTTCCTTACTGCTTCACTGAGACAATTAATTCTCTTTGGAAAACATGACATGGTTAATTAAACAGGTGAGAGAAACTAGTTTCTCAACTGTCTGGAGATTCAAAGATTCAATTGCAATTTACAAAGAATATATTACAGTTGTCAACATCATGCGAATCCTGGATTGTGTGAGAATGATAAATACATGAATGCTGGAGAAAATACCCCTTAGAAACATGAAACCCTTTAGAAACTCATCAATGCCAGTCCTCTGTTGTTCCAGGTGATCACAGCACACTGTGCTTTTCATGAACAGCTTGTGCTTCGTCTTATAAATATCTAAGGATTTTGCTCCTTTTTTCTTCCCATAGACTGGTTACTCTGAAATTTCACTATGCTGATGGCTGCGGAATGAATTCAAAATCCCCTGGCTGTTTCACAGCCATTTCTTTCTGTGCTAAAGTTGTGTTTAGCTTTTGTAGCCTGTCTTCATCTCTGATATTCATCCTCATTATATCTTTATGAATATATATGTCCTCTTAAGTCTTTACCTGCTAGCCAGAGCAGTGAGAACTCGGGGGGCATATCTTTGTGAGGAGGCATGGGTGTTGACTTGGCTTCTGTGAGCCAGCCCTGCATGGCATGGCCAGTGCATCTTCTCCCAGGAACTTGCCCCAGCTCTGGTCCCATTCACTCATGGTTCCTACCCACAAGCAGGCAGCATCAGGCAGCTTGAAGATGTGCTGAAAAAGGAAGCTAAAAAAGACTGGCCTGGCTGAACGGAGAGCTTTGTCTGAAATTCAAGATAAAAGACAAAAAGGAGAGATAATGACCTTTGGACGAAGGGGCAGGCAGCAGAGAGAAATTTATAAAGTCCAAAGCCCAGCTAGAACTTAATCTACCTATGAGTCTAAAAGACAACAAGAAATGTTTCTATAATTACATTATCAAGAAATGGAGCATCTCCATCTTTTATTGGATACAGGGGTCAACACAGTGACAAAAGATAAGGTAAAGGCTGATGTACTTAGTGCCTTCTTTGCCTCAGTCTCCCATAGTAAGACCAGTTGTCATCAAGGTACCCAGCTGCCTGAGCTGGGAAACACAGACAAGGAGGAGAATTAAGCCCCCACAATCCAAGGGGAAATAGTGATCTACAACACCACTGAGACACACAGGTCGCTGGGGCCAGCTGGGATCCAGCCAAGGGTACTGAAGGAGCTGATGGAAGTGCTCACAGAGACACTTTCCACCACTTACCAGCGCTCCTGGCTAACACTCCTGGGGAAGTACCAGCTGACTCAGGGTTAGCAAATGTGATACCCACCTACAAGAATGGCTAAAAGGTGGGTTTGGGGAACTACAGGCCTGTCAGCCTCACCTTGATACTAGGGAGGGTCATGGAGCAGTTCATCTTGAGTGCCATCATATGACATGTGCAGGACAACCACAGGATCAGTCCCAGCCTGCATGGCTTTATGAAAGGCAGATCCAGCTTGACCAACCTGATCTCCAATGACAAATTGACCCACTCAGTGGAAGAAGGGAAAAGCTGTGGATCTTGTCTACTTGGACTTTACTAAAACCTTTGACACTGTCTCCCACAGCCTTCTCCCGGAGAAACTGACTGCTTATGGCTTGGACAGCTGCATTTTTTGGTGGATAGAAATCTTTCTGGATGGCCAGGACAGGGAGTGGTGGTGAATGGTATTACATGTAACTGGCCAGTGACCAACCAGTCACAAGTGGTGTTCCCCAGGGCTCAGTACTGAGACCAGTCCTGTTTAATCTGGACCAATTATTTGGACAAGCAGATTGAGTGCATTCTCAGTAAGTTCACAGAGGACACCAAACTGGGCAGGAGTGTTGATCTGCTGGAGGGCAGGAAGGCTCTGCAGAGGCATGTGGACAGGCTGGATCCATGGGCTGACCCAATTGTGTGAGGCTCTGCAAGACCAAGTGCCAGGTCTTGCCCTTGGGTGACAACCACCCCAGGCAGCACTACGGGCTGGGGACAGAGTGACTGGAAAGCTGCTGGTGGAAAAGGACTGTGGGTGTAGTTTGACAGTGGCTGAACATGAGCCAGTGTGTGCCCAGGTGGCCAGGAAGGCTGATGGCTTCCTGGCCTGTATCAGGAATAGTGTGGCCAGCAGGAGCAGGGAAGTGATCATCCCTCTGTACTTGGCACTGCTGAGGCCTCACCTCAAATCCTGTGTTCAGATTTGGGTCCCTCAGGGCAACAAAGACATTGAGGTGTTGGAGTGAGTCCAAAGCAAAGCTAAGTTGGTGAAGGGTCTGGAGCACAAGTCCTGTGAGGAGCAGCTCAGGGAGCTGAGGATGCTCAGCCTGGAGAAAAGGAGGCTCAGGGGAGACCTTACTGCTCTCTACAATTGCCTGAAAGGAGGGTGTGCCCAGGTGGGAGTCAGCTTCTCCTCCCAGGTAACAAGCAATAAGATGAGAGGAAATGGCCTCAATTTACACAAGGGAAAGTTTGGATTAGATATTAGGAAAAAAATCGTCGCTGAAAGGGCTGTCAAACATTGGCACAAGCTGCACAGGAATGATTCTATGATTCTAAACCCAAGCCCTCCTAAAAATAGCTGGCAAAAATAGCACTTTGACAATGAACTTGGGCCTGTATTATCTAGAAGATAAATCTAGAAAATGGTACAGAAATTGCCTGATGGGGCCATATAAATGAGTTTAAGCTCTCTGAGGCAGACTGTTACTTCCTCTGTTTTTGCCTTAAATGTAGAATCATGTGGCCTTGATCAGTGGCCTTTTGGTGCTTCTGTGATCTAAGAGTTAAGTATTAATAGCTTCAAATAGCAGGGAGCTGTAAACCATGCTCTACTGTCTGTTGTACTAAGAAAGGCCTGAGCAGTTAGCTTTATTTATGTCAGGAGGGACTTAACATGATCGAAAAGGCACTGATCTGGGTGGGGAATGAGATGAGGATACTCTGGCAGTGAACTTTCTCTGTGACACCAAGTGGTAAGATTTACTCCTCTTTGCCTCTCATTAGTGACTCCAGACTTTCTTTCATCATTTTTCACACAGAGAGATCAAGCAATTATGTAAATTCTTTACATTTGACTATTGTTTAATGCATGTTTTATTTTACCCTTTTTAATGTGTTATCAGTAAACAAGCACTACTATTTGGCCAACAGTTACATTTTGTATAGCATTACTTAAGTCTCAGTTATTTGTGGAATGTTCCTATATTCCTTTGGGCAGTCAGAGCATGACTCACAATTATCTAATATTTTTTTGGGGGAAAATATCTCAGATCACTTTTATGCATCTTTACATAGCTGCTAAATATTATAGAACATACATACTCACTTTAACCCCACCACATCTGCAATTGTGGTTGAAAGTAAGAGATTCTCTCTATAGCAACCAGTGCATGTTCAGGTTTTTGTTTTAAAATTCAAAGAGCCAGATTTTGCTCTCAGATCCTCAGTAGATTTGGTTTTTTTCTGGTTTTCTTTTTTCTTGAGAGGGAATAAAATCCCAATACTTTTCCACTACACGTGTCTCAATCTTATTTTGGCAGCTTTCTGAAACAAATGGTTTGCTGATTTTTCTCTAAATCAAAAATGTATTAATGGATCTTCAGAAGGGGATAGGCTTTGAATGAATCTGGACAGAATTAGTGACGATGAAATGTTTACTGCAGTACATTCTTTCTGCAAAGCCTTTAGAACTAATTCCAAATGCATACATGACTGCGGACTTTTAATTGGATAATTCTTGCCTGTTGACTTTCTTCCAGCTTCATCCTGTAAGGCAATGTGTGTCAAGATTTCAGAGTCACTTGCATATCTGTGTATCCCTATTTTTCATCCATATGTGTAAACAACTATTTGCCCATGCAAAATGGGTCCTTAGATGTGCAAATACTTGATCTTCTTGCATAAATATTTTTTTGTTAGCAGATCTGTTTACAAGAATGACTACATAAAATACAGATATGTTTGAAATTAAATTAAATACAATTAAATACAGATCTATTTACATGAAGACTACGTACACAGAAAAGAGGGGCTTTAACTCTGATGCTGGGGACTTCTGTCTCATACTACTGTATTTCTTTTTGTCTGTGAAACTACCTCACTAATACAGTAGTTTTAGCAGCAAACTCAGCAAATATACTGATAAAACATCTATGCACATGTTTAACTTTAGTGAAGCTTAAGCAAGGTTAAGCCCATGAGTAAGTGCTCTTCTGAATTGGACCAGTATTTAGATGCAGATCTCCATGGTTTTCCATGCTTCCTGATTTCCTACACTGCAAGAGAACCAAATTTCAAAGGAAATAGTTTATAGAGGATGCGGCATTAGGTGTCATCAGATATGTTTTATAGCCAGATTCCTTATGTAGTCAAAGTTGATTTGAGAAAGGGCTGAGAAATTCAAACACATGCCATGCATTGTATCTAGCATTTCCATAGTTATTAGGGAAATGGTGATCCTATTGATCTGCACATTATCTTGCAGTTCTCCAAAAATGAAGTCTGTGACATTTACTTCTCCAGAAAAATTTGTGCATTGGCCTTTGCATGTTATTTGACAGCACAAATACTTATGTTTAATTTAACTGACCAACCCATTAAGTGGGAATCACACTGTTCACGAATAATCAATGTTCAGCTGGTGATCCAGGGACGGAAGAACATTACCTTTGTCCTCATTTCAAACTGGGATAGATAGTTATTGTAGAGCAATATTGCAGACAATTAGTTAAGGAGTGTTGTTTTGTCAAAGCTCAGCCCTGAGCAGGGGGCTGAGGGACCGTGTTTCCCTGGTATTAAGGTGTCAGAAGGGGACTTGCACTCCTTGAAAAATGATCTTTCCCATAGGTTAGTAGTGCACAAGACAATTGGTCTCTTCCAGAAGTCTTTGGGAAATAGGGGAAGTGTGCAATGTGAGGGAGGGAGAGTCCCTGTGACTGCTTCAGTTGGCTTCAGTATGGTGTAAAAAGGGTAGGGCAAACCTCTGTCTTCTGTCATCCACACTATGGTTCTCTTCCAAGCATTCTGTTTTTGTTTGTGCTTCCCATCCCCCACTCTCCTTCAAATTATCATTACAAGATGAATGTGGAAATTCAAGATCTTGGCCCTGGAACCTGCAATTTGTTGGCTGTGCTGGACTAGGAAGGGCTGAAGATATTTCACAAACTTTGAAAGAACAAAGAACACCTGACTGGTTTATTAATTTGTGATGGTGATTTTAATGGCACTTAAAATTAGAAATAAGTGTCATGACACTGTTCCCTAACAAAAACACAATAGTTCTGGTTAGAAATACTGTAATTTTCCATTTACATGACAAGTTTGTAGCTGTTTTTATACCAAGTTTTCTCCTTTACCCCCCCTCCATATTTTTGCTGATTCATATGTGGTTACTGCCAACTTAATACTAGATAGATTAATTTATTTGTACTTCAGATATAGTTTTCATCTCGTTTGTAAATATGTACAGTACAACTTTAATTAGATTTGGTTTCTTTTGCAAATATTTTATTACGATTTTCTTTAATTCTGACTTGGCAAAACATCAGTGCATTTGGCCCACTTTTTAAAAAAACGTGCAAATCTTTCTGTGCTAAATGCTTTAATTCCCTGTGCACTTCCAAAGTACCACTTAGTGGAAACCATCCACAAAGACAAAGTCTGTTATTCAGCAGCAGCATTTGAGATAGCAAAGATCAGCTTCCATGTGGACAGAGCCTTTGGATCAAACAGGAGGAATGGGCTAAGAGATTGTATGACTGTGAACAGATCAAATCATGTGATGGGCTTTATTGCTGGTGAAATCTGTTTCCACTTGCTGCCACCCACTAATTTGACAATAGATTGCATCATGTGGTTGCAGCAACTGAGATGACTAGCAACCATTTTAAAATGCTTTCCTTAAAGGGGAAAACACCCTACTACAGCAGCGGAACAGAGAGGCAGTGTTGTGAGCACATTTTAAATTTCAGGTAAATGCAGTTGTGTGTGCTGCGGTATATTAAATTTTAAATAACCCAAGTATTTGGTAAGGAGCTATGTGTTAGCCAAAATTTGTTTATTGGGAGATATTTCTAAGTGGACAAAAACAGCTAGGAGGTTTGCTAACAGTAATTTAGCTCTTCCTAGAATTGCAATTACCACCTAAGTGCTGTATGGGAAACACACAACATTTTTCAAAGCAGAAAAATAAATAATAATGAACCCTTAGCTTAAAAATGCAATTCTCTCTGTGTTCTTTTCTTGTAAAGAAAAATCTACATTTCAAAGGAATATTTTCTTACATATGGAAATGCTTATTTTCTAGCTACTGAAGATCTGCCAGGAAATATTAGAGAATATCATGTTCAGAGTTTTAGAAGGCAAATTGCTTCTGCATACGCTGTATCTAGCAGACAGCTTTATGGTGCTCTTTACCTGTCTGTCATAACATCATCAGTTTTTCCAAAGTACCTGAAGCCTTTGAAAGTCAGGGATTGTAGCAGTACACCTTCACATGACACATGTATTTAGCAATGCTAATCTGATTAGCAAATAAATACAAACTACAGTTTTACGTGCTTTAAACCCAATTATTAAATGTTCCTTGATGGAGGAAAAAAACAACTTCAAAAGTAAATACTGGCTTCAACGTAAGAAGATGAATTTTAAAGAGCACTAATCAAAGCACACACATAATGGCTGTGCACTTTTAAAAATGAGTTTCAGATGGACTTTATTGTCTTAATTTATATCTTGGGGAAGCAAGGAGGGCCACCTTAGCTGTGGAAGATTTGGCTTTTTAGATATAAACACTCACTTTAAAACATCTCAGCAGCATTTTCAGATTGTCACAGTGAGCAGAAACATCCATGTTGTCAGCCAGATGGGAAATTTCATATGCGTTTCTTAAACCAGTTAATTTTCTTCTTCAGTGCAGAGAAGCCAAGAGCTAATGCTGAGGTCTGGGACATACTTTCAATTGCTTTTTGTGTTAAATTCCACGCACCCAGAAAGACTTACTTTTTTATTTCTTTGTTTGCTTTTATTTTAGAGAAACCAGTGCATATCTGGCAGTTTATTCTCAATCTGGTTTAAACCATTTTAGTATTCTGACAGAAAAAAAAAATTCTGTGAAACTGCCAGAATAATTTGGAAAACTGATTCAGAAATAAAATCGGAGCTCTCCTTAGATTCCATATTGAGACAAATTTTAACTGCTTTAGTAAGAGCTGTAGAAATGCTGTGTGGTCCTTGAGGAAGTTTTCATCATCACTGCATTTACCACTTATTTGGTGCACCCGTTGTTTTAACAAATCACACAAGAAAAATATTCTTGTTTGGTGACAATTTGGTGTTTGGTTTCTTTCCTTACCTGCACATTTTTTAACTTGCCTTTTCTTCATTCCACATTATGGAATGCCTAGATCAGTTTTATTTATTGGGTCAGCATAATGCAAATAAATCTCTGCTGCTGGTTGCTGCTTAATGCCTGCAAGAGAGCAAGCTCAGCCCCCCTGCCCCTGCATCTGCGAACCAGGGAGGGGCAGCCACCCTGGGGACATCTCCTGAAGGCAGCCATGGCCCAGGACAGCTTTTCAGAGAAGGAGGAAAATTAATTCAAACCCAAAGCTTTTTTGAGGAGATGGTTCTTGCAGGCAGGGGTGAGGAGACAAGAGAAGCACCAAGTGGGATTTGAAAATGAAGCATGTCGAAACTGTGCTCCTTGGGAGTGAGACCATTGTAATGCACTTGGTGCTCACACTTAAATTTTAAAAGCAGATTTTAGCAAACTTCAGAACACCAAAATTTCCTGATAGGTAATAGTTATGAAAGCACATTTTTGAAAAGCAACAATAGAGGAAGATCATCACAGGTTCGGAAATGATGAGAAATCCTTAAAAACATCTAGGTTTTATTTTTGAATCCATGAAACCAGAAATCCTGCCTGGAACACCAAACAAAAACAAAACCCTGTCCCTAACTGCCGTTGCTACATGATGTCATGAGTGGGTTTTGAACAGGTGAAATGTGATTGCAAGGGCAAAGAAAACATTGGATTTCCTATTCCACATGAAATTATTTGTGTTCACAAAGAGGAATTGTGGCCATCTTACAGAAATGCCACCTCACCAAATGCATTTAAGCAATGATTGACAGCATGGTGATACCTTTACTTGCAGTGCATCAACATTGTGTGCATCCACAATGCTACCAGTTTTGATGGTAATGATTAGTAGGTGTGTAATTCAAAGCAATACCAGCATTAACCACGCTCAGCTTGGCATCCAGACAATGGGGGGAAATAAGGTGTAGGTTTCAGTATGGTAAAAGACCCATGGAAAACTTGAGTACAAAATGACATATTAACCCCCTTTTAATGAATGTAGTATTCAAATGACTGTTGGAGAAATAAAGATTTTTCCTATTCTATCATGAGATCCCCATGCACCAGATTAACTGCACAGCTGATCAAGAGATGACTATGATTCAGTTTTATTATGGGTGGGCTGACCTCAAAAGATGCAGCAGGTCTTTTCAGTTCACAGAGGGATAAAATTACCCATATGCTTATGCAACCCATATTCAAACCTCCTGTAAGCCAACAGACCTTCCACTCATGCTTGTAAAGCTAGCCATGTGTAGAAGGATTTTTAGGACCAGTATCTAAAGTTTGCCCCAGTTCCTAAGCTGAAAGTAACATGAATTCTATCCCAGGTAACTCCAAGATGTAAGTGGTTTTGGGTTAAAAAAAGTAAGCATGAAAAAAAGGCAATTATGTCTTCAAATCACCACAAAAATTCTTGCAAGAGAAATTTTGGAGATCCTTTTGCATTGTAGAAATATATTGCCTTTATTCCATTTCACTTTTTTTGCATGAGGAATGCAGCAATGTGAACCTCCTGCCTATTTTTTGCGAAGTTTTTCATCCTTTATATTCAAGAGTCCTATGAGATTCCGCACAATTGCAACAGGAAAGGATTGCTGGGACCTTTTCAGTTTTGGGAAAGCCAGAGACGCAGGGCTCCTTGCCCATGTGGCACTGACAAAAAGAGGGTGATCCAGGCAGGAGCTGGCATTCAGCAGCTGCTGCAGGTATCCAGTGACCAGCTGCATGGGAATGGAGGGTACTTCTGAGGTGCTGAGAAGAGACCCATGCAGTCTGTGGTGCAAGTAGTGTGGGATTTTGAGCTGTGGAAAGCAGCATTCCCAGGACTGGGTACTGGACACAGCCCAGGCTCCTTGTCTAAAGGCAGCCCAGCAAGGCTCAGGTGCCAGTGCAGAGGCAGGGAGGTGAGTGAGGAAGGCAGGAAGGTTGCAACTCTTCTCAGTCATTGTCAACCTGTTTGGTCTGAAGAAAAAGTACAGAAAAAGTTGACATCTCTGAGATACCGAAGACCTTTAAGACAGCTTTGCTTCAGGGAACTGAAAGGACTGAAAGTCACTGACTGATTCAGTGAACTGTCCTGAGGTAAGAATTTAGGAGATTCTTTGATTTTTTTTTTCTTTTTCATTTCACCTTTTGAGCAGCTAGACAGAAATGGCACTGATGAATCATTAGGGTATTTTGCTCATTAATCTGAGAAGCTGCATGACTTATTGAAAAGTCACAAAAAGACATTTTATCTTTGTCAGTGCATACAGATGTTTAGATGCTGCTGCAATGCTAACTGTTGCTCTTGAAGTCTCAGCCTCTGTACAAAGGATTCTCTCTTCTGACTCATAAGGACCTGGACTGTAATGAAGAATGATTCTCTGTGCTGGTGAAAGGCAGTAGAAGGAAGTAGGGTGGCCAGACAAAAAAGATAATGGAAATTACATTATTAGGTTAGATATTAGTGGGCTCAAAGATTTCAGTTTATGACTGCTGATTGTTGTTTAACAAAACAATTATGAGTGTTCATAAAGGTGAAAAATTCCATCAGGTGGAATAAGAAGGATTTAGGAAACATAAGTACAAAGGCACTTACCCAAACCTCCCCAAGTCCTGTGTGGCTGGTGGCAATGAGAAGAGCTGGACAGCAGGAGATGCTTTCCTAATGTGTAGAATGTGACCAATAATAACTGTTAAGAACTTTTATTAATCTTATTGAGAAGCTTCATATTCATAAAAAGTGATGCTATAATTCACTTTATTTCCATTTCTTCCCTTAAAATATGAATTTTCTTTAAAACCCTCAGTACCACGTGGCTTGAAAAGCATCATCAAATACATTTGCAGTGGTAGTTCCTCTACTTGCTTCCATGTTTGCTTTGACATTTTTCAATGTATTTTTAAGGGTCCAGATATGTTTTGCATGTTTTTATTTTACTGATTTGGGCAAATATTTAAGTTCAAATTGCTGTGCACGGATGATTCCTCTGAACTCAAAAAATTGGAAACCACACTGGGGCTTTCAAAGCCACACTGATCACAACTATCCCAAACCTTCAAGCTGTAAAGTACAACCAGTGAAATGCCGCAAAAGCAAAAGTGTAATCGTAGTATTTTAAATGAAAATTTGTGGAGGGGCAGGTAATGTCTACACAGGAGTGTCTAAGGAAGTGTGATAGCAGTGGCTTTGTACTGTTGGAAGAACTGGTCTAACCTGACTAACAGAAGTTCCGGATTTTATCTGGCTTCAAAATTAAGTGCGGATGCAGGCATGACCTATAAAATTCTGAAGCATAAACACCAAAAAAATTCTCAGTTCTGGTCTGCAAGATTGTGTTTCTATGAAATAACCATGTTTACCTGTCTTGAAGATTATCACATTGAAATGTATGATTTGTTCAGAGAGCACTGTAATGGGGCCAGATTGTTACCATCCATAAACAGAGACTTACTTTTAAAAACATTTTTTCACTGAGAAGTGATGGCTGCTCAGTTTACTGTTTCCAGCAGCTCCAAACAGCTGGCAATGCTTCAATTATAGTGAGCAGGACTTCCTTTCTGTTGTGAGGCAAAAGAGATGTCATATTTTTCCATCAAGAAAAAGAGGATGGATAAGATATTATTTTTGCAAGATTGTGAGAAAGGGCCGTCTACCAACCTTGAGATGGTACACACCTCACTCTTACAATTTAAAAGGTTGCCCTCACAAAGCCTTGCTCAAATCAATGGGCTTGAAAAAGGAGCAAAATCACTGCAAGTCTGGTTACATTTTGGGGTCTGTTGATTAAGAGCGCTGTAATGTACATTTGATTAAATGGTACATTACAGCCTCAAAGCTCAGGAAAACCACTAAGTCGTCATCCTATCTGTCATTCCTGGGCTGCTTTGAACCCAAGCGTGCCCTGCTTACATGAATTAGAGTTGATGGAAAGGACTGACCCGATTTACGAGGGACATGCAACCCACAATACAGAGAATATGGAGTACTGCAACCACTCCTGTCTCAACATGCCTAATTTCCTACTGATTCTGTGGGCTGTGGAAACAGGAGCTTCTGCACCAATTGTAAAACTGGTTAAAAATGTGAGCCTCTGTGAAAAAAGATGTGAATATGAACCATTTCTTGGTTTTTCCTCTAATGGGGAGAATGGTCCCAGCTGGGATCTTTGTCTATGGACAACTCCTGTACCCATTTCAGGCAGCCTTGCCTGGTCATATTATTTTGCCTAGGAAATGTCAGGCTTAACTATAAATAATGACAATAGCCTGCCATGATAGCTACTAGCTTGCCAAAAGTTGGATTTCTTAATGTTAAATTAAAATTTTAAAGAATAACCTGGAATCCAGATGCAGTTTCATTACATTTGCTTGAACTTTCCTTAATGTTTCAATTCAGCAGTGAGTTCTTTCGATGAATGACAAATTAATCACCATGTTACAAAAATAAAATCATGAAAATCCCACAGCAAGCAGGAATCTTTCCTTGCAGAGCATTTTTCCTCGGATGCATTGTAGCATTTTTTCTGAACACCCACCTGTTACACACCTGAGAAGTGTATAACTCCTAAAGAAGGTTGTACCATTATTTACAAACTAAATGTGTATTAATTGAAAGCAGCGTCTGACAGAAATAACTTAAGCACTGACAATTTCTAAGAGGTTATCTCAACACCTATTTTTCTGTTACTAATAAAAAAGTCTTGTTGTTACCATAGAAACTGGCATATCTCTACCTACACTTCTCAAAGAAACACACCAATATATTAATTTGTGTGTGTGTGTTGTGTGTGTCTATGTGTCCCACCAAGTGCTTGAAGGTAATCCTGAATCCTGTTAATAAGTGGGGAAAGAAATGAAGCAGCATTGAGAGATGTTTATTGACATCAAGCCTGAAAATCAAACTGATAGACAAACCTCACCAAAGTTGTTCTGCAGTTTAGATAAAGGTCCCAAACCTTCCAGCTACTTTGCATTTCCCAAATCTCCTGCACCCATGAAGTTGCTTTGGGTTTGGATCAATTTTTCCTTGCAATTAACACTTCAAAAATAACAGTAAAGAATGGAAGTTTTGGTTTTTTTTTTCCCAGAAATGTTCTTCTGAAAGAAATTGACATTTGCTGTTAACAGGTCAGATCAATAATTCACATTGCTGTTTTTAATTTTATGCACAAATGTCAGAGTAATAAATTTTTCTTTATTTCCTTTACAATATGGTTTCCACCTTCATTAGAGAAAAGTTATTCCATCAAAACCACTCTGTGTTCTGGAAGGAAATCTTTTCAGCTGACAAAAGTGAGACAGTTAAATCAAGTCCCTATTTAATTTTTGTTAATTCTGTAGTCCTCCTTGTCACTTGGATACCATCTTGACAGAAGGGAGAATGCTCAGGTTGTTGCTATGTAGAGTGCAAAGGAAAACATTTACAGAAGAATCATCAAGTAAATAAATACAGCTATGCCTTTAAATATATGGGTTTTTCATTTTTGTCCCTTACTTTTTAAAATACATAGCGCCTCTATCTTTTCTGGCTCTCTATGTGCTATTTGCATGATCCCCAGATTCTATTCTATAAAGTGCTGGGTTGGTTATGTAAATTTAAAACATCTTTTGATGGGACAAAAGGAAGGGAATTTTTATTTTGAGGACTTCTTCATATATTGAACCAAAGAAGCATGATTATGTCTAGGGTTGGATTATAGTCTGGACTGAGTAAACTTTAAGGATTTTAACAAGCTCTAACTTCCAAGGATAACTAAAAATTGCATTACAGCATAAAACCCACTCAGCAACAAATCTGTCTGTGCATTACAAATGGATTTTTATTTATTAATGTACTTAAGCATATGAAATTCATAAATTTCTCTTCCTCATTAGCTTACAGAGGGATTGCATGTTATGGTTTGCTAAGAAATGCAATATTGGCCACATATAAATTAGACTGACACAGAAGGAAAAAGCATGATGTTTCTGTTCTAAAGTTTTTCAGTTGTAGTTTTGAGCAGACTATTGGGGTGGAAACTGAAGGCAACCTTTTTCATCTGTACTTGCAATGAAAGAGGGAAAAATATTGCTCTCAAATGCTGCCTGCATAACCTTGGTGTGTCTCTACATAAAACTCTCAGGGATATGCAAGTAGTTAAATATCAGAATTTTGCAACTACAAAAATGGATTTATATGAAGTTACCAAGGAAATTCAGTTGAGTTCTGTAGCCCCAGAACTCAATTGAATTTGAGTTTGCTATTTTTTTTTTTTGTTTTTCTTGCAGTCTTGTACTCCTTGAGAATCATGGAAAGGAGGAAAGGATGTGAAGTGGGTGAGAATAGATGCACAAGACTTACTAATCTCCCAGCGAGGGCTTTAAAAGATTTTTTTACTAAGGTAAAAGCTGAGCAAAACCTGACAGGCCAACAAAACTAACAAAAGGTCTTGGTCTCAGTGTGGTAAATGTTGGAGCACCTCACAGTGAGTTCTTAAAATATTCCTAGGGTTCACAGCTTTGAATGAACTCCAGCTAGGGAGTGGAAAGGTTTTCTATATTCTAAATCTAACTGAAATCTCAAACGCTGTCTCCTTCTTGGATTAAGAATGCAGTCTGCAGCCTGCAGGCTCACACTGCTGAATGACTAGCAGCCAAAATTTAAAACTCTCCAAGGTTTATGTACCTGAACTCCAGAATTTGACTGCAGGACTTAGTCGGGGAACAGGAAACAGAATTTTAGCTTGAGCTTACAACACACCCCAGAAGGAATGAACCATCAAACTGTAGATACTAACCTGAGCTAGTTTCCATGTTGCTACTATGCAAGGACTTTGACTTTGATGTTTTTGAATTCCTTTTAGAATGGCCAATTGAAGAGAAGTAATATGAATCTAAGTATTTTTATGTTAATGAGTTTGTAGCATTTGCAGAAAAACATTAATTAGATTTCTTTTCCAAGTTCTCATGCAAGTATATGTTTTACAATGTAGCAATTTGGCTGAAATTTTGGACTCAAAAACTTTCCTGAACACAAACTTACATCCAGTGGAAACACTCAGGTTACACCTTATTTCATGCTTCAACCATGCAAAACCATTAACTGTGCTATAGTGTTTCAGCACAAACCCATAAATCACCTTGAGAGTAGTTGAAAGGCCACAGAATTAGTGACCCTACTCTAAGTTTTGAATTCACAGCAAAACTGCAAACCAATTAGCTTTCATCTTAGACTTTTGTGCAGGTCTCTTTAGACACTACCCACGTTCTTTAACTGTATCTGTGCATCTTCCAATATTTAAGAGAAAAAGCTTTGAGTAAACAAATACTATAAACAGAAAATAGGCATACACTGTATAAAAAGGGCTGTTTATGATCTATCAGACAGTGATTATCTTAAAATTAAATTACTAATTTCAGGGTTTTACTATAATTTAGGACATCTCAGTATGAGAAATGAGTGAATACTTTTTAAAAAAAATTGTATTTTCTCTTTCAGAGAATGTCTTGAACAATTGAATACAGGAGAAATAGAAACACCCTGGAAACACCCTAATCTGTTCCACCAGCAATGTCACAAGGCAGTCAGGTCAGAGAATAACTCATTTGGATGTAGAAGAACTGACTTGTATTTTGAGCTGAAGATCAATTTCAGTATGTTTGTCCCTGGGGATTGCATTTTTAGAATACGTTACTCTGAGTGTACGTGCAATTCAAGTATGAGTCACGTTTGTTTCAATACATATATGCCATCTTCATGTAATGTGAGCAGCAGCAAACAGGAAAAAAATGCATTTTTGCATATGTATGTGTTTGAACATTGTTTAGACATCCTCAGAAATGGAGTATAAAAGCCTCCAAAATATTCTGTTCTACCCCACAAGGAACAGATTAGAGTTGTTAACTGAATCTGTTCACAGGGAAAACACACACTGTGGATGCCCAGTTGTAAAGACAGAATTCATTCCTGATTCATTCCTGTTAAACAGAGTTGTGGAAGAAATCCATGTTGCAGTCCATGTGTGGATAACAACCATTCCCTTATCCTAGCCATCTTGTACTTTGACTGATGGGGATAATACATTTAAAGCGTGTTGTAGTGCCAGATTGTTGTGGCATAATCAAGTCTCTAAAATTATATGCAAATTTTTGAAGCTGAAGGCAGAAGACCCTGTTTTTACAAGGTTGAACCAGGTAGGGAAAGATTCTTCCAGTCAAGCAGTATTTGCCTTAACTAGAAAAAATTACTGTTTGCTTTATTTTTTTGCATTTAACCAAAGGCAAATTGTTGTTAACAGATGCTGGTTGGCTCCAGAATGGAGGCTTGAGAGCGTGTTAGTAAATATTCTTGACAACAAACTTTTTTAACATAGTCAAGAGAAACCTTTAGTGCAGCCAAAATATCTGCAGAATTCACTAAACATGCTCAGATGTAAGTCATCTTCTGTTTCTTTACAAGCAAAGAAACCACACAGTAAAAAAAGCTAAGCAAAGAAAACTGAAAAAAAATCCTTCACAGTGTGCATTTGACTAAATAATGTACTTTTCTGGATAAGGTTCAACAGTGGAAAACTATTGCATAATATTTCATAATTGCTGTGTATTTCATACATTTTATTTAGCTGCATAAGATGAATCAAACATATCAGCAAATCCTGTTAAAGGATAGTTAACAAAAATAAATGGACCTGGTGTGATTTGAATGGAATATGTCTGCCTTTTGTGTTGTACTGGTACACCAATTGCTTATCTGGAGAGAGAAATTATTTGCCATCAGACACATAATAACTGTTGAATCATGCTCTACAGCTAGTATAAAACACTATGACCTTGATTTTGGGCATGGGCTTTATTGTGGGAATAGTGCCACAACTGAACAAAACATGAGAAAAGAAAGGCAAGTCTGTATGGTGCCCATGTAAATGAAATGAATTTTTGCAGACTTATGACAGACTCTGTGTTTCATAGCAATTAACTTAAGCATTACCAACACTCTGTCTATGTGTTCAGATATGCATTTAAAAGACTTTCTGGTAGCAGAATATTATATGTTTCCAATGTGTGTCCACTGATATCTTAGCTGGAGATTTTAAAAAATGCCACTGACTCTCCTTGGGACTTGCATTCCGAAATCCTTTCTGATTTTAGGGTACAGACTTGAAAATCATCATCATAATCTTTCAATTGAAGATTAAAATTTCCAGCTAACCTACTTGCTCCTAAATGTGTGTCAGGGAAGGTGTCTGCACCTTTTCCATATTTATTTGAGCACTCTAAAGTTTGCAATAAAGGGCTTAAAAATTATCTGCATTGCTAATGCTTTTAGGACATGAGAACAGTGTCTGTAGTATTGTACAGCAGGCTATCTGATCAGTGGAGTGTTGAAAATTTGTGCATAGCACTAAATTTCTCAGGAAGTCTATCCAAGGTAAAGGGAACAAATAATGCAGTGTGATGAGTCACTAACAAATGTTTTAGCAGAGGTGAATCTGCATTATGCCAGCATTTTGTTAGTAAGAGCGGTGCATCTTCATTTTGTGCTTATTCTGCAATGTTAGTGGAAAAATATTTCCACTACAGGGGCAGTGAGCATATGTAATGCAAACATTTTGACAGTGAATGTAAACAACTTTCCTGCATTTTAAACCATTAAATCAAGGACACAAATTTCCATGGTTTTGCAGATTGCAATCTTTGCTGACTATAGAGAAGATGGTGATGCATCTGTTTTGTGTTGATAATTGCATGCTATGTTGTGCCACTGTGACTGAATTTTAATAAACACAGGGGTTATTAATTGTTATGTTGGGGTCTCACTTGTAACTATGGTGCAGAGATCCAATAATATGTTGCAGAAAAAATATTTTAAAGGAAATAAACAGTGATTGAGATGACTCAAATGTTGCTCTTGCTTGCTCATCTGATAGAAAAGTACAACAGCCTGCTCCCATTTGATTTCTGACTTCTTGCATTCCAATTTCAGTCAGTTGACTTAAACTCTATATTTTTGGCTTGGTGCATGAGCAGGAGCCTCAGGGGAGTCCTCTCCATCAGATGGCTCTCTCTAGGCTTCTGTCACTACTTCTGTTGGAGAGCATGTAGGGTCTGTCCGAAAATGCTTTCCCCAGCTCTCTTCTCCATCCTCCCACCGTGTCCCAAAATAGTTTTGCAGAAAAAATGGAAGTCTTCTCAAGCTGAAACAGAAAGCATGTGTCAGGATGGGCCCTGTATGCCAGGGAACAGTGCCCCAGGGAAAGAAGTAGCCGCAGACTTGTGGGTCAGGAGGTTTTTTGTGGAGAGGAAAAGCTAAAATTTGAGTTACCAACAGCAGAGCAAATGATTTGTGAAAGAGGTAATTTGACTCTCTTGGCTTAAAGGAGAAGTTTTCTTTTCTAATAAATTATTTCTCCCCCTGGTTAGTAAATAATTTCCCCTTCCTAATACACTTAATTTGCTATTCCCTTTAATTATTGCTTGTCCAGGTGGATCTTAAAGGCTGCAACTTAAAAGGAGTCTAACCTAACCCTGGCAAAAAGCCACTCCCTGCCACCTCATTAACTGAAAGACAATCATACTCTGTGTTGCCTTATAATAATATAGACAGGGCTCAAAATGCTGCAGTAAGTGTTTTTCTCAAGGCAATATCTTGCATTAATAGGAAAGACTATGGTGGGGGTTGTGTCAGGCCCATCAGGCCCTTCTTGAATTAGATGACAGTATATTAATATGAGAGTTTGTGTCCCTTGGATAATGTAGTTTCACAGAGATGCAGGGGATGGTATTTCTTATAGGAAAATTGCCTTTGCACTGTCATTACCTGACTTTAACACTAACCTGTTACAACATAGTATTGTAACTCACTTCCCATGGGAAGAAAAATAAAATTGGGAACTTAGTTTTTCTGGAAAGAAAGAAGGTTTTTTCCGTCCTGAACCTAAAAGTATTGAGCTGCATTTATCTTAAAGCCCTGCTTCTATCTCAGTATATAGCTAGTAAACCTGTACACTGGGTTCTTTTTCTCAATCAGCTGTGCACCACTGTAGAACATCTACTGGATACTTTGACTCATAGCTGTCTTGTCCTGGCCATTTTAAAGTAATTTCTAGTAGCATATGATAAGTTCCTTGGATCTTTGTGTCTTGGAGGAGGGAAATGGGAGAGAAGGAGTGAAGAGAAAAAGAACAACCAGAGGGAAACAACTCTCACCTCTTTTTGACATGGTTGGCAAACTGAGACACCCCAAAGTCCCAGGGTTGCCTGATCCTTCTGTGCACGCTTCTCAAAAAAAACCCAACTGTCTCTGTCTGCTGTGAAATACCTAATATGTCTACAGCTTTAAAACATGCTCCTCCTCAAAGCATTTAATCTTCATGGGAAGATGAAGATTCTTCTGTCCTGAAAATGTGTTTGGTACCTCAGGTTAGAGAGAGCCCGGAATGCTGATTCCCAGAGACACATCAAAGGGGCAGCAGTGGAGCAGTGGGAGCTCCCAGCCTAAAAGACAGTTTGGTACCCTAAGGCACAGACTGCAGAATGACTCTGCATTTCAAAAGACCAATTATCAATTGTCAGAAGAGGAGTATGAAGGATCAGGTGTCTTGCAAGGTGCAGTTGGAGCTGTTCTGATTAGGCCAGTGCCTCAGGACCCTGCACTCCAAAACAAAAACTTTTCAGACAGAGAAAGCAGCAGGTCAGTGTTTTGGAGCACCATTGATCCACCTCTGAAGAAGGGAGCAAGCATCCCAGTGCTGGGATACCTCTGTGCCCTGCCAGCCTTGTGGTGGCACAGGAAGGTGCCACCCTACCACAGGAAGGGTACTGCTGGGTGACATTGGCAAGGGCCAAGTTCCTATTAATGCCTTACCTGATTAGGATCAGTCTTACAAACTGCAAAGGCTGCACTCTATCTGCTGTGCTATGTCCAGGGAATACTTAATTTTTTTGATTCTTACAGCACTGAAAGAATATTACTAATTAGTCACAATGCAGAAGAATAGCTGTTTGAGTGCCTGTGTAAGCTAGAAAAAGAAACATGGGACGTGTTCCTTTTATTCATGCTTATTAGGATCCTCTATTTCTCTTGCATTTAGGTACACAGTTTTAGAAGACCAGCATTTTGGTCAATTATTATGGTAAGAATATAATTTTTTCTGCCTGTCCTTACTAATTCAGACATTATTGAAATAGCCTGTTAACCAGTCTCTTGTAGAAGTTTCTTTATTCGCTAGATTTAGCAATATTAAGCTTGCCTTTTACCTTTATTTTTTATTCCAACTTTCAAATCCTTCATGTGAATGAGATTTAAATTTGACTTAATGAAAAACTCATCTCCTGTGTTAACCAAAATTGTCTGAAAAATTAATAAGAAGAAGTGCAATTATGCAAAGTTTTCATGAGAAGGGAAGTGAAAATCAACTCCTAAACACGACAAGGTTCAGTGGCAGTAGCACCACTACAGCTATGTACATATATGTACACCTGTCACTATATCCACTTAATGGACTGAGCTGAGATGATAAGACTCTTTCCAGATGGCTCTTCTGTTTCAGCTTTTATGTTCACACACCCAGAGCACAGAGTAGAGCACAGATCACTGAGTCATAGTGCCTGTTCACCTACTCCAAAACTAAATAGAACTCCTCACTGGGACAGTGTTCACTGATCAGGGAGCCATTATAAGATGCCATAAATGTGGCAGGATGCTGTCTGTCCATGGAATCTTCTTGACATTTCGGCTGCATATAAGACTCCTCTTATAAAATAGGAGTATTGCACAGAATTTAACAGATTTATCCTTAAAATATAATGAAATATATGAAATGAATCTGTGAAATTAAATCTTTCTTTTTCCTGTGGGAAGTTGGGTTGTACCATAATGGGATTGTTCCACTCGTGGGTCTTGAGGCAGGAATATGCCCAGTCCAGCAACACAGTATGACCTCTTAAAGCATCGCCGTAGTGTTCTTGTAACATCCACCCTCCTTCTTCAGATGTGCCATTAACACCACAGGCTCCTCCTGTCAAACTCCTGTCAGGACCCTTCCAGCATCTGCTTATTGCAGCACCACTGTTTCACTTGCCTCTGCAAGGAAATGTTGCACCATTGTCCACAAGGCCACAGGATAAAAGGAGAAAGAGAAATCGATTACACGGATCAGGGTTGGGTGTATGGACTGTTTGCCTTCTTCATTGCTCCCTCACCAGCTGATTGTGCTCCTTTCTGGCAGGACTGATAGAGCAGGACAGCTAGCATCTGGTGTTTCAGGCTTGGCTATCTTGGAAGCAGAAAGCCTGGCAGTACCTGTGGGTTCTTTTTATTTTCCTGGCAAATTATCTGGAGACCTGGAAACCCTGTGGATGAGGTCTACAAGACCAGTATGGCTCACAGGACCCAGGTGGCAGAGTCTTTCTGGTTTTCATTGGTGCAGGAGCAGGTGGCAGAGGTGCACTGAAGTCAGAGTTTAGGGGACAAGGTCCTGCCTCAGGGCATTCAATCAGAGTCCTTCAGTCAGGTTGAGGTGCTCAGAATCAAATGACACAATATTAATCCCTGAGAGAACCAAACTGCCTTTGTTCTACTCTTAATATGGGCTGGGAAAAGGGATCAGGACTTCACAGGCCAATGTCTCTTAGTGCTCCCTAAACCATCTGGAAGCCCCAGGAAACTTACAGGGCTCTGTCTCCTGGTTCATCCTGCTGATCTGAAACTAAATACAAGGTGAGGATCACATCTCATGTGCCTCAAGACAAAGCCAAAAAAAGCCCCTGCCTTCATAACCCAAAGCAGAAGTAAGAGCATTTGGCTTGAAGCAACCCCCCAGAGGATACCAAAGAAATCCTTGCCCCTCTTTCTCCCCCCCCTCTCACCTCTGGGGACCTTGAAGAGCTGGTGTGGAGCTGTGAGTGACGCCCAGCAAGCCAGTGGCTGGGTTTTAAGGGAGAGAGGCCAGGGAATTGGATGTCTGGGCTAGGAGCCTCCTGAGGAACCTCTTCCAGACCCCCAGGTACCTGTCTACTCACCCTTGTCATCCTGCCTGGCTCAGAGAAACAAAAAACCCACAGTGGGACAGCCTGGGTAAAATAACATGGACAAGCTGACCACCAAAATCATCTTGCTGAATCCAATGCACAGCTGGGCACTGCCTTGCTTGCAGGAGAGCTGCCACAGCTGCCATTTTGAGGCAAAAATTCCAAAATTTCATCCTTTCTGAGCTCTGCCAAAACATAGCCCTTCGCTGCTAGTCCTGTCCTTGTTCTCTACCTTTAAAATACATGCACACGAGGAAAAGGGGAGAAGTAAAAATATGAGCCAGCCTCAGACTTTCCTGCTTTTAGGCTGTTTAGGGTTTCCAAAGTTCAGTTTCCTTGAGGGGAAAAAGAGTTAATGTGTCAAAAAATGCCAGGCCTCTTGGCTTGGAGCAGGACTTACAGAGTTCACTTGCTAGCTGTGTCAGGGTTTGTCTGCCAATTAAACCTTTTCTAATGAGAAATAAACCATTCATTAACAGGTAAACATCTGTTTAGAATATGGTGTCCTCCTTTCTCCTAAAAAGCAGCATCACAGGAACAGCTATTTTTAATGCTGATGGTTTTTAGGCTGCAATAAAAAGTCCTCCTTTTTGCAGTATTTAAAAAGAATTGATGTTTGCATAACAAATTAAAGAAACTCAGACTGGGAATGCACACATCTGCAGGATGTCCTCGAGGCACTAACCTTACCCAAGAACACAAAGTCCTTGTTATGATATGCAAACTAATGAATCAGCTGAAGGAAGCATTTATATTTTGACAGTGTTTTAACTTTCTCTGCCTCAAATTAGCTGTGGCTGTGGCTGCGATTCTGTAAGATTCTGTGAACTTTCCATCTAAAATTAGTCTTTCCACTTCTAGTTGTTATCACAGAGGAAATAATTTGCTGGAAAAGTAGTAATTGATCTGAAGCTTCCCCTTGCACATTTTGATATTTGGAGAAAACAAATTGCAGATCATAACTGTGTTTTTGCACTTTTGCCTGGGATATGCTAGACCTGTACTAGTCTCAGCTGGTTTAAACATAAAATTAAGCTATGCTCAAGTAGCAGCACTGATTGTGTGTCAGGATAGGCACTCACATGATGTAGATTTTCTTATATTATTCTATCAGCAGTCAAAGGAGATTCATACCTAAAACTTTCCATGTGCTTTGGCTTATTACCTTTTATTAAAATGATGCCTTGTTGACATTGTTCTGTCAGAGTGAATTTTTAAGAGCTCTGAAATTCAATTTATTGGCATTTTTTATTAACATGTATTAATGTCTGTATAAGGCTGTTTGTGCAATGCTTCCTTAGCCACTAGAGCATTTTAAATTTCTACATATCAAGGTCCTTCTTTCTTCTGCTTGGATCTCTGCTCCAGAAGTAGTTTGAAAATAATTTAATTGGTTATAAATAACTCGTCTGGTTTGTTGGGGTTTTGCTTTGGTTTGGTTTGCTTTTTTGTTTTTACAGTACTTGGGCTTTGGCATTGATTTGCCAAACTCAAAGCTTTACTCCTGACCAGGTTGGAGGAAAAAGGTATTTTGTGGCCTTCCTTGGCTTGCATCACATGGGAGTTCAGATTTGAGCTTGTGCTGCAGTTGTCCTGGCTGTCTGCAACACGCAGAAATATTTGAGCTGCAGTATGCTTTGTGAAAACATGTCTGCAGCACACTCCCAGGTGTAACTTTACTCCAGCTGCCTGAGACAGAAGTTCTTTGCTGCACAGCCTGTTTGGTATCTATACTCTCTGGCACAATGACCCGAGAGCCAAAAGCTGTGCTGCAGTGCTGTAGCCCTCCAAAGGCAGAGGGGGCTTGTTTGTGTTGCACCAAAAACACAGGGGGCTGCACACTCTGTGGGAAGGGGAACATGCCCTGGGCCATTTACGTGTGTAATGCTTGTGCAAAACTCTCATCTAGCCATGCTGGAGATATTATTTAAAAGAACAGTTCGTATTCTTATTCAAAGTACACAAACACTGCTGACAAGGTCACTGTCTGGAAGGATTAGCTGGCATGTAAAGGCCAACCATGTAAATAAAGCTCCTCAGGAGTAGCATTAACTTGCCTTGTAGTACATAGATTTATTTAGTACCTTTCTTCATCTCTTTAGTAAGGCAAGTAAGCCTTTTTATTTGCTTATGCACTCTCTCACTTCTTATCTTTCTTTCCCCTTCTCTTTCCTTCTGTAGTGTGCTGGCAGGTGATATTTCTAAGTGACATTTCTTCCACCTTGTTTATATGTGTTTCTCTTACTCATTACTTGAGCATATGTAGAAGAAAGAAGGTGGCCCTTTTTAAGTTTGCAAATCCAATAACTGAGGTGTGGTACATTTGCAAAACACTGTCTTCAGATTAGATGATGAGCACCTTTACACAGCCACATGCACATATATTTTTCTGCCTCTGGAAAGGTACCTTACCTATAAAATTACCTTTTTAGGTAAATTTAAAAAAGCATGGAATTACAGCTGAGGATTCCAATGTTTTAGAACGGTATATGACTATAGTATGAAGCTACTCAGTGGACATTTGCTTGCTAAAATAATTCAGGTCATAAACCCACAGCTCCAATCACTGCAGTGGAAGAAAACACTTTAAAAAAGAAATAAAAACAATAACTAAAAATCACTTCTCATCCATGACAAAGTTTTTTTTCTCTGTTTTCCAATGTATTTTTTTTCTAAACTTTAAGGCTTTAGAAACACGACATCCAGACAGCTCTGGCTGTTCCAGAAACAGAGATAAGAGCTCTCTTCTAAACAATTTCTCTATGCTCCACTTTACACTACTTTTATACCCTTGAAAGTCTCTGTTGTTGTAGGTGCCAACACCATCTTCACTCATCCATTTTTCACTTTGTCTAAGTTTCCTCTGCACTTAGGAAGCTCTTCACCTGCAGCTGCTGGGACACATCCCCATTTCCAGATCTCCTGTGCCATTGCCACAAGCACTGCTGTTGCTCCCTGGGGCTGCCCAGCCCTGGCTCAGATCCACTCCTCCCCTGCTGCACCAACCACTGCTGCTTTGTTTTGCAGAGTGACAGTCTTCACTGGCCTGAAGTGCCTTTCCTCCCTACTGGGTCATTTCTGCTTTTCCCTTACTTGTTCCTGGGTAGCAGCCACAGCATGCTAGTGTTGTGACACAGGAAAGGTCCCATCCTCAGAGAACCTGCCATGTCACATTATTCCTATTCCTAGTCCTATTGTTATTTTATCACACCACATAATTGCATTCACCTCTCTCTTTCCAACCTCTGTTTCACTGCACAGCACACCTTGTGGCTTCTGTGGCTGTATTTGAAAGAGGATTTATCTAAAATAAATTGGATAGCCATCAGATTAATAAAACATATATTAAAAAACTGTATAAACTTTTCATTCTTTCCCATCCTACTCTGTTGTGTTAAGTATAGCCAATATTTTCAGTTTATTTGTCTTACATTAGTTCTTGAAATGTATATTTAAGCATCTAAAAAAGTAGCATACCAAAGAGGAAGCTCAATGTCTACAATTTTGTGGATATCTAGAAGATCCTCAAACAAAACCTTAGTAGTGCTTTTTTCTTTTTTTTTCTTTTTTTTAACAAGGTTTTGGTGCCAGACTAGGCATTTCCAACTCCATCTGTCCAAAATCCATGAATCATTAAATTCAGAGATTGGCTTAAGAATTTTGAGATTAAAACCAACTTGAACAAGAGCTAGTTCTGCTTTGCATGATTTGTTTTTGTTTGCTGATGCTGCAGACTTTAAAGTTACATTTTCAAGATTTGTTTCTTCACAACTAGGAGGGATAGTAAAGGCCTTTACTGCCAAATGAGAGCTTCACAGTGCCATGTGAATTCAAGAATTGTGGCTTTTATTATTTTATCATGCTTGTTTGTAATACTTAAGGCTCCTCCCAGAGTTTGTAACAAAGGATTTAACTTTGAAAACTCTAGCATCTGCGTCTGATTACATCTTTGTGGGACTTCTTATGGGCCTGAACTTTGAAATAGCTCCATATTACTTAGAACTATGAATCTGCTGAAATAAGGCTCTAGGTCTAATCCTACTTACACAACACAGGTCTTGTGTTTCACAAAGGCAGTGTCACAGAAATATGAGCTTTGGGGAGACACTCAGCCCATAAATTAGGTTCTTGGCTATAAGGTTACATCTTTAGCTTACTAGGTGAGAGTTATTTGGTGTCACTTTCACTAGTGCAGAATTTGGATCTATTCTGTTTCCTGGTGGGATTATAATTTTTTGCTTTATTCTCTGGTTATGTGTGACCCTCTCTAGATGTGGTACACAGTTGCAGCTGTTAAATCTGTGCAAATCAGCATGGACTAAAAGTTTGTCTTAGCACTTGAGACACTTTAGTGTGTAATGTCATCTTCAGAGAAAGAAGTTGCTGAAACTCTAAGCTGCTTTACATTTATTTTGCTTTAAGACATTACCTCACTCCTTATCATGTAAATTCAGATGCTTCCTGAATAGTAGAAGTAGTTTAGATGCTTGTATTTCAGAAAGGATAGTCCCTTTAAAGACAAAACCCAAAGCAATCTCTTAGGAAATCTCAGGGTTCTGCTTCCCTCCTCCCCTTCAGCTATTCTTGGTTCCCTACCCCACAACTCTTTCTTCTGTCACTGTTCCCAGGAATATATTGCAAAGGTTGCAAAATGCAGGAATTCAACCTGCACCATTAAAATCAATATGAATTGTCATCAGTGACTTTTATGAAGACTTATATTTTACTAGTAATGCTGACTTAGCCACTCCTGTTTCCCCTTCCCCATCATTTGCTACATCCTGGGGGAAAAAAAACACAGTAGGTAAAATCTGTATACTTTACTTTTATTTATATTTTACTTGCCATCATTTACTTTTATTTCATCCATCCATTCTTCTTTGTTTATTTCATTTTGTTTATTTATACATATAATATATAATTTCTTTATTTATACATTTGAGACCTGGATTAGCTGGTTGATCTACATGACCACACAGCCTGGCAAACTGAAAGAACAGCAAAGAGACAGTAATTAAAACCTGGGAGGAGAGCTCTTTAGTACTGCTGCTGGAAGAGTAACGATGTAGTTGTGACTTCAGCGTGTGGCTCCATGGTTTACACTTTATTTGACTGGGAAGAAGGCTAAAGATGCTGCCAGTGCCAGTTTTCCCATAAGCTCCTGCTCTTGAATCGCTGTTTATCTCTTTCTGACATGTGCCAATAAAACTGTGAGGCTGTGCTATAAAATGGTCAAGGAAATGAGAGAACATGAGGTTTTTAGAAGCTAATTTTTAATGATGAGTTTACAGTGCAGCCTCCCAGAGAGTTGTATCAGCACAATTCAGGGTGACAGTGAACTGTGGTGTGGGGGAAGCACGAGCGTACTGGAAATGATCTTGCAAGGCAGTTCACAGCCAAAGAAAATGTACCCAGAACCACCTCCTGTCTCCTGGCCCAGGTGAATTTGAACCAGTTATCATGTATTTTTAATGCATGAAATTCACTGGTATTAAAAAGCATCTGTTTCTGTAAAGCAGTTAATTAAACTAGCCCTATTTAACTGGTTATGTAAAGTAGCTAACCCATCCTTTAAACTTCTGGTTGCACATTAAAGGCACTCCTTTGTAGGAGACACATAATATACATTTCAGTGGCACCACTCAGTATTGCTGATTTTTCACAAGCCACATGGAATTTGAGATGCAGAAGTCCCATTGATTTTCAATGGAATGTAGACCCCCAAGTCAGGCAGGCTCTTTCGAAAATTTTTACCCTTTTATTATTTTCTTTGGGAAAGTTAAAAAGCCCACATGCCACCAGCAGTTGTTTAAAGAGAATGCTTACTGTGTTGGGTGCTTAGTCATAAGGATTTAGCATTAGAAGCCTTCCTGTGTCTCTGTGTGTGCGTGTGGCTTTACCACACATAAATTATCCAGCTTTCCTTTTCCCTCCTACGTGCGGAAAAACATACGGATATTCAAAAGACGAGCAAATCATCTGAAACACAAACCCAAGCCTTTTATTCCCCCTTCAGATTTAGTCTGGAAGATAGCTTCAGAACCAGACCCAGTAAAAGAGCTGCTTTATGCAAAGCAAAAGGAAAGTACAGTTAAAAACTATTGAGTTGTAACTACAACTCTTTAGCATTCAAGCAACTATCTCTGGAAGGGAAGCAGATTATGCGGTATCATATTGCAAAAGGGCTGTTCGACCCTGTTGCACTTACTCAGAGCTACATATTTACTTTTGTCACTGTATAGCAGCGATTGCATTATATCCTTCCTGCCAGGACACTGGGAGAAACAGAAGGTTAAGTGTAAACGGGGGAGGGGAAAAGAAGGAGGGAGAAGCAGCAGGAAAAAGTCTAAAAAGGGAGAAAAGAGCAGCTGAAGAGAAAAGAAAAAAAGTTCCTCAACAAGGCAGGAAAAGATCCTAAAGAAACAGAGAGAAACAGATCAGGCACTGCACATACGGGATTACTAATACAATTGTATTTCACCCCTGATATGAGTGAAACCAAGATAGTTCAGTCATAAGAAAATAGATCCATTTTATTAAGCGTACATAAAAGTGGGAGGCACAGAGTCTGGCACCAGCATAGCCTAAAGGAATTTCCATGATTTGTGCCATGAATGCTGAATGGGAGACTTGTAAAAAGCACCTTTCTCTTAAGGATAGCTTGCTGGAATTTGTAAATATAGCCAAAAAAACAACAGACCAACCCTGAAGTAAAATAGTACAAAGTGATGAAAAGACCAAGGGCCCTTTCACCAAATATAGAAACCTGCAACCAAACACTTTTTCTCTAGGGGACCTCAAGCAATCCAGAGGTCACTTGGATTTATGGGTTTGGGGCACTCTCACCATGTTGGTGAGCAGCAGAAATGGCAGAAGATAATGAGGTCTGGTTTCATAGTTCATGGTTTCCAGAAACCAAGCTTTCATGGGTGGGGGTGTTGGGGGAACAGGTCTGACAGAAGGCATCCAAACTGGGTTCTTGACAATCACTGCCACTTTTGCCAAGGCAGGTCATGGCATCTTTCTAGTAATTTCAGTATACATCAGATCAGAAGCAACCAGACCAAAAACAACCACACCTCTTGTGTCTTGCTAATTTTATTGAGGACTCACCATCCTAATATTCCCTGGCTATCATTTTCTTCTTGAGGTGCTTTTACAGTGCTCTGCCTCAGTTTCTCTCGGTGCTCCAGGAAACAGGTCAGCCTGGTCAGTGGGAGAGGAGGTTACCTTGCAGCCAGTGTGGTCCCATGTGTGGCAGGGCTCCAGCCAAAGGTACCTGGCCCTGTTTCCATCCTGCTGTAAGGCTCGGCTGCTGTTGAACACTCAGCCATGGCCCAGCACACAGCCCTGCAGGGCAGGGGTGCACTCCACCTCCTCACACAGTCCCATGGGCCAGCCTTCTTGCCTCTGCTATTGTGTGAGCCCATGCCAGAGGTCTGGACAATGTAAAAACTCTTCTCTCTTTGCTGCAGAAAGAGCTAGAAGGAATATTCAACTCATTAACAGAATGTCTTGGCTTGAGTAGAAGTGGCATTTTTCTCAAAAATGTGTTAGCTAACTCATTTTAACTACTATATTATATATTCCGGTGCAGGCTTAGCAAGTAATGTTTTAATATGTCTTATGAAGTGTACATGAGTCCTAGGAGTGAGCCAACTAAACCATATTAAAGCACAATTTGCCCTGTCAATAAAAGGAATCTAAAACCTGTTAGCTAACACACCTGAGAAATAAGAAAGAAAACAAAACTCCTTTTATTCCCATCCACCAGCATCTCCAGCACTGAAGGAGGCTTGTGGATTTCAAGATGGTCTCAACATGGGAAACACTGACAGGCAGCCAAATGGGTACATTAAGTTACAACTGTCTCTAAAAATATTGGTTCATAACAGCACAGAAGCCTTTTGAGTCTGGCTCTTCCAAATTAGCTGTATGAAAGGACTGGGAATCTCCGCTAAGTTGATGGGACATGCTTTAAAAAACCCCCTGGGCTCTTGCAAGGCTTTGATGGGAAGCGTGAGTCCATAATAATCCAGAAGGTACTGAACCGATGAGAAGGAGAGAGACAGAGTGGCACTGCTTTGGCACTGTGAACATAAGAATAACTCCACAGAACAAAGCCAAATTTAGCCCAGGACAGTGAAGAATAGCATTCTGGAGCTGTAGTGCAATAATCACTGAATAACCAGATTTTTCACCATCTCTGCAAGATAAATACTAACTGCAGAAAGGAGCTCAGAGAATCATTGAGGTTGGAAAAGGCCTCTAAATCACTGAGTCCAACCATTAACCCACCACTGCCAAGTTCACCACAAAACCACATCCATAGGTGTCCCTCTTGCACATCTTTCAAACACCTCCATGGATGGTAACTAAACCACTTGAGTGGGCAGCCTGTCCCAATGCCCCACCACTCTTTCCATGAAAAATATTTCCTGATATCGAATCTAAACGTCTCCTGGTACTACTTGAGGTAGTTTCCTCTTGTCCTATCTATTATTACCTGGCAGAAGAGGCTGACCCCCTCTTGGCTATACCCTCCCTTCAGGTAGTTGTAGGGAGAAATAAGGTCACCCCTGAACCTCCTATTCTCCAGGCGAAAAAGCCCCAAATCCATCATCTGCTTCTCATAAGACTTGTGCTCCAGGCCGTGAACAGCTTCATTGGCCTTCTCTGGACACCCTCCAGGGGCCAAAACTGAACACTGGATTCAAGGTGCAGCCTTCCCAGTGCTGAGTACAAGGGACTCACCCACCTCTCCCCAACTCTGCTGTGCTCTCATTTGCTTCAGGGATAGCACACTTTAGAACATCGCAGAGCTGTGGATATCTCTGTCAAAAATGCTGTAATCCCTGGGAAGATAGGCTTACTGGCTCCAGGCCTCTGAACTTGTTTCTTCCACATCAAATTACTCTTTTCCATCACACTGGGACAGCACCCACTATTCACCATTGTAAGTCTTCTCCATATATTTATAGACCACACTAAGCATGCACAGCATCTTAAGTAACTAAAAGACCTTACACCATAACATAGGCTTAGCACAGAAAAGGATCACAATAAAAAATGGTAGGAAAAAGGAAGAATGAAGGGAAGAATGAGAAACCATTACGAATATTCTACACACATCAACCTTTACTTCCTTTTATTATAAGTACATTGTTTAAACAATAGTCAAGTACTGAAAAGTTAAATGTTTATGAATATTAAGTTTGTCTATAGAGTACCAGCAGACTAGGATCAGGAGTAGTCCTAAGGCTGGGATATGCAAAGCAAGAGCAGTGTGTTCACTAAGAAAGGCTACCTAGTTTCTGGCTTATAATTGTCACCTGTAAAAAGTCACCTCACTTCCCCTCCAAGGAGCAAGTGAGCAGGGATTAAATTCTCTGGCGACATTCCTCCTTGTTCTGCACCTCAGGTGCTTGTTTTTAAGTGGGTAAAACACTACCCCATGTACCATGTTTGTATTGGCATGAAATGATAGTAAAAGATATTGAGTTCCAGTAAGCAGCTGCCTTAATGCAGCTTAAAGAAAGAAAATCCCAGGTTTTCTCTTTGTGTTCATGTCTGTAGCTAAAGCACAACAAGTGAACAGAAAGCCTCAGGCATAAGCATGTGAGAGAAGAGGAACAGGTAGTGCTGCTGGCAGGAGATGCCAAATGGAATGCCAAGGAGGCATAGAAAAGATGGCTATAGTACAGTGTCCAAATCTATAGCTGAGAGCAGGCACAAAAGGAAAAGGTAATGAAAAAATCACTCTAGGAAGAAACTATTGGAAATTGCTTATAAGGTATATACAAAAACCTTGTGTGGACATTCCCAGGTCCAGATCCTTTGACCAGACTGGCAAAAAGCAGCCCTTCAAGAACAGTGTTGTCAAACCTTGCAATAATCTCAGCTTTGCCAGTGTGGGAGGGTGTGCAGGTCCTTCACTGCTGCTTCCTCCTCCTCTGTCCCCAACTGATCAGAATTAACATTCTCTGTGGTGCACACCAAGCTGAAAAGCTCATGCAGTATTACACCCTCACATTTTCCCAGGAACTTATCTGAAGTGGGAAACTGTCAAGAAACTACTGCAGCAAGGAGCTACGACAAAGCAGAGAACAGGAGAGAGATGGCTGACAGAGAAGGAAGTGGCAAGCAGACTGTCCCTGGCCATCAGGGGCTTCCCTGCACAGCTGTAGGAAGTGACAGGTACTCTGTCCTTGGCTGGATTTGTATCTGCTTTTCCATATGACTCAGGTATTGGAAGGCACAAATTATTTTGATTTGATTTTTATCTTCCCTCAATACTTAGGACTGAAACCTGGTTTTCCCAGGCCATGGTATATTTGCTTTGCATTTGCCTCAAGGGCAGTGATTTGACCCTGATGAATCATGTGGGATATATGAAACAGTTGGAATTAGGATATATGAAACAAGAGGAGTTAGGCTCCATGTCTATTCATCCCTGGCAAGTACTTTTGGCTCATCCCATTGCCCACTACTTGATTTACCACCTGCAGAGTCAATAACTGCACCCATGGATCTTCCCATCCCAACAGATAACATTAGGTTTATGAATTTACCATTTTATAGTGACTTGGTAAATGCAGGATTCCATCAACTCTCCCTGCTCTAGGTGAGGAGAAAGGCTTGGGGTTGCTGTGGTGGATGGTGCTCGAGCCACAGGCAAAGGCAGTGACTCTGTACAGACTCTGTCAGTCTCATCTCCTTCCTCACTGCATGTTGCACATACAGCAGGTCCTTTCAGGGGTAGGCAGATACCTGTGGATTGGCTTGGTTTTGTTTGTTTTATCTAATTACCCCCAAGCAACTCATTCAATGCAGGGAAAAAATGTAGTCTTATACTAATGGAGTCTTTTCTGGGCAGTGTAAATTATCTTGCTTATCCATCTTTTCATGACAATTTTTAAATTAATTCCTTTGTATAATTCATTTTTAGAAGTTACCCTCATTGTATTGTGTTAGCAAAACTAGAACTGTTTGATAATATTTAATGAAGATATTAAAAGAAAAACAAAATATCTTTCTTCTGTTCAAAAATATTTTCAAATAACGTGGCCAGACTGAATGTGTGGGAGGTGCAACCTGGCAATCTATGAAAGAAGGAAGTCAGACTTGGTTGTCTTCCATTACAGAAACTTTTGGCAAGGTATACAATTCTAAGTGTTTTATAAAACACTGTTTTGTTAGCTTGCTTTGGTAAGCAAAATCTCTCAGTTGATTTAGCATCTGGTACAGAAAAAAAATCTAATCCGATAGCACGTCAGGTAATGCTGACTTTGGTATCTAGAGTTCCTATCTAATACTGCAGAGAACATACATCCTTAAAATCAGTGTCTGTCACAAGATAATTTGTTCTCATGGCACTTCTGTTATTATCAACCAATATCATATGAAAGTGACCAAGATAACTACTAAGAGTCACAAACTTACCTGTCACCAAGGTACCCTTAATGTAGCTGAGAGGGACTGAACCAGAGATAGCTTAAGCCATGTTCTCTTTTCTTTTGCATTCTCAGGCTGCTCAGGGACTCTTTTAATCCCTGCATAATTTAAAGCATTCTCCTCCTTTGGATCAAGAGGAAATAGGAAATGGCTTGAAATTCTTCAGGCACAAAATGTCTTCTGCCCTCTGGTTGAACAGCCTTAAGACACCTCAAAATCCACTGTGCCACAACACCCACAAAGGGAAACCTGAGCAATGTGTTTTACACTGTCTCATTATGGACACAGTAGGACAAACACAGTTATGTGGAAATGTTTGGTAAATATCTCATGAATATTGTAAATAATCAGCAGTATGCACCACCTTGGCTAGAGTCAGTCTAAATGCTACAAAATCCCACCCGTGCCTGGGAGGACCTATCCACTGGCCTCATCTCTGGAGGGTGGGTGGGAGGTGACTTTCTTGTAGCTAGTGAAGTGCAGCCTGTGGCTGAGGCCCTCATTCCTAGGACAGGGAGCAAATGGAAAGACCTGTGTGACCAGAACAGCAGTCCCAGTTGCCCATTTCTCTCTGAGAGCCAGAGGATGGGTCTGGGTTGAGAATGTGACTGCAGTAACACATGTGGTTCACAACACGCTTCCTGCCAGGATCTCATTCAGTCTTATCCTCAGAATGTGGAAAATATATAAACTATGTAAGCTTATAATATATATAAGCTTATCCTCTTTGGCCTCACTGAACATAAGTCCTCAGAATGAGACTCCAAATTCACTGAGGAGGTAACACGGAAATCAGTTGGAGTTCATGATGTGTTCAGACTGAATCATTCCTATATGACCTGGGGCCACCATCTCGCCTTTAGCAATCTTTTATCCTTAGTTTTGAACCAGCTATGCATATAGGTAGAACATCATCAATGTGTGTAAGATGTCTCGAAAAAAACTTGGTTTTGGAATCTCTGGGCACAGGCAGAAGAGTCAAAATCATTAGCTTAGTCTATCAGAATCTGGACAAGGGCTTCCAGGTCTCCCAAAGCTTAGTGCTGGTAGAGCCCTCCTTCTGCAGACCTGCAGCTTCCTTCCCTGCAGGAGCTTCTGTGGTTGCTGTCACACTGTCTCTGGGAACACAGCACTTCAGAAAAATTAGGGACAATGAAAAAGTTTATCATCGCATTTGCATGTAAGTATGAATGCTTAGCATTAAAGCTGCATTATTGGCGAAAGGTCTGGAGCACAAGTCCTGTGAGGAGGGGCTGAGGGAGCTGGGGGTGTTTAGCCTGGAGAAAAGGAAGCTTAGGGGGGACCTTATTGCTCTCTGCAACTGCCTGAAAGGAAGAAACGGACTCAAGATGCACCAGGGGAGGTTTACACTGGATATTAGGAAAAACTTCTTCACTGAAAGGATAGTCAAGCACTGGAACAAGCTGCCCAGGGAAGTGGTGGAGCCACACCCTGGAGGTGTTTAAAAGATGTGTAGATGTAGCACTTGGGGACATGGCTTAGTGGTGGATTTGGCAGTGCTGGGTTAGTGGTTAGACTTGATTATCTTAGAGGTCTTTTCCAACCTAAACAATTCTATGATTTGAGCTGAAACAATCAGGCATAACAAAAGCTCTTTTTTCACCTTTTTTTTTTTTTTGGTAATTCACAAAGCTTGTCTGAAAGGTTGTTGGCTAGACCAGCAATTAGCACAGTTAAAAGAAGTGGGAGTGATTTTTCTTCCATAATGCAGATGTATTTGAGTTTTGTAGATGCCTCTTTTGCAAGTGGCATTGTCTGTTTCTTGCAATATCCTCCCTTAAAGAGAAAGCATCATCCTCCAGGCTGCATTTATGAAGATGCGTGGCTTGGATGTATCTTCTAATACGAAAATGACATAATTACTTTGCTTCTAGCAAAGTCTGTGGACAAAGTGACCCAAAGTCTTGTACTTTCAGGAGTAAAAATAGGTTTACTTTATTTCTACTGTCCTTGGTTTGACAAAATGCCATATGCCTCCAGTCACTGCAAAGCTCATTAGAATGAGGATAAAAATTGAACCCAAGACAGTTGACTAAGCCAGTCTCTAACTAGGAAGTTTCATTTCCAATAAATCCATTGAGATTTTTTTCTTTCTTTAATTCAGAAGTATAGTCATAATCATTAGGAATGGTAAACCAAGTTGAATAATTTTAACAAAAATTTTTAAAATCCTGCATAACTTTGTATTTTTATTTCCATTCAATTTTTCATATACACAAGGAAGGCGCCAAGTAAAATCCTGGCCTTGAGTTGATTGCAAAGTTGACCTACGACTTAGCCTAAGGTTGTAATACTGGTTTATAACCTGCTTGATCCAATTCTTCCCCCTTTACTGCTAGAGACAAACGATGGCCAACTGGCTAAGGCACAGAATGAGAGCATCTAGATTTAGTTCTCTGCTTTGCCATGGTTTAGAGAAAGCCACGTGGTCAAAAAGTCTTTGAGGGATTTCACTCCTCTTTTGCAACCCCTAACCTCCATTCCTTTCCAAAACACAGGTCAGGGATCTCTGAGGATTTCAATCTTGAGATTTTAGCAGCAGTTCATCCCCTCTGAGAGGAAGGATTACAACTTCTCTGTCTCTCACAATAAGGGATTCATAAATCTGTGGAACACTATTAGATTGCAGTGATGGGCTCAGAGTGATCATTCTTCAGGCACAAAATTAGGCAGAAACTGGTACGAGTAAATAAGGTTGTTTCTCTGTACAAAAAGCTGTGGAAACGTAGCTGGAATCTGAAAAATCTATAATTCTACGAGTTTGGGTTTTTTCATAGGGCTGTCCTAGAGGTAACTATAGTTCAGTAATTCCAAGTGGGCAGCAGGGGAGGAACCCTCTGAGTCTGACAGTCAACCATTACACAGACACACAGCAACACAGCACATGGGGTAGATGTCTTCTGTTTAAATCTGCAGATAATTGCCTCATCCACTTACCTGGAGCCTACCAGCTGTAAGCATCTTGCATTCCTTGGGGTAAAAGGTAGAGCAGGAATTCCAGCCTTAGCCCAGCTCTAGTGGATAGTGCTCTAAGAATAGCACAATGCAGCCCCCACCATGTTGCTGCTGCCAACCAGCATCACACATCACACAGAGTTCATTAGTCAGTTTAAAGACAAGACGTCTAACCTGAAGAATGGTTTAAAAAAACTGTTTCCAGTGTTCTGGGCTTCAGATGGAGATACTTTAGGGGTAGTAAAGATTGGCCATTTTCAAAAGAGCTGTACAGAATATAGCAGGAATGATCTGCAGGTATACATGTATATATATATAAATATATATATATATACATATTTATTAGTTTTTAATGATGTATGCCTTTAAAATGGAGAGGGACAGGGACTCCCTCCAATAAGAACTTACTGCAATCACTATTTATTCTATTAGTGATAATGGAAAGTAAAATCGTAATACAGCTCCTGTTTGATATCAAGATAAATAAGAAAAAGATCTCATAATAATTCTTAAAATTGTCATAAACTAATAATAATTATTCTCACAATTTAAAATCTAACAAAATTTTCATAATCATAATAATAATAAAAATAATAACAACAATAATAATAGTATTTCTAGATAACTAATTGCATATTGCTGTCTGCTAAATATTCTTCCATCTGCATATACATATTTAACATCACAGTAAAATATAATAACCACCTATGTCTTTTCTGTGCTTCTCCAATACAAAAAGTAGTCCTGAGACCTGTGGTTTGCATTTTGAATACCTAGTTCAAAAAGAAAAACAATTCATACCTCCTTTGTTGACACATTGCACAAGCTCAACGTCAAGACTAGAATTATTCCCTGCCAATATATTCTCAATTTATGAAATTGATGAAGATAGAGAAGGGAAATAAATAGGGCAATAACTGCATGATTTAATTTAGTGTAAACAGTAAAATGAGCTTCTTATTTGCAGCTTCCCATGGGACATGAATATAGACAGGAATCTTCCTCTTGTTACTAAAGCAGAAAATAAAACAGATGGGGTGGAGGGACACCAGTTACTAATCTGCAGAGCAGCCATTAAGATAAAAGCAGGTGGGGACCTGGCTCAGAGGATACATAAGAGGATATAACTTTTCTTTCTAAGTTACTGACTTTAATCAAATTCAAATTGTTAGCTACTGAAAATTGTGATATTACTATCCAAGGTATGTTCAGTGGTGCTGAACCTACAACCAAAAGTGCTGCTGGTTGCAGTCCAGTTTCTTGTAATTCCAGAACCAGCTGAAGTGGCACCCCAGAGTTATTCAAGCAGAGAGACACTAAACTTTGGGTACAGAGAATAAAATTTCCACCCAAACTAAATCTCAATCTCCCAGCAAGGTGAGGAGATGGGGTGGAGCTTCCACCACACTGCTGACTTTGCTACACCTGTTTTCTGCCCAGACAGGAGTTGTTTTCAGCTACTGACCTTCCGTATCTTTTGCTGACAGATCTTCTACTGTAGTATTCTCTGATGAAGATGCATAATTTATTCACTTCCTAATTGTAAGAACTACATCCTGGGCACTGCGATGTTCCTTCCGCAGCCTTCCCTCTACTTCCTTCCCAGTCTTTTGTAGCAACGTGGGTTTTAGGATTCCATGTGCTCGTTTGTGCCTCTGCTCTGTATACCATTGGTTCATTTTGAAATATGCTCTGCTGTACCCCGAAATCTATTGGTGGGTTCCCTATGCCTGTCTTCCCTTCAGACTCCCCGGGACTGGCTCAAGGGGAGACAGTCCCTCCCCTTCCTTTCCCTTTATAAGGCGATGTCCAGATCACCTCGTGGTCTTTCCATCTCTGGGCTGCTAGCATCTCCTCCCTGCCTTGCCTCCCTTCCCCCTTCTCCTTCCCTGCACCCCTTTTCCCGTCACTCCAAATAAACATCCCTAGTAGAACAGAGATGGAGTCCAGTTCTTTCCTAGTCTTACTAATTTCCAGCTTGAATTGACGCGGTTAGAAGTCTGCCGCCATGCCGCGGAACCTCGGGGGCCGCCCGCCCCGGATCCGGTGGGATTTACAAGAACCAGGGACCCGGTCCGGGGGGCAGCCGGCCTGTGCCACCCTCCCGGACTGTGATACAACAGTCTTTCATAACTTTTCCCCTATGTTGTTCTGATCTATTGACACACTCTTTATTTAAGGCAATCAATAGAATTAACATCTTTGCTTCTACCATTAAAATGATATAAGTTTAAAGAAGAGTGCACTCTTCTTTAATTTTTTGTTTCTCTTCATCCTGCCACCGTTTCCCCTACCAAACTTAGAGCTTTTAGGTTTCATCAGGAGGGCTGTGGGGGTGATGGTGGTTCAGAGGGTGCTCTGGTGTCTGCAGAGCAGTTGGGAACAGACCCTCACTGGGATAGGCAGGGACCCTACCATGTCCCCTGGGGGGCCAGTCCCTGCCTTGGGACATTGCTCTCTAAAGTGGGCAAGCCTAAAACATGCAGAGAAATACTTCTATCTGCATGAAAATCACCACAGGGACGAAGAGCTCAATCTGATCATTGCAGTAGTTTATTTTAAGTAATAGTGGCATTATATCTGTTAAAATTCCTTATGTGATCTTTCTTCCAACACATTCTGAGATGTCTTCTTTTTTTTTCTCCCCAGGGCTTTGGAATAAAGAAAGTATATTCACCTCACACCAGGTTGGGGTCTCAAGCCTAGTTAGTGGCAAGTACCCTAATCTCACCTCAAAGACCAGCACGCTGACTAAGTCAAAGAAAGTGCTCAGAATACCTGAGAAATAAATCACAATTTTTATCCAGTTCAACAAAGATGATTTTTCATTTCCTAAGTGACTCAGTCTTTTGAAGAGATACACCATAATAGGAGAGCAAAGATAAAACTTTTCAGTCTCTTCTTAGTGATGAATCTATACCTGCCAAGATGCAGACTAGCTGGAAAAGCAGCAAAAACTTGATTGCCCCCTCCACCTTTTCAATTTTTTTAATTACTTTAAATTTTTAGAGTTGAACAAAATATAGTTTAGTGCCTTATTGTCTCTCTTTTCCATCTCTCCCTTCTATCCAATGTTTTTAGACATACTATAAAGTTAATCCAAGAATTCAGAAGTGATTTAAATTCTTATAATAGCCACTAATAATTACCATTCTGCTACTATTCAGGAATTCCATCTATTTATCTCAATGACAGAATAGGCAGAAACACATAAAGTAAACAAAGATTCAAGTCAGATTAGAGAAGCAGTCATTGAGTTTCATTTCCCAAGGACATTACATTTGTAAAATTAGTCTCAGAAAGATTTTGAAATGTCTTCAAACTGGGGAACTAATAAGAGATTTTTTTTTTCATTTTTTTGTAGAGTTAATACTTCTGGAAATGAATTATTCAACATTTCTTTAATGCTTGAAAAGATAAAGAATATCCTTTTAGCTTTGCAGATATGGGACAGCAGAATATCTATTCCTATGGAAATAAAAATGTACCTGCTTTCTTACTGTTTCCACAATCTGTGTGACACCTGTATATCAGATAAGAATCCATTCAGATATGCATTTTGATATGCAAAGATTGCTAATTGTCTTTGTAAGAGATATTGTGTCATTATGCAGGATATAATATAAAAAATAAGACTTTCTACAGCATTTTAAAACTAACTGGGAAATGTAATAATGAACTTAAATACAAAATTTACAAAAGGCTATGTGTTTTCCAGACATCAATTAGAACACTGGTGAAAGGGTTTCATTTTTCGTTTTTTCCTTTAGCTTTTTTACCATAATTTTCTGCAGAAGACTTGTTTTCTGAGAGCTTCATGTTTTAAAAATTTTCTTCTGTTTTAATATTGATACTAAAGATGAAGGTAGCCTAAAAATAGTTGATTAATTTCGAATTATCATTACATCAGACAGTATGATGGTACAGATTTAGTACTCATACCCCCTGGATTAAGTATGAAGACTTGGATCTCAAAGAATGTGTACAGCTGGTAACAGGGAATCAAGAAGGCAATGTACTCTAAAGAGCAATACAAGAAACAGAAAAAGAACTGCATAATGACTGTGGTTTTACTTAGCAAAGATGTGTGCAAAGAGTTGCTGTTGGCTTTTACTTTGAATACCTGTTGTGGGTGTGTTGGAAGCTTTGGATGTTTCTCTAAAAATCAAAGCAAAACAAAGTTTATATTTGGTGATGTTGGGTTATTGTCTCAATTTTGCTCTGAAAAGCAAATTATCACACATTACGCATTATTTAAGTGTAAATATGTATTGGTTTAGATGAATTTGAGGGAACCTTTTTCTGTGTCTAGTCTGAATTTCAAGGTTACAGTGAAGAAACAAACCAAGGTACTCTGAAGCATCGTGACATCTCTGCCCAAGGGATCTACTTACCATTGACTCTGAATATGCCTTTATAATATATACAAATTATAAATCTTCCTGTACATGTACAGCAGAGATAGAGATAGAGATAAATGCAATGCTTTCTACTTCCTAGAGGCATGGACTTTACTTGGATGTATGTTGAGCTTTCCAGATGAAAGTCACTGCAGGCATAAGGAGCAAAAGTCATTGAACGGAAGGCAAGGCACACAAGCCTGGGGTGCTCCCAGCTCTGCCTTGGAGTCAATTTCTGGCCCCAAATTAGTAGTTTTGCAGCCTCAGATACTTTTATTAACTGTTTAATGAGCATTTCTGATATTTGACTACATATTAGAGGTACCTCAAGGTCACAGTACAGAAGCACTAAGTTTTTTTGGTGCCAGGTCTTTATTGCCAAGTCCTCTCTTGAACTCTAAATGGTGCTCAATGAACTCCTGGTAGAACAGGGCTAGCAAGTAAGGCAGGAATAGGACACCTGGAATACTAAATAGATATGATGAATTTAGGGGAAATTTAGATTAAAACTGAGCTAAAGAAGGAAAATCGTAAAAGAGGAAGGGAAAGGAACTGAGGAAAAGGGGTTTGTAGAGATGGGAACAGGAAATGAAAAGCACATCTTTGCGTCTTGCAAAGTGTAATCCTTGGGGTTTACAGTTGGTTTTTTACTTTCACAGTACATTTTTGTATAGTTTTAAAATTGTCTACTTTATGCTAATTAGTCTCAGGTCCTTGAGTATAGGATACTTTCCTTGTGGGTGAGATAAACAATAATTGATTAGAATATTAAAAAAAAATCATATACCAACGCCATAATTTTCTCCAGAGTGAATCAATAATATTATGCTTTGCTACAGCCTAAATCAGATTATTATTTCTTATTCCAACAAATTATATGGTTTATAGAGCTATCATCAAGATGGAGAAGTATATGTAAACTGGCTATCAGGCACAGAATAAACCATATTTTGTCTTCCAGTAAACACTTAAGCCTCAAACCATCCAGTTCTCACCAACAGGGAAAAATGTGAAGTTCTTGACAAGTTAGTAAAAGCATCTGGCAAAGGATGGAGATTTTTAATTTTTAATTTAAAGACCAACTATCATTCTTACTAAAAATATCTCGAAACAATCAGGTGATCTTCAACACTCCAGATGGGTTAAAATTTTCCACAGAAAGCTTTTACCAGTCTGCAGTAATCTGTCATGACTCTGCTCAATATGAATAGTGTGGATGAAAAATGTGTGGTTTATTGGTTCACATACAAAATGTGTAAATAAGGAAGCAGAGAAGAATGTGTGGGTATGTGTTTTTATCAAACTTTCCTTGCTCATACACAAAGATTATGGTCTTGAATATGGCATGCAGCCC
Source organism: Lichenostomus cassidix (assembly GCF_008360975.1). Taxonomy (NCBI): domain Eukaryota; kingdom Metazoa; phylum Chordata; class Aves; order Passeriformes; family Meliphagidae; genus Lichenostomus; species Lichenostomus cassidix. The sequence goes on from NC_139482.1 coordinate 92,878,251, forward strand.
TTGTGAAGTGAAATGTCTAGGGCTCATTTCCTGGGAACACAATGTCTTTCTTATTTCCTGACTTTGCCTATGTAGGGTCCATAGCTGCCTCTTCCATCTGTTTGAGGACCACACTAAGAGGAAATTAATATTTGGTATTTCCAGCAAACGCAGATGAGGAAGAATTTCATTGCTCCTCAGTTTTTAATTGTACCCAAATCAAGATCTGCTTTCATAGAAATAACAGTGGCTAAACCAAGGTCTCAGTCATTTTTTGTCTCTAGGTCTCTCTTTCCTTTTCGTAGGAATATCATAGAATATCTTCAGTTGGAAAGGACCCCTGTTCTATCCTGAAGTTAAAACTGTATGTCCATACATACACATGAGAAGCACTTTTTATTCAATCCTATCCATCTAGTCGTGGTTCATTTCCATTGTTTCAGACAATCCTGAAGACAATGCTTGTGTCTGCATTAATTTAATTGACAAATCATTAGAATGACATATGTTAATTTAAAAGTAAGGAATATGAACTAGGTGTATTTTTAACTGAGCTTACACATCTAGAATGTGCCACACTAGGAAAGGCTGTTTTAGATCTCAGAGAGAATTTGCAAACCTAAGTTAGATGCCAAAACCTGTATTTTGGCCCGGAAAGAAAAAGCCGAGGACTTCTTACTTCTGTTACTTTAACTCAAGACAGTGAGGTCTTCTGAGATGTGGGCTATTCCTATTTGGATGTCTAACAGCTGGTTTAGGAGGTGAGCACTCACCATCCTGGGCACAGCTGTATTAGCAAGACCTGTAAGACAGTTTAAGGAGCACTGTGATTTCTCTTACAGTTTTGGGGAAAAGCTGGTACATCACCCTGCAGCAGCCCATGGCACCAAGCAGATGCTGGAGGGCTCTGTGTCAGTAGCAGAGGCTGAGCTTTAGTGTGTCAAGGATGAGGATAATGAGCCTCATGCAAAAGCAGATTTTTGCTAGGTAAAAGGGAGATTTCTGCCTTAATGAGAGCACACCTTCAGGGTTATCAAGGGAGTTCGTAAAGCCTTGATTGCGGGCTAACAAATCCAGGTGTCTTTCCCTCGTTAATCAGGTTCTTAGAAGGGAGAATTCACTTCATCTGCCTAAATGCTTCATTCAATATCATGTGTTCTCAGCAGTGCTTGTTCCCTGCCCACTCCCTGCTTGTTTTTCACTCTGCACACTCAGTTTAGGGACAGGGTGCTTATGCCCCTTAAGAGAGGAGGAGTTGAGCACTGAGGCACCTGCCAGAGCTTGTCCTTCTGTCTCCTGACTTGCACAGGCACCCAGAGAGCACCACAAATGCCTTTCTCTGCCACACATGGAGCAATGCCAAGGAAGGCAGGTGGGATGTTCTGAGAGTGAACTTTCCCCATGGACTTCCCTTCACTGAAAGGCATCACACTTCACATCATTTCAGCACTGGGCAGGCTTTTCGCCACATGAACTTTTGAATTTCTTGTCTCCTCTTCATGATAAATGACTAGTGCAGCAATCGAAGCAAGGGGGAAGGAAAAGAGTTAAGAGAGAGGTATAATTAAGGCTTACTAGGATTTGAGATTTGAACTCTCTTTTTAATTTAAAAAAACAAGCCGAAGAGTGTGACAGAGAGTGAAAACAGGCTTGTACTTAGAGCTGCATGAAGCATGTACTAGAAAAACAGCCAAAAAAAAGGCTTTCCATTTCCTAGGTATGCCTTTCTGTGAACTTTACTAAGACCTGTTTGTCATCCCCAGGTCAAATCCCTGGCACTGACAGATAGACTTCCATGGTGTACATCACGACAGACATCAGAAAAGAAGATGAAGAGAGAGAGGAAAATCTATGGCCACTGCCTGTCACTGCAGAAGAGATCTCCATATAAATTATGGCTATAACCTTGGGAAAGTTTTGCTTTTGTTGTCCCAAAGGGTTAGGTATTTTGTTAAATAAATAGGAATTAAGCATGTGTATTTTTTTAATATCCTAAGAATTTAGTACTTATGTTGCAATGACATGAAAGTGGGAATATTGGCAATTTCTTTTGTGCTAGAATTCCACCTGCATACAGAACAATAACAAGTCCATATCCTCTAACATCTGCTTAGGACAGGGTGATGATGTTATGAATCATGATGGGTACTCAGTCCCTGTCTGCTAACTCACACTGAAATCCACTTTATCCACAGTTTGAAGAGGTGACTACATAACGGATTGTGTAATTTCTACTATTTCTTTGGTTTGTGGGAGCTGGTATGCCTTTGGAAATCACCTTTGTTACACAATATACCAGTCACAGGAAGGTCTGAAAATTAATACTTTATGATCTTGACTGTATTAATATTAAATATATGTTATTTAATGAATCTAAATATTTTCTTACCAGGCAAATATTTTTCTTACCAGGCAAAGCCAATACATGTATCTTCATTTACTCTTTTCAGTTAATTTTTAGAGAAATTATCAAGTGTGAGCAACTTCAATTTCGTATTTCTTACATTAAAAAACCCCCAAATGACAAACAGACAAACAAGCTGCATGAGGTCAATGAGGATTCTTCCTGTTGCTCCATCCATTCCCTTCACTGTCAGTGATATAACAGAAGGAGTTTGTAGGAAAGTGCTTTATAAGTGGGACGTTTTTCTAATAGTTAAGGCCATGGAACAAGTTGAAAAGCATGAAATTCTGCTGCATAAATTTTCATTAACAATGTGGTTTATTTTCCTTTGACAGCTGAAATTTTAATGTAATGTTCTGCTGAAATTCTGAGATTCAGCCAAGTTTTAACAAGCTACTGCTAGGAGATTGCATTATTTTTATGTATTTATTAAGATTCTTGATAAATGTTGCAAAGATTCTACCTGTGAGCTGCTTTTCACTCTCTAGCTGATATTAAATACTTGCCACCAGAGCTGCATTTTTGATGGTGATTTGTCACATGGTATTATTTCTGCTCCTAGAGTGAATGAATGCAACCTTCATCAGGTTCCTCGTCTGAAGCCTCACAAGAAATACATTTCAAAATGAAAATCAACAGTATGTATGTGCATAAAATTTTCCATAAAGATATACTAGTACTATTTTCTTGCATGAATGTTTATGACAAGAGAATGCCATGGCTTTCAGCATTGGTGAAATGGATACATATTTTAATACTGAGCAAAATTTAATAGAAAAAGTTTGTGTTGTTCACCCAACTATGTTTTGTTTCAGTCAGCATTTGTGCAGGAAAAACTACACAGGAGCCTGAGAAAAACCACAGACAAGGTCCTGTGACTCAAAGTGGCCTTTGGCCCAGCCACCCAGGCTGGGAAGATGGGAATTCAGGTGGCTCTGGGATTCTGCTCTGCAGAGCCTATAAAGGTACAGTTTTCGATCTGAAGCAGAAAAAGCTGAATTTTTCCAACTTTTCAATGCTTTCCAAAGCCTTAAGCTCACAGGTTTGCAGCTTGCTTCCAATGCTGGTTTTATAGTTGTTCTTTAGGGGTTGAATGAACCGCAGTGCATTTCTTGCATGCAGTGCTGCTTCCTTTAAAACATCAGGAAGTAATTCTGGTGCCATTGGGCAGCCTCCATGTGTGCCAAGTGACCCCAGGCCCTCCAGCCAGCTGCTGTAATGGGAGATGCTTGCACATCAGTGGCTTTGTGCACCCAATTGCCTGAAATGAGTGCAGAAAGCTGGGTCAGTGATTCTGTGAACATGGACCTGACCCATCCTCTCTGCTGGTTCCTCTGAGCTTTACACTTCTTCAAAATTTTCTGGTGATTCTGTGCAGTCAGTCTTAGACCACCATGCTCCACCCTAAGCAGCGTCTCACAGATGTGGATTAAGGTGTTTGGTTTGGTGGTAAAACTTGTAGAAAGGGACTACCAAGGAGAGAAATCTCCCCAGTGGTTCTTCCCTGAACGCGTATGTGGCCATGCAAACTTTAGGCATCCTGGAGCCCAGAAAGAATGTGATCAACGCTCTCTATGACCCCAGCTACCCTTTCACACTATGGTTTCCATGAAAAATCAGCTTCTACCAAGATGGTAGTTCCTTGGATGGACTCCTGGGAGTGGAGACACAGTCACAGAGGTGGCTGCCTGTGAGTCATTTCTCCTGCCTGCCATTCCAGGTGGGCTCAGGGGGTTTCTGTGTTATCCTGGGAGGGTGGGTGGCTGGCCAGGGAAGCCTGACCAAGAGAGGAGGGTGGAAAAGCCTGCAGCATCCTTTCACATAAGGATCTGCTGCTAATATCTGACCCAGTCCTGTAAATTGTCTTAATATATGTACACGATTAAAGCTTCATCTATAGGTTTTCTATATGTTGCAGCCAGAAAAATGTTGTGTGTCAGGCTGGAGTTTGATTTGAGGGAGGAGTGGGATCTGAAAGCTACAGATGCTGTTTTAAAGCTTTTCTCTGGTACTGATGATAATGAATGATATAAGCCATTCCTTCGGACTGATGATTAATCCTAATGAATATGTTGCATACGTGTGTTTCACGGCTGTCATTAAGCTTCCATTTTAACTGCTCTTCCCCTTTCCCCACTCCCACCCATGCCTGCAATCTGCAAACTCTTATTCCCTGTAGGTATTTTGATAGAGAAACAGACAGGTAACGATCCCGATGTCAGACTGTAAGCCATGCAACTGTCAGTTCATATTGTGTCTGACAGCCATTGACAGCTTGCTTCTTCAATTTTACTAAGATTAATATTCTTCACATGTTTTATTTATATTTACTGATCTTGCTGCAGTGAATTTTTAAAGAGACTTTTTCATGTTAAAATCTCCTGTTAAAAATTGAATCTGCATTTTCTTCAAAATTTGGGTTTAAATTTCATCAATATTGCTTGTGGAATTTTTGCATGCTGCTAATGGCATGATCTCATGTACAATGCTTTATTCATACAGAGGTCAATAAGGCTTATTCCAATAAACCCCCAGGATCATCATCCTGGGAAACTCCTCATCCCTGGGAGCACATCCACACATGGTTAACTTGACACAAGGCAGTAGTTTCACAGAAGACAACTGCTCAGATGCATAAAATTATTCACATGTGCAAGCATTTGAAAGATTCAATTTCTGTAAGAGTAACATTGTCACCAGAGCAATGCTATTGAGCTTCAAACTATTCACATGAGAAAATGACTGCAAGATTAGACTTTGGGCTCTCTGGTGAAATTCTTGTGCTGTTCCCTCCACTTGAGGTGGCTCACCATCTCTCTAGATGCTCGAATTTAAATAGAAACACATTGGGATGCTGAATTGTAAATATGATGGGAGAAATTACATTTAAGGCAAAAGAATTTTAAACAAGAGAAAATAGAAATACTTGGAAATTGGGAAAAAATTTTCATTTCATAAACATTTTTATATAAATAGCAATAGGGTGTTTAGCTAATTTATATGAAAATAATGTTTGAAAAATGTAAAATTTATATCTATGTGTATAAATATATAATTTTACATTGTGTAAATACAAAGACAATAGCTTCAACTTGATTTCTATGGTATGTTTGCTTTAAAAGCCATTAGTCAAATCCCCCATTCCTAACTCAAGTATTTTTATCATGTGTCCTATCTGAGTGCAGACTGACTTATTTGACCCAATTTAGGGAAATCCAGATCCCCATCTTCCCATTAATCAGAATTAATCAGAAAATTTCCACTTCAGGACTCCTTTTAACCTCTCTGATCTTTCAAATTGCATGTCTCTTAACTTCGTAAATTAGCCAATTCTGACCTCATCCAGCCATGAGATTATAGTGGTGGTTTATCTCTTTTTTCCCTTCCATTCTCTCCAAATCTGCATCATCATGTTTTTCCTATTGCTATGGCAATACAGCTAAGTATACAGAAAAATGCAACAAGCCAATTGCATGTAAAAAAAGTTTGCACAAAGACAGAATTGCTAACTAAACAAGGGGCATTGCTGATACATGGTTCCTGCAGGGGTATTAGTGGTGGGGCAGAATTCCATTTTATCTTCTCTCATTACCAAGCAAAGTGAAAACACAAATGGGGAGACAAGACATATCAGGATTTCCAGAATGGTAACAGGAAGGGATATCAGCATCCAGTAGGACAAGTAACATGGAAGTGTGATGTTTCCTTCAGATCATACAGAGCTCCAGCAGCCTCTAATGAAAATATGGGTGATTTAGCACTTCTTCACTGAAAATAACCCTGCCCTGGACCCTGGAGAGGGGGCGTATTGTTAATTTAGAAACAGTGGCACAAACAATCAAGGGCACAGAAAAATCAATGAATCGGTGCAAAGCCCCTCCATTTAGCCTAATAATTCTCTCCATATGCTTACACGTGAAATTAATAATAATTTGTCCTTTAGTGATAAATCAAGACCACTTTTTAGCCCAAATAATTGTAATAAAGTAGTTAAAACAGAGATGCCTTTGATTTTTCCTAACGTAAGAGGAAAAATTAGATGAACAAGCTGTAGTTTCTTACTTTTTTAAATTTGATTTCATTTACATTTTGTTCATTAATTATTTTTTAGAGAGAAAAGTTTGTCTTATTTTCAGCAAAAGGAATGCTGATTGTTCTCCTAGGGATATTATAAGAATGTCAAGGAAAGCCATAAATATTTTATAAAGACTGATAATAGAGTTTTCTGTGCTAAGAAAAAGTCAATGATTTTTGAAAAGGGATACATAATGATTTTCTGACTAATAGCAAAAACGAGTTGGCAGTAATTTTAGTATTAGCTAATAAATATTGACATTTGTATTTCAATGAGTGTAATCAGGCTTTGGTTGGATATGGAAAGTCATGATTTTTTCATCACTATTGTTATAAAAGCTTGACTATTTCCACCAATGATATTAAACAATCTTTGCAGGAAGCCTCAGTAACTTCTCAGAATAAATCCAGTAAGACTCTGCAAGAAATAACATGTGCTCTCTGCATTATATTGCAAGCTCATCTATTTTGCTTTCCCTCTTAAAAACAACACTGTGCAACAGGCATCCTCACACAAGAGCAGTCAGTGTGCAAGACGATTTGGTTAAAATGACAGCTTTGGGCATATAGGTAACCTGATGTCCTGAGCACACTTTACCTTTTTGTATCTCACAGCTATTCAAATTTACCAGTTAGGGGGAAAAAAGATCCAGAAAATACCCAGGGGTCACCCAGAGTCTGAAATGTCAGCTGTTATTCATGGTGGTAGCCTATTACTGCAGAGACAGTCAAAAAAGTCATTATTCTGTGATGACTTTTCAGATTTTCAAAAGCTTTTAGTCCCAAAGTTACCACCCTTCCACCAAAGCCAAAATCCCAAATTGGTTTTAGAACTGCTACATTTCTGGTGAAGGACCCCCCTGGGATACCTGGTATTTGATGAATTAAAAATGACATCATTCTTCTTGGCTTTAGGGCTGATAATTACTGTCTGCTGAGAACTCACAGCAGTGAATGGTGGCAGAGGGAAGCGAGCTGAAACCCAGAGCTTTGGTTAGAAGTTCATTAGTGGACATGTCTGAAACAAACAGAACGGATTTTAAAATTGACTTGTTTTTTAAAATGCAGACAATTTTCAACTGAAGACTCTGGAGCAGTGATACTGTTTCCTCACAAAACAGCCCTAGTTTCCAAGCAATGTATTTTTTAGGGCAGAACATCCCTATCCTTGGTTGCCCACTCTTCAAAAGTCTCTCCTATGGTAGCCCAGTTGCCCAGTGAACTGGAGTGGGACAAGAACTGGCTGAAAAATAGCCCATTTTGGATAATATTTAGCAGGGTTAATTTCTTGATCCAGATGAAAATTTTAAAGATAAACTGTGGGATGGGAAAAGTGAAGCTGGCTGGTATAAGAAGTGCTGCCTGCTGATGGGGAGCCACGACCCTGTCTCCATGAGTGCCACCGCGCCATCCTCACCTTGGACTTGGTGACGTATTTCCAGACCTTGTCCTTTTGCTGGCCTGGTGCTCCCCTGACCTCTCTGTGACTCAATTTAAAGTCTGAAACCAACTGAAAAGTAACACAGAAAAAGAAAAAAAGAAAAAAGAAAAGAAAAAGAAAAAGAAAAAGGCTGTTTGTTTAAATTGACTCAATAAGGGGTCAGATAAGCCGCAGGGCTACTGCACTTCTGTGCATCAGCAACATGTGGCATTGTCCAAAGAGGGAGGACCCTCACTAGCTTGACCAATTTAAATTGCCTTGAAACAGCTCCCTAGATGTCTTGCCAGTGGCTGTGTAATAGAAGGAGGAGGATTTTTGCATTGCAATGTTTAGTCCTGGCTAATTTTAAAACATAATGTAAAAAGCCTTCCTTCCTTTAAAAGCATGGGATTTGTGACCCTTTCTTTTATAAATTCTCACGCACACACAGACACAGAGTATAAATTAATCCAGAAAATGTGTTGATTCATAAGAGGAGGGAACAGAGGGAAGAGGAAATCTAAACAACCTCATTTAATCTTGGCAATATCAAGAATGCCAAGGCTAGTTTTCCCCTTCTTGTGGATGAGGAGGTTGGAAGCTTTTGAGGGAGGGACTGAGATTATATTATATTTATATTTTGAGGGAGGGACTGAGATTATATTATATTTATATTTTGAGGGAGGGACTGAGATTATGAGCTTTTTCACAATTTAGATGAATGGATGGTGCTACTGGAATTTTAAGGAAGGGTTTTTTCCTCTCACATGATTTTGCATGCTGATGTTTAACAGCTGTTGCAAGCAAGAAGAAAATATATTTTTTCCACTACATCTTTTGATTCCACCAGATGAACTGAGCTTCTTTGGCTTTATTTCTTTTTAAGAAAATTCAAAAAACCAGACAGTTAAATTTAACCCAGATATAACTCTGCTGATTCAAAATTACATTAAAACAAAGGTCAGGTTTGGACAAACCTTTTAATTGCTCATGACCCCATTATTTTCTGTCCCACTTCCCTCCCCCCTTAACTAGTTGTCCCATTGTTTCACTAGGGATTGAATTTAGATTTACTGGCTGGCAAATACAAGGATTGCTCTTTTGCCCCTTTGCCCCATTCCCTGATTTAAAAAATAACAAGAGAATGGATGGGTGTAGGGAGAAGCCTCAGAGGGGTTTGTTTGTTTGTTTATTTTTTCCCAGTATCCCTGTGGGTTGCTAGTGTTATACTGTGAGTTTTTTAGCAAAAATGAGAATACAAGCCAATCAATTCCCCTCAGCTCCACAGGACTGCACTTTCCTGGGACAATGTAAACATCCAATTGCCCTGTTAACTCTCCCATCTGATTGTATTAGATTTTTTTTCCCCTGTGCTATTGTTTATCATCATTTTTATACGTATTTGTCCTCGTGTTATATTTCTGCTGTCGGCTAGAGCAACAAACAGGCTTTTATCAACCTGTGAGCCCCATGCAGGGCAGCAGGAGTGGGCAGCACCCAGCATGCCATCTCCCCTCCTGTTTTCCCGAGTCCCCTGCGCAGCAGTGGGATTCACTCCCTAGAGAGATAAAGTTCCCACTGGGTCCTCCTCCCCCTTCAGACTTCGCACTGGCGTGAGTGCAGCGTTTGCTTTAGTTGGTGGCTGTTCACAGAGGCTGTGGGGGCCGTGCTGGGTCATCACCTCCTGGAACTCCCCTGTCCAGCAGAACTACCTCGGGGGTAGCTGCCATCCCAGGAGGTCCTGCTCAGCCACAGCGGGGTTATGGTTCCTTTCGGTTCTGGCAAATTTTTCTACCAACAGAATTCCCACCTCCGAGGCGCCCTTTGGGGGTTTATGTCATCATAAGGTATGAATGACTGAGATTCAATCTGACCCCCCTGTTTATATTCAAACAGCAGTAAAGCTGCAGATAAACATAAATAACACATGCTTGCACATCCTCTGCTGTGCTGTGACCCCAGGAATGCTGAAACTGGTGTCTGAGCACTTCGAACCCTGCTTTTAGAGAATCTGAAATGCATCCATTAAACTGCAGCTTTTGCTGAACCTGTCAAGAAGGGTTTCTGCCCCAAATGGAAACTGTCCAAAAAATTATGCGTGGCCATTTTAAAGTTATGCAAGGTCAGAAGATACAAACAAAACAAACCAAAACAATAGAGGAGCAATTGAATGGCCGCAGGACAAAACTGGGAGCTAGGAGAGTCTCTTCCCTTCAATTATGCCCACTTAGCCACGTGAAATCAGGGCAGCAGTGAGCTGCACGAGGATGAGGTGGGGTCATCCCCTTAACCACAGAAGTTTTAGATTGCAGTTTTCTAAGTGTTTGGAATCCTGACGTCATTTTTGGCCAGTAGCTGGGGTTAAAATAAAATGCTTCATTGAACTAGGTGGGTGTGTGAAACAGTTCTTTTTTTCTGCCGCTCTGGGGAAAAATGGGAGGACAGGCTGGGATTCAGTGCTCATGTTAGTCCATGCTGCTGCCTGCGCTGGCAGACAGGTGTCCCAGGATCAAGGGCCCATCCCTTTTGTTCCTCAAATACGAACAACAACAACCATGTTAAGAACGAAGTGAAATATTAAGCGTTCTCTGATTAATAGGTGCTTTTTTGGAGTTTTGTGCACTGATGAATTCTGGAGGTGCTTGGGAGACAATTGTGATTCCTAGCTTTGCTGGATCTGTTTTCTGGGATACTTCAAATGAATAAATCTCCAGAGCCATCAGCATCTCTTCATTCCTTGAAGCCCTCCTTTCCCCACTACCCCCCAAACTGGCCCTCTGACATATATTGCAGCTCCTGGCTTTCAGTTTTTCCCCTTCATTAGCTGAATTCTAAGCTCAGTTAATCTCTGCTCACTGGATTAGTAAAAACTTTTTTGTCTTCTTGTGAGCTGTACTTTTTCTGATCTCTAATTTTAAGTGCCCAATGAGCAAGTCAAAAAAGAAATATTAATGTTTCCTGGCTATACTGTGAAATCAAATCAACTATGAGTGACAAATTGGTTTTATCGGTGAAACTTGTTAAAGGCAAGGACTAATTTTTAATTTAATTTTTTTTCATTTCAGTTCATTCACTTAAGTATTCTGAAAGGGCTTTGCAGAAAGTCTAAAAAAAACTCTCATCTCTCTATATAAAAACATGTCTCCAGAGAAAATTCTCTCAAAATACAGTAAACAGCCAAATAATTTAGAACCTGTGGGTTTAGCTTCGACAAGGCATGACAACCATTTTGCAAGCTTGAAGGCGTTTTGGAACCATTGCAAACCAAAAACACCGAGATGTTGAAAATTAAGGCTCCAAGCTCAAGTGCAAACCTATTGCAGCACACACAATACCTTGTGTGGGGAAAATATCACTTCCTCTCTGTCCAGGGAAGCCTGGAACATGCAGCTGCAGCAAGGCATGGAAAAGCTGGAGTCTGGCTGTAGCCTCTTATGGAAAGTAGCTTCCAGGTTAGGATTTAGAATACTCTGGTTCATCCTGGTGTAATTTGGTGAACAACTTTTCAGGAAGGCTTCCATCAACCTGCTCTTCCCTGTCCCCTGGCACAGCTTCATCTTGGCCCTTACTGATTTGTCCTGCTTTACAGTGAAATAGGTGAGAGAGCTAAATCCCTGGGAAAATCATCATTTATTCTTGTATTTCCTATTTGTTTGTCTACTTTATCTTTCCTGGGTGTTTTTTGTTTCCAGGGAATCAGATCCACCATCCAGCCTCCTACAGAATCGGGGCAATAGTGCAGAGTGGGCAAAGGAGGAAGAAGTTGCTGGTGGGGGTCAGAAGTTGCATAAGGTAGCTAAAGCATCCTCCAGCTCACTGAGTGCCAGGGAACACCTTTAGTCCATTTGGTGACCACAGCCTGCTGTGGTTATTATACATATAAATTTACCAGAATGTCTGCAACCACTGATTCTCTGCTGAATTGTCCCTAATTTACACCAAAGCAAAGTGAATTTAGCATGTTTGCAGAACACCGCTGCCTGACTGCTGTTTTGACTTTCTTTGCACAGCTGTGAATACAAGGTAGAAGGCAGTGAAAAATTAGGAGCAGAGTAGCTAAGGATGTTATAAACAATGTCTGTGAGGTTAATTTAAATTTAGCTTATATTTCTCAAGAGTCATTAATGATAGATTGCTTTGCATTCTTAGAAATGGTGGGGGGAGAGTATCCATGTAAATTGACACTGTAATCAAAACAACAAAAATGGAGGCCATTTAGATGCTGTTGGAACCGAGTTTCCAAAATAACATTAACGGTATTCTTCCCTGTTAGTGTGTTAAAGCATGTATGCAAAGATAACAGCAATAATAAGAGAAGACACAAAAGTTGCATGCAAGCCATGTGCCACGTATTCTTCTTGCTCTTCTCCCTCTTCCTTTCCTTTTCAGGGTACTTACAAATGTGTGCTGCTCTGATGTGACTCCTTTCAAACAAATAATTGCAGACAACAGACTTCATTCTTTGCTTTATTGGCAGCTTAAGGCGTTCAAGCACTGCAAGGATTAAGTCTTATATCTTGAGGGACACCTTTCTGTTTCATGTGCTTGGGAAAGCTAGTTTTTATTAGAGATGTATGGGCAGGTGTGTAACTGCCTTAAATATAAAAGATTTTTTGGTATGACTCAGTGTTTATTTTATCTTTTGATGTTCTGACTTCCACTTAAGTTACCCTCAAAATCCTTTTCCCCCCAAATACTCTAAGAAAGGTGCAAGGTTCTCTAGGTGTCGCCTTAATCCAGCATCTCCTCTCCGTGCTCTACTCCTTGGACAGAGTGCTGCCTATCACTGCAGAATATAATGGACAAATTCTTCTTATTCTTATTATGTTTCAAATGCATTTTCCAATTACATGCACATATAACGTTCTCTAAACAAATATTCTAATTTTGTATAGATAGGCAGCTTTTTAATAGGATGCCGCAATTGAAAATTACCATACAATTTCTAAGGCCAAGAATCACAAACATGTTATTAATCTCCTAATGAAAATATCTGATCTCCTCCATGCTTCACTGTAGAAATCTCTGTCTTTTTTCTTTTTTACTTTTTACTAAGTGCAGGTAGCAGATTTTTTTGGCCTATTGGAAACAATTAAATCAAAGTCCATGGGGCTTTCTACAGCTGTACTTAATAGAGAAAGGCAGAGTCCTTCTTGCTGGTTAGATTGGTTGCTGCAATGCACAGCTATTTTTATTTTTGTATAAAAGTGAGGTTTTGAAACCTTAAAAATAAATTATGGACTTGGAAGAGGAAAAAATACTTGCTTATAAATCAGCACAAATGCAGTGCCCTGTATTTACTTGGTGGTGTGTATCCAAATTTCTATTTTGATTCAGGGATTTACCCTGATAGATTAATCTATGTTTAGTGAGAGAAGAAATTCATGCTACCTGTTTCAACAGTGAATTTGCATTAAATAAGATGGGTAAGAGGAAAGCTGAATACCCCATTTGCACATTAAAAGCTGATCATTAATCCTATATTTTAACTCTACAACTGTCAGGAGCTATTATTTCCCAAAGAGCCTGACAGTTCAAGGGATAAACTGGAGTGGGTCCCATTATAAAGGTCTATGAATAGACGTCAGAATAGTTTGCGCATCAAACCCCAAAGGCTATTAAATGTGATACTTTAAGAATCAATTTGTAGCTAAATTAAAATGAAGGGATGTGAATCCTCAGACAGATTTTAATAAAGCAGAAAATTTAACATATAGAGAGGCATTTTAAATACAATCAGACAGATGCAAAGATTTTAAAAAATATGTATTATTAAGCATAAAATAACCCCCAGCATTGATTTTCAGCCTAGTGCTTGAAAAACTGTGCCACAGCAACAAGATCAAACAAGGAGAGGTGCTGAAATGCTGCTTTCAAAATTATGTTTTCAAGTGACTCCAGAGTAGATCAATAAGAGAGCTGATAGCTTACGAGCTTCTGAGACAAGTCAACAAATGCAAGGCAAGAAAAGCAGACCAAAGAGCTGTCTTCGTACAAAAAAATTAGTTTCCAACAGGACATCCTGCTGAGTTTTATCTGAGTTCATTAGGCTTGAAGACTGAGATCTGCTAATTCCACATGAAAAGTTCCAGACATTTGCAAAACCAAATCAAATGTGATGCTGTACTTAAGCTTGTTAAGAAGTTGAAGTTAACACTAAAACCTGCTTAAATAGGCTCTCAGGAAATAACGCTGCACAAGCTGTACCATACTCTGCCTTTCAAAAAGCCAAAAGAAATCATGTAAGCTCTGTGCAGTTCATGTGAGGCTTTTAAGCACTGCACTAGACTGGCCCTCCAAAAAACAAATGTTGGGAGAAGAACACGATCCCACAGTATGTTACTTCGGTTTTCTCCCAAGGGGTCTCAAATGAAGTCAGGGAATCAGGCCCAACGCATATAATTACAAGGGCAGGAGTACAGAAAGACTGACAGCCTCACTGTACTGAGATCAACTTTGTTCTCTCTCATTTATTTCTACAGTTTCTTGCTCTTAGGTGGCTTATACCCTGAAGTCCTTGAAACAGGATGTGCCTTAAAAATGATACATCTTCCTCTATGCTCTGAAAGTTAATTGTTGTTTATTATTCAAAGTAGGCTACTGAAATTAGATCTCATAAAAATGAAATGGTTCATTTCCATAGCTGAAAATGGAGCTCTTCTCATACTGAAGCTGGAAGAAGTGAAGAAAAAGCAAAGTTTATTGTAGACAGTTCCGCCTGGTTGTTCTGTTAAAAGCCTGCTGAGACATGAATGGAAACTCCATAAAGCTCCTCACTGTGTATTTCACTGGTATCACAGATTTTAATATCCCAGGGAGGATAGCTCTATGCTGTGAATTGACCATAACATCTAGTAAATCATTGTCTCTGATAACTTCAGATAAACTACTCTGTAACTTTTTTATATTGATAAATACAATTATCTATTAACCCCTTGTCCTCCAATATTTTATTATTTTGAACTGGAGGCAAGCTGCCTATAGACATGTGGGTGTAAGAATGTATAAATTAAAGGAACTAGGTTCTTTACTGTGTTCTTAAATTGTATAGACAAAAAAAGTAGAAAGTTCCAATACAGAGGATTCCAATACTCAGTCTGTTCACTCAGCCCCTTATATGTGTGCTTTATGGTATCATCTTTAATTGCACAGCCACATAATAACTTTATTCAAATGCTTCTCTCAGAAAGGAATAATTAAATTCCTCGTGAGGTTTTCTGTGGTGACCAGTTCTGCAGTATTTGAACGCTTCATGAACATAAATTAATTTATCTCCCTCTTGGCAGCTGCTGTTGGAACTCATCCCAACGTTACTGCTCTGAGTTCTTAGTATAGTGAAATTTTGGCTTTGCCCATGTAATCTACCCTAGAATAATATATTCGAGCATGGAATAGTGGGACACTACAGTCTATAACTGAGGACGTGGCATATGTGGTTCAGTCGGCGCTACCAGCTGTGAGAAACCTGAGCATCCTCAGCTATAGCAGAATCTTAGAATTCAGCGACTCCAATTGAAGAGGTAGTGATGGAGCATGTGCAAACTGTGATTTTTCACAGACTTATAACACAGCCAAATGCGTAACAAGAATAGCAAAAGGCAAAGCCCTAGCATAGGGAGACTTCAGTTTTTTCAGACTTTGGCTTCAAATTGTGGAGGTGCTAGAACAATTCCCAGAAAAAGTCCAGATTGTTTATTGATAAGCAAAACAACCTGCTTTCTGTTTCAGAAACAGCTAAACAGTTTTGGCTGATACTGTGATTAGGGCTTGGGCCTAAATTAGATGCTGCATGAAATGACAGCAAAAATGGCTAAACTCTGATAAAATTTAGCTGTCTGTGAAGATAGGCTTATAAATGTAAAGTGTCAGGCAATTTTTCCTTTTCACACTGCACCTACACAAACGTGTAATAATCTCATTACACATAATTCTGTGCGTGTGATATGAATGCTTATGTGCCACACAGGTGCAAATGTGCTTGTGCAAATATACACGGAGAGATCAAATGTTTTGTCATGTTCAAGATTAGCACCTATAGATAGTTCCCATGTGTAATTCCAGATCAGTTATGCAAGCACACAAGCCTACTGCTCGTGAGCCACTCAGCAACAACGCTACCTCTGACTGCAGTCAGAACAGGACAGTCAGGATCATAATCTTATTAAAGGAGAATAGATGCAGAAATCATGTCCTACTTTTGTTAAATGCAGCACTGGTAGGTTACATGGCTTGCTCACGGTTTGAAATGCTAGTTGTGTGTCTGGCTTGCAAAAATGATTTGATTCATTTGAGGGATTCTAAATCTTACCATTAACAGAATTTTCTCCTTTAGGCCTATAAATACCAGTATATATTAAAAAAAGAGGCTTGTGTTTATCATCTGTAAGAAGTTCTTGTTGTCTTTTATTGCAGAGAGCCAAGTGTAATCACCAGAAGAGGAAACAATCCAGTTCAGCAGCAGCCTCGGCAGGAAAGCTGACTGCCAGGTGCATGAAGTGTAAGGATATCTGTGCTCACTGTGTACGCACCAAGGGTTTGATTTGCATTAAAACAGTGCTGAGTCGGAGGGAAAAGAATGGAAGGGAGGACAGGTAGGCACCCACCCCACCACTATCTCTCTGCCTGCTGAAAAGGTTTGGGTTTCATGGCAGAAACACAAATACAGAGTGAAGATAAATAATTAAAGCCTGGCATAATGGGCTAAAGTAATTTCTTGTTATCAGGAGAGTATTTTTTGTGTGTGTGTAACAGACAAAGCTCATTTTGAAAAATTTAAATGTGTTAAAGCATTCTAGCATTTCTTCCAGTATTGGCAAAACTTGTATTACCTTGGGAAAAAAAAATTACCCAACACCACTGAGCACATGGGCTTATCTGCAACTTAATACTGTTATTGTAAGGGTTTGTGTAGCTCACTTCCTGCCTTTAGGCTTACACAACAGGATATTTAAATTACAAAGACAATGCAGAAATGAGGCAAAATGCTCTTGATATTAAAAATGTTCTAGTTGTTCCAATTCCCCATGAAGTGACTTGCAGAATTAATCAGTAAACACAAGGTCGTTCCTGGAAACAAACTACAGGCAAACTAAAGGCAGCAAGGCAGGTTCAGGGTTTATCAGCTGTTCCACTACGCTGTGAAAAACATGTAACTTACGAGTATAATGGCAGCTACTACCCGTTACTACTGCTAACAGTCTGTCACTGTTTCCATTGTTAACTTGGTCTTCAGGGTTTAATATCTCATCCGTATCAAATTGCATCAGGTCAAAACTTGGCTCACAGGTGTGTCTGGAAGATACTTCTTTTTTTTTTAAACAACAAAATTAAATTTTATCAACCAGAGTTGGGATGAGGACTATTTTTTATTGATATTATTTTATTGATATTGATATTTTTTCCTATTCACTTCCCAAATCTGAACACAAACAGAAGTTTAACTTTTCACTGAAAAATCCTCTAAATATAATTCAGTTGGTCCATTGAACCTTTTCTTAATATTTAGTTTGTGTTGACAGAGATATTTTTATCTTAGAGGTCTTTATCTGAGTGGGTGCTTCCTTCTTATGCTTTCCTATTCTACCATCTTGGAGTACTGCAAGAAAACCTGCACTGGATTTGCAGCAGATCTTGGTTTTTGGGGTTTTTTTTTGCTGTTGCACGTTTGGGACAGAGTCTCTGTTCTATACCAAGTATATTTATTCTCTTTTAGCTGTGTGACTGACTCTGGTTGCGCAGCCAACGCAAGGGGCAAAACTGCTTTCGGCAGAGATTGCTGAAAGGATATAACCCTTGCTATGTGAAGTACAAATGCCAAAACACAATTCCAAGCACAGGTACCAAGCATGACTTGTGCCATGGTTTGCTCTGCCAAGGTCAGCGAAGGTCTCAGGGTGTTTCATTACAGCAGTAGTGAGTGCAGCTCTCTAAAAGTACTGACCCATTTTGCAGCTATGAGAAAATGAGGCTCAGAGAGAAGAAAAACTGGCTTATGCAGCGAGTGGAGTGTCCTCCTCAAACTCAGTATATACGGCTGCAGTGGGGATCAGACCCAGCACAGTGCTTTGAGGGCGGGACAGAGACGCATTATTCCTGCATCCCCTGCTGAGGCAGCTTCAGGGAGAGGGGACCATGGCACACACGGCCCTGCCGACAGGGAGATGCAGATGCAGCCACAGGCAGCCGGTAATTGCCTGGGATCGAGATCAGCTACATCAGCGCTGCTGGGCAGTGCAGTCCTTCCCCTCTCCTGACTTACCTGTGCTGCATGGGGTGAAGAGAGGCTGAGTCCTACACTTGGTAACGACTAAGTATCCACTCATGAGCAGTTCGAGTGAAATTCAGCTTGGATTAATAGCTGGAGTTCTAAACCCATTTTGCATTAATGATGAAAAAAATGTGTTAGCACATGGATGAATGTAACTTATTCATGGGTTTATGGGCCTTAAGGTCAGGGAGTGAAGGACTCTGCAATAGCTTTGATGGTTACATTCTTCCATTCATATCCCTGATTAGGTTTAAGTGTAAAACTCATGGAATTTCCCATTAACTGTACATCTGAGGAAGCTGCTGAATGCACTTAATGCAAGTCCAGATAAGAAATTTAAGTTATACAAACTAGTCACACATCCCCTTGCTTTTGATAAAGCAGAAGGACAGAAGGATTGTATGTGTGCTAAATAAATGACATTAGATGAAGTAATGCCTTTTTTGGACATTTTCCACTTTGCATTTGGAAGTCAGGAGCATCTGGAAAACCACATTTTTTTGAAATATGGTGGGAAATGATTAAATAAGAATGTTGCTGTCAGTCTCTTGCGTGCAAATCTTGCAGGGTCTGGAAATTACCAGTGAACTTTGGAGAGAATTTTACCCATAATATGGACTAAACACATTTGGTAGTCAAGGAGAAAACACTTGGCTACCAACCAAGCAAATACTTCCTTTAAAAAATGTTCTAGTGAGCAAGTGAAAAATGAGGTCATTCATGCTAGTATCCCATTCACCAGCACTTTTTTTATAACCAGATTATGGATACTATGCCTGCCCTACAGCAGAATGGTGTGGACCCAATAGAAACCTCTTTAACATAATGCAGAAGCACTTGTGAATGAAATACGGAGTGTGCAGAGGTACTGTTAGTGCTCTGCCAAGTAGCTTACTCCAAAAAGCAAAGGTGGGAACACAGCAGGCTTCAGGAGCAGATGTAGAGCCAGGCAGTGGGTAGGGGTTTGCAAAACTCGCCACTTTTGTCCCAGGTTCCACAGCAGAGCTCCTGGCTGTGACCTCACCAGCCACCCCTCTTTGGTTCCTGCAGCTTAGGGTAGCAGCTCATATTCAGCTGTTCACACCAGCTTCCAGTTGCTGGCCTCTCATGGACTTGGCACTGGAACCACCATAACATTCATTGGGGTTACAAGGCAGGAGAGCACTTCCAGAGGGCTCCTGGCCTCTCTTCACAGTCCATTGACCCCTTCTTCCCACTTGTGCCTCATGCTATTTCTCCTGAGGACTACAGCTGTAGATGCTTGTGTTGTGTCAGTTCTACTTCATGGAGCCTTCAGGGCGTTAACCACCAAATGGTGAAACCAACTTTCTTCAATTCTGTAACACAAGTAAACAAACAAACTAATGCACACTTCAGCTTTTGTGACACCAAATGGAGTTGACAGTACATACTCATATGCATCCTTCTATGGAGAGACAAAACATTGGCTTGGACAATACTAACAGCATCATTCTCTGAGCATTTTTGGCAGTGCTGTTACCACAGTTATTTTGCAATCTATTATTTTTATTACCCCAACTTCCATCAAAATAAATAGGATCCTGTACTCCTTAGATGATAGAGGGATTTGGCATGAAATGTTCTTATGTCTTAGGGAAAAATATGTGGAGTATTACACAGCAACATATTTCATAGCAATAAAAGTATGACTAGTGGTACATCTTGCATTGCAGGAACATTGTCATACTAGTGATGTGAAATGCAGATCTATTGCATTTGACTTTATAAAGCGTAACCCTTTTATTATATAAAACCCCTAGGAGCAAACAGGATGTTTGCACCATTGATATTAATGGGATCCTTTGCAATAAAAACAGTTTGTGGGAATCTTTTGAACAGCAGAAGGAATCTAAGAGTTGCTGGCGTATGTGATAACTGCTTTATTGAGTGAGTACATCTCTGCTTTTGTCAGAGAAGCAAATGAAAACATAAATAGAAGGGGAAAAAAACCAACCAGATAAGGTATTGCTCTACAAGAACATTCAAAACAAAGAAATATCTTCCAAATAGCCTGCTCTCTTCAGGAAGCTAGATAAGTGTTTTAGAATAAAAGTGCTGCTTATTCCTGAATGAGGCACCCACATAGGGAGCTGCTTTAGTTTGGTTATTCTGCAAACAATTCCGATAGCAAAAGCTCTGCCAGCCGGCTTCCTTGGAGAGGAGGGGGGAAGAGGTCTTCACTACATTAGGAGTCTTTTGTTGGTCTGATATGGCTATATTCCCCATCACACTGGTGTTCAGCAGGGTTTCTAGGATAAAATAGAAATCCAAATAGAAATCCAAATACCCCTTTCTGTCTACTTGAAAGTTTGTTCTGATTTGAACAGAATTTGTGTACTTACCGGACAATTGAATAGTGTAGTTTAACACTCAGCCTTTTCTGTGCTTGTTTTAAAACACAGAGGGGGGAAAGCAAAGGGGATTATGCTGTAGGAAACAGAGAAGTAAAAGTGCACTGCATATGACTAAAATATCTTCAAATCCTCACCACAGAAGTTTCTCAAAACCTTGCAGTCTCTAAGTAAGGTCTTTGTTGACATGAGTGCCTTGCTTGTTACTGAATGCTCTGGGTTTATTAGCTTTGGAGTTTAACATGGGGAAAAAGGAAAATGCCTCAAAAAATCTGTAGTGGACCAACTTCCCAAACTCACTTCTGGTTTCAAATCCAATGGCAAAAACAAATGAGAAGCTGCCTGCAACATTTTGTTATAGTTTTATGCTGATAATTTTATGCTAATGATCTTGAATGTTTGTTTCAGCCTCTTTCTCCCAGTAGAACAAAATCAGTTGGTTGATTTGTGGATCCAAATGTGAAAAAAGGAATCATGAATTTTGCGTGATTTATGGGGAAATTAGAAAAGTAGCCAATTTGGCATAAAATTGTGCAGGGAAGAAAAATGGTCTATCAGCAATCAAAGAAATAGTGGGAAGTTTTTGGAAGAGTTCCTGTTCTCAAAATAATTTTCCCCCAAATTCTGCATATTTATTATTACTTTTACTGTTGCAAGATACTGCAGCTTCAGATGTAATCATTGTACGTTTACTCATTTTTAATTTATGCCAGTTCAGAAATACAGGCTGGCACACACAGCTTCAGGAGTAGCAGATACACAGCAACATCTTAGCTACTCACCCCAATCTAGTATTTCCTGATTTTACTTTAGGATGTGGGCAGTAGTATGCTAAAACTAGGCTAATGACACACATTTCTGATTTGAATGAGATCCAGAAGGTAGGAAAAAGGTTTGGGAGCTTCTGAATGCTGAGTTTTTGTCTGGCTCACGGAAAGGTTAGAAGGCTCTGGCAAACTTTTACT
Organism: Lichenostomus cassidix; assembly: GCF_008360975.1. Taxonomy (NCBI): domain Eukaryota; kingdom Metazoa; phylum Chordata; class Aves; order Passeriformes; family Meliphagidae; genus Lichenostomus; species Lichenostomus cassidix. The sequence goes on from NC_139482.1 coordinate 92,899,732, forward strand.
CCAGTCTGTGAATGGATCTGTGTGGATGGACCTCAGTATATGTTGCAGCATCTCTGCAGTGAGGCAATAAACTCTGAGGTTTAGACTCTAAAGCATCTCTATTTCTCATCTGTGAGTTCTTGTGTACTTTCAGCCAAGTAAATATCTGATGCTGGTTAACTTTTACTGTTTCTTCTGCTGCTCGTCATTGCAGATCCACATCTGAGTGCTTACGGCATATTATATTACAGCCAACCAACTAACTTCCTCTCAAACATGTTACTTCTACTCTGTTGCTCGTGATATTGATGGCTGTTTTGACCTTTGCAGTTCTCTAATTACTGAAGCCTTAAAATAGTACACGTCAGGTAAAATATTCTCTTTTTGAAGTTCCTTTTCCCTTGCATGCCTGAGCTGCAAGACCTTATAAACTAAGATTATTCAACCACTTTAGACCACTGCACAGAATGTCAAGGGAAATTTTGTTAGTGAGGACAAGTGACTGTTTCGTTCCACTTTTACTTTTGAGGAATTTTTTACTCAGCAGAAGATTAATACAACGATGTATTTGCCATGCTGTTCCAAAAATCATTTAAATTCTTCTCCTTACTAAACTCCAGAAATGAACATTTGTGAAACTATTTTTTTCTGTAGTCCTTCATTTCAAGTTTGTGAAACAGCCCCAAATAACACGTTGTTTAGAGCTGGCAACCAATTTCCCCAGTTTTACCAAGTGGTACATTTGCTGAAACATCAGAGGTCATTTTTAGCTATTGTACGTCTTTGTCTGGTCCAGTTAGAAAAGCGCACAAGCACTCCAGTACTATCAGTTATGCTTGGAGGAACATAAGAAGGGCGAGGGGGAGGGGAGAGGAGGCGACACAAACTCAGAAATAGGCTGTTTTTCTGCTTTGGGAGAGCACAGCCCGCTAACAGCCAGGTCCAGCCTGCCAGAAAATCAGTGTACTGCAGTATTACTATCGGCAGACAGCATGGAAAAACCCAGGCCACAAAAATACGCCCTCCCAATGATCTCTGCCTCAAAGAAAAAAAAATCTTAAAAGTCGCATCCTTATTGAATTTGTCTTCCTTGAAATTAATTCTACTTTGTGTCCTAGTTCTTTTTTATTTCTGAACCTATTATGGGCCACATCTGTGGAAGTCTGTATCAACTATTCTGAAACCAGCTGCTGCTGAGATTCTTTCAGTTAAGCTGAAATTAAGAACAGGTTTGTGGGCTCCCTACCTGCTGTGAAGCCGTGATGTAGTTTATAAAATTACATATGGGTGAGAAAATCTGACTGCCAGGGCTGGAAAAGTTGGTACATTTAGCATGAACCTAAAATAACCGTGTATGCTGAGGCTGTACTTATTTGCAATATTAACTTCTTCTGCTCTCTTCCTCAGTGTCATTGTAAAAGCAATAGTGGATAATTCAATGTAAAAAAATGTGGGTTTGAGAGGATCAAAGCACAAAAAATCAAAATCAGGCTATATCCTAGCAACTGTGCTGGCGGTAGGGGCAAATATGAAAGACATTAAAGTTAAAAATGTTGGTTCTTTAAGAAAGGTCTCCAGATTATTTCTGCCACAAGGAAAAGCTCATTACATGCCATAAATGAGATGATGGAAACAAATACCAGTCATCTTTTATCATTGATGCAATTACATTGATAGCAAGGGGACAACTTGTAAGAGTAAAAAGTAAAGAGGTTATGATCACATCCTGACACCTTATACAATTTGTCAACATATATGACCAAGTCACTTATTGCTGTTACACATTAATAGACACGTCAGATCATGAAATATGTGCACCTCTCCAAATGGAAAAATATTTTCAAATCTGTTTGCTAGATTTATGCCTGACTAAATTAACAGGGTGCAAGAGCTTGACCTCAATCCATGCAGACATGGAGTATGCTGGTGTGCTAAACTTTGATGGGTTGGGGTGTGTTTTCATAGTACAAACCCTGTAAGCAGCCTGACACTGCACAGCTACTGAGGCATCATTACAGAGGAGAGGAAGATTGCTGTGGTGCACATGAGAAGGCAATCCATTTAATCCAAGAGTATACGTTTGTTATTAATTGAAACCATTTTGTTTCAGTGAAATTTGTGCCACCCACAGAAACCCTGGAAGCACACCAGTGTTAGAGTGGCCCATTTCAACTGGAGTCAGAAATACAAGTTTCTAGTTAAAAAGCATTTCTGGGATTGTTTCTTTGTGGTGATCTGCAGATGTAGAAGGGTATTAGAGCTGCCTGTGCCTTCCAGTTGGTAACTTCTGCACATGTATCTCCAGATAAACGAAGAAAAAGTCTGGTTTAGAATTAAGCATAATACAAGATTATTTGTCATCAGTTTGTGTGCTCTTTTTTTATGACCAAGCACAGTTTGAAAGCAAAATGTCTGTCACAGACTTAAACAGAATTTCAAATAGATTTGTAATGACAAAAAATATTACTCGGCACAAAACCAGAGTAATTCTGAGCAAGTACACAGGAAAAGACTGACTCCACTAGATTACATTTCACTGACTGGATCTGTGTGTATGACATGTACACACACACACACACACACACACACACACATATGAAATGTAATACAAACTTGACTTGTTTGCCTGTCTTGAAGTATTTATTTATGCTTTCAGCCTGGCTTCTACAGAGATGGCCTTTTTTCCTCACTACTCTACCATAGTGTTTCTCAGGAACCTTTTCTTATCTAAACTTCCACCAATCACTCCTACGGCTAAGTTATGCAGACAAGTCATCGCACAGAATTTCATCAAACTGCCATTTTCCCTAACTTGAGAAAGCCTGGTCCCAAACGCTGAACAAATAATTTATTAGACCATAGCAAAAGTAAATAAATGTTCTCCTGCTCCAAGTATTTCATTAGTGAGAATTATTATACACGCAAGTCTATAAATAGCAAAACATGTATTGAGCCATTAATATCGCTGACATTCTCATACAAAATACTGTAATTTAAAGAATTTGAAACTGGAGGACATCTCCTGGAAGACTTCTGGCAAAGATAAAATGAGTAAACTGTCTGCAAACAGATTAATCACCCATGGAAGTAGTACATTACTAATGAATTAAAATTAAGAACATCATCTCTACCTGAAATTTCTAATGACATTGATGATATTACGGAAATGCATCCTGCATATCTTTTAAGTCTATAAACTCTTATACTGTTTCAGTTTTGCTTTTAAAACCCCAGAAGTGCTGGACTTAGCAGAAGACATGTGAGAAAATCTCCTATTTAAAATTACATGGACAGAGGAATTCCGCTGGTGACTTTCCGTGAAATTAATATACCGCTTGATTGTTTTTAAGGTCTCTGCATCTTCTGAATTTTTAATTGCCTTTCCATTAAAGTGGAATCCCCTCACTTACTAAGCTTGAGATGGGTTCTCCAGTTCTTTCACCCCTCCAGCCTCCTGTTTTCTTATGGGAACAAGGAGTGTAAGCCTGGGCCCTATGGAAGCAAATATGGAAAATATTAAGCATTTTAAGCATTACTCTGTCAAGTAATAGAGCAAGCACTGTGTTGTGTATTCTCATGTCTTACTGTCTAAGGAAAAGAATCTGTGCAGACTCTAAGAGAAAAGGAGTAGGTCATAAAAATCACATTTTTAGGTAGAGGAGTTGAGAAGTCTCATGCACCTTTCATTGCTCTGACTTGTCAATTTTCGCCATATGGAAATTGTTAGCTTAATACTGTAGTTCTAAATACTGCCCAGGAATGCTGATTTATAATGGATTTCTTACTCTTTGTGTAAAAAAATGCTGAAGCACTATATAAACTGTGATTAGAGAATCTACACACTTGCGTTATAGGCATGTGCCTGGCATGAATTCTTCAGGCTCAGAGAGGTGACATCTGCTCTGATCCACTCACAGGTAAATCTGGCACCAGGGAACTCGGAATTCCCACAAAAAGCTGCACTTCTGGAGTAACTGGGAACCCAATTTGGCCTGCGATTGAAAAAGTGTGCAGAAAAGATGCTGATGCATAAGGGACAAAATCCAGACATTCCAGATACGTTATTTACTATTGAGGCACTTAAAGACACCACATTAATGTAAGAAAGCTGCCTTTGAAGAACAGGCAATATGCATTTTTTAAAGCGCGTCCTCTCTGTATTTTGAGCAGCTGCTATGCACGTCTGGTTATTTTTTTTTCCTGTGAATTAGAATTAAATTTGATTGTCCCAAATACATCCCACTCAGGCATTCATGCTGAAAGCAGCAACAATTGTCAATGACCTTTAACACGCCTGCTATACAAATTAGTGCAGATCATTAATCACACATAGCTTACATTTTATGATTCGTGTATCCTTCATTACCAACTTTCCCCTCTCTCTCGCTGCCCCCCACCCCTTCCCTTTATTCCGAGGTTTCTTGTAATAAGCACTGGAAAGGGCAGGATTCAAAGCCTCCCCCCAGCCCCAATTTTGTTTTCTCGTTGCCGGAGCAGTTCGCGTCCCAAGTGCAAGACGGAGGGAGGGCGGTGCGGTGCCGGTGCGCCCAGAAAGGACCGGACCCGGGGCGGGGGGCGATGCCGGCGGGGAGCCCGGAGCCGGGTTACCCGGAGCCAGGGTGCCCGAGGGCGATGGGGCTCTGCCGGCCCGGGGCGTCGAGATAACACCGTCCCTCCGTCAAAAGTGCTCCGTGTCAATTGTACGTCATCGCACATTACGAGACAAAGAAAGAAAGAAAAAAAAAAAGCTCCATCCACACCCTTGATGTCTAGTACCGAGCGTTAAATTAGGCTTCCCAGCCATAGACTAAACACACTCCCCTCGCCTGTGGCACACACAGATTTGGCGTGATAGACCGAGCTTCGCAAACAGGCAGGAAAACAAGAATTGAACTTTTCATCCATAAGAAGGAGGCGGGGGTGTGGGGGGGTGGGGAGCGGACGGGGGGGGCTTTTTTGTTGCTTGTTTTTTATTTTTTTTTCTTTCTAAAGCCATATGGCAGATTGATTTGTTCGGAGGTCTTTCAACTTCCCCAGCGTGGCTGTTGAACAGTATTCCTCTTTGATCTTGATTGAGGACTTTAATGTTGTTGTTTCTGCGCATTTCAATAGATCCATAAATATTTTACCAGTGGAATTCGCCCCCACCCAAAAAAAAAGAGGAAAAAAAAAAGACAAAATAAAGTTTCTTATAGAAATGCATCTGGGGCAACTCCAGCCCGTACCTTTCGCAGCGGAGGAGGTACGTGGGAACCGGGGCGGCGGTGGGCAGAAGCGCCACTCCGCGCCCGCACAACGCGGCGCCCGCCTTCCTCCCTCCGCGCTCCCGCAGCGCCCGGGGGCGGCGGCACCCGCGCCCCAACTTTGCCCCGCGCACACAATGGTCCCCGGCGTGGCGTGCGGGCTCCGCACCGGCCACACCAGCGCTGCCGCCGGGGGACGCGCGGCGGCGGGGCGGGCGGGGCGCGGCGGGCGCGGCGGGGGCGGTGCGCGGGCGCGGGGCGCGGCGGGGGCCGGCGGGGCCGCCCCCGCCCGCGCCAGTGGAGCCGCTCGGCGGATCATGTGCAGCGCGGCGCCGCTCGCATGCGGCGCGTGGTTTCACCTTCAGGGCGGCTCGGCGCGCCCTTCCCCGAACGCTGCGCCGCCGGCCGCGCAGGAGGTGAGGGGCGGCGGGGCGGGGGGGATAGCCCGGGGGGCGGGGGGTCCTCGGGCTGTGCCCCTGGGGGCGAGAAAAATCCCAACTTCGCGCCTCCCCCCGGGTAGGGGGACTGTCCCCCCCGGTCATCGGAGCGGCTCCAAAATGGTAACTTTGCGCTGTTCCGCGAGGAGGAGGTCGGGTTTACTGCAGTGGTGGTGCCGGGGGGTGGGGGAGCCCTGCGGGCTTCGGGAGCCTTTTGGCTTTGTACGCTCCGTCAGGGGCGTTGAGGGGGGGCGGACTGCGATATTAATCCATTAAGAGACAAAGAACAAATTGCCGCACTTTAAAGTAAAAAGCTTCTGCTGAAGAAGGTGGGTGATGGGTCGTCTAGCCCCGAGTAGCCACTTCAATTATTAACAGTGGGTTGTTCCCCCCTTCTTCCCCCCCGCTAATATTGATCCGGCGTGTGCGTGAAATGCCCGATGTGGGGCTGTGTCCGTGTGTGTCCCCCTTGTTTGCGAGTCGCTCTCTGTTCCGTGGCGAGTCGGTCGCTGCGTGATCCCCGTTAGAGAAGTACACAGTTTATCAAAGGAAGTTGGGGGTGGGCGGGCAGAGAAAACAATTATTCACATATAGACAGCGAGGAGGACTCGGAGGACAATGTCTCCGTAGCGATTATTTCCAGAAGAGGAAAAATAGCCCGTTTGATGCGGGTGGGGGAGGGAGGCAGGGATTTTAATGTACATGTTAAAAAAAAAAAGGAGGGGGGGTCGAGAGGAGGGAAGGAAAGGGAGAGAGATAGAGAAGGGAGGGAGAGAGAAGAAGAATAGAAATAATGCAGTTCCAGACATTTTGTGCTATAAAAGCTTTCCTCCTCCTCGTCCCTCCCTCCCTCCCCCCATTACTATCTTCGGTGATCATTAGCATAGCGCCGAGTCGCGATCCTAATGCGAATTAAGCACTTGGGCAAGTTGAGGAAAGTTTGGATGGGTAAAGTTTGCTATGAGGGAAGAAGGTGGGGTGCTAAAACTGGCAGTACGTGTGGGGAGGCGTGTGGAGCATGACAGCCGGCCGTTGTTTTTCCCCTCAAACCAGCTAACCTCTGCAATTAACTGCTGGAGACAAACCCTGTGTTTTAAGCCGAAAAGTGTCGGTTTGGAGTCAGCACCATTTATTAGGAGCGTTAATAAGCTCCCAGCAGCAGACAGGGATCTTCTGGGGAATGCGCATTGTGTGTGCCCACAGCTTATCCTTTACATTACCTCTATAGATACGGAGGCGCTCGGGCAGTGGACGTGCAAATATCATTTTGGTCGGACTATTTTCGAAACATTAATTCTGTTCTTTATTTAATCCAGATGCAGGGTTCCCCTCCCCCCCCATTCCTATTTGCTGCCTTATTGTTGGTGTACATTTTCTGAAAAGGCGACTGGTGTAACCTGTGGAATTTGTAATGCAAATAAAAGCCTGTGGGAGTTGAGGCAGAACAAATCAGCATTTATAAAGTGAAAAAGATTTAATGTCTTTGAAACCGCTGCGAGATTTATTTTTTTAAATAAGAAATGAATCGTGACGTCAAGTCGTTTGGGCAAGATTTTTAAAATTTTTTTTAATGTCTGAAACGCGGGTATGCGAAGTGCTTACAGGAAAAACAGATTACAAGATTAACATCTGTTAACATGATCGTTTATCTCCAGCCAAAAATAGGTCAGTCCTTTCTTAAGGAAACACGATTGCTGGGCGCATGATTAAATAATGAAATTAGGCTGATGAGTTCATAAATTAGACGCTGTGTCGACGTGCGTTAGGATCCGACCTGTAACAAAAATATGTAATTCGCGGTCTGCCGGAGAGCGGTGCGAGGTCAAAGTCCCTTTTTGGGGAGAGGTGCAACTATCTCGCCGCCTCCTCCTCCTCCTCCTCCTCCTCTTCCTCCTCCCCTCGCTCCCCACCGCCGGGCGCTCCCCGCCGCCCCCCCGCTCCCACCCAGCGTCTCCCCGGCTCGGGAGCCGAACTCTCCCGGCGAGCGGAGAAGTTTCCTCGTTGGGGAGGGACGCGGGGGGTGCCGCGGAGCGGGGGGGCTGGGGAACGGGGCCGGACGGACGCCGAGCCGAGCCCCCGCCCGCCGGCATCCCCGCCCCGCCGGGGCGGCCCCAGCCCGCAGGCCCGCCCCGCCACCGCCCGGCCCGGCCCCGCCCCGCCCCGCTCGGCCCCGGGGTGCCGGGGTGCGGCGAGGTGGGACGGGGAGCCGCCGTGCCGCCGCCTTGCCCCAGCCTTCCTCCAGCCCCGCCCTGCCCTGCCCTGCCCTGCCCTGAGCGCGCCCCGGCCCGGCCTCGTTACTGGTGTCCCCTCGCCGTTCCCCCTGCAGCGCCGGGGTCCGGCTTTTTTTGGGAAGTAGGTACTGAAGTGCCTTTATGAAAAAGCTCCTCGGGCCTGGCGGGGCCATCGGCGTTTTGATTTTTGTGGGATTTATTTTAATCTTGTTATTATTTTGAGGCGGATCCTCCGGTAGCTGGAGATTCTGTCCCCAAACCCGGTGGCTGGCCGCCGTGCCCAGGGCCGGCTCCTCAGCGGCCGGGGAGAGGTCCCAGCAGCCCGCCCGGCAAAGGGCCGCTGCGCTTTGGCCTCATGCCACGGACTTTATTTCATGCTTGCTGCACTAAATGAGTTAACAGCCAAAGGGTTTTTCATTAACTCGACTTGGCAACCGTGTATTTCGTTAGCTTCTCCCCGCCACCACCCCACCCCCCCCAAAAAAAAAAAAAAGCCTGTCATTTTAAGCAGAAGCTGAATGGTATAACATGGGTTGATTTGGATTTGGGTGGGGGAGTCTTTTTCAAAATCTTCCGTCAGATTTCGCTTGTGTTTCCATCCCCGGGCCGTGGTGTGTGGGTGGGATGATAGCCTAGAGTTTTATTTTGTGAGATGTGCTGCGTGTCCCGATTTTTGACCATTGCTTTCCAGCAGTGTTTTAAGGCCCTGTGTGTCCTGGACCAAGCAGGAGGATGCTGACCCTGCGGGAGGGCAGTGACCTTCAGCTGCCCCCCTCTGCCCCACGAGGGATATGTGGCTGGGGCCGTGGGGAGTGTGTACATGGACATGCTGGGGAGCTGGGTGCTGCATGCAGGGCAGGTGTATTTAGACAATATTATCTGTCACGCAGGGCCAGGAGGGGTGTTGTGGCAGGTGGATAGGAGTGTGTGTGCACAGATGCAGGGCAGGGATGGGATGTGTTGCATTGCTGCGTGGGAGCCAGATGTGCGTGCCTGTAGGTCCTGCTGGGTATGTGTGTGCACGGCAGAGCGAGGCTCACATGGCTGTGGTGTTGGGGGCATGCTTCACTGAAGCAGGTGCATGTGTGTGTTCACACCCCCGTGTTTGTGGCTGTGTCCCACGGGCGGGTGTGGGTGGTAGTACATGTTGGGCTTCTCTAGTGAGGCCCCCATGTGCTTGCCCCCCAGGCTGGCTGCTGCCAGTGGGCTGAAAATAACTGCATTGAAAGAGGTGTTGGCTGTTTTGGTGGGGAGCTGTGCCGGGGAGGGGTGGTGGTGATGGGAGTAAAAGTTTAATCTCAGTATTTTGAGTAGTTTTGCTCTGGTAGTTTTGTCCATGGCAGTTGGCTGGGATGAGTTGTCTGTTAGTGAGTTGATGCTTTGTTCCTCTGCCAACATGTCCTTCACCTCTGTCACAGCAAACTGACAATTATCAGCCTGGTCACCTGCTACTCCGTGCACTCCAATTTTGTCCCACCACGGTGGGCCGCTGTGGTTTTTGGAGCTTTCTCCCTGTTGAAACTGGAAGCTGAAGCTGCATAGGAGCACCTGTGGTGTAATTAGTATCATGGTGTGGATATTCCAGGAGACATCTTTAGTTTCACAAGAGTAGCTGCCATAGCCATCTTGAATGAGCACTGTGCAGTGAAGTCATTTGTGTGGGGCTCTGTCTTACTGGCACAAGAACACCTTCACTAACTCCTGGTGAAGCTGGTTTTTAGCTGTCTCTAGAAATTCTTGCCTGGGGTTTGTTTTCAAGGCTTTAGTACCTATGAAACTGAGTGGTGTTGAAGTGACACCTAGTTAGTGATAAGTACCGTGGAGTCTGTGTGAACAATAGGGCATTATAACCCTTCTCTAAACTGTTAGTTTAATATGCAAAGACAATGCTTACAGAAAGGAGAGGGAAAAAAACAGTGAGAATAACATTGTCCTAAGGAGTGATGTAAAACATTGAAAGAGAGGAGTGGTTTTTGTTAGCATGGCACCTATCTAAGGTTAGCACACCTTCTGAACTCCTGTACCAGGCAAACTATGCGTCAACGACTGTATACAGTCCCTACATGAATATGAATGATTATTTCTCTGTGCATTATAGAAAAGAGTTTACATCACTAGGGTGAAATCTACCTACTGTTACTTGCAAGTGACCTCAATAACTATCTGCCTGGAATGGAGCAACATTTTGTAGATTAAAGTTTTCCTGTGGCAATGACTAATGTATTTGCTTTAAAAATTAGGTTCATCATATGATTTTATAATTGGTCATAGTATCATGCTGTCACCAAGATTTAATAATAGCAATTATCAGTACAGAAGCATTCATTGAAGGGGTTGAAAACGATTGTGCCACTGTTCTGAATCTCTTGCTGTTTAATTGATCCTCGTTTCAGCAAAGGAGGATGTCTGTGTCTTAACACTTTACAGATTACCTTCAGAAGCTGGGCTATTGGCTTCAGTTGACTGAAAAATGAGTGAACTTTAAAATGCACCCTGCTGTGGGTGCTTACACCAGAGGGGGCATCCTGGAAGAGTATTCTCACAGAAATGGTGTAGTCACCAACTCTTGAGAACTTTGGGCAGTCTGTTTATTTAGATTATTTTGATAAGGTTTTTGTGTGCAGGTGACTTCAACATTTATCTTTAGTTACCTATAACTATTATCTTATATAGTTTTGTATGTATATATAGTTACAGTTACCAATAAGTATTATCTGTCTATAGTTACTGATAAGTATTATCTGTCTATAGTTACCTATAACTATAGTTATCTATAGTTATCTATCTATAGTTCTCTGTGATTAACATCTGATGAGTTTTATGCTGAGGTCCCATATAAGGAAGGACATCTATATTTAGTGTGATCCAAAACCTGTCAGCTTTGAAAGGCCTAACTTCTGTGAAGACTTCAATGCATGCCAAGAACTTCAGGACTTCTCTGGGATTACGTGCAGTATGCAAAATGATCCAGTGCATAAGCTTTCATTGAGACCAATGGTGAAGTCTGTATATGTGTACTTAAACTAGAAATTTGGGTTTGACTATACTGTTTCTAAAGTCATCAAAATAGAAAGCTGAAATGCAAAGTGATTGCATTTTGCAGGAAGCAACTTGTCCAAGCTTGCCAATTTCACAAGAAAATGTGCCTGTTAAAGTTTTTGAGACACAAGTATGAATTTGTATATGCATACTTTTTAAGCCTGAATGGGCATTTGATTTCTGCACAGAAAGGAGAATTAACTTAATACTGTTTTTCACAACTGTGTGATGTTCCTCAGTTGGGTAAGGGCACGTACAATCATCCTATAATTTGACTTGTTGCTTATGAATCTACTGCTGCCCCCTAATAAGCATACTTTCCACTCCCATTGACTACTGGGAGTTGCATGAGGGTGATTCTGGGTGGAATTACAGTTTCTATATGCAAATCTGAAATCCTTAATTATACTGGCAGTTAATCAACTAAAGCTTACTGTGGTCATTTCTTTTTCTCTAGTGATAAACTTAATCCAGATACCTGATCACAGCATGGCAACAAAACAGGAAAGAAGTCACATTTATTTGATTAGATATCTGCAATATAAATATTTGAAACTTGGAGCAACATTGCTTTTTCAAAGCAGACATCTTACATGCTGCAAATATTTATACAATTCAGTGCTAAGATAAAGCTGTTCTGACTCAGACACTGAAGGCAAAATTCTGTTTTTCAGTTTCCCACTGTAACTGCACAGAAACTCTACAGTACTTGGGAGTTAGAATGACTTAACAAATAGCAGTATTTCTTGATTGTCACTTCTATGTTAAAAGTAAATGAAACTTCCCTTCCTTTTCCAGCCGGAGCAATTCTAGTAAATATTATGTTAGTGAGCCCGCATTAAAACTTGCTAGTGGATTATGGTCCAGGTAGTTAACACTGCCACGGCTTTCATTAGGATGATGACTTCATTACAAATGTTTACTTTCATTACCTAACTGTTAGTCAGCAAATGTTTGGTCTCTTGATCTGCTGAACCTGCTTTGCCGTTTGAAGCCAGTGAGCTCTTTTTTTTGGTGTGATGATTACTCAATGCTGGTTGTTCACTTTTTGATGTCGTTTACATGTTGGTTATCTGCAGAGGCCCATCAGTGTTGTTACACACTTCATGTTAGCAGTTTCTCCTTGCATTCCTGAAACTGTATTACAGCAACAGCGCTTGTGCAAACGGACTGAGGGCATTAAATGCATTTCCAAGATTAAATTAGTGCGCGGATGGACAAAACTTGCATCTCATAAGTTGCTACCAAGCTATTTATTGCCTAATAAATTCTAGCAGGTCTTACAGCAGTAGCACATGTCTGCTGTAAGATAAGTTGTTTGTTTACCGCTCCCAAGTTGTGAGCTAACATTGCACATAGTGTCCATTGCAGGGACACTGGGACAGGGGCTGCTGAAGACTCTGGTCTAAACTTTTTCTCCATGACGTTTTATTTCACGGAAGAACAGAGGCTCTTTTCTGTGGATTCAGGACTGCTTACCTTATGAGGACTACTTAAAATTAATTTTTGCTAACCTTTCATTTAAGCGATTGCTAATGGAAAAGAACTTAATTTGTGTCACCAGGATATTGCATAGCTTTACGCCTGTACAACAAAATCCACATTTCATTACAGGCTGTTGCAGAAGCTATAGGCCTGGCATTGCTGTTGTATAGTCATGGTAAACCCAAGGTAACTTTAGTAGGCTGGCTCTGAATTTACAGCACTGGATGTGGGGATGAATTTAGCACACAGCACTTAGCTCCTAATTAAAGCTTATAGTATTACATCCGTAATCAGGGCACTCTTAGAATCTCTAAGAAATTACTTTTTGCTTTGTCTATTCTTCCTCATTTTCTTTCTTGCCATCTCACTGTGTGGTGTTGGGAGCTTGCTTCTCTATGTTGGGGCTGTCATATTTATGTCCCAAAGGAAATGCTTCCCAGCAGTGTACTTCAAATTGCAAAGCAGCAGAATTTTGTGGCTCCCCAAATCTTTAAGGCTGGTTTCTAAAATGATCTAGCTTTTCATCTTCTTTTCAAAGTAAAATTGACCAGTAAAAACTGCAAGGCATATGTAATTACACTTTGTAGCTATTTTTAGACTCCTGACATGTTTCACTTATAGTATAATGATAAAAACAAATATCCAGCACAGAGGCTAGCAGACAATTTTCAAACAAACAGCATCTGCTTCAGCTACCCTGTGTGTATTTCATATGTGTTTCCTTTGGTCCTTTTTTTTTTTTTTCCTGTTGTTCCTTTTTGGCTGGGAGTGTACCAAAACTATATGTCTCAGTACATGCTGGGGGTGCAGAGAAATCGAGAGCTCTGTCTGTCGGGCAGGTCCTGTTGTGAGTGTTTGCTGAAAACCGGATCATATGTCAGTGAGTTTTAATGCACTGCACACACACACACACACAGACACACACGCATGCAAGCTTTGCTTTTCCGGCAGGTATAATAAAGGAAGAACGGTGAGTTGGCTTGTCACTATTTTTACATTGCATAGAAATGCTTGTGTTGGCTTATTACGGGGATAAAGCTGACTGAATAGTAATATTTCCTTGTCTTTTTTAAAAAGATGGTGAACAGTGAAGTGGTGTTAGTTTTCAGTAAAGAAAGAGGGAGAGAAGCTGGTGGAAATTGAGGTGTTCTAGTCACAATTGTAGCCTAATTTTGAAATGATCACGTTTACTTATTTAAAAATAGATTTGGGAATGAAATTAGCCATGTTCTTTGTTTTTGAAAGGGTAACGTGTGTGCACTCGCCATATGGTAGCATTTAACCCATATTGTATGAGCTGACAACAAGTCACATTTATTCTCTGATTTATTTCAGTGTTTCAGAATGTTCTTTTTCTGAAATCTAGTACAATAAAAGATGCATTTAAGATTGTGCAATGTAATTGTCTGTAGCTGTTTTGCCTCATTGTTACAATGATACCAGGTTCATGAGTAAGCAATATTTTCCCCTTCTGAAATAATTTCCTTAAGAAATAGTCGTTCTCTGAATGTTGAAATGATTTGCGGGAAGAGTTATGAACAATAGCCAGTGACACGGTGTGTTGTAAAGGATTGCGGGGCGAGGTGTTACAGTCTCTGCTGGCTGAAACTAGAGCTGCTCCTTTGATGGTTGAGTATGTGCTTGCAAAGTCTTGCTCTCCCCCCCACCCCAACCCCCCCGCTCGTCCTGCAGTCTTTACACAGAGGTTGCTTAGTTGTCTATTTTAATGGATGCATTCTGGCTTCCTTTGCGGTAGACTGTGAGGCACCTGTATTGGTGAGCTGGTACCAGCATTGCCAGCCACAAGTATGATAAAACCATGAATCAGGCAGCTTAAGGATTGGCTTAAACTATGCAATTAGGGAAATAAGAGATCTTATTTTCCCCATGGACTTGGATTTCCCTGGGAGTTGTATTTTTAGGCGTTCTTTCCTCCGTGCCATCCTAGCTGTGCGCGTCTTCAGGGTTTCACGAGAATGGGCTCTACTGCAAAGTCCCAAAGTGTGCAATAAATAGGAGTTAGCCCATACGGTGCGTCGCGTGAGAACTTTCAGAAGTCAGTAGCACTCCTCACTGAGGTACCAGTTGCTCACCATCTGTCTCTTAAAGTAATTTCTTTTAACCTTGGGACTCTAAAATATTTCAACAAGGTTATTGATGTGTTTGTGTGAAGTGTCTGTAAGTGTACCGAAAAACTGCTAAGCTTCTAATTTCAACGTGATCTTTGAATACTAATGTATACCAATTAGGAATGGCTGATGTTGTAATTTATAGAAGTTGAAAGAAGCATTAAACACCACCCTTCCAACACTAAATACAGCTTTTCCTCCTGTGAGTAGCTGCTTACGTGAAACCAAGGGTCTGTCTTCCAGATTGTTGTGCTAGCACATTGATGCAGCCTTGGATAAACTACCAACCTCGTGTATTATCACATCAGTCCCTTTGCAACATCCTGTGTGTAACTGTACCTTTAGCTGATTAACACAATTCTTTCTTGGTACCGTGTTTGATGGCTCTGAATGCTTATTTGAAGACCTTTTTTAAAGAAGTGTTTTCATCACTAAAGAGAAAAGCTGTATGAAATCTATAAATACTTACTTTAATTAGATTTGCTCTGTTTGTCTCTTTTTTTTTCTTTCCCTCCAGATAAATTTTACCTCAGTAATGAATCCTGTGATCTTCAATGCATAATTTATATTGACATTAGTAATGATAGTTGGAGAATATTTTAATGCCACTTTGAGAAAACATGACAATTTATGTTGATAACCTAGGTCCCAATAAATTTGAACAGATTTTAGTAGAGAGCTGTGACTATCAGTGGTATGATGAAATAACCCACTTCTTTTCGTTGTGGCAAGCATATTGGAGAGTTCATCTTATCATGAGCGGTACATAGCAGGTGTCAAGTGACATGCCAGACACACAGCTTTGCTTCTGAATGACTCTTTCCAATTAGAAAGTAATGGCTTTAACGGGATCAACTGAGTAATCGGAGTCTGTCGGTTCTCCAGTGCCAGGAGGTGTATATTTGCAAATGTTATTTATTTATCTGCTTTTTAATGAGTTGCAAAATCGTTTGTAACCTTGAGTAAATTTTTGGGGGGTGGTGGAAATACTATGTGGAAATTGTGGGATTAATGGTTTAGCAGTTGGGATTAAAAATAGTCTCAGCAAATTACCCTGTTGATACTGAAGCCAGAATCTGTTAATGGGGTTACAAGCAGATTGGTTTATCGGTCATTTATTTTCTAGGTTGATTAGGGATTATAAGTTGCCATCACAAAAGTAAGCAGTGCAAAAGGCGAGTATTGCTAATATTTCACTTCAAAGTTTCATGCAGTTAGAAGGAGGGTATCTGGAGCTCAAAAATGGCTTCTAGGTTGTGGGCAGCCTTTCCCCTCAGATTTTTATATTCTGAAGTAGATGTCTAAAGAGCCTGGCTATTTTAAAGGGGTGGTTTGGCTTGTTGAAAGTCTGAAAAATGGTACAAAACAGTAATCTGTGAAATTCATTCAGGCCACTAAGAAAATTTTGAATGCCTGCTGTTGTGTATCCTGTTTCAGTGCAGAACCTAGGGCATTTTTCACTCACAACAGTGTGTATGATGTGCAGTCTCTGCAACAGCCTGATGGTTTTTGTGTGTCCTGTTCTAACCTGCAAACAAACTGTGTGTAGCTCTGCATAACAAAATCCTTTAACTGCCACCTGTATATTGCAGGTCACACTTTGGTCTCTGAGCTAGGGGTAGACTTGCAAACCAGGGCATCCCCTCTGAGTCTTCATGAAAAGATGACAGCCATGATGGAGCCCTTTAGATATTACTCTTCTGCTGTCTAGCTCAGGAGATGCTGTAACTTTCACAGTCTTCGCTGCTTTGTCTTGGTGTACAGCTTGAGATAACCTTGTGACATTTATTGGGCTTTTCAATACTGGCCAAGTGAAATGTAATGAAATAGCAGGTGAACATTTCTGCAACTTTTTAGCTAGATATGAAGCACTGTCCAAGATTGGTGGAGAGACCCATAATTGTTTTTTGTGTCCTTGGCTCTTGATGGAAACTTAGGGGGAGAACATGAAGTTTAAGAAGAGAAATGCTGACCTGGTTTGTTAAAGGAGTGGAAGATACAAGCTAAAGAGAAATCTTTTGGGGACTGGCTGGTCTGCCAGGTCAGTGAAAGGGAAGGAAATGGGATCCTGGAGATGTAAGAGATTGAGCTAATTCCTTACCCTTCTAAAGACTAGGTCTTCTTCTGCCCTCGCAGAAAGCTTGTCCAAGCTTACTTCAGGTTCTGAGACTGTTATCCAAGCATCCAGACTTGTATCACCAGACTGGAGAGGAAGACAGATGGTTACCTGCTTAACATGGCTCTTCTGTGAGTTTTGTGCTCCTGGAGGATGGGAGAGAGAGCATAATGGACTTGATGAAGGATGAGCAGGCCAGGGTAGTGATGGGATCAAGAAGTTTGTCTGAAGATTGGTTCAAGTCTTCTCTCTTGCAGTTCAGTTTGCAGACCAGAGTAGGTTACTCTGGAGTGTGTAGGGAGCCTAAAGCTGTCTTGCTGGCTCAGTGGGATTGGGAATGCTACTCTCCAAGTTGGTACTTCCTCTGCACAGGAAAAAAACCCTGTTGCTTGATACTGTCTCTCTATCTATGATTCCTATGGAAGAAGAACATTCTCTCTTAAGCTAAACTCTTTTCAACATGTAAGGAAAAGGACAAGATGATCAGAGTTGAGAGTCTGACAGCTAAGAAGATGCTAGACATGAGACAGATTTTTGTTTTCTTACAAACCCGGATTATTCTGCTTTATTCATTGTATTTCACACTTTGAAGAAGATAACAGTGTTTGAAGGGCTAAAATCTCACTTTCTCATTCTAATATATGAAATGAAGTTTTGAACTTGAATTTTCTCTTATTTTAAAAAGAAAATATCTATGTAGGTACAGCATTATGTGAATGTAGTTAAATAATTTTGTGGACGAATAAACAAATGCTCTTCACACAGTCCTTCCTCCTTTCCTCCCATGCTGTTAGGGTCTAGTGGATTTTGACTAGCATAACTCAATTCCTGTGGAATCTTACGGCAGCCCAGTGAAGTTTATTGAAGATCAGATAACCAGAATTACTCCTTGTGTAATTCCACCCACAAGTAAAGTAATTACACCTTGTGTTTGGGATAGCGGAGGTATCCCAATATGAGCTGGTTCACTTGCAAAGATCTCTCAGCTGTTTCACATCTGGCATCAGTGTCGATCTCTTCACTCAGAAGTGGTGAAGAGCTGGTGCAAGAAGCAGGCACAGCAAAAGCTGGAGGAGAAGAAAACAAGGCATGATGAGCTGAACACAGCCTTGAAGGAAAAAAGACTGCAACATGATCATATAGAAATAAGGAGGAAAAAATGTGTGTTTGGAGGAGTTGTGGGTGTCCAGGAAGGCTGTTGAAGGTGGAAAACCACTTTCCCCTGTACCTAGGGATACTGAGTTTCTGTAGGTGGGTATCTTTATTTCATCAGAAATCACCATGTCAGGAATCTGTAGTTATCTGCATTAAGGCAGTGAAAGAATCACTGCCCTTTGGTGACGCTTCTCTTCATGAGTGGTGAGGCCGGGGTGGTGGCTGGAGCTTCCCCAGTCATCGTGTCCCTGTACAGTGTTGCTGGATGTTGCTGTCTGGGATGTGTTAATGGGGTCTGACTGAGCTTTGTTTTATTTCCTGTGGCACTGGCCTGCTGGGTAGTCTCTGCTGTCACGATGCAGCACCAGAACAAGATGGGGAGTGTGCAGAACTGCGTAGGAGAAGGATATGGGAGATACCCAGTGTTTTGTCTGGTGCCTAGCATGTGCAGTCCTGCTTCATCACCAGGGGTCCTGGGAAAAATAAGAGTGGTGGTGGTTATGGAGAGGAGGTGTTAAACTGAAGGAGGAGTTTGACCAAGCATGTGTTTGGATGTGCGTGAGGTAACTGAATTTTTCTTCTGTGTAGTTACTTGAAGGGATTTAAGACTTGGTTCAACTGCACAAATGGCCATTTATTGTAGACTCCTTTCCTGTCTCTTGACCCCCAGGTGTACTTTGCTCTGCAGTCCTCTTTTCCTGGCCACTGTGCACTTCTGAACTTGAACTGGTGTCAGCACTCAAAACTTGAAGGTGGCAGAGACTTGGGATGAGTGGGTGGATATGGCATGCTGAGCATGAGAGTTTTTGGAGGAGGAATATGAAGTGGAGCAGGTTTGCATTCAGGATAAAAACAGGAGCGATCCAGGTGTTGCAAGGGGCCCGTGAGAAGGACGACACTATGCTGAGAAACCAGGGTGTTGGCACAGAAGGGTTGGGAGGATATAAGGCACGATGCTAACAGCCACCTAAGTGATTAATTTTTAGCACTGGTAGCAAACTTCCTTAAAAAAGGAAACAAAGAAATTGCTGTTAATGAATAGAATTTGTTAGGACTAGCTGGGTTTGTAAAAGATGCATATCAGCAAAAACAGCCATGAAAAAAAAAGCACTTGGGAAGTCTGTTGTTCACCCCCTGTCTTTTCTGTGAATACTGTCATGAATCTGTCCTGAAAGCACATTTTCTAGGCATGACTTTTACTGCTGCAGCCTTAACGCTGATTACTTGTGCAAAGAATGTGCTGGGTATAATGTTTCTGCTCTCTTAAAAAGAAGTAGTAGCTTCATGTTTTTAGCATTATAAAGGAGATAAAATGAGGATTTGCAACAGTTCCCTCCTTCCAGGCTTGTGTAGTTCTGATCAGTTCCTTTTGCCAACAACCATCCTTTACATCAAACCACAATATGATGGTCAAGTAAAGGTGCGTGGGAACACAGCAGGCATCTGTTTTTATCTGACACAAAGTCAGCGGTTTAGGCTTACAGAAGATTATGATTTATCAGGAGAGTATAATTATAAGCTGTTGTCATACAGTGGCACCCAGTAGCAATGATGATCTGTTGCTGCTGTTCTGGGATGTGTACAAACACACAGTAAGAATGAGTCCCAGGACTTGATTGTATCTTCTTTGAGTACATGTGGTTGTATGGATCCATTAATGGGTCATTAAAGTTCTCCAAAGCATATCTGCTGTCAAATTAAATGTTAATAAATGTCTGTTAATTATCACAGTCCTCTTCACAATAATAAGTTATTAGGATTGAATTTACTGTGCATTTTACTACAGTGGAGGAAGCCAACTTTGGCATTTGATTCTCATCTGGCATTTGAATGTGTATGCACGGTATGAGGCAAAAATTTGGCCACAGTCTTCCTGGTACTGAAGGCTGCCTGTGTGGTGATGCTGTGGAAATGTCCTCTGCTCTCCTCCAAGCTCAGCTGATTTCTGTGCATTAATTGGTCCTGCCCCAGGCTTGCAGGAGAACAACACTGTGAGGCTCTGGTTCTGCAGCACTCTATGGGTGCATAGAAATGTGGTCAATGCCAGCATCCCTGGGTCATTCCAGAAATTAACCTGTGAGCTACCTGGAAAATATTAGCATGGTTCATTACATTAGCCCTTTCTCTTTGTGTTCATTACAGAGGGGCAGTAGTGAAAAGTCATGAGAGAGATGAGTGATCAAGAAGGAAAAGGTTAGCATGCTGGATAGGATGGGTATGCTCATGTGAGTACAGCTTTCTTCCCTGTGGAAAAGTACTGTGTATGGAATCCTCTTTCACTGCAAAGATACTTTCAGTTTGCAAACAGCAGTAGTAACTTTCTGGTTTTGGTAATTCAGCCTATTAGTAAGGGCTGTGTGGAATAGTAAATATGCACAGATACAAAGCTTACTTTTATGTATTTTCTGAGAAGTGCAGCTGGAAGTGAAGTACTGCCACATCCTGTGGATGCATAAATGACATTGTAATTTCTTCTAGACAGTGGTTAGAAAATGATACAAATTCCATCACTTTAGGACATTGCATCAACTTGACACCAGAGACTAAACCTTGCTCACTTACATTTGCATTTTGGTAGTTTAAATTTACATCAGCATACGTTAGACTAGAGCTTGGCATTAGGTGGGCACTGTGGCATAGAAAGGGTAGCAGGATGACAGGGAACCGGGCTGGCAGAAGGAGATGTGCTCATGGCATCTATTTTGTGCCTCTGCAATACTTCAGCCCGGTACTCCCTGAGTCATGTAAATCCTGGTATCGGTAGGTACCGCCCACGCCCAGGTTATTCCTACCTTGAGGTCATGGCATAGGGTCATTTATCTCACTTTCTGACTGCTTTTCTCTGTAAGCCATACTGCCTTGTAGGTTGATGATGAATTCATGACTTTTAGGGAGTCATGTCTGCTCCTGTGCATGTGCACACACACACCCCTCCCTACAAAACAGCAGCTTCAAAGCCCTTGCTGGGTAATCTTCACTAACATCAGTGAGCACTTCTTACTCATCTGAGGAGTCTTGCTGACTTGAGAGGCACTTTCTCATGAGTAGGAGTTTGCCAGTGTTAGCAATGGTGGCCCAGCCTGGCCCCATAAGGTGATAATATGACTCAGTTACCCTAAGCTTGGCATTGCCTGGGCATGGGCACATACACACACACACACAAATAAATAAATAAGTAAATAAAAAGAAAAAAAAGGGTGTTGGTGTTACCAGACCAGGATTTGAAAAATAAGAGATTGCTGTTTTCATGTCTATTGTTGGTGCTGTTTAAAGTCAGGCAAACAGGCTACCTGCAGCCTTGTAGGTACAAGTGTCTCCTTGGCTGCACATAATGATGTGGAACACTTTGTGTTTATGACAGTGCAGTGTGATGTGCTTCTGTCCCCTTGCCTTCTTCGTGACATTGTGGGCTGGATTCTCAACTCTTTGCCATCTCCACCCACTGACATGGAGAGTTCAGGAGTGTAGCCTGGGCCAGTTTGGTTCTCTGTTTAGACAGGACATAGACCTGCATGCTCTGAATATATTTGTTTAAACAGCAGGTCAATTGTTAATAGAAAATAGTTCATGCCTTGCTGGGTAATGGGAAAATGCAGGCAATGCTGTCATGATGATGGCTTTAGAAACACAGATTGTTTTCTGTAGTTCCTCAAGTATGACAGAAGACACCTAGCTAAGTATTGTTAAAAAAGATGCTTGCTAGAATAGTAGTGAGTGAATGATGAACTTAATGCCAAAGGTAACAATGCAATTTCATAGAGTGACTTCAGAATCCTGTAGTCATTCAGTATTTCTGCTGCTTTTATCTTGGTAAAGAGCAGATTCAATTTTTTTTCCCTTCTCCTATTTCCAATTTTGCAGAATTAGGTTATTTGTAGTCCTCTATAGTTTTGAGGTTATACATTAGCAAGCATCATGTTATTAACCCTTGCAAGTCAGTGTTGATTTTTTTTTTTAGTATAAGCATAGTATATTCCTGTACATGGGGAAACAAAAGCCAGAGATTTGTTTCAAAGCTTTAAAGGTGGATAGGTGGTGTTGGCAAGAAGCAGAGGATACCCTAAGGCATCCTTACGTTGCCATTTGGGATTTAAGCTTTCATACTAGTAAATTTTATTGTCTAGGTTAAAAGCCAAATTCATTCAACCAAATTAATTTCTGGTTCTTTTCCAGTGTGGCAGTTTAACCAGGGACAAATGTAGCTGTTTGGTTAAACATTAAAATATGCTGTTGATTTGATATTTTTTTATTAAGTTAGAGTGAGCTCGACATGAAAAGAGGTTTTGAAGTTTTTGCATGGGGCTGCCATGCTGCCAGTAATAAAATGGATCTTTATTTATTTAATAAACATGCTTGCCATGAGTACAAAGCATGTAATTTAACAGTCCTCCTAGGTCTGGCAGGCTGATCCTTATAAGCAGATGCTGGTGGCCACTTGGAAGTCTGTTGAACTGACTGCAAAGATTTGATCATGGTGGTCAATCTGTACAATTTGGGGTTTGGTTTCAGAGACAATTAATGATTCAATATTGCCTAATTTTGAAGCTCAAATAATTGCTTTGCTATCAGTACTTCTTTTGAAATGTTCCCAACTAGGGTGTAAAAGCAAGTAGTTTATGTTAAATGGTGGGAGAAACAGTTTGTCTACTGCATGAAACTGCTGTATTTATGTATCAGTATAATGTGTGTAATCCATCCAGAAGTTTACACATTCTGTGTCCTCCCAGAAGTGTCAGAGATCCGCAGTTCCCCCGAGCACTAGATTTAGCATTTGATGCTCAGATGTAGTTTTCAGATCTATAAAATGTCTGCATCCTTACAGCTCCCCACTGGCTGTGTTTTTCAAGATGTTAAGGCACTTGGTACTCTTCCCAAGTCAACTGTGATTTATGCTCAGTCAGAGGGAACTGAGGCAGCTCATTGAAGTTACCCTAAGGGAAGCTGTCATCATCAGGATGATTAAAAAGCCTCGTTGGGCATATGATGCAATACCAGCATGCAGGATAGCCCTGCTGCAGGTCGAGGGCTCAGGCCTTAGCTGATACTTCTGCCCAGGTACCTGAAGGATGGCAGAGCTGCAGGTGCAAAGTCAGGAACAGAAGGAGCAGGCAGGAATGGTTGTTCCTGTGGATTTTTCTCTAAGCAGTGAGGAGAATGTGAAGGAAGGTTTAGGAAAGCTAAAATACCAACTTGCATAAATGAAAAACAGCTTAATAAATGCAGTGCTGACATAGCATAGGTGAGATTTTGTTGCCCGGTTGCTCCACATGCCCCGTTGTGACAGCTGGGGCGGTTGAGCAGGGTGGCACGTATCTGCTGCCCTCCTCAAGTTTTCATGTTGCAACTCCTATATGGATGTCTTCTGGCCAAAAACTTCTCTCAGGCATCACTTTAGGAAGCATGTTTTGACACTGCCTGCTTGCAAATGTGCTTAGAGGGAGTCACTGCAGGTGTCACTGCAAAGACAACTCTTCTCTCGTGTGTAGTTGAAAGATTGCAAAGCAAAAAAGGCAGTGAGAATTACTTAGTTTTCTTTGAAAAAACCAAACCTTAACTCTTCCTCATTAAAACTGCATAAATTTTACAATAATGTATATCAGCGTTGGATATATCTGGGATGAGGTGATCAGTTTTAATATGAAACATTGGGTTTAGAATGCTCCAGATCAAGGACATGGTATTGCAAGTATAAAAGGTTTTGGGTAAACCAAAATGGTATTTTAACTTATTGTTTTATTTTGTGTTCTGTTTGTTTGGGTTTTTTTATTGTTTTAAGCATATCAGTATATGCATTTAGGGACAGAGATGGCCTTTCATTGGGACTCTTTGTGGAGAGGTGACCTTAACATGAGATACTGGCTTAAGTGGATTCCTCAGCCTGCTGTATTCCTTCCTTCAGAGGAAAGGTTTGGTATGGAGTGGCTGAGTTGATACCGAGAGGTGTGGTTTTTTGGGTTTCTTTTTGGATTTAATCCACGTGCTTTTTTTTTTTTTTTTTTTTTTTTTTGTGGTTGTGACACTGATGTATGCCAAAACCAGGTCTGCTGAGAACATTAACACACTAGATGTCCTATGTAACTTTGCCAGGTTGAGGAGGAAGGGATTTGGTTGGGATGTAGCAATTGGCAAGTATGCTAAAGTGTGGTAAGACCAACTGGATGCAGTCACCAGGGTGCAGTCAGATTTGATTGTCCTGTGCTTAGTTGCTCTTCCTGTGGTTACTGATAGGTGAGGCATCCTGCAGTGTAGCAGGCGTCTGCATGTTTCAGCTAGGTCATACAGTACCTGATCTTACAGATTTAATAATCAAGGGTGGTTTCACAGCATAACAAAAAGAGTTTGCATCCTACTTCAGATTTATGAGATCTGTCTCTTAAAGCAGGGGATTTAAAATGTAATTACTCTGTATTTTCGTAACAACCACTTGTGGTGTAAGATGGGTAACTTATATAAACTTTCCTTTAGGACTGCTTTTGTTACTGTGAAAGAAAAGTTGGGCTGGTTTTTTTTGTTTTTTTTTTTTAATAAAATTTGAAGGTGAGATTAAGCTATTTCTTCCCCAGTGCATAGAATGTTATCATCGCAGTGGTGCAAATTGCAACAAAGCTGTTGCTTTATGTTGATTCAACAATGTGGTAGTTCTGCCTTATGCTGTGTGGGTCTCTTCTTTCAACCCCAATAGGCCAGACTTCTTAAGCAGCCAAATCTCATCAGAAAGAGCTCCTGTTCCTTGTGGCATGGTGTCTCTCTTTGTCGTGGGGGCCATGGAGTGGAGGGCAGAGTCCTGGCGGAGGGGTAGGGCTGGAAGAGGTGGAGGTATGAGAGCAGGGATATAGCCTGGAGGTGTTGGCTCACCTCCATGGAGTCATTGAGACGTTTTTGTTTGAGTTGGGGAGTGCTTTGAAGTCCTCTGGTGGAAAGCCTGCCTCCTCGCCCCTGTCTTTGCTTTCAGGTGGGTAGGTTTTTCTACCTACACTTACCAGAAGTGTAGGTTTAGCTGCCTGTGCTTTACAAGAACAAAATGTTTCCTGTGGCAAGCAGAAATCGCACGCAGAAACCCATGTTTGATTTCTCAATTCTAAGTCTCTCTGTTCTTACAAAAGACTAGGTTTGAGGCACTTTTTTTTGTTCCATTCGTTAAGTTTTAAAGCAAAAGGTTCAAATTGTGCTATTCAAGACCTTGTAAAGTATTTAAGTCATTTTCTTGGGCAGCAGAGAAGACCTGGCGGAGTTGAGAAGTCAAAAGGAAAATGACAGTACCTGTTTAATTAAAAATGCTGGTGCAGATTAAGGAAGCTGTAGTGTTTTTCTGCCAAAACTCAAGCAGCAGTTTCAGTTCAACTGTTGACTGACACAATCATTGCCCCTGTTGCAGCATCTGAATAACTGTGAAGAAATACCTGAGTATCTCCTGGTTGCTGATTGTGTCTTGGTGACATGCAGTGATGTGTCTTTTCTCCCAGTGGTGCCTGAACACACTGCTGCCTGGGCATTCTTCCATCCATGGTGGACAGGAGTGAGCACCAGGCTTCATCTCTGTGCTGCTGCCTATCCTTGACTAAAGCTGTTGTTGCCTCCTCTTGGTGCATGGAAGCACATTCCTGGTTATTGAACACTGGCATCTCAGTCTTCAGGAGACAGCCCCATTGACCTTGGGCTTGCAAAAATCGCTACCCTAGTGGGTTTCTTTCGTCTGCGTCAGTTTGTTTTTCTGTACTTGAAACTTGCTGCTGTTTGAATTTTGAACGTTAAATTTTAGTTGCTAAATAAAACTTTAGTTATTCATATAAATTATGAGGAAACCAGTTAACAGCTTTGTATTTCTTACTGTTCTGGTTATGCCTACTAGGAAGCTTTAAGGAAATATATGAAGCTGTCAAGGATGTAAAAGCAAGAGAGTCTTGTTCTTGAAGAGAAGAGACTTGGATAGCTCATGAAATCGCAGCCCTTGGGTGCTGCGGAGAAGTAAATTGAAGTCATTATGACATTATGGCAGAGAGCGTCTGATCTGCCAAACTGTCAGTGTTTGATGGACGTGGTATCTACTGACACGATGCTGCACGAGTGCCAGCCAGTTTCTCTTTCTGTCAACGCAGTGTTGATACTGCCAAGTGCCTGTTACTCCCTCGAACTACTGCACGTGTAGAAAAAGCCGCTGATCAATACTGTAGAAGGGCAGTTTATGTTTGGTGATTATCAAATGTGTATTGATCTGTCTTTCGGTTATGGGTGTGTAATGTTAGGAAATCAGTGATTGAGTTGGTTGAAGTATTGGTAACAGATAATTACGCTAAATTACAATATAAACATTTGCAACACTTAATAACTTGCCAGATATAAATAGTTTCCTGACAGCTTTCCAGCATCAGTTTCATTTGGGAGCTGAGTCACCAACGCCCTAAAGTTTAGGAGGAAAAAAATCAATGAAAGTATCAGGAAGTGACTTTTTTCTTTTTTTAATATGTTTGGGGTGCTTTTTTTGTTTGTTTAACATAGCACAAAGTGAGCATCCCAAGGAAATGATTTTACCACCCTGCTATGACTAAATGCCTTCAAAATGAGTCTGGAAGCAGGTTCTGAAAGTGAAGATGCAGCAGAAACAAAGGCAAAAGTTGAAAGAGTGAATGCCGATGTTATGCAAGATAGCAGATGAAAAATTATTCAATAATGGTTACAAGCATTCATACAAGGGGAGGAAAACCCACCCGGATTCCCACTTAACCATATTGATTCCACACTTGAAAAATGAACTGCAGTTTATTGCAGCTGAGTTGTAGAGAGTGCTCTCTGCAGATCCAGGGAGAGGTACAGCAGGAAGGTTTTTGCTATGTGCTTAGACAACAGAGTAATACGGGAAGGATTAAAGGACTTCTCAGGTGAAGTCATCCTCTATTTAATGCTTGTTGAGAAAGCACTGGCATCTTGTAGTCTTGGCTGAATATATTTTGGAGGGTTAAGGATATTTCTACCACTGTATGAGTGACTGTTGAAAAGAAGATCAAAGCTCCAGTCTTTTATTGGCATCCTCTCATTGCAAGGGTGTGTGCTTTGTATTTTACTGTGTCATAATTTCTAGGGGATTGTTTTTGTTTGGTTTTTTTCTTGTTTTTGTGTGTGTGATAGTTTGTCATCTGTAGTACAGTGCGCAAATTAGTTGTTCAGGTAAAAACTGTAAAATCTGGATGACCTAATTACAGATTTCTTAATTTGCACTCCTGTGTCCTGGTATTAAGTATTCCCTTACTCAGAAGAGCTGAGTACTTGGAAATCCCATTGCAGTCAACGGAAATGCAATAATAAGCACTTTGAAAAGCAAGCTTTCCTTGTTAAGCACTTAAACATGCTGGTTTGTAGAGATACCCAAGACATGAAAATTGTTTACCTAAATTAGTAACCTAGTTAGTATCTCCAGAGCCAATTAAGTGTTTGAAAAATATTTGCAAATAATTTGGGACATTTCAGGTTTAATTTTAAATAATTCTGAATGTTGCAGGTATTTTTATTTAGAGCAGATGAGTAGAATTTGGTCATGTATTTTAAGTACTGTCTTTTTGGAAGAAATTTTCAAGTTTCGTAGTGAAATCTCTGATTTAATATTTTGTTAAATCTGCCATGTCATGATTCTACTCACACTTAATAGGTATGAGTGGTTTTGAAAATAAGAATAGCCCCACTGGACTTAAGCAGATCATTTATGTGTGTGAAGTTACTCAGTTGCGTAAATCTTCGCAGAACTGGGGCTTGTGTAAAGTTTCAGTTAATGGCTTAAGTTTCTTTTTGCTCCATTCTTAATAACTTTAATTTTAAAATGTCTGAAAAGCATGTATTTACAACACAGCTCACTCTCTGCCTTTGGTTTGAGAAAGGAAAATCATTTTAGGTCAACTTCTGTTCATGTAAAAGGAAAAAAACCTATGTGGAAACAGAACGGATTTTGGCTTCATGCATGTTTCATCAGTGATACAATGGATTCATTCATAAACAGTTAGCAGGGTGTATTTTGATATTTTTCCTTTCATTGTAAAACATAGGTGCAAGTTTTCCTGGAGAATTAACAGCACAAAAGCCTTAATTTAGAGTTATAATTACAAAATGATGACTTTACCATTTGGAGCAATTTAACAGTTTTATGTGGATTGAGAGGACAGATGAGGCTTTCTCAAATGAAGGCCACTTTAGGACACTGTGAATAATGTGCAACAGATAATTTTGTTCAAACAATGTACAACAAAACATGGAAATGCTAAGACTACATGCTTTAGGAAAGTGTATTCATGAATGAGCAGTTTTAAATACATCCTGAAATAGTTCCATTCAATATGGACATGCTGTGAAGCTCAGGACATTCTAGATTTCCTCAGATAATACAAAATACTTCTTCTTATTAAATTCTAAGTACGTTTCACTATGTGTCCTTTTATGTAGTTGTTCTGGGCAATACCTGAAAGTTTAATGGTTTCAGACATCTTTTAGATTGCTCTGCAGGCAAATTAGGGCATTTTCAAAGCAGCAGTTAAAGCATACTGAACTCCCATGCACTAAAGGGTAGACCAAAAAGTACTTCCCTCAAAAACACACACTGTAACCTCCTTCTGTCTTTCCCCACATCCTCCTATGTGCGAGAGACTTTTTTTTTCCCTGTCTAGCTATGCATTCTTGAGTACTTATTACTAAATTATCTGATTAACTCTTGCATTAAAAAACCAATGAGGAGACTTACAAAAAGCATAGCTGAAGTTTTCAAAGGAACCTCCATAACACCATTTCTTGGACTCTTCAGCTACTTTGAAAATTTCAGTTTATGCCTCTCTCATTGTCTGCCTGTATTGTGTGTCTGTGCACGTGAAAGTATCTAAAATGTACTACTGTATGGTAAAACTGGCTAAACATCTGTTTCAGATTAAATGTAGTCATTGATGAAAGATTGCTTTAGGCTCAGGTTATTTCACCAATATTCTACATTGAACTTCTATTCAAACCCAGTATTGCCTGTTCACAGTCTGTGGAGCTGGAGCGAGGCTTGAGTGAAAAGAAATGTCTTCATGTGGCTGGGTGCCAGAATGAGCTGACCTCTCAAAGACATTTGACCTCCAGAACTCACTATACCAAGATATTATCAGAGTAAAACATTACAGCTGAGGCTAACTAATGGAGAGGTTATGACATATGACTTCTGCCATAAGAGGGCTACTCAAAGCATGAGGTCAAGAAGACACATTTTCAAAGAAGGATGCTCTTGCCAACTTCTAAATCACTTTGTGCCTTCTGAAGTTGGGGTACTGGTCTCATCTCTCACTGCTTTTCTTAAGATGAAGGATGGCTCTGGTTTTAGAAGAAGTTTTTTTTTTTTTCATCTGAATCACTGCTATAGTGGCTCAGATTTTAAGGAAATATCCTCATGATTGTGCATGCTCTGTTATTTTGATACCAAATATGAACAGTATCTGTCAAAAAAGGAGATTTATTACGATAAAAATTGATTTTTCAAAAAAACCCCCATTACAGCAGTTTAGCTCTAAGTCAGCTATAGTAAAGCCACAGAGTGCTTGCAATGTCACTGAAACTACACTACATTGTATGACAGTGAATGGTGACCTGGCAGCACTTGCACTTGATTATCCTCAGAATTTTTGTACAAGAGGCTCCAGTTCATATTGGAAACCAGCGTTGTAGTATCAGGAAAGCAACACACTGCTGTGGTCTGCAATTTACATATCATGTGCTTCACTGAAGATTAGCTTTATTAAACCAGCCGCTGCTTGCAGATCTGCTTCAGCAAGACCAAATCTTAGGCTTTTTAAAATTTTTTTTCTTTCCCTTGGTGATGAAACAAGCAGAAGCAGACAGACTTGCTGCATGTTGCTTCTCCATTCATGGAAAAGATGAACTATTAGAACTATAAAGCCAGTTTCCTGTTTAAATTGTTGGATTTTTTTTTGTTGCCCAGAGCTGGAATTCAGATGAAGCAAGAACCAACTATTTCTCTCTGACCTTGACACATGTTTGCTTTTCTTGGCCAGCTGGAAAAATGTTAGAACAAACTTAAAGGAAAGACAGTAAGAGAATAATTAAAACCTTACAAGTAGTTTTTCAGTTGCAGTTGTGTTTCTTTATAGAATTGATTCAAATAATTATAGATAAAAATAATTGTAACACTAGCAGGAAATCTACCTAAGAATGCTGGAATGGATGGGTGAAGAACTGTGATTTTGTGCACATTTTATGACTGGTTTTTGATCATTGTGGAGACTCTTCCTGGAAAGATTATATTGTGCTGAATGAATGCGACCAACTTTTGACTTCAGCCTTTGTTCTGTAAGGTACTTTAAATGAGGAGTGCCTTGGGTGCTCAGCAGCTGCATTTCTTCCTTTACTGCTTTCATCAGTGCAGAACAAGAACAATAATGTGGAGATAACTTAATTATAAAATGCATAGATGTTCTTTTACTTACTTGCTCAATAGGGCAGAGACTTGGGAATACGAACCAGTGAAGCAATAAGCATTCTTCTAATAAGGATGCATTTACAGATGAAATAGCTTTTAAATTTGATATTTTTGCACCTTGGTAAAGGTGTGTTGTGTTTTTATGCCTTGGAGTTTTGTATGTTCGTGTCAGGGGGTTATCGGAGTAGTTTAAGTGTTTTTGGATTGCAGATCCCTTATAAAGAAATGTAATGTGATACAAGGTGTTCGTTCAGTTGTGCTTTTTGGTTATTTGATGTCTATGGAAACACAGTTCTCCTCAGTTTTGTGAAAAATACCACTCTAATAATATCAGTACAAAATGTGGGTCTTTTCTTCAAGCCCCACGCTGTGCAGTTAAAAACTAAGCTGGGCTATGAATTGCTCTTTTTTGCAATGCAAGCACGAGCTCCATATTGGCATTGCTCACCCCCGTAATTAGCTGCTGCCGCACAGGCGTGGTGGCCAAGGGTACAAACTATTGCAAGCACATCTCTGGATCTGCATGTGTTGTTTTCATTTACAATGTTAATGTAGATGACAAACATTATTAATGTAGGGTAATTAAAGTGTGCATCTATAACTTTCTGACATCTCTGCAGTTTGTTTTATTTTAGGCTGCAGGAAGCATTATGAACTCTGGAAAAGCTGTAAAGAGAGGTTAATAGAAGTTACTGAAAACTGTTAGAGATTTTAATGTGGAAGTCTGTAAAATTATTGTTCTTTCTCTCACTTAAATATTAACATATATGTCATGATTTCTAAACTACTTTTTCAAGGGCTTATATAGATTCTGGATTAGGGAAAATACTTTAAAATAACTGTTGGGATGAAGGCTGATAATGGTTGAGTCCAGCTCTTTTTAATGATTTAAAGTTGTTACTCAGTTAAGTTAGGCCTTGGTGCACTGGTACACATCTGGTCATTACTTTCTTTTGGCAGGATTTCTCTAACAGTTTGCCTTCATTAACAGCTACCAAGTGACTCGTAGAAAATAATTAAAATTTCATTTGATGGTATTTGTAATACGATGGCTGTATTGTTGCTGGAAAGTGAAATCAAATGCTTGTTAGCCACAGAACTTCTACAGATGAGCTTCGCTGTTTCAAACAGAGAAACTATTGGTTTTACAGTGAAAGTTGTGAAGTTTGGTGTGTGTGCAAATACACTGATAATGTCCTCTCTTCATAGTAGCATACCATTGACTCAGAAAAATCTGTGTACTGAATGCCCTTTAGATCTTACTGACATCTTTTTTACGTCATTGTTTAAGATTTAAAAAATCCCTGTCATTAGTTACCGAAGTTTATTAACTTGCTTTTTGTTCCTTCCCTTTGGCTGCAAGATAATTGGCGTGAGTTGGTCACTCCATTTGATGCAGGCACAAGGACGATGTCTCTGAAGGCTCTTGTAGGCCGCTGTGGCAGTGTCTGGTTTGTAGTAAGGGAGGTATCTGTGTTCCTGACAGCCTGTGTGGTGGGAAGTAGTGACACGCAAACAGAGCAGGTAGCAGAGTGGGAGATGCATGTGTTTTTAGAACTTTTTATTTTGTTCCAAGGAATCGGCACTCTTTGCCTTCCCAGTTTGAAAGTTGTGTTGTCAGCTCTTTTGGAGACTGTTGACCTCTCGCATATGTTCATAAAAAGATAGGGAAGGGACTCCTCTTTACCTTGCCAAGGCGTGTTCCTGCCGCTGTGCCACAGATGGTGGCTGTGCTCTGGCTGGCTGCAGTGCCAGCTGTTTTGCAACTTGCCGTGAAAGATAAGCCTTGCCCTGAAATTCTGCGGCCACATAAAAGCAGCTCCCCACCCTTCGACTGGAGGTGGCTGGGCTGTAAGATCTGAATGCAGGGAGGCCTTCGCCCTTTTCTTGTACAGCAGCAGATGGCTTTGGATTTGTTACTAATAGTAATGGGAACATAAGAGGGTATGAACTGGGTCAGGCTCAAGATTCATGTGCTCCATCCTGTATCTTTCCTCTGACTGTGCTTGGTGGCAGCTGCTTGGGGAAGGAGCATGAGAAGCCTCTTGGTGTACTCTCCCAGTTTGACCAGTTCGCAGTTCAGTGACTACGCTAGAGGTCATATCTGAGTCTTTTTGGTTTCTTAGCCTGGATGGGCTTTTCTTTCAGGAGTTTTGCAAATATTGAGCTTCATGTGAATTGGTCAGATAGTGATGAGGTGCTAGGCAAATTGGGAACTTTCTTAAAATTTTGAGTGCTTTGGTTTCCAGCTGATATGCACCTCATAGGCTCAGGCAGGGTTTGAAAAGAATTCTGGTGCAAAAGGAAATAAGTCCAAATGTATAAGGAAGATAAATGTCAGCCTTTCACTTAAAAACTGAAGGGCTGGTGTCACCTTTCTTGGATGGGTGTAAGTGTGCAGTGGATGCTAAAGTCATCGCAGTAAGTTGGAAGGGACACAGGTCTGACTTGGGTTAGAATTTGACCAACAGCTCATAACCAAAGCCTTGAGTGGGTCTAAACCTTTTGTAAGCTGGCAGTCTTTCTGCAAGCCCCAAGATGAGAGAAACTTGTTGATTAAATGAGCTGTGTCCAGCTGCCATAGTGGGGTTCCCAAAGAGAGTTGCTTCGTGCAAGAGGTACTATGTTGATCTATTATGGGGCCCTTGGTGGCCAAACACCACTTCAGAGGCTGGACTGGCCTCTGTTGTTCCAGTCGTCTAGAAGGCAGCTTGAGGAAGCATGTAGTTAACAGTGTGAGACCATCCTCTATACCTTTGATTTGTTGTCTGAAACATATGGAGGAATGTTGTCTTCACAAGTTCCAAGTTGATAATATGCTAGAGAATAAGTGGTGAAATAGAGGCTGTTCTGGACCTTATTTTCCAGCATTACTGCTGTATTTCAGAGGGTTAATCTGTTGAATTCTCCTTTATGGGATATCTAATAATTTGGGTTGAAACAACCTCTTACTGGTTTCGGTGTTAGCAGATGCTGCAACTGCCTTTAGCTGTACCCAAGACAGAGCTTTTAAAATGACAAGCCTAGTGAGACATAGTGGAGTTTGTCACCTCCTTCAGAGCTGTCCTGTCTTACAATGGTGTTGTCACCATCTATTCTACTTATGTTCAGGGTTATACTAGAAGCATTCTGGCAGAACATCTTTCTTTTGCCTAAGTTTTTGATTACCTATAAATCCCATGGAGTAGTGCATGCTCTGTACATTTGACCATCCATCCACCGAATGCTTATGTGGAGAGATTGTTCTGGCCCCTGCATTAGATGCTTATAGATAAGCTGTTGTAGCCTTTTGAGGAGTATTTTATGAGTGAAGCAGCAGAGCAAAGGAATACCGCACCTGTTTGCTTCAGTTACAGTGTTCCCACTTAAAATTTTGTCAATGGAGAAGGTAGGGATTATTTCCCAAAGCCCCTTTTTCTGCAGTTCAGTGGTTCCAAAACAGAAGATGTAAGCCTCTGAAAACAGGAAGTTCCTTGACTTAGTGGTTGTTGGAGGAAGCTTGAGATATGACTGAGTGTACTGTAAAGGCTCAAAAGACAAATAAGAAAATCCACAGCCAAGTTATGGTCAAAAACTTCACCTAAGTCAATAGATGTACCATGATATTTGAGTGCTTGACCCGTGAGGTTTAGTGTTCTGAGTTGGCAGTACTATAATAACCATTTTTATTGTGCTTTCTGTGCAAGTTTTATCCATACCTGGTTTTGGATGTTGTATTTAATTAACACCTTGATTTTCTATGTTAATGGAATGAATCACACTTGAATTAATCAAGTTCAGGAGATACTTGAAAGCCTGTCAAAAGAGAAGTGTGACAGAATGAGGAAAAGTACTTTTAGTTGTAAACCTGTATTTTCAGAGCTGTCATATTGAAAGGAATTGTCTTGCCTGAATACAAACCTGATACAGGGGTTTAAGGAAGAAGTTTCCTTATGTTTAGAAAACACATGATTGTAGATAAGGTGGTGTACTTTTAACCCCATACACGGTAGTAATAACGTGTGTGTTTTTCTTTCAGGATTGTGTTTTTTACTGTTGGTTGAATTGAGGCTATTTTTTTCTTATATATATGGCAAGCCTTTTCTTGTGAGAAAGTCATCTCTTCAGATTATAAACAGTAGCTTTGATAAACATACCCATTACTTAAGGAAGTGAATACAGGTGTGCTTATCTAAACGTGTTTAAAAAAAATAAAATCTGAAATCCTCTGAAGTATCAGCAAATGTAGCTGACTGTTGTAAACCTGCCAAAATTAGATTACACCTGCCTAAAAATGTGCTTTTAGCCAGGCATTTTCTACAACTTATGCTTTCTATTTCTACTGAAATATAAACCTCCCTGGCGCAGATTGCTTCTTTTTATTTGTATGCTTTTTGTTTAGTGCTGCAAGTGGAGTAGCCATGGAGTACTAAAGGTAATATATAGTTATAAATAGTTATAAATGGTTTGTTTTGGTAGTAAGAAGTGTCAGGTAATGGTAGTGCACCAGTTGTTTATATATAGAGCAAGCATAATACTATGTTGTTATATCATGATTATTTGACACTGTCTATGGTGTAGAAATGTATTAAATAGGGAGTAAATGAGTAATAAATGGGTGAGATGCAGAGAAGTGAAAGCGATGGTAAAGATGGATAACCTAAAATAGGAGAATGGTCTTTGTGTATGTGGCCAAGACAAATGGCATTTGTGTGTTAGGAATAGCATCACAAAACATCCCATAATGAACCAGCCACGCTGTAATCCATGCTTATTTGTTGTGTAACAGGTTTAAGGATTTAGCAGTGTGGCTCAAATTCTGCTCTTGGAGTTAAAGAGTCACAGTTATGTTGTGCTTCTCTGGTGGAAAATCTACTTGCTTCAGCATTGCCCCGAGGGGTAAAGGAGTATATTTCTATTTGCAGAATGGTAAAATGTGTGATAGAAAGCAGCGTGCTCATGCTGGAGGAAAGTGAGTTTGGAAAGCTTTCAAATCATCCTTATAGTCCCAGGTGTAGAAAGAGACTGACTCCTCTAAGAAGAATACGTCACTGAAGTGAGCATCACCTCTAAGGATCTTACCCTTTAATTTGATGTTCTGCATAGCCTACTTTTTTCCAGCTGCTTGTGAAGAAATGGAGAGAGAAGTGCAGCACTTGAATTCTATTTGTCATTATGCTTCTTGTTTGTTATTAAATGTAAATGCGTAGCATGGTCTGGAAATGCATGTTTCAGAAAGGCAGGCAGGTTAGAGGTTAGTGACATGTGATTTATGCCTTGTTAGCTTCTTTACTAGCTTAGCTTTACCATTTATTTGATGGTCCTTTTGGTTAACTTAAGAGGTGAACTCTGGGTAGGCCGAAGAGGGGATTAGTTTACTTTCGGAGCTCATGGGAAAGAAGCTATTTCTCAACTCCTGTCTGTACCTCAGATGTAAAGAGGGACTTTGACTCTTTGAAAAGGTGAATCTTGACTTTATAATGATAATTTGCTCTTCTAAATTATTTGAAGTTGGAACATTTGGCACTGTATAAAAGTACATAAAAGAGCACATATAAAAGATCTCAAGTTCCTGCCTTGAGGAATATACATACCAATTAGATCAGAGCAGTATGTAGTACACATATTATGCGTTAGGGGAAAAAAACTATACAAAACTGAGTGATGGATTTAATTTTGGAAAATAATTTTGGGTCATTTGTGAGAAATATGCTTTTAAGAATGAATGAAAATGTAATGAAAAACCAGTTCTAAATGCAGTGTCAGAGCACAACATCATAACTGGGAAACCGATACAAAAGATGTACTAGGAAGGGTGAGTCACTGCCCACACAAAAGAGAGTAGGGTGGAACTGTACAGGTCCTTGAAGAAGAAGAATGGTGCTTGAACCTCACACATGAGCCATTTGGCATGGGTGTTGGCATCCTTTGATTTTTGGGAAAGCAGCATTTACTGAATAGACAGAGGGGGACAGATTACAGGCTTGGTGGCTGGAGATGGTTCTGTTGTAACTGAGGATATAAAAGCCTGGAGAGTGGGCATCTCCTTGGGAAGAGAACAGAAGGGGCAAGGAGGAGGCGCCTGTGTGTGTGTGTTAGGATGTCCTGGCAAAGAAGCCAGCGAGCAGGGACTGAAGCCATACTAATGAGGGAGAGCTCAAATGGAAGAATTAGTCATGAAGGGCCCAGACAGGTTTGGGAGAGAGAAGGAAGTGAAAATGCTCCTGGAAGAGGCAGAAGTGTTGGGGACGACTGAGAAAGGGCCAGAGGGCAGGCAGGCAGACAGACAGGGAAGAGTGGGGAAAAGATGTGGCCTTTAAACTCCATCTGTGGGATCTCAGTGGCTGGGAAGGGAGTGTGAGCCTGGCTGCTGGCCTCAGGTGATGCAGAAGGAATCTGACAGGCAGGCAGTGTGCGTGGATAGCTGGGGCTAGGAGGCATGGTGGTGACGGAGGTGGGGTGCAGCCAGGTCGGAGAGTAGCAGTAAGGAGATGAGTGCCACAGAAGCGATGTGGGTGCAGGTGGGATGGACAGGGACGTGGGCTGCAGTGGAAGGTGCAGCGACACGTAGAGTGATGGTGGCGTGTTGAGGTCTCTGTTGTGAGCAGTGGTGAGAGGAGAGAGTGTTGGTGTGTGTGTGTGGTACATACACTCATTTCTTTGAAAGCAATAATAAAGTCTAACTAATAATTTGTGATGTAAACAGATTGGTGTTCTTGGTGTACGTAATTCATGTTATTTCTTACCAGTTGATAGATTTGTCTTGCAAGTTGTAGTTGTAGTGTATGGAAAAATAAATTAACCAGCAACATCCTGTGCAACAGACCTTTCTTCCTTGCAGGCTTGCTGTCTTATGAGTGATAACTTCAGAGGTTTTGGTTTGCTCTGAAGTAGTTGCTCAGCATTTGAGTGTTAAAGCTGTTACAAGAGTATCTAAGTAGGGGTGGGATTTGTTCCTTTACTTTTTTTCTGTTCTTAACGCTCTACCTTCCTGTACCCAAGACCAGCAATGAGCTCAGGAATGGTTTTGGAGATTGATGTCTATCCAGGCCCTTCTTTTTTTACAGAGGATATAACACAGAATAATTTTCTGCACTTGGGTAAATTTCTGTCTATCTCTGGAGTTCTGGGAAAGTGACTTATATGCTATAGGTGACGGACTGGCCCAAAGATTCCAAGTCTTTGATTAAATGGCAAGAAGAGGAGAAGTACATGTACAGAGTAGTTCTGAACACAGATATCGGGGTTCATGTTGTGATTCCACAATGTTCTGACCTGCCAAATTCTGAAACATGGTTTACATTGTGCTGTTATGAGAGCATAGTTGACAGGGTTGGTACAATGTGCTTTGAAATTGTATTTATAAGGAGTGGATTGAATGTTTGTCTCTTTTAGGTGATACATTGCAGTGATGTTCTAGAGATAGTTCAGCACTTCTTACCAAAATAAGCCAGACCAACAGACAGCTGAGGGATTTGATTTTGGGTTTAGTTTCTTTTTTCCTAACTAGAAATTTGAAATCCAGAAAAAGTCATCTTGTGCTTTCTATTCATTTGACATACAAGACTATTGCTTTCTTCTCTTTGTGTTTAAAAAAGTAAATTAATGAAAAGAGGAGAAAAGTAGTTACTTCAATGTACAAATCAACTAATGCTTTATGGTTGTGCCACTTTTATTGTACTGGCTATGCCTGTTTGCTTTTCTAGGCTGACAGGGATGGGCCAATGCAAGATTCAGTATATTTCAAAGTTGGATTTATCACATATGTAATGAAATGGCTTTTAATTATGATAACTGCAGAAAACTCTAAAATGAACTGTTGGAGTAATGAAGCAACAGCGGACATATCTCTAAAACTGCTGGTGAACTTAGGAACTTTTGATCCTTCTTTTAAACTGCTTGCAGTCAGCTGTCTTATTGCTACTTATAAGATAAGCTCATCATCACAAATTACACTTGTGGATGGATTGATCTTCAGGGGTACTGTGTGCTTTAGTGTAAAGAAGGTGAAATGAAGGTATTTTTAAGGCACTGGCTGTCCACAGATTGGCCTTCAGCACTGTCCTCTGCCACTTTGGGGCTGGTGGTGTCATGGAGCCAAAGCTGTGTGCGATTTAGCAGCGCAGTAGGTCCTGAGTCTTGGCTGCTGTAGAGCAGCTTCAGCTTGGCTGGGGTGGCATCTCCGAAGTGCAGTGTTTTTGCTTGGGCCTGGGCATAGTCTGCATGCTTGACATTCAGAAATGCTGCAGAGAATGGAAAAACTGTGACTGAAAGTCTTAATGAATTACCTGCTTAAGTTCTTAAATGTTTAAGAAAGCTTCCTAAAATAGAGCTTGTCCATACTGTTTTGTGCTTTACAAGAGCTTACAGTGAAATACTTTGTATATACACACATACATATATGTATCTCTCTACACACACACACAAAAAAAAAAGTAGCCCAACATCTGCAAATGAGGTTTTGCAGCTGTGTGTTTTGTGTTGCTTGTCAGCGCTAAGCAGTGCTATCTCAGAAGGAAATGTTTAACAGAATGCGTTTATGGTTTATTGCATATGATTATTCCTCCTTGTATTTCGGGGCACAGTTCCTCTCCCTTTCCCCTCTGCGCTTGCTGGCCCACTCCTTCCCCACTCTCCCCAGTTTTGTTTTTTTTGTCTTTTTCAATGCATTCTTTTTGCCTTTGTTTCACTGCTTTACAATTCCTTTATAATACTATGGAGGGGGAAGAAGTAAGCAAACAACTTGATGGTGTTACTTCAGAAGTAATTTTTGTTACAGTAGGACGTTAATAGTTAATCAAAGCACAGTGCTGTAATTCTAAGTCTATTAACAGGTTAATGCTTGGCAGCACTTCTGTTTATAAGGTAATGATTTTACTGTAATAATTTGACCAGTAGGATGTATTAGGTATAATCAAAATTAATTTATTACCATGAATTTCTTAATTCTTCACACAGCTTATCTTGCAGCGATGGCCCAAAGAAATAATATTTACCTTCCACTGACCTGGTGAACCCATAGCTGTAGCTAGTAAGCTTGTTTGGTATTAAACATATAGCTTTTTGCATTTGAGGTCTGCTATGGGCAAGTTGTTACAGTGCTGTATGAATGTACTAAAGCACTGAAGTTTGTTCCTCACTGGTCTAATTGTTAGTCATGACAGAGTGGAATTTGGGCACTTAGGGCAAGGTTGCTTCATGTAACTTTTGCTGGGGTAGGAAATCAACAATTCAAAATGTTTACTTTTAATTATGCTCCTGTTTTTCTTGCATTCAAGTCATCGTGTACACAGCACAAAGGCATTCCAGTTTTAGTTAGTGGTACAGCTTCTGAATTGATACAAATTGATTTCATGGCACTGTGTGCACTTATGGCAGCTGAGGATGTGGTTTGTGTGTAGCTTGCATTGATGGGGCAGAGGAAAGAGGCAGCAAGAGAAGGGGTGGGTATCTCTCTGTGTCTCCGAGGTACTGCACTCCTGCATTTTCTGCTGGCTGATGATCCAGTCCCTGTTCTTCTATAAAGATAATGTAAAAATTGCAAAAAACTAAGTATTTCCTTGTCATGACACCGTAAATAAAAGTAGATACTTTTAATTTTTTTTTTACTATTTTAAGATACAGTGAGCTTGTAACAGAGCATATTGACAGAAAAATACACTGCCCATACAGTTTGAAATCAGCCCCCACACTGAAGATTTAAAATGGCCATGTTACAACTCTGTGTAAATTGGCCTGCAGTGGAAACCCTAACAAGATCATTAAATATAAAAGCACTATTGGATACTGGGAAAATACTGTGCTGCCCATATATATATGCATCGCCATAGACATGCATGAATAGACAGCATCAATGCCATCGATTTTAATAAGGAGGTAATACACAGTATTGAGGTGACTTTGCTTATAACTGACTTACTTTTTGGTTTGAAACTATCAAAACTGAAAATATTTCTTCAACTTTTAAATCTTAGGCTTCAGGAATAATAAACCACTAAAGTAACTGCCTTGGTGGGTGTGGCCAAATAGGAAAACATTACTGTTACACTGAAGTAAAATGGAGGGGTATTTGTTGTTGTTGTTGTTGGGGTTTTTTAAGTGGTTATTTTCTTTTCCTTTTTTTTTTGAACCTAAGTTGGTGCTTATTTTCAGAATTAACGATACTGTCACAGCATGTCAAAATAAAAGCTTTTGACTTGCCAATATATATCATTAATGACCCTAGGAAAAGAGAAATCACATCTGCACTGGTGCAGTTCTTGGCTTTTCTAGGGCTGATCAATAATCACATTGTGCATTCATTCCCGCTAGCCCCCCACCCTGCGAGGTCAACTTTAACTACTAGTCTTTACATTTCAGAAAAAGGACATAGACTGCCTTATGCATTAGTAATATCAGTCTCAGTGTTTCCTTTGGGTTGAATTTACTGTTACCCATCCAAAAAATCAGTAATTTTTTTTTTTTTTAAGTTCTTTTTCTGTAATTTTTCAGGAGAGCTTTTCTCTTCTGCCTTTTGGTGCTGTGCTGAGAGGTCTGGGTAGAAACTGGACTGAGGATGCTGAGGTTTGCTACGGTTATGCTATTTAAATGGATCCTCTCTTGATTGTATTGTAGCATCTGACAATGAGAATGGGAGAACAACAGTTTCAGGGCCTCATGTCTGGATGGTAACGCAGCTGCTGCAATAAAGTCTTGTTATGGTTGACCAGTCACATTTGGACAGTTATTTCTAATTAGAAGTTCTTATTTACATGGCATTAGAAAATAGTTTGAACCGAGCTGGTAGATGTTTGGATGAAGTTAGTTCATTTTCTCCTTCTTGCCTTGAAAGATTGATGTTACTTTTTGTTTTGTCCTGCAGTCAGAATAAGTAGCCTTGAAAAAATCTTGCCTTTAAAATAAGTGTGATTTTTTTTTGTTGTGGTGGTTTTTCTTTTTTTTTGGGGGGGGGGGTTGGGTTTGTTTTGTCTTTTTATTTTTTAATACAATGTAATGGTCTTCAGCAACTGCTGTAAAATAAAGGATTATTGTGGTTAGTTCTGTCAGTGTTAGACATCACCAATAGTTTTGTCTTGTGATGGCATTTTGTGATTTCTGCATTGTTGGGTTTTTTTCCATGAAAGTACTAGTGTTACTGGTTCCCTTTTATTCATTTCTTCATATTAGGGGGAAATGTAGTTTGTTCATAATGGATTATTGATTGGTCTGTGAAAAGCAGAAGCCCCAAGGCCTTGTCATCAATGGTACTTACTCTCCCAATAGTGAATGCATCGCTTCATGCAGCCATTCGCAACCTCAGTCTGTAGAATATAAGCCCGTAATTGTTACTCTTGTGCAGCACAGTTTTTAGGGAGAGGAACTCTTCATTGTCATTATGGGATTTTCCCCCTCAATTTGTTCAAAGAATAGTCCCTTTGTTTTGGTAGCAAGATAAAGCTTGTCCTGGATGTTAATGATACATTTCAATTCATTGCTTAGAATACTACAGTGTAACTAGTAAAGTACATTTCTTTGTCTCTCAGAAGACAAACACGCACAGTACACTAAAACACAAAATATGTACTGAGTGGGTGACAGCTCTGTGTTTCTCAACATGTCCCATAGCAGTGTGCAAAGAAACTCTTCCCCCACCCTGCCTTGCTCCTGATCTGATTCCTGAAGACCCACAAAAAAATCTGGGTTACAGAGGTTTTGCTGACTTTGTTTGGAGAGCCATCACCTCGTTGCAAATTTATCCTTCCAAGCTTTTTCAGCATTAGTGATTCTACCTTTGTTTTATGTATTCTTTCCCCTGCTAAGGGTGCGGCATCAGTTGGGAAAGGCCTGACGCTGCTTTCCTGGCTGCCGCTCGGAGCCTGCTGCAAAATGTCATTAGCTCATGGAGGGAGAAAGACACAAAAACACATGATGTATTTGGAGAAGCTCAAAATAATATCTCAGGGTTCAGACAGCAAACTTTGCAAATGGGAAGAGCTTCACCAGCTGCAGGGGAAGGCTGGTTGGAAATAATTAAACAAAAAAGTATTGCAAAATGCTGCCCAAGGATTTTAAAAGCCTGAGCAGAAATAGATTAATAGAAATTTCTTGTTTGTTTTTCTAGAAGCTTTTTATTTTTCTTTCAGTCCTGTGTCAGTTTTGGCAGGCTTAAACAGACTTCAGGAGGTCTGTTGTCAAGATTGCCACTTTTAAAAACTGAATAAATTTGGAAAATTTGCCAGTGTTCTTCAAGTGGCCTGGGATTTTTTAATAGATCTTTACTGGGTTAGTTTGGGTTACTCTCAAAAAATCAATTCAGA
Source organism: Lichenostomus cassidix (assembly GCF_008360975.1). Lineage (NCBI taxonomy): Eukaryota > Metazoa > Chordata > Aves > Passeriformes > Meliphagidae > Lichenostomus > Lichenostomus cassidix. The sequence continues at coordinate 92,942,266 of NC_139482.1, forward strand.
ACTATGCTGCCTTTACCTTTATAGGTTGCAGAATGCCAGAATTTCCTGCAAATTCAGGTACAGGCTTCCTGTTAAAGATAAGCTCGTTCTTCTGTGCTCTGGTGTAGTCTACGGTCCATAGTCTGGTGATAAGGTCTGTAAGAGGCATTTGGGTAGGAGTAGGAGTGGTGTGTAAATAAGGATGGCAGGACTGAGCCTTCAGTCAGGGTGATGGACTGGTGACCCCCATGGGATGTGGCTGTTCAGAAGAAGCCACTGACAAAGTGAGGAGGAGGGCATGCAGGTAGAGTGAGGCTGGTGTGTGTGGAGGACAGTCTGTATCCTGGGGAGAAGACACGGAGGGGGAGAAAGGTCTCTGTGGTTCAGTGAGCTTGAAGGCTGGTAGGGCAGCTGTAAAATGTTCTGTCTTTTGTCCCTTCTCTTCCTGCACTTCTCTCTCGTGGCCTCTTTGCTCTGAATGGCGAAGCCTGTTTGGCTCTGAGGCAACCTGAGCCTTCTCAAATCAGCAGAGTTCCTCTCTCCAGGTTGCTGTTCTTGAAATACACAACTTCCTCAAATTCGCCGAGATATTTACATGCTATGTCCTATCATTTCATCATGTACAAGGAATTTCAGTAAGATATTTTTCCACAAGATATGCTTCCCATTGGTTTTCTTTTCTTTTTAAGTCATTGTTGCTCTTGGCAGAGGAAGGTGGAGTGATTGCAGTGTATATTCAAACCTCTTGGAGATTAGAAGAGCAATTATTTCTCCAGTGCATTTATCTTTCAGGTGGGACTTGAAATATGCCAAGACTGAAAGCAGTTTGTTTTAAAAGATACACTGTGCGATTTGAATAGTTCTATGTAGCTCTCCAAATTGTATTTTCTTTTTTATTACTTACTGAAGAATTTTCCCTTCTTGCCACTATAGACCATGCAATATGATTTTTAAAATAATGTTTAATTGAAGAGAAATTTTAAAGAAAAGAGTAGTTTGCTTGCTGTATGTTGAAAAAAGAATAATTTTGTTTTTCTCTGTCTGCACTGGACAGCATATTTATATGTAAGGAATGAATTGGCAATTACTATTCCAGTGTGATATTTTTTAAATTCTTTTTTTTCTTAATTTATTTGCCCCCCTCCAATTCTCCTGTGTTTTTAATATTCAATTTCTCTTTTTATTAATTGTTTTCCAAGATGCACCAAAGGTCCTTGGGACGCTCTGTCTTTCCGTGTGGGCAGTCCTCAATACTTGGTCCTCTTCCAGAATATGAAGGTGGCATGGAGAGAGGTGTAGTAGGTATTTCAGAGTGCTCCTGTGTAACATGAAGTGTTCCTTCCTTGCGCTTTTCTGCGTGCTTCATTTCAAGACCAAGTGGGGGTCATGCAGAAGTTGTGAGGATGAGCTGCCTGCAGGGACAGGCTACCACAGCCTCCCTGGGGAAGCCATGGCTCACGCTGGAAAAGATGCTGGGGCTCCATGGTGAGAGCAAGTCACTTTGGTCAAATATACTTTCTCTCAAGCCAAGGACTCTGTGCAAGTTAGTTTTAAAAACCAGAGAAGTTTTGATGCCTAGATGTTCGAAATAGAGTAGATTCTGACAAGTACTTGCTTTAAACATGTAAGAAAACTTATATTCCCTGCGGGGGCACCAGGGGAATAAAAAACGTTTGTCTGTGTTTGTTCCCATGTGGGTTAAGGCAAGGAATCTCAGTGAGGCAATGGTGCAAGAACAAACCTTATAACTAAAATATTTGGCTGTGAAAAGGCATTGCTCGGCACACCACCCCTCCTGTTTTTGGGTCTTTGTTCATGTTTCTCTTCCGTCTTGTTTTGTATACCAAACTTGTGTGTAAACAGTGATGGTAGGTGTGTTTTAGAGGAGCTGCAAATGCTTCGTGGATACTGGCCAGCTGCTTCTTATGTGAACTACTGATTCCTAGTTCAAGAAAACAAACTGAATCTAGTTTGTTTCTATGCCCCTCAGAGTATCACGCCTCCCCCAAGTAGCTGGATGGCATTTAGCACAGACAGCAGTGCCATTAAAACACACAAAGTATTTTTAAAGACTACGTATTAATTTACAGTTTACATTCAACTGTGTTTTCTTATGGTTTGCCTCTGTGCTGCTGGGGATTTCTGTGCTGTGACAGTCTGGGAGGAGTCTGCAGGCTGGGTGTGACTCTGCTATGGATTCTGTGTGATGAGCCAGCGCTGTGGAACTGCAGGGTGAGCTTGGACCAAAGCAGTGAAAAGCTGCTGGTTACCACCTGAAATTACTGAGAGGTGAAACACTTCCAGGAGCCTGAAGGTAGCTGGAGGTGGCTACATTCCATGTGTGCTGAAAGAGAATTATTTCAGAATACTTGAAAATTTGGAATTGTATCAAAATACAACTATTTTTATCATCACAGTCAGCCAGAAAGAAACAAAAATAACTATGACAAAATTTTACTCCTAATGAAAGAATAATCAGTGTAGTTGGATTTACCAGTTGCTGTCTTCCATCCATTGTGCCATCCTTGATGTTTAGTAATTAATACTGAGGTAAAAATTATTAAGCCAGAACGTTATTTTCTATTGGTAGGATTCTTTACAGGTGTTTTTTTCCTTATTTTGCATGTTCATTCTTCTAAATTGAAGCTTTATTCAAGGTTGTAATTTTATTTACTACTTTCCAATGAACAACCAGCTTTGCTGTTCTGCAAAGCGACCCCTCTAGAACAATTACTATTAAGTAGCACTCAAATGAAATGAGGAGGGACAAATGAGCTGTTTATATATTTTTTGTGCCAGTCTATTTACCAAAGCCTAAGGTTGATCTCCACACAATGTATAAAGCAAGCTCAGACTGGGTGAATACCCTTCATCCCCCTAGAATTTCATCTGTGGAATATCAGACTTGAAATTTTGTGAGGTTTACATGTATATGAATTCAAATAAGTCAAGTCTAGGAATATTTTATTTCAACTTTTAAAGTTACAGATTGCAGTGCATTGGCCAAGATAAAGTAATAAAGATGAAAAGAATTTCTCAGAATATTTTCGTGAAGACTGTAACACTTCCATTAAGTATTTTAGACTAATAAAATTATTCAGTAGTTTTTTAAACTCTGACGTTTTTCCCCCTCAGGCCTAATTTAATACAGGACTAGGGGGATCTCCTGTGAGTAGCTAATACCCTTCTTATAAGTAATGCTTTCTTCATAGCCTCATTTTCATAACTAAGTTTCATTAATGAAAATGTTATAAATAATTAAAGTGAAATATGTCAAGACTAAGCCCAGGGAATCTGAGGCCAAGTAAACAAAGGGACTCTGAAGCTTTGGATCTACATGTGCTTGGACTGCTGCATACAGCATTCTTGTCTAAGCTTGGCTCTTAAAGCTCTTTTGAACTTTCAGACAGGAAACACTGCAGAAAGTTGAGTTAAAATGGGCCCTACATTTAAAAATAAAAAAAAAAAGTTGTTAGTCTAAAGATCAGCCTGCCAGTATAAGTAGTATTCTCACTGGTGTAAGCTGTAAAAAAATGAAGAATGTAGAAAACATTGTATAAAATACCTGGAAAAAATTTGATCCCACAGCTTTCTATTTTTTTTTTTTTTCTGAAATGGTATGGAACATTTCAGAAGAAGCTGTTGCTTGCATTTAACATAGTGTATTGAACAAAAACCTGCTGTTTCTTTCTGTGATTTAATGGCTTTAAGGTTGAATCTTTGATTATAAGACAATATAGGTTGTTACTTGGCAGATTTAGATTGTGGGTCAGATAAATAAGATGTTACTCCTAAGTTGTTTTGTCCATTGGTAGGCAGTATAAACTGTGCTTGTATTTGCTGTTTGGTGTTTGGCTGTTTGTACCTTCTGATGCAGCCACAACTTCAATGACTTACCTCCTTTACTTAGAAAGTTTTTTCTGAGGCTGTCCGTCAATCTGGTTTTAAATGGCTAATTTCAAAGATTAATTTAGATCCTGTAGTTTTTAAACTTTCTGCTCATATGAACTTACGGATTTGTGTTTTCTTTTTTTTTTTTTTTTAGCAATAATAAAAAAATGCTTCATTCAAGAAATGAAATTGCTTTTGTAACTCATCACTTCACTGTTACTGTCATCTGTCTGAGGAAAAGGTAGTTTGGGTTGATGCTGTTTGTTAACTCCTAACATGCTAAATGGATACTAGATATGCAGAAAACCAAACGAAGAAATTAATGTCTTGTAGCAAATAAGAGGGCTAGATTAAATGAAATGTAATGAAGTTGTTCTGGAGCCTGTAACTGAGATGGGCATTGTGACAGTCTTACATTGCTTTTTGTTAAGCTCTTGCTGGTGGTGTGGTTAGATTGTTTTTTTATGTATTGAAGAGACTCAGAGGTGAATACAGTGAGAAATCTCAAAATTTGCAGCTGTAGATCTGTAGCTCTTTGTTGAGTCATAGATGTCAAATGATGGATGTGGGAATATATGGTCTTGTTAGTGCTCTGCATATTTTTAGCTACATTTTAAGAAGCTGATGTTTTCTTAATGTGGCAATAGATCTGTTCCCTTCATTAGAGAATGCTGAGTTCTTTGATCTTCGTCATGTGGTGTTTGTAGTCCTTAATGAGAATAGGAGGGGGGGAAGATTTTGTTTTACAGTGTAGTAATTGGAAAAGAAACAACCTATGTGGATTTTGATCATTGTTTTTTGTTGTATACAAGATGGGGAGTTGCTGTTGTGTTCAATCTAAGATATTGACCCTTGCATTTAATCATGAAAAGATACAAAAAAATTTAAACTTTTTTAATCTGTTTTGTCAATCAGAGTTTTTTCTTATTTTGTTTGTTTGTTTATGGCTAAATTTCTGTTTCATTGAGGTGGGTGGTTCTGTCGTTTCCTGTGTGTCATGCTGACATAAATCACCCACATTTAAGGTAACTTGATACACACATTATCACTTTGCTTTGTTAGTTTGAGACTAACATTTATACTTGGAGGGGTCTTTTAGTTCATTGTCCAGCAGGAAATAACTTTTAGTTTTCATGAGTGCTTTGTCAGGCTCTGCATTCTTGTTTGCTCTGTAATCAAAGTACTGAGTGTCCTCAGCCTTTGCGCCTGTTCTCTGCCTGCCACTTCAAGCACAGCAGAGCTGTCTGAGACACAAAGTAATGCAGTTGCCAGCAGGAATATGATACTTGCTAAAGTCTCTAGGAAAGCCTTTTATCTTTGGCAAGTAAGTATTTTACATGAAATTACACATGATGGTAAAGCCACAGATTCAAAGTGTAATAACCCCCACAAGAAATGTTTTCCTCATTTAAGGTGTTATTTTTAGCCACTTCTGCCTGGTTTGAAAACAAAAAATATTTTTAAAGTTTGCACCTCATTCAAGACACTGATGTCAGTGTATGGAGATGAGTATTTGTGCTTTTATGGATTTTACTTATTTAGTAATTATGCTTGTCTTTGAAGTCTAGAATATCAACAAAAAGAGAAACTACTGCCTTTTGGTGCAATAGATTGTCATGTGGTGAGCTTCTGAATGTGGAGTGAGTGATGGAAGCTGTTGAATTCAAAACATGAATAGGCTTGAATATGTTGAAGAATCTGTACATTTGTGTGATTTTGTTCTTGTTTCAGGTGATCTATGCCATCTGCTTGCAGAGCACACAGAAGTAAATCGGTGCTTTGGACTCTGTGGAGCAGCTGAAAGGAGAAACGTTACCCTGAGAATGGAGCAATAAAACACCTCTCTGCAGAACCGTATGATTGAAAACACGGTCCAGCCCTCCTCTGCTGCCGGACATGCTTTTGTCCTCCTGCCGCGCTTACCTGTTGTTGCAGTAGTACAGATGGATCGTAGCAGAGAGGCAGAAATGGAGTTACGGAGATCCTCCAGCCCTGGCAAGCTAAGCAAGAACGACATGGATGCTGACAAGACCATGTGCCACAGCTGTTGCATCTGTGGTAAAAGTTTCCCTTTTCAGAGCTCCCTGTCGCAGCACATGAGGAAGCACACGGGTGAGAAGCCCTACAAATGCCCTTACTGCGATCACAGAGCTTCTCAGAAGGGCAACCTGAAGATTCACATCCGCAGTCACAGGACAGGCACTTTAAGTCAGGGGCACGAGGTGGAGATGGGAGAGGCGCAGCTGGGGGAGATGGGTGTTTCAGAGGGCCTTGGCGGGTGCACCAGCCCCACTAAAAGTACGTCTGCCTGCAACAAGATCTTGAATGGTACTGCTCAGGTTGATAGCAGCAAGATCTTGTTGAGAAGCAGCAAGAAGGAGGTCACAGAGACGGCACCAGCTGAGGAGGATGGCAAGCTGACCTCTTACCAGTGCACCTTCTGCAAAAACAAATTCGAAAGAAAGAAGGACTTGGAACAGCACCTGCACCAGGTCCACAAACCATTCAAGTGCAGGTTGTGCAGTTACATGACCCTGAGGGAGGAGACACTGTTAAACCACATAGAGAAAGACCATATAACAGCTCAGGTCCCCAATGGGGAGGCCTACACTGAGAACTGCAAGAGCGAGCTGAATGCGGGCGAGTTCCCGTGCGAAGTCTGCGGTCAGACCTTTAGTCAAACCTGGTTCCTGAAAGCTCACATGAAAAAGCACAGGGGCTCATTTGATCATGGGTGCCATATTTGCGGCAGGAGATTCAAAGAGCCCTGGTTTCTCAAAAACCACATGAAATCGCATGGCCCCAGGTCCGGGAGCAAAAACAAACCAAAAAATTATTTGGAGCTCATAGCCACTATCAATGACGTTATTCAAGAGGAGACAATTGTGACAGGCCTATCTCTGTATGAAGTTTGCACCAAGTGTGGAAATCTGTTTACAAATATGGAAAGTCTCAAAGTGCATAATGCTGTTCACTACCGGGTGCAGCCAGGCAGCACCGGGGATAATGCTGAGGGCTTGACTGATGGGAGCCTGAGCTCCTCGGTAACCAAGCAGTTTTTCTTGCAGTGTCTCAATCTACGGCCATCTGTAGGGCTGGATAGAGTTACGAGAGGACAGCCTGGGAAAAGAGTAGCTGAGCTGGATCCAGTCAGTAGCTACCAAGCTTGGCAGCTGGCCACCAAAGGAAAAGTAGTAGAGCCCTCAGAGTATGTGAAGTATGTGGGATGGGACGAGGCCCTGGCAGATGCAGATGTGACTTACGACAAGGATAAGAGGGAGTATATCCTTGTCAACCAGGAGAAGCGCAAACGAGACCAGGACTCACCCAGCAACCCCAAGAAGAAGAGCTGCACTGGTGGGCGCCTGGAGAAAACCGGCAGTGTCCCAGCGGGGGAGAGCTGCCTGCTTGCCCCAGGGGATCTGGACTATCGCCCTGCCTCGAGGCAGAGCCGCAGGGCCACCCAGAACAAGTCCACTGAGTGCTTTGAGTGCGGCAAGATCTTCCGCACCTACCACCAAATGGTGCTGCACTCGCGGGTGCACCGCAAGGAGCGCAGGAGCTGCAGCGAGGGCGGGACAGCCGCCCAGCCGGACCGCTACGGCTCCAGCAGTGAGGAAGGGGACTCGGGCTCCGTCAGTGGCCCCAGCACCCCTGGCTCCGCATCCGCCCCAGAGGACTCGGCCACCTCTGGCTTGGGAGAGGAGGGGGCTGAGGAAAGCTCGGAGGAGGGTGCAGCCAACCCCTTGCTAGGTAAGGTCACTCCCAGTCTTGAGCTGGTAATTGTTGCTGGCCCCTGGGTCTGCTGCTCTGGGACACAGTGATGACCAGAGAGAGATATGTGAAAGCATGTGAGAGGTTTAAAGGTATCATGCCTGCTGCTGGTCTCAGTGTGGAAACTCATTTCTGGTGTAGGTAATAAAAGCAAGATGATGTTTTTGTAATGTGCCAGTGAAGTTGTGTTTCGGTGAAGGACACCTGAGAAGTATTTTAGTTGCCTATAGCAACGCTGTAGGGTAGGGTAGTGTCTTCCCTGGATATCTCGGGAGCTATTTTTCCAAGATTCATGGGTGTCCTGTGCAGTGTTCTGCCTGCAGTATACAGGTGTAGCCTGCATAGTGTAGCCCCAAAGCACATAAACTTGTTAATCGCCAGCATGAGAGGAGTCTCTCTTCTCTTCTCCGCTTCACTTCCCAAATTGTGTTTATAACTCCAAAGGCTATAATTAATCTCTCTGGATTAAAGCGGTCCTTTGAGCCCAATGCTACTAAATGAAACAAATTATTCTCCAAATAGCAGCAAAGTAAATATTTAAAAGAACACCATTAAGCACTTTTGTATCTCTTTTTTTTTTAATCCTTTATTTTTGTTGTTCACCATGCTTTGTTTATAATACCCTTTTAGAAATGTGAGATTAACCATTCTTTCCTTACTAGCCCTTCTGCTGGTTTTTGTTTGTTTTCTGTTTGGTGAACAAAAACACTTTCCTCTCATTTTCATTCCTTTTGTTGTGAAGAACATAGTTATCTATAGAGTTAAACTCATTTTCAAGACCATCGTGGATGAGGTAATCTCTGCACCATTGTGGAAGAGGGTGGGTTTATTCAATTACCTTGCTCTTTCAGGATATTATATACTGTTGCCTTTTCTCCTGGCTTCAGACCCCACAGCAACAAAGCAACATTTTCCAGAATTGTGTATTGTTACATGTTTTTCATAAATTCTTGCAATAATGTGGGATATATTAAAATTAATCCAAGAACAGCACTTTTTTTAAATGGTTTTTTGCCTTTCCGTAAAAACCAACTCCAAAAAGTCTAGTGACAGCCTAGATTATTGCAGATCCTTTAATATTTGCAGCATGATTACTTGCCCATTTAAAAGACTCAGAATTCGGCTTTCCCATCTGCTGTTGGATTCTTTAACACATAAATTTCTTTAGAGGAGCATGCCTGCTTTATGTGAAATTTCATCAGCTCCCACCTGAAACACTTTGGTACAGCTGCCACAAGGTGCAGTGATAAAATTGTAGCTTTGTCTAGAGTTAGATGGGGCTGCCATTTACATTACCAGTGTAATGTACAGTGCCCTTATCAAAACTGCTGTGATGGTAAACCATCTCTCTCGAGATGGGCTGAAAACACCACAATACCTTTTCACATGATGTTCAAATAGGAAATCTGTTCTTACATGCTCTCCATATTAAGCCTTTTATTTCTAAGAGGAGTTGTCTCATATCTTTGCCTGTTCCGCTTCTTGCCTCAACTCAAGCTTTGAGCCCTTTCTGCAGGAAAAGGGGACAGTTGAGAGGCACACAGCAGTTTCCTCTCCCAGGCATTAAAGTTGTTGGCTTAACTGATGCCAGCAACTGGAAACTTGCATCTTTGGGTACCAGATTGGTCCTTGTTTTCTTTAACTGTAAAGCAGAAGCAAACTGATGGGCCTGAATAAAGGCACATTTTGGAAAATGCAATAGTGGGCCAGGAGGGTGGCTTCGGCATTTTGTATTTGCTAACATCATAGATGAAGAGCTAATCAAGTATTTAATTGGCCAATAAGAAACGTTTTAATGTAAGAGAAATGGTGCCTATTAATAGAGGTTATTTAACTCAAATCACTGTCTCTATGAAGGGAACATTTTTTACAACTGACAGGGACTTTTTCGATTTTAAAAGAAAGTTTAGAATTTTTTTGCTTATTTGTTCTGTTATTTTTTGAAAGGAGTTTTCATAGGTCAATGTTCAGGTCTAAAGTTTCTTAATTGTCTCTTTTTGGTAAGCAGGTTTATTGGCACTGCCCTTATATTGTGTTCTAAGGAACTAGGATCCTTCTGTCCAGCAAGGTGTAGAACTAATTTTACTCTTCTGAGGTTGCTTCTGTAACTCAAGAGGCTTTTTTTCCTTTCCTATGAACAGTAACTTAAAGTGTATGGAATATAGGCCAGATTCTGCCCTCATGTATATGCCTGCAAAAATCAGGTGTTCTGGTACGGCCTTGAAGCACATTTTGTCCTAGAATTGCTGTAGTTTGCTATCCTTTGCTGTAGCTTTTTTTAGTTACTCTTCCAGGTGAAGTTTTTCCATCAAAAATAGATCTCCAGCCCCATGGACAGGCTTCCTCCCCAGTGGAGGCAGGCAAGCAGGGCTCTTGGTTCCTGCTCCTGAAATTATTTCAACAGCATTATTTTTACCCAGGCCGTAATCAAGAAAATCTCATGCTACGCATAAGGTTATACAATATCTCTTGGTTTTTCTTCTTTTTACTTTCATATCTTTACTCTTTCTTTCCTGCTTTGACGCACTACTGTGTTACCCTGTGTCAGAAAAAGGCCTTGAGGCTGCCAAGTATTGAATATTGTGTCCTTGACTCAGCTGAAAGTATTTCTTTGAGCATTTAATTCTTAATAATTGAGGAGTGCTGTTGATGCAGTGTCTTGCAGCAGTGAAGCTGGCAGTGCACCTCTGTGGTCACTTAGGGCCAGCAGGTGTTGGGACCGAGGGTGGCAGGAGCTGGGAAGTACTGACAGGGTTCCCTGAGAGAAGACCAAGAACTGGGGTTGAGAGCCTCCAGGGTAAGCACTCCTTTGTTCTGAACACATCTGTGATTTGCCCCTCCTGCTGCCTTTGTTGAGTAACATCATGATTTCTCAGGCACTGGGGTGTAGTGTTGCAAACCCAGTTTATCAGGTGCCAGGGGGGTAAGTTAGCTGACTGCAAAGTATTCTTCATCTGGTTGGAAGGAAGGTGGCAAAAATGAGTTTTTTAGAGTTACACATAGTGTACTGTGTGGTATCTGCCATGCAAAGGTCATGCATGAAGTATTTGTGCTTTGTGTGACAGCCATATGGGAAGAGGTGGCCCAGAGCGCATTTGCTTTGTTGAGAGCAGATTTTGAATATTTTGGAGGTATTCATGCCCCAGACGATTCTTCATTTTTATTTATCATTCAAACCACTAGCAGAACTGTACCTGAATGTTTACCGACTTGCATCCAAAGCTGTGTGAACCATCTGTAGGTTGTTGATCTGCTCTTCCCCAACTTAAGGTTTTTAGTTGGGTTTTTTTTTGATTTTCATTTTTCCGTGAAAAGAACCCCAGAGGTATGACTGAGAGAGTAGAGAGGGATTATATGTGTGTTGGTAAAAGTGAACGGAAAACGCTATTTTTATAATCTCTAAGCTTCTCACCTAAAATGTAGTCTTAGATATATCTAACTAATTTGGTGGTTAATATTTTTAAAGCATAAGCTGCTTCTTAGCCATGGTGTGTTTAGCAGTGAAGGTGTTTATGTTTGTTACATTAGGCTATATGTCAAGCCTAAATGAAGAAAGAAGAATAATTTTTGAGACTGTGATTGCTTTTGGCAGGTGGGAAGCTGAAGAAAAGAAATGAAAAGAACTTCAATACCTTTTGGTTATTGGCAAATGTAGTAAAAGCACAGACCTGAGATAGCCAGATAGCTCAGTCAGTGAGGGTGCCATAAAAGTGGTACTTCTTCTTGCATGTAAGTGTCAGATTGGGGTGGAAGTAAATGTTAAAAGTTATCTAGGAGAGGAAAAGGAAAAGAAAAGAAAAAAGAGAAGAAAATAAAGGAGAAAATGAGTGTTATATAGGAATAAAGGAGAGGAAAGCAGCATGTCAAGGGAGGACAACAGGAAAAGGAGAGGATGTATCTTTTTTAGTAAACTGAAGAAGGGACAGCTGCCTATAAATTGCTTACAGGTAATACAGACTTGGGGATGTAGCACATACCATTTATCCCAGGCCTGTTATAAGAAAATCCTGTATGTAAACTGGAATGCTTGAATAGAAACATAAGGACATTAGCAAGTTCTGTGGAAGAACAGTAGGAGAGATTTTTGAAGCATAAATTTGGACTTTGTTTTGCCCAGATATTAATTGTAACAAATCAAAGAGCTGAAACTTTAATGAAAAGTGCATAATTTTAGAAGTCTTTTGATGTAAAATAATTAAAAAATAAAAGTTGTTAAGAGTTGCTTTAATATTTCAGTAAAGCATTAAGGCTGTAATTTTGGTGAGGAAAGCAACAGTAAGAATAAAGCAGCTAAGCAAATGAAATTATAAAAATAAAAATGTACAGCAATTCCAGAGAACAGAGAAAGATAATCCAAATAGATGTTTTCTGTTGCTAGCATGAATGTATGGAACAGCTGCCAGTATGCAGTACCAGGACTTCATTGTTCTTATAGGAAAAAATGTTTCTCTGTGTGCAAGGGGAGGTCTCTCCACTATTTAAAAATCAAACATTTTTACTACATATCTTGAATAATTACACTTCAGATGCTTCTCATGCCAGACTCTTACTTACTGTAAATCCCACAGTATCATGCTGCTAAAGGCAGTGCTCTTGGGGCATTTTATGCTGAATGATATCTTGTTCTATATGTACAGTCTTAAGTATGTTTAAGTTATTTAGCATATTTAGTTTGCTGAAGGAGCATATAACAAACTGGAGAATGTTTCAGTACTGGACAATTGGTAACTATTGCTCCAGGCTTCCAAGAAATAAGGTAGTTTCATGAAGGAACAGTGTCTCAGAGCTGTGAAGATAAGAGTGTTATGCTGTGATTACACATTCACCAGTTAGTCTGGGCATTGCTGAGGGGTGGTTGTTGGAATATAAAACCCTCTCAACTTTACAACTCAAACTAATTGTTTTGATTCTTAACTCCAGTGAGATCAGTGAAGCTCTGGGACTTTGAAATACAGCAAATTGATGATTCAAATCATAGGGAAAGGTGGGCAGAGGCAGAGACCTTGTGCTAGTAGTAAGATCCATTAGATGTTGGTTTGGACTTAGCAGAGTTCAACTGTGCCTTAAAGCAAATTTGGACTAGATCAGTTAATCTAGTTTGTACACATCTGATAATACTATTTAGAAATTTCTCTTTCATATCTGCCTTGCTATAATGCACATAGTGCAATCCTTTTGCATGTTAGCAAAGCCACATGTAGTGTGGTACTTTCTCATGATTGGAGGTTTCTCTGCAAAGCACTGCAGGTTGAACCATCATTTTTGACCAGCACAGGCCTGTGTGTATCTCGGCAACAGCCCTTTGTTACCTTTTTCTTCCCCTTTGGACTCTTGTACTCTCTTCAGGATTGCAGATGATACTTCCTATGTGAGTATATATATTCCTGTGGTGCTGCCATCAGCAGTAGTTTTTGCTTTTATTTCTCTTTAACTGTGGGTTGATCTGAATGGGAGGGAATACTGAGGCAACGGACCAAAATAGAAATTATGCTGATTGTCCAAGACAATGGATAGCAAGAAAAATTCTGGCAGCCAGAATCAATCCAGTGTGTGTTGAGAGGAGAGGAAGAAAGAAAAGCCATGGAACATCCCATGGCAAAACCTCCTTTGGCAGGTGCACTTCACACACGTGAAATTGCTTGCCCCTTCTGTATTTTAGGCTGGTGATGGGAGCATGTGCTTCAAGAAGCTCATGCAAAAAGTGTTTGACTGTAAGAGGGCAGCAATACTTTGACATAAAGCAGTCTATACCCATTGATGCTATCCATTAACCTGTCATCATGCCCACTAAGGAACATGCAACAATTGCCCTGTAGGAATATTAGGTAAATTCCACTGTGTTCCTGATTACCACACTTTGCTCTGCATTACCAAGGCCTGTTTTACTCAGTCTCATGTAATGTGGGTGGCCAGCAAGAGTGTTAAACAGCAATTCAAGTTCCTCTTGAAATGAGGCATGATGATGGGGAACAGATAACACACAGTGAGCTCAAGTCAGAACTAAGGATTGCTTGCTGAGCTTGGGATACTTCAGTAGATTAATGACTTCGCATGACAGAGATTGCCTTTATTGTTGCTCGGAGACAATTTATGTAGCATTTTGAAGTTACTAGACCAGCTGTAGCACTGCTTTTATTCCTTGTAAGCATTTCAGTGGGGATGTCGTTCAAGTACAGAAGAACTCTGTGCATGTCAAAGATATTTCTACTGTGTTTAGCTTTAATTGTTAGTGTTCCTTTTTTGCAGGTTACCATATGCAATAACCAGAGACACAGTCAGATAGAAATATTGTTTAGGCATTTTATTGTAGCTGTAGTTCTGTGATATGAGCAACCAAAACACAGCTCAGCTTGGAAGAAAAATTGTACTAGATGCTAAGAGATAGACAGTTTTACCCAGCCTTTATTTTATGTGTTAGGAAGCAAGGAAGTGAGAGTGGTTTCTTAAAGGTAGGTGATAGTAGGATAACCTTTGCCCTGAAGCTTGTATAAGATGCCCAAGATTATTTCTTCATACTACTACTTCCAGAGCTTTTGAAACTGTTGTCCCAAGAGCTGCTTCAGAGGATTGCTTATGTCTGTGTTTAGTCCTTCCTGAGTTGTCAGTCTCCATTCCAAACTTACCGTACACTAACATTTAAAAAAAATATTTCCAAGGGTGTGGAAAGCTGTTGGCCATCTTGGTTTCAGTTTGTGCATTCAAAAATACCCCTTTATGTTTAAGTCAGTAGCATGGGGATTCCAGTGTTCATAGTAGGCTTTTGGCTCTTCTTCAGTAAATATTGTGAATGTCTGCATATAGGGATGTGCACTTGAAAATCCAGCTGCACAGAACCTCAGTTTTAACAAACCCCTCACTTCTTGACACCTACCCTGGCCTTGCTGCCTTGTAAAAGTCAGTTTAGCATTTCTGGTAATTCTTTGTGCTAGATGTTTCTGTTACATCAAACTATAGCATGTGAAATACTGCTTTGTGACATTTATAGTCCTGAGATCACATTATGTAGTGCTTTTATTTTCAAGCAGTTTCTGATCAGTGAATGAGGGCTCCCTTCCCCCCAGCTAGTAAAACAAGCTTCAGGCAATGAAAATTGAAATGGTAGTGTTTTTAATCTGATTCCCAAATATTCTGGTAGCTCCATGACTGTTTAGTCATTAGATTCTACTGGTCTGTAAATGACTGCAAACAAGGGGCTTGTACAAATGTCTTTAATATTAAATCTTTTTGCTGTTCTTAACATTATGGTTCACAGTTTGCCCTCAATCACACCTCGATTACACCTAGAGTCAGATTTTCCTTTTTAATGCATTAGGTTTGGCAGTAGGCACTCTCAGTGGATGGGGTAGGATAAATTCTGCAGGAGCTGAAATTTGGGGGAGTCCCAGGGCTGCACAGGGTGTAAAAGTAATGTGTGGGTAGGCCTAGCATTGGTAGATAATTTGTTTTCTGCAGGTGCGTTTTACAAATACAAGTTTTACTAGGTCTCACTTGACTTCATTTTATTACTTTTTAACCCAGTGGTCTCATTCAGGCACTGCATTGCTTTACTGTGAATGGGCCTGACTCTGGTACCAGTCACACCACTAAAAGTCAGGAGCAACTTAGCTGCAGTTAAGGGAACCCTTTACAATGGAGCATCGATAACTTAACTTATTCTCAGTTTTCTTTTGATTGCCTACAAGATTTATTGTTAGCAAGCCTATATTTTTTAGGGAGATGAAAAGCATATAATGAATTTTATTGAAAATGTGGAGGAAAATATCAATTTTTTTAAATTATAATTTTCAGTACCTTAGGCCTTGAATGAGACTTTTGGATCCTCGTACTTGGTACGATTGCTACTGTCCCATATTTTTTGACTGACAGCTAGACATTATTTTCAATGCCCTGAATGGATTTGTAAACGTGTAGGGAACTTAGTTTCATGGTAAATTTGTTTTTCTTGTTTATAGACAGCATGGGTTTGGACTGGAAAATTGCAGAATACTTTGGCCCTGATACAGCAATAGTTATAACTGCTGGCTTGATTTTAAGCATACAAGCAGTCAGATTGGAATCATTGTTAACTGCTTTGTTGAACCACTTGGCACCTAATGGCCTGAGATTAGAGAAGAATAGAGAAATCTTTCTTTTCTGTAATCAATGCCAGTGTAAATTGCATATCCTGAAATGTACCATAGCATGCAAACTTTACAGGGGATAAGACTAGGGGAGGAGCAAGTCTCAGAATTGTCTTTTGTGGATACTGTGTTGATGGATTCAGTTACGCTTTAGCGGTGCTGAGGGCAAAAATCCAGCTCTTCATCCTTTCAAAGTGCAGAATCTCTATTGAGAAAGTGTCCATGTGAAAGACAAAAGTACTGTCTCAATTGATGATTATTGTAACTTTGATACGGGTGCTTACTTAACATGGATTTAGAGCATGAGATACTCATCCTTGTACAGGGCCCATGGGCTTTCAGAACTTTGTTTTCCAGGTTGGTAATCTCAGACTTCAGTTATTACTTCATTATCTCTGTTACTTCAAATAACAGAAAATTAAATAGCCATTAAAATGATTGGTTTTGTCATACCATAGCTATAAAGCTAAAAAGTGTAGTTTTGTCTGTGAGCCAGAAGTTGGGATTTACTCCCAAGTCAAATATCCTTTTTTTTTTTTTTTTAAGGATGCAAAATCACAGATTTTACTTATTTATTTATTTAAAGATTTAATTTGGGGTTAGTTTTTAATACAAGGCACTTCCAAACCCTGTGTTTCTTTGAGATAACAAATTTATCAGGCAGCTGAAGGCATCAGCTACACCTAACAGCTCTTCAGAGGTGTGTGTTATCTTAGTATAGCATATGTCTTGTGATGTCTTACTGCTTAAATAGCATTTGAGGCAAGCTGTTGTCAGCAAAACCTAAATATTTGGTGGGGGGAAAAAAGGGAAATAACCACAAGGGAAATATATGGGTTCTTTGGGAAATGTGAACCTCAGGTCTAAAGGGCTTTTTTTTTTTTTTTCCTTCTTCTTTTTCCCCCCCCCCCCCTTTTTTTTTTCTCTCTCTCACCTCTCCCCTCCTGTGAAACATTTTCTGGGCGTTCCGACAGTAGAGGTCTCTCACCAGTGTCATGATGGTGAAAGACTGAATGCAATGACTTGGGATGATAATGGGATATTAAAGACTTCATCTCTTCCTATGCCTGCTGTACCCCAAGGTAGTGGAGCTGATGCTGCATTTCCTTGTTGCCTTTTGCATGTTTTGGTAGGCGTGTAGCACTGCTGAACCAAAGGTATGTTCAGTTTTCTGTGATTTACCCTTTATTCTGTAGGTAGTAAAGCCTTTTTTTACTAGATAATGGAGCAAACAGATCTGTCTCTTCCCTTAAAAGAGAATTCAGGAAGTACAGCTTACACTGCACATGGAACATATTAATCCTAAACCCCTTATAATACTTTGCAGAAGTTTCTTGTCCTTGCACGTGTCTGTATCCACATGCACAAGAATTTCCCAGAAATGTCTTAACCTTAAGTACTGTTGAAGCCTGGAGAAGCCTTAAAAAATAGCCAAACACAGAATGACAAGTAAAGTTGTAACAGGAAAAAATTAATCTTTACTTGGATTGTTCTGGGACAACAAAATGGGTGCACATAAGTGAGGATCACTTACTTGCTGCTGTAATGCTAAATATATTCGACAAGGAAGCCTCAATGCTGTTATTTGTGTGAAAGTAGGGAGTGTTGTTCTTTTATTAGTTTAATACACATAGACATGACATATTAGTTATAATTCAAACATAATAATTTCATTTTGCAAGTTAAGTTATTAGGATTTTTTTATCTTTGGTGTTATCAGCATGCTGATACTAAGGCTTATAATGGAAATAAAATGCTACTAATTAATAATGAAGTTTTTATGTGTCTAGTAAGATTTCCTGCTATCCTGACCTTTCTTGGTCAATTATATTAGAGCAAGATTTTAGTTTAAAAAAAAAAACCCAAAAACATAGAATATATTCAGTAAGTTGAAATAATGACTTCACTCAACCGAGGCATCATGGAAAGTACTCTTCATAAAGTATTTACTCAAATTCCAGTTTTGCAACTTTCTTTGAGGCCTCTGGAAGCCAAAAGGGAAGAAACACAATACCTAGGGAGGAAAGGAAGGCTGGAAAGAGCCAAATCCATAATGTAATTAAAAAGTCCATCAAGCAGAAAAAGGTTTGAGAAAGGAAAGACAAAAATTCAGAAAGTGTGTGAGTTTATGCAACAAGTATAGATAAATTGATTTAAATGGTAAAGGGCTGATGTGTTACTATTAGAGGTGCACCCAAATGATGTAAACAATTTATTCTGGAAGCTCACTGACAGTTCCAAGCAGATCTCTGCTGCTGACAGCCCTCCAGAGATCCCTGTTGTAGTGGGGAGTGGGAGCACTGCAAAAGCACAAGTCAGAAATGTGGTCTTGTGCAGTAGCTGCCCTATCTGTGAATTTGCTTTCTGACATGCACGTTTGATCTGATGCATGGTATCAAGAGTATCTCACAGCATATATGCTCTAAGATAACCAATCTGTATTTCTTCTGCTGAGGGTCTGAATTAGGAGTGAGTCAAAATGCCTTTTTGTGATGTATCTCAGTGTTGCTGTGGGCAAACTGGGCACTCAGGCTGGTGCTGCTGAGAGCTGGCTATGGGTGGGACCTTGCTGGGGGTATTTCCCTTTGATCCACCTTTTTGCAACCATCATGTGTTCGTGAGCTGAAAGAAGTGACAGAAGACTTTGTCTTCAAGGGTGTGGATTTCAGGCTTTTGTCAGCTGCAAGCCGTAGGTGGTTTATGTAGGAGAGGGGAGCCTTTAGGAGCAGCCTTGGAAAAAAGCTGAATCAATAGCACAAGGAAGTAAGCTGGAGGTAAAAGCGTGCTGTGTTTGTATGAATGGTGTCATAGTATTGGCTTACTGATGGGAGAAGGTCCATGAGGACAGCCAAGGCCTGGAGCAGCACATGCCAGGGAGGTTGGCACGCTGCAGGAACTCATCCTATATGGGCACAGCTGGCACCTGGGAACAGAGCATTGTTTAAAGGAAGGAAATGGGTGACCATGGAGAGAAAGTGCTGTAGCTCGGTGTCATCCTGTTCACATTAGGGATTTGGGGAAGGGGGTCACACAGTGCCCCTGCCACAGCCCTGCATGAGTAGTCCCAGCGCCCAAAGATGTGCACAGCAGCAGAGCAGGTGAAAGAAAAACAGGTAAAAGTTTCTTTCAGGTCCTGGGAGCAATAGAAATGGAAAAGGGAAAGAGAAGTGATGAGGAAACATACAAATGAGGGATTCCATTTTGATATGTTGCATGTCTTAGTTTTCACCTGGCAAGTCCCAAGGAAGATGATGTTCCTTTATACCTTTTCATCTGAGTGCTTCAGTGTCAGGAGATAATTGTTATGTTTGGAGAAATACTTTAAAAGAAAACATTTGTAACTCTATATCTGTTTCACTTTCCTTGTGTGTGGGGAAAAGGATTAAATATATTTTTATCAAAAGTGCTATTGAATAGGAAGATTCAAAATTATAAAGTGCTGGACTATGAAAACATGATTATTTAAAACTGGTGTGACTGGACCTCTTAGCTTAAATGTAGCATGTCATTTTAAAGGCACTAAAGCCAGATGGATAACTTGCCCCAGATGTTTAGATTCAGTGGAGCAATCACACATGGTGTTTTGAACAAAGTTGCCTATACACTAATAATGATATTTGGTGAATAATACTGTAATTTCAGACACCCAGACACCTTTCTTTGCTGGTATTTTTCACACAAATAGATTGGCACCCATGGCAAGCACAGTATTTGTCAAACTAGCTTCAAAATCTTAATGTGTCGGTTTCTTGCTACAGCGATTTGAAAGTACTTGCTCTGTTTCTTTTCTTTGATGAAATTAACAGCTTGTTGAGAACTAAGGTTGCATGTTGGATTCATAATCAGTTTTGTTTATACAGAATATTTTATTTTCTGCCTTTCTTTCATTTTGGGGGGCATTTATATATTAACAGAACTTCATTAACTGCTGCTGTTTATTCTTTACCCTTAAGCTATAGTCCTTTGTTGTAGCATCACAGTGTTGACCCTGGAACCAATTACTGTGCATATCATCCAGAGGATGATGAGGTTTTTTCTGCAGCTATTGTTTTCCGGTAGTCCTGGTGTATGTAATTCTCATAGTGCAGTAGGATATCTCTGTTTAAGAACTTTGTGACACTAACTGGCCAAAACCAATAGTAAAAGCAATAAAAAATAGGCTCCTTTGCTGCTCTCTTGTTTTACAGTCCCAAGCTCACAGCTGGGAAAGCTGCAGCATTCTTCCTGCATTTGGAGAGTTGGGATGTTCTGCATTAGTTTTGATGTCTGTCGCTTCCCTGGAAGTGAGCGCATGTGTAAATGTGATACAGATGTTGTATGAAGGCCTAATTGTGCCTCTCTTTACTTTAAGCTGTGGCACTGTTCTGTTTTGACGCCCACCCTCCCACCCCAAAAGGCTTTTCCTGAGAAGGGAAGGGAAACTGTTTTCCCATTCCTCTCTTAGTCAAGAGTTAATTATATTCTGCATTGTGACTGTACCTCAGCAAAAGCTGAATGGAAAAACAAGACTCTTGACAAAAAAGTGGAAGTTTTTAGGCAAGCTTAGATTTTCTGTTCTTTCTTAGGACTTAGAAGTCCTCACTGATTTCAGCCAAACGAAGAAATCCCACCCTGAGGTTGCATTTCATCCATGTGCTTTGCTTCTGAGAGAGCTTAAATCTCATGTTTGGTTGCAGGTCGTTGACAGCCAACTCGGTTAAGTTGTCACAGGTGCAACTGTAAGCAGCCAGCAGGAACTGAAGAAACAGGGGTAATCCCACTTAGGAAATCCCCTAGTAGCTTGGTGCTCTCTTGAAGCAGAACACCAGAAATACAGTTAGTGGCAGTTAGGGAAAAAAAAGGAAGAAAAGAAATCTTCTCTCATGAATCAGAATTAACGCTATATACACTTCTCTAATTTATGGGGTTATCATGTTATCAGTGCTCTTCTCACAGATTCTTCTCTTTCTTCTCTCTGGACTCCTGAAACCAAAGAAGAAATTGCTTGATCATTGTCTTAAAGTAATACTGTACACTGGTTCTGAGATGCCAGAAATGCAGTCAGATTGGATGAACCCGTTTAATTTTATTCTGCTGTATTTATTTTTGCTGTATTTATTCCTGTGTATGCCTTCATGCGCATTGAGTTTTCATGCTTTCACAATCACCAGTGTAGTCTCTTCCCTCTTTATTTGCACCCCCCCAATACAAAAAAATGAATCAAGCCATCTCTTCAAGGGATCTGAGACCCACCTTGTTTATATTTTCAATCTCATAATTTTGGTGAATAACTCTTACATAGATCTTTTTTTTTTTTTAGTTACTTGAATCAGGAGGTAATGAGACCATCAAAAACAAGTCCTAAGCTAACATGGCTTGAAACCTTTGTTTGTGGAAGGAAATTAATTGAGCAGATCTAAGACAATTCTAGTGTTTGTCATTTTTACGGTGTTTTTCCCAGAAGTGGAGCTTCCTGTGTCTTTCTAAAAAAATAGTCAGCTTTTCTGTGGAGGAAGAAGTATGTGAAATACATTATTTATATGTCAGTTAAAAGAAAAAAAAATAGCAACCCCATCTTGTCAGTCAGCTCTATTGGTCAAAAATACTGCTGGTTTGTTTTTTTTTTTTTTCTTTTTCCTTGGATTTTTTAAGGACACTGCTTCCATTTTCACAGAATTATATTTGTGATTTTTTTTTCTGTTACAAAGAGGCAGAGTGACCATGTCACAGAATCATTTTCAAGTGGAAAGCTTGGCAAAGTCCCTAAGGGAAAAGTAAAACAAAACTTTTAACAGGGATCAAAATAGAGAATTAAGGAGTAGATAATGGTATATCTGAGAACTGTGAAAGTGCTAATGACCAAAATCTTCCAGAAGGATTTCCCACTGTGCGTTACCATTTTCAAACATACAGCTGTGTCTAATTACCTAAAGCTGATGTACAGTGCAATTAATGCAGCATCTGAAGAGCCAGGTAACAGGGCAGCTGACCACCTGTGTGAACAAATAACCCAATGTCTGTGGAGTCTGGAATACGAATGCATGAGGAGCATATTCAGATGTTCACAGACCTTTGCAGGCCCAGCCTGTGGGCCAGTGCCATCCACTGCCCTCAGACTGGGCACAGATAGATGGAAGTCAAGTGAGAAAACAGCAGAGAGAAAGCCAGTCAGTCCAGGAGCATAGCATTTAAAGTTCAGGGAAAACATTTCTAGATTCAGTTTCAAGCCATAAATAAAAATAATCCAGCAAATAGTTACTGCAAAAATAGAAGCAATCTGACTTTTTAAAATTTCTGAACAGCTGATATCATGACCCTGTATTCTTTGTTATTTATGGAAATCTGTTACTTGCCAGACTGTGAAAATGGCTGCCTGCTTGTATATATATTATTTTTGAATTGCTTATAAGCTAGCAGCTGCATTTTCATTAAAAGCTTAATAAAAACATGAAGGATTAAAAAGACAGCATCTCTTTATTAATACCTAGATATGAAACTGTTTCAATACTTTAAACATTCAAATCATTTGTGTGAAACAAAAAGGCTGGAAAAGCTTTCCCAAATAAATGACTGTCATCAAAGCCTCTTTCCATATAAGGCTCATATTTCAGCTCCAGGCCTAGCTAAAAAGAACAAAATACATGATCATCACATAATTAATAAATTACTCCCTTCTGATGGTGTAGTAATTTTACTAGGCTTTCTTTAAAGTGCAATTAGTTATTTTCCTACATTATGAAGTTTGTTTGAGCTTAATATCTTGTATTTTGTTCAGCTGTTGTAAGGCAAAGCTAATCTTCATAACTGATTTGCTAAATGCTGCTGTTCATATTTGCCTGTCTATGTCAAGTATTGCACGAGGCTTTTAACTAGCTGAGGAATTCTGTGGAAGCAACCGAGTTAATTTAGTGATAAATTACTTGTTTGCTATCAAATCTGTTAGCCTCTTTGTCTTGTTTTCACCTCTCCTGCCACCATACCAGTGGCTCAGCCAATTCAGCTGTAGATTTCTTAGTGGGAAGCATTCAGTCTCTTCAACTGCCCTGTCTCCAAACTGGTGTTTCAAACCAAATTCAACCACTTGCCTGGAAGTCTGTATCCATAAGCCTGGGGAGTGGAACAGCTGACAGTCTGACGCATCAAAAGCAACCACTGACTGTACCATGTGCAAGGTGTCTACAGCCTGACCACTACACACAAGCTGTTGTGCAAGAGCTTGTGTGAGAAAAGTATTTTAAAGGGAAGATGGGAGTGGGATTGGGTTTTGCTATTTGCAGGAAGCATGGGAGAAGAGGCTCTACTGGTGTGTTCAGGCAGGATGTTAATTAGTTTCTGGTCAAAATGCAGCTCCACTGAGTTGGTGGAAAAGATGAGTGGTAGGTTGCAAGAAGTCGAGTACAAAACCAGTATTACTGATCTTGTAATCTGCAAGTCCAAAGTATGCAGGCTCCAAAACTCAGTCAAAATAAACAAAATTTGTCTGTGGGTAAGAAAAGGTGGATATTTGCACAAAGCCTTCTTCAGGCTCGTTTCCTAACAGGCTGAGCTGGAGAGAGGATGGCTTTTGGCAAGGAAAGTTTGGGTTTGTCAAAAATATGGTAGCATTTTTTTTTTGCTTCTGCCAGACAGAAGCCTAAGAACTGTGCTGTCTACAGAATATGTACTTTGCCAAAGCCCAAACAGGTTTTTTGACAATCCTTATGCTTCTAGTATACCCTGACCTGCCTCATATGCAAAGAGAGTGCCTTAAGGCTGGTGTCTAGACAGAGCCTTGTATTTCAGCAAAGGGAATTAAAAGTAGGCTCTGATATTCCTAAATTTGCAGAGAAAACTCTATTTTGGCTATCTGCCTCTTATATTTATTGGAAAAAAATGTTATATTTTTTGTTGATTCCTGGGATTTGCAAAGATAAGGAAGGCATTTCAGGTGTTGTTTGTCAGGATGTAACTATATCATGACTGTTTCAAATGCCACTGCTGAACCCATGTTGTACAGATTAAAAAGTTGGGCTGCTGTTTGTAGACAGTCCTATTCCATGTCTCAGTTGTCATTTTAAAAGGATTATTCTGCCCTTCTAAACCAAACAAAGGCAGCTCAATGAGCTTGACCTTAAATCTAAATTATGATCTGTTCTGCACCCTGCAGTATGGACTGTGAGATTCAGGATGGTGATACTTCAGTTCAGTCATGCTGATTTGTAAGTAAATAAATAAGGCACTAGTTAGTAGGACTGTCGTTAGTAGATTCTTATTTGGTGTATTAGCCTTGCTCCAGATTTCAGAGGTGTGCTGCCATTTGCTACCATTAGAAGTAATACTATCATGGAGTAAGTTACTTGGGTAATGTCTGTGTCAGGGTTAATGTGGTGTAGGTCATGTTGCGAGTCGTAGTTCCTCAAACGCCCAGTGTATTAATAAATATAGCTATTCCTGGTTTCTTATTTACTCATTTTAAAAGCAACATCAAAACTTTGGTCCATAACACAAAGATTTTTTATTCTTTGATTTTAGTTCAAAGTCACTTCATCAGGATGAGACATAGTAGATGCTCAGTGCAAAATATCTAAGGGAGTGTGAGGCAAATGTACTTCCCAGCCTTCAGCTCCAACACCCTCAAAGCTCTCAAGCTTTTAAGAAATTTAAGACTGAAACCTCAAGTTCAGATTTGCCTTACGGATTTTATTCTTGACAAGAAATTATACAAAATAGGTATACATGAAATGTTGTTTTGCTGATTCACCAAGAGTAGTGTCTTAGGTCTTGGAAATATTCAGCTTTTGTTTTTAGGTCTCGGAAATATTCAGCTTTTGTTTTCAAATCATCTGCATTTCCTTATAACTGCTTGCATCATTGAAAGTAGTTCCCTGTAGTGCCCCTCTATCCTTTATCTGCAGTGCTGTGCTGTTGGTGAACAGCAGGTTTAGAGTTTTGACTAATAGGCTGGGACTCAAATGGATGACCTCTATCAATTATTCATGATAGATCTGAGTAGCCAATGTATAACACTGACAACATTCATACCTTTCTACTGTAATATGAACTGTAAACGATATAGTGATTGATGGACTACAGATGACCCTTGGTCATTTTTATTAATTCCTGTTGCCGAGTTCTCTAACCTGTTATTCATTCCTTAAGCTGAAGCCCAGCTATGGAGCCACTGGGTTTTTAAAAACTCCAGCCGTCCAGAGCTAGGAGAGGCTCTGAATCCACTGGGTTTTATCAATTTTTGTTCTTCGGAGTAGTTCTCCTTCTTTTGAGGTTAGTAGTTGTATCATCGGGGATTTCAGTGGGATCACAACAGGCATCTTAGACATGTTTAAAATAGTATTAGGTGAATGACGTAAAATGTGGTTGGGAGATTCTGTGCCTGATGGTGAGTAGAAGTGAGTAAAAGCTATGGGAAGGGGAGTTCTCAAAAAAAACCCAGACGAAAAAGTGTTGCTTGCCCTTTGTTCATGAACTGCTTCTGTTTGCCTGGTAGATTAATGCAAAAAGATGGTTGAAACAATACAAGGGTTGAGGTGTTTCGCTTCTTAACTGCTGCATAAGGGAGTTCCATTGTATAATCCTACATTACACATACTGTGCTGTGAAGAATCTTGGATGCAAATTTAGCATTACAGAATAAGCTGAAGTTTTAAGAGACTTTAAATCAGCTTACTCAGGGCCTTATTGGAGAAGTGTTTTCTGAAGTCCAAAATGAGAAGAGGCTCTTGAATTTTTAATTTCTTTTGCTTATGGAGTACATTGCCTGTAAGCACAGTAATTTGTGTTTTTGCAAATTTGTTTGAGAAAAGCTGTAGGTAAAGATCTGCAAAAACTTTGTTCTGCATTTAAATATGCTGCTTACCAGGAGCTCATAGAATGTAAGAATAAAATTGAGTCAGACTTGGGAGAAATCAACACTGGCCCCTGTGCTGGAAGACAGAAGGGGATGGAGAGGAGTCCTAGTTTGTGACAACATCCAAAAGTAGCCCAAAATTGGAAGATAAGGTAGAAATACCTGTTTCACAGGAGACCTAGATGCACTCTGCATTGCAAGTATTGCCAGCAGAGTTGTCTGGATTTGAGTGTTAGGCTTAGAGCAGTGTTACCCCCTGACCCCGGTAGGTGTGTGGAAGCGACCCCTGGTGCCGATGCAACAGTGCCAGCCAAGTGGCACTTCCAGCTGGTTTTTGTGTAGAGGGAGGAGTTAGAGGAAGAGCTGTAACAACACAAACAGCAGCCTTGCCACAGTATCTCCATCCATGGTGATGGTCCCGTGGGTGTCTGGTTTTGGCTGCTGGCACGGATGTAACCGTACTCTTGGCGTGAGGATCCATGCATTGACACCCCCTAAGACTTGTGAGCCAGGTTTTCTTGGTGAGGGGTGACAGGGATGGCTTTGACTTGCACTGTAGTAGCAGCTACACCACAATTCCCTTGTGGGCGAGGGTGCTGTTATACTTGGGGTTTGCGCAGGCAGGGAACAAGAAGTGTTTGGAAACTCTGCCACATATGCTCACAAGGTCGCTTCAGTCACAGGCATTAAACCAGGATATCTCTTCCCTTCAGCTTCAATCCAGGGAAAGAGCTGTGGCAGGCTGTTGCTTTATGCATTGCAGGCGTTCAGGAGACTGTACCTGGTGTGTTAGGTTACCAAACAGACCTGCTGGCACACTTGAATCCTGATCTGTCTGCCTGGCCACCCCCAGCAGCCCTAGAGTGTCAGGCACCTTTCCCCAGGGAACGCCAATCCTCACGCTCTCCTCCCTTGTATTTGCCATGGGTCTTCACTGTAGCTGAAAGTAGGACTGCTCTCCACTCCTCAGTCCACCTTAACAGAGCATTACTAGCCAACATATTTTGTTGATCAGTGTGATTCCAACTCTGCAGCAATATGTAGACTAACCAGATGGAGGCTTGTACCTCTTGTGATTGTAAAATTAACCAGAATCATTGATAGTTACGAGAGTGATGACGGAGACCCAGGCGCTGTCAGAACAATGTGCTTTCAGGCATGCTTAAATCTGTTAAGACAATATTTCATGTTGCTGCGTGCTCAGTGCACAATTCTACAGCACAGCAAGGCGCGTACGCCTCGCTCGGCTCTGAGGGTGGATAAAGGATGAAGATTATTCACTACTGAATTTGACTCAGCAAAGAAGGTGCAGGTTCCACTCCATTCTGAGGCATAGCCAAGAAATTTTAGTCAAAGGTCCGGGTGACTGGATCTGTGGATTTTGTTTATTTTTTAATGGGTCTGACTAGGATTTTCTGTCTGAATAAAACAAAGTTTTTTAATTAGAACCTGGTGTGAGGACTTCTAGGGAATCAGTGAGAAATTTGTAAGAAACAGCTGGAAATAACAGTGGAGAAGGCAGTGCTATCTCTATTCTCTTCCTGCCATGCAGCCCACAGGCGTACTGTAGTTCCCTGTTCATTTACATCAGTGACTAAAGAACCTATTTAAATGAATGAAGTTAATGAATTAATAAATGCAGAATGGGGGAGAAACCTGCATTACAAAAGGTACTTTGTTCCTAGATGTTGAGAGTAAGAGTTGGGTTTGATATTTCACAACATAGCCCTGACTGCTGTTTGCTGTATTTCCTAATACACCCCTGGTAACATGAGATCACACCACAGATTCCTCCTATTAAATGGTTATTTAGATGTATTGCGCTACCGGCAGCTTTTTGCTTGCATATGAATTATTAGCAAAAAAAATTATTAGGTGTTTGAATTAGCAAAATGTGGATTAGCAGAGTTTTTGCTTTGCTAGGGGTACGGCAGACACTTTAGCCATTTGGTCGTCAGATACAGTCGTTCTGTGTTTGAGCTTCTCAAAATAATGCCTGCTAGTGCCTCTGTAATTAAACATCTGTCAGGGTTTTAGAAATGCCCTATGGGTTTTCTTTTTTGGGGGGAGGGGGAAAAAAGCCCCTGCTTTTAGGGGGAAGAATGCTGTGTGTAGCAGCAAAATATATTTTGTCTGTTTTAGCAGGAGGGCAAACTTAGGAGATCAGCAGCTTTCTTCTCCATTTTGGCTGATGTAAATAAGCAGTAAATTTATTGAGACATCCGGCACAAAACTGGTGTGAGAACAGAACTTTGGGCCTCGCATGGCAGCTTGAGCAGATGGGTGCTTCTTACTATTTCTTAAAAACTGAAATGACAGGGAGATTAGGGTTTAAAAATCACAGCTTCTGTCGCATGCATTAATTAAAGGGTTTTAGTGTAATAATTCTATCTTATTGTTCTAGAGCATACGCTCAGCTACTTTCAATTTTTAAAAGTACTCAGCCTTTCTCTGGGAGCCACGGCTGTTTGTTCAGTTAAATTCCTTCTGATTAAAGCTCCCTGAATAGTCATTGCCTTCATATACCAAGACCAGCCCTGTTTTCTCTATGCTACGCTGATAATGGGGTCACTGGGAGATTTCTGAATTGCAAGTTCTAACCGAAGTTATAGTGCTTCAGGGATGCTTCGCTGCTCAGCACAGTCTGATGCGCCTCAAAGTACTGTTGGAGCACTTGGGGCAGTGGCTCATACATTTCTATTCCTGACTCGTTTTGTTCACAGGGAAACACTGAAGAAATTTTTGTAATTTCCTATCGGTCCAAAATACCATCATACTTTTTAAAATGGAAAGAAGTTTGAAGCCGATGTGTGCAATGATCCAACAGTATTAGCATTTTTCTTTTTTTTTAGATATGCCTGCAGTAGCCTCTCCTTTACTACTACTTCATTGCAAAATACAAACCTGCAGATTTTTCAAATCTGAAAATGGCATGTATCAAGAGTACCAATGTAGCAGTGATGTAGGTGGTTCTCCTCTGTGGTCCCAAGCTAATGAGTTATGACAAGGTTGCTTAAAGAAAAAGTCCCTTAAAGTAACTGCCATGCAAGTCTTATTTAGAAAGGTCAGTCCTGTGAATGCTGTGGATTTGTTACTGGTTTTGCTTCTTCCAGCAAAGCTTGACATTCCCTGGAAGAGCAGATGCTCGTGGAATGAACTTCTTCTGGGGAATTAACTAATTAAGAAGGTCGAGCTACTGCGTTCTTCCAAACCATGTATCCCCAGGCTGCAGTGTAGTGTCAGGGCTCTTCCTTGGCAGTGCTTGATGGAACACGTAGGTTGAGAATGGGTGAAGACCTGTAACTGTCTGCCAGGCTGGTAGTGTGGTGTTGGAGTTCAGCAAGGGAAAAGGAAAGAGCTGCCAGTCCAACAGCTTTCCTGTTTTCCCTTTAAACTGATGATCAAATGTGGTGGAGGTGGTATCCATTTCCAGCAGTTTGCTGGGTAGCCTGTATTGATACCAGTTCAGTGAGTGAGTAGGCAGACTTGATTTAAGCTATCTCTGGCCAGCATCACCTGACAGACATGGGCTTTGTGTCTGGGATATGCAGATATTGTCATTAGCTCTGAGATTAATTTAGTGACGAGTAGTAAAATGATGATTTTCTCTTCCCGTCTTTCTTTCTGTTTGTTGTTTGTTTGTTTTGTTGTTTTTAGTTTTTTGGCCCAACTGGCAAATGCCACTCCCAGCAGCTGGGAGCAGAGCCTCGAAGAAGCTGTTGTTGTTTTTTGCCTCATTAAGTGCTACAGCTGCCTGTAACGAGCTATTAAGCTGTTAGAGCAGGCTGATCTATCTTTAGACTGTATTTGACCCACTATCACCCCAAGTCTTCATGTCTTAGAGGACAGGCCACATCAAGTGAGGGATTTCTTAGATCCTCTTACATGCAGGAAGGAGCTTGGTTAGAAGAGGTAGGATGGCACCCACATGCAACAAGACAAACATGGTAAAAGTGGCTCTTGTGTCTGTTCCCAGCTTTGGGGGAATGGAAAACCTCCTCAGACAGAGTTTCAGAAAAAGTGAGACTTGCTCAGTGGTGGTTGTCCATTTTGAGGCTGCAGCCATCTCTGACAGAGAGAGTCTGTGGAATGGAGAAGACTAAACTGGCAAGGATTTGAGTTTGAGAAGACTGGCACAGGGATAGAGAAACTCCTCACTATCCCTCCTGGTGCCTTTCAACTTGGATTATAGAACCTGTCAGCCTAGAATTTGGAGGCAACTTTACTGAGCTTATTCTGATACATTAAATTTATCATACTTAACTTTAAAATGAAGGTTAGAAAAATTTCACAGAAGCTTCTTAAAATGAGTCTGAGATGGAAATACGCTTATTTTGAAAGTACTGTTTGCAGCAGTGTGATACTAGAATACTAAACCCACTGCTTTCCACAAAAAATAATTCATTTCTTGTGATTCAGTAATGTTAGACAAAGTATTGCTTTGTTTTTCTGGGTTTTTTTTCAGCCTAGTAACAAGACGACTCAGATAGTAACCTGGATAATTAGGTTACATAGAAACAATTTCGATTAAAAATATGGGATTATGTTCTTAACATTACAGTTTAAATTTGTTACCAGTAGCAGTGGATCAATTTTGAACCAAAATAAGGTATGCATAAAAAATTCAGCTCCATTTTGAAGGCACTTATCATTGTAAATACAGGAGTGTGACACTGCAGTAACATTTGTTTAGGTAAACCAAATAAAAAGATTTTTAGAAAAGCTGCTGTGGTACTTGCACTTTTGATTTATTTGAAAACGAGGATTGTATTTTGCCACAATATCTAAGTACTCCATGGTTTTAAAAGTTTTAAGTTTTATCTTGTTGAGAGGCTTTCCAGGGTAAAACTGTACTTCACTTTGAAGTCCAACACTAAGCAGCAAGAAAACATTTAGCACACTGCAAGTACCAGTAATATTCAGCTGTATGAAACTCACAGTAGTATAATTGAAGTCTGAATTTTATGTTTAAGTTGAAGGAGCATGAATTTCTTGGGCAAGAGTTACTGCCTAAAGGAAGTTTTTCAGCTTGCCTAAGTACAAATATAATGCACTGAAGGTATAAAGAAAACTGAGAAGAACTAAAGAGTGGGGTTCAGAGATGTTTGGGCAAGGAGAAAGGCAAGGAGAATGTAAAGGGCTGTTTGTTTATTTTAAATTTACCTTTTTTTCATAATGACTGGGACTTTTTTTGCCTCATATAATTACTCTGAGCTTCACTGCAACTAGTTAACTAGAGTCAAAAGAAGGAATAAGAGTTTACAAACTCGGATGTAAATGCTCAATTGTAGTAAATGGATGAGCAGTAGATATAGTGAGGAGTTACAAGCAGCAAGGCTGTTTTCAGTGTGTTACAACTTCAAAACTGGAAGTGTACCAGCTTTATTAATTCTCTGTCCTGGCCAGGGCAGGTGATCAGGGAACCACAACTGAAATTGACACAGAGACTTTTATGTGGAGAGCTGAGTCAGGGAAAGGACAAATCTGTTAGTTGGAGCTAAGAGACACTCTCACTTCTGATTAACAGTGCTCCTCCTCCAGAGGATAGAGAACTTTAATCTCAGAGGGACTGAACAACTTTCTCATGGTTGTTTATGGGACTAAAGTATGTAGTAAACCCCAAAACTGTAGTTTGGAATGTCTTTGGTTGTCTTTAACGACAAAACCATCCACCCTCTGAGATACATTTTTTTTTTCTTGTGAAGCAGAGAATGGAGCAAGACAAAAGGACAGAGAAAGAGTACTGATGACTAGTAAGAAGGATGTGTTTAGAAGATACTGGAAGGGTGTGGGGAAAAGAGGTCCGGAATGCATCTTTATCGTTTTGATAAAGGTAAAAGGCATTACACCTATGTAATGAGTTTTTCCACAGGCTAAAAAAATACAGAAAGATGGGAAGATTCAGACAGGAAGGGCAAAGGAAAAAAGTGTTGGGGTAAAGTCCTCTAGTCAAGGAGGTTGAAGGGTTGACTCAGCTTCGAAATTGGTGGAAAGTGCTTGCTGCTGAACTCTGCATGCTGCTAAAAAGGGTGGCATTCACACCTGTGACCCTAAACACAGACCAGGATTATCTAGAAACCGTGCTAAGGATTCCCTTCTCACGGGAAGCCTTCTTGCACAGCCCAAAAAAGATGAAAGGAGGTACCTCATAGTGTAGAATTTCTTAATTACAGACAAAATAAAACTTTGAAGGTTCTTTTAAAAGAAAAAAAAAAAGACAAGGGGAAGGGGGAATTGTCAGCAGTGAGCTTGGGAAAGCCAGTATTTCATCAACAAGTATACAAAATTATGACAGAGCCTTGGAAAGTCCCTGGTTAACTCAGTGCTCATTTATGCTCTTATATTTTTCAGGGAACTTTCATTCTGAAATAATGAAGGAATTATGTGAATTAAGCCTAAATCTTTAAACCAAGACAATTTTTTTTGAGAATTTACTTTGGAAGTGCCATTTTTTATAAAACTTTCCTAAAACATCCTTAAACTGCGTGTTCTGACTTTGCTGCCATTGCTTTCCATTCCCAGATAGTCAGACAGAAAAGTGAGGCATCAGGGAATAGTCAGTGGTCTGCTCTAATTTCTTGATAGGCTGGAAGTGAAAACAGATGCCAAAGAACCAAGTGCATTTGGGTGCCCAGTGGTAGGTAGAGTTTCCACATTCTGCAGAACACGATGGAATGAGCTTGTCTTCTGGAAGCTGTGCCTTGTGAGTGAAAGCATATGAAGTATGTTTTAATGCTATAAAATAGGAGTACCCAAAATCTTCCATTGCTTAAAAAAAACTAGGCCTTTGTATTGGGATTCCTTTCCCTAAATAATTGTTGTGGGGTTTTTTGGGTTTTTTTTGAGAATAGTGTTGGCTCCATTGATCCTTCTTCTGGTCCTTGTCTTAAATTGAATTCAGAACATAATACTGTACTTTTTTTTTTCTTCCTCACTACATTTGACAAAATTTGAAGTTTTTTATTCACATGCCCTCTCCAAATATTTCCAGTTTAATATTGTGCTGTTGCAACATCTTAGTTTGCCTTCCTGTGACCACAAATCAGTAGTCTGGAGATGTTTAAAACTTACCTGGTTGCAAATGTCAGCTACCATCTCCACAGATACCTTGCACGGTTTTCTTGTGCAAGTTACTGCTTATTAGTTTACTTCTGTGTTAGCTCTAACTGAAGCTTCTCCCACTAGTAGAGCACTTTTTTAATTGGCAAGAATGTTCTATCAATTAGCACTTGGCAGGCAGAGGTTTTTGCATTTGTGAGGTCTTTGTATTTTCTTCTCCCGTGTTTCTGTATTTTCCCCAGTGGCTGTGCTAGGGAAGTTCAAGTGATCTTTTCCTGTGGAGAGGAGCATGTGGGCTAACTGATTACCATGCATCAAGAAAGACAGTCTGTAAAGAAAGATAGAGGTTGGCATTACCTCATCCTGCCGCTGACCACCCAAACTTTGGCCTGTTTTGGTGGGGATTTTCTACATAGTAGGGGCAGTGAACAAAAGTCAAAACATCTCTGGAGGTTTTGTTTCCCCTAAATAGGATGTCTTTCTACCATCTGCAAACATGGTGCTTCCTTGTTAAAGTAACATATGTTAACCTGTTATGGACTCTTTAATTCAAGGGAATTTTGGTTAAAAAAAGAAAAATTATATAATAAAGTTCATTATACAGAAAACCTTTGGTCTTTCTGTAATTACACCCCAAGTTACTGGACTCAACACAGCTTTGTTTTGTTGATGGTGGCAAACACTTTGACCAAGGGTGAGTTGGCTGTCATCATCAAACACATCAGCACACCTTAAGTACTGCAGGGAGCATTTGTCACTTGATGGAGCTTCTCTTTGCCTCACAGCTCTGATAGGAGCCCTGTGCTTGGTTCCCAAATGGCTTGTGTCCCCATTACACAGAAGTGGAATGACATGTATGAGTTTGGTTTTGAATGGCAGGAGGGATGGTGAACTCAGAGTGGGGACCAGGTTTCCCAAATTCACAGCTTTCAGTGTGTAATGGGAAGAGCTGTGGGATGCTGTCTGCCCCTTGCTGGTCCCACAGCTCTTTGAGCACTGCAAAGTGGTTCTGTCTCTGTCCTTTGGAAGTGTGGTGGTGGATGCTCACACGAATGGCAGTGGCTGCATGATCCGTGTAATGAGCTCACATTCAGTACAGGGACGGGGCTGCCCGAGTGGATGGTGGAGCAAGGACAGATCCTTCTGAAGGCTGCCTCTGCTGTGAGCTGTGTCCCCTGCTGTCACCTGAGGATGCTTCTGTGGGGTCAGCCTCTTCTGTTTTGTTATTTTGTTATTTTCTGTTTTTTTATGACTTTTGTTTTAAGTATTTTATTGGGTTTTTCCCCCAGCTTGTTGCCTGGTGCAGGGGACTGAGCTGAGGCCCCAGGTGCTGATGGTGACAGGAGGGGCACATACCCCTGGAGGGGAGGTTCCTGCCTGTGCAGGGTCAGCGATGCTTACAGCCTGAGCGGCAGCAGGAGGGGCACTGTCATCTCCCTCTTGGGAGGGGATTTTTGTTCTCTTTTTGCTCGTGTTTGTTGTGTGTTTGCCTGTGTTTGCCGCGCCGTGGGCAGGGTTTTGGAGCAGGAGGCTCGGGCAGCATCCGGACACAGTCGCGGCTCAGCCCGTGGCGGTGGCCAGCAGCTCCATCCGCTGGGCGGCGGCGCCACCTGGCGGCTATGGCCGGAGCGGCCGCCACCTCCTCTCCCTTCCTCCTCCTCCTCCTCCTCCTCCTCCTCCTCCTCCTCTTCTTCTCGCCCAGCCTGCTCTCCGGCTCAGCAACCCGCAGCTGCCCGATGCCAGCTTGCTGCCGAGCCAGGGGCTGCCACCGCCATGCAGGGAAAGTAACTGCGCCCTTAGTGACAGTGAAAATACCAGCGCTTTCTCGCAGGCGATGTCCTGTCCAAATGGAGGTCCCTGGGCTCTCTGGGGAGCTGCGGAGGGGGTGGTGGTGGCAGGGGGAGGCCGAGCGTGCTGCACATGGCAGTAAGTCCCTAAACTGGGATTTTAACTGAGCGCATTACCTGTGCACAAGTGAAGGTGTGAAAGTGAAGTGTGGCTCCGTAGTGCTGAGAGGGCATGACTGAAGCCCTGGGGATGGGTAGCTCCCTTAGCTATGGAACCTCCCTCACAATAGCTTAAAGTCCCTTTGGAAGCTCCGTGTTTCTTCTGATTAAGGAACTAAAGCTGATACTGGCTCGATGTGATCAATATCTGCGCATAAGGACTTGTTACCACCTGGACCTTGTGTGTCACCAGGTGTGTGGGTGGATTCAGTTGCAGATTAAATGCCTCTTAGTGAATAGATTTAAAATGACTCTGAGAAGGGTTTTCAAAAAATTTTATTTTCTTGACCTTGGCCTAATCTGTATCTTTGCCAGAGTAGTTGTGGTACTAGGTACTTCTGTATGTTGTGATACTGTGAAAACACACACACGCTCTTTGCAAATATCTGGGCAACCACCTATTTCTACGTATGATTTTTTTACTATTTCAGAATCTGAATTAACCAGATTAATTGCTTAAGCCCATTCTTCTTTAGACAAGTTTTATTTCTGTCTGGATGCAGTCTTAAGGAGCCAGCTGTGGTTGGGATGCGTGATCTCTTGCCATTTCTAGCAGAAGGGTGTGGATAAATGATAAGGAAGTGATATAGGAGATCTGAGGAACTCTTTCTTTATTAGTGACTCGGTCTTCTTTTTTCCCTCCTATGGAGTGTTATGTGCATAAAAGCAGACTGTGCAATTGATACACGGCTGGGGCAGTGGGGTGGGGGTGGTTTGGTTACCTTAGTTCCCCTCATCCCTCCCCAGTAGAGTTGCTCTGACCGGACCTATTGTGCACTGCTGGGAAAGCAGATGGCCTTCCTGAGCTTCCAAAAATTCAGGGCTCTGTAAGTCCTGAACATTGGGGAATAATTAACACTTAAACTTCTCAGGAGGAGAGATGTCAGTAGTGCTTCCTGCAAAAATACCCCAAGCCACAGCCCTCACCTAGGAGCCCAGTGCAGCTTGTTCCTTCTTCCCAGCAAGATGCTCTTCCATCCTGCCGGGTTTGCATGTCTGAGCAGACAAGCTCTGCACTGAAGCATCAGACACCTTTCTGTTTAAGGACACCTTATAAATAACCGATGCCCAACATTGTAAAGTCTTCCCATGGCAGGTCCAGGGATCATTTGTGGGGCTTGCTCTCAATATAGAGTTGAGAGATGCCAGCGAGGTTAACAGAGCCTCTCACCCCAAGTGGTGTTTGCAAAATGCTGCAGAAGTTCTTTTTTATCAAACCAAGTTTTTTAGTTGCCCTTAAATGTACTTGCCTACTCATTTATAAGGAATGCAATAAAATGAGTGCTGGGGGAAGGAAATAAATCTGAAGTACTTCCCTCCTCTTCTGGATATGTGTATTTGGTTTTTTTGTTTTCTGTTTTTAATCCTTCTGAAAAGGAGAAATTCCAGATTAAGCCAGCCTGTGGCAGTGTTTTTCAGCATTTCTTTTGCTTCTGCTGCTTTTAAAGCTTAAGCCTTGGTGCTAATTGGAAAGTGGAGAAGCTTCTGATGTGCTTACATGCAGTAGTTAGTTTCAGATTTAATAATGTTTTAGCATTTTCACACAGCTGTTATTAAAATGAGGGGGTGATATAAATAATCATGGCTCACAGGTGCAGAATTAGTTTCATTGTCTATGAAGCTTATTTTAAGTGATGTGTTTCTATTGCCATTTTTCAAATGGATTTGATTTCTCTTCCCCATCCTCCTTTAGCATAACAAAGTTTCTATTATTTGAAAGATTCATTAAAATATGTTTAAAGCTGGTTCTTCTTTTTTCATTATGTCTTTGAGACCCTTGTCTCCTGACCTTTCTGAGTTACGTCATGCACCCTGGGATGAGTCTCATCTGACTTCTTTCCCAAACAGAAGACTTCCTCTGTCTCTTCCACCAGAGTTTAATCGATGCTGGTATTTATTTATTTTATCTTTTAAATAACTTCCTAAAAGGTTTTTTATCCCCTTTACTCATTTTTCAGATTAGTAAGAGTTTAAAAAGTAAGAATATAAGTGAACCCAGAACTTTGGTATTCTCGTGAGCTCTCAAATTTACCTCTTGGTATAAAAGGAATAGTGTCAAGAAAAATGCTAAAGCTCCAAATCCCTTTTAGAGCACATTTTGCCTGCAGACAGCTGCCCTTTCTGCTGCTGTGCTGGTGGCAGTGGGTTCCAGCCTGCTTTGTCTATCAGCTCTTCAAGGGGATTATGGAAGTTGCCAGTAAATGGCTGATGTCTTTAGTGATCTGCATAAGGCTGTCACAGAGTTGTTTCAAGCCAGATCTGAAAGACCGTTTACTTTCCTGGAAGTGCTTTCCATTGTTCTGGTTGCTGCAAGGGAGCATGATGGAAGGAAAGGGAAGGCTCCTTACCTAGCAGTTAACCAAGCTGCAAATGCCCCTGTGCCGAGCAGTCCATAGGGGCAAACACTGCCAGTACTGAGCCAGAGGCAGCACAGGGGAGCTCTGTGTGCCCCTCCAGCCTCTTCTCTCAGGCTTTTGGCTCAGGGCTGCAGGTTGTGTGTCACATGTGCAGTGCCTCTGGTACAGTTCAGCTGCAGTGGGTTCCGAGTCAGTGGCCTTGGCCGAGTGGTCAAAGGCTGCCCTTGTGCCTGCAGTCACATCCTTCTCTGGAGCCCTGCTTCCCTTTGGTCCATCCAGAGCAGAGCTGTTCAAGCCAACTTTTGGTCTTTCAGTAGCATAGGGCCTTCTTCTACCGTGACGAAACTCTGCAGGGCTTTGATCCCTCATCCCTCCTGCCACATGTTGTGCTGCAAGAACAACATAATGGTGTTAATTGTGATCTAGCAATGTCACACCTCACCAAGGGCATCCAGTTTCCTATGGGGGTTGTAGAATCATAGTTCAGTCTGTCCAGCCTATATCTTGGTTTTGATAGGGTTTGCTTCTTTCCCTATTCCAATCCTATTTTTCTTCCCTATTCTTTTTTCAAACTCCTTTTTCTACTGAAAGCCAGAAAAACAATAAGCCCAAGAAAGCAGATTTTCTGTCCAAGTACTGTATGACTACTGAACCTTTAAATTTGTGTCATACTTACAATCTAAGTTCCCCTTTCTGTCATGTGTTTCTGTATTTTCTGTGATGGACATCTACAGCAGAGATTCTCGACTACTTTAGGTCTGTTAGCAGAATCACCAGCTATGGTAGCGTGGCCTTCAGCAGGAGAAACAAGGTAAATTAGGTCATGCAGAGCTCCTTATTTCTGTGACTGCTGCCTCTGTTGACACGCTGGGTTTGCTGGCTGTAGCTGAGGTATTTCTGCAGAATGCTGGCCGACAGCACAGCTGTACCCCCTGTTTTTAGACTGAGTAGCTGTAGTAAAGGGCTTTATGATCTATGGCAATATGCTACCCGTGCTTAACAAATGACGGGAGAAATGAAATATTGGATGAGGAATGTTAAGCTGTGTGGGACGGCTGCCAGTCCACAGTCCTGGCCTGCAAAGCCTTCCTCATTAATGCACTTGAAGGAAGATGAACAGGTGGTGGTCAAGAAGATGCTGTGAAGCAGACATTGTGGCAAATCTGACTGTTGGAATGAAAGGGAAAATCTTCAGGAAGATTTACAGCTCTTTGGGTCTATGTTTGGAGGGATTGTACAGGCAAGCTGCCACTTGCTGAAAAAATCTGAGTCATAATTTTCCATCTCCTCTAAATAAATTTCCATTTTTGATGCATCATAGCCAATTGTGCTTCTCTTCCTGTACTTAAACTAAAAGAAAAGAACCAAATACCCCAAAAAACCACAACAGCCCTTGCCCAAATCCAGCCCTCTCAAATTTAATTGTGTATCCTGCTGTGTTAATGGTCTTACACTCTTTCTTTTTCCTCCATCTACCTGTACCAAACTTCACAGGCAGGGCCACACACGGAGAAATGTGCAGCAGCTACAGAGCATACTGGAGGTACTCTGCCTGAGTTTTGGACCAGTTCTACTGTATTGCTGTTAACTCTGAAATTACGACAAAGCTGTGTTAAGAGTCAAATTGGTATCATCTGGCCTAATCACTTCCTAATTTTGCAGAGCATTCCAGGGGTTTTATATTCCATAATTTTCTTTAAGTATATTACGAGCAGCAACATTTAAGACAATGCCAAAATTGTACAGTTTCATTTTGGCAAGCAGTCCCTGCAAATGTGTTTGTATTGGTTCTGTGTATGTATTCCTCTGGCCCTTTATTTTCCCCACAATTTTTAGGTAAATAGTTGCCATTCCCTCACCACTTTCGAGGATCCAGACTCTTAACTAGAGCAGCCCTCTGTGAGATGGGAAGACATCGGGATGCGCTTGAAGCTCAGAGGGCAAAGAGGGGCTGTGGGCCACGACTGGGAGGTCTGGTCCCAAGTCCCAGAAGGGGCTGTCCTGGGTTTGTGAGCAGGAGGTGACATCAGCATGGGGATCAGTTGCAGCCTTGCTTTGTAGAACTGGTCAGTCCAGTGTCACCTGCCCTCAGCTCCAGATAAATGACAAACTTTCTTCTCAAATGGTGAAAGCCCCAGTGAAGTCTTCACTACCCTTGGGTAAATATAATATGCATGAGGGGTGAAAAATGCACTTGGAAATGCTGTGGTAACAGGAGCTACAGCTTCACCTGCAGATAAGTACATGTTATTTTGTGGGGCTTTTGCCTGCTGCTGGGCAGAAACCAGCATTTCTCACGGACCTCTGTGAGAAATGCACTGGTGAAAGGTATGGTAAGTCATGGCTAGCTCTGCTACTGCCCAGAATTCCTATGTACCACGAATAGAATGAGTAACCAAAAAATGCCACTGAGGAGGTACAGTGAAATGTGATGAACACTGGAGGTGCCATGTCTGTGGCACGCTGCCAGCACCAGCCATTTTACACACATTTGCACTTCATTACATGCCCTGCTGTGGATGCTATCTGTCAGTCACCCCCAAGTCTGTATTGACTCTGGAGGGGCTGAGACCTGGGAGACTGATCTCAAAGCACCTGTCCTAGAAGTGGGTTTGTGTTTGGGGGTCTGTACAAAGCTTTTTGCACTTGATGTGCGCTGGTGTGAAGCTGAGGGTGATGAAAAGAATCTGTGCAAGAGGATATTGGAATAATTTGCACACGGAGCTGCTGTTTCAAACAGTTGACTTTGGGGAGGCTTGTAGCATCAGTGCCCTAGATAACAACAAAGCCAAATATTCCTCAAGAAAACTTTGTAGCCAAGTAACTGGAGAGAAAAAGTTACCTGTGAACTATAAGGCTTGTTTTTCCAGTACCTAACAATATGCACTTCATTCTGAGAGATTTTGGACCTGATACCCTTTACAGCCTAGTTCCTGAGTTACTTTGTTGGTGCTTATTCTCTTGATTATGCTTGAAATTGCAATAACCTTGCTGGCATTTGCATCTGTAGCTGTGCAGATAGTTTCAAGCCTCCCTTTTGTTTTGGGGGGAAAAAAGTGATCTTGAAGTGTGACATAACTCTAAAGCATTTCTGCTGTGCAGAGGAATTTGTAATTTTACTGAGCTAGGGAATACCTTGTAGAAAGGGGTCTTTTGTGTGCTGTACTGTTACTGTTCTTAGACTCAGATTTCACTCATCTTAAAAGGTTAAGTTTCACATGCAATCAACTAAAATTTTTTTGCTTTTTTCCACTCATTTTGGTGACATTTCAGATTCTTTCTGAA
Source organism: Lichenostomus cassidix (assembly GCF_008360975.1). Taxonomy (NCBI): domain Eukaryota; kingdom Metazoa; phylum Chordata; class Aves; order Passeriformes; family Meliphagidae; genus Lichenostomus; species Lichenostomus cassidix. The sequence goes on from NC_139482.1 coordinate 92,982,560, forward strand.
ATGCAAAACTAATGCAGTATCTCTGACGATAATAACACTAATAGTCTAAAATAATTCAGAAACCTCAACATGTGCAGTCCAGAACTGAACAAACTTTATTAAGTTTGATGGTCGCCTGTTCATGTTTTTTGCTGTCTGGATTTGAAGAGCTCTGTGGGTTTTGTTTTCATAAGCAGCAGGTGTCCTACTGGACAATGCTGGAGAGATTAGTCAAATGGAGACCAGGAAGCATAAGAAGTGGTGGGCTCAGCTGGCCTGTCCCACTTTTGTCCCCTGCAGTGTCCCCCAGTTCTGGAGGGGAAAGGCAGTGAACAATGCAACAGAGCACTTCAGCTCTTTGCACTCTAGACACAGAAGGACAATGCATTTGACAGCGAGGTTGAAAAGTAACTTGCAGGTAAAGTTAGAAATTGCAGAGGCTAAACTTAAGGAAATGAAGGAAATGGGACTTTGGAATAAAACATTACATTGTTTTTCCAGGAATAAAGGGAAGCCTGGGGGAAAAAAGTAAGAAAACTGGCTAAAAAATAACATGGTCATAAAAAAATTGAATTAAAGACACCAAACAGTCATATAATCATTGTGGCAACAGCAGTAGTATTGTTTTGGAAGAAAATAATGTAAAAAAGTGCTACATTTTGTTACTGTAAAGTGCCTGTTGTGGTTTAGGAATGTTATTCTCCAATTTGGTACTCCACCTAACACCATGCTGCCATTGGTAACTTCCTCTTCCCTCTCCTATTGGAAGCACAAAAGGCAAAGATCACGGATTGGGATGAACGATTTACTGGAAACAGAAATGAGATAAAAAACTGAACACTAATGGCAACAGTATTAATAATAAGAGGTATAAGACAAAGAAACTATTTACATGGCAAAAAACCCAACAAACAAATACAGGACTGTTGCAGTCTGCAGGTTTCTCCCTTTTTCTAGGCAGTGAGAGAGTGTCCATTTCCCCCACCCAGCAATGACCTGAGGTGGTATCACATAACATGAGGGTCCTGGCCATGCCCCCTCCCAGCTCTTGCAAAAAATTAACCCTGTCCTGGTCCAAATCAGGATGGTGCCTAAAAATGTTAAATTTTTTTCATCAGATAATAGTTTTTCCCCCCTGGGCCCACTCCCACAAAACAGGGATACAAAACAGCAGCTGTTACCTCTCTGTTAGTGAGATCATGTTTTTTTGTAGTCAGCATCCTTCCCGTAGAAATACTTCGTCAAAAGTAGACAGTTCCCATCATGCATCGTTGGCTTGAAATTATTAGCCAAGAGGTTAAAAAGTCAATGAGAAATAATTTTAGGAACTCTTAAAATTTAGGTGTAGTGAAGGAGAATAGGGAGACACTGAATGCAAACTGGGCCAAAGGGCTGGTACTTCTGTTCGATTAACCCATGGCCTGTGTTTGTTTGCTAAGGATGAAAGTACAGTGTTGCTAGAAATGTATAGCTGATTGCATGGAAGTGTAAATAACTCCCCAACAACAAGCCTCAACAAAAATAAGAGAAAAAGAATGTTCAAAAGTAGTGAGAAAAAGCAATGTAATATAAACCAGAAACATCTCACTCATGACCAGAAGAAGACAGGACTTCTTGGGGCACCTGGGACTCACTTTCCATGAGCTCCTGGGTTGTGGTTTGGGATGGCATTACTCTCCTTTTCCCCTCGTGTAGTTGAAGGGAAACCTCTGTGGGACAGGGTGTGCTGGCTGACTGCTAAACCATCTGTATCAGCCAGTACCAAGAGCTGTATTGGGTTTCTGCCTTGTTAAAAACCTCAAACCTCAGCCAAAACCACTCACTGTCAATTCTAAAATTAGTCGGAGAGAAAGCAGGAATATTATTTGATTGTGTGCTTTCCACCCTTCAGTATCATCCTTTTGCCTGCTCACTTACCCCATCCTGTGGTACTGAGTGCCCCAGTCTAGTCCTTGATCTTCCTTGATATTCTCTTTCTCTGAATTATTGGGGTGCTGGTGTAGGAGCCCCTGAAAACATCTAAAAACGTATGTAGTAAGAGGAGCTTCGCAGATAAGCTCTATCTCTTATCAGAACAGCATAATTTTTTCTTCCCAGTCTCTCATTGTGGCATGTGGCCTTGTGCTGTAAGAAAACCTAAGAGGGTTTGTAGTTGTCTCTCACCTCATGCCCACGTTGCCCTCACGTTGGGGATCTGCTGAGTGGCACAACTGGAGCAGAAAGAAGGGGAGGTGGTGGACAGCATGTGGAGTATAAAACTGACCCACAGGCACCTAGATCAGGGGGCATGGCTTGGGTAAGACCAATCCTCCTCTGAAATACAGGTATCAGGTCTCTTTGAGCAGCCTGAGCTATGCTCAGAGGATAAAACTGCTGCTGAGGAGTGTTTTGGCTCACTGTTGAATGCTCTAAGAGTCCTTTCCTAAAAGAACCACGTCTGGAATTAATATGAAAGGAAGGCTAGTTTTGGCATATGTCTGTAAAGCAGTTACAGTGTGTGGATACTGGCTTATGTGGGGTTTTGCTTTGCTGTCCTGATAGAGCAAAGGGGAGGAGTAAGTCATGCTTTCTGCCTCCCTGTGAAAAAGATGGATTTTTATGTGTTGATAGGCCATGTTTTGTTCATATAGGTTTTACAGTCCAAGTGGTGTTTCACCTTTTCCCTTGACATTTATTCTGTAAGCTGCAAATACATATTGGCTTTCCTTTTTTTTTTTTTTTTGTTCATCATGAGTTTTCCTGCATGCTAGTGTATCTGATTGTTGTTGATAGACTCCAGTGCTCAGGATGACATAATTCTTCTGGAGCTTGCACTCCTGGGGAGGCTGCAGACGTTGGCCTGTCACCCTTCTGTCTTCCCTCAGCCATGTGGGGGAACCCTTTGTCTTTATTTTCTGGTTACTTTTCTGTGGCAGTTCTCTGAACTCCTTCTGACTTACCCATATTTGCAGATGTGCACAGATATTCTAGGGACATGGACTGTTTTTGTTGAACCATCTTTTCACAGGATAAAAGACCTGATTTTCTGCTGCAAAACTGCTTTTTGCCTTTTTTCCCCTGCCGGGTCCCATTGTATTATGCTTACTGTAGGCTTTTGCATTGTGCCTATTATTATACTGTGTATATATTTATATAGATCTATTTTTTATATATGTTTTTCATATATTTTGTATATTCAAAATCCAGTGTGACCAGCAGATCATTGTGTCATCTTCAGAGGAGTAGTTTTATTTCTGTTTTTATAATGTGTACTTTTATTTCTGAAAGCTAAGCTGAAGAACTTAATCTAGTATACTCATATTTAACTTGCCATCTATTGTAACATCTGTTATTTTCAACATTGCTTCTTCCCAGATTTTGCCTTCCCACTGCATGGATTTTTTGGGATCATTTCCCTTCACTTGTCTTAGCCTGCTTTTTTTCCCCAGAATGAATCTCATTTGATTATTTTCAGACTGCATTTCTATTCTCTCTGAATCCCTGGGCATTATTTCCTTGTCCCCATTATTTTTGCAGCTCCTCCAAATGTGATATTTCCTGGAGATTTAAGTTAGCATGCTGTCTAGAATCTCTTCTGGAACATTAAAGAAAATACCAAGTGAAATAGGACCTAATACAGGTCTTTGCAATATTGCACCTTCTTTCCATGTTATCCTTTGCTTTTATCATGATTTATTTGCAGTCGGTTTTCAAATCAAGCCACAGTATTCATCTCAAAGTGCAAATCACTATCAAATGTTTACTGAAAATCAAACACACCACATCTGCTCCTTTTCCTTAGACTCCTAGTGCTGTAACACTAGCCAGAAAAGGGGCCAATTTCTAGCCAGTTCTGCTCTTCTGAATAGAAATCACAGTTTCATTGTCCTCAGCCTTGTAGCCTGGTTTACTTTATAGGAAGCCTCATGAATTAAAACAGCTGTGCAGCCCATTCTGAAATTTGGTTTTGTGGAGAAACAGTGCTGGGAATAAAACAAGGGGAGTTTATGCATGTGAGGGGGAGAAAGAGAGAAGATGGATATATGTGTGTGGGGAGAAGGGGAGTTGCTTTTATCTGCGTGTGAGAGTAACTGGGTGATGGCATTAGGTGTATTTCTGAGGAACTGCTCAAATTCTTGAATGTTCCTCTGTTTCTAGACCATGGTTTTCATATAGTTAAATGTTTTGCACTCTCCTGCTTTGCTTTTCCGTGGCCTGTGATGCTGTTGATATGAGAAGCTGCAGCCAAACTGAAGTCATGAGATGGCACCAGCAGCCACCTCCTAGCTGGGCATCTTGGAAAATTCCTCTGCTTTAGCTGTTATCCAGGTATCTGTGACACAGAGAAGCTGTAACATTTCGGGGTTGTGGTAAAAGGACCTTTTTCACTCCAGAGTACAACAGATAAATAGCTGGTTGAGGTAGAAAACAAAGGAATTTAGACAAAATGTAAGGAGATGATGGAGACTGTAGGATAAAACGTGAGAGCATGCTTAGCCAAGAGCTCTTTCAATGAGGAGTGTGAGTTATAGTCCCTGGAGATCAAGCAGAAGGCATCTCATTCATGGCTTTTTGCTTTGACCTGGCCGTCATAAAATTTCAAAAGTTTCTGGTGACAGTAATGCCTGCACTGCGCTGGTTAGAACAATATTTTATACCAGTGATTTAAAAGGATTATTAGTACCCCTTTTCAGCTGGGGCAAGTGGCTGGGAGCAGGCAGAAATAAATTTAATCTATTTTTCTAAAATACTTTACCTATATTTTTGGGCATGCATACCACCTTCTCCTGCTCTTGCCTGCATCCCTTCTTCCACCTGGCTTTTGTTACCTACTCACTGCCCAGCCTGGAGCACCTGCCATGATGGGAAGGATGGCACATGGCAGTCTGGGTGTTGAGATCTGTAGTGTTGGATCCCTGCTGGAGAGCAGGATGGGGCTAGGGAAGAGCATAGGGCACACTTTGAACTGATGAAGAAGTCTGAGCTGGCCTGCAAGTGAAAATCGTTTCAGTCCAAATCTTGGGAAGGAGGGCTAGGGGCGTGGGGTTTTTTTATTTGTTTTGGGGTTTGTTTGTTCATTTTTTGTTGTTGTTTGTTTGTTTTTAAGTACAGCATGAGCAATTAGCACAAATACTGCTATTGAGGCTCCTGATCTAACCCTTAAAATTATTCCTGGTATGTTCATTACTGTTCTTGTGAGGACTCAGAGGAATTGTATCTAGCAACACACTACAAAGAGATGTTAGAAGCTTATGGTTGTGTTTTGTAATAGCCTTATAAATTTTCATCTAATGCACTGACAGCACTGGGGCAACTGCAGGCCTAGATACACCTCAGAAATGCCTTCATTGTTTTCCTGCTCCATGTTATATGTTCCATCTGGAAAGTCCCTTTTTCTTAGATGGCTGCACTGGAACATAGGGTGGCCACCTCAAAATTGCAGTCCCAGGCTTTACTGGGGCACAAGGGACTGTGGGCTGTCTCTCTGCTTTCTCCTCCTCCCCTCCCCAAGAACAGACCTAAACTGAGCAGTTCAGACCTGAAGACCAAACCCAGATCTCACATGTTCACCTCTCACAGTGTGACTTTGTCCTCTGCTGAAACAGCTTGGTACATAGATTTTGACCAAGTCAGAAAGTACCCAGGTATACAGAGCAACCTGGGAGTTGCAGGTATCTGCTGATGCCCCTCTTCTGGGCTGCACAGGTGGATCAAGAGCAATTCCAGCTCTGAAGTCTCTGGAATGGGGCTGGCAGTGGTCTCCCACCTCCCTCCTCTGCCCAGCATAGCCAGCAGGTCGGTTTTCTCTCCACTGAATACTGCTGCAACCAAAGAATTTGGTTTTGCTTTGCTTTATTATTTACTACAATGATCAAAGCAGCCACTCCTTGTGATCATAAAGAGAGGCCTTAAAAATCTTATTTAAGAGCACAGATATTTTGGGCTTTGACAAATAGGCTTTGAAAACAACACAGATGTGCAGTGTCAGATTTCACCGCTGCATGCAGTGTCTTTGTTTCGAACTGTAAAATTGGCTAGTAGTGCTGGGCATGTTCTTTCCCAAAACCTTTTCCCCTGCAACACAGGAAAAACAAGTTTCTGGGTTGTGGGGGGTTTTTTTGCCCCCCGATATACCCCCTTGGAGACTTTGGAAGGAAAATTATCTTAGCAGAGTGAGCATTCAGCCCTGCAAGGCTGCAAACCTATGGGCTATTTTTAACCTAATTACCTCGAATTAAACAAAAGCTTAAGAATTTTTTTGCTTGAATTGAAGGTGAGGCTAAGTAGACGTTATTTGCAGAGCAGCTCCAGCCAGCAGCGTGGTTCTTCCATTGCACCGTGCAGAATAATGCCCGTGGCAGTGCCCTGCACTAACGAACGGCGCTCGATTTTCTGAAGGGCTGCCTTTTCTGAGGTGATGTGAGAGGATATGCAGATCCAAAGCAGTTCGCTCCTTTCCCCTTCTCACCCCTCCTGCGGATGCGGTGATCACTTTGGACTGGTGACGTTTCAGATGGAGCACGGGCTCCTTACACTTGCCTGGCAGTGGCTCATTAACTGCGTGTTAATTGAAACTGAAAGTTTGTCAGATGATTCAATTCAGTTACATGTTAAATGGGTTCAGTGCGGTAAGCATTACTGCTGTGATGAAAATATCTGTGGAATTGATTTGTGAACTGATTTAAAGGGATTCATTGGCTTCATCAGCAGCTCTTGAGAGGTCTGCTTCGGGAGAGCAGGCAGAGGTAGCCATGCTCCCAGCAAAACAAATCCTACTCTTCTCTTTCACCCTTAACAGTTTTAATTACTGCCCAGTATGTTCCCTTTCCAGGACATATGTTAGGTGGATAAATATACTCTGGAGAGCTGAGAAGTGAAAAAGAAAATGAGGAAATCAAAAGTATGTTTTGAATTCTGTAATCTAAATGGTTGAAATGTTGAATTCTTATCTTTCTATGGATTGAGCAGTCACAAAATTTTCCCGAAGTTTGACTTGGACATAAACATATGTTACAAAAAAAACCCGAAGCAACAAAACCCAAAAGAAAAATACCTGCTTTAAACTAAAGGACAGAAAATTCAAAATTTACATCCTCTATAACTCATCTTTTATACTTGGCCACTGCAAAAGTCTTCCTTAAGTGGGCAATTTATTTTGTATTCTCTACCTGCGTATATGGTTGGTTCCCATGCAGAGCCAATTTTTACTGCTGAGTTATAAACCCTTTGAAAATAGGGGCTTGTAATGGAGGCACTGACAGACCTTTAACTAAGTCAGTTTTATCTGGCTCCATTATCTTTGCTTTTGTTAAAGCATTAAATGGTTGCAGATTTGTTTATTTTTCTCACAGTCTCAGAATTTTAACATGGGTGTGTTATTGAATTGTTTTTTCTTCAAAATGTCATGAACATGCAGTATTGGAGAGTTTATCCAGACTCCGCAGTCATCTTTAAAAGTAAATTGAACTGTTATGTCTTATTTCAAGATTTTCTTGCTCATACAGTACATTTGATCTGTAGCACATCATTACAATAGTAACACCAAAGTTTCCTTTTTCTTCTGCTATCTTATTTTAATTTTGAATTCTGCTTTTTCTTTTGGACTCCTTTCTGTGTAAAATGACCAAGATGTTTTTTTGTTTGTCCCATTCAGATGAAAAGCCATACCACTGCAACTTCCCTGAAGAGGAAACCCCAATGATAACATCTCAGTTGGATGAACTCCCAAAGCTGGGAGGTCGCAACGCCAGAGAAAACGAGGCCAGGGAATCTAAACCAGAGATTCCTGCCCTGGTGTCAGCACTGGAGAGTGTCATCAAGGAACCCTTTTCGAAATACCAGGGTTCTGCAGACATAAAGATGCCAGTATTTCACCACAGCCAAGGGCTTCCTTGCTCCAGTCACATTGCTAGCTTTGCTTCGGGTGTGGGCCGGACACCCTCAGACATGGTCATGGACTTGAAAACGTCACTTGAAGTGCAGGCTAGTCGTGCTAGAGAAAATTTGCTAGACTTGCACCGGGAGCATACTCTGATAGAAAAAGGTGCTGAAGCTCTACAGGTAGCTCCACTCGATTTGAGTGAAAAATCAACAAGGGATAATTCATGCAATAAATACCTGAATACATCCTTGCAGGCTGCTTTAATTGTCTACCCGTGTCCTTTCTGCAGTCACAAGACCTACTACCCTGAAGTCCTGTGGATGCACAAAAGAATTTTGCACAAAATCAGCTGTAACTCGATGGTACCCCCTTGGGTTCAACAGAACGGATTCAAGAGTATTAAAAACAACCTGGTCTTTCTGGCAAGGAGTGGGCGCACTGGCCCCCCTCCTGTTCTCGGTGGTAAGGAATGCCAGCCTTTGCCCATTGCCAGATTTACACGTACTCAAGTGCCAAGTGCGTTGCCAGGTTCCAAACCCAGCTCTCTTTCTGTTGGGATGGCTGCAAAGTCCGGGAGCACGCATGCATCAAAGGACAGCCATGCGCTCGGCCACTGCGGTTCCCGTGTGTCGGGTCTGGATGGGTACAGACAGCCCAAGTTAAACCACTCCCAGGAGCAGTACGGCATAGCAGCACAACAAAAAAGCAAATACGAAGCAAATTCCAAACTTATGCAAATGGGAACCTATGCTAGAAGCGTAACACCTACTCAAACAGTCATATCCAGGCCTAGCACACAGCCCACCAACAGTAAGCAAGTGGAAAAGTATGTGGTTCCCCAAGGAAGTACTGGTTTTGCCTCTCCAGGTAAGCACTGTGCATCTGACTCCATGAAGGCCAAATATACCCCCCCGCTGCAGTACCATCCCCTGTGTAAGAGTGAGCAGTACCCGAAACACGAAGAGCCGCCCGTGCCTCAGAGGGAGCCTCACGTGAAGGCTGGCAGTGACATGAGGACATTGGCAAACTGCACAGCGGTAGCACGAGCGAGTCCAGTGCTGCAGCCTCAGCCTGGTGCCATGGGAGTTCTTCCAGCTTTACACTCCAGCAAACAGGATCTGGGATCAGATGGGCATGAGAAACATTTGGACCTTTTAAATATCTTTAAAACATACATTCCAAAGGACCTTGCTTCACTGTACCAAACCTGTGGTGCCAACAGCCCTGTCCTAGATCACACAGGTAAGATTTTCACAAGCAATTCCGTAGCTGAGGACACAACTTGCTTGTTCCTACATCGTTCAGAGCCATGGCATACTGCTTCCCAGTTTTTTTCTTCTCTGCCTTTAACTGTTAGGATTACAAGTTCACTGTTTTCATCATTGCTGGATAGGCTTGAATAGGTTTGTTTACTGCACTCTTAACATTGCAGCATCCCCCCTTGTGCACTGTGTGACATTTCTGTCGCAGGTTAAATGTATCTGGTTCCACCTGGAGTACTGCTGTTCCTTTGTCCTCTTGCTTCAAGCAGGCTAGAGTTACACAGATGTGCTGTCACAGGAAGATCCCCCTGATATGCTGGTGCTGGCACACATCATCATCCTTTTGCTTCAGGCAAAATAAACATCCTCTGGGGCTTATCTGTGATGTTATTTTGGAGGTTTTGTTCAATTTTGTCTGCAAACAAGTCTTCCAACAACACAGAGAGATAATCACTTGTCAGTGTCCTTTGTGTTTCTTGACAAAAGTCTTAAGATCTTCCTTGTCCATATCAAAGGCTGCTAGGTATTTTTCAAATGAGCCTGTTGATCTGTTTGTATGCTTATAATTAAAAAGAAGTAGAGCTGAACATGTGCCTACTAATTCACATAAGCAGAAAAATCAGTTGTGCAAATAGCCATTTTAAAAGTTCAGGGACTGAAAAAGTTCAACTGCCATGTAAAAAAAAAATACACCTACATATTTGCATTTGAAACCATACCCTTCTGATGATCTGCCAGAATTAGTTTGTCTCAGTGGAAACTGAAAATCACACTGATTGATTACACATGAGATGTGTGTAATCAGTGTGTCTGTAAGGGGAGGAGAACAGGAACCATAGTCTCACCTCTTACCATTTGTAAACCATCCCATTTTTTACACCCCTCTTCTTTTTGTAGAAGTAATGCAAAACAACTCTAGATAAAAAGAGCACACATTTCAGGGCGTTGTTCTGGTGTCCTCACTTGACATAATGTGTTCTGTTTTGTCAAAAGCGTGTGTGAAATGGAGCTTTTGTGAGCGGTACAAAATCCAGGACACTTGGAAGCTGGTGGTCTTAAGGACAGCTGTGGTCTAGTGCCCAGAAGGTGTGTGCAAGTTGAGGCAAGGAGGGAGCCCAGAGTGCTAGGTCAGGTCTTGGTGGAAGGGCCTTTTGGAGAAGACGGGAAGGCAGAATCTGTCTCACAGTGCATGAGTGAGTTGCACCTTTCAGCCACCCCGTTGTCAGTTCTGCTCAGTCATGTTAAAGGTGGTGCTGTGTAGGGCTGACTGTTGCTTATTAAACAGATAATTTTGCGGGTGCTTAGGGGCTGACTGATGATTGTAACCAACATCAGGCTCGTGATTTTTGTTAAGGAGGCTGAGGAGGACATGCTTAGTTTCTAAAACTACAGTTTCAGTGTTCCTTGTTTTGTTTTTTTTCAGCAAGCTTTGCTTTTGCCCTCCCAGTGCATTGTTGTGTAAAGTTTCTCCCTGCCCACTTCTTACTCTAAGTACCAGTTAATTGTTCCACCACCAACTTGGGGTACCTTCACCTGGGTGCCTTCCTTGATGTTATTTAATATTACATTGTGTAAACCTGCTCAGAGAAATCTTACTGATCCAGTGAGCTCCCAGCCATGTTAGGAGGAATAGAGAAAAACAGTAAAAGCTTGGAAATAGAAGATGACTTAGTGAAGGCAAGGACCAGAAAATTCATGATGACTTTTGAAACAAAGTAAAATAGGCACAAGGTTTCTGAAGAAGTCTCTATTTACCTGCATTTTAAAAGAGGGATTTTATTGCTGAAATGTTTTTTGCTGGGCAGTGATTTCTAGAGACACTTTAACTGGAAGTTATTTAGTGCCTATCTCTGCTTTGAAACCTCTTCTTTCATTCCAGCTGTTTTACAGCAATCAAGTTTTCAGAATTTGAAACCTTTTTTTTTAATGTAGCTTTTCTTCATTTTAGATACAACTTTCAGGTTGTTGATGTTTCCCCGAACCAATTGGCATGATGGCTGTTTTTCATAGCACTCAAATAAAAAGCTGCTTCAGGCAAAAGGAACAAGATCCTACCAACTGCAGACAGAGCAGGGTAATTGAACTTTGTCTGAAATAACATATGGCTCTAGATAGGCTGAGTCCTCTGAGTCAGCATGCATCATCCAATTTAGCCTTAATACCGTAATGTGAATGTGGCAATCATGACATAAAGGACAGCCAAAAATCTCACTTAAGTATAGTTTGTTACATTTTGTCCCCTCAATTGAATATTCCCAATAGACTTTACTTGGGGTTTTTTGGTATATGATGTCATCTTGGATCACACTAGACTGTTTTAGTGTGTGGTAGTACAGTGTTCAAACTTCCTTTAGAGTGGCTGCATTTATTTTTAGGATCCTTTCTTTTACATTTGTGTTTGTTCCAGTGTATCCTTGGAAGAGAGTTGTCTGTACTGTTGTGATACAGCTGCAAACACAAAGCTTGCTCTGCTTAGGCTAGGTTTGTTCCACACTGCCCAATCTTCCCAAATGCTTGTAGAGAGAATCTTATTGTTATATTTAATAGTGGTTATTTGTTTTATTCATGACATTTACACATTAGGAAAGGGTGGGTTATGGCAGCAGATGCACTCTTTCTCCGGGGCTCCTTTGAGACCAGCTTTGAGCATGGATTTCACAGGCACTTCCATTCACACAGTCATGTTCATTTACCTTAATTTGTGAACACCTGTAGTCATCCACCCTCTTTCATTCTTGTAGAGAATAACCTGCATGATGACTTGTAGGGGTATTGCCTTGCAGCAGCCATGCCCTTGGCTCAAAGCTCTGAACTATCAAAAGCCTTATGGTGCAATGTAGGAAATGCAACAGTGGCTATTACACTTGGAAGCAATCCATTTTTTCCACCTGCTTTTTTTGAATAACTCCCATGAAATGAATGCTAGGGAAGTGTTAGGTGGAAGTCTTCACCCACTCACTCTGGGTGTTTATACATGGGCTTATAACAGCATCCTCAGCCTTCCCTCATGCATGAACTGGGATGGGAGCAGTGCTTCCACGAAGGATGCTGGATCAGGTTTGTGATGGCTGCTGAGATAAGTGTATTCCCCTTTGACAGGAGATGCAGGTTATGGAGGGAATAAGCATCTTCCCAGAGGTGTCAGAGGAACCCAGCTCTCCTGGGCTTCACAAAGCAGCTCTGCCAGTCCCTGCCTGTCCAGAAATCAGCATGGCACTCCTGCAAAGGCCACAGCTGGTTCCTCAACACACTCCCATCAACTTTCCTTTCAAGCTTGCAGCTTCAGTTCTGGCCAGTGAGGGAAAAATGCTTGTAACAGCTCAGAAATCCTGCTTTAAATTTGACTGCCTTACAAGGCAAATCCATCCCATTATAGTTCACTAAGGCTTCTCATTGATACTTAGGACACTTATGTGATTTTTAAAATTTTATTTTGTTAGGGTTTTTTGTTTATTTCTTGGTGGCGGTTTTTTTGTGGGTTTTGGGTTTTTTTGCGGGGGGGGTTCTGTGTATTTGGGGGTTTTTTGTGGTTTTTTTTGGTTGGTTGGTTAGTTTTTTCTCTGTGTGTGTGGATATACCTGATCTTGGGATTTTCTCCCAAATAATGATTTTGTATTTCACTGCCAGAAACTTATTTTTGCAAGCAAGAGTGTTCGGGTGCATTATGCAGACTGTGCTGCCATCTGCAGGAGGTGCTATTATAAAAGGAGAAAACAATCTGTGAGTGGGGCATTTGTTTGGAGTTTTTTTGGCAGCAAGGCATTTCTTTGCACTATATGGTCTGGTGAAAACCATCCCAGGATGCTTGGTGCCCTACCAGCAGAGTAGACGGCAGCTGTCTTCTTCTCCATTCATTTTCAGATGCAGCATCCATATTTTGCATGCATCCTCTGGCATCCTGCAGTTGATTTTTCAGTTGCGTGGAAGTTTTGTGTTGCCACTTTTTTGTACACAATTTTATTCTTTCTAAATTCTGTAACCAGGGTGGGGGTATGAAAAAAAAGCTGAAACTTCACATCTGTTGACATCCCTCTCAGAATTTCTTTAAAAGCCAAAGTGTTCCAGTGGCCAATGGAAACATCAACTCTTTTCTTCCGAGGAGGGTGTTATACCAAAATAGAAAAGATGATGTTCAAACATTTTTTTTTAATAATAAAAAAGCCCAATAAAAGTCAAATGTGTCTTTTTTGATCAGCAGCAAAAAGACAAAGACCAGCCCTTTAAGTCAGATGCTGTAAACTGACCTTTGGAGAAAAAGGAGAGGTTTGAGCGGTTTTCCACAAATGCTAATGGCCTAGAAAACATGTTTACCCAGGGCTGGGGGAAGGCTGCTGTGCTGCTACCAGCTCAAAATGTCCGGAATGACACTTTCATTCACAGATGTCTTTCGTCTGTGCCTCAGAGGTCTGGGGTCAAAGCAGCACCGGCAGGCAGGTAGGCAGGGGCGAAAGGTTTGATCAGCCTGCGATGGCTCCGCTCGCTCTGCATTTGTCTCTGAGGTATTGCCGCCTGGGGGGGACAGTCGGGCTCTGGTCCTACTCACTTCCTATTATCCATGTGACTTGTCTCCGCCACGCTGGAGTCACTTTGATTTGCCTGATGTACTGCTTGACAAAGCTGGGTGATGGCTGAGAAGTGGATCCAGCTGCTCTGAAAAGCGCACACCTGACATGCCAGTCCTGGTGCGGGCACATCATGGGGAGCATTTTTTAATTCAATGTAATTTATGCATTCTTGCAGTCCTGTGTGTGCCTGGCCTGTCAGCCAGTGCCTAGATGAAGGCTGACAGTTGTCATCCAGGGCCTGAAGGTAGCCTCACATAATGACACATTAGACATACTAATGATGTTTTCTTCTGGCATAATGTTTTCTTCTCAACTTTCCTCTCTCCTCTCCCCCCTCCACCCCTCCTCCCTCCTTCCCTCCCTTTCTCCTGACTACAGGGATGCTCAGGACACAAACACGCCAAGGAGACTGTGTCTGCAGAGAATGTGGAAAATGCTTTACCCAACCCAGCCACCTCAGGACTCACCAGAGGTCCCACGCAGGTACCTTTCCACACGCGTTCTTGTTTTATCTCTTTCCCACTCGCCTGCTTTCAGATTCAGCTAACAAAATGCCAGGAATTACATTTTACATACCATGTTAACCTAAGTAATTCCAGTACCTAAATCTAATAGACAGGTTTTTTATTTTTACGACTATTGCTCTTGTTCTCCAAATATTGCTTACCTGATCCCTGCCCGAACTCCATAAAATTGCAATGCATTTAAGATAAGTCTGTTTGCAAATGTTTTATTTTAATTAGAGAGTAGGGTACTCAGAAATGAATATGCTAATGAATTCTGTTGCCACCAGCACAAATTGAAATCAAAGTACCCCTTTCAGCACAACATAAGGCTTTGTTTTGCCTCATCGTTGCTGTTGACAGGAACATTTTTGTGGGAAACGAGATTTTTCCTCAGACTGGTCAGCCCTAAAATGGGAAATCCCTGCCAGCCATTTTTTACCTGACACGGTCTGTGGTTGAGGCTGAAGCCACCGGTGTTGTGAGACCTCCTGAGCATTGCATGAGACAGTGAGAGTAGCAGGTTTCTCCTCAAAAGTGTGAATGATGCATACATAAGCCAGTCTGATGCAAAATGACAGAAGCCAAATGGTAAGTAATGCAAGAAGAGGGTCCCTTTACACATACACTGATAATTAATGTTGTCAGTGATTGCTTTCTTCAGCGCTGAAGTCTGAATTAAAAAGGGCAGTGGCCCTAGGCTGCCATTAGCACACTCTCTTACAGTAAGTGTTATGGTAAATTGGTATTTTCCGGCCACAGGCTAGGAGCTGGTGTCTTTTTTTGAACGTGGTTAATCTGTAATGGTCTCAAATAATGTACACACACTAACGAAGCTTGAATGTTCATCTGTTAACAAGCCCCCTTGTTCCCACAGTGGTATTTGAGTCTAATGGACTCCGAGGTACTGAAGTTCACACCACCTCCGCAGATGCCCCAAAACAAGTATGTTTTACAATTAATTGGGTGTTTGGTTTTTAATGTGGTAGCTGGGAAAAAATTGCACACTGATGCTCATCACTAAAGCACTGACTGCTTTATAACATGTATAAATAATAATGGTATTGCTTAATTTTTAGCTCTTAAATTTTTTAAGCATTTTATCAGATTCTGACATACAGAGAGTCAGTTAATTGTAAAGCAGGTAGTTAGTGTTTAAATAAACATGTTACTGACTTACTGGGGACTGGGTGGGATGGGTAACTCTGTAATGTACACTGACATGTAGTAGTGAGATAGTACATAAAGAATTCCTGGAAATTTGTTTTTACAATTAACTCATTTTCTGCTGCAACAAGACAATTAATGTTTAGTCTACATTTTTCTGAGGAGTATTTGTACCCTGATATCTACTATCTGGCCTTTGAAGAGCTCTCATCCACTCATTTCTGTGGACTCTGTTAGTGCGCCTTCCTGTTTCTAGTATACAGTTTCCTGTCTTAACAAACACTTCTCAGAGGTCTGAATTATACATGACAAAGCCGTTACATAGAAAATCATTAAACTGAATTTGTTTCATGTATCTTATGTCTTTGGAGAATAGTGTCATACCCTGGACCTTGCCATTCCATTTGCAGGTTGGCGGGTGGGTTTCAGAGCACACCTTCTCAGGGGCACTTCTCTTCCATTGTGCAACTGCCTCCAGCATCCCTCACTTTTCCTTTCATCCTCATTTTTAGTTTAATTTTCACTCTAGCAGCACCTGTCTTCCTAAGTCTCTTATTCGTCCTTGGTCTCTTACTAAACTATTGCGGTGTTTTCAGCCATGCTACTCCCAACGCTATGAAGTTTAGGAATTGGTTTCTACTTGCTCAGTAAACATTCTTACTGGGCACCACCACATTGCCTAGTTAAATGCTGTATCCTTCATGGAGACTCTTAGCACCTTCTCTGTGTACTTGAATTTTTCTAGCCCAAAGGCTGCGTGGGGAACCCTTGTCACAGGAGCAGTGGTCAGCAATTCTCAAGATGAATTTTCAAGATGACAAAGCTCTTTGGTTGTTGTTGTTGTGGGCAACGTTTGCTTTGCTTTTCTGGGACAGTAGCAGCAAAGTTACACTGTAGTGTCCCCCATGTGATGATTATCTGATAAAATTGTGCAAGGATGCATCTTAGTATCAGAGTGAAGGACAGAGACACAGACACAGTCAATGTGACAGTGAAACACTGCAGCTCTGCCAACTCACTCAGCTAGTCCTTGGTTCTCATCAATTTAATAATGTAGATTTAGTAAACCTAAGCAGCTTTTAAAATGCTCTTCATCTTTTCCTGCTCATGGTTTTCTCTCATGTGTAGTTGATATCACATTCTGAAGGCATCTGGGCTTTCTTCTAGAAAACAATGTAAGGTCAAAGTTAGAAATACATTTCCAAAAAATTCTGAAATGGCCATATATATCCAAAAAGAAACGTGTCAGCTTAGACCACATCTGGACTCCTTTTGCATTTTGGGTTATATTACTGCACAATAAATTGACTTATAGTCTTGTCTTTGTGAGCTACTGTCATGCCAGAATTCATTGACTAACTTCTTCCATGGTGAAGGTAGCTATCTGCCAGTCTGCCTTCAAACCATTTGATTAAATTACAGCATCTCTCAATCCAGCAGAACACTGAGTAGGGGTTAGCTTCTTGAATTGCTTCATCTCGTGCCAGCCAGTATTTCTTCCCCAGAAGATGCGGTGTGATCACTTCTGCAGGAGATGGTTCCCTTTGTCTTGTTTGCTCCTCAGTACCAGCCTTTGTCTCAGTTTGTCAGTGTCTGTGTCGGGTAGGGTTATTCAGTTGTCTGCCGTTTCGCTGGCTCTCGTGGCGGGCAGGCATTGTGCTCCCCCAGCAGACTCCACCTGCACAGTCCCTGGGCGTTACGGAGGGAATACTCTCATTTCCACATGCAGCTGTAGGGGCCTTTAGAAGCGCAGAAATGAGCTCTCACGGAGAACGGTGCCTGCAGCATTCCGTTAACATTACCATTTCCCACTTTAAACGTTGTCACTCCATGTCTTCATTTCATTTCTTAATTGGGGACAGATCTGTTCATGAGAGTTTATGGTGTAAAGTCAGTTCAAGTTACAGAAGTGCCATGCACATGCTCCAAGCAAGAAACAATAGTTACCGTGTACGGTAGTTTGAGAAGGAATGAGGGTTTTTTTTGATGTCAAGTGGAAATGATTCACTTTACATAATGTTTCCACCTCACAGGTAAAATATCTTCCCCTGAGTAGTCTGCTAAAGAGTAAAAATATTAACATTAGTATTTCACGGTTCCCCCGTTGCCTTCTCTAGTCAGCCAGAAGATCATCTCTAAAGGTTTCCTTTATGAAACAATGTTAGGTAGGGCTTTTCAAATCCCCCAGCATGGTGGCTTACAACAGTGCTACAGTGTATAGCAGTTTTAGCACAGGATACTTCTAATTTTGCATGTTAAAAATAGGGTCTACAACCAGGCTTTTTCAAAAATGAACTAGCTAAATCTATATTTAGGTGTCTAAATAAGAGCCCTATTTTAGGGGAGTGAACCACCAACAGGAGGTGCAGGTGTTCAGCATCACTGAAAAGGAGGTCACCTATAGGAGTGTGTAAAAAAGATCAAACTCAGTTTTGCTACTATTAGCACTGGGCTGTATTTCATGCTTTGTTATCAGCACCAGTGAAATATAAATAAAATGTAGGAAATAAGATGTTCACTCATAACATTATTTACCCTGGTTCCTTATTTCTACCTGAATGCTTTAAAAAAACCCCCAAAATGACATTTTTACATAAAATGAATTTCCCATGAACTTTGGAATATTTCCTACTCTTCTTTATCTAAAGGACAAAAAATGCTCATTGCATACCCCAAGTCAATACAATCTGTGCTAAGTCATGTAGATTCTCTTGAAAAGCTGCCATATTAAACATATTGAATATTCTGAATACTTTCATAAATGCTAAATATCCCTGTATATACATAATTAAGCGTGCTTATCCACAATGAATATGTATCTTAGCTTGGAATACGCTATGCAACATCCAGAGACACGATTTAGTAGGCATGAATTCGGGGAGCACACTCCAATTGCATATACATGGCAAGACAAAAGCTGGCTCCCCTTCACAAGGGGCCCTGCAAGCACGTGTGTCTCAGAGCCGCCGCGAGTATCTCACAGCAAGGCTCTCCTAAAGCGAGGGGTCATTTCAGAGACACTGCCTGATGCTGCAGTGCTGCAGCCAGAAGCCCAATTCCCAGTGGTGCAGGAGTCAGTCTGGAGCCTGCTTTCTCACAGTGGTGACAGCAGCAGTAGCAGTTTCTAACACGTACGCCGTGTGTTCGACTTCTCCTTCTGCGTTTTTAAAGCCGGATAAAAACTTGGCCCACTTTAGGGCTGTAGTTTATGCTCTGTCAGTGTCAATCAATATGCTCTAGAAATTTTAAGGGACAAGAAATCAGGTGTTCAAAAGGCATAATTGACTGGTTAGCAATGAGGGAGAGCTCTCTCTGAGAGTGTGTATATATACATGAAGGATATTTGCAGTGCTGAAGCCAGAGACACCCAAGTTGTCCATCTTCTGTGTGAGTGAAACAAGGAAACTACCCCAAAGCTCCAAACCTTTTTCTTCCCCAGATACACATCCATTTGTTCACAGAAAATCAAACAGAAGCTACAGCACAGGGAAAAAAACTAAACTGTTGGTATCATGAATATCTCTGGCTGAAGCTTTCCCCATGCCAGAAGGCACTGATAGTCCTTTTTTGTGAAACAGCTCTGGACACCACAGTTCTTGAGCTTCATACACTGAAAAGAGGACTGTGCAGTAGGTCCTCTACCTACTGTGTGACAAGGGTAAAGCACCTTCATTAAGGGGTCCATAAATCTTAATTTTCTCAACTATAAGTATTTTAAAATATTCCTTGCAGTAGTCAATACTTGAAATAGCATAAATGTGAACAGCCAGAACTTGGGGGATAGACCAATTGGAAAGAACCATTAAGAAAACGCTATATATATGTCTATATGTGTATGTTGGAAAGCAGCTAGGGGGAAATGCTGGGGACATCTGTTACCTGTAATGTTTTTATAGTCCAGCAACATAGCTCTGCTTGTCCTAAAGCAACTTTACAGAGAAGGGGAGGAGGCAAAAAAACCTAACCCAGACTAAAAAGTTACTTAAACTATTGGTTTCTTAGTTTAGCTGGTTCGCGTTTTCTTGCATTCAAAATTTTAATACTGTCTGTTAGAAGTCCTATTTATGCCATTTGTTCATATGAAATGCCTTGCCCCAGTTCCTTGCAGAGTTTCTTCTAAAGATCATGATTAATAGTTCAGTCCTCATTATTGCAAATGTTATTTTTAAATAGTTATTCTGAGAACAAGAATTCCATTAATCAAAATAATAGATAATGAACAAATAAATGGCAACCTAATTTGTCTCGTTCATACATATGGAGATTATAATGCAAACAATCAAGGAACCATGGAGGCTGCTGTACTGGCATCTGAGTAATATGCATGTACTGTATGTCTGTTACTTTATGAGCATTAGAGACAGGATTAGGAGCTGTAGTTCTTGTCCCAACACTTGCCCCTTGCCAGCAAACTGGAGTGCTATCTGCTGCTTCAATGTCATGCACTAATCTGTCTCCAGTATATTCACATGCACACAAACTGGGCTTTCCTGTTAGCTGGGGAAAACCTGGAAGTTGCTATGCTATGAGTTGCTATGTGAAACCTACAGCTTTTGGCATGGAAGCTGTAAGTTTCACGTAAAGATCTGCTGGTTTCCACTGAAAGTGAAGAAAGCCTACTTTTTAAAAGGGAAAGCGTTTTATTTCAGGAAGAATTAATTCCAACTCTGTGTCAGCTGGTTCAGAATCTGACTGTGCTTTGGGATGGTGTGAGTACAGGGGGTGAGGCCCTGGGTGGGTGCTGGCACACGTGAAGCTCTGGTGCTGTTCCTTGGTTAAACTGGGAGCACAGCTGTGCCTGAGAGGCCCAGCCACCCACCACCTCCAGCCCCTCTGCGCTGTCCTTGAGGTGTGGGGAGGATGGATTGTCTTTTTTCCATACCCCGTGTGCTTTATGGTTCATGACACACAGGGCACAGCTTCACCACCTCGCAGGCTATCCATCCCAAAAGAGCATCCCTAATTACACCCCTTCTTTCAGCTCCTGCCCAGGGAAAGTGGGGCAAGGTGCCTGCCATCCCCTCCCCTCCGTTCCCTCCCTCCTCTCCAGCCCCAGGAAGCTCTGCCATGCTCCCCTGTGTATGTGGAGCTGGTTCGATACGAGGCGTTCCGATGATGAATGCCTCCTCCTGGAATTGTGGCTGTGTCTCTCAGGCATGATGCAGCCGCGCAAAAATGTAAAGCATCTTTCTTAGTTTACTGCGGGAAATTCAGCATCCAACTAAGGAAGTTTTATCACATCTCTCATTCAGTTACTGTTTCCTACATTTCAAATATACTGCAGTCTGTACAGCAGCTTTTTTTTTCTTTAATTTTGTTGCAAATCTTTCCGACTTAAAACCAAACTTTGACTGGTAAATGTCATGAATCTCGGGCCAGGTTTAATTAGGAATTTTCTAAATCTATTAACAAAAGAGATGCACTTAATACATTATGTCAACCAGAGCTGGTCTTTCTTTAGCTATTTCGAGGGCTGCCATAGGCACAGCTTGAAACTTGCTTGGATTTTACATGGGTGCTGTATTTTATGTTGCATTAATTTAAAATGGTCTGTTTCACTTCATCAAGACTTTAGCTTAAGGATAATGCATTTATGTAAGATTAATCTTGCCATGTTGTTTTAGGATCAGGATTGTAAACTGCATTGTTCCGACAGTGATGTTCTAAATGTCATTTTAAAGCTTTTCTTGGGAGCTGCAGGCTCCCACTTATTCATGATGTTATCTTTAATTTCACTTGATTTTAGAATATCCCTGCTATTTTTTTTCAACATGGTAATTATTCATGAAAATTGGCTAAGAAAATAAAAGGAAGATGACGGGGGGGAAAGAAAGCCGCCTTAGCATTTGACAGACCTGCACAAGAATTCAGTTTTTCTTCATTTAGCTGCCTCTGTGACCTCAAACTTCAGCCTTTTAAAAGCACTGATCTAGTTTTGGCTAGCGCAAAATTCCACTTTTTGGAGGCCTCTTCTTTCCCTCCTTGTTCTCAGCCTTCTCTGAACTGCTCCACCAGATCCTGTTACTTTTTGGTGTAGTTCATCAGGGACCTTATATGGGCCTGACACGCTTTGCTCTTGGTGGAGATGCTTTAAAAACCCCCGCAAAGTGTTCTGCCGTGGTGGGTGCAGATGAATGTTCATGATGCTAATAAAGGGTAACGAATGCCGGCAGAGCTCGCTGGAGGGTCCTGCCTGGGAGCAGGGGCGAGAATGAGCTTTTGCCCTTCTTGTCCTTCTTGCAGGGGAGAGACCACGGCGGCGCAGAGGTCACCCACACGCTGCATCTCCGGAAGGGAACCTAGGTCCCGGGCTGGAGGAGCCCCGGCAGCCCCCGCGCTCCAGAGCATCCCCCTGCCAGCCATCGCCGCACCCGGAGCTGCTGCGCGAGGCTGGAAGCAGCGCTCTGCCAGGAGGGGGGTGCCTCCGCGCTGTTAATCATCCTAAAATAAATGAAGATGCTACCCGAGATATATATAAATTGACGTACTAATCAGTCCCATGGTTCCTTATTTCCTTTATAATAAACAGTGGAGTTGGCAAGCGCTGTGGCGGCACAAGGCATCTATATTAATCAAGAGAAGTTTGAGACACTGGAAAAATTAAACTTTATGTGATTTGGACAGCATGAAGAAGTTAAGCACTGTAACAAAAACCTCCCTGATGCTCACAATGACTATTTGATACATTTGAAAAACAGCGGTGGATTCGAGGGCTGGAGAAGTATTAATTAATGAAACTGCCACTGCTTGTCATGCTGAAAAGCAAATTAAAAAAAAAACAACAACAGAGAGAGGAAGAATGGGGGGTGCAGGGAAGAGGTGGCATTCGGTGCTGAGAAAGCAATGCTTGATGAAGGATTAAAGGGACTAAAGAGAAAGACCGTCATTCTGCAATGGTTTGTTTCATTACAGTTTGGGGACCACTTGCATTTCTAGTGCTCTTGCTCTTGACTGCGCACCATTAATAGTATGTGAATATGGAAATTGAAACACTTCCAGAGAAAAGCTTCTATTCTGCTTTGGAAAAGAAAAGCTAGTTGAACACTAAGAAAAAAAACAGGCTTCTGTGTTTTACTCTCAGGACCTTTTTTTTTGTAACAGGGCTACTTTCTTCAACCTGGTCACAAAGGAAGTCTTCATTAAATGGAAAAAAAAAAAAAGGAAATAATAAAACATTCAGCTGTCTAACACCGCTGATCTGTCTGTTTAGAAGAGAAAAGGTGTCACTGAACGAATTCAGGCAGCCCTGAGGCCATAAGGTGCTCTCTGCTCCTGTGTTTGGTTCAGCAGACCAGCTGCAGCTCCTCCTTGGGCCCACTGACATTCTGGAAAGACGAGTAACTTCTTTTGTGGTGGCAGGTTAATGTTCATATAAATGTGTCATGTCTTGTACTTGGTGATCACTGGTGGTGTTAGGAAAAAAAGAAAAAAAAAAGCTTTATATACCTCTTCTACAGTAACTCTTTTAACTGCAAGTTTTCAAGGTGGGGTTGTGGCACATAACAGGTTGTTAAACCATGCAGTGTAAGCAATTAAAAATGTATTCCACAGATATAAATATTTTCTTTTCTTATTGCTGTGACACTATGTGTGATGGTAATATTTCTGAGAGTTTCAGATTTTGCACATATAATTTTATGCATTATCAAAAGTTACTGCTGCCTTGAAAGAAAATGTTCTGTGAAAATTTTTGCTAAAGCTTTACTAGTTTTTTTTTTAATTGTAACATTTTGTAAAGGCAGGAAATGGAGTTAAAAAAACAACTAGCATGCTAAATATATTTTTCAAAAAAGCAATAATTTTACATGTACAGAAATGATGCTAACCTTTAATACAGGTGAGACCACAGTTTACTTAATACAGTAATGGAATAGTGCTGTTTTTGTAGAAATGGGCTTCTGTCAAAAGATTTGTTAAAAAAAAAAAAGGCAGAAAAAAACCTTAAAACGTGATCTTTCTGTTCTAACAGTTTCAGTGGGCGGGGGTTGCTTTTTTTAAAAAGATTTAGTCAGTACTTTGGTCTGGATACTACTTGTTACTCGTTTTAAATTACTTGACAGGTTTTGTTACTTTGCAACACTTGCAACAATGCAAATTAACATTCTTACATATTTTTTTTAAACTAGATTTTCCTTATGCTATTACACGAGATGTAAACCAGAATTCTCTGTAAGTCTCGGTGTAGTTAGGAATGTCTGTGCAAGTACTTAAAAGTGACTGTAATTAACTGTTCTGTGAAGTTATTTTGGGGGAGGTCGCATAGACACATTCCTTTGTACACCAAAAAAAAAAAAAGAGAAAAAAAGTTTAAATATTTTGCTGTGTTGCTTAATGATTATCATTTTGGGTTTGCACTAGCTTTCTCTTTGTTTTTTTGGTTTTTTTTCTTCCTTTTTTTTTTTGGTTGATTTCTTTTTTTTTGCTTTTGTTTTGTTGCTTTTCTGAGTCATATTTTCCATGAGAGAAAGTAATGGTGACAGTTCAGGAATGCACAAAAGCTAGTTGATTAACCTATTTGTTTGTGGTTTAGTTATTAAAATCTCTTTTATACCCAAAATGGTACAAAAGTGTAATGTACATTTGTAATTTCTCTCTTTTTTTAAAATTGTATTTTTTTTGGCAAGCTGAACTAGAAAATCGGAGTTAATATTTAGAGCCAAAATCTTTCTGGAATTTTCTTCCCGAATCCTTGACAGAGAAACTAGTGCTGTCACTGCCATTACCAGGGTACTAATCAGCAAAGTTTACAATCATAATTTAGCTTCATGAAGAACAACAGTAGGGGAAATCAGTTTAAATAATTATATGCTGTGTATAGCACAGAAGTGAGATTTTCACTTAATTAAACAAGAAATAAGAGTGGGTGGGAGAAAACCAACCTTAAGGACCATCTGTTTTTGGAAGTGAATCCCACGATTTCTGTTTTTTTCTTTATCATTGTATTGTATTGATTTGTTATTTTAGTTAGAACATAGTATTTAAAATGAGTTGTGTTCTTATTTATTTAGTCAAATGGGCTTTGATCAGCTCTTTCAAGCAACGTGATAAGTTTTTTTGGCATGACACACTCCTGTAAAGCCCTTTTATGACTGTTACAGGGACTTTCTACTACCTCTATCAATCTACTGTTTCTTCTTCTTAACAGGTTTTTATGTTGCTGCAAGTCTAATGTAACTTAGACAATAAAGGGTTTGATTATCTACGCTGCAGGTTCTCGGTGTATCTGCCATCTCTCTCTCTTTCTCTCCCTCTCTCTCTGGTTTTTGTGTGGTTTATTACAGCTAAAGTGCAGGAGATCTCTTTTATTATAGCTGAAGTGAAAGACAGACCATCTTCGGCAGAATATTTTTGTATCCTGAATGTTGCACATTGACCAGAAGTCAAACTTGGAGAAACTTTTTCCACAGAGCTGATCAGCTACTACATTGCCATTATGCTGCATTCTTGAAATTCCTTCTGTCAGAAATGCTGTGTATAAATGGGTGCATTCTACAAAAAGTTAAGCCAATTGGAAAGTCAAGACAGTTTTTAGGTTTGTATTTTAAAACCACTTAAAAGTCCTTAGTGAAAAATCTTTGCATAAATTGCTGCCTCCATCCTATTGAAGAGTTAGCTTTAATGATAACAACTGGGTTTTATCCTTTAGAAAACACCATCTGCTGGTAGGTGCAAAAAGTGTTTTGCTATTAAGAGTAGAATACAAATCTCTCACTGGGGGGATTTCCAGGCACTGATATCCTGCACATTTCATGGTAATCTCTGTAAATGTGTTGCTGTGTTCTCATGCTTTGGGGAGCTGTGCAGTGTCTTTGTTTTTCCTACTGGAGGCATGAGAGCATGCATGATGATGTTTGGAGCCTTCTTACAAAATCTGGTTATTCTAGTGGGAGTGCATGCCCCTTGTTCACTCCTTTTCATGCCCATAGCGTTTCTGACCAGGCCTGCATTTGGTTTTGTTCTTCCTTGCCGTATTCCCGTGCTGGGCTGCCTCAAGTATATCTCAGCAGCTCCACCAGGAGTGCTGGAATTCATTGACACAGGTGGGGGTTTCTCCTTGGAAAACCAATCTGTTGCAAGAAGACCTGGAACAGAGCAAGAAGTAACTTCTTTATTAGGTTCTTACGTCATAAAATGTGTTGAACTAAAAGTGGGAAGGGTTCCATTTTATGACAAGTCAAATTTCCTGGCCTCCATGCAAGCCAGTATTTTTAAGCCAGGAGTGCAAAGCATTCTCTTGCAGCAAAGAATTGCAGAGTCTTCTTCACTCGTTGCTCTCTCTCTTTTGCTGTGTTTGAGAACTCCGTGCTTCAGGGGACTCCGATGTTCAGAGACAAAGCACAAGTGATTCAGTGAGAGCTCACAGGTAAGGGACACCAGCCTGGTCCCACCATTTTGAAATGGAGTATGTTGGTACATACAAAAACTTCCATTTTTGTTTTTATTTTTTAATATGAAATTATTGTTTCTAGAGCAGCAAGTGGTGTAAAGCAGTTGAAGATAATTGAAAGCACAGACATATTCCCCTGTTAGGAGCTTTCCATGGGGCTGTGGGAATGCTGGCATTTTTGAGAGGGACTGTAACCATATGATGCTATCATTAGCTATCTCCAGGTAGGCAGTAGCTGTTACAGATACTTCTGCTTTTTTTTTGTTTTGTTTTTTTTTTCTTTGGGTTTACTGATATTGCTTTTGGGGAGGAAGAAAACCATAACCACCCCAAAATGCCAGAAAAAAATCCCTTTGGTTTCAGTCTGGTAGTCAAAGAGTAGATCCTACATGGAAGTAGAAAATTAATTCATTTGTGTTGGGTATAAGCAAGTATATCCAAACTGACCACCAGTTACTGGTCAAAGTAAGGGATGCTTTTGCTAGTGAGAGAGAAAAGGGTATGTTTGGAGTAGGAAGCAGGCAGAGACCAGGGGTTTGTTTTGTTTGTGCCTTAGGTAGCAGCATCAACAGCATTAATGTGGCCCAGCTCTGTGGGTTGGAGTACTGAGGTGGAGGTTGCTCACAGGACCATAAGACAGAGGAAGAAAGCACATGAAAGATAAGTAAGGGGCTAGGTTTTGACTCTGGGAAATTGAAGTAGATGGAAAACGGTATCTGAGGAAGGCTGAAGCTGAGAACAGGACCAAGGAGAGGCCAGATGTGGAGCAAGAGTTTCAGAGGAGAATTGCCATTGAGTAGAAAAGTTGCCAAAAAGGGCAAAGTCAACCGTTAGAGAGATCAAAAGGATATGGAGGTGGAGCAGAAACTGAAACCTAACCAGAAGAGGTGTGTGCCTATTGCAGAGGGCCTCTGTTCAAATTAAAGGGAGGAGGAATGTGCAGGCAGCTTCTGGGAAGATGGATTGGTAACTTCTGAAAATAAGCACATAATTTAATCTCAGTGAATCATTTTATTCTGCAAAAATGTTCTTAGGCTGAATGATGTTCTGACAGAAAATAAGGAAATGCCTTATTTGATCTTCACTTTTCTGACTGATGAGTGAAACAGAGGTAGAACTATAATTATGAGTAGTTGAGGGTGGACTAAAGGGTCTCTCCAATACCTAAGGCGTTTTGAGAAGCATATTGCTCTTTTAGAGAAACAAGCAGACTGATTAGCCCCAAGCAGGAGGGGAGAAAAAAAGGCAGGCAAGAAGGCTTAGTGTTTTAAGCAGATGCTGAAATGGAGCAATCCTTTGAGGATGCTAGAGGGTACATTCAGATAGCATTCTCTAATACAGAGTGTTTTAAGATGCCTTGTAGTGTGTTAGATAAAAGAGCTGGAGATGCTTAAAGCTGTTAAGAAAAAATGTCCGATATTAAAATGGCTTCAGACACTTGGCTCTTTCCTCCATGAAATCTGTTGTATCTCCAATTTCTGTTCATGTGAGATTGGTCCAGATGGCTTGATTTGTTTGTTCCTGTGTCATCAGGTGAGTTACTTGTCAAGAGTTTAGAAAATGTGAGTTACCCATGTTCCCTTTCTGTAAGTGAAAATCTGTGCATGTCATCTTTCATCATCATCAACCCCAAGTACCACTGGAACCTCAGAAGGTTTTTCTAAGCAGAGAAAAATGATTTATTTATCTTCTACATATTCATTGTTATGACATAAAATAAAAGGGACACTGACCCTCCATCTTACTCCAAGAATTCAGCTTATTTTCCTGGGACAGGGCAGTGTTGTGCTTTGCCTGGGACAATTCACGAGCCAGTCGTGGTTTCTGAGACCTACAACTTGACACAGAGTGCTGGAGCAGTGCTCCAATAAACATGGTTCTTCTGTGAGGGACTTCCCTTGGTGAAGGTAGGTCAAAACCCAAACCTTTTCTTGCTTTTACCATGAGTTTTCATGAGAGACACTGGATCTGTTCTTCCTCATGGGAGCCACCAATGGGAGGTCACTACAGTCCCCTCTCCCACAGAAGACCATGGACAAATGATAATCAGTTTGCTGGCTACTGCTTTCCCAGATTTTTCTTCCTCGTGTGTTCCTTTCCTCCAGAGAAAACAGATGTGGGTGGTTGCTTGCACCACAAAGGAGGTGACATCTCCAGAGCAATGGTGGGGACAGGCAGCTGGGAGGAGTTTCCTGTTGGCAAGAAGTCCATGTCAGGACCTTGCCTAGTCCTGTCCCATCTGCAGGGGGTATCCTACCTGCTTGTCCTGTCCAAATGGCCAACCAGTTGTGTGGCCATGCTCCTGATAACGTGTAAAAGCTTGCTGTGGGTATTGGAAGGATTGGCTTTCCCCAGATTTTTTTTCTTTTTAAATATTGTTAAGAGTAGAG
The DNA here is from genome assembly GCF_008360975.1 of Lichenostomus cassidix. Taxonomy (NCBI): domain Eukaryota; kingdom Metazoa; phylum Chordata; class Aves; order Passeriformes; family Meliphagidae; genus Lichenostomus; species Lichenostomus cassidix. The sequence continues at coordinate 93,010,674 of NC_139482.1, forward strand.
AGTCCATGTTAGAGAGTGTCCTTGGACTACATTGTTAGAGGGCTGTCAGGAGGAAGCTTAGTGCAGATGCGACATGAAGCACATTTTTTATCTCTAGGAACTGTAGGTCTACTGGTAGGTTCTAGGGACTCTTTTCAAAGATTTTTGGAAATTTGCTAACTAGAAAGGGGAATTACATGGAAGTTTGCTCAGGTGGTCAGTCTCAGGTTGGTCACCCTCTCTGTGCTTTGAGGGCAAGGCTGCCTGCTGCCACTGGCCCTGGGCTGGCACAGGGTGCTGAAGGGGGATCTGCACTCACTGTTTCCCCAGCAGTGACACACACACATGGCTCTCCCTTGGGCTTCCTTCCCTGACCTGTTCACCTCCCAGCTCACAGCCACAAATGGGGAAGCTCTGCTCTTTCACATCCCAAGAGCTGGCTCCACCAGCACCAAGGCGTGAAGGGAATTGGAGGTGGTCTCAGCCCTACCACTGAGGAGGGTGTCTTGGCACAGGTGTGTTCTGGGACTTTCTGTTTTGCACCAACCATGCAGTGGGAGCAGCCCAGGATCTGGAAGCCCTGTGCTCCTTTAGCCAGGGAGATGTTCAGGTCCCTCTGGGGGACCCTGTGTGCGATGAGCAACTGAGAGTCTGGGCAGTGACTGCTGGAAAGCTTCACTGCAACTCTGTGTCCATCCTCTGCAATTAAGGCCTTCTTTGCATTTGGCTAGGGGCCATCTCTGGTGGAATGAGAGCTGCAGGAACTTCCTGAGCTGGGTTGTGTGCAAGTGCTAGAGCTAAATCCAGGCAGACCCAAGTGAAATTCCAGGGAAGTCACTATTGATGGTAGCACAAGATAATCTGTTGTGTGATTTTATAGAGCTGGTTCTTTGCTCAGTGTTGCATGGGATGTTTGGCAAAGCAATTTGGCACTTCCACTGCTGAGGAGAGGGGGAAGGACAGGCAGTGAACAAGTGTCAAAAATGACATGGGCCTTTCACTTGCTGCTGGTGAGGCTGATTATTTACTTCACAGCATTCTGTTTATGGGCTACTCCATTTCCTACACTGCCCCTGAAAGTTCTGGTGTTTTCAGGGTTAGAAATATATGGAGTCCGCTGCAAAGTTATGGAAGTTATTTTCATTTTGTCTCATCTGACAGCATGGAATTTCTCATGGAATATGAGAAATTCCATGGCTTTTAAGGTGAGGCAAGTAGAAGTCCAAGTGGCAGCAGTGTTACTCTCCTAAACTGCTACTTTTTGAGACCATGACAATAAAGTATTTGGTAATTTGAGTTAATTCTCCGTTGCATTGATTCTGTTGAATAAACAGTGACTTTAAAATGAGGCACAGCAGGAGACCCCATTAAACCCACCTGAATTTTGCTTCTCCAGCTGTGTTTTGTAGAAAACGAGTCTTGAGAGTTTTTAGAAAAAAATAAACAAGCTCCTAAGTTTAGAGAAATCATTTTGATTGTAGCCAGAATTACAATGCTTCCGGAAGTTGAACTTGCAAGAAACAGGTGGGTGGCTGAAGTGGCACAGAGGGAAGCACCAGAGGTGTTATTACTGAGGGTGGTGTGGTGAATATGATTACAGGGAGTCCAGGTGCCTTGTAGGGCCTCCTCTGATAATTTTTCATGCCCCTTTTGGCAGAATGTTTTGTAAGATTACAGTTTATTTTGTTATATGAAGAGCCTCTTAGGTAGGTGTCAGTCTGTGCTGGGCACTGTATGGTAAGAGACATTTCCTGATGCTAAAGCTGCTGTGCAGAAGTGATGCTGCACTGGCCTTGGGGGCAAATTCCTGCTCTGACCACGGCACTTACCTGCTTGAGTGCCTTCCAGCTGCCTGTGAGGCAAACGAGTTGCTCCATGGGGAAGCGAGGTGCAGAGCACAGGGCACACACACCATGCTCTAAAGGTGTTACCTGATGGTGGGGAAGGGCCCTGGCACTCCTGAATTCGGCTGATCTGCCTGAACCTCTGTTCTTACTGCAGCCAAGATGCAGAACAAATGGTGGTGTCTGGGTGGTGGACCTTGCCTGCCAAGGCAGGTGCCAAGTGTGGGCAGTCTGGCTGCAGACTGAGCCCAGGCTGCCTACCAGGGCAAGCTAGATGAGAGAAGGGTTTTACAGCTCAGATAAATGCTCTTGTGTGTAGGAAGGCTGCAGAGAAGCCTTGCCTTGCACTGCTCCTTGCACAGCACAGCATGCTGAGCCACACACAGCAGGGACTGCCTGAAGGATGTCAGTAAAGAAAGATGTGTTGTTTTTAGGCTTCCAAAGAATTCTCTAATGGGAGGACATTGGGTCTGTGGAGGTGCAAGAACTTGACAGTCTTAACCCACTGAGGAAATGATTGAGCATGAGAATTTATGGTGAGGAAAGGTTGATACTTGGCTGTTTCTGTGGGTTTGTGTCACTTTTGTACCATTGGAAGGAGGCAGTGTTTCTCAGAGGAGAGTGAAAGCCTTTGGACTTTTCTGTATCTGTCACCAATAGATACAGAAAATGGGTGAGCTACCTTCTCCTTTCCACCTGCGTGTATTTAAAGGAACTGCATTAACATCAGTGGAATTTTTACATAGATGACTGTGAGGACAGATTTCATCTCCAATCAGAGATGAATCACTGATCATGACTGAACATGATACTTGCCTGTTTGCAGTGACTTTACGCAGGGAAAAGGGGTTAGAACAGGGTTTGCAGGATGATGGCAAAATGGTTCTGCTCCATACTTGCATCTGGGAAAACTGACACTAGCCCCAAAGCCAAGCTCTAGTTAAATCAAGAGATTAGTTTCAAGCTGATGTCATACATTAGTGCATAATGTTTTAACTGAAGTTTCTTCTTTTGGCAACAAAACCACTTAAAAAAAAAAACCCCAACAAAACCCAACAAAAAACTTGCAATAAAGTAGTCTCAGAAGATGGAGGTAAACAGATGTAGTTGTCCCAGTGAATCAATTGCGAATAAGCAGTGAAAATGATACTTAATGTACTTTAAAAGGTTTGGCTTTAGTATGGAAATGATACCGGCTGAAGTGAAAGCAATACTATCTACGTGGGAAAGTGGCATTGAAATATTCTTTATTTCTGCCGCCTTTTGTCAATAAGAGAGGCTTGAATTATGCATTAGCAAGCTATAGAGTTATGGAAGATAATACAGCAAGGTTATGAACCCAGAACAAAAGAAGGGGAAACTAGGTTCAACTCAGTAATATATCACTTGGAACATATATAAATGGTTATAATGCTTTGCACATTATGAAGAGAGTAGTCACATATTTAAATGAGAACAGAGCCATTGCTTGCTTCCAGATTTTCTTCAAATATTAATTTGGGCATTGTAATTAGTTCTTCTTGGGAAGCCTTGCAATGTTCAGTATGTTTAGAGTTTTGTGGAATATTCTAGAAAATGGCTCTTTAGCAGATGTACTTCAGATGTAGGATTTTTCATAAATATCAATTTGTATTCACATAAACGAAATTTTGAATCTCTGGCTGTGAACAGTCATCTTTTGAAATGGCAGCGATCTTCGGACAAAGATGGTCAAAGCAATACTCATTCTAAATATTTGGAGGAGAAACCATAAGTGAAGAATTATTCACAGCAATTTTTTTCCATTATTAATATTTTTATAATGTCCTTCTCTCCCTAAACTGACAAAAAGAAAGGGAAGCAAAATCCATCGGCTGCTCTATTTGCTGTCAGCTGATAGTTCTGAAATGGCTTGTTCCTTTAAAGCCTTTTTCCTGGGTGACATCCCAGCGCTGTCACCTGCTGGTGCTTCTGCTGACCTTGGTGTCCACCCCAGCCCCCCAGGCTGTGTCCACCCCTGCCAGTGCAGCAGGAGGAAAAGGTGAGCAGCCCTGACCAAAGCCTAACCTTAGCAGCCCCAGGGTTCTTTAAATAGCTTTGCCCCTGTACAGGAGGGGTTCTGTCCCCAGGTCAGTTTTGTTTGGAGCTGGAGCACTCCAGTTCTCCAAGATGGAGCAGCACGGGGTGGGGGATGTGTCACGGGACAGAGCTGTTGTGGAAACACTGTGTTTCCCAGTGATCAGTGGGATGATTCAGCTGTTCTTCTCTCACCCCAGGGGCACAGGATGACCCTGGGAGTTAATGCTGTATTGGCTTTGAGGGCCTTGACTGCCCCACTAGCTTTTACTTGGGCAAGTGTTGGAGCCAGGTCCACTCCAGTCCTTCTTTGTCCACAGATTTGCTCCACAGCCAAAGCCAAGCCCAGAGGCTGCATAAGCCTGTTGAGATTGTCTCTCCCTTTTTTGCTCAGCTCTGGAGGCAGCCTGGCTCCTTTGGTCCTCCAAGCTGGGCTGCAGACACCACCAGTCCTCACTGTGCTGCTGCCCAAACCCAGCCACCTCCTGTTCCCAGAGCTTGTCTTCCCTCCTCCTGCAGTGTAGGGAAAAAATTCCATGTTTTTGTTGCTCTTGCTAATAATGAAGCTGAGATTTAATTATTTTATTCTAATAGGATTTTGGGGCAATGATCAAATAGAGAAAAGTTAACTACAACAATTTGGGGTTTTTCTGTTTTTGGAAGGGAATGATGGACTTTGAAGACAAGGTCTTCTGATGGCTGAAGCTGTTTACTAAATCAATGAGACATCTGAGGTGCACTTGCAGTTCCCTGAGCTGAATCATTAAAACAAGTGTAAGTTAACCAACCTTCAGACCACTGTTTGCTTTTAATCACAGCTGAGGAGCTACTTAAGAAAACTCTTGGGAAAAGCAAACCATTTCTTGAAGAGAGGAATAGGGAGTCCAAGGTAAGCATTTACCAGTTGCCAATAATCTTTAGATCCATTTAGTGTCTCATTATTTGGTGAATAAACCACCTGGCATTGCTTAGAAAAACATCAGTATAATTTCTTTCCAAGTCAGACTTAATTGTATAGCAGTGTGTGGCCATTATTTTCTTCCACTCCCAATCTGAGACTAGGATTTCATGCCATGTAGTTTCATTCTCTTTTCATTTCAAAAACAGTGTCCTTAAAAAATGAATAACTGTGGAGAAAGGGTGCTATGCTGGGCTACTCATGCTAACTGCCTTGCTTAAGAAAGGTGCCAGCTGAGCCCTCACAAAAGAAGTAAAAATACACACACTTGCCCCAGCATTATTGTGCTCTGCAATGAATGGTTATGATGAGGGAAACAGAAGAGACTTTGGGTTTGTCCTTTGTGTGGTTGCTCTTTGGGCTCAGAGATGAGGGCTCCATTGTCTTGAATCAGCCATCAGAAGCCTCTCATTTTCTTCCTCCTCATTACACAGTTCCAGTCTCCCATGCACATAATTACAGAGATTGCAGGTTTTGGTTATGAGAGGAGGGGTCATTCCTGACATTTGGTCATTCTCACTACTTGCACATTTTGAAAACTGATTCTGACAAGTGTTTAGTGGGAGTGGCTTGGGAGGACGCAGGGATATATGTCCAGTTCTCCTTAATTTTATTTAGCCACTGCTTAATTTTATTTAGTCAAGGGACTGCTGAATATTGCACAAGGCATGGAGACATTTTAAGCTTGAGTTTCACTCCTGAGCACATGGTGCACTGTCTGTGATTAACACTGACAGTCCTGGATGCACAGATCACTTTGAGTAACCAATTTCTGCTTGGAAAAAACAACATCTAGGGCCACCTAGAGAGACATAGACAAATCACACCCCTATCGTTCAGCCAATGGCTGTAAAAAGCATGGCAGGACCGAGTTCTCAGGTCCTGATGTCCTCCTGCAGGTGTGAAGGTGCCACACCTTCATCCAGCTGTTAGCTTCTGCTTGTGCTTGTCTTCTTGTCACTGAGGTGTAGCTCCCAACAGTCACTTTCTAGTGAGCTTCAGGTTTCAGACAGGCTCTGGGAGAATTGGAAAGTGGCACTTGTGGAGGGTTGATGGCATTTGCCTGACTGTGTTTAGGTGCTGTGGTACCCAATGGCCTCTGGAGCTCGGAATGGATGTGGAACAGAAAACATGAGAACATACAGCCTGTGGAACCCAGGGTACACTGTCTTGTCTTTGGTGTCAGTGTCCATCCAGTGCTAATTTTGTTGCTACACAGCCCAAATAATTTTAGGCTTTTCATAAGATTTTTAGAATCTTCCAACTCTTGGAAATTTATCAGAAGTAGTGTTTGGTTCATAAAACATAACATAGCTTTTTTTTTTTCTCTTTTTCTTTTTCTTTTTCTTTTTCTTTTTCTTTTTCTTTTTCTTTTTCTTTTTCTTTTCTTTTTCTTTTTCTTTTCTTTTTCTTTTTCAAGGCACTGAGGATACAGACAGTTTCTGGGTAGAAAGTGATTCACAACTTGGGTGGTTTCAGGTCAGTTTTGGGTCTCATGCAGGCTAAGAAAAAAAGCTGCTGCTGCTTTCCATAAAAATAAGAGCCTGTCCTTGCTCTTCATTTCCAGTACTTATTATTTTTACCACATTCATATATTTATATTTTGCTTTTGGAAGACAGAGGGACAGAATGATACTCCCTTGCCCCTGATCTCACTGTGATTATCTAGCATAAATCTCCCTTTATAATCTTATCACTGGGCAATTCGGTTATTTTAAATGTGAGCCTTCTTGCCCACTAATCAGTTCATCTTCAGGTTTTTAAAAGCCCTATTTCATAATTCTGCACATTCCAATTGCTTCTGAGTGTCCAGCCCAGCTCTGCCGTCACTTATCCCTTCTCCTTCCTTCCTGACAAGGCAGGCTCTTTCTCTCGCTCACAGTCTTTGCATTGCTTCCAAGTTGATGCACATAGTCATTTGTAATCAAGGCTGTAAATTGTATTTAAAGCTGTACTGCACTATCCATGGATATTTGAATCATAAATGAGAGTATTGTCCTGCCTGTACTCTCACTTATTCTTTCAGCCGTAATAGATCCTTTCATTTGTGCTCAATTAGCTTTTCCACTCCTGCATTCAGACCCTGAAAGTTTCCACTCTTTTCTTCAGGCCTTGAATGCTGATGGTGTGGCCACGTTTGCCTCTACCCCATAATTTGTTTAGCTCTTTTGTACCTCAGATTTCCCTGAATATGGTTTGTTTGTTTTGACAAGTCCAAACACCATGACTATATTGTGCCATAATACAAAAATGTTCCCTTTAATTATTGCTAGGGTTCTACAGCTCTGGGATGGACCTCTTGGGTGTTTTGGCTTTTGTCTCCAGGTTGAATGTAAACAGAATTTTTCTAGAAGATTGATTTTGAATTGTTGTTGGGTTTTTTGTATTTTGTGGGTTTTTTTGTTTTGTTTTTTTTTCTTTTTTTTTTAAATTTATTTATCCTGATAGAGCAGTGAGCCAAATCCCAGAAATGATGTGTCAAGAAGAGTAATTTTTTTAAAATTTTTTTTTTTTAATTGATGTTAATTTTTGTTTTGAAAGTATTTTAGGGGAATTCTCTTTCACTTTGAACACAGCTGGCATGTTTAAATAAATGTTTAGCTTCTGTACTGAGCCCTGGGATAATGTTGCAGGCACAGTGATTGATGTCTGTTTGAAACTAACATCTCAGAAATTATTTTGTGATCCTCTTCCAAGAGGAAGATGATTATGACCTTTCTTTCCAGGACTTTCCATGGATGGAGGGAGAATCTAGTTGGATTCTGTTTTGGGTAAAGGTTGTCCTTAAAATTTTAAAGGTTTTTAGTAGGCTTTCTCTTGCTATAGATAGGCATCCCTATTTTTCTCTTAATATATTCCAATCCTGTGATACTCTAGAATTTAAAAGTACAACTGAAAATAAAATATATCTCTGACAGACTAAAATGAAGAATGTTCCACTTTGTGTGTAAATGCACACAAAGAAAGAGAGGGACAAAGACAGTTCAAGTGTTAGGATATTCATCTGTGATGTGAATCTGAAAGCAAACCTGGAAGACACAGCAGCTAACAAGATCTTTGTTGACCTGTATTTTGTGGGGATGAATTAGGAAAAGAATTATGTCCTTAAATCTCACCAGTGAGAGGTGACAAATATAAGCAATAAAGTGTCATGCTTAGGGCTCCACATCAGGGACACATGAGCTTGTTGGACAGAACTTTCTAGAGCAGCCACCTCTAACATTAACCCATTCATGACATCAAATGTAGCTAGATTGTCTTTTCATATTTAGTGATATCTGAAGTATAAGCCTTCCTTCCTTCCTTCCTTCCTTCCTTCCTTCCTTCCTTCCTTCCTTCCTTCCTTCCTTCCTTCCTTCCTTCCTTCCTTCCTTCCTTCCTTCCTTCCTTCCTTCCTTCCTTCCTTCCTTCCTTCCTTCCCAGCCAGAATGGACTTGAAAACTCCCCAAAACCTCATTTATTTGACACTTTTCATTTGACAATTTTGAATTGTTTTGATTTTTGTGAATCCATGATCTTTGTGGATGATAGAGAGCCCTATATAACTAACAAAAACATGGCACAGCTCTTCAAAGCCTTTAAATGTGTCTGTACAAAATCCCAGTCACCATTCTTTTTTGTGGACACTTTTCCCAATCTATACAAAAACCCAATCTGAAATCCTATAATTTTCTTCTGAAAGAAGGGTCAATGTGAGCCTCTGCTGATACAGATTTTTCCACATAGGCTGACCTTGTGCAGCATTTCTAGTTAGTGAATTAAAATCAGTGGAGAGAGCCAGCCGTGTATGAGTCTCAGTGGCCTCATTTTATTACATGCACTTTAAGGATAGACTGTTAAGGAGGAACATTGCTTGGATGATTCAGACCGGCAAAGTACAATCAAACTGCTGGGTTAGTATCCTGATCTGGAGACTTCCATGGCTGCAAATCTTGTGCTATCCTTTCTCTTTGCATCTCTTTACCCTCACATATGATTATATCTCATCTTCAGAGTTGCTGCCATTTGTTGCTGCCATACTGCAGTCCTAAGATCCAATATTACTACCAAAATTTCTTTTTTTTTTTTTTTTTTTTAGTTTTATTTTGGATTTGGACACTGTCTGAATTTCAGATTCCTGGCAAGAGGGAATTATTCTCTTTTCCCAGTCCAGAAAGTTGCCTTTCTGTACCATGACAGATGTGTACTGATGTCACAAAGGGTGACATCCTGCCATACTCTGACAAGGTAGCTCACTTGACACACAGATTTAGATTTCTACATGTTTGTTATTTCTTTATATCCCAAGTTCTCCACACTTAAGGGAGGGCTGAGAGGGAGGTAGATGGAGGTCAGGGAAGGAGAAGATTGGAAGGAAAATGTGATGCAAATGAACAAGCATCAAAACTAGCAGCATGCCAGAAGTGCATCAGAGGGCCTTGGATGTATGGAAGATTGAGTCTGGTTGGTGATATAGAAGCGAGAACCTCTGTTTTGGGAAGTGGTTAAACAGGGGAGGAAAACCAAATTCATCCATTCCTGGCTGCTCCTGTACTGTTTGAAAGCGTGCTCATGCCTGTTCCCTTTGGTGTATGTCCTTTGGGCACTTACCAAACTGGAATTTCCTGGAAGCAAAGCAGAATTTGTCAGGATGTAAAACATCCCTGCTTTGCACTTTCAAATGAAAAGTGCCAGAACTCTGTAAATGCTGCCTGTCCATAACCCTGTGCAGAGAGCTTTGGTGGTACCTGCTGCACCACTGCTTCCTGACCAAAGACCTCCAGGAGGTCTTGAACTGGAGCTGAGACATTAAAGACAGATTTTCTTCTCCAAGGAGAAGTGAGACTTACTATTATTTTATCATAGTGTTTTGGTATTTAATATACAAGGATTTGATAAAGTACCACTGTATAACCTTCTAACAATATCCATTTTGTCCCATAAAATTATTATATCCAGTCTTAAAATGTTAAATATGTCACTATTAGGGTAGAGTATAATAAAATTCAGTTTATAATATTAAAACTCAAAACTGACACAATGTTATCAATTACATTCCTTGGTAATATTCAACTTTTTTCACTCTTCTTTAATTTTGCATTTTAATATAACAAATTGAGATTAAAGCTGTAGCCTCCAGTTCAAGGTCTCTTGGCGGTGAATGGCAGTAAAGTTACAAGTAAAGTGATAAGAAAACAAATCACAGTGAAATCTAATATTTAATAACATTTCAGACAGATTACAGAGATTTAAGGCCCTGTGCTGCAATCAGCATTGGATCAGAGCAGATATGCTAGTAATTGCAGAGGGAAATGCTCTCATCCTCTCGAAATAAAAGCAGATCATCTGTAGAAGACTGTAAATATACTGAACAGCCAGTACAAAACTGAAATTTCTCTCTGGTATGATTTAAAAAAAAATTTCTAGTGTACTCCCAGAAGGCAGAAATCTGTGTTACATTGTTTGCTTTTAGCTGAGGAAAAGGTATATTCCCCATTCCCTTAAATTGCTGATGACCTCTCCAGTCGGTGCTGGTATTGCACATCTTTCATCTGGACTCTTATTTCTCGAACAAATGTAAGGAAAACTTCCCTAAAATAGGAAATAAGGATACAAAAGAGTCTTTAAATGCTCTTAAGCATTCCTATGTATTTTCTACTTATTAAAAAAAGGTATCTTTATCCTGTATTCTATTTTTAGAATCCCAGGATGTAACAAAATTTTTATTCAGCTCATAAGGGACTGAATCTCCTTTTGAAAATTTGTTCAACTGACAGTGAGCCAATGGCCAAGTTACACAATAACGCAAAAAAAAAAAAAAAAAAAGTAAGTTACACATGAGTTAGCGGGGCTTTCTTTGCACGTAATGTACATATCAATTACTTAGTGAGGCATTATATAGTATAATCTAATTCAGCATGTCAAACTTTTCAACCCAATTTATAAATTCAGCTGCATCAGCCTCTGCATCATTTACACTGGGTAATTTTTAGCTTCTCTTGAAATCAGCTCCTATGGAAAAAAAAGGCTCAATTTATTGTGTGTGTTATACTCTGGGACCTAGTTTGCTCAGTGAGCAAAATGAATGCAGTGAGTTTCACACAGTAGAAGTAGATATTGTGTATTGTGTTTTGTATGCTGAGCCTTTTTCTTTCTTTTCTCTCTCTCTCTTTCTTTCTCTCTTTTATTTTTTTTTTCCCCTCCAATAGAGCTATCCAGTCTTGAATATGTCAGTGTGCCTTGAATGTGCAGTCACATTCTGAGGTATGTCTTTGAACTCTTCAATGGTGCTTTGCATTTCTTTGAGACCTTTTATGAGAAGGAAATAGAGAAATGTGGACTAAAATGCTGTGCGGTTGTCTCATTATTTCTCTTCCATTAAAAAAAGAAAAAAAAGGAGAAGGAGTTAGTTTTTGTTAGGCAGGGACACCACCATTCTATCGGATATTCAGCATCCACTGTGCATGGCTCCACACTTATGCTTGCAGACAGCATGGGGTATGGAGTACCAATTTAGGAGGCCAAGACAATAGTTCTGTATCTGCTCTGAACAAAGAAATTATCATCCCCAGCTAGCAATTACTTTGACAAAAGGAAATTGATTTTCAATATATATCTCATTCCTGGCCATTTGAAATTTTTTTTTTAAAAAGTGAAGAAGCCCCAAAGCACTCCCACAAAAAAAATTTAAAAAAAAAATTCAAAAAACCAAGCCCTTGAGAAAGATGAAGACTAATGGTTAGTAATCGGAAGATAATAAAGTGTGACCAGAAAAATTAGAAGCTCCCCTGCAGCTCTAATTAAGCCAGTAGGAAACTAGAAACATTAGAAACCTGCGGAAGGATGGCAGAATGGGACCTGTAAATACATGGTCTTCTTTAGGTCAGGATTCTGTCACCCTTCCTCAAAGTAACTTTTTTGGTACCTAAATGGTCACGAGCAGCAGGCATTTGAGTGTGGGGTCACAAGACAGCATTTGGCAAGTTTCAGCTGGAAAAGCTTGTGCCACACACTCGAAACACAATGTGTAGGATACAGCCAGCTGCCTCCTTACTGCAGGGATGTTAAGTGTGAGTGTCACCAGCCAGAAAGATATAAATTAAATATATTTAAGGAGAAATTTCACAAAGGATTATTCTGGCACATAAAAAGGGAAGCCAATAAAAGTTTGGTACAGAGGAGTACTCCTAGAGATTGTATTAATATATTTTATGAGGTTTCTTTTAATTAAATTTACAACTTAACAGGTTTAATTTCTACATGTGTCAGGCATGAAAAGGAAAGAGGACAGTTTGAGACAGTTTTTCTAGAACTGAATAAAAGTATTTTCGTTATAGTTACTGATATATCCCTTGCTTAGTGACTGTGTTTATCTTTTAAGTGGTGGGGAGTATGGGTTTACTATCTCAGTTAATTCTCCACTCTAACACCCATGAAGTGTAATGTATTAAACAAGTTTAATTTTTAGAATCTATTTTGCACATGCCCTTTTGACAGAGACATTCCACCAGCAGATAGCTTTTAATACTGTACTTGGGGCACTGTGCCTGACAGAGATTACTGTATAACCTGAAGTAAAAGTATTAGTGTAAAATACAAGACTGTGTACATGGGATTTCTTCCAGAGCACTCAGCCAAAAGAAATACTGAACCGCTGCTAAATCATCCTAATGAGTTAAGTATTGTGTGTGGTTTTGTTATTTTAAGCAAATGTACTAGTATTTGTTTCTGGAACTATAAGGGATCAGTCAAGCAAATGTTTCTGTGAAAGGAAAAAAAAAATATGTTCATAAAACTTACACTGCCTTGCTTCTTGGTGGCAAAGTATTTAAAATAGTTGTTCAATGAAAGACTAAACATTTTCTTGGAAAACTCATCTAACTCAAGAATTAGCCATATGAGGTGTCCACTCCACTGTGTAAAATAATAAACTTCATTCTTTCTTTTTCTGTTTTACCTTTAATACATAGCCACCTTTATAAAATCCATATGTTACATATAACCAGGCATTTTCATTTGAAAAAAAAAAGAAGCCATAAAACCAACAACTCAAACTTACGAAGAATTAGACTTGCAGTCCTAAGGAAAACATTTGACTGGTTTCCAGTTTAAATTGGAGGTGAGAGAGTGGAGAGAGGGACAAGGTAAGAAGGAAATGGTGCTGGGCTGCCAAAACAGGGGCTTGCAACCCGAACAAGCAGAACTGCCTCAGCTTCTACACTCTCCTCCAGTTCTCCATGGGTGTAAGGATTAAGTAACTACTGCCACTCACACACGAGCTGTTTCCCTCCCAGGTGTGAAACATCTTCCAGACAGATCAGCTGGGAGTTTTGGAAACAGCTGGTGCTCTTTTCTTTTCTCACCTCTTCTCTCCTCCTCTTCCCTCTTCTCTCTCCTCTATTCTCTCCTGTCTCCCTCTCCCCTCCTCCCCACTTCCTGGTCATCCCCACTGTGATGCATAGAATAATGGAAAAACAAAAGGGCTAATTCCTGTATATTATCACTGTTAGCTTTTCAATAGAAGCTGGAAGTTTTTCTTTGCATGCATTGCACTTGCACTTTTGGGTAGTAGAACAAGGAGGGACAAATACAGGACAGTGTTTAGGGGGGTTAATTCTGGAGGGTAATGCACCTTGAAAAAGGCTCTGGCTGGCAGGGGAATTCCAGCTCGAAGGCCATTTGACACAGCCTGGGCCAGTGAGCTGCACAGCACTGGCCACTTTGTTATATCTTCTGAGGTCCCTCAAATCTTGGCCCACTGTGAGTGAGAGTTCATTTCTGCTATAATTTAGTGCAGTCACACATGTGACCCAATAACCCAGGGGCTTCTCTTACCAGCCCAGCATTGCTGGAGTCTCTCAAGCTGGGACTGTGCCACAGCCTGATTTTAAAATGCCACCCACTACCTCGGCTGTCTGTATTTCTGAAAAAGCCTTCAGATGGTCATTTATGGCAATGCAGGAGACTCCCAGGAACTGAGGATCCTCCCTACTCCAGGCTACAGCCTTTTCCTTGGTCTTCACCAGGCAATCTCAGTCCCAGCAGCACTGGTTTGCTCACACACAGTATATAAACACATTGCTCTGGCTGGATTTGCTGGGTTCACACCTCTCCTCTCCAAAAAAATCCTCAACCTGACCACTTTAGAAGATATTTCACTGAGCAGCACATACAATGGAAACATTTCAAAGTATTTTCCCCAGTGATACAGGAAGACAAAACCGATATAGAACTGTTTGTTTTTCTTTACAAATCTCTATTATTTAAAAATCATAAAAACACACCAATCTGTTTATGAAATTTGTTACAAATAATCCTTCTCACCTTTTTGAGATAAAATATGTTTCAGTTAAGTGTCTTATTGGTGCATTTTTCCACTTGTAGCCAAAAGAGATCTATTTTTGCATAGATGTCACCAATTCAAAAGAGCAGAGGCTTATAATGCACAGAGAGTGTGGTTTCAGTTTTATCATTACAGGCTAAGGCACAGTGTGTCCATTACCAACAGCTGGAAAATAAGACAATGACTAAATGTGGCATCATTGTGTTTCCTGGATGCTTTACTGGCGAAGTTCAGTGAGGTGAAGACACTTGTGATAGAGACAGCTCAACAGGGATTTTTCACTTCATGTCACATGGTAGTTTAGAAAAAATTCTGCTAAGAGATGTCAAAGGTGAACTGAACAGCTTGAGTCTAGTACAAAAATCAATGCACACAAATTGTTTAGGTCCCAGTTTTGCTCTACAAAGTGTGTGCATGCCTACAAATTATAAATATGGCTGTCTAGGAAATAATGCCTTTGGTGTTTGTCGCCTACTTTATCTCTGTCACGTGTTTCAGTGAGGTCAGTAGATGTTTGCATAGCTACTGCCATCTCCTCTGTGCAAGAGGGGACAGCAGAGTCCTGGCTGGGTGTCCTAGGTTGCAATATTGATGTAGTTAAGTATTCTATTACCACCAGCTGTGGGCCATTAGCTGCTATCACCCACTCCGGATGACAGGCAATGAACCATCCGTTAGCTATTATCACTTACTAACGACCCACCCCGCATGAAAGGCAATGAGCCATCAGGAACCCACCGTGTAACTCATGGACTTATCTCATCCCATTGTAAAATACTCTGCCCAGGAGGGAGGAGCCAGGTGTTCCCACGTAGATATAACCTGGCCTTAGAACTGCCTGAGCTAGCCCTGTCTACTGGGTTCCCAGAGGACCAGAGCTACTACTAGATCTTCAGCTGAAAACTAAACCTTCACAAAATCACCGCTTCAACTGGACTACTTCAGTTAAACTGCTACTACCACCCTAACAGAGTGTTAGGTTGTATCTGACTTTGTCAGTACTTTTCCTTGTATTATTTCACTTATTTTTAATTTCAATCTTGACTTATGATCTCCTACTGGTTTGTTTTCAAACCAACACATTTTTGGCGCCCAACGTGGGGCTCGACCTAAAAAAACTCAAAAAAATCATATCACCATGATACTCAGCCTGTCTATGTAAGTAATATATCTTACCCTTTATATTTTCCCTCAAATAAAAAACTATCTACCCGTTACATTACTCCTGTTGCGACCAGGAAATGACATGAGAATTGCTGTATTACTTTATTATGCCTATTGCATAGTAACCTGTAAAGCAATGAATACCATTCAAAATATATACTCAACTTTGTCTGCCTGGCCTAACCTGAGCTGCTTCGTCTAAAACCTCCTCAGCAATCGCACCCACCCTCTAGAGCTAAGAAGAGAGAGTAGTTTCTTCCAGCATTTCAAGCCAAACACAACCATCTTTAACAACATTGAATTCTTTCTGGATGCTAAGGATAGCATAATCTTCCTGTTAGTTCTGTTTTCTTTCTTCTCTGCGACCAGCACAGTGTACCTCATGCTAAAAAACAAAAAAATACTTTGTCTTCTTAAAGAAAAAAAACAAAACAAATCAGCAAGCAAAAAGAAAAGAACCAAAAAAACAGTCAACATCTCAACACAGACCATTACCAAATCAAAACAACCAAAACCAGTAGCGGTTGCCCCCGTCCAAAAGAAGAAATCCAAGAGCAAATCAGTCCACACAGCAACTGATGAGGATGCGGCAGGACCATCTCACCAAGCAAAAAAAACAGAACCAGAGATCATCACTCGCTCTCTATCCCTGGGGGAGCTGCGTGACCTACAGAGAAAATTCACCCAGCAAGCAAATAAGTCCATCTTAACCTAACTGCTCCGTATCTAAGACGCCGCAGCTAATAACACTATTCTAGACAAAAGTGAAGCCAAACAACTGAGATCCCTGTCTCAGGATGTGGTCATTGACCAAGAGATTGGGAAAACCCAAAAAACTCTCAGCCTCTAGCGGCGATTGCTGCTGAGTGTACGGGACAAATACCTGTGCAAAAAAAACCTCCAGATGCACCAAAAAAAATAAAACACAATAAAACAAAGTATCCGATGCCTGAGGGAATTGGCCGTGCTAAAAATCATTTTCTCAGACAACAAGAAATTCCCCAAAAACCCAAATAATGTCCAGTGCACTTCACAAATGTAACTAAGATTCGCGCGGCTCAAACCAAAAATATACTCTCGTTACCTAGCAACATTGCAGTAGAGAAAAGGCAAAGACCAAGTGAGCGTGTTAACAAACAAACTAAAAATTTATGAAAACACTGTCACCGCCCCACTACGCACCCAAGTCTCATCAGTAAAAACAAACCTAGCTGAGCAAATCCAGAAATTGATTAAAAAGAGCCATCAGAAACTAAAAAAAGAGCTCACAAAAAGATTTTTCCATGCCACACCAAAACCAACCCAAATCTCTGCCATCAGGAGTAGACGTACTCCAGTCAAAAAAAGAAAACAAACTCCACGACGTAACCTCTAGTTTTTCCTTCAAGAGCATAAAAAAGACATGAAAAAGTAAGATAAAAAACCCACCTCCACCTTAGCAGCCCGGGTACGTGAATTAAAAAAAAAAACATCCACTTCAGAAAGCTCATCTAAATACAACACTACCCCAATCTCTTGTAGACAAAACTCCAAACAAAATGAAAGTAATAATATAACTAATCCTCTTAAAGAGACCTCAAAAACACATTTACAAAAAAAAAACATCGTACACCAAAAACAAAATTAGAAGAGCCCTGCCTCTAGCCAAGTAAAAAAAAGAGATAATCAAATCTATTAGACTGTGTAGATCCAATAACCTAGCACGTCTAACCCACAAAGATACACAACTTTAGTTAACACCAGCGCTCAATGCACCCTGATGCCATCCAAGTATGTGAAGACCGAATCCATTTCCATTTCTGAGGTGACAAAAAAATCCCAGCAGCTGACTGTACTAAAAGCTAAAGTGAGTTTAACTAAAAATAAGTAACAGAAACACCCCATTGTGACTGGTCCAGACGCCCCATACATCCTCAGCATAGATTATCTCAAGAGTAGATATTTCAAAAACCCAAAAAAACATCGCTGAGCTTTTGAGATAGCAGCCATAAAGACGAAAGACATAAAACAACTAAATACCCTGCCCGGTCTCTCAGATAACCCGTCTACTGTAAAACTACTAAAAATTAAAGAACAGCAAATACCAATTGCTACAGCAACAGTACATCACCAGCAATACCGCACTAACAGAAACTCTGTAGCCCCCATCCATAAAATAATTCGAGATCTAAAGAGCCAAGGAGTGATCAGCAAAGCTCACTCACCCTTTAACAGCCCTATATAACCAGTACGTAAGTCCAGTAAAAAATAAAAACTGACGGTAGATTACCGTAGCCTAAATAAAGTCACACCACCACTGAGTGCTGCTGTACCAAACATGTTAAAACTTCAGTATAAGCTAAAATCCAAAGCAGCAAAGTAGTATACAACCATTGATATTGCCAATACCTTTTTCTCCATTCCTCTAGCAGCAGAGTGCAAGCCTCAGTTTGCTTTCACCTAGAGAGGTGTACAGTACACGTAAAACCAACTACCCCAGAAGTAGAAGCACAATCCCACCATCTACCATAAACTAATCCAGGCTGCACTGGAAAAAGGTGAAGCTCCAAAACATCTACAGTATATTAATAACATCATTATGTGAAAAAACACAGCAACAGAAATATTTAAAAAAAAAGAAAAAATCATCAAAATTCTCCTGAAAGCCAGTTTTACCATCAAAAAAAGTAAAGTCAAAAAACCTACCCAAGAAATCCAATTCCTAAGAGTAAAGTGGCAAAACAAACGGCGTCAAATTCCTTCTAAAATCATCAATAAAATCATCGCGATGTCTCCACCAACCAACAAAAAAAAAACACAAGCCTTCCTAAGTGCCATAAGCTTTTAGAAAATACACATCCCTAAGTACAGCCAGATCGTAAGTCCTCTCTACCTCATAACCCGCAAGAAGAACAATTTCCACTAAAACCCTAAACAACAGCAAGCCTTCACCCAAATCAAACAGAAGATCGCTCATGCGATAACCCTTAACCCAGTCAAAACAAAACCAAAAGTAAAAAATGTGCTTTACTCTGCAGCCGGGAGCCATAGTCTGTCCTAAAACCTTTAGCAAAAAGTGCCTAGCGAAACCCAAAGCCAACCACTGAGATTCTAGAGTCGAAATTACAAAAAGTCTAAAGTCAACTACACTCCCACCAAGAAAAAAATCTTAACAGCTTACAAAAGAGTCCAAACCGCCTCAGAAGTGATCAGCACAAAAACACAACTTCTCCTTGCACCCCGACTGCCAGTACTGGAGTAGATGTTCAAGAGAAGAGTTCCCTCTACCCACCATGCCACTAATGCTACGTAAAACAAATAAATTGCCCTCATCACACAGCGCGCCCGTATTAAAAACCCAAATCGCCCTAAAATTCTAAAAATCATAACAAACTAGCCTAAAAATAAGACTTTTAAATTATCTTCAAAAAAAGCAAAAGAGCAAGTAGCACGTACCGAGGAAGCACCCCCGTATAACGAGCTGCCAGAAAGTAAAAAACGCTATGCCCTCTTCACCGATAAATCCTGCCAAATTGTAAGCGCAAATCAAAAATGAAAAGCTGCAATATAAAGCCCCACACGACAAGCTGTACAAGCTACCGAGAAACAAGGTAGATCGAGTCAAATTACAAAGCTTAAAGCCATCCAGCTAGCTTTAAATATTGCTAAACGAAAAAAATAACCAAAACTCTATCTCTACACCGACTCCTGAATAGTAGCCAATGCACTGTAAAAATAGTTAAATCGCTAAAAAAAAGCTAACTAGCAGCGCAGAAGAAAACCCATCTAAGCCGCTAAGATTTAACAAGACATCGCCGCCCAAGCAAAAAAGCTAACCGTAAAAGTTCAACACGTAAATACACATATACCTAAAAGTCGAGCTAATGAAAAACATCGTAACAACGAGCAAGTAAACCGAACTACCAAGGTGGAAGTGTCACAAGTAAATCTAAACTAACAGCACAAAAGAAAATTATTTCTAGCTCGTTGAGCCCATGATGCCTCTAGTCATCAAGAAAAAAATGCGACATACAAGTAAGCTCGTGACCGAGGGGTAGACTTAACCATAAAAAACATCTCACAAATCATCCACAACTGTAAAACTTATGCTACAATCAAACAAGCCAAGCGAGTAAAGCCTCTGTAATATAATAAACGATAGTCAAAATACAAATATAAAAAAGTATAGCAAGTTAACTACATCACACTTCCCCAAACCCGCCAAAAAAAGCGCTACGTGTTAACCATAATAAAAACAACCACGAAATAGTTAAAAACCTACCCTGTGCCTCATGCTACTGCCCAAAACACCATCTTAAATCTAAAAAAGCAAGTCCTGTAAAAACATAATACCCCTAAAAAAATTAAGTCTAACAATAAAACCCATTTCAAAAATAACCTCATAAGCACCTGAGCTAAAAAACACAGAATTAAATAAATATACCACATCCCCTATCATGCACCAGCTGCCGGGAAAGTTGAACAGTGCAACAAACTACTTAAAACAACTTTAAAAACACTTAACAAAAAAACCTTCAAAAATTAAAAACTAAACTTAGCAAAAGCCACCTAGATAATTAACACAAAAAATTCTATCAATCGAGCCAGTCCTACCAAATCCAAACCTTTGCACACAGTAAATAGAAATAAAGTCCCTGTAATACACGTAAAAAATTTCTTAAAAAAAACTGTTTAAATTAATCCCACCTCAAACAAAAACAAACCCATCCGTAAAGTGGTTTTTACCCAAAAACCTAGTTATACTTAATAAATAATAAAAGCAAATAAAAAAACCTGTTGTATACCACAAAAAAACCTTATCTTAAATAAAAACTGTGTAAATGATAATAGAATAAAAAGTAAATAATATCCTAGGTTGCAATATTAATATAGTTAAATATTCTATTACCACCAACTGTGAGCCATTAGCTGCTATCACCCACTCCAGATAACAAGCAATGAACCATCCGTTAGCTATTATCACTTACTAACGACCCACCCCGCATGAAAGGCAATGAGCCATCAAAAACCCACCGTGTAACTCATAAACTTATCTCATCCCATTGTAAAATACTCTGCCCAGGAGGGAGGAGCCAGGTGTTCCCACGTAAATATAACCTAGCCTTAAAACTGCCTGAGCTAGCCCTGTCTACTGGGTTCCCAGAGGACCAGAGCTACTACTAAATCTTCAGCTAAAAACTAAACCTTCACAAAATCACCACTTCAACTAAACTACTTCAGTTAAACTGCTACTACCACCCTAACAGAGTGTTAAGTTGTATCTGACTTTGTCAATACTTTTCCTTGTATTATTTCACTTATTTTTAATTTCAATCTTAACTTATGATCTCCTACTGGTTTGTTTTCAAACCAACACACTGGGCACAGGGTGTTGCAGGCTCGTTTAGGAAATGGTGATTTCCTCCCCCCACCTTTCCATTTGTTCACCTTGGCTACAGCCTGTTCTGCTGAGCAGCTTAAGTCTCAGTCAGCTGCTGAGTAAGGATATTTCTATGCAACATCTCTTTCAGGGAGAAGTACCCACACTGCCCATGTGCTGGACTGATAAAAAGCCCTGTGGCCACTGTGACCCTAAGCCCACCACCCCCCTACTTATGAGGGCAAAAAAATCAGGCCTTGGCAGCTCAGATGGAAGGCAGAAAATGCTTGTGTAAGCCAGGGAAATGTCACAGAGGCTGTATCTCAAGTCTGCTGCAGTCTCCACACTCAGATGACTTCTTTAGTGTTATTGTTTTAAGTGAAATCTAACCTTGACTATGTGGCAGGGACCTATTACATTATTTGACTGTCAGGTGCTAAATACATTTGCAGTGCAGTATTTGATTGTGAAATGTTAACAGCATTTTTGGTACTGCCATAATAGCTACAGACCCCAGCTACTAACAAGGCCTTACTGTGCCAGTCATCTAACAAATCTGGAGTAAAAGACAGGCTTTGCCGCTGAGACCATGAAGTTTACAGAGAAACATGTCTGAGCACTGAAATTAAGCATAGAGAAACTCAGTAACCTGCCTGAAGTCTTAATAGCCAGTCAGTGGGAGAGCCAGAGAGACAAAAACATGTTCCCTGAGCTCTGGTTGTGCTGTGCTCTCCTGATCACTCCATTTTAAAATAAATCTGGTGTTTAAAGTGCTGTTTATGGCTATCGTTCCAAGGGAAGTTGATAAGGTCAGTGCACAAGCCCCTAAGACAGAAGAGAGTTTTATTTGGAGGTGCTGCAGTGCACAGGAACTGCAAACATGGGCAGGGGTGGAGAATTTTAAAGAATGGTGGAGTAATGAAATGAGTTAACCTGTGAAGTGGGAAAATTGTCAGACCTTCTTGTCTGAGCAAGTGTCGGGATGTGGGGGAGCATGGAAGCCGAGGAGGGAGAAGCAGAGGGGAGAACATATGGATGTGTCTTCTCTTGCAGTCACAGTCTCCTATGCAGGGGAAGGTCGCAGTGTTTTTAAACACAGCAAATATGCTGCAGCTGTAAGGCAGACAATCAGAATAATCCCCTAAAAATTGTATGCATGTATGGAGATTTAAGCATCTGTATATACAAACTTCTGTATATACATCTGTATATAAAAACTTTTACTTGCCATAGAGAGTTGATCAAAATTGTATTTAATTTTATGTCCTTATTTAGTCAAGAATATGTGATTCACATTCAAGGTCCAACAGAAGCTAAACCCATCTAATTTAACTAAACCACAGTGGGTGTCTGGTACATCAAAAGAGCACGAGTAACTGATGGGACATGGCAGGGATCTGCTGACAGCTCTTCTCAGTGCTGACCTCAACAGCAGCTCCTCCTGTGCAGTAGCAGGGACAGATCAATGCTTGAATTTATTTATCATCTTCAGTTTAGACATTGGCAGTACTTCAAATATTTTCCTGAATATTGTATCTTCATATAACTACGTTTTGAGGAAAACAAAGGATAGAAAATTTATTTGAGGAAAAAGAGTATTTATGTTAATGGGATTATTTCTAAATTAAACTCATTTTTAAAAATAGAGTTTGTAACCATACAACATGGAATTCAGTCTTCTCTCACTGAAGGTGGCCACAAAACATTCCCTGACTTCTATGTAAACAGATGGTTTCCTTGGATCACATTTTAGCAAAACATTTGTGTTTCATCTTAACTAAAGGTGGGCTGGAGTCCTGTTGCTGTTAAACATTTAGTGTAAAAGCTTTGATGAAGATTAACTGCTTAAATAGTATAAAAAGGCAAATTCTCTTACAAATTGCTGGAGCGAGTCACCTTTTCTATCACTGTGGAACAGAAATTTCCAGTTTTCTTTCTTCATATTGCCTGAAAAATCTCTGTTTTAGAGTGCTACTTTAACCATTTTAACTTTGAATAAATGTGCATGCCACAGGCAGGCAGAAGTCATCAGGCTCAGAGCTATCTGCAGGCTTGCCTTCTTGCCTCTGCTGACAAGCAGCTGTAATAAGTTAAGGGGTGTCCATGTGCCATCTGTCCTTTTCAACTGGCCATGTGAGAAAGTTTACTTTCAAATTTATTTTACTGCTTTGATCCCATTTCTCCGAGTCTTTTATTGCTTCTTACTTTCCATTCTCTATTACTTTTCATTGTTTCCCATTATTAATCCTTCCTTACCCTTGATATGTCCCCCAGGGCTCTTATTCTGTGGGTGGTGAGCACTGTCCCATGCATGAAGCTTCTTTTGTCATCGGAGGCTGACTGATGAGTTTTTTCTGACATGCCATGAAAGCTCAGAAAACCATCTCTCATGTGTGTCCCTGTAGAACAACCTTGGCACCTACCAGTGAACTTTTTAATGTCTTGTTTACTTCAGGTATTAATGTACACTGGGGCAGTGGCACATCTAGATAAGAGTGGCAGAGAGATTTTCCTGTGTATTTCAGGCTCTCTCTGAGTGGATCAGGTGTATCAGATGTTGTGTTCATCTGGCAGTGTCCTGCCTCCTACAACTTCTGAGTACAATGCTGGGGAGTCTGTAGCATTTCAGGCTTTCAAAAAATGAATGGAAGACATGGTTGGACCCTTGATGTTATTTTCAGTGTGATCTGGGTTGAGCATTCTCCACCTCACAGTCCCATAGGAAATGTCCTCAGCTTTGCTCCTCAGCTCACATGATTGTTGACTCTGTGTCATTCTCTTTTCTGATCCTGCAGAAGGGAAAATTGCTCTCTGTCTTTCCTCTGTTTCTGCTTGGAAATATGAAAGGTAAAATAAGGTGGGCACACATGATTCCACCCTGAAGAATTTGGTAATCTTGAGGGCTTACGAAGCCTGATCAGTGAAGATGCCCATGCCAGAACCGGATGCTCCAGGAAAATGATGTTTTCTAGGTAATATTTTAGCATTCTTCCTGTCACAGATAGACCTTCTGACGTCTCTTATAATTGAAAAGTTATTGCTTGTGTGTGGTAAAAAAGAGAAAAAGGGCCAGGTTTTCTTTTTGGGCTGTGTCTAGATATGTGCTTTTAATTTCAGCCTGTATGCCTTGAAATACTTTCCTGAATTGAAAATGTCAAGTTGCTATCACCTGAGATGCAGCTCACAGGTCCACTGTCTTTTCCCCATTGCTGCCAATTCAAAGGTGAGATTGTCTTTCTGCTCCCCCGGGGGGTGGGTTGGTTCCAAGCCACTGCAGCAAATCACCGAAATGTGGAGTCTCTCTGCTCCTTATCACTGAGTTTAATTTAAACCAGGAGATACATTTTAATACCTGACCTCACTTCTCCAGAAATGCAGCCTCTGAATGAAGCAATGCACAGCTGTGACATCAAAAGGTAGGTTTTATACTCAGGTGCCAGGCAGTTCCAACATTCTCAACTTGTTACAGGCAAGTCAAAGAACTGGACAATCATTTGGATATTGACATGGAATAGGACATGCAGAGGTGATGTTCTCTTTGCTGACCATGGATCACTCTGCCAAAGCTCCATCCATGCAGGAAGCATCCCTTCAGACTGTGTCTCTCATTGATATTTGCAGGACATCGAGGAGTTCCTCTCAGTCTGAGTGTATGAAACTCCAACACATGCAGAAATAAGGATGGATTTGGCAGAGAAACAGCTGAGGTTGCTCTTTCAACAAAGAATTTTGAGACTGACTTGTGTCACCTCTCATTTGGATTGTAAATTGAAAGGAACTGGGAGCCAGAGATGTCCAGCCTGTATGCATGGTCATATATTCATTAGGTGTAAGGAGGTATTAATAATATTTATAAATTTTTATTTTGGTAAACTTAGGGTGAAAATATCTCCATCTTTACTTAGAGGGGACATACAACCACACAAAATCATAATGTATATGTGTAAAATATTCCTGTCAAGTATTCTGGTTGCTGTGCTCTTACCAGCACTCACTGACATCCAAATTAACTTTCTCAGGAGGAAGACTGCAAGCTAAATGATCTTCTGGCTGGAATTTCATTTGACTCAAAGGTTAGAATATCCTGGTGAATCTCTGTGATGGTATAGAGAAGCCCTCACTGCACAGGGTACCACTTTGGTTATCACTATTAGAATTCACATCCAGGCAAAAAAGTCAACTGACCTGAATAAAACATAGATGGTCTCTCACTGTGTATGACTTAGAGAGCTAAGTTCAGCTGAGGTCCACTCAAATGCACAAATGACTGATTCCAGCCATGTGCCATGAATGTTATACCCTTTAAAAATGTTTTCCTTGAAATACGTGAGAATGTGGAAAAGCACCCCAAGTATTCAAATATCTGGAAAAATGTCTTAGTATTGTTTGACAAACCCTCTCTGCTGAGATAAATCAGCCAATTAGTCATGCTAATGCTTGTTAATGACATTTCTCTTAGAAGAACAGTGCAATTTGGCTTTCTTTCTAAATTTTAGCAACAAAAACCCCCAACATGTATTGATCCTATATTGCAAATGAATGATGTTCCTATGCTACTGAAACTCAAAAATGTGTGATTGGTTACACCTTGCTACCATCTGCCAAGGCAGCAACTCAGTAGTATTTACACACCTTCCAGTAAAATTTCATGATACGGATCCCAGCAGAGACCATTAAATCAAACTTCGTACAGGCATGGCTACTTCTCTGAGAAAAAGAGAACAGGCCTAAAGAAGCACCAACAGTTGGCTTGTGTGATACGAATCTATTAATTGCACTGGCGTCCACCTCCTCTTTGTGCTCAATTACGAGCCCATTTTGAAAGGACAGTTTGTCTTTAATGGGTTAACGGACGCCACATTAACAGAGGAGCTATAACACGATAAACAAATATAGTTTAATGCACCCTACTTTGAATGCAGAGTTCATATGTATTCCAGACAAAAGGCCAAACAAATTTACAACACTTCATGCATTTCTATAGCTGAGCATTTTTTACTGAAGGATATGTAAATCCTGCACTAATCAGAGGTTCTGGGATTCCAAATGCCACTAAAGGTTATGACCTGAAGCCCTGCTAATAGATGACTGAGGGCGTAGACTAAGTAGTTCTGAATGACAGCAACCACAGGGTGTTTTGCATGAAAAGTAACCTCTAATAAATGACCTCTGCTTTTTTCCTTTCAAAGCTATGACAGTAATGAATATGAAAGGGGGAGCTTTGTACACACCGGGTGTTATTTACACCTAAACACTGCAAGAGTGTGGATGTATGTGAGGGTTTCAGTTCGGCTGAAAAAAGGAGGAATGGGTGTTTTTGCTGCCTTAACAAACACTGCTGCACTTCTGCTGGCATCATTAATAATCCCTTTCTTAAACAGTGGTACAAAACAACAAGGTCATGCTATTGAAGGGAGTATTTCCTCCTTCACTGTGTGTACGTGTGTGTATATAAATATCTGTATATATGTATGTATGTAGATATGTTTACTGGATGGATTACAGGCTTCATGTGAAATCTCCTGGATTGCTAGAAGCATTGATGGAAGCATTCAAATGTCTGCTGTTTTGTGACCTTTAGTTAGGCAGAACACTGTGTCTTTGGTGGTATGAACAAAGCAAGGATGGTTTTAATGGCAGAGAATCTCTTCTCGTGGATGATGTTTACATTTGGACTTCTTGCAAGAAAACAGTTCTAAGATTTTTTTCCTACATGCAAGCAGAACCAGAGCTCTGATTTTATTTTTCCCCTTTGAATGATGATGATCAATTGCTGAAACCTTTCACATCTTGATGGAGATCCTGGAGGGGGAATATAGCAAGTATGAGTGGACTGAGTTGTCTGTGCTCCTACCAGCTCAGGATTGTTCCCAGATGCACATATTGCTTTGCTTTAGCCATTCTCCATGTAAATCATTTGCAATGCATTGCTCTGGGGTTTTGCTCCCTTCCTCTCCCTCCCTGGTTTCAGTGTGTAAGGGCAGACCAGGATAGCGGAATGCAGGCAGGCAAGAGCATGCCAGTTCCTCTGTGCAGTTGGGAACTGAGCCGTGCAGGTCTTCTTTCTGCAGCGCCGACAGAAGGTTTGTGTGGGGACAGAGGAAACCACAAAAACTGGGGTCACATCAGAGGTCCCTGAGCTGGTGTGCTGAGGCACAGGCTGTCTGTTTGAGACACTGGGTGCAGATGTACCTGCCTGGGACCCAGCACCCTACACCCAGCTCAGACAGTGCCAGAAGGCACTGATTAGCCCTCCACTTCCCTCTGCCAGCTCCCAGGTTGGGAGTTTCTGTGCTTAAATCCCACAGCAGGCTTTCTTGACAGTCCTGCAGGAGGCATTTTGAGGGTCTGGCATCTTCTGGGCGCTCAGGTGCCATTCTTGCTGCTGAACAGCTCAGTCCTGTGCGGTGCCACCAGTACACACTGCTGTGCACAGACTGCCTCCAGACGTATCACACATGGCAGTAGGGTGGCTGTGACACTCCACTTGCCCCTGAACCTTGTTAGCTTCCCTGTGTAAAGTCTGTTTATTTAGGATTCAAGCATGTCAGTAAGCAGCATGTGGCCTACACAGAGCTTCTTGATAGCCAAATGCACTTCATACCCCAGGAAGCTTTTGTCTGATGCACAAGGTTTTGCTTTTCTTAATATTATCCAAATATTTTTTCATTAGTTAATTTTTAATACAGGTGTTTTATGTGCAGAACACAGTTATGTTTGTTCAGGTATGACTGCCATTTTGTTAGGTGGCAATTTTGCCCAAGTAAGAAGACCAAAGCAGGGCTTTAAAATGCACTCCTCATAAAAAATTAAAGAGCTATTCTTTATTTACATATTTACACAACACTCAATCCATCGTGTAAAGCTTTCTCTGCCTTAAACCCAAATCTCCGGGGTGTACTCTGTGCCTGGGGAAATTGGATGGCTCAGAAAAATGATAAAGTGGTATCTGTCCATCCACCTATCTATCATTTTTTACACCATACTCATTACCATGGTCTCTGAGCTCCTATTACATGTATGGAACCTTTCCCACTTCAGTACAGAGCTGGTCAGCAGAGACAGCAAAGCCATCATTATTTTCTGAAGAGTGCGAGCCTGGGGAAGGACCGGCTGCTCACTCTGCAGTGGCCATTTGGCAGCAGCCAGTTTGTACAGAAGACAAATCCCTTTTATTAGCTGCCTGGGAAGTCCGGTTTGGCTGCTGGAAGATGCAGTTCAAATGGACTATGTGCAGAGAATTAGCCTTAGGTATCAACATTGCTGCTCCCATATTCACTTCATGTCACCTTGAGAGAGAGTCTACCTCTTCCCTGCCTTCCTGACAGCTGCTTACCAGGAGGCGGACTTCAACTCTGAAAAAGCATCAAAAGACCTGGCAACTTTAACTTAGATAGACTGTCCGAGAGACTCTTCAAATTAACAGAAATAGCAGCATTTCTCATTCTCTTGCACGTAACTGTTTGGCCACTTTCAGGCCATGTCATCACACATTTGTCTCATTGTTACCCTGGGGTCCACCTGTTTCTTTGCAGAATTCACTTATTGTCTTTTGACTTGTGCTTCAATTTCAAGCTCTGGAGGCTGGCAGCTTTTTATTAGGTTGCATTCAGGGCCAGCCATAGTGGGGGCCTGATCCTTGACAAAGACCTGTGGGCATTCAGCAGACAAATATTAGTTAACAAGGATCATTACAAAGAATAAAGTAACATCACCACTCTGCAGCTTGCTCCAAGGCTGACTCTATTACAGCTGCTATTGCCAGTGATTGTACCAGCACCATTAGCCATACTGCTGCCCATTTGTTTTAATCTTTTTCCCTCCTGTGCCAGGAGGAGAAGTTTCAAATCCATCTTAGTTTTCCTTCCAACTCTGTCACAACTGTGTCTGACACACAGCAGCAGTCAGGAGCCCCCTGTTCTCCCAGGAGTGCTACTCGTGGGATGTAGCAGCAGGGCCAGGGCATAACATGGGATGTGGATTCCAGGATCTATAGGGTGGATGGACACTCCAAACAAATACATTCTTCTCTTTCCCCTTCCTGTGCCATAAAGCAGCAGGGAGAGTGGTAATTTTGTTCCTCTTTTATTAGTAAAGTGCAGAGTGGTCTGTCCTAAATCACCAGCCCAAGAAGAAACACAGAGCCTAAATGTCTGACTTGTCCTTTCTCTACTGCAACCATCCCTCTCATTCAAGCATCCCTCTCATCCCAGCCTGGCTCAGGCATGCTGTAGTCTACTCTTGGCTTTATTTTAGAAATAGAAGCAGACTTCATCAGTCAGTCATCAGGAGTGGCAGACAGCCTTCAGTTCACGAAATTAGTCCAAGACTAAAAGAGAAGATTGTGGTTTTGAAATAAATGTAGAGGAAAAATTATATATGGTAAATGAAGAGGTGGAACACCCCTCAGGCCAGACTCTGACAGGACTTCGCAGATCATCTTTATCTAAAATTGGATGGTTTTGATTCAGGCTTTCCTATTCTCTTACAGAAACCTTCTGGCACAACAGGCCCCCTGAGTAGAGCCAGGACCAGACTCAAAAAGGCATGATTAGTTTAACTTGAAATGCTTCATGGAAATGTTTCAAGTTTGACAGATTTGTGGTGGAAGTCTGTCTTTTTTTCCTGGTCATTGTTACGACCCTGGGCTTTTGGCTACAAGATCGGGATTCCTGCAAAGCTGAAGTCTTTTGCAGCCTTGGAGGATCTTATTTTAGGACTGATGACTGATTGGTACTCCAAAAAGAGTCCATGGGACATAGTACAGTTCATTGAACATTTTATTTTCCCTTCCTTTCTTCTGGTTGTCTTATAGAGGCAACAAAAATTAATTTTCTAATAATGTAAAATAGAAATGCATTTTCTTTTAAAGACTGCAGACCAGATTTTAATCTCTTCCCAACCAGCCTAACTCAATTGATACTTTTGATCTATGCCAGCCTAAGGAAGAAATTGGGCAATTTAAATTTTAACTTCCTCTCTTATGAACAATCCTTTCATTCCAGAAATCTGCAGATGAAGAATGAAACTCTAAAAAACCTGCTCAGTCTGGCCACAGCTTGACTGCAGGACTCTGACAGCAGCAGTCTTGCACTGCGGTAAAGAGGCGATTAAAAGTTTTACTATCCATTTTATCATCTCGGTTTTTACAATAAAGAGAGCTGCCATTGTTTTAGGATTATTTTACTTATGTCTATTCATTTTGTTTCATT
Organism: Lichenostomus cassidix; assembly: GCF_008360975.1. Classification (NCBI taxonomy): domain Eukaryota; kingdom Metazoa; phylum Chordata; class Aves; order Passeriformes; family Meliphagidae; genus Lichenostomus; species Lichenostomus cassidix. The sequence goes on from NC_139482.1 coordinate 93,040,567, forward strand.
GTCTTTACAAGTCTCACTCCCATTTCGTGCTGCTTTCGGTTCTGCCCTTTTCAACTCCTCACGGATGAGTGAGGAAGGAAGAACAGACTGGCCAACAAATTGGGTAGGGAGAGAGTGTAGAAACTGAGCTTCCATGACAACCTCTTACTTCATTTGGGAGGAATGAGAACACTACTTTTTTTTCCCCTCTCTATTTTTACAGTGCCTTTGCATCTTACAGGTACACTAGAGCATTGCTGCTTACAGGATCAAGTGATGCAGCAATATCCCTCACTGACTGCATTTTTAATGGTCTTGGGAATCAAGGCAAAGGTGTGGGCAGCATGCTGAGACCTAGGTGTGGAAAGCAGAAGGGAAATATTTTTAGTCTGACATTTGGAGGAAAGTAAGGGAAAAAAAGGCTGGCAGTGGAGACAATGGGACAAGAGAAGACAGGAGATGGAAAGGCAAACGGTAGAGGTACAAGATGATAAAAATACTTTTAAACACACTTTCACACAATTGTGGAATTGCTAAGGTTGGAAAAGACCTCTAAGATCAGTGTCAAATTGTTGACCCAGCACTACCATGTTCACCACTAAATTATGTCCCCAAGTGACACATCCATATACTTTTGGGGTGTTTTAAGCAGCTTTGGTAGTTTTGAACATCTCAGAAAAACAAATATTTGTACCAACAGATGCTTAAATTATTTCAAAGTTCAGCGTGTTGTAGCTTTAAACTTTATGCCTAAAAATTAGGGATAATCATGCTTGAACTTAGAGGCTTTTCTTTTGTACAGACAAGAAAATTTCCTGAAATACTCAGTTTGTGGAGAAAGTAAGGATGGTATGTTTTCCAGGTGTCATGCAAGTTCAGAAGTCTTGCAATTTAAAAACACAGCTAAATACTAAACATTTGTTCTGGGAATATTAATTCCAATTTATTAAAGAGTTAGGGTCCAGCTGTGCTTACTTTCCACAATGGTTTGCTTTTGGGACACTTTTCATTTGCTTTTTCAGCAGTTTCTGTATCAGAAACATTGTTTTAAATGTCACAGTTGTCAAATCAATGAACTAAAACAGTATCACATAGCTTAATTTGAACAAGTAATGCACTTGGAATTTCAGATTTGGAACACCAGGCTTCCTGATCTGTTCACTGTCCCTCAGCAGTTGAAAACAGAGAAACTGGAGTAAGGTTAGGCTATGCCCTATCCCACAGGGCTGCACAGAAGAAGGAGGAGGAGAGGACATTTGTGTATGTGTTTAACCTGGAAGTACCTATCTATAATGGAAGTTCAAACCACAGCTAAAAGCCCCCTGTTTTGTCTATAACTATCTGAAGGTTTTACGCAAAGTCCATCTAAGTTACCAGGGACTTTGACTAGAGTTTATTGAGGTCCCTGTTACTGCCCACTGGAAAAAAAAACTCCACCCAAAACTATACAGTAAGGAAAAAAATCTCACTCCTCATTGTAAGAGGAGTAAAGTTTTTTGCTTTAGGCTGACCACCTGATACCACTATAGAAAGAGCCTTCACCTGACACACAGTTTATTTATTTAAACACTAAGAAATAGCTCAAAATGGACACGCACAGCTGAAGTACCCATGACCATGTCTACATCTGAAATCTAGGTAACTGGAGTTGGAGCCATGGCTGAGAGTTGTACAGCAGCCCTTCTATCTCCAATTTCCCCTCCACCTAATCCAGTGGCTTGTTTTCTGCCTTTGCTTCTTCCCGTTTTCTTCACAGCCCTCTGACCCTCCAACACTTAGTATAGCCCTAAAAAGCACCAGAGAATTTTGAATAGCACCAAAACCTATCAAGTCCCTCTCCAAGATGCTTAATTCTCCTTGCTGAGTATGGCACGTCAGGGATGAACCCACCAAGGTCAGCGCAATTCATGAGGAAGTATTGGATGGTGAGACTGGTGGGATGCTTTCAAGAAGGAATTTACTTCATTTTTTTCTTTTGTGCTAGAGAGTATGGATTAAAGAGGAAAAAAAGTATAAACACCTGGAAAATCAAAACACTGGGTATGTTTTTTGGTTAAAGAACCACCTTTGCCCATCCCTCTGGTTTAGCCTTCACTACATAAGGGGAATACCAGCAAAAGTATTGTCTGGTTTCGTAAGAAATGCCTACTTCGTAGCCTGTCAGATTGTTTTGATTTTTTTTTCTGGTGAGTATCAAACAAAAATAATCGACTGCCTAGATATGTTTTCAAAGAATAGCTTTAAAGAATTATTTGAGTTAAGATGATAAGGAAGAGCTTACTGAACTCGTTTTAAAATTGCAAATACTTGGATTTATTTTACTTATCTGCGGGCATCATAATCTTAAGTGTTCATGCTTTCATGCTTTAGCTTGTAGTCATTACAATTAGGAATTTATGTTCAAAAAATAACGTGTCTGCCAGACATTCTGGCAGATATTTGCAAGTGGAATTTAAAAAAAAAGTAGTGACACAATATGAGTATTGCTTAATTATAAGATGTTGGTGGAAGAGATTCTTTCACTAAGGAAATGTTGGGAGCACATATTTTATTAGCAGTAATAAGCACACTTGTTGCAGTCACAAAGCATCTCTGCCTCACACTAGTCACAGCTCAAGTTCATCCACTGAAGAATCAGGTTTGTATCCCTGATATGAAATGACTGAATAAAGCCATCATCCGTATCACACTGCATATTGTAATTTCACCAGATTTTCCAACTCTCATTACCTACTTGCCCTACTGTAGTTACTTATTTATCATCATTTATCACTTAGCAGGAACAGGGAACATTCAGGTTGGACCAGCACTACTATAGAAAGTCTCTTGTGTGCAAAAATGGTATGGTGTGCCAGGACTTTGTTCTGCTGATACAGCTCCACTGGACAGGGGTTGGGGCTGCTTGAGAGTTCACTGAACTCATAGTAAAAACAGTCAAACTACTGAAAAGTGGGTTTGATACATGATAAGGTGATAAGGCAGTCTTTTTTATTTGAGGTAAAACTCCTGAAGCTTGGCCATCAATGGAGAGAAAACACCTTTATTTTAGTTGTATTTAGATTATGACTTAAATCTCTAATCATAAAATCATATCAAAGGGACAGTCCAGCCAAAGTCGACTTTTTCCATTTCTTTCTGTCTGCAGATTGAACATGTGTTTGTTTTACAAAAACATTTCTGCAGACTCTTCTCTTTTAAGCAAGCTGTGCAATTAAGATTTGAAAGGTGGCTAATGTTCAGTTAACTTTTTTGTATATGTGGCTTTGGAGAACAGCTCGTCTTACTAAACTGGGAACTGTTAGGAATGTGTGTGTGTTTGCGCATTGTGCATTCTTAGCCTGTCTCAAGGTAAAAGTCTTGAAGGGATTTTATATTTCCTAAATACGTGCCTAGTGATTAGATCACAATAAATCTGAAAGGATCATAATATGCCTATTATAAATTATTATGTTTCAAAGGAATTATTATTGTTAGTGTGTAAATATGCACCAGTGCCTTAGGGAATAACAGAAATTAGACCATGAAATGTATGTAACCTTGAAGGTCTGAGAAAAGTCCAAAACACCAACAAAGAAGGCTGAAAATTTAGTCTGACACCATTTTTATGTAGCACTGTGCTTCCTTTACGTGCCAAAGTTGCCAAAATGTGTGTGATTTAGCTTGGTACAATATAAGGGCAGCCTTTAATTTGAGATTATGACAGCATGTGTTAAAGGACAAAATGTCAGACAGATTGGATTTTCAGCTTTGAACATACTTGAGGTTATGGTTTTAAGTCAGGGCTTAACTGTCAATCCAACAAAGGACTATTTTTTTTTTCTGTTGGCACATTTAGTTACATGAAACCAAATGTTCAAATGAGTGAGAAGAACTGGTAAAACTTTTCTCAGCCACAGAACTAGGGCTGCCTTTGTATCCTGCTACATTCTAGGCTGGACCTAACTCACGAGGCAGTGGCTGTGATCAAGAATAATGGTTCCATTTGCATCTGGCAAACACAGTGCATATAACTTTTCCTTCCTGAGATGGCATGATTGTTCATGTTTTTGACCTATTTGGAATACATGGTATTTGAATTTGCAAAGAGAGCTCAAGTCAGTGCAGAGTACCAGGGGTCGCAAACTGTGTGTTGTGAGTCACAAACTGTGATCTGGGATCCAGAAAGTCATCAGCCAGAGTCAATATTCTGGTCTTCACTGGTGCAAATCTCAGTAGCTGAGGGGCTTACTTAGCTAAGTAAGCTCCTTAATAAGGAGTAAGATCCCTCTTATGTGAAGGTATCAGTGGTGTACATTTGGGATTGGCAGTGGAGATGCCACAGCTCTTTAGGAAGGGGAGAAAAGTTCAGACTTTGAAGGATTCTGGAAAGGTCTGTTGGGTTCTCTAGGTTCGGATTTTACTAATCTGAAACTCTCTTATATAGGCAGCCCTCTCCTTTGATGTGTTTCCAGATGTTTTATAGCAATGTGATTGGAAGATCAGTGTAAGCCATTTAGTGATCTAGCTGCATTATGATAACTTTGGACATTATCAACTGTCTGCTTTGAGACACAAATGAAAGGAAAGAGGCAAATATCAAGGAGTTTCTTCACCACAAATGTATCAATAGGGGACTGATTTCAACACTCAGACTGCCTGAAAGCTCTCATGCACGATGACATTATTTCAAGCCTAGAACATAAATTCAGGGAGGCTAAGTGTTAGGAGAAGACCACTTTCTCAGGCCACCAGCACCAGCTCCAGGTGTTTGTCCAGCAGAACTGGAGTCCTCCTGCAAGAATTCCAACACCCAAGTTACCAGAGTGCTGCAAAACACCACACAGAATAGACAGATGTGCTCCTGATGAATCCTCACACACCAGTGCAAAAAGCAATGGCTCTGGTACTTTTAGGTGTTGACACTTGCTTCTGCTTTCATAAACTGGAGGAATTTGCTGTTGTGCCAGTCAGAAGTGCAGTTACCAGTCAGAGAAGGCAGTTTAAACTCAACTATAAAAACATAAGTTCCCATATTGGTCTTCTTTTATTATAACACTGTATTATATGGCATCATATTATGTTTCTTAAGAAGATACTTTGATAGCTTCTCTACACTGATCAGAAGATGAAATGGCTTTCCCTTTATACATCTAGATACTGGGTCTTCAGAGAAGAGCTCTGCTCTGAAAATCCATACCTATAAATACTCTTATTTTTCTATTTTGTGACCTTGTTTCCAATTTTGTGATCATCTCAACATACATTTTGATGGAGTGAAAATACATTTTGCTGGAGTGCAAGCAATTTCCTTTCTCTCTTTAAAATTAGTCTGGCAACAGAGAGGATTTGTATGGACAGTGGGTACTTTGTTTGGCCTGGTTACAACTGGAGGTGGACAGTCTTCTGGTGTCCACAGCTTGAGATGAGATTTTGATGGCCAGGAACTCCTTCCATGCTCCTTCCATCAAACTAATAAAGTCAGTTTAGGGATTATGGCAACAGGACATAAACCTATGGAGAAGACTTTTCCTTTGCAGGCAAAATCCACGCTAAAGTCTTGGTGTGTGAGCAAAGAGGCCTGACTTGTCCTAATTCAAATACTACCTGATGCCTGGTTATCTCCCACATGCACTTTTTTCAGCTGTGTGCTGGAGATGTTTAAAAGACCCCACATTTCTTGAGTGTCTGTATTTAACAGAGGTTATGAGGAAAAAAAGTTGGTTACATGGGTGTGATAAAGTTGCCTAAACATCCATTTGTAGCGTCATTTTAGTTGTTAGGCTCTGGGGAGACCCTACAGCAGCCTTCTAGTACCTAAGGAGGGCCTACAAGGTAGCTGGAGTGGGATTTTTCACAAGTGACAGAACAATGAGTAATGACTTTAAACTGAAAGAGAGGATGTTTTGATTAGAAATAAGAAAGAAATTCTTTACTTTGAGAATGGTGAGGCACTGGCACAGGTTGCCCAGAGAAGCTGTGAATGCTCCATCCCTGGACGTGTTCAAGGCCAGGTTGGATGGGGCTCTGAGGAACCTGATTTAGTGGAAGGTGTCCCTCCACATGGCAGGGGGGCTGGAATGAGATGATCTGTAAGGTCCCATTCCAAACCATCTTGTGATTCTATGCTCTTAACTACCTGACAATTCTATGCCTACCTGACAATCAGACACTTCTCTGGAAAGATATGGATCTTCTGCAGCTTGTACGTAATCTCTTTCAGGTCAGGAAGATATTTTGTAAAATCCACAGCATGTAAAGTAGTGATAGAAATCTATATTCAGTAACCTCAGACTTTCTTACGGTGTTTAATAGGGGGAAAGGCTAATTGGAAGATTTGCCATTATGCATGAAACATTTATATACCTTCCATTTAATTTCCTCAGTATCTTGAGGAGCACGAAGCATTTAGCCCCCTTTATCTACCTGTGAGAGCTGGTAGATTAAAAAACTTTGTAATACTTTATTTCATACCTCTGGGGAGAGCAGGTGGCAGTACTGAACAGCTTCACAAGCAGGAGGTCCATTAGCAGAGGTCATGACTCCACAGCACGCCCTTTGCACCACTGGCCTCCCTCTGTCAGCAGGTCAGAGTTTACAGGCATTGGGAGGGCCAAGGAAAGGAAGGATTGTTTTTTTTTCTTCAGTGTCTCTTTGCGCAGGAGCCTGTTGAAAGCTCATTTCTGAGAGCAATTACAACTCCTTTGGCCTTTTTGGCACAGGGATGTGCTGTCAGACGAGGCCTGGAGTTTGGATTCTTGTGCCTGTTCCTGGAAGAACAAAAACATGAGTGAAGACACTCTATCTGAAAGGCTTGGGGAAGCACCAAAACAAACAAAAATAATTGAGGACAGACTCGCAAAGGCCCAAACCACATGCATTGTAATTCTGCTGGCCCAGCACATGATATCTCATCACCACCTACTCTGTCTAAATAAAGCCATCTCCCCGCGAGCATGTCTGACCCAGAAATGTGTGGGCACGGCTGGAGCTCTGCACCAGTCTCCTTCCTCTGGCACTTTGGGTCCAAAGCAGGCTGCTGCGAGGAGCCGGGGCTGAGGAAGGAGAAGCCCTCCCCTCTCCCCGGCCTGCTGACCCAGGGAAGAGAGGCATTCCTGCAAATCTCCACCCTGGGCCCCGCTGCGCGCAGCCGCCTCAAATGGAGCGTCAAGGCAGATGTCTCCCCCGGCTGCACCCAGAGTTAGTTTCAGGCAAGTTCTGTTTCCCACACTGATTTAACTCCCGAGAGGAAGAAGCAGGCTCTTCTCCCGGGGCGTCTGGAGAGCCCGGTGCGGCTGTGCCGAGAGGGGCTGCCGAGGGGGGCAGAGGCTGTGTCCCCTGGGCCGCCGCCTCACGACCCGCGGGCCGGGCAGGAGCGGGGACACTTCCGCCGGCGGCCACACGGTGTCACCCGCGCCGCTCCGTGCGCTGCTGCGCCCGCGGCCGCGCTCTGGGCACCGGGAACGGGAGCGGGCACCGCACGAACCCGTTTTGTTTTGTTCTGTTTTGTTTTGCTTTGCTTTGTTTTATTTTATTTTATTTTATTTTATTTTATTTTATTTTATTTTATTTTATTTTATTTTATTTTATTTTATTTTATTTTATTATTTTATTTTAATTTTTTTTTCTGTTTTCATTTTTCTCTCCCTTCCTTCCTTCCCTTCCCTCCCCCCCCCCCCTTCCTCCTTCCCTTCCCTTCCCTTTCCTTTCCTTCCCTTTCCTTTCCTTTCCTTTCCTTTCCTTTCCCTTTCCTTTCCTTTCCTTTCCTTTCCTTCCTTCCTTCCTTTCCTTTCCTTTCCTTTCCTTTCCTTTCCTTTCCTTTCCTTTCCTTTCCTTTCCTTTCCTTTCCTTTCCTTTCCTTTCCTTTCCTTTCCTTTCCTTTCCTTTCCTTTCCTTTCCTTTCCTTTCCTTTCCTTCTTTAATTTTTTTTTTCTTTGTTTGTTTGGGGTTTTTTTTTGTTGGTGATGAGGATTTTTTGTTTTGTTTTGGTGGGTTATTCTTTTGCCTCAGCCTCAGTATGTCTCAGTCACTGCCAGATCTTTCAGGGCTAGAAAGGTAAACTCGGCCCCAGGAAAGGTAAACCAGAGGACAAACGCAGGGTCTTTGGTGCCTGTGGGACAGTCACAAGGGGGAGAAGACAGGTTCCTGCTGCTTAATAAAGTTTATTCACAACCTTAATTCTGGTTTATTAACTTTAGATATAACAAGTTGTGCAGTAATTGTGGTTGTTAAGGGAGCACCAGGCAGTTTTTTCCTAGAGGGTATCAAATTCTGTGTTATTATTATACATGCACTAAATCTCCATTAAAAGGCTTTCTGTAAATGTTTCAAGGCTATGCCAGATAGAAGGGTACTTCATCTTGGTTTCCAAACGGGGTATTATCTATTTTAAAAACCCTGCAATAACAGTTGCCTTATTTGTCTCTCACCAAAAAAATACGGTGGTTTACGAACGCCTTGTTTTTTGGGGAAAAGAAAGACATAAATTGAACTTTCGTGACTGCTGTATCAGTCATTAGTAAATCTGGGTTCAAATGTGCACTCTCTATAGAGCCTGGCCGCGGTCTTTCACAGCCTAGCAAAATAAGGAAACTACAGGATGGAAACTCAATGAGCCTAACTATTCTGCTTTCTTTTATTTTTTCTCCCTTTCGAATAAATCACACTCTTTTGAAGCCGCTGCTTTTCTTTTGCGGGCACAAACCCCTCATCTTTTAAAGTCTGTCTTTCAAGCTAATTGTTTCAACAGGCCAAGCAACTGGCAAAAGGCAGCTCCAGCCTATCTCTATATTGTCTCCCCAGGACTGTTTATAAGAGAAATACACGTTTATACAATAGCGGCCACTGTTTAAAGGCTGGCTAGTGAAGGAATATTTTTAACGAGATTAGTTAATAGGTTTGTTCAGCGCCTCGAAGGAAGTGTTCAGTGCTGGCAGGGCAGAATTGCCGTGGTGGGGCCCAAAGCCAGCGGCAGGTATTGGATGGGCTCCCAAGGATTTCACTGGTCTTTGAATGAAGGACTCAGCGACAGATAGAAGAAGTTGAAAAGTGCAAGCGGCAGCGTGGAGAAATAAAATGGAGAGCAGCAGGACAGATGCAAGCGAAGAGCAGTGATGTGTGAGCCTCCGGAGGTGCTATTTATGTTTGCGAGGAAGGTCTGTGCTATTAAGTTTCAATTTGACAGTGCGTTTTAACAAACATTTTAGAGAAATGTGTTTGCAGGAAAGATTAGAGATAACCAGATCTCTGACTGCAGTGAAGCATCAAGTGAAGCTCAGCGTCTTAAGGGAGACCTGGAAAAGTTGAAATTAGGAAGAAAAAAAAAAAGATTGTGCAAGATTTTATGCTATTTTTGCAAAAGCAGTAGGGTGAATTATGTTGTTCCTGTGGGATTTCAGATCCATCTGAAACTGAATCTACCTGAGTCTCGTGTATGTTTTTCAACCTGCTTTCTGCATCCCAGGAATCCTCAATCCTTTTTAGAAAAAATAAATTAATATTTTTAGTTATAGTGATATCTAACTAAATGTTTTAGGATCCAGCTCCACCACTCTCCTGGCAGTGGTTTTCACTCCTCTTGTTGAGGCCAATGTTCTGCTTGTGCTCTCAAAGCCAATATGATTACTCACCCAAGCAGGACCTAAATATGTGAATCAGCACGGTAAAATGCATCCCAGAGTCTGTAAATGGAAAACGTTTGCTCCAATAGGCAGGGCTATGTGTCTGGTTTAGCTCTCAGCTCCATTAATATGTCCATTACTTAAATGAGTAAGATAGCAGGCCTGCCCTAGAGTAACAACTTCGCCGCTATCCCATTACAGGAGGCCTCAATGTCTTGTTTTTTCCCCCCATTCAGCAGCCTGTGCAATGCAGGATAAGGCTGCTGGTGATACGGCCACAACTTATTTCTAAGAAGCAGGATTTTCTAAATGTGTCCACTAGATAGCACAATAAACTTCCTTCTTTTCCTGTTGAAAAACTTTCTCTCCCACCCAAAGAGCCATTAGCCCTTCAGTCTCAGAGTAATGGTGCTTCAGAAGGAGATCAAAGTTTCTCAGATAAGTGTTCCTTTACACAATGTTACCGACACTCCACTTTGTAAACAGGCTTCTTTTTTATGGTTAAGAAGGACATATAAACATGCCAAGTGAGATGGATAGACTGCCACTTTTTCTTTTTCTTTCTCTCTTTGTATTTGTGTGTGTGTTAACTGCTCAAATGAGTATCATGGTTGGGTTGCACTGATACCGTTGAATTTGGTCTGCCTTTTGTGTAAACAGAGAGAGAAAAGAGAACAGCAGGAAGGAATCCCAAATTTAGACTTCTTGCTGGAGTCACTGCAGCTCCGGTCCCACTTTCTGCCACCTTTGATGAGAAAAAAGTGGTGTGTCCTTCTGAAAGACGATGGAGTCATTAGCACTCAAATCCATGCGCTTGTATACCTTCTTGTACAGACATGTTAGACCCAGGTTCTGCTAGGGCATGAGATGAGTAGTGTAAAACCTAAAAATGAGGCTTCTGCCTCAGTTAAGCTTTCCAGACTGTCTCAAGTCCCCTTTGACTTGAAACAAAGAAGAGCATGAGTCCCCTTTAAAGGCCTCTGAGAAAGGCTTAAGTGTGTCTCCCACCCAAAATGGACCTTACAGTGGTCCCTGCTGTAGGGCAATCCAGCATGTCTCTTTACTGAAGAGAGGACCAGCTAGAAATAGCTGGTAGGAAACCCAGGAGGTGGATGGGAATGTTGCAGGTGAAGCAGTGTGAATACCTCCTGTGAAAGGTATTGTTCAAGATGTCTTTTATTCACTGACCTGAATACAAATTTGCATTTTGACTCTATTTAAAATTAAGTGAAGTCTGCAACTGAGATGCCCCCATTCTTGCTCCTTGAGGCAACAGGGGCTTGAAAATGTAGATTCAACTTTTCCAGCTGGAGAAAAACATGTACTGTGGCCTCTGCTCATGTCTTGTCTTCTACAAAACTAATCTCTTGTAGCTTAGTTAGCTGTTGTGCTTTGGATAACAGCTAACCGAGATGTATGTGTTCTGTCATGCATTGCCAAATTCCATATATATAAGATATCAAGAGGAAAATTAAAAAAAACCCCAAAAAACCCAAAAACCCCAAACCACAACTGGTGAGATTATTGCCTTTCTACCCAAAATTCAAGTTCCTTAGGGCAAGGACCAGGGCTGTGTGGCAGCCATAAGCACTGCCATTGCAGTGTGATCCCCCAGTGCATACATGGCAGGTGCAAAGCATCTGCTTGCACCCCCACTTTCAAACCAGGGGACTGAGATTTCTGGATCCCTGACTTAAGAAAGTGATGACAAGGCCCATATTGTCTTTCACGTTTCAGAGCTAACTATGAGTGTAACACACATCTTTTAAAACAGGTGACACAAGGGATTTTCTGTGACAATCTTTCAAACTAAAGCAAAAAACCTCTGTTCACGGGTTGAAAACACTCTCAAGCACGGTGCACAGACTGCCTCTGACATGAACGTGCTCCCGCTCTCCTGATTAGACATCCCTGAGGGTTATTGCTACAGTAGTGGCATCTAGAAACTGCAGCTATGGGTTTGGACCTCAGTCTTCTCTCCATTTCAGAAATACAGGCAAAACCAAACCAAACCAAACCAAACCAAACCAAACCAAACCAAACCAAACCATCAGAGAGAAGCAGTGAATATAAACAGACCTTTTATCTTGCCATACTTTGGGGAACACAAGGTGAAACTGAGACAGTGGGCTTGGTGGAGGATTAGTCACTGCTCTGGTCTTGCAACCATCCCATTACAGAGAGTGCTGTGGAGAGATGTGGAGAGTTCTGGAGCAATTTGCAGGTGACTGTGGAGAAATCTACCCTGAAGAGCCCTGTGGGTGTTATTTCAGATGCCTGTCTATAACACAGCTTTGCTTGTTTTCTGTATTCTTTAACGAAAAGATTTGACTATTTCCTTTAAGTGGGGAGACTAGGGGTATAGCCAGCCCAGTCAAAACCCTCCTACAAACCTGTTTTCTTCCTTTCTTTTTCCTACCCTTTTTTAGCCACAGGCAAGACTGCCTCAGATCTCATCTTTTAAGTGCTACAACCGATCCATTAAATGGCTTCTCATGGACATTTTTTTCAGCTCCAAGGAGCAGAGTTGCTGAGTGAGAAAGGCATGAGCCGGGCTCTTGTTGATGGGACTTCCTCCAGACCAGCTTGCAGTCCTAAGAAAAATGAGTTGGATGGTCTCAGCTCTGTCCCCAATGAGCAGCAGCAGTAGATCACTTTGCAAAAATGAGCCACGCGTAATTTGGCACCACTGACAGAAGACTCACTCGCAGCAGCTCAGGGCCTTGCAGGCTTGAGATAATGTGCTGCTAAAATCACCTCTTGACCCTAACCCAGGAGGTTCCTCCAGGTCACAAGGGAAGAGGGGGGTAGCAGGCCACTGTGAGATACCTTGATAAATGTACAAGCCCCTACAAGTCAGCCTGGCATGCCTGCACCAGTGTGAGCTGCTCTGTTTATCAGAGGAAGAAGAATGTTTCCTGGGTTGTGTTAGAGGATTCCAGACTTCTCATTTCGGCTGCCTCCTCCTTTTTCCCCTCCAGTGCAGCAAGCCCACTGCAGTGAACTGGTGGCCCTGACAGAGTGCAGAAGCAGGCTGCATGCATCTCCTTGTGTTGGAACTGGCAGAGAAAATCGGACACTGGGACAAACAACCATAAATCAGGACTGTCCTGATTAAATCAGGCATGGCTGGCAAGTAAGTTATTAGCCGCCTGTGAAACTAATTGTGATACTGATACACTCAATTTTGCTGTGTCTTTCAAACACCGGTTGTGATGGGAAACAGCTGTTAGAACTTCCCCCCCACCCCTAAAAAAAAAAAAGAAAGGGAGAGAAAGGAAAAAAAAAAGAGACCAGGCTTACGATTCAGAATCATAATAAAGTCTGTCTTCTCTATTCCCTTGCACAAAAGCTCTTATATTCTTCTATTCTCCTCTAGACAATTACTCCCAGCAGGCAGGGTCACTTAGGATGAGCACACTATTGCATTTAAAGTTCATCTACTGAAGGGGGGAAAAAGGCAGAGAAATAAGAAGAAGAAAAAAATTTCTTGCCATTAATGTGTGAAAAAATGGCAGGTTTAAAATGGGTTAGAAATTCAGGTTAAAGCAAAAAAAAAAAAAAAGTCACATGATATTGGTAGGAGAAAAGATTTTATTCAGTGGTATTGTTTGACTGAAAACTTCCTTCACAATAACACCAATGCCGGGATAAAAAAGCCATTGTTTATTTGATGCCTGGATGGGGCAACTGTTATGAGCAGTTAGCACAGAAAAAGAGGGATGTTTTGAAATATGTCAAAAGGAGAAAGGGCCTAATCCTGCTTTGGTGGAATCTGGTGGTGAGCCCTCCACTAACTCTGATGTCTACTGGCTTCCCTGGACATGGAGGGCTGGGCAGGAGTCGGTGGTGTGACCCCCTGTGTGGGCTGCAGGGAGGAAGGAGTGTGGTTTGGCCAGCTAAAACCTACTGCTGCCAGGAGTTTGCTCAGTCACTCAGGCCAGGGGCAGGGAGTTAGCCATGCTGTAGTAGCTGTAATGGCTTAAGGATAGGAGTGGAGCAGAGTTTGTGGAGAGGTTGTTACTGGACTGAGAAACAGCTCAAAAACCAGACAGGATTTTGAATGTACAGACCCTTCTTCAGGTCTAGAAACGAATCACCAAAGCCTAGCTTGAAGCTTGGCTTAGCCTCAAAGAAGATTTTTGAGACCCAAACCATGGGTTTTTTTCCAGAAATACTTAGGCTAGTATAAAGTATTACCTCTCTTTGTATCCTTCTAACTGCTATGATGAATACTTGTGTCTGAGAAAAACCTCCCATAAGGCAGAACATACCTTCATATGCAATATGTGGAATTTGAAGATGCTTCCCTCATCAGAATATTTATTTTGGGTGATTCTGTGCCTTGGCTGAAGTCACTGCAATGGGCCACTGTTGGAGATTTGACTATTCCAGCACTTGGTCTGAGTCCCTGTAGCCTCATACTTTATACCTCCTATTTTAGCTTTTTGCCACTTTTCCTTCTTGTTTTGTATCTATCTAGTCTGTCTTTCTATTGCTGTTCATTTTTTTTTCAGAGTTATATTTTAGCTATAACAGTGGAGAGAAAATGACATGCATTAGCTAATAACAATATGACTGCACCATGAGTTTGGGAGAGATGGAAGGAAAAAACAAATCACTCATGTTTCAAGAATCTAACCCCATCCTCTCAGCTTCCACAGTAATATCTCTGGCTTCCTGTTTGCAAACCAGAAATGTTTATTTACAACGTCTTTCTAGACAGCTTTTCAATGTATAATGCTCATGTCATTACATAATGGGTCATAAATGATGTTGGTTGTCATAGAAAAACACAAAGTCATCAAATATTTTCTTGGTTTTTTGTTTGCCTTTTGTGGCAGGATTCAGAGTTGTCTGCAGTTGGGAAAAAGGTAAATCACCATCTTTCCAGTAATTCCAGCCCTGGTGTATTCAGTCTGTCAGGAGTTTATGAGTGAGGGGATCCTGATGCTGAATGCTCTGGTTGTATTTTTTCTCAGTGGCTGTGTGCCCTGAGAAAGCCAGGCAAAGGCTTGCTTGTCCTTGGTTTTGTGAGCAGAATGGGAACACTGCAATACCAACACAAAACACCCAACCATTTTTTTTTTTTTTATATAAGTCTATGTACTGAATCAGATACTGGAAGTTCCTACTCATAACCCATAAAAAACTGTGACAATGGTGGCTGAAGATCCATGCATTTTTCTGATCTGAACTTTGGGGACATTATATGAGTGCAATTTTTTTTGCAGTGTTGACATGAAGCTGTCTGGTCTAGTTTCCCTTACCTACAGCTAATGTGGGGACCAGAGAGATGTACATAATATGCCCAGAGAATGCAGTCCTTACTCCTGAATTAAGCTAAGACCCAGCTCCCTCATAGACTTTGAGATCTGCTGGATCCCCATGCCCTTTCTTTGTGGGGGCTTCATTTGGCAGCATTACAAATTGTTCCTTGTCTCAGAAACCTGTAAAGAGAAGGAAAGGATACTGCGAAAGAAACCCAAGATACTGGGTTTTTGCCTGTGCAAAACAGGCAAACAGTGTGTATTGGATATAACTCCCATGAAGCTGGTGGTGAAGCTGCTATTCTTTCCTCTGAACAAATCAATTCCTATCTCTAAAAATAAGTGAATTAGAAAAGAAGTAAAGCTGCCATTTATAAAATATATTTTTTTTTGGTAAACATTGTATCCTGTGTATGAACTTTATTGATACCAGCTCTACTTAAATTCTTCTTGATCTTATTATGGAAAAGGCAAAAGGATTTTGCATACTTTGGCTAAATCAGGAGATCTTTTCATTCTCTTTGTCACAATAATGGCAAATAAACCACTATCAGGATAAAAGGCATTGACAAAATATGTCCATACAAAAGACACACAAAACTTTCCACTTTCCACTTTTTTTTATTATTTGGAAGGGCACTGAGAGTCATTTCTGAACTGCCTGAAATAGATGATCCTCCTGGATCAGAAATGCAACTCCATTAATGTCAGACAATCTCCATCTTTTGTACATGCCACCTAGAGAGCTTATGGGTAGCTATGCAGAAAGAAGAGGGTTTCATGACTAATACTTATCAGCACCAGAGGTTATTTGCTGTGGTTCTCTTCATTAATGCACAGTGGGGTGTTGGTGAGCACCCAATAAAATTTCCAGCCACAGACGAGGAAATGCTGGACTAGTAAAGTGTTCTTTTAGTGAATTGCAGAGACCAGAGGCTTTATCTTCCCCTCTGAGGAAATATACAGCTGTCACAAGCAATATCGCTGAAAAAGTTTTCAGTTACTATGCAAGGTCAGATTACCTGCATCTTTCATTATCTAGGTGGGTGATGAAAAGTCACTGAGATCTATCAAAAGTGAGGCCTCAATTTAGCAAGGTGGCTAAGCAGGTAGCTGGCTTTGCTGGGACACTGCCTGCACTCAACCAGCCACATGCTTTAGCAGACTGCTGAATTGGGAACTAAATTACAAGTGAAGTTTTTGGATGCTGTCTTGGAAATTAGACACCCACACCTGCAACCAGAAATTGTAAATTATGTCAATATTATACACAAGAGCGGGGTATGTGTGTGTTGGTATGAAAAGAGAAAGAAAATATGTGTAGAAGTGCGATAGGAGCAAACACTGTCCTGCAACACTGTGCATTTTGCATGAGTACATTGCATTTGTGTACTGTCTGAAGAAGCCTTCAGAGATGTTCATTGCACAAAACCACTGCCCATCCTCTGTGCTGAATTTTTATTGCATAGCTCCTACTGTGCTAGCAAAACCCCCCAAATAAATGTAAAAGGACCAGTCCTGCTATGAGTTCCAAACACAGTTCTCATTTCAGGATCCTGGCATGCACTTGTAAAACATTTAAATACCTATTGGTGGATAAGAAAATCAATATACTTGTGAGGTGACTAAGTAACAAAATATATTAGAATTGATGTTACAATTAGGAAAAAAAGAAATAAATTGTTTTTCTGCTCATTAATATTTGGATAAATATTTATGAATGTATAAGACAAGCTAGCACTGCCAACACTAGATCTTTATTATGCCAGGCATGGGAATAATTCATGCATTTAGGCAGCTGCAGGTTGAACTTAACCCCACTGGCTGTTCAGCGGAATTTGATTTGGCCCCAGGAAGACGTTGCTTTGGAGGTGGCTTAGGTTGTGTGGTTTCTGTGTGGTTTTTGTTTGGAAGAAAGGAGTGAGACAGTCTGCAGGTAACAGGATCCTGACAGTGAGCTGTGCTTGCCTTGACAGATATATGCTGGGCAGAGCGGTGCTCAGGGTGGAGATGTCTGCTCCCCAGTGGAGGGGTCAGCCAGATAGGAAGGATTTGCAGGAGTTTTGTTTGCAGGGTTGGCCACGCAGTTATTTCCAGCCTGGAAGCAGCAGTAGGCACTCCCTCAGGACAGGTTTTCCACTGGGGTCTTGTTTTTGTCCCTTCTGTTTCTCATTAAAGCCCTCAGATCCAGGCCCCTCAGTGCACATGGTGCATACAAACCCGTTTGCCCAGGGCTGTGTGGTCTGCAAGCCTTGTGCAGGATGGTCATCTTTTTGCAGTGGGCAAATTCTGCTCGTTTTCACCCTGCACTGGCAAGCCGGACACTCTGCTGTCCAGCAAGGTGGCCTTAGGGAAAAATTAAGGGAGGAAAGGGCATTTCCTTTATACAGTGCTGCCCTATACGTGTGCAGCTGGGAGAGGAGAAGGAGTCATGGAGAAGAAGTGGAGTGATCTGAAAACCCACAGCCATTTCTTGTTTCTTCCTGGTGAGGTATACCCTGCTTTTATTTTTTTTTTTTTAAGGAAAAAGGAGTGATGGCTTCATAATCTTGAGGTGATTTTTGTAGCCCTTGTCTCCAGTTCAGGACGCAAACCAGAACAATAGGTGTTTTGGAACCTGAGGTAAAAACCAGCTGGCCAACGTGGCCCAAGATGTAATTTTGTAGGGGCATGCATCAATAATGCGACTGCTCCGCTGCACGGATATTACGCAGGCAGCCTTAATACGCTCGTATGGCATCCGGATTGACAAGACAGACCATGATGGCTCCAAAGGGTCAATAAAACATGTGCCATGAAGGACTTGCACAATAGACAGTAATGGCTTCTTTGGAGCTGTTACGGTCTATTGGGTCAATAATAATCCACTTTTTAAAGAGTGCCAAAATATGAATTTACACAACAGGCCGTAATGGCTCCTGATCTATCAGATAAATGATATGAATTATCAGCATTAGAGCCCACACTGCAACGCACGTTTACCTATTAGAGTGGATGGAATAAATATTATATGCTTCAAAATATACTTTCATATTCAAAGGTCTGATTTCTTAAAAACATCTATCAGGGGGAAAAAAAAAAGAGAAAAGCTCAAACTCCAATTATTAAACCTGTAAAATAAATAGCATAGATCAGGAAATTTAAACCTGAGAGAGACTAACTCTAGAAAATTATTGTATGTTTTCATTTTATGTTATTTTTAATTAAATATTGCAGCAGCATTTACCATGTATATTTAATTTTTTAGTTATTTATTTTTCTGCTCAGTTTTGTCTGTGAACATTTTCCCATACTGGTAACCTTTTCTATGCGATTGCATCTTTTCGCCTGTGTTAAGGGCTAGTTACCTGAGTAATGGTTTGCATGATCCAGATTGCATGTTATAGAAAGAGGCTTGGTCTGAATATATGCATTCAAGACCAAAAATCTGTTTAAATAACATATGTTCTGTTTGTGGCTACCTATCTGTTTCTATCAAGGAAGATAAAAGTCCTTGTCTACACTGTTTTAGCTGTGCAATCAAGACAGAAACCCTCAACTGATGTTTGCCAGCAGGTGGTGACACACAGCAACAAGCTCCAATGGCAGCAACATTTCCCTGCAAAACTTGGACAAAATCCAGGCTTCAGGAAAATGAAATATGCCTTCAGTTTGGGAAGAAATAATGATGAATGTCCATCAGCAACACATACGATGATTTAGTCTCATTGCATGGCAAGAAAAAGTATGTTCAGTCCATGGCAGGTCAAAAGTTTTCCTTGCTATTCTCTGCATTTCCTTCTTGTTATTATGAAACATTTGGCTTGGCTGTGAAATATACTTTTAATTAAAAGATAGGAAAATCATAGTAAGACAGCAGCAGCAGAGAGCTGTTAGAAAGCCTGCTGTCTTAGCTCTCTCAATAAACAGAACGCGAAGGATAGGTGCACACAAAGTCTGAAGTGTTGTGGTGAGAATATGTATACAGCAACTTCTCCAAGTCCTTTCAAAGAGAAGTGGAAATAGTGTTTTCTGCTTGTCTGTGATTTCCCCATGCTTTGTAAAACTTCCTGCATTTTCCTTTCTGGTCTCACAGACAGGTAAACTTGTTTGAAAGACCCACTGCAAATACTAAGCACCACCACTCAGTTTGTAGTAGGTTTTAGTCAAATAATTCTTCTGTAATAGACAAGATAGAAAATTAGTACAAAATCATGGCTGGATCTGTCACCTTTGGTTTCTACCATGTTGCAGTTTCCAGGCACTAAGAATTCCCTAAGATTTCATGCATACATTTTGTACACGTTACTCTACCTTAAACAACATGCCCTTGAAAATAAATTGGGGTGCTCACAGAATTTGAAGTGCAAAAACTTCCAAGAAGAAAATACAAGTCTCATCCTGCTTAATAGGGAGCTGAGAACAGGATGAAAATATAAAAATACTGAGGATTTCCCCCCTCCTTTGCAGTGTCTGTTTCCTGCAAGTATCTACCATCTACAATATTGACTGGTTTATCAGGCAGCAGGTATCTCTATCAGTCTATCTTGAATTGTCATCCAACAGGAGATTAAACGCTGCCTGCCTCCTTCTTGTGATTTTCAGTCTTCACATCGCAAAGTTTTCAATCAAATTTCAGCGGTGTACATTTAGCTTAGAGAACTCGTGGTACTTATCTTCCCAAAGCAGGTGATTTAGACCATGTTTACCTTGTACAGTTCCAAGATATCTCTTGGCAAACCTGTCCACATCTCAGGCCTTGAAATGATTCCTAAGTTAGGGGTTTTTTTTGCTTTTCTCTGTTTGCCTTTCTCTTTCCCTCCACAGGCAGGCTACCAGCCAAACAATAACAGCACAGGTCATGAAGAACAGACACGCACCAATTTTCAGAAGAGTTGTATCAATGTGGCAACTTTGTGTTAGCTTTTTTAAAACAAAAGCAATGTGACGACTTACAGCCTTGCTCTGAGAAGCTTCCTCCTTAGTAATCTTTTCAGGGCACTTATCACAGTGTGGTTTCACCCCATGAATCACCTCGAGCCCAGGAGGATGTCAGCTGGGTGCACATCTTGGTTTGCATCAGATACCTGAGGAAGTTGTGGGCTGGGAGGTATCCTCTAAAATAAACTACAGCTCCATTTGTAAGGAATCCAATGCGAGCAAGCTGACACTGAAAAAAGGGCTTCTCTGCCAATTAGCATATTTTCCACATAGGATTTTGATAAACAGACTAACTAGAATTTGAATAAGCATAAACTTGAGACTAAAAAATGCTGGAAAGGCAATTCAAAACAATCACAAATGCCAGATTGGATTTTTTTCTTTATTCTCCATGCAAAAGAGTTAGAATATACTATAACTGAGAGTAATTCTGCTAAGGTAAAGGAATGAAGGAACTGGAAATTATAGTTAGGGCCCTAATTGGTCTCTCACCACCTAATACTTTGAACAAACTGACATACAGCAGTCAGGGCAAGGTCTGCAAGTAAGATCTGTGCACCTATTCTGGCCACTTAGAACTGCACAAGAAGATGTAAAGGTGTAAAACGGTACACAGACCATTATTGACAATGTTTCTGTCTACAAAAGCAACTGAGAGTGCAAGTATAGTTCCAGAAGGTCAGAGGTTGCCTTCTGAGGACTTTCTGCTCGGAGTGAGAGGAACATGTTCACTTTTTTGGGTATGGAGCTTCTCAGCAAGTTGCTCCTAGACACCCAGGCAGCACTGTGAGCCTAGGGCTGGCATTTGGGATGGATGAATCTCCACAGTGTGACACAGCCTGGCTCCCTCTGAGCACTCACCCTAGGGGTGGGAAGAATATGGGAAATGCAATTCTGGATACACTCCTTACAAGCAGGGCAGGAGTTTAATCCTGAACTCCTACTTATTCTAGAAAGCCCAAGAGGCTGTTACAGTAATTTGATGCCAGCTGGGAAGAGGCAAACACCTCCCAAGTCAGTGCTTTGGCCAACAGCCTGATGACAACAGAGGGTTCCCATCAGGCAAGAGAAATATTCCAGAGGGTGATACCCACTAGAGTTCATCTGCTTCGTGCTGTCAGGGCAGCGTGAAAGAGAGTGAAGTGACAGGCGAGTTGGCCCAGCTGCTTCTTCATGAATATCTGAGATTCTTGCCTAGTGTAAGTGGAAACTATATGAACACATCAAAGAGGAAAATTCACTGAAAATTGAAAGGCAGTGCCTAGATGATTTTTAAAACACTGAATTTGGTTCAATCTAATTCACTTCCTCCATATGCGAAATGGAGTAGATTGAGGTGGTAAGAGTGACATAAAATTGCTTTGTTGTTGAATGTGGAAATTAATATTTTTTTAACCTTTTGCCAGCATTTTGTGCTTCTTCCTTCCCCTTCCACAAATATAAGCAAGCAGATGTGCCTGGGGCCAGGCTGCAGGGAGAGGATTATGGCACAGTCCCACTCAAGCATCAGCTTGGCTGAACTCTCTCCAGGGGTACCTTGTTGGCAGGGGTCCATGGATGGGGTGAATGAGTGTTAAATGCTGATGTTTATGGTCCCATCAGCTCAAAAGAGAGCACAAGGTGTGAGCTGATGCACAAGATATAGACTACCACCACTTTTAGAAGTACTGCCTTCCTCTTATCTGAAAGCTTCTCCTTACTGAACCAAAGTCCTGCTGGCAGGATTGTAATCTCAGAGTTTGGGAAGTGGTGCAGGGGTTTTTGGTTCCAATAGCCCAAAAGATATGATTGTGGCAAAATAAAACCCATTCTTTGTCACCTGGTCCTCTCACCTGATAATGTAACAGAAGCAGAGCCCAGGGCAGTAAGGCTGTTTTCCTCCATCAGATGGGATGGATGGGTTGGGCAAGACAAAGGTGGAGAGGGGAAGCAATGGGGCACTGGGAAGGGCTTGGAAGGGGAAATGAGGAGAGAGCAAATTCTGTGAGTTGTAAAAGGTCTGCTGTGGACTGGCAAGAAAGAAAAATGTGACAGGTATCAAGAGTGGAGTAATAGTGTATGATACATATGAGAGAGGCAAATTTGGACATTTCTGAGTGCTTGCTGTGTAATCTTTACTATTTTAATGTTTGTGTATGTGTATGAATGGGATGAAGAGAAAGTAAAATTGTTATGTTGGTTAGTATTCTAGCACTTAGTATATCATTGGCATAGAGGAATATTGGGTATGTGACCACTTTAATTATGCTTAGACCAGAAGATGGATGTGATTTCTATTGTTAGGATGTGTCTGAGAGCAAAAAGTTTAAGAAATCTGTGATTTGGGCTACTGGGTTTTTTTCTGTTCCTGCTTGTTCTCTATGTTAAGGTAAACAGGACATTTCTCCTATAAACAGAGATTTTTGTGGTTTCAAATTTAGCTCTCAATGGTAGCATTATTACCGAAGTCCTCAAGCTCAAGCCATGGAAATCTCAAGATGATTTCCATTTCAAGTCTCATCAAAATGCTAACAACAAAGTTTTCCAGCACTCGCTGCACTGGGCACACTGGGCAGCTGAGGGATGGAGGGATTGCACTGATTCCTTGGAACTACAACCCTCAGCTCAGATGCAAGCACCCAAGAGAAATGCTGAGAGAGGGAGAAAGAGAGGGAGGGAGGAAGGGCGTGAACCCTAATGTGCAGAGCCAGCAGTAAGGACCATTCATTTGTAGCAGCTTTCCTAAATTTTGAATGAAAGGAACATATTTAACAGGCTGTGTTTTATTCGTGTTGAATCCTGCACTTGGGTCTTCTTGTGCTTCAGAAAATGCATTTGAAGGTGGCTGAGGTATTTCAGTTTGACAAATAAACTAAGCTGTGGTTACTTTCTCAGTATGTTTTGTGTCATGGTGCTAATTTCCCATTCACTTGATTGGGATGCAATGATTTCACGACAATGTCAGTGCAGGTCTATGGAAAAGACATTATAGTGTCAAAATGAAATGAAACAATGTTAATTTGTCTATGGAAACGGTGTTCCACTGCCAAATTGAAACATAACCCTCAGCTCAGCCACCTTGAGACTTGGCACTCCTGCGCTGCCGAAGGACCCCGGCACTCCGGGTGATTTTACAGTGGCGCACTGGGAAACTACAAATCTGGATTAAATATTAGAGGAGGTAAGACTATGTGTTTCGTTCTGTGAAATCACAGCTGTATAGCATTTCCTAGTGTTGCAAGGGCCTTCCACTTGTGCTGCAGTACCTAAAGCACAGGGACACGGTGGGGATTGAGGGGAGAAAAAGCAGCTTGGCTTTGCTCAGATTTCCTTTGGCTTCCATTGGCTCTCAGCACATCTCATTCCTAGTGTTATATTAATGGAACTTTTTTAGGTGAAAAATATTATTAGATTTTACAATGTTCACAGCACCTAACAAACATCTAGGATACTGGAGCTCAGATTAAGCAGTACTCTAAATCCAATTGGGTTTTAATTCCACCAGGATGTTGCATTTCTAGTAAAGCAAGAATTTGAACATGAACCAGAATCCAAAGTGTAAGGAATACAATAATGAAAAAGAATAATAAGCAAGCTGAAATCAAAAGACAGGGGCTGAGAGAGGAAAGATGCAATAAGTAAAGGGATATAGGAAAATATAAATAAATATTTTCTCTGTTGTTAGGGGTCTATGGAGTGATAGAATGTACTTATCAATCACAGTTTGTCTTTTGTTTTATGTTCATGGATAGTATGACCACCTTTGAAAAAGGGTGATCTTTGATCTCTTGCCCTGGGGCAAGCACCAGCAGATGTTCTTTTGTTCTTCTCTCCATATTCAGTGTCCCTCACCTCCTAAAGCTGAAGTGTGGTCCCCAAAACTGACAGGTGTTTCTCTGTTTGATTGCAAAAAGATGGATTTAGGCTAAATGTGACCTGAAACCTTCAAAGTGGAAGGGTCTCCCAGCATGCTTGCAAACTGGTGGGAGGGAAGGCTGTTCTAACATCTGCGCTTCTGGGAGTATTAGCAAATCACACACAGATGTTAAGAAGAAATAGTCCTGGCCAGTCTGTAAGGAGGGACTCTAGCACCCTCTTTCATCCTGGGTGAGTTTCTGGGGTGACTCTGCTGAGCTTCTCAGTGATTTCTTTTCCTTATTTCTGAAATGGGTGTAATGGCACTTCCCCGCCTTTCAGAAACATTAGGGGGAAGAAATAAATTACAGGTGTCTGAGCAGTACTATAAGACAGTCATGTGAGTACATATGGCATCATGAGCTGGGGTGGGTGGAAAGGCTAATCACATGAGCACTATATCTTAAGCAAGCCAATCCTTTCTTTACCTGTGCCTCAGCTGGCATAAAAATCTGACACTGGCTAATGAAAGCAATAAAGCTATCTAATCTTATTGATGGCTATGGAGATTTCTTGGACATGAGGAGCTCTGTGTTCCACTTTGGTATATTGATAAAGATGTCTCTGGGCTGTGCACTGCATTTTTAGATGTTCACTGAAGTCCCAGAGATACAGGACTTCCTGAGAATCCAATTACTGCTTCAATCTCACTGTGTGAGTGGTGCATGTTCCTTTTTTCATAAAACTCCTTCCACCTTACATCATTCCTCAGGAAGGAAGCATGAATTTGTTGAATCTGGTGGATGTGGTCCTGCCGGTCCCTTCCTGGAAGATGCCAGGTGCTCTTCTCAACTTTTGGAGGCAGAATGAGCATGGGCGTTAGTGTTCACGTGAATGTTTAATCCTCAGTTGCATTGCACAGGCTTTCATGCACCAAACTATGACTGGTATTGCTGCCCCAGGACAGGACGGCATGAGAATCTTCCACCATCCCACATCCACTGGACCCCCTTCTCTCTCCAAATGATATCCATCAAGTCACTGTTGAGAACTCCCTGTAACTTCTCCATGAGCTGCATGCTGCCCCAGTCACAATTTTTCACAGGGATTCCCAAAGCTGTGTGAATGCCTACGAGGAAGCTTTTGGCTCTTCAGGCACCATTTACACATTGTTTTGAAGTAGTTCATATTGCACTAGTTATCGTTGTTAAGATGTGCAACCCACAGCTGCAATGTGCAATCCAACTTCAAATTTATTGGGAAGAACTACAACATGAAATATTGCAGACCTCCCAGCTTGTTTCAAACAGCTAAGAAAAGTCATTGAAATATCCTGCTATACAGGTTGGGATTAAAATATAGGAATTATTTGTGCTAAATGAGGAAGGCAAATTCACCATATTTTAAGCATGCTTTATTCAATGTGAGGCACAATCTCAGAATTATTTTTTTGGTTAAAAGACAGAATGATTTCTTCCTTTCCAAGGTTTTCTCTCTCCCTCTCACCCCCGCCCCCCCTCCCCCCCCCCCCGCATACGTGCATGGGCACACACACAGAGACACACACAGGCCTTCTCATTCTCTGGGTGTAAAGCGTGGTGGACATCTGGTTTCCAGGCTCAGTCTTTACCCCCACAGACAAAGATCAGTGTCATTGTTTGAATATGCTCTTTAGAGCTTGGCGTTTGGGGAATTTATCTGCTATCCTCCAACAAGTGAGACCATTCCAACACTTTTGTGCAATGTGCAAACCGCAGATTAATTGCAAAAATTATATGAATTATCCTAAAATTTTTGGGTAATGTTTGCCCTGTCAACACTGTAATTGAGATGACTGGGCATGGGGAAAGCCTGCATGTAGCAAGCAATAACCATGATGCAGATGAGGAAGCAATTTGCGTCTACCTCTGCTTAGAGTAAGTATTGAAAGGCCTGCAGTGTGCAAGTAGAATAGGTAATGTGAGGCTTTGATCAAAACAAACAAAGCAAGGGGATATAGTCTTCCACAATACCATGTAATACGGAGGGGTCTGTAGCTGTCTTCCAAAAGCCAGGCGAACTTCCAGTATGTGTGGTGGTGGGGGAAAATATTAAAGTTACAGATTTTAGTGTTTCAGC
Source organism: Lichenostomus cassidix (assembly GCF_008360975.1). Taxonomy (NCBI): domain Eukaryota; kingdom Metazoa; phylum Chordata; class Aves; order Passeriformes; family Meliphagidae; genus Lichenostomus; species Lichenostomus cassidix. Next base: position 93,066,284 of record NC_139482.1, read on the forward strand.
AAAAAATGCTCTTCATTCTTTGTGAAATCAGACACAGTAGTATGGGGGAAAAGACCTAACTTTTAACAGATTGGTGTCCACATCAGCTGAAGTCTACTGTCTGTGGTTTGGACCAAGGGGTGATGCCTCACAGGAAGTATCCCACAGGTCACATCAAGTCTGCCTCATCATTTCAAGAGATGTTAGTGCAATATCTGGGTTTGTGATAGAAGAGATGACATCAATGACCTAGAGTATTCTTTACATCAAAAAACAGAAGCAAAATATCTGTAACAGCGAAGTAATGTCTTAGACATTACGTTTAAAATGCTGAGGACTACAAACATTAAGAATTTGAAGGAAATCACATTACTTCTCCTTTCAGTGAAATGGAAACCAGAGAAGAGGATGGTGAAGGCTAGCACCCACTTGAGCTCAGAGGCTCCTAAGGATGCTGCAGTTCTCACTTTAGATAAGCACTGTGGGCACCGTGTTAGCAATCCCTACTTGCCTTGAAGTAAGGGCAAATCCAGACACTAAGGCTGATTTAGCCATCAAATATACCATTCTTATTTCATTTTTAAATTTTTTTTCATCCCTAAGACCCCTCAGTATTCTAGTGTTTCTAGAAGACTAAAATATGGACAAAAGGATTTTAACATGGGTTTATTGGCTGGACCTCCCAAAAATTTCATTCAGGCTTTCCCAAGTCTGTATAAGTGCTCAGAGTCACTGGAATGGGCTTGTTACCAAAGGTAGAAGGGTGTTGATAGTTATTCAATGCAATTTGTATAAATTAGCCATTTGGGGAATGAGTACTGTCTCTGACTTAGGGGTAGAATTCCCTTTGTGAGATACTTGAGTAGTGAAGGAACTCACGCTTGGACCTCTGGAAGACATGGAGCAGAGGGCAGGACAGGAAAGAAGTGCAAATGCCTAAACCAGGCAAGATTTGTTTCCAAAGAAGAAATTCCAGTGCGCCTCTACATGCTTTTAAAGTGAGGGGCAAGGGAAAACTTGATTTTGTTGCAGTGAAAAGAAAAATTCCCATTGTGTTCAACAGGGCTGGGATTTCATCCAAGACCTCCACATCATTCTAAGACACTCATGTAGCCCACATTTAATCTTTTACATAGAGTATTCGGTTTCCAGAAATTATCAATGTTTTCTAATTTTCTGACTTCATCATCTGCAATGAACTGTCTGACTGTCATGACTTCTTTTTATACACCACATTTTGTTATTTATTTTTTCTTTCAGTCTTGCACATACTATCGTTATGCTCTCAAAGATCAAAGATTCATACCACAAGGTAAAAATAACTACTTGCAAATAATAGATATATCCTTTTTAATAAACTTTATTTTAGTACTTAATAAAGTAACATACCTGGATAAAATCTGCAAGTTGAAGAAATGCCAGATATGTTCTTCATTTGACTGGGAACAGGATTTCACCCCACATTTTTATGAGGAATATTTAGCAGACAGGCATTCCACCCCCTTGTATCTCCACCCCCATATATTTCAAAGCAAGAACAGAAGGCAATGCAAAAGTAGCTGCCACCATCCACAAGATAATTCTTTCAAACATCTCTCAGCATTCTAAACCATAATCTAAACTTATGTCCACATAACAAATAACAGCCCTTTGAAATGAACTGAGAAACTGTAAAGCCATTAAGAAAATGTGCCATTAAGAAAAGGATTTCAGCATTTCCTATGAAAAAGGTTCCCAATGTATGTATTTCCACATGTTCAGAGAAATGATTAAAGTGTTTATAGCTTTTGTAATTGGTCTCTCTCAATTTAAAAATATAGGCTTTTTTTAACATTACATTTCTCTGCTGCTCTTTGTCTAGAATAACATTAATGAAGTCCCATTTTCCAAGTTGCCGAAGGTGGGAAATAGGGAAGCGATGTGTTTAGGAGAATAGGTTTGTGAGGCACGCCGTCTGTCTGCCCATATTCCAGCAAACACGGCCTCTCGTTAATGCGTCCATTAGGCGCTGCGCGCTCCTGCGGGCTCTGGGCCGCCGTGCTTCACGGGGTGCTGGAGAGCATATGGCAGCAGGGAAAGGGAGCTCCTCGTGTCTCTCAGAGCACCCTCTGTGTGCTACTGCCCAACACAGGCTGTTTGGAGGGACACATGGAATGTTTTTCGCTGTTTGGGCCCAGTTCAGAGTGGTCAGCACCTTGAGAAAGCCAAACTCCATCACCAAATCCCCAAAAGCTGAGGAAAGAAGGAGGGCACTGATAAAGCAGTCTGTTTCCAAAGCATACCCAGACCTTTCTATGAGAGCTTTTGCTCTGCTCTGGCAAATGCTATAAGCAGACTGGCTGCACTGATAGAAACCACATGTATGGCCTTGTGTTCAATGAGTGAGTGAATCAGTAACAGCTTGGTCCTGGAGGCCAAAGCCACTTTCATCACCTACAGATCATGGCTTTTGGAGTGGTTTGTGGCTCCTCTAGGTCAGTCCAGAAGAGAAAGATGAAGAATTTCACCCAGATTCCAGATGAATACATTTATTTTATAGATAAGAATACATGCATAGATATAAAACTTTTTTTTTTGGTAGTAACTGTCAATCAGGTCACGTGTAAATTTTTTTTCATTCCATTATTTTCTTTTATGCTATTAATATAAAGCTTTAGGTTTTGTTCCATTTGTAAAAGCATATATCAAATGTTTCGTTATTTCTTTTCATAATACCCCAGGAGAGGGTGTTTTACCTTTCCTTTTGTAAATTATCTTAAGTAGAAATTGTCAATCTAGAATTGACAGGTATTTGTTACAGAAAACAAGGCATTGTTCCCACTTCGCTTCATCCACCAACACAGGTGCTGCTGTCACATGTCACAACAATGGGGAAACTTATTAAACTATAAAGAGCAATAATACTATAATATAAAGACATGAGGGTGAAAAAGTCTTAAGATGTGTTTGCTGGCTGGAGGTACAAAATCCTGTCCTTCATATAGTTGATCTGACAGTGCTCTGACACTCCCACAAATCTCTTCTTTCCTGGCTTCTTCTTCCAGGAATGCCCTTATAAACTATTGACATTCCCCCTCTCCCCCTCCCCAAAGCTATCAAATAACAGTAGGACAGAGGCATAACTTGATAAGTGAGGTTGTTCCTCACCTGTTGAGTTGCTGAAGGAGAAAAAACATGGATTTTGTAAGAGGCAGGATTACTCTGGTCTAATTACAGAAAGTCTGGGCCAGTTGCTGGATTATATTGAAGAATGTGTTGTGACTGATGCAAATATCCACAGGCAATTCTTCTGTCAAAAGCTGGCCTAGATACAGGGAAATTCCTAAGCAACTTGCTAAAGAGTCCCTGCTTTGTGAGCCTGTCAAAGGAGGCGACAGTGGTCTTTGCTGGGCTGGTGGTGCTACTGACCCTGGGCTGTGGCACTGTTGGCTGGAGAGAGTTGTAGTCTAGAAAACGCCTGAGCTGCAGAATCTGGGACAGGATTCAATTCAAATCACCCGAATTTGAGGTTGAATGTGAGCAAATTAGAGCATTGCCATCCTCTGACTGGCAGCAAATCAAATGAGTTCTTTGGGCTTTTTTCCTTCATCACAAAGAACAACAACAGCAACAAATGCTGGGAGAGGAGACAAAGAAATTACATCATCTGTAGAAAAGTTTTCCTTTTTTTCTGCCTGAAGGACTGTTTTGATTTCCAGCTGCATCTCAGGTAAGAATGAAACATGATATTGGATTGAATGCACCAGCTGAGTGTAAATGGAAATACTTGTGGCTGAGGAGAGGAAAAGACATCACTATGCTGCGTTTTTGATATCTTTCTGATATTTGTAGAGACCAAGCAGCTGCTGGCCTAGCTTCAAATAGCTGAGACATTGGTCAAGTAATTTTAAATGTCTCAGTCTCCGTCTCAGCGGGATCATGGCAGTGCCTGGGCTTGTATCAAATACTCTAAGCTTCCACTACACCTCTGTACTCTAGCCCTTTCCCTAAAACCCATCTTTCCTCTTCTGTGGTATGGGAGAGCTGGTGATTTGGAGCCAGCTACATATGCTTTATGTTTCCTGAAGATTAAAACCCATGTGTAATACTCCATAGTCTGTCAACAGCCAGCTTGGGAAAGAGACCAAGGACTAGAAAGCCAAAACCAGACTGTTAGATCAATCATGGCCAAGACGTGCTTCTCACTTACGAAAGCTAAAAGAAAACTGGCCAGGCAAGAAGTTTGTCCTTTGCTGCAATGTTGGAAGACTGCTGCCCCCCATCCTGTGTCTGATTCTCTGTGTGTCAGACTATACACAAATCTGCAGGAGAAGATATTGCATGTGTGTTTAAAACACTTCTGCCATCAGACACGGAGAAGACTTCTGTCTACAGTAAGTATCCAGGCTTGGGATAAGTAGACAATGATTTGTGTTCCCTTTGCTTTTTTCTTTTTTTTTTTTTTTCTTTTCCTTGGGGTAGTATTAAATAGTGGTCTGAAACTATCTGCTTGTACTGAACTGAACAAAGTGGTATGTGTTCCCAAACACTAAAACCAAGTTGTCAAGACACATCCTCAGAGACAGAGAGTCTTTTTTGTTGTTGTCCAAGAATGTCTTATTTAAAATGGCATTCCTTGTAAAGATGCAAATGCTATTTCTTTTTAAATGTACCAGTACTGAGAATAAAGCTAGCAAAAGAGGAAATTAAAACAGTGACAAGAGAAGGAGGTCTGGCAAGTTGGCTTTCAACCAAATGACCTCTTGATAGATCAGCTGGGAGCCAGGAATTCATGAGATTACCATGAGCTAGAAAGATTTATAGTTCTTTGTTTGGCCTCTTGGTGAGTTTTCACATATAGTCAGTTATATGGTGGGCAATGATAGATGAAAATGGTGGGCAAAGGCAATCCAGAACCCCAAATATTTATTGTGATTCTACAAACAAACATGAAAAGAAAGAACTATTTAAAGACTCAGAGCGTTTTTTTATTCCAATTAACAACAAACGCCCTTACTAAGGAAAAATTTTGCATAGCCCCCCAAATCTAGCTCTCTCAGGAGAAGCTATTTGCAGGCTGTAAATACAGCTCCAATTGCATTAGGCATGTACAAGTAATTCAAGAATCTTTCTGTCGTGGGAATGGGTGTCTGGGTTTCTGTAATCACTACACAACCTTTCCTGAGCTGACCACCTGCAGAGGGAATATCCCTCTGTGGGGATGCACAGTGGACTCCACTAGCTAAACACATCCACAGATCGTGCCAGAGCTTCTCAGAAATTTACAACTCTTGCAATTTAATCTCCAGAAGTTTGAATGAGTATTTCTATTTTCTCATCATCCAGGTGACCAGGAACATCTGAGCATTTATCATTTATGTTTTTCAGATTAAAAACTAATATTATGGTGCATTAGATGCCAAGGACATTAAAATGCAAAAGCAAGTAGATTACAGAATCTAGTTTATGAAGCACTCTGAGATTAATAGGTAGTCCTATCAACTGGTTGTTATGTACTGGTTGTTACACCCAAATGTATCCTGAAAGTCTGACCAGTAGAGTGAATCCAGGAAGATGGAGAGACCCCAGATATCCTATGCAGTGTATGTGCCATATGGGCATATGGCATGTTCACTACATTAGTTCATTATTATTACTTATTTATATTTTTTTAACCAATGAAGTTGTGTCCTTGTCTCTGTACTATGTAAAAATATATAAATAATTTTTTGCCCCAGGACAACACCATGTATAGCACCCCAATGATGATGTCTGTAATGTATCACTTACTATTGTCTTTACATGCTAACTTATTCTCCCTTTCTGTTAAACCAATGAATTATATTCACTTAGTAATTTATTCACTTGTCAAAACTGAATGTCAAGAAACCTGGAGGTTTGCCTTAAACTTATAATAGAATTTAAAGGGCAAGTATTCAAAATTCAGCTTCAAGGTGTGGACCTTTTGCACAACCTTACAAGTACTTTCTGAGTGTTATCATTTTGTCAGTATGATTCTGACCTGATTTGTATTCCTCACATTTCTCTCTTTAACAGGCTTGAGTTTGCACATTTAAGTTGTGAGTTACTACAAGAAACAGTTGATTTGAAGGTACCTTGCAAATGCAAAATAGACACTGAATATTTGCTGAATATTCAGCTTCAAAACAGGAGGAGGACCAATAAAACAGAAAGGCTTTGCAAACAGAAATGTCTTGACCTATGGCTTGGGGAAAAATTAAAAAAACACCTCAAAACACCACTGATTTTTGGTATTGTTGGTTTTTGAGAGTCCTAATTGGGTCTGGGAGATGCTGAATTTAAGAAAAAAAAAGAGAAGTCCAAATGGAAAGTATGCTTTGAAGATACAAATTTGTAGGCACTAAATGGCCCAATGATTTGGGCAGCTTTTGATATTCTCCTCACAGATTCCTGGAGAATTCTGTCTAGCATGAAGGAAACCATTCATTTCTAAGGAATTTGGAAATAAAAGAAATTAGAAGTTTACAGGATAGTGAAGGCCTTCCCACTCAGCCATAAATATTCAGGAATATGAAGCTCATCCTAAAGCTCATTACATAATTTAGAGCCAGAAAGGAAATTAATTTCTGTATTTTTAGTCTGATACTGTGTACAGCCACGTACTGTATTTTTATCTAGCAAGAAGGAGTCCATCAAATACAAACGTAACATGTTCAATGATCCTTCATTCTAGCTCTAACACAGATGGTTATCCCTATAACAAATAAAAAGGAAGGCTCAGAATCAAGAAAGGATAAGAAAAATTATAACCAAGAGAAAAAAAGGCCCAGTGCAGATGATCTTGTGAGACACTACTTGATCCAGCTCCCCTTAAGACCCCATATCTCAAAATCACAGTGGGATAGCAGAGCCTAGGAGCACTTACTGGGGAATACAAATATGGATAACTGCAACTCCAAACTACCTGTTAAACACAGTCATATAGTATTCTGTCAGGCAGGTTCACAGCAGTTTGGAGTGTTTTGTTCTGCAATATACTCCATTTCCTCTGGAGCCCTCCAAGTCCATCTCTTTAAAATCTAGGCACTCTTGAGCATCTGTATTTTTTTTTAATATAATTAATTTTTATGGTAATGTTTGTGTTAAGAATAAAACTAAGCAAAGAAGAACAGCTTTCCCACTTTTATAAACTTGAAGATTTTACTGTTCATTTCCGTCTGCTGAAACATTTCTACGAGGTAGTTTTATGCTGGACCTGCCAATGCAGGCAAGCTTGTGCTGTTGGTGCAGCATAGAGAACACTGAGGCTAAAATCTACACCCTGTCCTCCGTTCCTTCATGTGCCTCTAATTTTTCTTCCCCATTCATCCCATGACTTACTGTTCTCATCACTAGAATCATAAGTGTTTATTCCCACTGGTCCATGAATGTTGTAACAAAAAAGACAGGAAGACGTTACATCTTTTTTGATTGTGTTGGGGGAATCAGATAAATGTAAAAGAATACTGCATGAGAAATCCTTTCTTCTAAGCCAGGTCTGTAAGCTCACAGATTCACCGCAATCCCTTCCTCGAATCCAAAGTATTTAAGGCAAATCCAGAAACCTTGTCAGCTCCTACAGATTATCACAGTGGGCTACAAGGCAGGTGCATAGTTAAAGCATTTCCTGAGCTTCTGGACAAGCCAGTCCTGTCCTTTGTTGCCAACTTGTGGGGTGCCCTTACATAGGTTATTTAAAAGATACTTTTCAAAAGCTTGCCTGGAAATGTGGTGACAGAGAAAGGTATTCATCCGGGAATGCTTAGAATAAGTCAACTGGAGTCAGGATTATTAAATTCTCCTGCTGTCAGTGGCTTGAAATGCATAACTTGCACTGATTTGAGTAAGCTGCTTCATTGTGGCCCCTGTTTATATTCTGGTCTTCTGAACCTTTAAGACTTTTATTATGCAAGTTTTATAACATTTAAAAGGTAAATTAGTGATAAATATGTCCACACTTAATAACATTGAAGTAATATCTTCACCAAGCTGCAAAGATTGCATGGATAATTCAATCTATAGATTTACAAATAATTTATTCAGTTATTATTTTAACTAGTTTTGCCGTATGAATGAATTAAACAGCTGGCAGCTTGCCTTTCTTTTCATTGCTCTGCTCCTTTCTCTCCCATTTCTAATGTTTTGCTCTTGCCCTAGCTGCAAATATGGCATCCTTTTTACTTCACAAACATTCTCTCCAAACAAGTTAGACAAGGGAGATGCTGGAGTGTGAGGTGATGTTTCAGGGCAATCGAAGGCATGTTTTCTTATATGATTTACTAAGTGTTCTCAGAAATATTGTTTCATTTCATAGCATCTCCAGTTGGGTTGTTTTTTAGGGTTGTTTTTGTTTTTTGGTTTTTTTTTTTGGTTTGAGGTTTTGGTTTTTTTTTTGGCAATCTTCTTCCCTAGTACAGTGGAGCAGATTTCTGAATGAGGTTGATGAGATTTGTAATATACCCCAAGTTAATTTAGACAGCAGGTTAGCCCCTCAACAAAACTGTGGCCCATATACAAGTCAAATCTGCTTTTTTCCTTGGGCAATGATTTATTTCCCTCTTAAATTGGCTGGACCAGTTAGTTTTTTATTTTTATTAAGTCACACTATTCTTAAATGAAACTATTGATTTAAAGTCAGCTTAGTGAGGATTTAATTTGTTTTCAGGGGATTAGAGCAGGTAACATGGGATAATTTTACAATAAAGTGGAATAGAAGCATTCCTTCACATTACCCTCACCTTTTTTTCTTGCCAGGCTGCACAGACATTACAAATTTTCAAGTGAATTGTGGAAATACATTCATAAATCAGGCCTAATTCCTCTGCCTGCTTAGAGGCTATTCTAAAGAATATTTTCTTTTGACCTTGTCCATGTTTGTCCTTCCATGGGCGGATGCATCTGATAATTCTGCACAAACACAGATTCACACAAAATATTTTTGTGTATACAGTAGGAATTGTAAACAGGGATATTTGTTGAGAAATACAAGATCAGACATGTCTTTTAATACAGTGGCTACAGAGAGTTTTAAAACACCACTGTATTGCCCACAAAAAGGGACAGTTATTTTTGGCATTCCTCAATAGCGTATATACTGGGTATGTTGGGGTTTTTAATGCAGTACAGTGATTTTAATCTCTGCTCCATGTAACTTCATGAAACCTCTTCCTTCTTTGTCATTCTGTCTTTCAATCACATCTAACACACCATTTACCAATTTCTGGGATTTCACCTGGTGATGTGCAGTCTGCTTTTGCTGCTTTGCACACAGTGACTCGAGTAGGGGCAGGTTCTAAACTCTGAGTAGCATTACCCCAAGATCAACATACCCTTTTGTATGTTTCTTCTTTTTGGTGGCCTTGCTTGTTTTTCTTGCAGTCCTCTGCTTCTGGTAACACATTACACATTCTTGCAAGGAAATATTTGAAAGTTGTCTTATATAGCATGTTTCCCACTGCTCATACACATGGACCATGTTCCTCTCATCTCTTTTTCTTTTAACTTAGGTGCCACACTTATGTGCTCCACCAAGCTGGGAGAAAACCCGACAAGACCAGCCCTCACTGGAGCACCGAATATCATTTCCCTACCTCACCTCTGTCACTTGTGTTCTACCTCAGCTTCCCAACCCCTGGGAAGCTGAAGGCAGCAGAAGGATCACTCTACTGACTCCACATCTTCCTCTTTCCTGCTTTTCTGTGGCCCCTGTCTCCCCATCTCTGTCTTGCGAGGCATGAGGGCTATTTCTCTCTGCTACTACTGAGTGTAGCATGAAAAAAAGGCTCATATTTTGTTATTATGTCATTACTGAGTGGAAACTGTCCCACTGTTACTTGGCTGCTGGGAATAGAGATTTTTTTTTCCTCTCCCTGGAAACCCCTAGATTCCTGTAGACATGCAGATGGATGTAGATGGACTTACCTTGAACATTTATAAGGGCAAAAGAGAAAAGAAAGGAGAACTGGAAGAGCCAGCACAAATACCTAGTTACAGAAGGGCAGCCATCCTCCCTCCCCCAAGGCAAGGCCCAGAACAGGAAACACCTGCCCTGCTGATGGCATCATGTGGTTTCCAGGTCTCTGAGGGTTTTCTTTTAGAGTGGGAGAACTCTCTTCCTTTCCTCTCCCTATATTTATCACACCAAGTCCTCCCGCAAATGAAGGCTGCTTTTGCTCTATTCCTCTTACAATGCCTGGCTTTTAGGTTATTTTTCAGTCTCTGTTAACACAGTTGGCTTCTGATTAGACTTTCTATTGTAGGTGTTGCTGATAAAATTTCAGCAGGCACACATGGACTCAGCTCTACATATACATTAAACCAGCTGCAGCTCACTGGCTGGTTATTTTTTGGTAGTTGTTTTGTTTTTTCTCCTTGCTGTATAAGTGTGAAATCATAAGTAGTAGAGAAAGAAGATGGACATATTTCTTGGAAGACAGAGGAGAAAAAAGCATATATTCTCCATTGCTCTGCTTGCAAGGACTGTGTTTTATTATTATTTATTTAATGGGGGGAACAAAAGGCAAAAAACAAAAAAGCTTTGCACACACCACACTCTACAATTTTACGAGTTCCACATCTGGAATCCAGAGCATCTCAGGAATCAATCTATCAGACCCTAGTCAATTGTAATAGTGCACCTGGGGTGAAATTCTGGCTCCATTAAAGTCAGCTGGAATTTTGCCATTGCAATGCAAAAAGTGATGGCTGATGGAGGCTACTCCACATTAACTCTCGGGCAAAGTGAGATGGCCTGTAAGTCGCCAATATTTCCAGATTTGGCTTAACATTCAGGGAAAAAAAACATGGTCAATCCCATGTCTCTGTACAGTGAGAAAAAGTAAGAGTTATAATGAGGTCATAGTGTTTGTACATTTGGCTGTTACTAAAATAAATGGTCGAAGTGCTCATGAACTTTTTTCATAGGTAGAGGCTTTTAGGATTAAACAAAAATATTGTTTGTTGTGCCTCAAGGTCAACATATATATTTTTGTGTGCGTATGTAAGCCATCCAAAACCCTGCTTATAAATATCTATTTTGTTGTGCTTTTTCAGATCCTTCCCCTGGAAATGCATTTCCAACTGTAAAGAGTATATTCCCATTACCTACCCATCAGTCAAATCAACTCATTTCTGAAATTCAATTAAAAGGGTCTCATTGCCATAAATCGAAAAGGATATTTTATTGTTACTTTGTAATTTGGAAGAATGAAAATTAAAACAGTAGCTCTGATGGAAAGAAATGGCTACTAAATCATAATGATATTTTGCAGTTTATCTGCTCATTGCTATTTTATTTCAGCTATTTCAGAATGGAAGGACGATGAAGTGACTTGCACACTCTATACCAGTTTTATTTATTTTTTTGGCTACTCCAAGCACTTGTCTAAATCTTTTTTATGATTGTTTATCTAAGTTTCTCCCAAATGTTTCATCAATTGCAATCCTTGTTCTTTTATTCCATATGTTAACTGCTTCCTGTGTATAAAAGACAGTTTGCTTAAATTCCTTTGGCTCTTGACCTATTCTTACCCTTGGCAGAGATGCTCTGTAATTTTGGGGATTTTTTTTTGTGCTGAGCATCAATTGAATTGTCTTAGTGTCAGATAAAATGAACAGAAAGGCCACATATGTGCCATTTAACTTGTGAACTTGGCTACAGATACAATAGATTTCATGAAATGGGTGCAAGGTGGGAGACAACAGAGGTTGAAATTGAAGTTCCCATGCTCTGACTACTGATTAAAATTGAAAAGAATAAGCATGTTAAGAGGCATTTATAATCAGCCACATTGACTAGTAGTAAATAATGAAAATACTGCTGCTCTGAGGAAATGCAATGCCAAACCTGTGAGGCCTCTTTAAGATTTAGCAGGAGTTTTACTAGCTGGGGGAAAAAAAGGTCCATTTCAGTCCTGTGTTGTTTCAGTATAGATATTACGAGAGGCCAAACTTGTTCTTTCTTACTCCCCTATTCCAACCCCACTCAAAAACCATAATGCTGAACGTTTTACTTCAGCTGGACTGTTATGCATTCTGCCCAGAAACATCTGCGGAAAAAGAAGAAGAAAAGAACCACTGGAAACATGGAGCAGAAATGAATTTAGCAGCTGGCAAAGTGAAAAATCACACATACCAAGGAGATTTTGTGCAAGGAGAAGAGATGAGAGCAGGGCATATTTATTAAAACAAAGAGAAAAGAAAAAGGAATGAAACCACATATGTGCCATATACAATATATGTAGAAGAAAGACCTCAGTCTGTTCAGTAGAAGATGTTAGCCAGAATACTATAAGTAATTAAATTTTCATTTGAGTCCAATACAAATACTTGCAAGCATACACATATGTATAACATCTCTATGCAATGAAAATCTAGTTTTAAATTTACTCTGGAAGAGAGATTTATGCAACCATCTCTCATTGGTAAAAACTGGTGCAGAACCATGTAAAAACCACCATTAACTTTGGTTATGTCTAGATACCACCCCTCTTGAGAGCAAGATCTTTGGCAGTCAGGCAGAGCCTGAGAGACCTCTCTGTTTGGCCCCATAGACCATGACAATACCTGTTGAGTTTAATGGAAGCTGTGCCTAAATTAGGGCTATTGCCCAGCCCCTAACGAGGAGAGTGCTGTAACTTGGGTCACTTGCAGTGCTTGGAACCACAAATGAAGTCTATGACTCCCTTCCCTTCCCTTCCCTTCCCTTCCCTTCCCTTCCCTTCCCTTCCCTTCCCTTCCCTTCCCTTCCCTTCCCTTCCCTTCCCTTCCCTTCCCTTCCTCTTTCCCTTCCCTTCCTTTCCTTTCCTTTCCTTTCCTTTCCTTTCCTTTCCTTTCCTTTCCTTTCCTTTCCTTTCCTTTCCTTTCCTTTCCTTTCCTTTCCTTTCCTTCCCTTTCCTTCCCTTCCCTTCCTTCCTTCCCTTCCCTTCCCTTCCCTTCCCTTCCCTTCCCTTCCCTTCCCTTCCCTTCCCTTCCCTTCCCCCCACAGCAGGTGAGGCTTTTCCCTTTTTTTGCTCTGAAGATTAAACACAACAAAAGATGTTTTCTGTAAAGCGAGGTACACAGTGCAGTTTTGCCTTCTCTCGAGTTGATGTTCTAATGTGTAACTGTAGGGTTTAATTTTACTTTACATTAATCAAAGAACAATAAAGGCCATAAAAACCCCACTAAGAAGCATTTCAAGTTAAGATCCAAAGCTAAATGCCATGGGATTTTGCCTATTGTCTTGTTTAGTCCCTCTGTAAAAAGAGCCAGATAGCAGGAGAAAGAAAGAAAAATTGAGCCCGTGTTTTTTGCATAGAGATGGAGAAAACACATAATAAATTAGGGGGAGAGTGGAGTGAAATAAAGGCCAGAGGTAAACGACGTTTAATTGTGTGAGCTGCTCTTCCTCTTGTGGTTCCTGCCAGCTGCTGCTGCTATTGCTACCTTCCTGTTTTAAGATGAAAGCAATGATGGTAGACACGTGCAGACACACAAAAGAACCTATTTGGACTGGTGTGTCAGCTCATCTTTATCAAATGTTGCACAGGTATATTTTGTTGCCATGCTTCATTACCCCAGAATGGCGTGCCTGAAATGTTTGTCTCTTCTATAAACCCAATAGCTTTCCCAGCGAGTCACATTTGACAGAGCAATAGACAGGTATTCGCTTGCTGGCATCCGTTTGTAAAGCCCGGGCAATTATGTATGTATTATCCATATATATATATATATACACATATATACACACAGGGGAGCACACACACACATATAGATATGCATATAAACATGCATACATATGTATATATATGTCTATAAACACAAAGAACAAGAGAGGGAGATGTACTGTTGTATTATTTTTATACATAGAGGGAGACTAGACATCTATATATGTAATATAAAAGAGATGCTCAGTACAAAAATACGTGCACACTTGTGCTGAAATTAACTTATGCTCTTAGACAAAATTCATAAGAAAAACCAAGATTTTTAATACAAATTTCTTGTTCAAGTGCAGAAAAAACTTTAGTGAAGAATAAAATATTGGAAAAATAGGTGGATGATCTGTTATGAATATTTTATTTCTAGGGTTTTCCACTGAGGGAAAAAAATCCCAACGAAATATGAGACATGTCACTTTAGCCTGGAACTAGTGTTAACAGTAACCCTGTTCAAGAGAAGGAGGAAATAAGGGTAAAAAGAAGAATAAAATGAAGCTGGATTTTTTTATTGCAGATATTGATATTGGGTGGGGATTTTTTTGTTTGTTTGGTTTTGGTTTTGTTTTTTCCCCTGGGGAAAAGGCATTATTTGGAGGAAAAAACTCTGAGGGAAGAAGTCAGCCCCAGTATGTGCCCTGGGGCCCTTCTGCACAAACAGCCAGCCTTGGAGGGTTTGCAGGCACATCTGCAGAGTGAGAGGAAGATTCAATAACAGCATGGCCACCTTCATTAGTTTTAAACTAATTCACATGCTAGTGCTTGGTGAATTGCTTAAATGTGTCTGATTGTTCACCTGTAACATGATAATATTTTCTCCCTCAGAGAAGGGTGAAGCTGAGGGCTCATGAGCTTCTCCCTGACAGTTCCTGCTCCAGCTGTGCTGAAGATGTGCACACCCCAAAATGCATGTGTGCTTGTAGCAGAGGAGGGAGGACTAAGTACACTGCCAAATACTCTTTTAGATGGAAAGAAAGCTGCCAGCCTGGGAATTGCAAGGTGGGTGCTGCTTGCCCTGCTGTCCAGAGCAGAGGGCTAATGGTATGGGGGTGGATGGAGCCCGGGTGTAACCACCCAGGATTTGCAGGATAGCTCCATCCCAGGCTGGTAACAGCATTGAAATTACTTGATGGATACTATTTTCATTATTATTACTTTAATGCACCATTGTGGACATGGTCCTGTACTGTAAAAGAGTAATGCAAGCAAAACACAGGCCTTATATATGCAATTACATCCACTGCAGCTCAAAAAGAAGACAATTAGTGGAGTGCATTCCCCCAGAAAGCTATCCATGGAGGTCAGAGTTCGGGAGTAGCATTTCCTTTCTCATCTCTCCCCCCAGAAAACTAGACATCATCAGCATCAAATCATCCGCAGAGCACTCTAACTAAAAGGAGAACATTATGGGTAAGTAGCAGGCACTGTAATTGCCTAAACAAACAGAGTTTAGACAGAAAAACTGTGATTCTAGTGTTTCTAACATGTGGTTGTGTTTGGGGTTTTTTTTGTTTGGTTGCTTGTGGGGTTTTTGTCTGTTTTGTTACATTCTTTTTCATAAGTTTTGGGTTGGCTTTTTGTGTTGGTTTTTTTTGCTGTATCTAATGCTAATAAATACCATAATGCAGAAAATGCTGCCTTGATTTATTGCCAAAATTAAAATATGAAACTGAACCTTTTAGTAAAATTACACTGTATGACTGCTAACATGAAAGTGGGAAATAAAAATGATCTGGACTCCCAAATTTGAAATTAATATCTTATTTTAGGTACTGAAAGCATTTTTAGTGCTATCTTTCCCTTGATTTTAGCATGTGCTCGTAATGCCCAACTGGAAGCAGCTCAGACAGCCTGTGAGATGTTGTCCTTTCTGCAGGAGTGGAAAGGGGGCCAGAAATACCAGCGCTTCTGTATCTCTGCTAAATTTCCAGTCCATTTGAGCAGACAGACATCATTGTGATGGGGTTTGGCTCTGTGTTCTTGGGGCACTCGAAGTCAGTGATTACCCCCTCCTCTCCAGCTGCCATATTGCAGAGCTCCTCCAGAAACACGTGGAGGAAGCACTACCTGTTACTAACGACTGCTAAACAGCTGCTGCCTTTTACTTCTTGCTCTGTTCACTGGTGGCTGGCTTGTGTGAGGAAGGTGCTTTGTCCACACCTGGGTTTGGTACAGGAGACCCCAAACAGCTGGGGGTTGATCTCCCTTTTATGAGCACATCCTGCAGCAGGACATTGTGGCTCTCATGTAATGTTGGCAGCAAATGTGTTGCTTGCTGTGCTTGGAAGTTCCCGCCATCGCTTTGTTTCTCATTACTGTTTTCACTGCAAGATTTTCATGAGGCAGAGTCAACCCCAGCCAGCTTCTTCCCAGCAACAAGACTTCTCATATTGGCTGGTGCTCAGGCATTGCTGTACTTTATGTGATTAGTAGTAGTTTAATAAGCCTGAGAAACTTGAACTGCCCCTTGACCACAGTGGGGTTCAGTGTCACTTCAGGAACTGCCTCATACCATTCCTAGGTTTGGAAGAGGTGCTACAGCATCCACCACAGATAATACACAGATAATGCCTGTTGGGGCTCCTGCCCTGTGTAAATTTCTCTTCATATAAACTGCACAAAATCAACAGCAGGGCAGGTACAGGGATAAGGGGGAGAAGATCATGGGCTGAGGGGCCAGGGGGAGCTGCTGAAAAGTAGCAGGAGATTATGTGGAGCTGAAAGCTGGGTAGGACCTTTGGGTAAAATAATAGCACCCACTGTGTTTATATCAAATACCATGGGGACTTTCTTTAATGAAAGGCCACATAGATGCTAATTTTTTAGTTTGAGGAGATTTTAAAGAGTGTGCAGTAACTAAAGCACTAGAATCAAAGGCAGGGGAGCAAGAAATATGTCTGTAGGTCCCTTGCAGCTTTTTGGTCCAGTGTTTAATATTGAATGCAACTGTGTATTACCTTCCCTTTAATGATGTCTTGTGGTCAGATTTTCGGGGAGTGAATGCCCATTTCCATTTGTGATGGAAATTTGTGTGAGCCTCTTCCTAGGCATAGGTAATGGCATAACCAGGTCTGCCTGTTTTTAGTCATGAGCCCTGTGTCTGACCTCCATGCATACGTGCATCTAGTAACAAAACTGTGCGTTGATAAGCAGCATTTTATGAAAGAGTTATTTGCTTAATCTATTATTCTGGCTTAACATCTGCATGTGGAATGAAAACTGTCAGAGCAAAACAGTAATTTTAAAAAGCATATGGCAATATAAAGACAGTGTAAGGTAACCTGCTGGGACTGTCGTGGTGAAATCAGATTGGCAACAATCAGGGTTGACCTGTTACTTGGAAGAAAGAAGCCAGTTTGTAACTGTGGTATGTTACTGTGTTAAAAGACTCAATTTGCTTTTATTTTAATCTGAACACTTGAAGGTCTTAAAAAATTAGTTAGAAGTCATTTGGTCTCTCTGGTTTTTGCTAGTTTAGGATTTTTTTTCTTTTCTTTTCTCTTTCTTTCTTTTTTTCTTTTTTGTAAAGCAATGATGTTTGAGTATCTCCAAGAAAATGTACCGGCGAGGGGGGAAAAAATAGTGTCTGTTATTTCATGTAGCCAGAGAAAGAAGCAACACCTTGGAGGTGAATGATAGATATTATTATAAAAGAGTTGTAGCTCAGGGCAGGTGAGCGGTGTGTTAATGAGGAGCCACCTCCTGCTTTCTGACAGATGGCTGTCATTGTTCAAATGCTGCCATCAGATTGATTAATAACTGGGTCATCCTGCCCTGCAGTTGGAGTAGACTGTCTTCATTCTTTTGCTGATTTCTCTAATATGCTGACCTGGAGGTGACCCAATAGAGGTGGAGCTGAGATTAGCATTTCATTTCTTGTAGAACAACAAGAAAAAATTCACAAGGAGGTGCTGGGGGCAGGGGGAACAGTAACCAAAAACTCAAAGAATGCTCTTATCCCCACAGAAACTCCCGAACTTATTCATCATGTGCAAGAGCAAAAGTCCCTGCTTTATGAATAGGCAGTTTCAGTATTTAATACATTTATATTTTAAATAAAGATTTAAATTAGTCATGTTGGTTTCTGCAGTGTCAGCTAAACCTAAATGAAAAGATGTATAAGGTCTCTTCAGAACACGTAAAGAAATGTAAAGACCTATGTATTGAGGGGCAGGGGAATGAGCTGATATGACATCAAAATTCCTGCTTTGCTTTAATGTCTCTTAATGTTCACTAAATTCACTATTAAAAAACCAAATAGTAAACAGCATGCTTTGACAAGTGAAATACAGGCATATTATCCCAGATTACTGTTATTATGTGGAAAGAATGGCAATTCTCCGTCAAGATTTTTGTAATTTTCTCTCTTTTCTTGATTTAAACTCTTCTGAAAGCAATGGCATGGCGAGTTTACCTTTCTCCTTGTCATATGTTGGCAAGGTGTGATGGCTCTCATCTGCTTCGGGAGCATGGAGCACAATGTAATAGTCAACTTGAGCCAGAGGGATACTTGCAACTAATTAGAATTCAATTTTCAGACTTTTTGGAACATTGCTTTGGCTAAAAGTTACATGAAAATATACTTCAAATAGCTTGTGAAATTGGCTCATTTCTGGCACTCTTTTAAAATTACTGATCCTTCTATTACATGGACCAGCTCCGCAATTTGAGACTTTTCTATTTAAATGCAACATTTATAACATTTTGCAAGAATACGTGCTATTCCTTCCATCTTCCTGGAGAGTCCCCTCCCTCTGCCTTTCTCATTACTTACAAAAGCAACCAAGCCCTTCTATCCTGGGAGTCCACAACGGAGCAGAACTCTCCTATGGAATGCAGCTAGCCAGGTGTACAGACCTAGAAGTGCTGGTATTTGATCACGTGTGCTCTGTTCTTGTGCTCCTGCGATGTCAAGTACCTTCAGCTCAGTAAAAGCATTAGGCCACTTCTGAATTAGTTGTTTTGTTTCTACAAAACAGAGGACAACCTTCCCTTTTAAACTGAGGCTTATGTTTTCGGATATAAGAGGTGAGAAGGCAAGGCCAATAATTATCAGATTCAAAAACAACTTCAAATCTCCACACTGAATCATGATTTGTGTTTTAAACACACTCGGCCTTACAGCATGCAAGATTGCTTTACACTCACAAAATACATTACTAGAGGCTAGAACAAAACACAGCCCAGTAGAAAATGAAACAAGAGTTATGTCAAAAGAAAAATGTAGCCAGCTGTTCATTTTTAGCACTTAATATATGTAGCACCATAGTTCAAGCCACTTCTGTACTGTGGAGCCATTTTGGAACAGTTATCTGCCGGCAGAATGTTGCTTAAAACAAGAAAGAAAACCTTAATGTAGGTCATCTTCTACAATAATTAAGGGGTTTTGAGCATGGAAGATTCCATATAGAAATATTAGTTCCCCTTTATATAAAGCTGCATGTCTGTATTCACCACGCCCTCTGCAATGTATAGAACCTGGTTCTTCATTCAATGCTGTGAGACCACCTCATGTCCCAACATGCACTTCTGGTAAACTGGCATTACTTTTGAAGTAGTTTTAGCTTGGAAACATTGGATCTGCTCATTAACAACCAAATGGATGCAAAATGTGAGGCCAGCATTGCTGTCCTCTTGTGTGCAACAGTGGATCCCAAATAACTTCCACTTTGTGTAAAACAATAACCAGAGCAGTTATTTTGCTATTACAAGAATAATACTTAGCATAGGTCTTGTGTGAAAGTGGCTGCCCCTGGAGTCTGGGAATAAGCACATCATGAGGAGGCACATTTGAAAGGGTGCCTTGGGGTTCTGTGAGGGGAGGTGAGCTTCTGAGCCTCTTGAAGTAACTGCTATCGAGATTCTCCATTTAGCTGTAGCACACTGTCAAATCTATTCAGCTGTAAAGGGCTCTGCTTGAGTAACATCAAAAGCTGACTTTAGACCCATAAAAGCCAGGAAGCTCAGTGTTAAGGCTGAAAATTCTGGCTGCAGCTCTGGTCTTGCTGCAAGGCCTTATGCCAAAATAATAACAATAATGCAAGAAAATTTGCATTGAGGCTGCAGGAGCATAGTAGATTTCAGCTTCCACTATGGCCTTTTTTCTTTACTTCACCCTTCTCTTCATTCACTTTTTTCACTCCTTTTTGTTACAGCAAACATTTCTCAAACACCACTTCAGATACCTGTGGTAACCAATACCTTTCTGTAGGTGGAAATGGTGATATCACAGTAATGTAATCACCATGAAATGGCAAATTCTTTTCAGCAATGCCCACTAAAAGACCTTTAAGATTTCTATCTTGGGATGTGCATTGACAAACTGGTGTGCTGTGATATCTGAAGTGACAAACTGGTATGCCAGTGTATCTGTAAAATGCTTTTTTATGTTATCTAGTTTTGCTCCTTCTACTTAAACCATAATTCAGAAAGGAAAGAGATCATTTAAGTCTTCCAGACAGCAATAGAGAAAAAAAAGAAGTTTTTAGGGAGATAGCTGAGTTGTGGGTTTCTGGTAAATAGGAGGCTTGTTTGATTTCAGTAGTGCGAGTGGAAAGTCAGTACTGGGTGAGGAGTAGAAGTGGCAAGATGTAGGCTGCAGAGGATTCAGAATAATCTTGGGTCCTGTTTAGACCTAGGGCAGAATTCCTATTGACTTCAAATGGGTAAAAATTTCAGCTTCAGATACAGAAGTTCCCAAACAAGATGGTCAATGTGAATTTTGTGTACAGACAGTCTTGTGGTCCCTCTCAGCTTGTTTTAGTTTCTCTTCCTGGAAAGATTTTTATTCAAAGAAATATGGGGAAAAAACGTACCTCACATCTTCAAAGATGGTTTGTTTAACCTGACACTTTCTATATAGCATTGCAAGCACAAACTAAAATGGTGTAAAGGGGGACAGTGTGTGGAACCTGACCTGAACATTGGAGTCTCTTGTAAGTAACTAGCTAAGTATTTGTTGCTGGTTTCATGAGGAAATTGATTTGGCATATTTAACATTGTTTCTTTATTTTATAGGTAAAGGACTATTCCCATAGCTCTGTTAAAAAATTGTGTGCATATATATATATATATCTATCTCACAGATTTACAACTCTGCTGTTTCACTAGGGATACACTTAATGTGGCATAAGTCTCTGGATATGACAATTAAATTCACATGACCCAGGGACTACCTCACAACCCAAAATTGCCCTTTGCATATTATGAGAGAATAGTGATTACCCTCTAATCACTTATTAAATCTGCTTTTCCAATGAAACTTTGTCTTTCCAGGGCCTAAAAACATGGAAGGTAAAAAAATCTGGTGTTTGTAACAAAACCCAGTAATGTCACAGTGCACATTATCTGTAGTTCTGCAAAATATGCTCAAAAGAACAGTGTCAGGTTTCTTCTCCATCACAAACTTATTGAAACAAGAGAACCTTTTATTGAGAAGAATCGTATATGCATAAGTGCTCAAGCAACTTTGCAAATGGATCATTTGGTGTGGTGAATAACATTGCACTGCAATAGCATTGAATTAGCATGTTTCCTGTGTGTATTGAGATCTTGTCCCAGATAAACGTGAGTCTCTGTCCCAGTGCTGATGAAAGGGATTTTTTTTTTCTTTTTAAACTGTTGATAGGGGACGGATAAGCAAAATTAATAGGGAGAATTGAAGCTCTGAATTTGCCATCCTTGTGGTTTTGGAGAGCTTGAGTTCTTGAGAAATTCAAAGTCCTACTTGGTCACTGTTTTGTTACAACTTTTTATTATTGCTATAAGCTGGAAGTGCAAGAGCATGGTCTTTTCTGCATTATGCTTAAAATGCCCAGAGCCTCTATAATGAGAGATTGAGGCTTGGCTGAGTCAACTCAACATTTCATTTTGCTGAAGCAGATAAATACACTTTCATTTAATTTACTGTGGGAAAATCTTTCAAAGCTTGGTCCCATGGCACTTTTGATGGTAGCAGATTTCTCACATGAGTTTTTGGCCAAGGTCACCATGTACTAGCTGTCCCTTTGACTGCCATTCTTCATCCCAGAGGTGACTGGATTTCAGTGATGGGTGAAGTGATTTTTCTGCTTTAACTTAGGATATTTTTGGACACAAAATCTAAAATAAATGTGAGGTATAATTAAACACACAATGTAGAATTCTGTAAGTGGGGCAAGGGATAGATAATATGTCTGTTCCAACCTAACTTATAAAGTAAGTAGGTTAAGCCATGCTTTCTTTCTTTCTTTTTTTTGGTGTTTTTTCAAACAAACCCCACTATTTTTCTAAGGGACAAGTAAACTATTTCTGCATCAGCAGATCTTATAATTAGTAGGGAGATCTCCTGGTCTCCTGGCATGCAAATAAAACTGTTTTGTTGTTGCTCCTATCTCAGGGCTAACTGTAAGACTCCAGCTTCCCCAAACATGAAATTCGTGTGTCAGGTCATTATCACCTGTGTCCAAAAGTCCAGACTGACACCTGCTAGCAAGGTCCAGGAGGTAGAGCACTAAATCCGTCACCAACCTCTTAACTTTGCTTTCATCTTTTACCTGCAGGTTAGATCAGTGCTGCAGCCTTTACAAACAGCAATGGAAAAGAAAATTCAGTATTAAAAGTAAAGGCAAAAATGGAAGTTCTCATTGGGTGAAACTACTGTACTCTGCAGGCTTGTTTGGGACTGAGCCAAGGGTGTGAAATCTGAATATAGGTTTTGACCCTTTCAGAACTACAGGGGAGAAATGGTCTAGTAAACAAACATAAAACTCAGGAGAGCTCCTTGTCCTTTTACAAACTACCTGTGCTACACTGGATAAATTCTCTGTGGAATTATGCACCAGCTCCCTGCTTGGAAGAAAGACATGAAATAGCATTTCCCTTGTTTATAGAGCTGAAGGAAACAACACTAAATACGCTGCACCTTTAGACTCTGATGAGGAGGGACAAATGGAAGCCTTTATTTAGAATCTTAATGGTAATGGGACTAAGATTAACCTTGACTGAGGTTTTAAGTTGGGATCAGCTACAGCTGCAAGACCTGGATCATGGTTTCACTGGAGTTCAGGGCTTAGAGGCATGAAACTGCTTTGGCTTGGGCCTCCTACTCTAGCATGGAGAATTTTTCACCAAGCTGACCCAGAATCTTTCAGGCTGCACTCTCTATCACTCTGATTTCATGCTGTGGCTGGGGTTGTGATGATGCTGGACAACACAAGTACATCTCAAAAGAAGAAAGTTCCCTGAACAAGACATGCTTATGCCAACATACTTACATTCATGGTAACTCAGGAACTCACAGGGGTCAATATTTCAAAGCAGAGCTAAGAACATGTATTTCACATTGGTACCATTATAATTAACTGCAAATATGAATGAGGAAAAAGATTGGGGCATCAAGCATACACCCCTGCTATCAAGTCTCCCACCTCAGTTTTCTTTTTCTTGGGCGTGAATTCAACTTGAAGCATTATTTTGATAACTTTTGAATTTAACCCCAAACTCACCCTTTCTACGTTCTCTTCTTAGTTCACAGTAACAATTCCAACACGACCAGTGATCCTTTGATGGGGCCTGTTCAGCACAAAGTCCATTTTCACACATCAGTCTGCAGGGCAGGGTTAGACTCAAGTCCCCTAATCATCCTTGTCACATGACTTGCCAGCACCTCTGTTAAGTATCTTTACCTTTATTTTATCTTATTATCTTTACCTTATTATCTTTACCACACTCTGCAAATGTTTGTGGGACCTATTCAACATGGGAATGAGCCATGCCTGTGCTGAGTTTTTACTGCTGGTGGGAGTGTCCTATTTCTCCCTTCCCCGGAAGAAGGAAAGAAGCTCCCTTAGTGAAGAACTGTGGGCATTTTTGGGCCTGAAATTTGTCCTGTCTTACCAATTTTCCATGTTTAATGTCCACTGACAGAAATCATGTTAGTGCCCCATCCTGTTTCCCACTTCCATGGTGCAGCACAGACACTGCTGTGCTACCAATTCTGCTTCTTGTGACAGTAAATGAAGTGGAGGTAAGCAAGCAGCATGGGATGACATCCTTCATGGCAAAGCTCTGCCTGCCCACTCTTGCCCTCTGACAAACTGATTTGGCGTTGTCAACCTGCTCAACAGACTGGGTTTCATCTGAAGCAATGCAGAGCTGAAGAATGAAGACACAGCTCAACCTGAACCCCGAAAACAAAGCCTTGGTTTTGGCAGCCCAGAGGATGAGGCACCACAAGAGTGAGTGGAGAAGAGGCACTCATTTGAAGCCATCCATGCTGTCATCAGACTGGGGTTATCCATAGAAGAGATGCTGGAAGGACCCATGCCTCAAATACCTTGCAATTCAGACCTGCAGTTTTGGTGTCCCTAAAATCCTCCCCAGCTTTTTAAAAGTGTACAGATGGATCTCTTCTCCAGGACACAGGACTTCCCCAGTGCAAGACCCCTCTAATATCAGGAAATACTCTATTTATCCTGCTCAGTGGTGGGGAAGCCAAGACAGGAAGACAGCAGGGCCAGGAGTCATGCTGGTGGGCTGTGAGAGTGCAGCAGCCCTGCTGCTCACCCAGCCACCTCCATCCAGCCCCTCTGCACCCCAGCAGCTCCAGGAAGCTGATCTCAGCCTGGCTCCTGTCCCACCCTCTGCAGCCACTGCCCCTGTCCGTGGGCACTGTGTCTGAGCCCATGGCAGCAGCTGGCAGCAGGCTTTGGTGCTGGGATCTGGATCTTGTGCTCTACCCAAACACAGCACAGATTCATTTGCAGGAATCAAGCAGGAATATTTGAGCATTGGCACCAGTTACTGACAGGCTTTCAGAAAAGAGATTTTTCCCACCTGCATGTTATAAAACTGTAGTAAATGGAGACTGTAATCTCTCGACATTAAACAAATGAGGAAGCTGCATTCTGAAACTCATAAGTCACCACCAGCCTTTACCAAATAATAACAATTGCATTGCTGATGGCCCTGTCTCTCGCTGTTAGCATGCTGAACGACAGGGAGTAGTGTGTGCTAGTGAGAGTATCTCATTTGTTCCAAGTACTGCAAGCATTCCTGCAAATCCACAGAGGCTCCTCATAATCTTTTGCAGGTGGTCAGATTTTAAATATTAGAAAAAAGTGAACTAACATATTAAAACAGGAAGATAAGCATTTCCTTTGTTTGTTTTCTATTCATTTGCTAAAGTAATGCATCTTATTTGTGTCACCTATTAGCTGCTTTCGTAAAATCCTGATGGACTGATAAGTTTTATTTCTTTTTAATTCTGATTTGCAGCTCCACAAAACCCTATCTCTAGCACAGAGAATACACTTGAAAAGCAAAATAACTACTTCCCCAACAGGACCTGATAGCCTCTAGAAACAATGACAGTAAGATTTAATCTGAATAAGTAGCAAGATTTTAAAATGTGGGATAGAGGTTATACAGATAAATACCATTTTTCCCAACAGATATGAACAAAGGGACAGGCTGCCTATTCGTAATTACTAGAAAATTGCAATCCAGTTAATATGGCTTATGGACCTCTACCTGATTCACATACAAAGGAAACACACAGGCATTGCATGTCCAGGAAGCCATGCTCAAATCTCATTTAAAGGCTGTGACTTGGATACAAAGAGATCTCTCAATCTCTACATCACCTCTGCTTTAAAAATCTACCTGATTTTCCATGATGATCCAATGCAAGACCAACATGTATGGAAAATATACATGGCAGTGGGTGATTTTTCCCTTTGAAAATGCTTAAAACATAACCCTTAAAAAGTATCCACCTCACCTTCATGGAATAGGCCCACTAGACCGAAATGTCAAGATTTCTGGTTAGTTGGCATTTACTTTCATTCAGCAGTTAGCTATGATGTCAAATATACTCTCTGTTTGTCTGTTAGCATGGTTTTCTTCATGAATAGGGCTATCAGTGGGAAGGAGAGATTGGGAGTGGATTTTTTTTGCATGTGATAGTCACAGGTACTGTGAAAAATGTCTTTTCCATTACCTCTTTGCTGTACTCTTAAACTTGATCAGACATACTTGATACACTCATCTCTCTAGTCTTTCATCTAACATGTGATATACCAGAAAAAACCTCATTACCTAAAGTTTATTCCAGAAGTTGGTAAGGAATCAAGTTTCCAGGATAGCCAAACTACAAAGGGCAAGCTGAAAAAAGATAGAGTAATAATAACAATGACGATAATAATAACAATAATGATAATAATACCAATAACAATACCAATAACAACAATAATAATAATAAAAATAAAAATAATCAGGATTAATTCTCTATTGACACAGCAAATGGAAAATGTTTCCCCTTTAATGAATGCTTTTGTAGAAACCCTTCCCGTATTTTTCTTGCAATTTAACTATGAAAGGAAGGATAGAGATGTTCATTGCTTGCTGTGCTGATTTTTCCAGAGATTTGAGTACCATTCCAGAACCCTGAGAATGGTCAGCTTCTCTGAGATTTACCTGGGTGTTTGCATGCTGAGGCCAAGGCAGTATATCGAACTGTTGGTTTTAAGCATAGGCTGGCAACACACGTGTGAGAAGCCCTTTTCTGAAACCCTCTGGGCACTTGGGGCCTGTTAAGATCTTTCTTGTTCCTTTCTGTTGTCATGTATCATCATTTGGGGTTATATAGGACGCTCTGGGAAGGCAAACCTCAGGCTGAAGGTCAGGCCCTCCCTGGTGAAGCAAAATTGTTGCTGCCGCAGAGGTGTTCGCAGGAAATCAATATGGCTGCTAAAGTGTCTTGGCTTGGGAAGGCTGCCTAAGTAGCCTTTCCCTCATCTCTAATGGCAAGTAACCTTCAGTTTATTAATCTACAGAGCCATCAATATGTCTCTCTTATGTCCCTGTGATTGATCTATATACCTGATAGTGTGTGCTATTAAGATCCGCGTTTCCCGGCTTTTCTGGTCACCTGGAATGAGTAAAGCCAGTTTGGAAATCCTTATTGTGGAGGAAAATGAAAGCAGGAGAGCATGCTTCCTTTTTTAGCTACCATTATTTATTTGTCTTTAGGACTGGATTATTCAGATTATGCCTTCCTATCCCCCTATTTCCCCACTTAAACACCAGTTCTACTGTGCTTTTATGGGTAAATATGAATAATAAAGCTTCACCTCAAAATCTGGACCTTTCAGGAAGTGGTTTATTTCTTGGTCCTCCCCTAGGCAAGCCATTTAATCGTGCTGTGTCTTTCTTCTCACTATCAAATGGAGATACTACTTTACTCCTGGCTTTAGTCTGCCCTGCCTGCCAGGGAGCCATTTGGAGTATGAGTAACTTTTCACTGTCTCTGGCAAAAGAGTTGATTTTCAGGTAGAGCTGTGAGGCAACATTAGTCTTAAAAAATCTCAAGTAGAAAGACTGAAGAGCAATCGTTCCAGCTTTGTTCCTTGGTCTGCAATGAGCACAAGCTCTGTTTGTAAAGCAAGAATTGAAAAACCCCTGTTTGGGAAAAACAGCTACCCACATTATGATCTGAAATACAAGTTGGAAAAGTCATCAAGTCCATTAGTGCCTCTGGAGCAGGCATATGCATATGGTGGTACAAAGAGGGGGAGGGAAGAGTGAGAGCGATTATTTGGGATGTTGAACATATTAAACATGTACTTTTTAATATGTGCTGTAGCATTTCAGCAGATGTGGAGGAAAACTTGGGGTCAGGAAGGAGAAGCCACCTCCTACTCTAACTAGTGTTTTACAATTGATTAGGCAGCACATATCATCTGGAGGGATAAGGTGAAAGATAGCATAGCTCTGCCAATCCTCTGGCTTTCTAACACAGTCCCTCACCTGGAAGGAGACTTCCACATTTTGTGGAATAAAGGAGATAACACTGTTTCAGCCGTTTTGTTTTAACTCTAATCTGGTCTCTTATGAGTGCTATTGAGGGCAGTTTTAAAATATGGGCTTTTAAAATGCTTCTTTTCATGATATCTCGTAATTAAACTTCAGTGAATGAGTTGAGCAATAAGGGGAGTTCTGGTCTGTTTTATGAGGCAATACTCTAGTTCCTAAGTGGGTGAACTAGGAGACCTTTCTCTCTTGCATGGGAATTGAGTAATTGCTGGGAAAACCAGACTCCTGCTCCTCTTGTTAGTGTACCATAAGCTTTTTAAAATAAAATAGCTGAGCCTTCTCTAAATAATGACATTCATGGAAATGCTGGTTCCTAAAGTTGTGACCTTCAGGCAACCGAAATCACTGCCTGTGTCCAGATCCAGATTCCGCAGCTGGTCAGCCTGGCTTTGGCTGCCCAAGCCTCTGGATCCAAATGCTCAGGAGGTTAGAAAGGTTAGAGAATTTTTGCTACTCAGACTTACTTCTAATTAGAAATGAAATACCATAAATAGTTTTTAGGGAAGGAAATGGAAGCCTAAAAGCAAAATGAAATTAAAGGTCAATCTTCAACTTAGCAGGCTGATGTGGAACGTGGATTTAATAACAAGAAAATCCATTCTGAGTAGGAAAGAAAAAAAAGTCAAAATTACTAGACAGGTAAAAGACAGAATGGTTTAATATGTAACCTCATACTCAGAAATATAAGGCAGGTGGAAAGCGTGAGCAAGTTCAATAACAAAAAATATAAATAGAGCTAATAGTTGAGAGGCACTGGAAGAGAAACTGGCTACACTTGGAGGCATCTAGAGTGAGGTAAAGCAGCAATGGAAAATTAAATATAATATAGAATCAAATTTTGACAATATAGTGGTTTTTAAAAGAACAAAGAAACAAACCTGCTCTCCAGAATTTAATTTGAATCCTTCTTGCTTCCTTATAGCATTTAAGCAAACCCGGTACAATTTCCCATGCACAGTTCAAACTAATCAGAAGAAGATTTATTAGGTATTTTAAATATTTCTAGATTCTTTAGACATTTTGATAATATTGTTTTCCATACCTGTACAGTTTTTAGTCCAGAGAGCTTTTAGATACCAAACCTCTAAGCAGGCTTTAAGTAAGTGTGAAACCAAAAGAACGTAATTATTTACCTTTTTTTTCCTTTAAGGACAATTCAATCTCTCTTTCACAGTTGGTGCAGCAGCATTAATAAATTCTGAATTCTCTGCACTTGAGACAAGCTGTCATTGCTGCCCAATATTTCGGGGGATAGGAATTTCCCAGCTCTCATGCTAAGCCACATGCTGCAGCCTTATGAACATTTTTTGCTGTGGCCTGTTAAACTTCCCTCCCTGTTCCTAGGCAGGGCAGAGAGCCAGTGAGAAGTGATGAGTGCTTTTCATGGTAAGGAACAATACATGAAGACTTTCCAAATTAATTTAACATTCACAAGGAATGCTGTTGGCTGCATCAATTTCAGATATGCTGGCAAGCAGGAAATTATTTTCCATGTATATGATGTTCCTATCCCTTCCCCCCGCTCAGGACCCCTACAGTGAGAAGGAGGAAGAGAGGTTTTGTCTTTTAATGAAATCTAATTGTGGAGCACGGTCAGGGAGGGGAAGGGTCAGGGGAAGGCCAGCCACATGAGCATCCACAGCAAGACATCTCCTGGAAAGAGCTGATCCTAGCTGCTCCATCAGCACCCTTGGTCCCTGGTCTCCCCTCAGAGACAGGATGGCTTCATGGAAGGAGGTGGGAGCTGAGCTGGTGGAAAAACATTGCTCCCTGCTGCAGTGTCTGGAGAGGGGCCTTGGATCTCATCCTCTGTTCAGGTTTAACTAACTAAAAGCTTACTGGTACAGATGGTTTCATTTCCTTTGTCTCCCCAAAGGGTCACTCAGGCTTTGTTAACTTAACACATAGAATCACAGAATGGTTTGGGCTGCAAGAACCTTACAGACCATCCTGTTCCAACACTCCTGCCATAGACAGGGACACCTTGCACTGGACCAGGTTCCTCAGAGCCCCATCCAACTTAGCCCTGAACACTGGCAGGGATGGGGCATCCACAGCCTCTCTGGACAACCTGTTCCAGGGCCTTAGCACCCTCACAGTAAAGAATTTGTTCCTAATCTAAACCTACACTTTCAGTTTAAAGCCATTCCTGCTTGTCCTATCACTGTGTCCTGCAGTACTGCTAAGATTTGCCGCAGTCTGGGAGATTTCCATCCCTGAGCAAAGTGAGCTTCTGCATGCACTGAGAAGCCACCATGGACATGGCTGACATCTGTACAACAAGTCTGGAGCTTTTCTGGTGGCCAGGGTCTTGTGTGGGGGATATCATGACTTAACCTGAAAGCAAAATGGAGAGCAAAGTTAGCTGAAGCTTTGCAAAGTGAAAATAGATGATCAAAGAAGAAGAAATGTGGACAGAAGGTCCAAAGTGTGGAAATTGTGAAGATAAGTGTGAAATGTCCCAAGATTTCTAGGGGCTGTTTTATGGTGTATTTTATCTCCAAACTGTATGGAAAAAATCCCATATTAGAGCATTATGGATGACATAAAAACTCCATAAATTGCTCAAGAGTATTTAAGAAATTTCGAGGAAACCTGATATGGAAGTAATTAGGAAAATAAACAACAATCAGAAAGTAATTTACTTCTTATAATCATGTAGATTGGTATGTAAGTATATACCTGCTTCTCTTTATCATGTAGAACGTATAGATCTCAAGATAACTGTGCTCTTCCCAGTCAGCCAGTCCATGAAAATATCAACAAATATTACATAATCAGTCAGAAAAGATTCAATTTTTAGACCTTAGCCCTTAATCTTATTTCCCGCTCTCTTCCCACCATTCCTGTTAATTCTTGTCCTTGTAACAGTGCAATTGCAGTTCAACTTTAAATAAATTCTGAGGTCTCTCAAAAACATTGCATTTAGTTCTTGGAGTCCTGCAGACTATGAAAGTTTCTT
Organism: Lichenostomus cassidix; assembly: GCF_008360975.1. Classification (NCBI taxonomy): domain Eukaryota; kingdom Metazoa; phylum Chordata; class Aves; order Passeriformes; family Meliphagidae; genus Lichenostomus; species Lichenostomus cassidix. Next base: position 93,096,776 of record NC_139482.1, read on the forward strand.
ACATTGGCAGTGATAGCATTTCAGTCATGTGGGGAGAAGACCTAAAAACTTCAAGTCTAATTCAAATGTGCAATCTGGCGCAGGCATTTCAACACCTGGTTAAGTCAGACTTCAGTGAAACCATGGGGCAGGACTTGAGCTCATGCTGTGGACACTTGTAATTGTTAACGTTAGTGAAAAAAACCTCCTGAAAAGTGACATGCTTCATGTCAAGAGGTTCAGCCTCTCTGAATGACTGCAGGTTGGGGCTCAGGCCTGCAATTGAGTTACTGCAGTTTAACAGGTTACCATGCATCAGCTAAGCTGCAGAAACAGCCGTGTGTGTCCTCCTCGCCTTTGACAAATGTAAGGTGATTTGACTTAGCTTAATCTATTTTCATTGCAGGCTAAATTGAATTACCTCATATTTATGATGGGCTATAAGGGCACTCAGAGAGAGTTATCTGGGTTCAACCGATCTCTGGTAACTTGCTTAGCCATGGTAGCTGGACTGTGGGTATAAACCCTGAGTGGCCTTGTGTTCACAGGAGAGAGCTGATGTGAACTTCAGGAGACACAGATTTATAACTCACGATGAAGTAGTTTGGGATGTGGTAAGCCATTGACGGAATGGCTGGAATTGGCTTTTAAAAGAATAGAGTAGCTGGCAGGGCACTTTCTTAATGGGTTTCTGATTCTGGAATATAGTTCCTCTCCCCTTTCAGTGTCTGTATTGGTTTGAGCTACAGCAACACAGAGGCTTGCTTGCCTTTCCTTTCTTCCTCAGTATTTTTTACAGGCAGATATGTGGGGTGGAGCTGGGATGATAGTTTTAACTCCCTGTGGGTTTTCTGTGAGGGTGCTTCAGTAGAGTAAATTAGCTTTAAATTTGGTTGTTCTACCATAACCTAAGTATTCTTAACTGAATTGTAAATTTAAATGTTAAGTGTTGCACTGAATGTTTAAATAATTCTAAAAGCACTTGGAGCATGGGATAAGAGCTGTAAAAATCTAAATAAATGAGTAAATTGTTTAACAGCATATGTGGTAATGCAAAATACTACATGTGTGCAAAGAGTAAGAGCTGTGCTCAAAATGGTTGCCAGAGCTTAAATTTCCTTGCTACATGCAAAACCTTTTCACATTACCAGGGTGCTTTTTTTCATGTTTAGCCTACTGTATAACTGGGAGAAGAAGATGAAGTTGGCAGTTTAGACTGTCAAACAGAGGTTTCAGCTGAGCAGTGAGGTTCAAAGAGATTAATTTGTACTCGACTGTTTACGTTACTGATCTCGTACCAGCTGGGTTTGTGGCATTAAGATGTCAATAGTACAACAGAATTTAACTAACAGTTTCATCACTGACATCATCTTCTGAAGGTACAGATGATTGCCTCCTTATGTACTAGGACATATTTCTTTAGGACAGGACTCTTTGTATGCTTTCATCTGGGAGGGCAAAGAAGGAGAGGGAGGTGGGGAGAGAGCCTTGAAATGAAGCTAATTAGAAAATGTCCTAGTGCATAAGTGGTTTATTTAAGCAAGTTCCAGCAAAAAGATTCCCATTTCCATGTGGCATAAAAAGCTTTATTTTTTTCTTTTTTTTCTAAATTCCGCTTCTTTCTTTCAGCTGCCACCAAAACAGAGCAGCCAAGGTAATAACAAACTGTCCTAAGTGACATTATTATTTTTAGTAGTTCAACCTTGAATGGAGGAGAGAAGCCTCTTGGAAGGGCAGGAAGAGTTGATAATGGAGCTTCTTTCACACACCCTCTGCTCCCCTCAGCTCCATACAATAATTATTAATCAAAGGTAGCTGCAATGTCTTTCAGTGAGGTTCTTCTGGTAACTCTCTTGGTCAACCATAGGCTTTACAAGGTTTGAACTCAGTTAAGATGTCATTGACCTGACATGCTGATCCCTGGTGTTCTTAAAAGGACAGGAAAAGACAGGGTAGGAATGCTTAAAAAAAAAGAAAAAGAAAAAAAAATGCATCTGGCTTAAGGTCTTGATAAGTTATTTCTTTGGGGGAGTTTGTTTCATTAATGAAGCTTATAGGATTGGTCCTTTGTTGAACAGGCTTTTCTACTGTCCCTTGGTGCTGTGGGTCACTGTGGGGCATGCAGATGAAGGGGGGATGATAACCTTTTGGGGAAAATAGGTAAAGAATCACTAAATGTGAAATTATTTCATTTTACAAAATAATGATACTTCAAGATTTGACTTAAGTGTTCTCTAAAAACCTTTCTTCCTGTGCTGTAGTGGCTGCTGCACCCCCTTGAAACAGTGTGCCTTTGAAGGAAATCACAATGTAATCCTTTGGTTTGGCACGTATTGTCCCTTAATGACAGGCATTACATTTGCACAGTACCATAAATCAGAGCTAGGGGCTGTTTTAAATAGGCTGCAGATGCATGTGGACGTTTGCTAAGTGGCACTTCACTGGAGAGGGGAGGGGGAAGCCATCCCACCGCTGTGGCTCATGGTAGAACAGGGCCAGCAGAGGGGGTTCCCATGTCCACAATATTTTCACTTCACCTGGGATTTAGCTCTACATGAAGACCTGTTTAGCAGAAGGAAATGTTTTTTGACTATGACCTCTGAAGGGTTTAATTGGGATTTAACTGTTCCTATTTTTTCCACTCCATGTGGGAGTCTGGAGCTCTGTTTACAAGGTGTGTCATATCCTCTCAACCCCAGAGTCCTTCTCCCCCTCCTTTCTTTTTATGTTCTGGACAAATAGGGAGAAAGATACTTTTAAAGTAAATGCACATAGAAAAACCCACAATTGCTGTCCCTGATTTCGCTGTGAAAACTTTACAACAGCAGTACTGAAAAATCTTCCCCTACCCCTCCTACTTCTTCTAAGAGAACGAAAAAATCCATCAAATTAACACATCAATGAGTTGATTGTAATCTCCAGGGTTCAGTGTAGCACTTTCTAGCCTCTCAGACAGGAGGCCAGCATGATTTATCAATGCAAACCTAATAGCATCAATATGAATCTAACTAAAAATCAATATTTCATTACCAAATTGTTAGTGAGAATGAAGAAAAATTGCCAGAGTCAGAGCATTCTCTAGGGTAGGAGCATCTGGAGTTCAATGTGACAAGATGAGTGATGCATGACTCGGGGCCTGGGGAAGGACACTGGGAGGACAGGCCACTACGTAAGGCCGAAGATTCACGAAGAAAGCACTTTTTTTTTTTTTAAAGCTTTCTCTAAGAAGAAAAAAATGTCTGAGACAATAAAAATGGAAGGATTGCTGCTATTTACCTAAACTGATGCAAAGTAGCTCAAACAACTGAATTTGAACAGATTAGTCTCTGCTATGGACACCTACACAGAACTGGTTTTCAAATGGGGAAAATAAATTCAGTAGTCCAGATCCTGATTTCACCTACAAAGGACAGAAATTTATAATAGCTTACACAGAGGAAATACTTTGGTTTCATATCACATGTACCTGAAATTGGATTTGGTAGACTTTTTTTTTCTGAAATTTCAGATTTGTGGGGGATTTCTGTAGATTGCAACTGAAATGTGAACTGAAATCTGCTATCAAGAAGGCAGCAGTACTCAAAATAGTGTGTTTGCTTGAAATGCATCCTAGTAATTAATGTGCTTCTTATTTAAAGAAACAGAGCAAGAAGTGCATGGAAGAGTGCCAAAAATAGATTCAAAGAATAACTTTATAGTACGTTAAGTCATAGGTCTATTCTGGCAGCATGGTAAGAACTTACATACTTAGAACTGTGGAAAAATAAGAACAAAAGCACTGAAACGTAACTGTGATTTGAGATTCTCAGAGAGCCTTGTTGTTACTTAGGTTCAACATATCTTGGAGGATGATGGTTGGAGTTTTTGTATTCTTGTACCTTTTGTTTCACTTGGGATATCAGAAAGTTATTTGAATGTATAACAGCTGCTGTGCTGTTTAACACCTGCATCTGTTTGGGTTTGGAATGACCATGTCATGGGACTTATGGAGTCTTCAGTATCTGGGGTTTTGTAGTCTTCCTAGGGGAAAAGTAGCAACCTTACTGTGACCCTTAAATCTACAGCTTCTGGAATCAAATTATGGGTGATCCTCTCAGCTTTTAGATTTTGAAGAAAAGCATTTCTGATCTTGCACTGCAAAAGAATGATCAAGAAGTGAATTGCAAAGGCTCAGAAACAAGGAAACAACCATAATCTCTCTAAAACTACTGTGTAAAGAAAACAAAGTACTAGTTATTCTTTACTCTTTTCTTATTTAATGGAGGCCTGCAATGAACAGTCTTGAAGTTTCTCTAGCTCTTTTGCTCTTTTGTGTCCTTATTTGGCTAAGTCTGCTCCATATGGCTCCAGTCAACACTTTTTTTAGAGGGAGAGAAAGAGAATTTCCAGGTTAGTTGAACTTATTGCTTAGAATAAAACTTCTCCTAGCCCCTGTGTTTCTAATTCTGGCAGCCTGTGATACATCACTAATCTCTAATTCCCTTACTCCCTAGGAACTGTCATTATTTTATGTATTGACTAATACAGTTGTCTCAGGGTAAATTTCCCCTGAAATCGAAGTTTACTTCTTGCATTAGAAGTGAAGCCTACTCCCTTTTATAAATGACAGACTCCTTTTATAACTTTGAATGTACTGGAAGCAGTCACACTAGAAATGTTTGGGGTTTTGTTTGTTTAGGTTTATGTTTTTGTTTTTAATGAGGTATTACCTGTACTTTAGACTGAGAAAATACCTATGTAATGATTTCAAGCTTTTTTTCTGAAAAAAATTCTGATGAAACTTCAAGACGTCAGTAAATAGGAAACTTAGGGTCTCTGCTATCAAGAATTCCTTAAAGGCATTAACATCAATAAAAGGTTCTTCTTTGTTTCCATTAGAAATTTATGTAAGCTCAAGCACTGAAGGCAAACAGCATTTTATTTAAATATAGAGAAATTACAACAAATACTTTGCAATACAATAAGTGAACATGTTGTTTAAGTAGGCATGCCATGCTAACAGAAAATACCCTTAAATACATTTTAAATGTAAAGATATAAGTAATACCACCCATCCAGCACCCCAAGCAGCTCGACAAAATTTTGAGGGTTAAATCAGTTTCTAATCTGTATTGATTCTTCTCAAATGGTTTCCACTTCACAGCTCTCTTCCTTTACAAAATTTGTTCATGTCTCTTCTTCAATAATTACAGTAAGTTTTAGTTTGTGATGTAGTTTAGAGTTTGATAGTGGAGCCTGTTGGCTCCTGTGCTGGTTTGGGCTGGGGTAAAGATTTTGTCACAGAGTAGGGTTTTGTCACAGTAGATGGTATGGGGCTGTGGTTTGGATTTGAGCTGAAAATGGTGTTGATGACCAAGGGATATTTTCATTATTATTGAGCAGAACTGAGACAGACTCTCCTCACCCCACTCCACCAGAGAAGAGCCTGGGGGTGCACAAGGAGCTGGGAGGGGACACAGCTGGGACAACTGACCCCTGCTGACCCAAGGGACATTCCATACCAATGGCATGATGCTCATCATACAGATCTAGGAGAAGAAGGAGGAAGGGGGATGTTCAGAGTGCTGGCATTTGTCTTCACAAGTCACCATTATGTGTGATGGAGTCCTGCTTTTCTGGACATGGCTGAACACCTGCCTGCCCATGGGAAGTGCGTGCATGAATTCCTTATGTTGGTTTCCTTGCATGCATGACATTTGCTTTACCTAGTTTTCTCACTTTTACACTTCCAATTCTCTCTCCCATCCCACCAGGGCAAAGTGAATAATCAGCTGTGTGGGGCTGAGTTGCCACAACAGCTCCAAAATCACAAATGAATTATTGCTGGGAAAATTGAGACATAACTTTACTTCCATGTAGACAGTAAATGGGGGCAAACATAAGTCAGAAATAAAACTGGAATCTTATATTTATTTATTAAGAATTAACATCTTTATTCATTTGTATGCCCCACTTTTTGTTGGTACCGTTCTTTCTCATACATGTCAAAGTTTTTCTTTCACTTGAATCCAGTCTGGAACTGAGTGACACCTTTGCTGCTAGTGAACAGCTTGAAAATGGAAGACAAGATCCAATCAGACAGACTAATTAGGGTATCCAGTGAGGATAGAGCCTTGAATATTCACTGTACTTTTTTGGAAATACAGTACTGTGCAAATTCCTGCTTAGGCTGATTGATGCAGTCTGCCAGCCAATCATCCTTAGTGATCAGTGAAAAGTAATGAAAAATATTAGAAAAGTAACATCCATAAAAGTTTCAGGAACTGATACCTTAAAAAATGAACACTCTTAAATAAACAATCTAGCACTAGCAACTGTGCAATGTCTTGATTGAAAGACTGAATTTAGAGCAGTACCCTGCATAATCATTTCCTACAGTTTTACAAGGGGAAACTTCAGACATCAGATCAGAGGCTGAGCAACAACAGAGAATGATAGATGACAGCCATGAGAATGGAAGACAAACACACCCAGTGGAAAGAAATATCTCCTGACTTTTTTAGTCTTGAAACTTCAAAACAAAACCAGAGTGGATTGCTTGAACTGTTTGGATGTTATTTGTCTGTGCTTGGCAGGTGCATTGATTTGCAGGTGCAAACCCAGTGCCTCCTGTGGGTGTGTCCAGTCAGATGTTGATGGGGAATCAGAGGAGCACCTTATGCCTGTGCCCCAGTGGTGCCTGGTTTCTCCATTTGCATGGTCTGGGTAGGTAGAAGAATATGTGCTGGGTTTGAATTCAAATATTAATATCAAAGATGTGTGATGACAGCATGACCAATTAAACTCTTGGCATTTTATTTCTCATTGTCTCAGCAATGCATCTTCTGCCCATCTTCAATCCATAATTTTTTCTGGACACCACCATATAGACCAAGCAAGTATGGAAGAATAATTTCTTATGCTGCATTGGCTTCAAACCAGTCGAGTTATGACTGCAGTCACCCTTTTCAGAAGCATTTGAACACTTGATGTTTCTGTTTTTGTGGATATGCACAGAAAATAAATACTGGGCCTGAAGCAGGAATGAACTGAAAGGCGGATTGATCTTCGTGTTACAACTATTTGAAACTTGGGGGGATGGAAAACTTCAAGATTTTACCTTCTGATGCGGGAAGAAGGGCTAGTATTGGAAATTGCATGGAAGCACATATTTAGCAGTAATGGCTAATCATAGATATTGAAAGCTATAATGTGAGTCAGGAACATGCCATGCAAGGAGTAACTTGTAGCCACCCTGCTCATTTAACACTTCTTACCTGCCTTCATACCCACAAAAGAAGCAGAGCTCTAACCAGCAATATCTGTGCTTCTCTGACCTGCCTTTCAGTGTTGCTTTTGCAGTGGGTAAGCAAAAGGCCAGCTGAGAAGTTTGTAGTCTATAATGAGTAGACTTCATGATATACTTTATGATAGAGTCCTTGACAAGAGTGTTTTACAGAAGGAGTAGCTAAGTAGTAGCTAAAACATTGTGTTCTCTAAAGAGTAAATGCTTTGGTCCACTGCCAAGTTTCTGTTTGATTACAAAGCAATTGGAAAGGGACATCCATCCAGGTTTAATAAAACAATTGTTCATTTCTTTTAGAAAATAATGAGCAGAAATACTTTATTACGATAGATAAAACATTTGGCAATTTATGTATTTATTTGCATATTTGCAAGGCTTGTGGGTAAAATAGACACCTGCTAAATGTATGGTGTGACTGATGGTAAAAATGGGTTCTTTTCACAGGTTTGTTCTTTACAACCAAGCGGGCTTTAGAATTTTGCCATTTACATAACACAGCGTAAATTGTTTCACAGTAAATCTGCTTAGCAACTTTATTTATGGAAGAATGACATGTGCATTTTCTATGACACCTAATACTTCGGGTTTTATTTTGTCAAAATTGTTGTTTTACTCCCTTCTCCCCCAATTATTTATAGTTAAGATCTGTTTAGGCACTTTGTCTGAAAGGTAAGTTTCAATAGGATCCTGTTATAGTGTAGAATTTTCTGTTTGAAGTATTAATGTGTGGCACTTCTATGTAATGCTTTTTATTTATTCTTTTCCTGCAGGCTTTCAGATGCAAAATAACATGAGATTTGGCCTTTTTAAAGTATTTAATTGCTGGGATGGTGAATCTGTCATGAAAAATCAGGAGACTTATGCACTGCTTTCTTGCCGCTTTAGACATACAACCATGCTTCCAGCTCTCCTTTCCATTGGTGCATAATAGATTTATTATTTTTATTGTGGCAAGACACAGGGTTTGCATTTAGGGTCTGGTTGGGGTAAGCATGGGAAAAAAACCAATAAAAATACATTAATCCCCAGTGTCTCCAGTCTCTGGCCTGGGGAATATTTTGCCTTTTCTTCCTATATGTGCTTTACAGTTACTGCTGCAGTAAAGTTGGGGGATGTGTTGGATAATTTCTTGAGCAAAACCCACTTGGAAGAATAAATTAACCCTAGCAGGAGCTTTTCTAGCACCCTTGATCTTTCTCTTTTCCCTGCCCTCTCCATGGGCAATGTGCATGTACATAGCAGTATACATGAACTCCCACCCTCCTGTCCCCACATTCAAGTTCTCCCTTTGCTTGTCCTAGCCCAGAAATGTCTGGGGTTTTGTTGGATATTTATTTGGTCCTTTTATTCCCCCCCTACTTCTGTGCTTTCTATTGAGTTCTTCTCTGTTTGTATCAGATCACTGAATAAGTTAACAGTGGGGGGCTTTGGTAGTTGTGAATTATGTTGAGTTTTTGGTTTTGTTGGTTGCTCTTTTGATATGGCATGGCCTTTTCCAAGGGCTTCAGAAAGTCTACAGTGGGTAGCCAGCTCCTCATTGGTGCTTGGCATACCTGTCCTCAGAGATGGCTTATCCTCTGGAGTACTGGAGGGATTCAGTGCTGCCTAAGAAATTATTCCTGAAGATTTTGCAAACTGATCAGAGTTTAGGTGGAGGTTTTAGTGGAAATGTTGTGCCAAGAAAAGCCTCAGACCACACTTAGCATGGACTAGAAGGGTTTTCCTTCAACAATTTTCAAGTCTTTTAGCTATTTTTTATTCTAGGTTTTAACTTTTTTAAATGTTTACTCACAAAAAGAGCCTCTTCTTAAAGAACCAAGGGATTCTGTCAGAGGCTTCTTTTTCCTTGAGAGAGTGAATTAATCTCTGCCAAGGTCAGTGCTGATCTGCCTGCATTACCACATGTGACCAAACAATAAACTTAAAAACCAGACTAGTCCTTTAGTCCTTCTAAACCACAGTCAGCTATAGGACTACTTGTTTTAGGCAGGTGAGACTGTATAGTTTCATGAATTCCTGGGAATAAGGGTCTTGCTGCTTTGCTGCACTTTGTAGCTAGTTTGCACTGTTATAATTTCTTTGCTGCTAGGTGAAATTTAGCATGGAACAACAAATTCCTCTCTGCTATGTTGGGATTCAACCACTGCTACCCATGGGGAAGTGTGAGGGTGGAGTCTGCACAGACCAGTCTCATTTCTGATTTCTAAGGTTCAGGTAAGTGATTTATCCAATACCACTCTTGAGTGGACTGGAGGGAAAAGCTTGAGATCTCTGTAGGAAAACAATATTTACTATTCTAGTCTTTGTGGCATATAAGTGTCCATAGGAAATACACACCTTCAATTCTACAGATAAAAAAATGTTTTAAAGGCAAAGTATTTTTAACAGTCCCATTGACTAACAGGAGGATTGGATGGTTTGTTGCTCTGAACATAGGGTGTTGATCTAAATTTCAGAGGTACTCCATGCACGTTACAATTTTTACTCTTATTTTCTTTGTTAATTTAGGCATGTCACTTTAACCATAGTGTTAACCACCTCAACAACTATTTTCTGCCTGTCAGCACTGCATTGCCTGGAGCTGCTTTCTTTATCACAATATTTGTTCACCTTGTGGAAAGCAGTTGCTAGGAAAGACAAATATCTTTGTTTTGCTCCTAATGTACTGACTTCTACAAAACTCTGATTGGGAGTCCAGCGGTACAGGAGCAAGAAGTCATGTGGATGGACACATTTTCTGTAGAAAGAGAATACCTATTGAAAACAAAATTAAAAAGATAGTACTTGCCATAACAGTAAGACACTGCTGCAGGAGGTGATTTTGTGGTGTAAGCATCATGACTAAAATATTTGCTATCCTTGAGGACACAAGTTAAATTTTAGGCAGAATTGGCTTAGACCTTAAAGCCTGAGTTGTAATAAAATACACATATATGTTTTTTGCAGATTTAATATGTGAAGCATTTTTGGACATGGCATGGTTCTTCTGTTTAAGAGAAAACATAAAATGGACAACAGAAGATAAAGACTTTGCACCACATATTTCCCCCACCCCTGCTTTTCCTGTTAAGCAGGCAGTTTTCTGGCCACAGAGTGTGCAAAGTGATTTGAACTGAAAGTCACTGTTTAGGTACAAAAACATGGAAGCATTTATTTTGTGGAGCATGGTTAGGAAAAAAGAGAAATCTCTAATCTACTCTGGTCGCTATCTACTCGCCTCCAAATTTAAAATGAGGGAGGGGAATAAAGTGCCTTCCAATTCATCTTAATAAGATGGCATAAGTTGCAAGTGTTTATTTTTATTACTCTGTCTACTCCAGCATCCTCAGGTAGAAGTCAGATTGTTGGCACAGAAATATCCACTTTTCTTGGTCTTCCTCCGCTCTTCTTCCAGCTTGAGGACTCTGTAAAGGATTAATCTAAAGGCAGGAAAAAAGCATTAAGCAAAGCAATAAAGATAATTAATCTAAGTTTGAAAGAGATATTTCCCCTCCTTCTGCCATTCTTTTGCTACAAATGTGCAAACATTTTTGTCTACAGTGGGAGGCTGAGAGGTGCTATTTGCTTTACTGGAATATAGCTTCTCCCCATCCTCTCCACTCTGTTTGCCCCAGTCTTAAGGGCTGTCGTTAAGGGCTGCCTTTATGTTACTGGACTCCACTGTTGTTTCAACTAATCTTGGGTATCAGCTAAAGCCATCAAATCAACCATGTGCAGCTGTGCAGTGAGTCTAGAGGAATCCTCTTCAAGTTCTTCAGCCTTTTTAATTTTTATCTTTTGGTCTTGTTTTGTTCATGACATATTTATGACCAGCGGGATTGAGATGAAAAGTCTTTATGTACATACATGAAAAAAAATCAGTGCTATACTATTTTTTCCTTTTTCTTTTAATGATATTTCATTCCAACAAGCTCTTTCTATCTAGACAGGGTTCTGCTTAATTAGATATTTAAATGATTGGAGCAATGCTGTTTCTTTAACTCCTAACTGCAACAAACACATACGAAACACACTGTTGGCGGCATTTAATCAACAGCAGTCAATTTATCATTTTCACAGTTTTAGTGAGTGGTTATGAATCACTAAAATCACAGGTATTGTAGATGCAGTGTTGTGGCACTATCATTAACAAATATACAGTGCACAGAGGGATGACTTGGTAATTGAGTGGGACTAATAAGAATACATCATTTAGCTGCATGTGACAAACTGTTCCTCAAAACACAACCATGGAAAATTCACGTTTTGCTTAATAAATAAATTACACAGCCAATGTATTATACATAATTTGTGTCCTCATGGATTTGAATGATATATAATGCATAGTAGAAGTCATTTATTTATTAAGACTAACTATATATATTGTAGGTGGGGAATTTTAAACTCTAGAGTAAGACCCACATAGGTAACTGTTACAACTACTGAGTTTGATTGGGCAGCAAATGAGGCTGTGCATTTGGGGAGCTGCAAATACAGGCGAGTGTTTCTAATGTTACAAGCTCCAGTGTGTTAATAAACTTCACTTTCCTCCATTAATTTGAGGGATAAGATGACTAAAGTTGATGCCTTTCTGGAGAGGTATTCTACTTGTTCAGCAATGGAAAACAAAGACTTTTTTCAAAAAAAAGGTAATACTGGTTGCAACAAAGATCTTTGCTGCATTTGGGTAATAACCAACATTTCCTCTGTAATGTTTTAGAAGAGGCAGTTTTACACTTGTGGGTATTGAGGCCTGCTGGCCAATTCAAAGAAGACAGCAAATAAAAAAAATTATTCTCTTTAGCATATACTTATGCATATACTTGCATAAGCAGTAGATGAATATTTGACCTACTACTGCTTCCAAAATAATTTTCAATAGGTGCTCCGAAGATTTCCAGCTAACATGCTCTGCAGCTTGCCTGTGGCATTCAAGACTTCCACATTCTCTACTTAAACTACTGTCTTCTCCAGATTCTTCTGGGTTTTTTGTTTGTTTCTTTGTTTTTCATGGTGTCTAGTAACTCTGACTTAATTTCAGGAAGTATTTGGTTTCTTCTAGTAGATTGACTGAAGTGCAGTATTTTGTAGGACCCATCTTAGAGCACCTAAATTTGAATAAATTCAGGAAAAGTAATCTTTTGAAATGAAACTGGTTTAATTTTAAAATATCATTACTGCTGTGAATCTCCAACTCTAAGGAAAGAATAAGTACTAAATAAATAGCTCTTATCAACTTGCATTCAATAGCATTGATCAACCATTATTTCAGGTGCACATTGAACAGTGTATATACAGAGTCAACAATTTCCACCTTGAGTTTCCCCTGAAACATTACCTATAGGCTGCATAAATCTGCATATAAACAGGTTTTTACAGGGGGACTAGAGCAGTCTTTTTCTGACATTGGTGGAAAAGGTTAGCTTGCTAAAAAGAACAAGCTGTATGAAACCACCGAGAGGAACCCAGGGTAATCTGTGAGAGGGGGGAACACTAGCTCTGGGAATAGTGTCAAGGCTGATTTCTCAGCAGTTAATTATTTTAAAAAAACCCAAAACCCCAGCAAAACAAAACAAGCCTTTCTTTTGTTACTGCAGAAACAAGTGATTTTTTAAAAATCAGATATTTGTAAATAGTTCTGAAACCTTACTGTGATTTAAAATTGTGGAAACTTTATCCAAATCTGAAGTTCTTTGGCACTGCAGTAGTTCTAGAGATTTCTGTTCTACTTTTGGGGAAGAAAAGACCAAGCCAAACAAACTACCAGATTTAACTCTTTATTTGAATCAGGTTTTGGCTTAAACTTAAAGTTCGCAAGAGGCAACCTTCTGTAAATTTGCTTTGAGCAAGCCAAGGCTGAGTCACTCAACACTCAACCTTGAGCTTCTACAGATCTGCAGGAAGCAAACAGAAAAAAGTTGATTGTTTCTGGTAAATTATCCATCAGGTTTGGGATGTTATTATGGTTAAAATTTAAAGTGAACTGAATAACCTAAGCTGGATAAAGGAAAAGTGCAATATTAAGATAGCCAGCTTTCCTCGCAGAGTTTCCTTTCCTGGGCATAGTTTCCTTCTTGGAGCTGCAAAGCAATGTGTATTAAGTTTTGAATTCCACCTGATAGGCAACCTTCAACAGAATGTTTAACACTGCCTTGGGTGATTCATGCTTTGCTGCTGCTGCAGTACAAGCTTGGACTATAACCCCTCACGTAAGGAGGTAGCTGTCAATTCTCCACTACTTGTTTCATTCTTAAATATCATACTAGGAAGATATTCAGTCCAGGTAATTCCTCCTTCTTTAAAAATTGGGGTTTGGTCACTAAACTATGATTCCTTCAACTGAAGGTTTTCACAGCTGAGGGGACAGCAGAGACCTGGTAACTTCCTACCATCTGCTAGCTTAGAGAGCACCATACATAGGGAAATACCTTAATATCAATGAGAATATCAGCTTCACATCACAAGTGGAACCAATGTGAAGCTCAGACTTATTGATCTATTGTGAAGTATGAGTAAATGGATAACATGAATTTCCTAACTTCACAGAAAATAAGCACAAGGCCTTTGGAAATTTCACAGCCTGGCTGTATATTGTATCAGCCCATAGAATCATTGATTTGTTTTCTTCAACAGAGTTGCACCTTACTTGAGAGCAGGCTTTTCATCTTTTTCTCTCTGGCATCAAGATGATCTTACAGTTGATTGTGTAGCCAATAATTTAAATTCAAACATGACTATATTTGTCAATAATTCAGTACAGACTGTAACCACCAGATCTTCCCAGATTTGTATCATCAGTGCTTTAGTGTCTTTCTTTTGGCCCTACTATACTTTCTCTTTGCTACAAAGCCACCAGAGCTGAAATATCTAGAGAAATGCTACTAAGTAGTAGTTATCTTAAAATATCTTTCACCTGATGGGAAAGAGCCAAAGTGCTAAATTTTCACAGCTCCAAAACACATCAGTGTGAGTATTACACATTTTGACCCAGCCTGGTGTTCACAAATAGTGGAGTCAGGTTACAAAATCCCTGCATGCCCTGGCACTAAATGTAGTCTGAGGTTAAATGACTAGAGATCTTAACTGTCTGTGAAAAAAAATCAGTGAAAATGTAGCATGCCAGTAAACTTATTCACCTTCTTTTCCAGTGTTTCTTTGTACAGCTTTCAGCTGCATCCGTCTGCTTCCTCCCAACTCTTCTCGAAGAAAATAGCGAGACTCAGGGTAAGACATGGAAGTAATTGCAAAGCATCGTCCCCTCTTTTAATGCTTGTAACAAGCCAATGAGCACTGAAAGGACCCTTGGTATAATAATGTGCAAAAAAATATATATACTGATTAAGGCTGCTGGGTAATAAAATGTCCTTGGTATAATTTGAGTCATTTCTCTTTGTGGTTCTATCATTAACCCTACAAGAGCCAGTGCCTGCATTTTGGTACACTGCCTTGTTAGTCTAGCCTTTCTGATCCCCCAGAATTAAACTTATGCAAAGAGGACTGCAAGATAAAAATGCAGGCACAGGGATGGTTAGGCCCCTGCGGTCACCAAGATGAATTAAATAATTTAAATTGACCTAGGGGCCTGTGTGTAGAATAATCCTCCACTTAGATGACCCAGTGATTCTTAACTCATTTCTAAGTCTGTATCCAGTCAATGTGAAAGTGTTAATGTTCCTGTATCACAGTACACTGATTACACTTATCTTTTTCATACCCAATAACCAGAGACAATGATTATATTATTCATAAGATATTTTTACCTGAAGTAATAAAGCATGCAGCTTTAGTTATTATTTCCTAATCTTTTTTTTTTTTAACTGTACTTTTTTTCTCCAGCCCCAGGGATAACCCTACAATTTATATTAAAAAACATTCTTCCCTGGCACACCTTTTTTTTTTTTATCTCTGTCTATGCAAAGCTGGTATAATTGTATCAGCAATGTGTTTATGTGAACATTCTTGTACCTTTCAGGGGATACTATCCCTGCAGGGCTGGCCAAAACATACTTTCTTTTTAAATTGAGAAATAAAATTGGAGAGGGTTAATGTGGGAGAAAGAGGCCTATATCAGCATGTCTTGTCTTACCTTAATCAGGTAACACACAAGGCAAAAAAGTCTGACATGTCCATAAACAGTTACTGTGCTGCCTGCCATATGCTGCCCTAGTGTTCCAGATGGACGGAGAATCTGTGAAAGTCATGTTTCATGAGCATTCCCTTCAGGCTCCCAGGAACCTCCAGGACACAGCTGGAGAGATGCATGCACACACCAGTGTGGCAGTGTGGGGGTGCCTGTGTGTGTGAGAAATAGAGAGAGCATGGAGGTTTTCTAGGCAGTGAGGCTGGTTCTAAATAATTTTGAGAGAGCTAAAGGGCAGGGGGGAGTGATGTGGAAATCTTGCATTTGACTTCATGTGGCATGCCAAGAAAATTTCCAAGCGGGATTTTTAGAACTTGTTTGCTCTCAAATTCACCAACATGTGAGACTTTGTTTCATTTCCAAGAGTGACACCACATATGATGCTAGAGAAAGATGGAACAAATGTACAGGGAAGCAATTAATGGGTCTAATCCCTGCCTCAAATAATCAGACAGGAAAATTGTTTTCATGCATCTTTGCTCTCTAGTGTTCTTTGTAGTAAAATACTTGTGACCCAAAAGCTGAATGAAGTCCCCAATCTTTCTGCAAGACCATTAGCAAAATTTGTATTTACATTTAAATAGTACCATCGTGGTGTTTCTCTCTTCTGGGACTTGCAGTTGTATTGTAATATCCTAATTATTGTTCACTGCAGGAAGATTTTTATCAGGCCACAGGTATTTGAATGCAAGTTGTATTTAACGACTGCTAGGAATTGTTTGTTCTGCTAATATCTATGCATGAATGAATTGGAGTTAGCCAAAACACGGCTAGAAATATGACCATAAATCTGCTTGGCCCTGGGAACATGTGGCAAAGAGCTTGAGCCAGGCTTTAAGGCAGCCCCACTTTAAATGCTGTAGGTGTCCTCTCTGCTCATCCTGCAGGTGGCCCAAGGAAGTCTGCTTTTCACTTGGCCATTCCTTTTCTCTGGTTTTCTTCTTCCTTCCTCTACATGAGCACTTGGAGTCCATCTTCACCTTCCAACAGGAAGGCACAAGTCAGAAGAAGGTGTGCTCCTCCATCTGCCTTCCTCTCCCAGCTGTGCTGCAAGACAACCAAGCAAAACCCCAATGAAATGAAACCCCAGTCTGATCCTAGATGGCCCCACAAATAAGCAAGGGAGCCCTCAGCTGCTGCTGTAGAACCATAGCTCTACATTTAGGGCTACCTCCCCCTTTCACTGCAGGTCTAAAGTTACAGGTCTAGGGCTACCTGTAGGAAGCTGTTGATATGATAGAAAGACATTCACCTCTTTTAAGTTAAATCTGCAGTTATTTCCCAAGATGTGCTTGAGTCATGAAATTTTCTGGAAAATAGTAAACCCCTTTGATGGCCATGACCTTAAATTAAGTTTGACCTAATTGAAATTTCGTGGCCAAAAATAAGCTTTTTTTTCCCAAAAATTTCCCAGCTATCTATGTTCTTAATCAGTACCATAATACAGAAGAACTTGCAGTTGTTGAGTGACTCAGTGTCAGCCCTTACCATTCTACCCATAGTCTGGTCTTTTCAAATGATAATGTTTTTACAGGTGATGTTAACCTAAAGGAAAAACACAACGTAAGTTCTTTGTATTGCGCAGATAATCAGTGATGTTTGTGAGGTTATGTTCTACATGGGTGGCCTGACTGACCACAGCAAGTTTCTGTATAAAGTCCAGGGATAATAAAGCGAAACCCTGCCCTGGAAGATAGTTGTTGCTTTTCCAAATTAAGAAATAAAATAAATCTATTTAAATACATCACTTAAAGCAACCACCTGCAGTTTCTATCATGCTGGGATACTCACAAACCTCTTATTCATAGGTAGAAGGTGGCTCTGGACTTTTTAGGTGAAAATGCTTCTGTGCACAGAAAGTTTATGTACTTTTGCTTGGCAGAGAATCCACACATCCAAATTTGCACCAGAAGTAATGAGATTTTACTCAGGTTTTAGGCAGCACTGGGAGAGCCCTGTTCATCCTGAGACCTTCCTTCCTTTGCTGGGAGTGAGGTGCTGGTGGCAATTGCAGCTCATGAATGGCTTCTCACTCTCCCTGGGGAGAACAGCCCAAAGCGAGAAGAAAAAGACACCCCATAAAAGCTCTAGTTCATAGCTGGAGTAGCAGGTAGTAAAGAAAAGCTAAGTCAGTGAGGCAGAGGCTGGTGAGAGAGCACTGAGAACATCCACAGCCCTGCCTGTCCCTGCCTACCACCCTCAGCCCCCTATGGCCCAGGCTCCCATCTCAGCCCCCAGGGCTGGCAGCCCCTGTCCCAGCAGTGCTGCACCAGGGCAGGTCTGCACCTCCCCACAGCCTGACCCTTCCTGTCCATGGACCCTGAGCCAGGATCTCCCATGGGTCCGTGGCCTGGACCTGCCTTTTCCTAGTCCCCTAGGGAGGTGCCTGCTACCCGGGGATGGGACTGCCCTGCTGTCCGTAGTTTCCCAGCTCCTATGTGGGGGTAGGATGGGTCCTAACTGCCAGAACCCACCCTGACAGAGCCCCATGGGGATTTCCCCCCTATTCTGGCCACAGGGAGCCCTGACCTCACCCTATACACACTCCTGGATTAATTTGTCTGTAATTCTGTACAAAATCAACGCATGCTCTCCTGCAGATATGACCAGCTGACATAAGAATGGAAAGGTAATATCCTGCCTGTTTGCTTCTGTAAGTTGATCATATGAGCAGGGATATTATTTTAAGACTACAAAAAAAGCCACCAAAAAAAAAACCTCAGTGCAATTTTCCATTCATTCTCATCAGAGAAGAAAAGGCCTTGGCCTCATCCCCAGCAAGCTTTGCCCCCATAAGGCACTGTAGCCTCTGCCTTCCTTCCCTCATTCCAGGGCTATAAATTAATATCTCATCATTGACCATAATATGCCCTGTAACTCTGTTTATTATTACTACGTATTTTAGACAGGTGGTAAGTATTGGCACTTTTTATTACGCTGATAAACAATGTCGGACTGCCAGGTGAAATGTGTTGTCGGGGTGATTTCTCACTTCCCTGTAGCCTCCCATGGATTTCTGCCAGGGCTAAGGGAGTGCAGAGCTCCAGTGGGTCTGCCTTTTGCAGCACCCTTCTCCCCTCTCCTGCAGGAATCAGCCAAGTGCTGTCATTCCTTTCCCATCCACGCTTTCAAGGGACATAATGCCACAAACGTGCATGGCTCTTAGGAAACCAAGCACAAATACAAGTGCCTTCCCTTGCTTCCAGTCCTTGTTTCCCTTAGGATTGTTGCTGCTCTCAGATCCATTCCTTTTACTGTGCAGCAGCATTGGAGGGCCTGACCTCCTGAACTGCTGTTGTTTCTGAGATCTGGAGTGGGAGTTCGACGTGGGGTGGCCAGGAGACGTGGATATATTTGGCTCTTTATTGACTAATCCTTAGGCACACCTACCCACTGCTACTTACATGATGCTGCCTGACATGTATCAGGTTCACACATAGTGCTCACACGTACGTGATATTGCCTCAAATGCATCAGAGCCTTTCTCGACTGTCTTTCAATCTCTCCTCTTGCAGCATTGCATCTATTTACCAGCTTTGCCTCTCAGACACCTCGCAGCATGTCGCAGAAGGTGTGTGTTTCTGTGCAGTGGGGCGCAGTGGGGAGCTACCTGAGCGAGGCTCAGACACCTGGGAGCAAATTCACCTTGATGGTGCTGGTGGCACTAACACTCTGATGTGGCTTCCAGTACATAAATTAGCTTGGCTGTATTTTCAAGGCATGCATTGTATATACAAGTGTGCAGTGTCCTGTCTGGCACAAACAGCAGCCATTTTTCCTCTGCAACCCTCTTGTCCAACTCAGAGATGAATGTAAAGAATTTTATGCAGCTTATTTATAGATCCATTTTTTTTCCACACCTGGAAACTCTAGGTGCTAAGTGAAAAAATGTAGAAAGTATATTGGTTTTCAACTTTATTTAAATACTCAAATATTAACAAAATTCGAGGATTTTGTTATTGATACCTCTTTGTTCATATGATGTCTTTGTGCGTATGCAGTCACTTATTACTGAAAAGTGCCATTTCCCCCAGCTTTAAAAACTGAATCTAAGTTCTCTAATCAAAAGGGTTGTGGTAGGGATGTAGTCAATAAGTTAAAAGGTCACAGGAAGGAAATGCTGGTATGATAACTGACTTTTGTTTTGACTTAACACTGCTAATTTTGATTTTTGAGAATCATATCTTTTTACTCCTCTCCTCTCCTCTCCTCTCCTCTCCTCTCCTCTCCTCTCCTCTCCTCTCCTCTCCTCTCCTCTCCTCTCCTCTCCTCTCCTCTCCTCTCCTCTCCTCTCCTCTCCTGTCCCTCTCCCCCTTCCTCTCCCTCTCCAAAATGAACAAATAAGTGCCCAGTAAAGTTATGGGGAATAATGTTCTAGGAGGTATTGAAAAAGTTCCTCATTAGTGGAAATGGAAGGGCAGGTACAGATCTCTTGTCTCTTGTGACCAGCGACAGGACCCAAGGGAATGGCCTGAAGTTGTGTCAGGGTAGGTTTAGGTTGGATGTCAGGAAAAGGTTCTTTACCCAGAGGGTGGTTGGGCACTGGAACAGCTCCCCAGGGCAGTGATCACTGCACCAAACCTGGCAGAGTTCAAGAAACATTTGGACAATGCTCTCAGGTACATGGTGTGATTCCTGGGGGTGATGTGGTGCAGAGCTAAGATTTGGACTTGATGATCCTTGTGGATCTGATTCCAACTCAGAATATTCTGTGATTCAGTGATTCTGAGTTAAAAATTGTAGAAGGAATTTAGTGTTGATTTTATCTGCTTCATGTATTTTTGTGACATTTCAGATCTCTCTAATTAAATACACCATCTACTCTCACTGTTCAGATGGGTAAAGGAGTAGATATTCCAAAGAAAGCAGGACTTAGGATCTGAAGCCACAGCGTTCTTTGCCTTTAGCCACAGGCTGCAGCTGTGAAGACTGCAGAGTGTGACAGACCTGGTGTCTCCTCAGCATTGTGTGGTACAGTTAATTCCCAGGTCACCTTGCCTTGTTAGAAGACAGAGGACTTCCTTTACTACTCATCCATACCATTCCCTTTTGTTTCAGTGACTATGGCTGTGGTAGCTATCGAGTTTATAAGAGCCAGTACTTTGGATAATAAAAGTTAGCAACTTATCAAGTGAAATACTGGGCAAAGGATAACACAGTACAGTGGCTCATGTGGTTTCCTGTCCTAGGTGCTCATCCTTTGTTTGCACTGTACAAGTGACCCTGAATGAAGTGAGGAAACAGAAAGGGATGGCAACAGGTTTGGAGTAGAATATATTATGTATATATCATGTACTCTTTTAGTCAAGATTTGCTGGGTCTGAAAACCTCTGTCCAGAACTGAAGCTCCATACTGTTTTCCTGACACAATTAAGTACAGTAGTAATCTCAATACATTACAAAAAAAATTGTGAGACCCCTATGTCATATGATATGTTAATTAAAAACCTAGAAATAAAATCCAGTCCTAACTCTTATGTCTTGTTATTACTGGGGGAATTCTGCACTGTGCTCCATCTGGGCATGCTGTAGGCTTTGGGGAGAAGGATGAGCTGATCTGGGCTACCATAAAGTCACCTCCTAGCACTTGTCCATTGGTATTATGGAGACATTCTGGTGAGGGATGCAGTACCCTGAATGTGAAATTCCCTGATAACTGGGTGGCTAAAAGCTAGATCTGGATTTTTATGCCAGCGGCCATCTCTATTTAAAATGCAAGATAAATTAATCTCCTCCCCCAACATTATCAGAATCCCGCAGATGGTGTTATTATAAATAAGTTCTGTTTATCTAAAAGTATTAGCATTTAACTCTAGGAGGAATGGTTGTTGTCATGTGTGGTTCAGATCTTTATAGATGTTAGGGGTTTCTTTTGCCTCCAGCAAGATGAATATACACAAAAAAAAAAGAAAAAGAGAAAGAAAATATATATACTTGTTTTACTGGGATATACACCCTCTTGTAGGCTCTTGTTTGCGAATGTTTAGCTGAGCAACTGAAGTCAAGGAAGGAAACAGTGTTAATCACAAGTGTGCAAATAACATCCATGAGAGTCATTTTAGCTAAAGCTACCATAGCATTGTTCATTATCATATGTAGATAATTAAAACTGGAGAAAAAGAATGATCTTGCTGCACAGGAACATAAGGGCTAAGAAATAATTTTAAGGATGGCGAGTTAGGATAGGTAGTTTGGGTGAAGATGGGGTTGGTAATGAAAAAACCTCCTGAAAAAACCAAGCTACAATCAATTTTTAGACACTTCTCTAAAGAAAATGAGGTAATCCAATCAAGGAATGCAAACAGAGCCATTTGGTTAGATGACCAATTACAGAGGGGCAACAGTGACTCATTAATATTTGTGCCATATGTTTATGAAGAATCCAAGGGCTACATTAAGCAAACTTGAAACAACTGGGACTTAACAGGTAACTCATAGAGAAAAAAATAGGCCTAGAGAATTGATTAACTTTATTCACTGGAAATGGTATGCCCTCTTTTCTGAACAAAGTCATACTCAGTGTCCTTGCCCTACTGTATTAATGATGGACTTTGCATCTATATTTTGCTCTGAATCATTTTGGATAACTGAGGTTGGTGAGCTTTCTGTTTTCCTTGAAACATTGTCTGTGTTCCCTAAATGAAAAGAAATGTAAAGCTCTTTACATTTATGCAGTCATTAATTAACCTGCAACAACTTAGTGGCACCAAGGGACTGAGTGTGTTAAAAATGGACATCAAAGTCAATGACAACTTTGACTAAATTTTCAGGGTTTTTGTCACTTAAGCACTTAACTGTATTTAACTGAACTGGCAACCTGCAATCATAATGATGTAGTATCGTATATTATGATCATCAAGGTAATTTGCTTCTTGCTGTCTTAGTCCACTTCATATCCAATGCCCTGTGCTGTTCTTCTACTCCAGGTCTCAAATAAATTCTGAGAATCCATTGTTTCCTGTGTTGGTCAGTAATTCAGGGGTAGGAAAACTGTTTTCTTTGCTATTTATTGAAAATTTTTGTTTCCTTCCCCTTTGGGAATGAACGTGCTGAACTGGAGAAACTGAAGTTCAAACCATGCTCAGTGTCATGACGTTTGACATAGTCAGATAGTTTGGCGCTCAGAGGGACAGAGAGTCATGGGTGACTCATGGGTGTAAGGAGATTTTTATCCTAGTAGCAATAATCCAAGGTCAAGTGTTGGAAGTTGAAAGTAAAAGCCAGAAAGTAGTTCTGTTTCAGGGCTTTATACTTTTATTTTACTACCATCATGGCTGGGAGAGGGGGAGAATCTGTGTGTTTAGCTGTCTTTGTAGACACTCATGACTGAAATTTTTAAACCTCAGAGCTCTTGTTTGACGCTAGAGAGACTTTCAGATTAATTACATAGATTTTTGGCTATTTTTTTGTATTTTATGCAAAATCAGTTGTTTTGATAATGTGAAAGCACTTTGAGCTTAGCCTGTGCTTTAGACCTAGTAGGACTCATATGCTGTATCTGTAGCTAGAATTTAAAATGGTAGGGATTATTTTAATAGATTATAGTGCTCAGAAATTATAATATTGAGATAATTATTCTGTTAGCTTCATTAATATAAGCTATTTAGGGTGGTAAACTCAGATGTGAGAGAATCAAATTCTGCTTTGGTGAAGAAAGCACTTGAGGCTTGGTTTCTTGCTTGTTTCTTCAACATCCAGGGAATGCTACAGGGCTCCAAAACTTCAGGGGAGAGAAATGCTAAGCTTCAGTTAATAGAGTCAAGCCCAGGTCTTATGCCACTTCTTTCGCTTATGAGCACAATTCACCTGAGCTGTCTTAAGCATTTTTTTCGTGGACCATGACATTTTCTGTGAATTCCACCTGTAGTTGACTGCTGGCACATGACCCATATTTGGCATTTCCATTAGATGCCAAAGTTAATTTCAAAAATAGCAAAGACAAAGTTTACAGTGACAAGTCAAACTACTTTTGTGAATCTAACTCTTTGCGGTTTTGCCTAGGATTAATAAATGCAACAGAAATCTTCAATGGGCTTCTGAGAGTTTTTGACTACTTTTCTCCCCTTCTACTACAGACTCTGTTCTAAAAAATTTCACAGTCTAACAGACTGTACTCCTAGGAAAAGTTTTCAGGGAATCAATCCACATTTTCACTTCTTCCTTAAGTAAAATAATGCATCACCATACTTAGAGTTCTGTACCCTCATTCCAGCCTCATGACTGTAACGTTTTTCCCATCATAAAGAATAATGCTTTAGTGTTGACACACTTCAATCCACAAGATGTCAGCTGTTAGGATTTTCTGCAAAGTGAGATCATGATCTTTTAGGCCTGTTTGTGAGTCAGCTGAAAGGACTCTGCAGTGCTGGTGGGAAGGGAGGGCCTTATTTTCATTCTGCGACAAAGTTGTTTTCTTCCTAATTAAGACAGTGGAAAATTTTACTTTGTCTTCATTGTTGTAGAATAGAGGACAGGAAAAGAGAAACTTGATTAGAACCTCCTATGTGCAATGTTTTGGCCCTGACTAGTCTGCCAAGTAAGGAGCAAATGGTAATTTTTTTCTTTTAAATGTGTCTTAATGTCCTTCATATTTATGTAAAACAGTGGAAGCTGAAGTAAAAAAGATGAGCCACCAAAAAGTAATGGAATTTTATCATTGTCCACAAAGAACAATATATTGATTGATTATTTTTGGTTTGTATAAAGGTACTTGACTGAAACCTCAGACAGAACAGCAATCATTATAAAGAACAGAGACTTTAATAGCTCAACATCTGAAAAAGTACTCCAACACAGAGTTCCATAGCGTCTCGATCTGCCTCCATAGACTGCCTGAGGAAAGCCAAGAAAAACAGCAAGGTTTTGTGGCATGGCTTGAAGGTCAATAAATCTTGGCTCTGCTAAACCAAGGAGGGAAATAAAAAATCTGGAACCAAGAGCCCCTCACATGAAGTATCTTGTGGCCAAGCTTGCTCCCAGGTAACCCAGGGTTGTCTGTCAAGACAATACCACTGGATGGACCTCTAGGAAGAGGTGGATCCAAATTATTTAGGGATTCAAAACAAAACTGCTTGAGTAGTTCTAGCTGCTCTCCTAGAGGTTTTAAGATCTGTCCACTTCTGAGCTCCAGGCTGGTGGCAAGGTCTGTTCTGCAGTGTTTACAACAAACTCCTTTTTTGCACACGTGGTATTTTCTCCCAAACCAACACATCAACTCAGATGGGATCAGGTTTTCATGAGACCTGTTGGGGAAGAGTGCACATTTAGAACAGCTGCAAATGAGCTAAATGCTAGCTGGAAATGGCCAGGCAACAGTCCAAGCTAGCATTAGAACAACAGAGAGGGTGAAGCAAAGTGCTTATTTTTTTGCTGAATCAATAACTCTGTCCAGGTTAACTTCAAGGTGTTGCTTACTTCATTGCTGTGCATCACATAATTAATTTTTTCTGCATTTGGAGATCAAATTTGTGCAGCAGACTTCCCACTGAGGCTTCACCTAGGTTTTAGTTTAATTTAGCTAGAGGGTTGGTGTTTTTTCTGTGTGTTTTCTTCTCCTCCCTGTGCTTCTAAATCTAACTCCTCATTGGGAAAACAAGGAAGCATTGCGGTTAAGAGCCTAATGGAGAAGCTGGCTCTGGAAAGCAGTATTCTCACCCCCGGAGAAATCTTGGAAATGGTGTAAGTCTATGGTAACTAATGCAGCCGTTGCAATGATAAATTTATTCCTTCATTTGCAAGCAAAATTGATGCACATTGCTAGGTCTTGATGACCTCTGCTTTTTTTTTTTTTCCTGTCAGTTTTCCCCTGTTTGCATAACACTGTGTGAATTTGGAAAGAACTTAGGGCTTTTCAGGACTAAAGGAATCAAGCACTCACATCTCCAGCTTTTCTATTTGACACAAACAAATAAGAAAAAGAAATCTATTGTATACAGTTCTGTATGGGAGTGATTTGAGCTACTCAGCATTCTTTCTTCAAAACTCTTTCCTTAAAAAGGTAAGTAACTCCGGCTCCACTCAGTCTCAAATTTCCAGCATAAAGGCTGGATTGAAAAGCCAAGGCACTGGAAAATAAGGCAGATAGATGTAGCCAATACATTTAGCTGGAAAAAATTCGCTAGCTATCATGCCCCATGCTGTTGTATATGATTATTAGTTGCAAAATAGCATAGCTTGAATGTTATTACTGAACATTAAGGAACATTTCACTTCTAATTATGGAATAAGGAGAAGAGCTTGCAACTTACCTACAAAACATCTGCTTTGCACACATATGAGTTCCCATGTTTTTAATCCTTTCCATTTAAAAAGCCCTGCAAACAGTCTACCTTCTTTTACAGCTTCCTGGTACATTGAAGGTGCCAGTGAGGAAAGAAAAAACCCTCACACCTTAAAGTCTACATTTAATTAAAATGCATTACACTATTTTGGGTAAAATACTGAAATAGAGCAAAGGGTCAAAATATTTTTCAGCTTAATTAGAGACTTGGTGATTGAGGACCTGAAAAGAGCATTTTTTTAAGAACATTTAGGACACTCCTGAAAGAGTATGGGGAGGAAGCTCCTCAGGTCAGTGGACCTACCTTCCTTCTGTTGTAAGCAATTGCACCAATAATAAATTCCACCAGCTGCACATGAAAGCTGGTCTTGATTTTGCCCCTACTACTTCTATTGCAAGAGTTTTTCAAGTCTTATTCTGCTTTTTTTAACAGCAAGAGAGCAATTAATGGCAGTTCTGCAAATTGAATGACTTCAATCTTTGGCACAGAGAATATTACATAAGGACTGTGAGTTATTAATGATAATATTAGCCTGTTACCTAAGACATCTTTACTAGTAGATCTTCAAGTTCTTTAAAAATGAAGCAACTGTCAGGGTCTCCATTTTCATATGGGGAATTAAAGCTTTGCAGAGTGAGATGATGTACTCAAGGTCATCTCAGTTAACTAATAGCATAGCTGGGATTAGAAGCAAATCTGTACAGTTCCAGGCCACTGTGTTATCCAGCAGATCACACTGACTTCCCCTAGGGTTAGAAAGGATCCCTTGATTGGTGATAAAACAGTGTTAACTACTGAGCCCAGGATTTTTGAAAGAACCTTGGGGCTTAAAATGCATGTTTCCCACACACAGCAGTGCAGGGGTGTCATGAGCTGACCCTGAAAATCCTGAAATATTCTATTGTGTTTAATTTTCCTCTGAAACATGCAAGCTGTAACAGCTTTCTCTTGCAGTCCCATTTTTATCAAATGTATATGCATAGGAGATGATGCTCTGCCCTGTTTTCGAGGCCATTCAATTAAGCTTATAATTAGAGATTTGCTGCTGCAGCAGAGAAACAGATAGTTACAATACTGCTTCAGCTGAGCTTCACTGAACTCAGAGCAACCCAGACACAGCCAGAGATGATTCCTTCTGGAAAATGTTTACTGCCTGAGCAGAGTAGTCCAAAGGTGGCAGTGAGGCACAGAAAAATGATATGACTTGTGTCATCTGTAATGGACTTGGAACAGACCCGAGAGCAGTTTCTGGTCCATGATTCGGCTGCAAGCCTTCCTCAAGGAAGATCTTTCCATGTGGTTTTACACTTGCATTTTCAGTGGCATGTAAGACCAGATATTTAAAAGCTCTTTTCTGCTGATCATCTGTAGAGAAAAACAATCCCAGGCTTAATTTTGCTCCCTGAAGTCCATGTGGGTGTAGAGTGGGGCATTTAGGTATCTAGGTGCTTATTTCAATCTTCAGGTTGGATGCCAAAACTGTTTGAGCAACAATTCGCGCCAGAGGCAGAGCTCTTGTCCATTGCTGAGCATCTTGTTGGATGGTGCAATCCTCCCACGTGAGAGGAGGGGGCAGGAGGGCATGGCAAACACCAGGGGAGTGTAAGCTGCCCGATTGCCACTGCAGGGTGTCTGGGGCTTGCTTGGTGTCTGAGCTGGCTGGGATCCCCAGCTGCAGCCACACCTGACCCAGTGCCTCTCTGTCTGCATGGGGTTAGTTACCTCCTGTTGAGGAAATCCCGATTTCCTGGGACAGAAAGCAGTCAGGAAAAGGGAGCTCCTCAGTTCATAAAAGTCAAACGCTTTCCCAAGGCCTCCTCTCCTGAGTTCAGTCCTCGTTTGCCCTCTGATAATGTCCACTTTTTCTGAAAGAGCAGATAGCAGGATGGACAACACAGACAATGTAATGAATTAATCACATGGATTTGCTGGGTTTTGTCTGAAGCATTTGATTGCTTGGGGTATTTTTGCTCATTTTTTTCATATTTTTTAGCTGAAATACCACTGGTGGAGCTGAAAAGCTGAGTTTGATGGTAGCTGTGCTACATAGTTGGAAACTAGCAAGGAACAGTAGTTTCTAAGCAGCACGATTTCACTGCCCTCAGTAATGTGGCTTTCAGGAGACAAGCAATATGCCATTTATTCAGTGTTTTGATCTGTTATATGTCATAGTAATAGCCATTGAACTGCAGATACGTCATCTACTTTGAATATCAGGCTGAACATGGAAACAAAGATATGCTTGTACACACATGCACACACCTATGCATACACATGTATTCCCTATAACTTCAAAGCCATGAAATTTTCCTCTTCCAAAAAAACACAAAAAACCAAAAAAAGTCTTTGCCTTTGAAACCTTTCTCATGAGCAGATATACCAGCTCCAAGCTCGCCTCTTTCCTAAGGTGATGTCAGAGCACAAAAAGAAAGATATTGTAAAATTACTGTTGTTCAGCACCACAGTTTTAAAAGAGAGATTGTATTGAGAAAAAAAAAAAGTTCTAGATGAGTTTCCAGATCCTTAGAAGGTGAATATCATTAACAGCCAATTAAATCTTTTTGGATGTAAACTAAACCTTATTTTTCAAGTGGTTGCATCCAAACATTGCCTTTCAAGTTCTTTTGATGTAGTGTTTCAAAATTGTGAGACAGGACTGAAATCTTCCATCACATTCTCATTTGTAACAAAAATATCACCCTACATATGGTTCTGTAGTTATAACTCTAGTCTGTCTCCAAATTTTAATTGCCTTTTAGGTTACTAAATCTCAATAGTCTATGTGATTCAATGTATAGCATTCAGTAAATTATAAGATATGGTTACAACTAAGGAGAAATTTACCTTGAATTATGAGAAGGCCATTTTTCTATTCAAAAAGTATCCATGACCAGACAGTGATAGGCTGAAATATGCTGATTATTTTAGGGACCTCTAGCACTATATGTATAGTGCTTTGAAGTCTGATGTCCATTATCATCTTTACCAGCAGCATTCATCCAGTTATGCAGAAAGCTAAAAGTAAAGGACAACTAAAGGGACTGAAGCCAAATATCTTCAAAGAGAAAGTAATATTTTTGTTTTTTCAATATTCAACTAGCTGTATGTTTTAGTGATACATTCATCAATAATCTAGTGAGTGACAGAAATGGTATAATTAATATGCAGTTTCCAAAATTAAAAATAAATTTGGCTTATCTCTGTGACAGTGAATAACTTCTAATGTCATTTTCCAAGAAATATATGAAAGGAGAATTTATAGTAGAAAGTCCACCCTGTTTTGTAAGGAAAACAGATGTTCATTAATAAACAGGCTGACCACGGAGCACTGGAACTACCATCTGGATGGAATGTTGTACAGGGTTCCCCCCCTTCCCTTAAACAATTTAGTCAGTGAAGTTCTGGTAGGGATCAGGTGATTTAAATTTTTTTTAATAGCATGTTTGGAAATATGTTAATCTTCTGTTCTTTCCTTCACATAATTTCTTCCTTCATGCCTTTGAACAAGTTAATAAAAGGAGCAAACCATAAAGCACTCCAGAAAATTCTGGAAATTGAGAAAAACAAAAAAGAAAAAGCAGTTAGCTGTAGCAGAATCTCTTATTTGTCCTTGCAAATCTGCAGGTGGTGTACAAAGTCTTCTCCATTTGTGTGCCTCAGCCATTGTACGTGGAGAATTCTCTGTGTGTGCTCACGCTCTTTGTTGGCTGGATTGCAGCAGCACCTAAAAATATCGCACAAAATCAGCCTCCTTCTGTGCTCTGTTCTGCACCTGTGTGCAGGGAAAGTATATTCTCACCCCTAAAGAATTTGCACCTGAGACTGCACTCCTGTAGGCAGTAATGTTCATGAATTAGTATTAAACTGTGACAGTAGTGACACGGAAGTGCCTTTTGAGTGGATGACATGTTAATCATCATCATGTGGGACCTCTGTGGAGATGATGAGATGTAGTGTCATCCTTATTTTAACCAGGGAAAAATGAGGCTCCAGACAAAGCCAAGAATTAAAAAACAGATATCCTTATTTCTGTATGAGAGCCTTGGTGCTTGATAATGCTTTTCTTTTTTACCTCAGGGTATTGTTTAAGACCTTCCAAGAGTCCCTACCTGCCCTTGCCTTTTTGTAAAATGGGTATGGAAAGGCTTATCTAACTGCTGGGATGCTGAGAAGCTTTGCCCTGCTGTGTGAATCTGTCAAATGCCGGGGTAAGAGACCAGGATGTTTTATCACATAACAATGTTTCCACAATGTTTCTAGTGGCTGGTGCAAGGGAGTAACACTATATATGCCAGATCAACCAAGATACTCCACTTGTCAGATAATTACAAGCTCTTACTAAGTAATTAATGTTTGTGGACTTCCCTTAATATTTGTGTACCTTCTCCAGTCTGTTTTACTACATTCTATCAAGACTCCTAAATACTTTCTAAACAACCAAAACAAGAAATGACTTGATATTAAATGTGTTACCTATTCTGTAGTCACTATTGGCTGACAACTCTGCACTGCTTATTAATTTCCTGCAATATACTGTTTATTGATATTGCCTTTATTGTGGTACCTCACCTCAGCCATGAAGGGAGGACACGCACCTTCATCTCGAGCTAATGGCATTGCTGCCAATGCTGCAGGGAGGCTGAAGAGCAATGTGACTAATAAAACACAACCAATAAAAATATGAAAGAAAAAATGTCCCTACTAGAAAGAAATGCATATTCCAAGTGCTTGTGCAGCGCCTGGGGCTGTTAATCATCACTCCATGGGCACCCCTAAACAACTCTAAACAACACTTAGAAAAGGATCAGATGGCTGTTTAGGGGACTCAGCAGAGTGGTATTTGTTTGACTGGCAGGTGGCCATGCTTGCAAGGTGCGCTGTGAATAACAACAGTGGCTTAAACATGAAGAGGAAGGATTTTACTCATATGCTGTCTTTAGGACTCTTTTCCACTTTGTGTGAGGAGATAAAGGTGGTGCTGCACTTAAAGGGCACTGGCTCATTGCACAGAGTGGTGGGGCCTGCTGAGCAGAGCTCTTTAAAGGGCAAGCTGGAAGCAGCAGCTTCAAGCAGTTTACCTGGACTGGCTTCTCCTGGGGGAAAAGAAAAAATCTGTTTGTACCACTGATTAATAGCTCTTTCCTCCCTGTTTTTTGCCTGCATTTGTCATGGAGGAAGCTTGCGCACATCCTTTCCTCCTCTCCAAGTGCATATGTAAACTCTCCTCTCATCTCCAATTCATCAATCATAAGCACTTTTGTTATGTGGGTTTCTCCTCCTCTCCTTTCCCTTCTGAATGCATCCCCCTGCCATTCTTTTCCCTTGACTGCTCCTGCCAAGGGGCCATGCTGCCCACAGTGGTGGCCCAGGAGCTGCTGTGTGCAAGGTGCCCTGTGGGTGCCCAGGGCAGCTCACCTCCTGAAGCTGGATGCTCCACATGTCATGGAAGCAGAGTTCTGCTGTTGAGCTGGCTTTTCAGCCCAGCTCTATGACACTCTGGTGCTGTGGGGCTGACTTGGCCAGTATCTATCATTTTGCAGGAAGTAAAAAATTACATGTAATCATCATCAGTCATTCATTATCAGCCCCTCTCAGCCTGCTGCTGGGCAAAGCTTTCTCCTCTGTTTGTTTCCCTTGTGCTGATTGCTGCAGTTAGTTATTTATATATTTATTTTTGCCAGAACTTTGCCACCCTTGGAAAGCAAAGTTGGCTAGTGATAGTAGAGCATGGTTTGCCAAGACCCACTTCCCCTTGCATCTCATTAAAAAAATGTTTTACTGCTGGTGATCCGCATTTACTGAGTTGCTTGGACAGGAAACTGTGGAATTTGCTGAGTTGTAGCAAGAGGCATGGAAGCACACTGGTACAGGCTCCAGTAGGGACTGGTGATGTGAGCACATACCCGAAAGTCCTGGTGGGATCCCACAGCTTGAGCTAAAGCTCTTGCCAAGAGTTCTGCCATCATCCATGCCAGCCTGAGCCTTTCTGTGCTGTAGGCATGCCTTCACTGTCAATGGGGAAATAAAGCTTGTTTGATTTTACCTGAGCTCAAATGAGCAGCAAGAAAAGAGAGTTTCAAATGCTTCTGAGGGAGAAGTGAATTTTTAAAAAGATCGGTGATTCCAATTCACATAAGCATCCAGGGGCTTGGAGACTCAGCCAAACTTTTCTGAATTAAAAATACTGAGGGATTAGGCTTTCCTGAGACTTTTTCCTAATGCTTCCTGCTTTGAGGAGGTTTTTTGGCAGATATTTCTCTCTGTTGCTTCACAGGTCCAAAACCACTGAGAACTCTCTTATAGGAAGTATTTCTTAAATCCGTGTTTACTAGGTCTGTTCCAAGTGGGAACAAATAATGTAGTGTATACAATGATAACAGGAAAGATCATTACCTTTGCATTAGGATTCTCAGTGTTGTTAGTGAAGCCAAGGCTCTAGACCTTGGCCCTTGGAAACCTTTCATTGCCCTTGGCTATCTGACGAAGCCTCACTGACCTCCCCAGAACTGCAGCAGCTTTGTTGCCAGAACATGAAGGCAGTAATGTTTCCCAGTCACATGTGTATCTGATGGCCACACTCCTTGCCCAACAGTATCTAAGTTTTTCCTCATGGACATTCATAAAGCTACCTAGGAGGTGTTCATAAAGCTATCTGGCTGCAGTAGAAGTCTCAAAGAAGTTTCTTTTTTTACTAACTTGTCTTGAGAGTGACAGAGTAGACATAGCCCTGACCTGCTCTATGAGACGCAACAGTTGTGGGTTTGTATGCATGTGCCTTTGAGATTAAAATGCTGAGAGCTTCATACAGCTGGAAGATGGGAAATGGGGCTCTACTTGCAGGCAAGAAATGTTTCCTCTTCCTCTCTGCAGAGAGCTGGGTCAAGAGGATTTGCTGCCTTCTGGTCAGGCAGCCCCATCTCTGCCTACACTGTCTTCTTCCCCTAGACATAGCACCAGGAAGCATAAGTCCTTGCAATCCCACATGGCAGATGGAATGTGATCCTTGTGGAGTGTGTGACACAGGGAGTCATGGAAGTAATGAGTTTAATGTAACAGACTAGATTAGCTGTCTTGGCACTCCTGCTCAGGAGGGGAGGATCTACCTATCTGTATAGTCAGAGCTTTCTCTATGGGATGCTAGTAGGTGAAGGATCCCCTGGACAGTTCAGCTGAAATTCTTGCATGGCTCAGGGATGTCAAAAATCTGTACCATTACCATGTATCTTGCCATATGTGCCTGACTTGCATGTATCTCATGGGAATAGAAGTCTTTAAGGGTGGGATTTTCAAAATTGTCTGCTTTCTTATGCTTCTAAATCTATTTGAAAATGGTTTGTTTCTGGTTATGCATCTTTGTATCTCAACTTTGCATCTCTAGCTGTTGCCACTTAGTAGTTTCTCAGAGTTGCATCTAACCTGAATGTTACCCATTTGAGGCATATGGATAACACTTGTGGGGCCCCAACATCAGGAGAAAGCTTAACACTTAAGACAATGAAGCTTAAGCCTGACTTCTCTCTTTGTCACACATATAAAAAGAATAACAATAATAACAGAAGAAACACGTACACATCTCTGCAATGTGGAATAATGATGGAAATTGGGTTGGGTGATTTCTCACAAGCCAAAAATTTGTCAAAAGTGAGATAGACCCCTCCCTTTTTTGTTTCACATGTGAAATTGGAATGGAAAATGGGAAGCAAATACCTTATTCTCTCTGTCCCCTGACAAATTGGTTTTATCAAAGCACAATAGAACTTTTTGGTCACTGTAACTATCTTCACAGCAATATTACTTTTCGAATGAAGATAAATTTACCATTTTTGTATTACGGTTTGCTTAGTTTGCTTTTAGTGAAAATATGTAAATATAATACTTTAGTATTGGTACAACTGTTCTTTCCTGGTTTATTCTGGAAAGGAGCTTCCTGTATTATGAAATTAGTCCAGTGAAAATAGAGGTTATTCCATTTTAGCATACCTGCTGAATTTATCTGAATGTGTGCATTCAAATCTGGGATTTGTATTTTCTGTTTAAATATTCTAGTGCAAACACAAGCCTTACTGTCTCAGTAGTTTGACTGATTTCTTTTTTTACATGGTATGGGTTTTATTTGATTTAACATTCAGTATTACAGGAGAAAATAAAAGTGAAATAATCCAGAAGCCTGTAATGAAGGATACTTTGAGAAAGAATACTCGACAAATTGTTTACTTGCTATGAGCTTTCACTCTTTGGATTCACTCACAAATTTCCTGCGAGTAAATTGTCTGCATGTGTATCTGTGGGCACATGTGCTGCGGATATATGGTAAAATGTGCCTGGCTATAGATCTTTGTTACAAACGGGAAAGTCAGCCCATTGTTCCTAAGTTGCAAATGTAAATCCATTTCTGACTTTGTAATTTTGCAATTTTGCATGCTATTAACGTGAGATCAGTTTGCAGTTTTGCAGCTCACATGTCCTTAAACCTCGAAGCAAAACCCAGAGATTTATGAACCCAGGTGAATCAAAGCTTCAAGAAAAGCTCTCACAGAAGAGAGATTTGCACAATTCTTATCTTCTGCCAAATTATTCAAGCAGAGAGCAGAGAAAATCTTTTCTATAATATTTGGGAAGTGAGGAAAAAGGGAATAGGAGTGAAAGCACAGCACTTGGTAAAATGTCTCCTCACCTTCCTGAAAGAATTTTGATTGATACATTCCTCTGCAGTCTCCTCTATTAGGTTAATTTAAAGAGTCATCTGCATGTTGCAAGTAAAACTTGCTCAGCTTTTCAAGTTTCTCCCTTAAGAAAGAGGTGCTCTATGCTGTGGTTTATTAAATCCACTTCTTTGATATGTCTTAGTGCCAGGCACATACCTGAAAAAGAAATCTGAGCATATATTGGATAGTGGGGAATTCGGAGGTTTAAAAGTAGCGGTATTAGTTTCTTTCTTTGTCTTTTTCCCTCCCCCACCCCCTAAAGTCGTTAGTCTTTATAGATTATAAAGCCAGAAGGGACCACTACAATCATCAAATCTGACCTCCTGTTTAACACAGGCCATAGGCTTCGCTGAATTAATTCCTGTCTGAACTAGAGCATATCTTTTCGAAAGTCAACTTCTCACTTCCCAGCATATGAAAAGGTCTCCCATGACACCTATAGACCTTTCATAATGGACAGATTCTTCCCATGATACGGACAAATTGAGTTTTTCCTGGGAGGTACTGCCCCACTCTGAGCTGATAAAGGAAGACCCAGGAACTATAGGTATGCTGTGATTACTTCTTTTGCACTCTGTGATGTTCCAGGAGCTTGTGCATCTTCTGCTTTATGAGATATACTTGGCCTAGGGGAGCTAAGTGGAAGGATGAGGGAGAAGAGGAGGTGCATAATGGTATGGCCTCCAGCACTGTTATTTATGACAGTATCCTTCCAGCAATCTGTTCCTGCATAGGGTGAAGGCATGGTTTCAATTCTGCCCTTGAAACATGGATTAAGCAATGTTGCTAATACATATTTGTCCCTGCGGCTGTCAAACATTTCACTGATACTAGACTCTGTAGACAGCTTAATAGCTAGGTCTTCTGTCAATGTTACTGCAGCAGTGTCTCCTTTGCTTTAAGATGCTGTTCAGATTTATTCAAGCAATAGGTGTAGCATGGTGCTTGGTAAATAGCTGCACCTGACTGTGTGCTTGTATCATCACTGCTTGCTGACATCCCAAGTGACCAGATGAAATGGATGGACTAGGGAAACCAAGTGCTGAGAAGAATCCAGTGAGTGAAAGTTGGAAAGATCATCTGTCTTGTCCCTATTTTATGTCTCCTAACAGAGTTACACGCATAATGCATTATTATTCTAGAAGTCTCTGAACAATAACTACCATCCACAGGAGTTGAAAATGTGTGTAGCCAGCAATATTGGACAAATGGTTTTCTTATTGTTGTTAGCATGATGCTTTCTTTACTTGTGTTGATGTAATCTAGGTGTTGCTGGTTTTCATGTAACAATATTTTACGTATGACCTCATTTAATTTACCTAGAAGCTAGTGATTGAAATTTTCTGTGAAAAACAAGAACCAAAAGACTTATGGTATGTGTTTTACACATGACAACATTTTGCTACCTATTCAAAAGCAAAATATAATTGAGGGATATCATTTCTGCAGTCTGTAAAATTACAGTTCACCTGAATAATGGGATGTGATGAGTATTTGGCTTCTCAATGCTATTGTCACTTACTGATGGAGGAACAGTGATTGGTGCTATCTCCGCTTCATAGTTGCTGCCCTTCTGAACTCTGACTTTTCAGACTATCAAGTTTTCCGTGATAGTTTTCTGTTGGAGAAGAGTTTTTCTCTTCATCATTGGTGATTGAAAAGTTATGATGAATACCTCCAAATCTCACCCCATCATCTAAAAATATTTTCATGAGTTATTTTTACTCTTCAGCACATTCTATCCTCTCCCTAACATTTGCAGGCAACTAAGTGACCCTAATTGACAGGACACCACACGTTAAAATATCTGACGTCTGCATTGCGAACGAGGACACCTCCTGCCCTGGGAAGTTCTGGGCCACTGCTGTGTTTGAAGCAGCAATACCCACTACAGAAATTAGACTAGATATTATTATAGTAATTTCTTTAAAGCTTCTTCAGTGCCAATAGTCATGTACACAACCATACCTCGGAAAATACTTTGTGTGGCTTTGCTGTAGCTTCAGACTTTCTTTGCAAGCCTCAAGGGACATGAGGACCTTAGCTCTGACCTACATTTCTTCTATTGAGTCCACTTTTGCTTATTCTGCTTTGCCAATAATACCTTTATGTCTTTTTCTTGCCTTTCTACCTACCTCTATGATCTATTGGTAACTGTTCAATCCTCTCTAAAATTTCTGTTTTGCCTTGAGACAAATGGAATGAAAAATGCACTGTGATTAAACTTACACACACAGTTTGTAAACTTACAATGTATGGAGTATGGAGAAATAACATTTTTATTTTCTCTCTCAATTCTAAGGCAACTATTTGAGGAGTGTGAGGGGGTATTGCATGCTTGGTATTTCTGTATTTTCTAGAACATGGAGCCTGAAGTAGAGAACAGTATCAGTATACAGATCAAAAAATATTTTTAGATTACCTAATTTTTTTTCTTGAGAACTGTTGAAAAGTCAATGTTCATGTTCTTTCACAAACTTTTCTGCTTCTCTACCTGGCGGTTGTGAACTGATAGGAAGGGCATAGTCTGGCTGTACGTCAAGTAGTGCAAAATGCAACTTTTTATAATGTTGATGAAATGGTTTTATTCATCATGGGAAACTTGGCAATCTCAGTCATGTCAAGCCTGAATTTCTTCTTCTTCTTCCTGTGGGCCATTCTCCTAAATACAGAAGTAAATAAACTTACTTGAATATCCTCACTGAGAATACTGTGCACTTTTTGGTTCTGCTAACATCCAAGTTGACACAGTTTTTTAACATTTAGTGGTCTATCCTTACTGACCTTCGTATCTTTGCCAGCCCCCTTGGGTACATGTCCTGGTTTATTATCTAGTCAACCTCCCATTTTCATTCTCCTCTGCTTGAGGTTTGGTAGGATTAGTTCAATGCTCAGGGAAGGAAAGCAAGCCTTATGATCAGCTTGACCAATCTGAAAGGCTGACTGCTGAACTAGAAGTAGCAAGTACTGGGAGCACTACTCACTGTGAGCAGTTTATGAGCAATTTACAGATTGAAATTGGTTTGCCCCAAACATTTATTGGACAGCTTCAAATAGAAAACGAACTTGTAAAAACTGCAGTTTGTTCATGAACTGCATTCATGAGTATGATAAATTATGCTGTACAAACTCTGTCCCCTGTTAACTTCACCAAGGGAGACATAAGATGCTGCTGATGCCACTGGAGAGAGCTGAGGACCCATCACCCCTACTGTACAAGAATATTGTTTAAATGAAAGAACTCATGTGAAACGAAGCAAATGATGGAATAAGCATTGCAGATGCAATTGAAGATGCACGCCAACTTATATGAATTAGAAATGAATATTAACGTTCCTTAGATCAAGAAATTACAAGCTTGTACCCAATCTCCTTTAAGTTCTTAATTCTAAAAATACAATCATTAACTTGTCAAAAACTGAGACTGCAGTTGTACTATGTCATCCAAAATACCTTCTTTCTTCCCTTGGTTCTTCCTCCTTCCCAGGACTGACCCCCATAAAAAACAACAAGGAAGGAAGCATGGTCCAATTGATGTGACATCTTTGTGACAGTCATGGTCTGTAGCTCTTTCATTTATGCAAATCCAGTCAGGTGAATACATGTGAATACAGGTGACATGACAGCTGTATGTAACATGAATACTTTTTAGCTCAAATGACAACCTCACTTTGCTCTGATAATTGTCCTGCAGTTGCTAACATCTGTGACGCAGGTGTATCATGAGCTGCTCTTTCAGGTTTCCTGGGTGAGGAGAATAAATGCTGGATAGCAATTTTTTTAGCTGAAGGGATTTTTAGTGTTAAGTTACTATGTAGTCTTTTAGGTTGGATTTCATAATTATGAAATAAGTTGAGAAGGAACCTTTGATCAGTTTCTTTAGAAACATTTATTAAATTCTAAGTTGCAACTCTCAGTAAAGTCAAAAGCATTTCCTTTCTGCCTCTGAGGACAATATTTTGTCCACAGATTGTAACTTAAACTTATTTTTATCTGAAGTACTATGTTTCAAAGGCCGGTAAGAGATTTATTGTGATGTATTAAACCATCTGTTTCCAAGGACTGTGCTTCGCATTCCAGCATTAGCCAATGCTCGTGGTGCTGTGTTTTTGATTCTCAAAGATCCTTTGCCACTTTAACTTATT
Source organism: Lichenostomus cassidix (assembly GCF_008360975.1). NCBI lineage: Eukaryota > Metazoa > Chordata > Aves > Passeriformes > Meliphagidae > Lichenostomus > Lichenostomus cassidix. The sequence continues at coordinate 93,135,289 of NC_139482.1, forward strand.
TGTAGGTAACAGAGTGTTTTCACTGACTGGTAAAGCAGATGTCCTTGAGCAGTCAAATCTTGAGCAGTCTACATGGGAGGTCATCTGCAGGGGTACATGCAACTTTTATCTACCGCTTTTTTCCTTTCCTGTCCAGACTCCTAATAAATGCTGGAATCAATAAAAAATTGAACACAAAATAGCAGCTTTTCCAAAATGCAGCAATGAATGTAGAAAATACTTTTACAGAGGGATGTACAAGATATACACTTATTTTTAGACAGCTAGCTATACAGTGGAATATATTTTAGTCTATTTCAATAAAACATATGGGTAAAAATGGTACAGGTCTGTGGATGATCAAAGTTCAAATGGTGTGAACTCTTCTTCCATCCGCCAAGAAAACAGCAGAAACAGGAAGATTTTTCTTCTCTGTAAGCATTGCACTGAAATTCAGAGAGCTTTTAGAGGTTGTTCAGTGCTGGCACACATTTCTTATGATTGGAAGAAAATAAAATTTGGAGAGATAAGAGTTTATTTGCCAAAAAAGGCGGGCTTGGCCCTGCCAAATGAATTCACAAAATTTGGGGAAAGTGAATATAACAGACACAGGTGAAATAACAGACACAATTTTGCTGCCTAGAAACATTTTATTTTTGCTATTTTTGTTATATTTTCATATTGTTCAGTCCAACATGGCTTTTCATGCACAATAGTGACTTGGGAGCAGATACCCATATATTGACTGCATGGTTGATAAGTTAAGTGCAGTAAAAGAATAAGAAAGGGCCAGCACCACCTCCAAACAACCTTCCAAATCCTGCTGTTTTGAAGTAGCATGAATTGCATAAATTACATGGCATTCTGTTCCTTTTCCTAGTCATTGTGTTTGTCTTTCAATGCCCTGACAATCCCAAATTTCATGAACCAATTTGTTTCCTTGATGTAAATAAAGCAATTATTCTTCAAGGCTAGTTTCTTGCTTTGTGAGAGGATAGATTACGTCCCAATAAAAGGGAAACTCCAAGAGGTTTCTCTTTCTCCCTAATCTCTGTCTTTGTTTTCATGGGAAAGAAACACTAGCCAGGGCTGCCCTAGGAATGAGTAAGAGATCCTAGGAGTATCTCCAAGGATTCACATGGTATTTCCTGGCAAATATACTGCCTATGTGGCTGAATTGTGCAGCTCTGCTTGTGCTGCTTAGGAATCACTCTCCTCTGATACAGTTTTTGAACTCAAAATTCAGGAAGCCTACAAAAATAATTTGTTTTGGGCATTACCATGACTACCACCTAAAGGTACTAGAGAAAATACCTTCTTTGCCTTAATCTCCAGTTGCATGCGAAACAAATATTATACAGGCAATTATTATAGAACTCTCAAAAAGTGGACTTCAAGCACACAGTCAAAGCAGACTCAGAGCTACTCATAAGCACATATTAAAACACCTTGAGCTCTCTGATTTTATTTTTACATTCTGAATTGGGAGTAGTTGTGCTAATCTAGCTAGGAACATGGAATTATTATTAAAGTGACTGTCTAGGTTCTTAGTAAAATCAGGCATATTTTTTTCATTAGTGCAAATTAAAATTTCTACCTTCAGTAGTACTGCAGACAGCAGTGAATCAAGGTTATGTTGCACTAGTCCTAAGGTTGGTTTTGCAGAGTAAAATATTTCATTTACAAGCTCCGGTTTAAAATGTAGCACTTCTGAGTGATGGAAACCTGTACTATACAGCCTTGGAATAATATCTGGTATACTGCACTTTGGGGAATGAACCAGGAGCCCTGAGTGCTGACACAACTATTGAACAGATGATCTTATATTTACAGTATGGTATCTCATTTTAAATAGAACTTATCCAGCAAAATATTCCAAACAAGGTGCTGGTATTTTGCCTTATGAAGACTAGTTTTTGGAAGAGGTCGATCAGCTTGGTTTTCTGCTTCAACTGGATTCTCAACTTGTGATTTTTTCTAAGTTACCTACCTAAATTCCTTTTTTCACAATCCTCCTCCCTTATTAAAAAATGAATGTAATTTCTTGTCTCTTGAATGGTTATTATTCAAAACATATGCTATTGTACTTCTGGAGAGAGATTATATAATAGCTATTTTGGTAATCCCTTTATACTACTTTGATAGGAATTCACAACTGTTGTGCACTTGCAAAAAATTCCTAGTTGCTTTACTGTCTTCTTTTTGTTCCTCTAAACACTGGATTTAGAAGTGCTGCTTCTGTATGCCCTAGCCTTCCCAAAATAGAGATCCTTCCAGGAGAAAATCTCATGCCTGAGGAACTTCCAGTTTGCAGACTGTAAATCACACCTATGGTCCAGGGGAGGGGGGGAGACAAAGAAAGTTTTCAGAGTTGAAAATGTATAAAAATAGAGATAAGCTAAAGAGGGAAGACAGAACTACACTGAATACTATGGTGAGGTCCTGAAAACTCCCTGCTAAATGAAGCAATTCTCAAAACATTTATGGTTGATTTTAGGAACCAAGGATTTGTCAAGTGTTATGAAGCAGCAAGCAGCCAGCATTAGACAGAAAATATCCTTAGACAAAACTACTGATGCCAGCCAAAAATCTGTGCAGGAGTTATTTCTAATGTTATTTTTTTCCTAGTGATTTGTGTGTAGACTTGCAAGGTTCTTTTTATACACTGGAGGAAATGAAGCTTTTGAGTTTGTACCCAGAATGCTCCTTCACTAAGGTGTATAAATGTTTTTGCAATTTGCAACTATACCAAATTCATTTGAGAAACTCTCTGTGCCATTGGCAATGCTACTGGGTGAAAGACTTTATGTACCTTGTGGAGATATTTTACCTATGCAGGACCTTTTCCAGGATGTGTCATGGTCTGCCATTAGATCCCTGGGAAATGACATCTACTGAGAGTTTTGTAGGCTAAACTACACGTGTTCCTCTTTGGCCATTTATTGAACATTATAAGGGCTGATTCAGCTTGTTTTATAGAAGGTTTTGGTGCTGAAGCTTGCAGACAAAGGAAAATCACCTTATGAAAATCTTCCCGTGGCACATGTTTAACCTGAATTTTTATGTTCTGCTGCATACTTGAAGCAGTGCAGCTGAAGGAAAGAAAATGTAAAAGATGCAAGTTTTAAATTTCTATGCAGTGAAAAATTTCACTTCCCATCCTCCGCTTGTATCAAAATATTGCTGACCAATAGAGGTATGCCACTTTGGAAAAATCCCATCCTTTTTCTGCCATTTTGCCTCTTGCTGCTTCTGCATTGAAAAGCACAAGCTTGTAATGCATTATAAAAACCTGAGCTGATTCATTTGGAAGAGATCCAAACAGTACATTTTTCTTCATTCATAGGACTTTTGTCTTCATTATTCTCTGAAAATAATTTTGGCAAAACCCCATGTAAATTTTCAAAACGTCTTACTTGGGACACTTTTGAATTTTCCTTTGAAAAATTATTCCATCAGAAGTATTTCCAGCCAGTTGTATTGGCAATATTCTTCATGTTCTTGAGTGCATGGTCTCCACATTCATCTCCAGGAAAATAGGTACACTTAAAAAAAAAAAAAAAATCCAAAAACCCAAAAACGTTAGTGCTAGTACTAATAATATTGGCTATAATAGAAGCATAAATTAATGAAATATATTAAGGGGGATGTACAGAATTTGCTGTGGTAATGATGTAGCAATATATCTGTATTCTTTCAATTGTTCAGCTGAAAAAACAAAATAAAAGTTTAATGTGACTCTCTTAAGAGCAACACAACCCACTTCAGAGTATGACAGCCTTATTCCACATTCTTGTTTTCTCTGTTATGTCTGTGTTTTCATGATAGAAAATAATTCTGGTTGTCGCTGATAACAACAGTATGGAGTCATGGGCAAAGTGGAGAAAAATAGTTTTGAATCTGGTGATCTTGGGTGACATGCAACACCTTGGGTAGGTGCAAAATATCTTGTTAAGAGGGTTTAACGTCCTAATTAAAAAAACAATATAATTTGTGGATTGTGTGTTAAACTTACCTAAATTGGAGAAATACAATCCAAGCTTATTCTTTAAGCAAACAAAGTAGGATTGTGAAATTAAAAAAAAAAAAAGAAGTAATTGGAACTAAAACCCTTTACATTTTGCATCTATTTAGAAAATACTTACAAGAATATTGTATTGGCATTTTGAAATAAGCAGAATTTGCTTTATTTACAAGCTTAAGTATGAAAAACAAAATATACTTTAGAATTATGTAGTAAAATTCCAGGAGGTATTCATGCAGACAATACCAAAATATGCCTTTTAACCTTTCCAGTACAGAACATGTTAATCAACTTTTGATATAGTTTTTCCTTCTTGACTGTTCTTAAAATGGAGCAGGAAAGGCCTAAGCTGCATATTCAAGTTGACAGTGATAAAACATTTATTTCTTTCCTTTCATGACACTATATAATAGACAGGTAAAAGATGGATTTTATATTTTATGGACTTTAATTTCTTCCGAAATATGAAACAATATAAAATTATGTCTCGACTTTTTCATATAAAGCAACTCTGAAATATCATTTGTGATTTCTGGATTTTTTTCTTTAAAAGCATATGAACCTTTTTGTATGAGTCTTATTTGAACCCTTAGTAATTTTTCTACAAATGCTTGTAATAACCATTTTTACCTAAAATTGTAATTATTTAAAGCAGAAAGATAAAACACATTGGTGGCTATATCGTTAAATTATTTTCATCAGAATTGTTAGTTTAGTGACAGATTATTATTTTTTTATGTCAGTTTTCATCAAGGGAGTTTTTTTTTTTTTTTAAGAAAAGAAGCATTTTCTTTAAAGCTTTTAGATACAATTTTGGCAAGGAACAAAGTATTTTGATTTGCAAATAAGATTTTGTGAGCATATTGTTTCTTGTCTCCATTCTCTTTCAGGGACAGTCTTTCCAGATACACACTGTTTATCACCCGAGTGCTGAAGCCAAAGAAATACACTGTGTGATGCTTTCCAGCACATTGCCTTTGCATTGTCCTAGAGGAAAGGTTGAAATGACTTTCTGGGGCTGAAAGCTGCCTTGAAAATGGACCAACAGGACAGAATGAGAGCAGACAATGTCTGATATATATATGTAACATAAGAGTATTTCCATATCATCATGTTTTGAATTTTTGAAGGAAATTTTTGTTGTTAATGTGAACTAATTTTTCTGAAAAATTGCTACCTGGAGAAACATTTTTTAATGAGTTGTATTCAGGACTTTAACCTTTTGTTGTTAACTCCATATGCAGTCTTTAAATAATGTTCTACTTTGTAGAATATTTCAGCTATCCAGGTCAGGCTCTAGAGTTTACAGCTCAGTTTCTTAATGTCCGGAGGTTCCAACTGAACTAGTTCAACATAACATGCCTACCTTCCCTATTTAGTCTGAGAACTGGGTTTGATGCATGTAAGGAAAAGCACAGGATTATGGAAAAGCCTTCAGCATAAATGGCATCTCCATCCTGACTTTTCCCCCCACATTTCTTGTGTCTACTTCAGAGAGCATCTTATCCAGAAGCTGAAATATCACGAGAAAACATGATTTGTCCTGAAGAACTTTGCAATCCCTTGGTGACTGATTCATCTTAATGAAAAGAAAACTTTTCTGTCCCAGATTCCTGGCTTTATTTCTTGCTTTTGTTGCTTGTAACCAATATATAATTGGAAAATAAACATGTTCATATTTAATTACTCCTTTCCATTTCTGGGGTGTATTGAAGGTATGGCAGGGTCACAGTAACGTCCAGGAGATCTATTAATTTATGTCTTCTTGGTCTTCTGAGTAGGGGAAGAAAGGAAAGAAAGAATCTGTGGGATTTCCAGGAAAAATCAGGTTTCAAGAAGCCTGGTTAGTATCAATGACTCAAGCAGGCAGTACACACTGGAACAGAGCTGAGGCACAACCTACAGCTCACTGACTCATCTCCAGAACGATGTTTGCACGATATACATGATTTTTTTATTTTTTATGTGAGTCCTCTTTATGACATTTTGAGAATTATAAATCAGATCTGACTAACAACCTTGAATAAGCTGCCAGTTGAGGCAAATCCAAAAAACAGAGCTTCAAGATTTTAATCTCAACCAGTTTGTGCAACACTATGCAATGCAGATGAAGGAATTGATCATGAAGAAACGACTGTGTAGTCGGGAAGGATTTTTACCCCTATTTGTCCTGCAGCTTATTTTAGAACTGAGTTTTAGCCAGTCATTAAATTGATCAATCTATTATGCTACTCTCTGTCCCAGTTGCCTGATATTAGCAGTTCTGTCTACTTCACTTACAGCTTGTTTTTCTCTAATCACAATTTTAACAGATTCATTTAGCTGTATGTTTATTGAAAGTTTTAATGGCCACATCCCTCAATATCCAAAACAGAGAAGAGTAGAAAATAATTTTTTAATTCTGTTTTGGTGCATGAGTGCATCATGGGGATATATCTGACTTTCTTAATAAACAAATATCTAAAATACTTAAAATCTGAAAGCTCTGTGTGCCCTTCTGAAAAGTTCTTCTCTATGCAGACAGAAGTCATGTTGTGTTTGATTTTCTTGTTTCTTTTTTTGGCCTAAGGTTGCCTTCCTACACAAATGTCATGCCTGGAATTTTTTTTTCTTCCTAGGAGTTTAAAAAACGCATCCTCTTCTTGAGTACATTCATTTTAAATGCCCAAATGCAGTCCACTTGTTCCAAATTTTTCATCATAGCTAAATTCTGGAAACTTTCAGTTCAAATTATCGGTTCTTGAGACAAAAATCAGATGACAGATCTGAACTTACTTTCATGGTTATCTCAGGAATTTTGGCTTAGTTTGTGTACCACCATTTGATGCTTCCCAGATTTCAGATGGAAATATTACTAAAAATCTCTTCTTAGTATCCTTAATCTGTTCCCCATGAGGCTTCTCTGTGAAGGATGGATGCCTTCCTTGTCCAAAAGTTGCTAGGCAAAGTTGTGCTTTACCACGGCACTGGTGCTTTCACACCTCAAGAGTAGAATGGATGCTTTAGCAGCAAATGCAGAAATCATGTCACTTCATATCCTGTCTTTTATCAACAGAAGATGAAGGAATGTAAAGGATCAGATTCTTCAATATTTCACTAGAGAGACTGATTCCAAGAAACTAGAGCCAGAAGATAAATTAATTCCTTTGTTTACAAACAAAATCCAATTATTTTTGATCCTTCAGAACCTGGCTCTACTATAAAAAAAATGGAAATCAATACATTTGGAATTCTGAACACAAATTCATAATTAAATTTTGCAGGGATTCTGTGTTGTCTTAGAGTGACATTCAAAGGAAAAAAATAATTATCAATGCACATGAACCTGGAAAACAAATTTATTGGAGGTTATGGTTATTTAAGAAAGCACACATATCCCTCAGTTGAACAGAGCATCTCCCTTTCTGTGGATTTTGCCATCATGCATGCGTTCTGAAGACGTAAAGCAGGGTTGTCTTTTGCTTCTGTGTCATTTTTAGATGTAGTTTGTGGTATCCCTTCCTGCCATTTCTCTTTTTATGTTTTTGTTGTGTTGCAACAGTGAACGTAATAATATTGACTGAACAAGAACTGACTGCAAAAATTCCAAGCCCAGATTTTTGTAAGTATGCATTTATAATTGATCTAGCAGAATTACACCTTAAGAAATCATCTCTTTACATAGAAGATTTTAAAACAATTTCTAAGGCTATGTCCTCTAAAAGAAAAATTAATGTGAAAAAATCCCTCATTCTGTGCAATCCTGGCCCCTCCTGGTGGGTCTTTTCACCCTTTCTATTGCCCTTGGAATGAAAACAGAAAAATACAGTAGAGAAAATGATGTGGCTCTGAACCCTGCTGTAATTTACATTAGCACTTACAACAGGCAGAGTGAAACTGTTAAAAATGAATCTATTTGCTGAATTTTCTTTAGACATTCCTGCTGCAGAAACATTTTTTAAATGAGAATTTTATTCCCACTGATGCTTATTTTCAATTATTTTAAAACAATACATTAAAAAGCCTTGTAATTGAGAAAATACTAAGTTGACTGAATTTTCACATTTGATTACTGACCACTGCTGAGAAGCCAAGTTTCCTCCATTTGCCGTAAGTAGATGAAAACATGGCACCTGGGACTTTGGATCTTTGACCCAACAAATAACTCGTATTCATTCTGAGATAAAATGTTCCCTTTAGTCCTCATCTAATTACTAAATAGATTCAGTAGCCTAAAATCTTCAATCAAAACCTAACCCTAAGCCTTCATATAATTTTTCCTTCAGTTAATATCCTGCCCAAACTGGAGCTATTTATTAGCAAGATCTCTCCTGTTTAATTTGTTATATTAATGTGAACGAAAGTAGGGCATAGACCCTGTCCTATGCAAATTGAATATCTACCTTCCTGCTGGTGCTCTTGTGGTTGCCTGCTAATATTTGTAAGCAACATATCAATACTTTGCTTAGCACTGCATCTGCAGGTCTATCAGCTGTATGTGGTGTCTTGGCACAGATGAAATAAATTGCAGTCCTTCAGCATTTCTTTGCATTTAATTAGAGATTTTGTGGGAACTTCTGTTGATATAAAATGTGAATTTAGGACATCGATATATGATGGTCAGCTTAAGGGTGTTCATGATCTTACCAATTTCTCTCATACTTTTATAGGCAGGATGAGCTATCTCAAGTTTCTAAATTTACTTGCCCATTCTCAGTGTGTAGCTGTAATATAGGTTTTGTGGGCAGTTAATACATGAGATATGTTGAAATTTAGTACAAGAGTTTTGGATAATTCCCATGAGATTGTGGTATATGTGTCACCACTGTAGCAAAAACTTCATCACCATTTCTCTCAATTATCATGCATAACATAGCTGCTGTCCTTTTTTCCTTTATTTCTGTATTACTGGAAAATATTATTTGTGTGAAACTATCAGACAAGTACAGTTTTTTCTTTTTTCTCCCTCTTTGTTTCTTGTACAGGACCAGGAACCTTGCATTTAAGCAAGTATCATAAAAATAAGAAGTCCAGCTATAAGATTGTATTTTAATCCAAAAATCCATAAAGAAATTAAATCTCTTAGGATAAAGAAGCCTTTAATTTTAAAGTTAAAATTCTAACAGAAGATTTAGAGTTAGAAATAATAGATTTTTATATTAAAGCTAAGCTGAGAAATGATTGAAAGCTAGGGTGCTTAAATCTTCTTAGACCTCTCTCTGCCATCTATCTTCACCTTAACAAGTTTGTGAAACATGACTACCTAAGATTTCTTAACTCTTATGTCTAAGCAAAAATACTGGGAAAAGAGTGCCTAGAACCCCAGCTGCCAAAATCCAGTGCTCTTTACAATCAGGCATCAGTCTGGAGTACAGCATGGAGATAGCTTTAGTGACCCTGATGGGTGAATGCCATCTGGGAAGATGTGTATGTTCCTGTTGCTTGATCAATCAACAGCCTCTGACACCAGCAGTCTCCTGGGTGTAGCTGGTTCCTTCACAGGACCTGGCTGGGCTGGATGCACAGCTCTGAGCTGGCTCTGCCTGCTGCTCTTGGACAAATAACAAAGACCTTCCCTTGTGGGCTATGTAGTTTTCAATCCTCTATTTTTTGCAACATCTTTGTGGGATCCATCATCGGGAGCACACATGCACAGCTATCTGTCTACTTTTGCAGAGGCAGTCAGTATTATTGCCCAGATGTCCCCATGCCTGTGAGAAATAATTACATGGTTGAAAAGAAGTAGGATCCAGCTTTTTGTCGATAAGACCATGTGAGGTTGGCAGGGAAAAGCAATATTTCAAGGACTCAACTTTTGTTGAGGGCTCTTCCCCATGGATTGTCCGTGTGATGCACAGACCCAGGTTTCAGCTGGGAGTGCCATCAGTCATGAGTACATAGGTGGCAATGTTGAGGAAGGTCTTCTTTTGGGGTTAGTAGGAAGGATATGCTCATCTGCCTCTGGTGAATGACTTATTTCAGAGATCTTCTCATAAACTGTCTCCAGCTTACAGCATTTTGTTTTGTCTTGTGCCATGTATGAACAGCTCATGGAAAATCGATTATTATGTCATGATCTATCTTGCAGAAAAAGGAGGGCCAGGTGAAAATGTCACATATGTGTTACACATGCATTTTTGACTTTTCATTTGGGGCTTCATTCTTCCAAACCAACCTGGCATTTGCAGCATTTGAAAGGTAGTCTTGTGCCCACTGTTGTGAGGATTCTGTGGATGATTGACCTTAAGGGTATGTATCTTGGAGATGGACTTGGATTCTTTTCCACAGAAAATTTCCATTGCCAAGGACTGACCAAATCTGTCACAGACTTTAAGACCAAAGTAAGGTATTTGGGGTAGTTTTTCCACTGTGGAAGTAGCAGAAAAAGATAATTTTACAACTGTCACAAGCAAGAAACAGCATGAACAGCATCAAGCATTTCTTGAAAAAAGGAGTACTTTTCTTCAGACCAAAATATTAATTTGAAACTTGATTCTGTGATGGTAATAATATGCTATAAAATCCAAGATGTGAATCATTAAAAACCACAATTAACAATGATGCAGACCTCAAAAAGGAGAGATACAACAATAGTAATTTTGAATAATAGTTTTAAAATGACAAAAATCAATGAATACTAATATGTGTAGTAAAAAACCTCAACTGAATTAGCTGACAAAAAGTGAACAAACGGCATCACGCCATGGCTGCAGAAAAGCTTTTGTATAAAGTAAACCAGCAAGAATACAAATGAGAAACTGCTGGCACATGTTTTGTGTAAAGAATAGGATGAAGTATCCCAAACTGTGTCAATTAATAATACTAAAGGCTCAAACTTTGACACATGATCTAGAAATCATAAATAGCACTTTCAAAGAGCAGTGTCAGACACTCTAATCTTCCAAGTTGCTTTAAACAGGAGATAAAGTTTGTAAACAAAAGCACTTCATTGAAACTTTCAACAGATCAAAGTGTAACCTTAGACTTAATAAGAAATAATAAATGCTGTTAAAGCCTAACACTGGGGAAAGATGCATGCTTAGATGAGATGCCAGTAAAAACTCAGTGAGAAATCATAGATATACAAGTGAACTGCTATTGGAAGTGTTTAACCAAACATTTGAATCAAAAAGGCTGTTATTACACAACTCAACAATCTCAATGAACTGGTTTTCCTACCCAACTGCATCATTGAATATTGGTCCTAAATGCTGGACAAAATTTGTTTACCAGTGCTGAAATACACTCCTGCATGTAAAGGGCATATACAGGCACACAAATATCAGAGACACTTCCCCAGCTCATTGCAAATTATTTCCACATAGGTCAGTCTGGTTTATTTCCATTGGGCTTCACTGGGGATGATTCAGGTGTTTTGTGTTTGCATACCAAACAAGAACTTGGATAATATAGATTTGTCCACTTGACTGACTGGGTAACTCTTTGGACTCATTAAAATGAAAATACTTGGTAACTGTTCTTACAAAAAAATACATGAAAATGAAACAAAAAACCTTCCAAACCCGCACACTCCTCACTTTGGAAAGACCTTCATAAAAATTGGATTAAAAATATTGTGTAATATCCTGACCAGGTCTGTACATACTAGCAATTTAAACTCGCCCTTTTTAAAATGACACCAGGGAGCTAGACCAGGCTGTCCATTATCCTCTTTTCTTTTTGCAATTGTAATGGAACATTTAGCCTGATTTTTCAGCAACTGAGGATTGCTTCAAGGAAAGAAAATTGGAAACCCCATAAATTTCGGTTCATTGTATGCAGATGATATATTGATTTGCTCCTGTAATCCTGGTCATAATCTGCCCATAATCCTGCAAACAGTGGATTGGTTTTACATTACCCCTGCCTTCTTTGCAGCTACAGTGATAAAACATTTTTTCTTAAAATAATGTGCATTTGCAGAACCTACCTGACCAAAGTATGACCAGATGAGACAGGATAATGCTAGATACCTAGAGATAATTATATGTGAAGAGACCATCCACATATAACTCTCAAGATCTCTTCCCTGAGTAGAATGTGAATGGCTCAACGTGTCTCCTTAATTTCTTCAAACTTCCTTTGGAGCTATAAAACCAATGAATATGATAAATCTTGTCTTTTTGTTTCTCTGTTTCAGGATCTTTCTCTCTTAATACTGCATTTGCAGTTTGTACAAATGATACGTTTGAAGTCTGTTTCTAAAGCATGGTAATCACTGTTAGAAAAGGTGGGTCAAGTACAAAACATTTTGAGGTATTTAATATTAAAATTTTGGTTCATTATGCTTTGGACAGCTGTAGCAGCAGAACTGAGATGCTATTGCTGTAAGGAAGTGTTACACATAAAAATTATAGCGACAAAACCCATATGCTGAAATTACTGGTAGTTATCTGAGAACAAAAACACTAGCTGTGGAGATGACTGAAAAAACATAATGTGTGGTTTTGTTTTTTTTCATTTACTCCTTGAGAAACTCTCCAAGTAAATTCTCAGATCTCTGTTTAATTACTTAAAAGAGCTTGAAAGATTGGAAAATATACTCAAAACTTGGTGATGCTTTCCAAAGTCCAAATATCACATATGTCAAGGTGCTCAGCAATTAGACCAGTCTGGTCCATTGTTTTGCAGTCAAACAACATTAAATGTGAAATTTTCAGCTGCACATCACACAAGGAGACTACATAATGTTACCTTAGAAAGGGATTTTTGCACAGATATATTGCCAAATTATTTATTTTCTACTATTTAACTCTCAAATTGGATTATTTTAGCAAAACATGACTTAAAAATGGAGCTTTAATTTTTAGAATAGGTTTGCTCTGTTTGGAATAAGACTCAATAGTGACTCATTCCAAATATATATTGATTTTCTTTAATATATTACACAGGTTATAATTAACTCTTCAAAGAATAGCTTGGTTTCAGACAAATTTGTCATTAAGCTGTCATAAAATATACATACCATAAAACAGTAGTGTGTGACGGAGTATCCTAAATTAGTTATTTGAAAGGAGAGTGACAAAATGGAAAATTGACACAAATGGCTTCTGCTCCCAAGTTTCTAATTTAATATCAGCTGGACTACCTACCTGCTTTTTACTAATTGCACTCACACATGAAAATAGTTCTACCTTCTTCTGAGTATATCACACAGAAAGTGAGCAAGCAAAGTTTTCTATCAGAGAAACTAAAATAATCAGCACATTAAAACACCTGGAAAGCTATAATGCTTGCTTTCAGTTTTCACAATTTCCATAATATAGGTGATTATTTCCAGACACAAGGCACTCAATTTCAGTCCTCTGTGTTTTATTCTATTTATCTGGTAGTGTAAATCTAGTGAAGATCAGATTGTAGATTGTAAGTAATAAGGATGAAAAATCAAACAAGTCAAAATCAAGTAGTGTATATGCAACACAGTACGGAGGGCAGATAAGGCCAAAATGAAACTGGTGTTTTTTCAGTAAAGCATTCATGTATATTCCAAACAGACGTGCAGTGGAACTACTCACTTCACATGTAACTTTTTCTTATAGTAAGTAAAAAGAAAAATACATAAAATGTATGATCAAGGACAGATGACTTGGAGTACCACTAGTGTAAATCTTAATGTATCAATAATAATGAGCAGTATAACCCTGAAAACTGTGGAAAAGAGGATGAGTTCCTTTGGCGGTTGTGGGGAGATACACACATTTTAATTGTATCTGTTCTAAAGAATATCTGAGCCACATCTAAACTTTCTGCATTTGCACTTTTAATATGTCTGAGGATGGCTGGAACCTAATTCTTGTGGGAAATCAAGATGCACAGACTGAAACATGGCAATTGTGTACTAGATTCTTCATTCTTCTAGGGAGGTGAAACTAGTAGCAGCTGAATATGAGGTGATCTTTATGAAATGGGTTGATTTTATTTCCTCAGTAGTCCATGGTCAAATAGAAATACAGTTTGAACCATCTCCCACTGATAAAGGCTAAGAAATGGAAATATGCATTTGGATATTTTTACCTTGTCTCTGTATCTTCTGCGTTGCAGCTTCAAGGCATTAACTTTATCCCTTCCATGAATAGATATATTCTTGCATGTGTCCAAATGGAAAGAGAAAAAAAAAAAAACCAAACATTCTCTAGCTAAGTAGCCTGTGTGCCAGATTTTATTTCTTAGTAGACTTTGGTGAAAATTTCAGATTAAATATGCAGATTGACTTGTTATGGTGACCTTCTCTTCTTAGTGGGAGAAACCATAAACATGAATTCTGGTGAATTTATCATTTTGTATTGCAGAAGTTTATTGGCTGTTGTTATTTTAAACAAGCTAGAAGTGCTGGGTTTTCGTTCTTTCCTCCTTGGAAGGGCTATGATTTTAGCATATAGCAAGTCACAGTAGTTGATTTGAGATATAATACATACACAGTTTACCTGGTAAGTTTTGAGCCCAAGTGTACTGAGAGTGCTAGCAGATGTAAATTAACATTTTTTTACCACCATGGAGCTTTAGATGTCCAAGTAGAATCCCACAGACCTGTTTAATGCAAAATCACTATTAATAAAAATAACAATTGTATAAGATTTCACAAAGTGTGACGTCTAGTCCATGTCCAAGTAGATGATGCAATAGTTACACAGCCACATGTGATTTATTATGTGTACAAAACTTTGGGAGAACTCTAAGTGAAATGTTCATTGGTAAGTCATGCTGCCTCAATCTGTTTTGTTCATTATGTCTGCTCCTGCCTGGATGGGTTAAATTAACTTGCTATATAATCATGACCATGCTGTTGTTTGGAATTAAGTTCCATGAGCTCTTTTCAACTGTTGAAATAATTTCACAGGCTCCATTATCAGAATTTTCCTCTGCAAGGGTAGTGTTTTATGTGTCTCCTGAGTGTCCTATAAACTCCCAGTATTAATAGTGTGTTAGTGGTGATATTGATGCGTGATAGCATGGATACTGCATACGCTGTTACAATGCTTTAAGACTGTAAACCATTTTTAGAGGCGTTCTTTGCAAGGCTAAGTCTTGATAGCATAATATACCACTGCTAATTATATTGATCTAATTAATCTAATTAAATTGCAGCTAGATATGTTGTACATGTCATTTGTCTGTATTAACATTATGTAAACCTATTCTGCTTGTCTGTGCATTTTATATACAATGCCTTTTTAGCATTTGACCAGGAAATTGATTGTATACCTCCTGTATCTCATACTGGTGAGAAAGAGATGTGGTCATCAGGTGGTTTATGAGATACAGAAAGCCTGATTGTTTTTTGAACCTGGTTTTGTTTGAAGAGACAAAGGATTTTCTGTTCTGGAGGTTAGAAAATGTCTTCTCTGCTTCCTCATTTGTTTCTATCACCTTTGAAAAAAAAAAAAAGCCTTCATTTTTCAGCATTTCAATGGATCAATTTCAACATATAACTAACAGACAAAAGATCCAGAGTCACTTTTGCTGGACCAACTGAAACATAGATGCACTGCTTCAGTATTTCTCTGTTATGTGGAAGAGAATGGGTACAGTGAAAATTCACTCCAAAAGGAGCAGGTAGTTCCTTCCTGCTGCACCCCACAGCTGCTAGCTTTGCCACCAGCTGCTCCAGAGGAGATGCCTTAGCAGAGGCCAGCAGTTGTTTAAACAGCAAATCTTTGACTTTGTTGGCCATGGCCTCTTCTTGTGTAGCAAAGGCTCTTTTCATAGTCGTACCTATGTACAATGTACCATTGTGGTTCTAGCAATGAAGGGTAATGTAAGCAGATGGTATCTCTACCCTCCTCCTAACACAGGACACACACTTGAATGTCATCCAAACTCACCCTTCTCCTGGGTTTTCTTTTATCATCAATTAAATCAAAGCAAATATTCCTTCGGCATGAGCTGCCTTTACAGACTTTGCATAGTTTCTGCTTCTTGTTTTTCATTCAGAGACACTCTATCATTTTCTATTATCCCTGTCTGGTGTTAGGAAGACTCACTTGGTTCAGTTGCTATTCTGAATTTGCTGTGTCACTCTGCAGAGTCATGGCAGACTGTGCCACTTTAAGGGAATAATGTGACTCTTCTTCCACGTCAACCCTCAGCAGCAATTAATGCTGTCCCTGCTTAGTTAGTCAAATCAGCTGAATGCTCAAAATATGCAACTCTGGGCATGTTGGGAGCCTTAAACATAGTTAAACATTGTGTTCAACTATTTTGATATTAGATTTTTGATTCTCTTTTAATATTAGAATAAGTAAGATAGAAATGATTTATTTATCTTTAATTATTATGTAGGGTTTTTTAAACATGTGCAGTGAACACGATAGGCCATGTTTTGATGCTGCTTGCATGGAAATGTGAACAAACCTCCTTTTTGCAGCTGACCACTCTCTTGCTGCTGATGAAACTGCCCTCACATTTCTAATGTCAGGAAAACGAAGTAAAAGAGAAAAAAAGAACAAAAAAAGATGTTTTTAAAATTGCATTTTCCTTTGTGCATTGTAAGAAGAGGTGGTTTCTTCAGCTTACCTTGGTAATGGCATTAGCTAAAGTAGAACATTTTAAACCAATTTTCTATTCTGACTAATACAGCTAGCTAGCTACAGTTATAGTTTTCCAGGTGAAGCAGTTCTCAATTTCCAAAGAAATTAATTCAGAAATCCACATGGTCTTTCAATAGGAGTCCAGCAAAATTCTATAAAGATGCTTGGTTTACTGTGCTTGGACAATAAAAACATAGTATGAGTCCTCCTTTTCCTTTTGTGTTATGTCCCTTTCACTAGCTGGCATAGGACAGCACTTCATATGTCAGAAAATTTAAAATTGGAAGTCTTCCACAGGTTGCTTTTACCCCTCTCTGCTCCAAGGTCTTGTAGACCATCTAGAAGCCATATGAAGAGCAAAGGTAACAGCCATAATCCTACTTTTATTTGTTTGTGGTGTGTATGTATTGAATATGTGATGAGAGACTGGAGTTTGCAGTTTAAGGCTTTTGCTCAGGCTGACACATGGCAGGGCAATCGAAAATAACGTGAAAGAGGAAGACGTGAAAGATGAAGAACTCTGCAGATGATAAGCCGAAGTCATAGAAAAACCCTCAATGGTGTCAGTAGACTGGGAGTCAGGTCCTCTTAGAGAGAGGCCCAGCAGTAATTTCTCTGAGAGAGTGAAATCCTGGGGGTCTGCAAAAGAGAAAACCAGCAAGCCTGAAGGGACTTTGGAGCAGAGCCAGCAGAAGCTGCTGTCATCTCTATCCTGCTGTCCTTTCTTGAACTTGGCACAATCAGCTGATCTGCATGAATGTGATGTTTTTATGGCACTGGTTGTAATTGGTAGTGATAGCAGCATGACTGAACGAGACAGCACATTGTATGAAAACAGGTTGAAGGGAGGATGAGATTCAGTTATAAAATCTTAAACCTCATTTCATCAGAGCATTTTTTTGGCTAATCAGAATATTTTCTGTGAATCTTGGAAATTGCTCTGATCACAAACCAGAGAGTATGAGAGGGTCTCATTCATAAGTGCTTTATCTTCTCAGGAACAAGTCGATAAGCCTTTATTGTTTAATTTTTCTTTCTTGGGAGCTGGGCAGCTGACATTTTTTCAAAGTCCCTAATTTGTAGGGGACTTTGTGGGAGTCACAAAACCCCATTAACCGTATTTTTCATCTGGCTTTAGGAGGAATATATTTTAAAATGGTAAAAGAAAGACTTTGAACAGCTTCTGATAACTCACAGTTTAAGCATGGCTATAAAAAGAAAATGAAAAGGCAATTAAAAATGGAATATTTCTTTCTTCAGTCTCCCCCCCCACCCCCCAAATGTAATTTATCACTATTTCTTGTAGGCAGGCAGAAAGATGAGGCTGCAGAAGACCATTTAGCTCTGCAAAGCTGGCTGCTATAAAGCACCATAACTTGGCATTAGAGTAGGGGACTAATTTTTTAAAATCTGTATCATCCTCCTGAAAAAGTTCTGAAAAGCTAGGGTTTGGGGTTTTTTTCTGCAAAATTGAGAAAAAAATGGAAAGAAATTCATTAATGTCTCAGCAGCACTGGCTGGTGTCACTAAGGGTAATAAGAAGCCATGTTTCTTCAGATTCAGTTCCTGGCTATCAGTACCCAGAAATCCCCTTACACGTGAAAAACCCACACAGACATATATCCCAGAACATTAAAAAAGCCCAGGGCTTGAAACGCTTGCATTGTCCACACCTGTGTGTGCAAAGTGATATTCATGCTTCTACAAACTCATTAGTGAGTAGACATCAGGAGTTTCTCTGCTCTCTGGTCTGCAGAAGGTGGGGCTGCTCATGTGGGTTTCTCGGTTGACTCCAGAGACTCCAGAGACAGAATCACCTCTCCCAGAGAGAATATTCTTTTTGCTGACCATAGCTCTTCTTGAAAAAATTGCAGTTCTGCTGGGGTGGAGGTGTTGAGGGGTCATCTCTACATCTGTCATGAGAACTACATCTCTAGATTTTGCATAGGTAGAATGGCAGCAGGGGCTGGTTTCCACACCAGGACAGGAAAACCAGAAAGCTATCCTTCTTCCTTGCCTGGATTTTACAGTAGTATTGTGAGGTTTGTGTGGATATTTTGGGTAAAATTAATAATTTCATGCTGCTAAGAAAAAGTAAAATAGTATCATTATTTTAAAGGGTACTGAAAACCATTGACACTCTCTCTTGTTTGTCTACATGCAAAGTTTTACTTATTTATACCTTGTGTTTATGAAACAACCACACTATATCATGCAAGCTCAAGTTTTGAGAAAAGTTCACAAGTGCATATTTCACATGAGCCATATGTTGAGCTGAAGGCACATAATTTACAAACCTTTTAAGCGATTGTGTTACCAACAATTCACATTTCTGCTCTCAAGATAAAGTCCCAGCCCATTCCATCTGATCAGCATCTTATTCTTCAAGCAGGTGTCATGGTTTCTGAATTTTGTCCAGATGGCAGCTGATGTGGAATCAGAGACAGAGTGAATAAAATCAAATGCTGTGAGAAGAGCCATTGAGCCTTTGCTCCTCATGTTACTGCCGGTGACAACAGATTTAACACAGTCATTGTTCGTGATCTGTGAGTTTATTAGAGCTAAATGGTTAGGATTAGGTTATCAAATTATAACAATCTGAGAAAGTGATTAAAAATACCCTCTTAAATATATTGCACAGTTAACAGTATTTGCAGCTCATATCTTTTGGTGGTATGCACATATCCATATATTTGTTCATGTCCAGAGCTGGTTCAGCCTTCCAGATATACCTTTGGTTTGTTGAACATCAAATGCAAAGCTAGTAGACACAATACAATGTACACTGAGAGTTTCAATATACATGTGTGCACAAAAGGATTGTTCTGGTGGGCTGTCTCGGGTAGAGTGTGAGTGCTAATAGTACCTGGGAGGGTCAGCAATTCCCTCTGAGCAATTCAGGCTCCCTGGCAGAGATGCTTTTATCTGTGTCAGCTCCTGGAGCTGCACACTGAAGCAAGGCAGGAGTCCTACAAGCAGCAGGCAGAGGGGATATCAGGGATATCTGCAGCCCTTCCCCATCACCCGTGTGTGGCACAGGACCCTGCTGAGGAAACCCAGCTCTGTCTCTTAAGCAGTTCTGGAGCCATCCATGCACAGCTCCATACTGCTGCTGTTTGGTTGGATCTACCCATGGGTTTTATGGGGATTCTGTGTCTAAATGTCACACCTGCTGCCTCACCAGGACCTGAGAAATCTGGAAACGAGTTGTCAAGAGTTACTTTGCTCTCTCAATCTCCATTTCTACCACCTGGGTGCTTGCCTCCAGAAAAATCCATATCTTTGAGTTGCCTCTCAAGGAGGCTCTAATGACACCAGTGGGCAGAGCCCTTCACAGTTTGTAAAATAACCTCCTGCCATGTCAGATTAGGTTACATGCCATCAAATTATTTAAATCTTCACAGTTACATTTGTTCTACAGATGTGTGCATTCTCTCCCTTGAGACTAGCATTTCTGCACTTTTACAAATAATTTCAAGGTTTTTAATTTTTCTTTTTTTAGTAGCAAAGTCCCAGAGCTCTTTTTAAGACTACAAAAAAGAGGGGTGATGCTTTGCGTACATTTTATGGTTTTTCTGTCCAATGACTCTAATGTCAAAATTGCTACAACCTTCCAAGAGAAATGCTAAATCATAATGTGGTAAGAAAGGCACCCTCGACAGGTCTGCAAATGACAGCTCTATAATTTCAGCATTATTTGAATACAATGTAGAAGTGCCTTATATGTTTAAGCAGCTTCATTTTGCATCTGCTTTTTAGAACAGTTGATTCATACGTGTCTGCACAGGCTTTCAATAGTTCTTCTTTTCTTTCTTAGTCTCTTTGTCTACCCTTTTCCCTTTTTTTCCCCTTATTTTTCTTTTTTATTCCCTTGAATTTTTTTTGTATAATATTTATTTAATCAGTGATAAGATGAGAGGGTCAGGCTGAGCCTATGTTAGACCAAGCTGCTGTGTAACAAGTTGAATTTACCTCTGTGCTCATTACAGCCACAGAATAAATTGACTTGAATTACATGTGGATCTTTTGCTGCCTACTTTCATACATATGTTAACATGCATTACTTTATTTGTGGCTCAAAAATTGCCATTATTATTCCTGAGAACTGAGCTTTATTTGATCTGTTTTAATATTTCTAAATTATTCTTCCCATTGTTGCTGAAGTCTGCATGGATTGGTTGGAGTCCTTAAAAAACTTCCAGTGATCCCTGCTGAGAATTTTTTATCAGGAGCTGGGGCTTCATGTCATAGTAAACCAAAAAAAGTTTTATAGTCCTACTTTTTGGGTTTTTTTGCTGTGGTTTTTCTGCACCACTGTACTGGCAACTGAGACACTACCCTGTTTCTTCTGTGCCTGATGTCAGATGCAACCTGTGAAAAACAAAAGGCAGCTGTATGGACTAGGAAAAACAATGTATTTTGTAGAGTGACCACCCCAGCTGAGGTTGTGTGTCATATGTCAAAAATCTAGGAGACCTGGCAGATCTCTGTGGAGGCAGCTTTTCTTTTTGCAGTATAGCCAAGGAACCTGTGCTGCTCTGACACCAAGCCATGGCTGTGGCCTCTGCACCACCAGCAGTGCTCAGAAAAATCAGTTTCCTGTCAGGGCTGCATGTGAGCTCTGTGCAGAATGGGATGCAGTCCCACACTGCTGTGTGCAAACACCAGGACCCAGTCATGCCTTTGCCTGAAGGGGACCTTCTCCCTCAATGCTGGGAGGATGTGAAGCCCACGTCCTGCACACCACTACAAGTCAGAAACATTTCCAGGAAAGCAGTGGCTTTCAAATGCATGAGCCTGTTTGGAAAATGCTCTCCAGCACATGGTAGGATTCTGTGTCCTGTGCAGGGCCAGGAGATGGACTTGATAATCCTGTGGGCCTCTTCCAATTCAGAATACTCTATGATTCTGTAAAACTAGTCTCTCTCCTTTGTTTTATTTCATTGTGAAAGCACAGTGCTTTTCTCAGTTAGTGTGTATACTGAGCCAGATGTGAAGAAATAGGACAGAAAAGGAGAAAGAATTAGAATTGCGGAGAGAGAAAAATTTTCCAAAAAACCTTGGTAAATATAATTTAGTAAGGTGTTAGCCTAAAAGCTCTATTTTCATTACAAAATATATTTTGGTTATTTAGCGATACTATTTCTTGTTGAAGGTGCTATTATTAAAAGGCAGCTGATCCTCATCCTCAGACTTTTCAATTAAGACAAGTATTTACAATTGAATAAAATCAAGTACTCTTTAAAGGCAATTCTTAATTGCTGGGCTAGCATGGTACTTCTCCTGTCACCTGCTTGCACACTGGTGGCTCTCTTCCCTCTGCTGTGGTGTATCCTGTTACTGCTCTGTGATGGGGAAACCATGAGTTTTCATATCCTCACATTGCCAACAGAATTGTGCTGTCTGCCTCTGGAGTAACCCTCAGAAGGAGAAAGGCTGTGCCCGTCAGTAGCATGACGACACCACTGGAGGTGAAGTCTTTTTGCTCCATTTAAAAAGACCCAGTGACAGTCCTTTGAATGAAAAGTTTTCAGGGGATCCAAGAAATTCTCAAATCAACATTCTTCAAAATTTAGCTTTCATTTAAAAATGTACCTTTTTTGATATTTTTCTCTGTAAGTATCCAGTTTGTATAATTTCTCTCTTTTGTGCTGTTTTGCCTGTATTGATGCATTGTGTTCATGCTCTTAGAAGGAATTAATAAAAGGCTTGAAATGTTGGTTCCATCTTTGTACCACCTTTCTTCTCCCTGTAGTGTTTGCTGTTATGGAGGGCACCATAGCACAGGGAAAGCTCCCTGGGGAGTGTGCTCATGCACGTGTGAACATTTCAGGAAGTGTGAAATTTGTATGTGAAACTGAATAAATCAGAGTGCTGCCCAGATATGGCAGAATAGGTGGTGTCAAAGCTCTGAGATCAGCTTAGGTGGTGATTTCTGTCCTTGTGTGGAACAAAGGGCTCTTTAGATAGCACCATAGCATGTAAGGCTTAAAGATGGATAGATAGAAAGGAATAGGTAATAACCATAAAACAGTATTATGAAAATATAAACCATAATTAGTGATAATGGCTTACTCAATTAGATACATTAAAGTATGGATGCAGAGTTTTGATGCATGGATGCTTTTGTCCAAGAGCATATGTGTGTTTATATACTGATCTAACAGTGATGTATAACTGACATTAAATATGCATCAAAGGATGAATACTCGGCCCTAATGTTAAATAGGTCTCTTTAGTGTTGTCTAGTTGTACAAATACATAGAAGAAGATAGTCCCTGCCCCCAAGTTTCCTATCTAAAAAGAAAAGCATAGATAACTGTACATGCGTTTCAGGTACCTCAAAGTTTTGAGTGGAGCAGGCCAGGTTAAGTCATGCCCATGGATACTCTGCTCTTCCTGCTGAAGGACCTGATTGCCAGCAGGATGTCTCTGCTCCTTATTAATCTAAATCTAGGTAACTGAGTCTTGCAATTACAATTCAGGTTCCCTGTTCTGATTTCAATGTCAGCACCTTGGGGGGTTGTGTGGAAGTTGTGCTCCTCTTCCTCTTCCTGCTGTCTTCAGCAACAGAACTTCTGTTGATCTCCCTTCTAGGGATGAAAGAAACCTCATTTCCTGACCTCCAAGCTTCAGATGTGTTATTAATAATCTGGGTTCTCTTAGTAGTTAGATGATTAAAAGAGGATTAGATTATGGTTAGTACCAGGGAGCGTGAAGTGCTGAAACACATTCCCTGCTGGTGTTGGGGACTTATTGTGGCCAATGTGCACCTGGAGCACATTGGGGTGGAGGCCCATCCTTGTTGGCCCTGTACTGATGACCTGCCCATCACACTCTGAGTAGAGGATCTTATCAATATGAAAAAAATAACTTGAGTTTATTCGCTTGCTCTCCTATGCTGTGATATTCCTATTGATTTGGAGAAAATTCATGCCTGACAATTAGAATTTGCTTTTTTTAATTTAAAGGTTTATTTGGTTGAGAAGCAGAACAAGCTTTGCTCAACTCTTGGATCCACCAGACCTTTTGGGTTTTTAATTTTTTTTATTCTGAGGTAAACTTTGGCCCAATAGCAGAAGTACTGATCCCTTTATCCCCCAAATTTGGGCTTTCTAAATTCAGACTGAGGAGGGTCATGTTCCAGGCCATTGCTCTTAAAGATGGACCAGGCACAGTGGTTTCCTTTCGTAATATTCTTCCCTCTATGTCCTCCCCCCACTGCCAGTATCTCCTGCCTTAAACATTCCAGTTGATATTTTCTCTGCCTGGTCTCAGGGCTACAGTGATATTAAAAAAGAAAAGTCTAAGTAAAATGAATTGTTCCTTATTAAGGTAGACTATATGGGGAGAGAAAAAAATTATGCCTTTTCCTTGGAATTTTAGCATAAGCACACAGTAAGTCAAAATGGCAGGGTCCATAAATGTCAGAGAGAATTTTATTTGCAGAAAGAGTTAAACATAAAGATATTCAGGAACTATTGTCCTGCAGTGTATGAGCCCAGGATTATTTCAAACACATGGGCAGTCGACCATATCTGTGGGATCATGAACTGGTCTCTCCATGACTTAATTCAAACTTTGAATAGATAGGATGTGCTCCATATAAAGAAAGCTTCTAGATGTCTTCCTTCTTGAATACTTGGTATTTAAATTTGATGCTTTTGAAATCAAAAGAAAGGTTTCCATCAAGCTAAATGGGTTCAAAAGTGGGTCTTAACATGAGATTACTTTTTTCATTAAGGACATTATGTTGCATCATTCAACTCAATGTTTTTTATATATTGACTTCATTAGATGCAAAAGTGGCCCCTTAAAGCATATGCCTTGATAAGGCATTTTGTCTTATGTGACTGCAGTAAAAAAGGGGAAAAAAACCCCAGAATCATAACATCCTTATCCTTGCTGTTCCTCATTTCTGTGACATGTTTCCTCTGATATTTCTGCATTTTGAATCATAAGGGCTCTATTCTCACTGGGCTCTTGTCCCATGTTAATCTGATATTCATATAATTTTGCTAGAAAAGAGCCTGTGAATGATCTCTCCCTTCTAATTTATTCAAGACTAAAATTCTGCTACTGGCAAAGTTGCCTCCATGGTTCCCCCGTCTGTACAGTATAACCAGATGTTTTGTAGTTTGGGTCCCTCTGCACATCATTGAACAGACACTACAAGTACCTCTTTCCTATAGATTTCTCCAAGAAGCCTCACAATGGAATACATGAGGAATGTGTGAAAACAGGTCATAAACTAAGCTAAAATGAAATTTAAAAATGCAGAAAGTACTTCTTAAAAAGCAGAAGAAAAATTACAGATTTTTGTAGGGCAGATTGGACTGTCATCTGGGCCCTGAGTGCATAATGGTGCAGTTGAAAAGCCTTGTAAATAGTAGTATATTCATTTAAACCAAATTATAAATGAAGACATAAAATTATGGGAATAATGTGGAATTAGATTTGAATTAGTAGTACTTCTATAGCACCTAGTAGCAACACACTTGTGTGCCTCTCAGAATTGAAGGCATATTCCCAGCACCACTGTCAGGGAGGAAAATGACTTCTAAAAAAGAAAACCAAGGTATAAAATCTACGAAGATTTTGCATTTAAAATGTAAAACTTTCACTTCATTTCAGTGCTTTGGTAGTCCATGCTTAAATATTTTAAATCTTCTGAAGTTTTGGGTTTGTTTTTCTGTCTAGTGTCTCAGATGCATTTGAAGTAGAGGCATAGTCCATTTTGGTCCTGCTCTGGCTGGGCTAGCCTTTCCTCCCATGGAGTTTTTCAAAGTTTATTTCCATTCAAAGTGAAGTAAAAAGTAGTTTGTATGAATGATCATCAGTGGTTTTGGCAGAGGGACTTTAGGGATAAAGGGGTCATGACAGTGTGCTTGAAGTCAGTCAATGGTAGTAGGAGACTATGAGTCTTTCACCTAATAAATAAACAAATTAAAAAAAATAAAAAAGAGAAAAAAATCAAGACCTCTGGTACTTGTGAATACAGCCTGAATTTTCCTCAAAGTTTGAGATGGTTTCAGTGGGAGGCTCTGAATTAGATCCATCTCTGCTTAAAATGAAGAACAGGAACTGACCATCAATTTCTATACATCCTCTGAGCATAGAATTAATGATTCGATTAAAATGAGACATCCCCAAGAAATCCTATAGTAATTGAACTACTTCATAAATTAAGACAAGCAAGCACAGTTGTATAAACACTGGAATCACTGACCCAGTTATTTGGAATAAAGTTTTGTCCATTATAGCCTTCAATCCCAGACGGGTGAAGTCAGAAATTTCTGAATATTCCAGAAAATAGTTTTTGAAGCACTGGATGAACATTTTCAGATGATAGTATGACAGAGAGAGGTACTCTGCTCTCTGGTGCTCTAACCTGGTTTGAATGGTCTGCATCAATCCTTACATTTAATGACAGAAAACTCAGCTTAACCTTGCTGTAAAGTAAGTATTTATACACATCAATGAGAGAAATAAAACACCTTATTGATTTTACATCTGCTTTCACTGTGGTAATTAAAATGTACCTTTGCAGCTTGCAGAATAGTAGTCTGTTTGTATTAGATCAAAGAAAAGCTCTTCCACAGACCTTATTCTGTATTCCTGTTGTCCCTTGAAAATTCTTAAATAAATGCAGAAGGATGAGCCCAGTCTTCATAACCCACTACACTTTAACAAAAAGACACCTTTTGGACAAAGGAGCCAATGGTTTGCAATGCTGTATTCTAATAATTTCTAGGTTGAATTCTGTGTTGATTACCCCCCAAAATTCAGCATTCAGTATAGTTAATGGCTTTGCCTGGATATATATTTTGTCAGAAGTTTTCTGAGAAATTCTGCTGTAACCATTCACAGGAGGGTCATCACTACAGAGAATCTCTTCAGAAAAGCAAAGCCCTTGAGAAGGGCACTGTAGACCTTCCAGTCCTACTGGATTTGGTGTCAGATCACTCCTTTTAGCTGTATGCTACCATTTTGCTGCTTTGGGAAGGATCTAGTGGCTTTCTGGATGTATGCATCACACCTCATCTGGAGCCTGGTGCATTTGCTATTGTTTCTGTTAGTGGACCTGGACTGTGGTGTGGTCCAGACTTTAATGTGAGGACATCATTAAGTACAGCCACTCAAACACCTGAGTGGATTCTTTTTTGGAGGAAAGTGAGGTTTAAGTCCATCCTTGATAATTAATATTGAAGAATCCTCTGGAGCTGTCCTTTGACAAAATTTCTACCCCAAAAATTCTCCACCTTTGGTCCTGATGAATGAGATGGTTTCCTAGGCAAAATTCAGTTTTGGAGGGTAGATTGCCTCAACTTGCAACTCAATACCTAGCTGTTGAGTATTTTGACTGAGTAATTTCAGTAATATTGGAATAGTCTTGAGCAACATCTTGATTTTGCTTGTGTGTATGTAAAGTTAAGATTTTGGCAGCACAAAAAAATTTTGAAAACACATCTGTTTCCTATGTTTTGGGGTTTTCTTAACTTTTCTCAGGTTCTCTAGACCTGAATGGCCACATGTTGTGTGTAATTTTCATCCATGGGATTGCAATTATTCTCTCATCTGTACCTCCAATGATCAGACAAGTCTCATTGCATAGTTCATGTACAGGTCAGGCCTGTGGTTTATCCTGTGTCACACCAAAGTTCATTATGTGCTTCAGCAGCCTCACGGTTTTAGCACAGATTTAACTGAGCCCAAAGAATTAACTGGCATTAAATCAGCCCTAACTGAAGATTTTCAGTTTGATTCTCAAGACACAAAATATGGAAAAGCTTGAAGTTTGTAGGAAGCAGGTTTATATCACACCCTTGCACTTCTTCCCAATCCCAGTACAAGTTGATAGAGAACTATTAACCAGTTTAACCAGTAATTAATTTAGCTCTCTCTGTACATTTTATCCTTCTTATGTCTGATTAGTTCAAGGCTTGAGATTTGAAATAAAACCAAGATTTTATATCTGGAGCCCTATTAATTACTTCCTCTCACTTTTTTTTTTAAATTTATCATCTGATAAAAATCTGATTTTATATATATGTCCACTTAGTTGCTCTCTGTGGAGATATTTAAGCTAGGTTTAAAAGAGCTGGTTTGGTAGTGGAAGCAGTCTAGCCATAGCAGCATAAGACAATTTATATAAACATACATTAATACACAAAAGTGTGAGCAATTCAGAACATGTCATATATATGGGTGTGTGTAAATATATGTATATATATATACACACACATATATATATGTGTAAGGACTGCATGATGTGTGTATATATACATACACATCTAAAAACCATGCTAGTACAATTTAGCAAGTAACACATTTCAAAAGGAGAGAGAGGAGAAACAGAAACACAATTGTGATTAATCATGCTCATTATCAACTCAGACTTATGACCTGTGTAAATTTTAGGGCATTTTTTTTGAAGTGTGTGTGTGGTGGTGGATGGGAGGAGGGGCGCATACGTGTGGAATGAGAGATGAAAAATATACTCCTTTCTCTGCCAATAAAATGACCCTTCCACCCTCTCACTTTTCAGCCTTCCCTCCAAAAGTTAGGTAGATGTCTAAGGCTGGCTAAAGCCTTATTATTAAGTTAACTCTAGGTGGTTTCCATTAGCCTTACAGTACATGCCACTGAGCAGACATACAGTAACTGAATTGTTTCAACTTATCCAAATAACATTGAAATAGACTTAATTGTTGAACTGCAGGAAAGACCATGTGTCTCCAGAGACTATTAGTGTCATTTAAAAGGCTAAATGTATCATAAAACCTGTCTTTAACAGAATAAAATTGTACAGACCAACACAATTTTAGCTAATGTTTTCCACATTTCTTGTAAAAAAAGTCATTGGCTGTAAAGGAAAGTTCATAGCATTTCTAGGAGTTATTTCAGTGCTGCACTTCCCAGCTAGTTTTACCCTAGTATCCTTTTTACTTTTGCATAGCAATTTGCTTTAAAAGTAGTCACAGCAAAATCTACAGGATTTACTTACAGAACACATTTCTATTTATCATAAGTAAAGACAGGGTTTGTCACAGCTATAAATTCAAAAAACCTCTGATTTCAATAGATAAGCATTTTTCCCTCAGTCTTTCTCAACTTTTAAATTGAGCTTTGATTAGAGAAAAATATGGTAATATTTCAGACCAAAAGTAAAAGTGAAGGAATCCTTGCTGATGCAGGTTGTCAGTGAGATTTCCTCAGCCATTAATATTCTGGTATTTTGTGATTTTTATTCTGGGATTTACATCCTTGTTTTTATCCCAGTGTTACATTTGTTGTTTTTGTTGTTGTTGTTGTTTTTGTTGGCTCTGTTAAGAAAATTGTTTGGATAAGGAAAATTATAAAAGTAGCTGAAAACAAACAAAATAGGAAAGCAGAAGAGCAGTAGGGAAGTAGAGAGGCCAAGGCAGAATGAATGAAAAATAGAAAATTGCTTTTATGCTATCAAAGAGTCAACGGAGTATTTCTTTGTTCCAAAGAAGTTCAAACTATTAAGGGAAAAAGATCTAGGAGGACAAATAGCAGATCAGCTGTCAATAAAAGGAGCAAATCTTTCTGTTTATCTATCTCATCTTTTCACTGGAATTTTAGATCAACTCACAAGGAAGCTGTTTCAAGTAAATTCTGCTAACATTATTGTTATTTTACAAGTTTTGTTGCTATGGAAATGAATGATGTAATTGACTCTTTCCATCACAATCACATACTTTTTAACCTGAAGAGATTTTTTTTTTCCCAGTTAGCCCTCTCCAGTCTAGGGGACAAAAGATATTGTCTCCTTTTTTTTCTGGAAAACCTCAGAATCATGATGTAATTACCTTTGTAGGAACACTAGTGCCTTTCCTGAAAAAGTTAAGAATTTCTTGAAACGGCAGTTACTGTCAAGCTTTTCCCATTAGAGCTATGTGTGAATGGAAACAACTGTAATTTCTTCATTGCTTGCTATTAAAATGAACTCGAATCATGTAACTCTTTTGAAAAGGAGACATTATGATGACAAAAAATATTGGTTAAGTCTAGCCAGGGTTTGATTTATTTGGTTTTAGTCCTGCGATAAGGAGAGGGTATGTGCTAATGAAGCAGTTCCCGTTTACAGGGAAATTCATCCAGTAACAAGTCATAGAGCCACTAATTCTTTTTCATTCCCATTTTGGGAATTTACGTAGTGTCTGGTCTCCTGGCGCTGACCCTCAACACGGCCCTGAATTCACCTGTAATGAAGGAAATCCCTGGTTGCACAAACCTACAGCATCTTTACCTTGAACTAAAAAGACCCTTACTATTTCTAGGCTATCGATGGGACACTTGCACAAATCAGCCTACAGATGTTGTATTCAGAACTGTGCAAATAAATGTAATGGGGACAACTCCCCACACCTCTGACACAGCAAAGATAATAGAATGACATTACTAATTTGAAATTTTAAGGAAGGATAATTTCACCAGTATGGTGCTAGACACAAGCTAAAATGTATGCTATATGTCTCGGCAGAATTTCTACTTCTGACCTGTAAACTTGCTCAATCTCTGCTTTGTCACTTTGCCTTTCAGGCATTTTATTACAATATCCGCAAACTTTTCCAAAAAACAGGTTGTAGGAATATGTTTTTTTAAAACATGAATGGATTTTAAGGCAGTAACCTATGAGGCGGGGATGTGCATCTCTTGGAGGATAATGGTTAAAGTCCTGAGGTAGTGCGACATTGAAATATATTTGAAATGATGATATAACAAATGAAAAAATACTGTTAATAAATGCATTTATTTGGTGTGTGTATATATACATATGGATGTATTTAGTATATATGAGAGTCTGAATGCATTTTAATTCTATGAGTAACATAAAACTTACAGAGGACATTACATATTATTTTTGTTGTTTAGCAGCTGAAAAAGAAGTTTATATGATTTGCTCAAACTCATATGGGAAGAAACAGTAAAGCAAAGAATAGAAACAATCTACTTAGACTCTCATTCCTACATTCTTCACAGATGACCTGAATTAGGACTTATTTTAGTATAGTCATGACAAATGTAATGTGCAAAACTAATGAAATTTAAATTAAAAAAGGAGTGACTTAACTGTCCCCTGACCTTTCATGTCTAACTGAAGTCTCATTCTAATATAAAGTGATAATTGTCCAGTGTTGGTCCTGTCACTTCATTCCTGATGGGAGTGAAAAGATGCAGCTAAACCTACTAATTTCTAAATTCTGAAAAATTAGGGTAGATAAGGTACCATAGATACTGGTAAAAAGTAAGTAAGGTACTGGTAGAAGGAGTCTTCTAAAAAGATAAACATCATCTTCTAAAAAGGTGCTGTTGGCAGGCTGTAAAACTACCTTTCCACCACAACCATTATTCAGTGTTCACTTGTGTGAGGAGTCCTATTTACCCTGCTGAGACCACTCAGCTTAAATCCCAAAAAACTTGTGGGATCAGACCCTACCAAGGTTAAATAATTCTGCATTCTTCATTGGGCACACAAACTCTCTGATAATTACTAGAAGAAAATCAAATAACGGATTTCTACATTTTCAGCACATGTCTTCAGCTGATTAGCACACGACCTAATTTGCTCTAATCAGCCCAAGGTGGATAGAATGTGAAACAGATGACCTTACTGTTTCAGAACAGGTAATTCTGCTTATTTGTGGTGAATAATGACATTTTCCTACTGATGGGTATTCACCTTGCACCTTAAATTGCATCAGGTCAATGCTGAGAGTAACTGGTGAAGCAAGTTTGAATTCCCCTGTACAGCATATTAGGTAACTTTTCTGTCACTGCCAATTTAAACCAGACCCATATATGAAAAACAAAATGTGTGTTCATGGTAAATATTACAATTTTTAATATCCCCAGCTGGGGAGAAAGTTTCCACTAGTATAGCAGAAGAAAGCATGCAAATGTCTGTAAAATATCCTCAAAAAGAGAATTTTGGAAAGGAGAAAGCTTTTCCCTTCCCCATACTTA
The DNA here is from genome assembly GCF_008360975.1 of Lichenostomus cassidix. Lineage (NCBI taxonomy): Eukaryota > Metazoa > Chordata > Aves > Passeriformes > Meliphagidae > Lichenostomus > Lichenostomus cassidix. The sequence goes on from NC_139482.1 coordinate 93,166,792, forward strand.
GAATTATTAGAAGTACACACCCCAAAACCAAAACATATGAGTAAAGGGGTTCAGTTTAACCAATGTGGGATAAAAATCAAATCCCTTCAAGGTTGAAAATGTGTCTGAAAAAAAATTATCAGGAGCTGAGATCTGATTTGGTCAATGTCTACACAGGTAATTCATTCTTTACTTCTGAAGTGCTTTAAACCAGCAAAAAATGGTGACTTCAGTATAAGGGTCATTAACTAAGGTAAAATTTGAGTCAAGCATTTAAAATTTGGCCATCTGAGAATACTGGCTAATGCTCAAAACCAGATTCCTGGGCCTCCCATAATGATCTACAACTATATAAAGTAACTGCATTGAAGTCCTGAGAAGGAGTATCTCCTCTGGCCTTTCACTTCCAAAGGCTGGAAGCCAGGATGATGGAAGCATGCTATTCCATTATCACCCACTCCTCCCCCCAAAAACACACATACACACACTGGTTTATGTCTTTTGTAACCCCTAAGTCTTAATTTCTGTTCCAGCACTCTTTTGGACTCTGGCTGGTTGCAGTCTGCTGGGCACTTTTGTTGGGAAGGAAATAGGGATGTTGGGATAATGACATCAAAGCCAGAATTAGAGAGGCAGCCCTGGTGAGACCTTCAAAGAAAGAGAACTACTCAGCTGTAAAGGATAGACATGAATTTGTGAGCCTTGATTCCTGGACCAGTAAGAGCTTAAGATTTCTTGCTTAAAGGCACAATCATACAAGGCACAGCCTCAAACTGGTAGAAATCAGGTAAGACTCCACATTTTCTTCAGGGGAGAAAGTCATGTGTTTAGTTTTTTTTAGGCAAAGCTGAACAGTTGTAGGTGTAGGGAAGAGATTTACTTTCTCCCTGACATACTTGCAAGAGGAAAAATGAAGTGACTTTTCTCCTTTCAGATAAACAGTGCAATGAATTCTTATTATCAAAGGTGATTTGTTCTTATAACTTGAGGGGAAAATGCCACATTATTTTTTTGTTTAACAGGAGTAGCCACTTCCTGGTACTTGGAGCTCAGCACTGCTAGCTGGTGCTTTCCTCAGAGGGTTTCCAGTAATGTTTTTGCAAAACTCTTTTCTCAAGATTGAGCTGCAATTAGCATGGGCTTCAGTCAGTTCTGTGGAGATGTCACTCCACATAACACTATGGGCTTCATGCTGCAACATGAAGATGTCACTTCAGATAGCACTGTGGGCTTGAAGTGGCAATCTGGAGATGTCATTTCTCTGTTATGAACTGCTGCAGGAGAATCTGTCCTTTTTGATGGAGCTGGCCTCATCCTTCACGAATACCCTCTTGATGTCCCTCTCAGTGGGCTTGACATCACTGCAACAGCATGACAAGTTAAAACATGTCCTTGAGAACTCATGTTAACTAATGCAATGATGACCGTGACTACAGTGTGCCCAGGCAGGAGCAAAGTGTTTTCTCAATCACAGAAATACCTTGCTCTAGTGAGAACTGACTCACAAGTTGTTGCAGGACACAACTTATCTCTGCCTGCAATGACAGCAAGCCCATGGTCATCGTTGTGTCAGTTAATGTGGCTTCTCAAGGTCATGTTCCACACTGCTGTAAATTCTGAAGGAAGATAAAGGACCACCAGGAATTTATTTTCTTTCTAGATGCCTCTTTGGCTCAGTTAACCTTTAACAATGGTCTTTTCTTAAGTGGCTAAAACAATAAAGAACAATGCCACAAAGCTGAAAACATGAATCATAAGTTTCAGGCTGGTCTAAATAGTTGAGTCTGGTTTTCCCTTCAATATTCTAAATAAAATAAATGTTGATAAAAATGCCTGTACAACTTGCCACATAAATTCTCAATTTTGGGTATTCCATCATTTGTTGTGGTTAGAATAAGATTTCAAAAGAAAAAAATTGCCCAAAGTGATTTTCCCAGTTAAATGCCATGTGTGATCCCACAAGTACAAATGACGTTTGATAGTGTCCCCTTTTGTAATTGCTTTAAATTAAAAAGCAATTAGAAGCCCACTAATTTCAGACTAGACCCATTGGGTCAGGACTGAGATCACCAACAGAGCAGTCAGAAAGCATGCATTACACATCCTTCCTCCCAGGTTTATACTGGAGGTGGGTCAGTAATTCCTGCCACTGTCAGTGGCAGCCTTTTAAGGCGGCCCAAGGACACATGCAGTATTCAATCATCCTTTGACAGGTGCCAGTACAGGGGAAAAAAATCACTTTGGTCCTTTTGCTGCTTGTTGGTAATAGGAATCCCGGACCTTCATGAGGTGGTGATCACCACAAGCCCTGCAGCAGTGAGGGTTTGGGGCACAGAGGTGTTGGAGACTCTCTGCCACAGCCATCCATGAGGCAGGTGGGAGGCTCCAGATGCCCTGCTGTGCTCTGCACACCCCCTCACCCCACCTGGCTTCCTGCTGCTGATGCACGGCTTGGTTTGTGTCGCTGATTGCAGAGAGTTTGTTTAACCGGAGGGGAGAGGAATGATAATGAGGTTCCTGAGCAGCGCTGATTGCCTGCCCTCGCTGAAGGGCGCTGGGATGACCTGGCTCCCTCGCCCCTGGGCTGGGCTAGCCCAGGCACAGCTCCTGCCCAGGCACCCTAGCAAACCCTGGCAGTGAAATTTCTCCACAGAAAAGGCTCTTCTGGGCTTTACTCAGAATACAGTTTTTCTTGGCATGGCTTCCATTTTTTTTCAGAGAAGCTGTGAAAACTTTTCCTGAAATGATCCTCCTCTGCCTTCTGGCTGAAGAGTATGACTGATGCCTTTTCTTCCCCAGTGCAATAGTACATCTGTGGAGTAGAGAGACTAGGTAACCAGCTGTCATGTCAGGTTTCCTAAACATACTTGCATGTCATTTCTCACTTGTTCATCTGTATCAAAGCAGAGAGCCTCTGCTGCTGGCTCCACTGCACATTAGGGCTAAAAAAATCATTTCATTAAGGCTGAAAAAAGTGGTTTATTTAAGTCAAAATCAGTCTATTCCTGTATCTGTAATTTCTGCTTCTCTCTTCGACAGGCTGATGATAACACTTATCTTTCTCTTCTCTCTTGCCTTCTTTTCTACATCAAAGATACTAACTACTGTGTTCTTTAATTTAACAGCTTCTGCAGCACAAGACAGAATAGATTCATTTTATGAATAGTGAATCCTCCTATGATGTCATCTTCACATGATCTCTGTTTTGCTGCTCTGAAATAGATTTTATCTCAGTAAATGTGCAGACCACCACTACAGTGGCACTGTACTGACTAAAGAAAGTGGTGTTACAAGTAAAGTAATTATATTTTAAAGCACACTACTGAAGTGTGCTCATTATTCTGTTATTCCAGCTGTCTTACAGACAGCTCCTTGCTTCCTTATTTTTGCCACAGAGGATGGTTTTACCTGAGGTCACTCCAGGTGCCAACTCTAAGCATTACAGCCAAACCAGAGGTTGTGACACTGATGAATTACTGCCATACTTAAGAGTCAGGATGCACATTATAGTATAGGCATAGTCATAATTCCCATTTTCTTGCCTTAAACCCAGCTAGAAGCATACTAAAATAGTGTGCCTTACAAAACATACATATATGTTTAACACATAGGTTTGCACAGCAAACCATGTGCAACTATTGCATTCAAGTATATGAACAATGTGTCCACCCAAGAGTAAACAAATACCTGTGTATTTGCAAGTAGGAAATGTGGGAAAACATACCATCAACAATACAAGTAACAGAATTTTCAGGACAAAGAACAACATAAGCACAAGGGACAGACAGCAAACAGGCAGAATATCCTGCTGAATGCAAGTATCAGGATGACTGGCAAAGCCGGGAAAAGATAAGCAGTATTGGGAGCAGGGGGGATCCTTTTTGGGAGGGAGACAAGCTGCAAAAAGCATCAGGCCTCCAGAGGAAGTTTACCCATAAAAGGGCTCTCAAGCCTGGTCACCTTGACCTCCTCAACTACCAACCACCAGTACTGCATCCAGTGGTGCATCATCTCCTTGGTATTACATACTCACAGCTAATTCAGGATACAGTGGACTAGTGGATTTGTGTGTGAACTATGTGGTGATAATTTGTAACAGATAACCATTGGCACATCTGTCATTAATAAATGTCAGTCTACTAAAATTTTATTTTAAAGTTGGTTTATCAGTCTTCTAAATACTCCCATCGCAGCAATTTCTAATTCCCTGACTTGGTTGCTATAATTTTACCAAAAAAATTAATCATTTTTATCACATTGAACAGCATGGCTGCTTTGTATTTCACATCAAAAGAGGGTATAAAATGAGTGTTTCTCTCCTTCCTTGTGACAGAGCTAGAGGCTGGTCACTGCCAGCATCTCTGTGAAGCAGAATGTGTAGATATGAGCTCCTTGTTGCTGACCAATAAAATACACTGCCTTGTGGAGTTACCTTGTCATACAGCTTGGAAACACTCAAGGGAAATATGCCACTGCTGCAGAGATGAGTGATGATGCAGTTGGGCTCTGTTTATGTGAAGTTTTGATTTTTTTTAATAACTTTTTTTTACTCTTTGGAGGTATGTAGGAATGTGTGCAAAATAACTACAGACCATAACATATCTAGAAGCCTCTGAAGTATTTGTTTAAATTTTAAATGCTGCATCTGCGTCTGCACTGCAGTTTCAGATATTAAACCCTGATGTATGTTTTGAATCCCTACAAATTACACAATTTCTTTTCCTTTCCTGCTGCTTCTCCTTTAATACTACCACTATCAGCAAGTTTTTTTATTGCATACCAGGACTAATGCGATTTCATCCACAGGATTCAGGCTAGTCACAAGTTACCTCATCATTAAGAAAAGTATTCTCTACATTCATTAACAGAAGAATAGTAGCAAGAGTTCACGTAACCTTGACTTTCATTTTGCTTTCTCCTCTTTCTTATTTTATACCATCCTTTCAAACTGTTAGCCAAGATCCTCACCTGATATAAAGTGATGTCACCACATTGAAATCTTGACTAACACAAGGCTCAGAAACCTTCCTCGTTCAGATCTCCATGGGCAGGTCTAGATTTGTAGTTAAATTATTGTCCATGCTTAACATGAAAACATAGGAGATCTAAATGAAAACATGGAAATGCTCTGACAACATGACTCTCTCTGATGCCTCATTTGAAGAGTTTTCATGTATATATACTGAAGTTTTAGACATGATATACTAGTGTCAGCCCTGTTATGTGAAGATATATAGAAGTAGTATCATTTTCATGTCAATCAATTTTTAATTATTGTTATTACTTTTTTTTTGTTGACAGATTATCTTGATGAAGAATTAATGACTTGGAAACTGCAAGTTTCAGTGAGGCCAGAATTGATCCAGAGGAACTACAGTAATTCTGCAACCAGGTACAAAACATGCTAAATGCTGTGAAATGTCTCAGTCTTTGAGCTGCTTTGGTCCTTCTGTGTAATTAAACCTTTGAGCTGTCCCAAATGCTTGCAATGGCCAAAAATAACTGGAGCAAGAAAGTGTGAGAGAGGGACAACTGTTATGGCACTTTTTCTTTCAAATTTCTACAAAGAGGCTTCCTCACCATTCCTCATGGACATGATTTGCCCATGGCTGTGTGCAAAAGTTATGAGCTGGGCTTGTGTCCATCACATCCAAACTGCTAGGTTCAGGTCAGTATTAGAAATATTGCTGAAACAAAATTACCTTCAGGTCTAGAGTTAATCAGTTATGTATAGCCCGGAAAATTTGACATGTTTAGGAATATTCTTTGGCGTGGAGGCAGGGTCTCACAGCCTCAGTGACTGTTAGTGAGCTGTCTACTAGTGAACTTGGACATGAATTATGGCACAAGGTCCTTGGAGAGCAAACAATGCTTGGAAAATACTAAGGGAGATTCTGGCTACTTGGGAGAGGCCAAACTGCCATCAAGAATTGTTCTATCAGTTCACCAGTGTAGACATGAACCCCTTGCCACCAATGACTATCATCAACCACGTTTGATTCAGCAGCTACCAAGACAGCCTAAATAATATGACTCCTTCAGGGAGAGAAATTTTAAAATTATTTTCATATTGCAGCTTTCTGTGATGTTAAAACCACTGATACTGCTTTATGCAACAACAGTTTCCAAGCGCTTGAAAGAAACAATTTCCAATGACTCAATAATATTACCTGGCTGTGGTATGTCCTGCTGTGTTTAAGTTTTCACATTTGCCTACTTGCCAGAGTTTCTACATGCTTAATTAAGTGACAACATGGACATTGTAGATTTTTTTCTACTATCTCAGACTCATGAGGGGAAGAAAATTATGAAATTGGTGCTATTTTTTTTGAAAGGACTGTTAAAATGTGGTTACTTTTATAAATAGTGCTGTATACTTATGCTGAAGACAGTGAAACAAGGCAACAAATGTTATGAACCACAAAAAGTAACATTTGTGATTATGCTGAAATCCTTTAATAAAGTAAGGCATACCCATATGTATATGAAATAATTCTAGAACATCTATATTGCAAGGGCTTTTGTACTTTGTGCTTTATACATACAGTCAAGAAATTACTGAGATTAAGAAGAGATTGTGCTTTTTCAATGAATATCTCCAAATATTTTTCTGACCTCTACACTGCAATTCAACTATTAAGATGATCAATTGTTTGTGTTTCTTCTTAGCAATATCAACTCCCAAGTAAAGAATTGGAATTTTAGGAGGAAAAATTATCTGAGATTTATTTTATATATCACTTACCTTTTCTACTTCTGTGTTTTGTTTATGCAAAATGTTAAATTGATTAGCAATGGGCTAAATGGAATGTAGAATCCACTCTGAATTCAAATAAATATGAATTTGGTGTAGATTTTTATGTATAGTCTGCATTTCCCAGGATTGGAGGAGAAAACATAAATATATTTAAAAAATGATGTTACTATTGTGGGATCATCATAGGGTCTGAATTATACTAAGGGAGGCAGTTTATAAACATATAATGGAGTGACAGACTTTCCCCTTAAGGCTTAAGAACTAGACATTAGACAAGATGCCAACTGTTTGCTACAAGAAACAGACAGGACAAGTGTTTCTATCTATTGGTTTGATGTTGCAATTTTTATTCAGTAAAAATTCCACTGAAATGAAAAATTCCACCTGATGAAGGTGTGGGAGATCAAGTGATTTTTTTAATTTGAATATCACTAGGAAGCAAAGATAACTGGCTTTATCTTGCCAGGGAGTAAGTTTCTGTTATCAGAAAGTGTCTAGCTTTGACTTTTGACCAGTAGTATTTTTATGTTTTTTGATATGATGTATTAAGTGCATTTGGAATTCTTGGCTTAATATCCAAAGAACTAGAGTTTTTCCTATTATTGTCACTGTTCTTCTTCCAGCAAAATTGAATTCAACTTAATTTTTTACTTAGTTTATCAATTAGACATGCTTGTGATATAATTTCCTTTATAGGTATTAAAGTATGAGATTTTTCATAGAATCATAGATTTGTTCAGGTTGGAAAATACCTTTAAGATTATTAAGTCCAACAATTAACCCAGCACTGCCATGTTCACCACTAAACCATGTCCCTGGCTGCCACATCTACACATCTTTTAAATACCTCCAGGGATGGTGACTCCATTGCTTCCCTAGGCAGACTGTTCTTGTGCCTGACAACCCTTTCAGTAAAGAAATTTTCCCTAACATCCAACCTAAACCTCCCCCAGTGCAACCTGAGGCCATTTCCTTTCGTTCTATCACTTATTAATTGGGAGAAGAGACCAACCCCCACCTGGCTGCAGTGTCCTTTCAGGTACTCAGAGAACAATTAAGTCTCTCTTTGAACATCCTGTCCTCCAGACTAAACAACCCCATAAGACTTGTGCTCCAGACCCTTCCCCAGTTCCATAGCCCTTCTCTAGACACACTCCAGCACCTCAATGTCTTTCTTGATGTGAGTGGACCAAATCTGAACACAGGATTCAAGGTGTGGCCTCACCGGTGCCAAGTACAGGAGGATAATCACTTCCCTGCTCCTGCTGCCCACACTATTCCTGATACAGGCCAGGATGCCATCAGCCCTCCTGGCCACCTGAGCACACACTGGCTCATGTTCAGCCACTGTCAAACTGCACTCACAGTCCTTTTCCACCAGCAGTTTTCCAGCCACTCTGTCCCCAGCCTGTAGTGCTGCCTGGTGCTGTTGTGACCCAAGGGCAGGACCTGGCACTTGGTCTTGCAGAGCCTCACACAACTGGCTCAGCCCATCGAGCCAGCCCGTCCAGATCCCTCCACAGAGCCTTCCTGCCCTCCAGCACATCAACACTCCTGCCCAACTTGGTGTCATCTGTGAACTTCCTGAGAGTGCTCCAAACTCTCCAAAAGTGAACTTTCCACCACATATTTTAAACTTTTAGAGAAAGGGACAATTTTGATTACGTGTAAATTCAGTCTCTGTCGTATTTCACACTGCAATAAACCTGACTCCCCTGCAAAATTTGAAATTATTTTAAAATTTAGTCCTTTTCATCTCTTTGGTTAATAAGACTTCATTTTGTGTACAAGTAGGTTACACTGTGCTTGTTGTGAATTCTTGCAAATCTCTCTCTGGTAGAGCTCCACTGATCTTAATCAGAATTCACAATTTGTTCCTCATGTCCAGCTTCTCTCTTAACTGAGCTTATTTTTTAATTAAAAAAAAAGTTAGAAAAAGACACAAAATTTTCTGAGTTACAATCTTCTGTAGACAGTAATACATTACTGTATATTTTTAGATTATGTTTTATTGCCCTGATCAAAGAGATTTTAAAAGTGCAGGAATATAGTGTAGCCTTACCTTGCCAGTACAGAAATTAATAAATTGCTATAAACCCAGGTACCCTTTGCTATATTAAAGAAACTTCCAATTTCATCTTGCGGTACAAATTATTAAAGAATTATTTTAATGTGGTTTCAGATTTTTCCATACTTGGACATTATTGCCCATTTTGTGATAAATTATTTTTTTCTTAAAGGCCTAATAGTTTTAACCAAATTACCTGAAAAGCTTGGTTTTCAGCACAAAATGTGATGCTTCTAAACACCATAATGATGAAAAAGCTTGATGATGACACATACAAATTTAAATCCCATACAAAAAAAAAAATTAACACAACATTGCTTCTAAAATTATCTGATTTTAAGTAAGTGTCTTGATTTATAAACATATATGTGTGTCAATACTGGATTCCCAATCTGTCCTGGACCAGCTCTGATTGTGTCAGATTTTCCAATTTGACAAACATTTTTCTTCCATTCTGTTATGTGAAAGAATGCCATCCACAAAAGATTTTACTACATGTGCAAAACAGCAAAGCTGCATGCAGTACTGATAAAAATCATGCAACACTTTATTTCAAACAATATTTTTCTTTCTTATTTTTAATTTTTTTTAGTTGCATATATAATTATGGGGTTTTGTTTAAATAAGGATAATAGATAAACATGTTTGACATGGATGTATCATTCTTTTTTGTTTAAGTTGGCTGTACATGTCAAAGGTCTTTGCAGGAACACAGCAAATTTTATACAGTTGGCTGGAAAGCAACTCTAGACACTGGAGACAGAAAAATCCATTGTGTCCTGCGGCCAGTGTAGTCCTTTGGTAACAGGGAATATTGCAGAGAATACTATTGGGAAAGCTTGCACCTGCTGGACTGGAGTTGAGAAAGTATCACACTTGCAGAAAGTTAGCTTTTGACGTGTAATTGTACACTTGTGATTTAATGACAGAGAGGGCTGATTTATTTGAATTTTTTCATAATCCATGATGAAGGATCAAAATCTACCCCTTGTATTGAGTAAGAATTCACATTTTTCCTATATCATTTTAGCCCACAAATGGATGATGAGATTTGCCCTGTTGGATTTACCTGCTGACTTCATGGATTAGCTGCCAGATCACTGTCACCTTCCCTTGCAAAACTGTTGTGTGCCTGTTTTGGTTTTGAGTTTTGTCAATACTGACAGTAGTTCCATGACAATAAGTTTTGATCAGCAGCTTCCATGTTCAATTTTTGCCCTAATAGATGTGGCTTTGGAAACATTATTTGAAAACTGATGGGCTGGCTGCTGGCAGAAAACACATCTTTGTTCACCTGATGCATTTAGTCAATTTTGCTAAAGACTTTTAACTTTTTCATTAAAAGAGAACCATTAGGCTCCCACATAAAAATCTGGCCACTACAGTTGCCTACAGATAACCCCTAGACTAGTAAAGCCTGGAAGTAGTGATAATAGCAGTAAGTTCCACACATATCTTTTCTGTCTTATGTAGTCCTATTTTATAGTGTCTTCTGCTGCTACTCTTGGAAAAACCTACCACTGGAATTTCACGTAAGGGTCAATCATCCTTTTTTTTTTGGAAATGAATCTTGAAAAGTTGCTGTTTCAAACACAATGAAATTTAAAAAAATAGATTAATATTGGAGCTGAAAAGCTGCTAGCTCTCAGCTAGAAAGACTTTGTTAGGATTTCCTATGTCACTCATATTTTCTTTCTTTTGGCCAGTGTTGGAAATATCCTGCATAATGAACCGCTTGTCTTACAGATTTTCATTCTTGTCTCTTTGACTCACTCTGTTTTTTTCCATACTGATTATTTTAACTGAAGAGAGAAACAGTGTTTAGTTGTGCAATTTTGAGAGGACTCAGTGGCTAAGAAGACTCAGGAGGATTAAGGAGGCAGGGCAAGGGCGGTGGTGAGACAAGTACACGTCTGTTTTTGCAGTGGGCTCTGTTTTGTTTTCCTCATCAGGTCATTGCCATCCCCACCATACCACTGATTCAGCTCTCAGAAAGTTTGATTTTCTGCTGAATAAGATCCAGACACTTTGGATTGTATTGGTTAGATTTTTCATTTCCTTACTTGGACAAAGATATACAATGTTTAGGGATTAAGTTTTTCCGATTTCAATTGCAACCTATATACTTCATTGCCTAAGTGCTACTTTAGCATCAATTGCAACAATATAAATAAAAAGCACCACTCTCTGTTTGTTCATCTAAGACCTTGAAAAGCAGTAAATCAAAATCCTTTCTTGGTCTACCTTCAGTTCTCATGACAGGACCAATACATTTGGACTGCTGCAACTTATTTAGATGATGTTTGTCAAGATGGTGGTTTTAAAACACATAGCAGCTTTTTTACAGCAAATCTGATTACTATTTTATGTATCTAACCCCATGGCAAAGTGGACCTTAAACACTTTCCCTTTCCAAACAAGTTTATTTTGCAATTTAGGGACAGTCTCTCTGTTACTGGGAACAACATAGATGTGCAGAAAAAGAGAGATCTTGTCTTTACTAGCCTTTCCCCAACAGAAAGAACTCCAGTTTCCACCTTCTCTTGAGGGGTCAGTGAGAGAGAGAGAGCAGGACATACAAAATAACAATGTTTCCCATTCCGGAAAATTAAGCAGCACTCACTATTTCCTTGCAGAGGAAAATAATTTAATCAACGGTGTAGATTGACAGCTGTGGTTACCTTATTTTGCCTAAAAGCCTGATTTTGCCACTCTGTGTAGACTGAATAGACTGGAAATAGCTGTCCCAGGTGAGGACCCAAGGACTTTAGGAAATGGGAAATGAGGTTTTTGGTACACATGCACATCTTTATAGTGGCAGCCATAGTAAAAAAAAAAAAAAAAATTGATTTTGTCAAAAGAGGTCAAGCACAAAGCAGAGCTTCCTTAATGCACCAGGGAGAAAGCTCAGGCTGCATTACTGCCTCTAAGAGTTAAATGGTGATTACTCTTTGATCCTTGGAAGTATTTTATTCTCATTCTGGCTTTTTCAGCTAGTTCCCCACCTTTTTTTAAGGCATGACTTTGATTGCAAGTTAGATCTTTGAAAATATGTCCATGAATTTCATCTCTTAGACATGTAATTAATCTTCATATAGCTTTGGTAGTAATGCAGAAACACCTGTAGGATGTTTTCCATTGAAAACACAAGGAGAGAACTGGTAATAAATCTGAGAGTGATAGCTTTATCGTGACTGACAGAGCTGCTGGAGGCCTCTTCTTTATGAGTATAATTTGGGAGTATATAACAGAGAGATTGATTTCCACAGACCAGTCTCTTTTCCTTAGTGTTTATTCTTAGTCTGTATAACCCACTCTAATTTTTATTTTACAAAAAGACCTAACACGTGTGGCTTGATTAAAACAATGCATATTGCATTTCTGTGAGTCAGCACAGGCCAATGCGAACACAATTTAATTTTGTACTTCGCAAGCCCCATGGCCGAGCTCTGTGCATGATTTATCAGGGGTTTGCAGCTCTCTTCCTTGTCAAGACTTGTTCCTCTGGATCCTTTGGAAACAACAGTTTAACCTTTTGAACAGAGCCAGTACCTTCCAGCAGGCGAAGATGAAGTGCTTTGAGGAAGAGGCTATGGGAGTAATGAGATGTGACTGTGAGATGAGTCTTGCTTGACAACGTACAACAAACCTCACATCTCATGCTAAGAAGGGGCTGTCACTTTGATCTGCATGAAGCTTAGTGCTCCATGGATTTGAGCCACTATGTGTGTGTTGAGTCAAACCTTTCTGTTGCAGGGAAAAAGTTCTCCTGATGTCCAAAGGGCCACCCAGGAAGTGCAAAGGGAAGAAGCTGACTCCTTGACTACCCCTGACAGCATTCACTTGGTGCATGACGGTAATGCTTTCACTGATAGGGAAATTGAAAATTAAAATTTTAAATAACTTGATTAATGTATCATTGCCTTAAGCTTAGTCTGTTGCGCCATGCTGCACCTAGGGCACTTTCTTTTTTGCAGATCACATCTCCTTGAAAATCTACAATTAGCTGTTTTTTTAATACCCCTTTGTTATGAACTGTGATGATTCTCTCTTAATTATTTATTCTGTAGGATGACTAGGCAGTAATTCTGTGAGGGACAGAGAAAGTGAGTGTTAATAGGAATTCACCAAATACAGCAAATGAAAAATTTATGGAAATGAGAGGCCCTATAGAACAAAGAACATCTTTTACTTGCTTGTGCTGCTTTATTCTTGCCCAAATCCACAATAGGACCTTTTCTCTGCTGCTTCTTTTATTTATAATCAAAACAAAATGAGGAGAACACAGCTTGACCACAGCCAAGATATGTCTTCATTTGAGGTCATCACATTTCAGTGCTGTGTCAAAAAATGTGTTAGAGACAGAAAGAGATCCAGTCTAGCTGAAGTAAAGACACTGCACTGCCAATAATTGTCTTCTGTAATAGTTAGTCACATTGAGACTATTAATTAAAGAAGGAGTTGGGTGTTTTTTCAAAGTGTGATGTAATTCAGTGCCAGCTGGCTGACCAAGAGCCTGGGGTAGGTTATATTTATCTCTCTCAGAATAAGAAGAACAGATCTTTTATTTTTCTTTGTTAAAACCCTGTATGCTTGGCTGTACCAGACCAGGCAGATTGCTTGAAGTAACTGGCTGCCAATGTAATTTGTGTTGGTAAATAAATATAAAATGTTGGGTTCTTTCAAAGATGGGATCAGGAGGCAATGACTGATGCCAAGCAGAGTACACTCATTTCCTGAGAAACAAAACTGCTCTATCAGCTCACCTTAAGCTTGATTTGCACTAACTCCATTTGTTCTGTCTCTTCATAAGCAAAGCTGTTAAACTGAAAAATCTCCTTTGTCTATTGTGTAATGTCAGGCTTACCTGGCTCCTTCTCATCCAGCCTGAATAAAGGGCTCTCCTTTGCCCTGTCCCATAAGGCTTGCTTTTTGTCTTCCTGTCAACCAGCTTACTGATGCTGGTTAGTGTATGTGTTAGCTTTGGCTGGATAGAGTTAATTTTCTTCACAGTAGCTACTGTGGGGTTAAATTTTGGATTTCTGCTGGAAACAGCATTGATAATCAAACGGATGCTTTCATTACTGCTGACCAGAGCTAACAGAGTGTTAAGACCTTTTCTGCTCTTCATGCCACCCCACCTTGGGTGGGCTAGGGGTGCACAAGTTGTTGGGAAGGGACACAGCCAGGACAGCTGACCAAAATTGAATTAAGAGACATATCATACCATATTGACATCATGTTCAGCATATGAAGCTAGTGGAAGAAGAAGGAAGTGGGGATGTTTGAAGAGATGGCATTTGGTTTCCCAAGTCACTGTGACATGTGGTACAGCCCAGAGTTCCTGGGGATGGCTGAACATCTGCCTGCCCATGGCAAGTGGTGAATGAATTCCTTGGTTTTCTTTGCTTGTGCTTGTGGCTTTTGCTTTACCTATTAAACTGTCTTTATCTCAACCCATGAGCTTTCTCAGTTTTCCCCTCCAGGTTCTCTCCCTCCTCACACTGTGGGGAGGGACTGGGTGGTTGTGTGGTGCTGAGATGACAGCTGGTGTTAAACCACGACAGCAGAGAGGAAGGAAGTGGGGCAAGGACATAGGTGATTCAGGCATGCTGAAGTAAAATAACGAGACACAGATAACAAAACAGATCTGGACTTGGGTAAAAATAACCTGAGACCCTGGTGCAAACTTTCAAATTTGTACAATTCTTCCAGAGGAGAGATAATTATGGCACAGTAGAAGGCAACGTCTCCCAGGCCTGAGGAAGGCAGCATTAATTCAGAAGTGGGTATCACCTGATAAAAAGGGGTAGAGATGAACCTCCTGTTTCCTCATCCCTGCAAAAGGCTAGGAAAGGATGTAGTAAAGTCCTGCCCATTGCTGGTAGTAATAAATTAGTCCCCTATTGCACTGTACTTCAATAGGAAACTCAAACTGGCTTTTCCTACATCACAGGGATGATTGAAGGTAAACTGAGGGTTGCTGTTAAGACAGACATGTACTAAATATGTTCAGCAGAGATAGAAAAAACACTTCTTCTGTGGAACAATTCAGAAAGGGGAAAATCATTTGTAGAAAGGAATAAACTGAACTAAAAGCAAACCACTATGCAGTTCAATAAAAGGTTGCCCTCTCCAGTCAAACAGATACAATTTGCCAGAGTGTATAAAGAGGATCTTTTTCAATTTAGCTATTTCCATTAATGTATGAACCACTGATCAATATTAGACATCGCTTAGCTTCTCAGGTCATGAGAAACAACTCACTGGCAAGCATTGTATTTCTAGGAGACAAAGCTGGTGGGATAAATATATGACCATGCAAACAAATTGAATACTTTCCATAGAAGTTGAGGACCACATTAATAATTCTCCTTTGTTGTGTCAAAGGTATAAAGATTCAGGACTATTCCAAAGGCTATGAATTTCTTGGCAGCCATATCAGCATGGTTCTCAAGTACATCCAGAGACCTCTGGAGGAGGAAACAGGGCTTGGGTGGAGCCTCACCTGTCCTTGTAGACTTACAGGCTCTAGCAAATTTCACATGTAAGGAGAATCTGGGTAAGTAGACTACAGAAATACAGTCAGGAAACTACATGACAAAATCATAATTTTTAATTTCTGATTGCTTTTTTTTTAGGGCAGCTTTCTGAGGCCTCAGCTATCAACACATCTCCATCATATCCAGCACTGAACATATTTGTAATTGGACACTGTTCTTGTTCTACAGTCTAGAGCAATAAAGGCAAGTAATATATTAGCTGTTATACAGATGGAGGACTGGGAGATTAAATATCTTGTCCAGGGTCAAAAAGGAAATGTGTGACAGGTCTGGGACTTGTGAACCTGGAAATGTCGAGTTGAAGGCCTCAGCTGTGGGCCATATATTTACTCCTGAGTGTTAGCTGACTGCACATTTAACAAAACACTCCAAAGGACACCAATATGTTATTGCTCCTATTGGAAAATGACTGGACAACCATGCTTCTTCTGACAAGCGGCCAAATCTTGCCTGGGCAAACTATTCAGTTTTGATAAATTATACAAAGTAATTTGAAAAATAGATTGTTTAGTCTTCTGAGTATGCTTACATAGATTCTTCACAGAACAAACTATGTCTCCTTCTTGTAAATATTAATAAATAATGTTTTTCACATTTCACTTAGGAGCAATCAAACAGGCAAGAAAGAACCATGACTGCAAATCCTGAGCTACTAACTCAGTTCAGTGTCATCAGACGAGTTTTAGTCAACAGGGAGTTCAGACAGTTAAAAAAGATGGACTAAGTATAGCGGGGATTTTGCCTTATTTGAGCTACAGAGCTTCTCTTTTAGCTTAGTAAAAAAAGAAATGCTTTGGGAATCAATGACCCGGGATGTGGCTCCATTAGTAGCTTGGCCCAATTTTAATTAGTTGATGATGTGTGCACTATGGTTTGCTAATAAAGGGTGTAATGATTTTAGATGAATGGTGCTATAAAGCCCCCAAATTTTACATGTGCACTGTCCAACATTAAGCCTTTTGGTCTCTTCTGGGTCATCTCCACTTCTAGTGGGAATCCTGAAAGGGTGTCCAGGTTTGAGTGCAGCAGAGATGCTGAGCGAGGAGCTTTTCTGACTGGTGCTGTGCTGCAGTGGCTTTTGACAGCAGGATACCCAAATTCTCCCTGTAATTAACTGTGTACTGAGGGTCCATTAGAAAGGCATGTGATGACCCTAGGCCACAGATTTCTGGCTTTACCATGGCCCTGGAAATATCAGGTTAGCCATGAAATAATTTCAGTTTACACCATGTGACTAAAATTGAGGCAAACCTTTTAATACTCTTGAGTAGCAGGGTAGGAGGTCAGAGAAGATAGCCTAGATGATGCTTTTCCAGAATGTGATTAATTCTTTTCCGTGTAGGAAAAAAAAAAAAAAAAGAAAAAGTAAACATTAATCAGAACACTTTAAATTGCAAACTTCTTGTTCGTCGTTTCATATTCACTTTCTCCAGTAGTGTGATTGGTTTTTCTTTTGTGCAACAAATGAGGGAATTTATAATTTAATAACAAGTGGGATTTGTATTTTATTTAGGTTAATTTGCTGTTTAACAGAGGTACAATACAGAGATTCCTGCAGGAAAAAGGAAACCCAAAACCCTCCAGAAAGAGAAACTGAGGCAAATCTAACATGCATGAGTTAAAATTATGGGTTCCCCACTAAATCTATGCTTTGAAAATAAAGAGAGGGCATGTGTAAGTGTGCTTGTGAATTAAGAAGGTGCTATTTCTTTTCTTAGCAACATCACAGAAATATAGAACAACTCAGGTTGGAAGGAAGTTCATAACATTGTCTGGTCCAAACTTTCACAGGAAAGAGAGTCAAGGAGATCATCTTGTACCCTGTCCAATTGCATCTTTAGAACCTCCAGTCATACGAACTCTACTACATCGCTGGGTAAAAACGCTTTATCAAAAATGCAATCAAATGCATTTTAAAATCCTTGTTTACCAGTAATGCATCTGAACAAAAGGGGAATAAAAGTGAAATGCCTAGTGAGATATTCTGAATTTGATTAACCATAATGGTCCCCACAATAAGGAACAGAAAAGATTTAGTGCAATATGTTATCAGTGCCAGAGGATCTTACCTTCCTCAAGGTATGTTCCTGTTTCCTCTCTCCACTCTTAAATTTCTATTTGTGCTTACTTTACAGGATTTTCTGTCTCTCAGAAAAGGGAATTGGCCTACTTGTTCTCCTATAATCAGGCTGCACATGGAACTTAACTAGGTGGTTTACCAAGTCCTGTGGGATTGCTCCTCACAGAAGAAAACCAAATTCAGGGTTAATGCTGTTGGGACTGGCGGCTCTAAACAGCTGATTGTCAGACTGATCTGCTCCTAAAATCCCTGAATGGGTGTGGGAAGCCCCTTTGAGTGTTTAATGATAATGTGGTTTTCCTCTTTCATTAACTTTTGTGTACAAACAGCTATCATGCTCACTGGATACTAAACACTTTACTGCCCATCTACATCCACGTCAATGCTACTTAAGGCTAATCACATACTAACTACATCTCCCAGTGACAAAGCTGCATCCCCACTCTGTCTGTATTGATCTCCCATCAGTCATTTGTAAGTGACCGTGCTAGACATGGCCCTTGGGCATTTTTCCAATACAAAAGCCACTTAACATTAAAATTGCAGGATCTCTTTTGGCTGTTTTACAAGTCTTTATCAAAAGCGTATAAAAACCTACCTTTAATCATAACTACTCTATGAATTTTTTTCACCTTTGACCATTGACCCCTTTAAGATAATGAGAACATTTGTGCACCAGACTGCCCTTCTTCAAGTTTTATTCATTGCCTGAGTGGTCTACTAGAAGCAGTGGCAAAAAATACTGGGGGAAAAAAATCCTTTTGCAGCAGTGTTTGCTTCATTTTAACGACAGCAACATTAAAAAGGGTCATCATTTAAGAGGGCCATTATTTCAGTCATCTATATACCCTTTGGGGCATGTGCCCATCACTTTACTTCATTCAGATGAGCAGGCAGTAGGGCTGCCTTTCTGTTCCCAGTCCTCTGCCATGTACCCTTGTACTTCTTGGCACGGAGACTGTGTTTGTTTTGCATGTCTATGTGAAAAGCCAAACTAGTACAAATTCTTTTACTCTATCACTGCCACATATGAACACTGAATATATAATTTCAGACACTCTGTGGTTGTTGGATCTTGTTCAGGAGGTTAGAAAAGAATTTTAATTGCATAATTCTGCCATCCTTTCTTTTCTGCACTGTTTCAAGTTGTCCCTAATTTGAGGATACATCCACAGCTTCAGAACAAGCTTAACAACTGTCTTTTTTGAAGTTCAGTACTCATCCAACTAAATCAGCTTGTGGCATAGTTTGGCTGTGTTCAACTAGTAACTGTTTTAAGAATTTCTCTGATCATGTGCAAGGCTGTTCACACTGGCCCGTGGAAATTATTAAAAAGTGGTTTTGGTGGAAAGCTACACTGTTTGCATACAAGGCTGTAAGGTCTGCTCCTTGCTAGAGCTACATCTCACTTTATTTGTTGGACTTTGAAACTTAAAACACTTCACAGACAAGTCTGACTTTATTCCCATAAGAGGATTCTTCAGTGCATTTGAAGGGCCATATGTTGAGTTGACACTATCAACTATAGGCAATATGCCAACGAAGTACTCAGGCAGGCAGCTCTTCCTGAGCTCCATACTATCTATTTTTTGACTATCTATTTTGATTTGTGTCTCATAAAATGCATCAATTACATATAAAAGGAGAATTTCTCCACAGGATGTTAATGGAGTAGTGTACAGTAAAAGGTCAAAAGCACTGTGACTGATCCTCTCAGAATAACATCCAGGAACAGCTTTCCCTAAAAAAGACAAAGTATTTATAGTAATGAGAGCAAAATACAAATGTTGCTTTGGAGTCTATTTGTCTAAATAAATGGCTCTCAGCATTTTTCACTCCGTGTGTTACTTCTTAGGACTAAGACCAACTGGTCTGCTCCAAATTTCACACATTTTCTACATGTGGCACGTTTGGCTCTATGAAAACAGGTCTGATAAGATGCCAGGATACTATAAAGGAAGCATGATTAAAAGGAACTCACCTAATGTGATGTGTTGAGCTACTTGTTGCATCATTTTGTGTCTGGCAGTATCACTGCTATACAATGGCAGTGTTGTGTTTGTAAATACAATGCTGTGGGAACTCACTGCCAGTGTCCAAAGACACAGAAAAAGAGAGGTGTTCTCAGCACCCAAATCCCAGCTGGTGAAAATATGTGTGTGACTTGAATCAGTGTTTCTGTTCCCTTAGCATCCTCAAAGAAGCCTGTACTGAAAAATTATTAAGGTTGTAATCACCTTGAAGATTATTCACCTTCAGAAAGTTACTCTGTGATGGGGCAGTAATCACACTCCCTGGTGTATTGGACTGAAGTGTGCCAATTGAACTCAATCTTGTGCCAAGCTTAGCTATTTTGGACAGTAACTTTGAAATTTCACGATGGACAACATGAAAATATTTTTTTAAACCTTTGCAGTTACAATACATACTTTATATTAATCCAACTTACAAACAATTATATTTTTCCAGATTTTAGTTGGGCACATAAATAATTAAATTAAAACTCTGCCTCATCACTTTTCTCTATATTCCCTATGAGTTCTCCGTCATCGATTTTCTCTATATTCTCTATGAATTCTTCCAGGCACAAGCCATTTTGTTTAACTGACATGTCCAGAGTATGTGTAATTATGTAGTACTAACCTGTTTAGTTTTCTCCATTTTTAATGCATTACAGGTATTTTCAAATAATAAAAGGTTGATTGCATTATAATAAAACATTAATAATACTGAAAACATAAAAGAGAGAGGGGAATCCTGACTAGGAAGATGCCATTTAAAACAAAAGACCGAAACCACTTACACAACATATATATACATATGCACAGAATGCAACAGCACTCACAACAAGAGCACAAAGGTGTGAAGTCCTTTAAAGTCTTCTAAACAGCTTTAGAAAGGCTGGTTGCCACCACAGCTTTTTCATGCCATGTCCTTATTTTTCTAACCAGGAAGGATAACTTTACAGCCTAGTTCAATCTCCACATCTGTCCAAAATTTAATCTGATTAAACATCCATTAGTGTTATATTTGGTGGCTTTTTGTAACATATGCATTTGTCTCCCAAAGCCAAGGCTGACACCTGAAACTGACTTAATTCATGCCATCCAACTGCTGGCAATTCTTAGACACTACTGCTATAAGCTTGAATTGATACAGAGCCTGAGGGTAGCCAGTTCCATTTCCCATTAAAAAAAAAATTATAATTATTAACAGTATTTCTTAAGCTTTTTTTTTTTTTTAAATAAACCAGAAAAGGTAAATAACCTAAGTGACTATTACCTGGGTTAAGCTAATTAATGAGTTTTATAACAAGCCCAGCCATTGTCTTTGTAATCTGCCGATGGGAATTTCAAAATACTCATGATAAAGGACTGGATAAAAGATGAGACCCATCTTGCAGAGACTGGCTCTAAAAAGAATTTATCAGATTGTATGGATTTTGAAGGTCCCCTCAGAGCCTATATTTGTTTCAGAGAGGGGAAAAACAGTCTCCTGGGGTATCAGAATCAGAACTCTAAAACTTTTTAAAAGAAGCCCAGGAAGACTTCAGCTTTCTTACGAGAAATAGTGCAAAAAAAGCAACTTATACTAAAGCTGTCATGGAGAATTTCCAGGAGAGACAAATGCTAAATGATGATAAATGGAGAGATATTGACAACACTCATGGAGAAGAATCAGAATGCAAAGTGTTGCAAGAAAAAAAAGGTAAAATTTTTAATACCAAAAGAAATGGGAGAAATTGAGACAGGGATACAAAAAAGAAAAAAAGAATTTTGTTGTTAAATTGGGATACATATATTTTAGCTGTCGTCATTTGCTGCACATTCAGAGGGGAAGATGCTCTAGCTGATGCCAAACCAGAGTAACTTCTGCTCCTCTTCCTTTAAGATGCTGAGGGAGATCTGTCAGCACGTGCTGCAGCAGAGAAACCTTTTCTCAAAAGAAAAAAAAAAAAAAAAAAGACTGTCAGGGAGCTTGATTATGGGAATGGAGCCTGCCTGGGTATGGCTAAGTGCCTGGACTGCTGAGTCTTAGTCCACCTGGGAAACTCTAACCACATCAATTGAGTTACCCCAACCTTCACAGAGACAAACAGATATACACCTGCGTGTGTACCCTGCCTCTGTGTTTGACTTCTTTGGAGAACAAAAAAACCACCATTTATTGCAAATAAACTTCAAAAGTTATTGCTCAGTCAATGTATTCCATTGGAGTATTACAAGGCAACTTACAACATTTATGAAATAATTATATGGTGCTTTAATTTTCCCATTTTAGATCATTCCTTTCAAACATAAATAATTTCTCGTCTTCTTTCTTCCATGGGCTTATTTTAAACAGATAAACTTTGGATTGCAATTGTTGCATCCATAGAATCTTAATGTCTAACCTCAAAAATCTAAAATTCTAAATAAAGTCTTTCCCTCCAGAGCTCTAACTATATCCATTTCTCTGTTTTATTTCTGTTGAGTTTTTTTCATTCTTCAACAAAAGAATAAGTAAATCCTCATTACCCAGAATCAGTTGAAGCTTGTCTATATAAAGAATATATTGGGTTTTTTTGTGAGTCTGTATGTGTGTGCAGAACTGCATTGCATTAGCATTCTTGAATACAGGCTTTTTAATGTACTAATCTTAGGAAGGTAAAATCAACATTCAAATGGTAATTATTTAGGAAGTAAATTGATCAATTTGTCCTAAGCTCCATGAAGACGAACTGAGGTCAATCCACTTTGCCTATTAAGATTTTAAAGATATCTGGTTGGATTACTTTCACAGTAAGTGCCTGTTTTCCACTGAGGTTTAAGGAAAGTGGGAAAAAAAAAAGAAAAAAAGGAAAATAAAGAGCAACTGAGCTTTAATGTAAGACCTTAGGAAAACAAACTTTTCATGTAAGTGCAATTTTCCTGGTTCCAGCAAGCTGTCCATGTAAATAACCTCTGTGTTTTTAGCTTTTAGTACTATAGTTCTCCCTGTGGTGAAAGTGAAATTGTTGCTAACTAAACAGAGTTGAACTGTCTTGGTTCTGCAGCCCTATATATGTTTTCTGAATTATTCTTTAAGGTTTGGGAATGTGTGAATGAGCAACATCATATTGGAAGAGAGACTGAAAGAGCTTGGAGGCAATCTATTCAAACAACACTGGCATTTCAAAATGGAGCATAGTGAATTTAACTCACATAAAACATTACAAAACTGTTAGTGCTAAAATAATAGGCTATGAGTCTTAGAATTATCACATTAAGTGTTAGGGTAGAAGCACGTATTTCCTGATGGCAAATCACTAGCCACAGAATTCAAATTCCATAAAATCAAAACTTTTCTTTCATTTCAAAAAAGGTACATTTTGTAGAAAGAGAGAAAGGTAGGAACAATATGTCTCACTAGTTACTCTTTCTAGCTCTTAAGCTTGAAATATCCTCAGTACAGAAATGGTACTGTGTAGGTTAAGGAGTTGGACCCAATGATCCTTGTGGGTCTCCTCCAACTCAGCATATTCTCTGATTCTGTGATTTTTTTCCATTGTCTCACCCCTTTTCTAGAGGTGCTTTCCAGATGGCTAAAGATTCCTTAGGTCTTGAGTGTTTATTCTGAGAGTATAATAAAAGTATGGTAACTTAATAGAGATTTTCCTAATAATATTCTGATGTAATTCACAAACAAAATTAGTAAGACCAGCGTCTCATTTTTCAGCTATATTTTCATATAGTGTTTTTCAGCTCATCATTGTCCTCATAGTTTGAACTGGTGGCTTAAACATTAATTTCTTGGGACACCCAAATGATCTGCTTTGGACTTGATTTCAATATCAAGGTTGTGGAAGTCAAAGAAGAGTACTGGTTACTGCAGAATTTTTTCAAGACTGGGTAAATTTCACCATTTGTGAAGTCAATTATCTATGCAGTAACTGAAACACGGAATCACAGAATGAGTTGGAAGGGACCCACAAGGATCATTGAGTCCTACTCAAGCCCTGCACAGGACCATCAACAAGAGTCACACCATATGCTTTAGAGTATTGTCCAAATGATCCTCGAACTCTGTCCTGAGCCTCCTTTGACAGAACTTCAGGCCATTCCCTCAGGTTCTGCCATGGGTCTTGTCACAGAGAAGAGGTCAGTTCCTGCCTCTCCTCTTCCCCTCATGAGGTAATTTTAACTGCAATGAGGTCTCTCCTCAGTCTCCTCTTCTCCAGGCTGAGCAAATCAAGTGACCTCAGCCGCTCCTCATATGGCTTCCCCTCCAGAACTTTCATCATCCTTGTTGCTCTCCTTTGGACACTCCCTAGCAGTTTAATGCCTTTCTTATCTTGTGGCACCCAAAACTGTCCCCAGGACTCAAGGTGAGGTTGCCCCAGTGCAGAGCAGAGCAGGACAATCCCCTCCCTTGCCTGGCTGGCGATGCTGTGGCTGATGCCCTCCAGGACACACTTGGCCCTCCTGGCTGCCAGGGCACTGCGGACTCAGATTCAGCTTGCCACTGACAGGACCCCCAGGTCCATTTCTGCAGTGCTGCTTTCCAGCATCTCATTCACCAATCTGTCCATACATCCAGGGTTGCTGTGTCCCAGGTGCAGAATCCTGCACTTGCCCTCTTTGAACTTCATACTGTTGGAGATTTCCCAGGCCTTGAATTTGTTGACGTCTCTTGCAGGGCCTCCCTGCCTTCAGGGGAGTCAACCACTCCTCAAAGTTTTGTATTGTCTGTAATCTTGCTTCATGTCCCTTCCAGTCCTGAACCTGCATTGTGGTGGAGAAGCAGAGGGACTCAGAACCCTGCAGGGTAATTAGTCAAAGGACTGTTAATCAAGGATTTGTTAAAGATGAGGGCTGGAAGCAGGTCACTGCACACAGCAGGGGGAAGGCTCCTCCTCCTCAGAATTTGGTAAGTACTGGTAGGTACTGGTACCTTCTACAACAGGTCTGGTACCTTCTACAACAGGTCTGAGGCTGTGGAACTAGAAGTCCAGACAACAGATGAGATGGGAGAAGGTCATTCTGGGATAGTGGGGCCTCCTAAAACATCACCACCTTTACCGTGCATCAAGACCTCCTCTGTGAACAGAAAAAGGAGGGTAGCTGTAATAGGAGACTCCCTTCTGAGGGGAGCAGTGGTCCTGATATGCAGACTGGACACTACTCACAGGGAAGTCTGCTGTCTCCCAGGGGCTCAGAGAAGCCACACTACTGCAAAACTTTCTAGTCTAGTAAGGCCTTCTGATTACTGTCCACTGTTGGTTGTTCAAACTGGCAGGGCAGAAATAACAAAGAGAAGGCTGAGGGCAAAGAAAAGAGGCTTTGGGGGCCTGGGACAACTGGGAGAGGCATCAGGAGCCCAGGTAGTGATTTTCCTGATTCTTCCACTTAACAAGGAATAATATTGGTAGTAATAGGCAGATCCATCAGGTCAATACATGGTTCCAAAGTTGGTCTCAGCAGAAACATTGGTGTCCTACCGATTTCTGTTCTCATTTATGGCAAGAATGAAAACCAGTGATGTTAAATGCTCTCATTCTATGGCAGCAACATTCTCTTGTCTCATCAAATGTTTTGTTTTGTGCAGCTTGAAAAGTTGTGCAAGTGGAAAGAGGTGAGAAGCTATACACAAAAAAGTAGATTCAGTCACTGTCTGGGTCTTCAGAAATCAACATTTTTATCATTTCCATATAAGGCTTCTTGTCTGTCCATGCAACCTGCAGGACAATAGATTCAACACAGGACCAGAGTCCTGGTGCCAGGTACGCAGTTTCCAGCTACTTTGGGAAAGAAACACAGGTGCATGAGTGTGGAAAGAGCTGGAGAGCAATGTAATCTCTGGGCACTGAAGGGACTTGGACTGTGAAGTACTCCTGCTCTTCAGTGAGTATGCAGTCCTCGTGCTTTATAGAAATTCAGAAATCTTTTGAGATGTGTAGTTTATAATCATAAGGCCAGACGTATTTAAAACTTCCTTTCAGAGACCAATAAGGGGATTTAATTATTTTATTCTGAAAATGCACATTTTTCATGGAGTACTTTTTTTTCCCTGTAACATATAACAAATATTAGGAAAAGATATGGCTATTCTTCCACAGTGAAAGAGGGAGTAGAGGTTCTGAGTTTTAGTGTGAATTTTAGGGCTTTTTTGAGTCTATCTTTGCAGTATAATCCTAGTATTTATCTGTCTTTTATTTCTTTCCATGAACTCAATGTGTATGCTTAAGCTTTAAAGCAAGAATCCACCTGAAGAAAGACTAGTAGAAAGGAAAATTTTGTGCTTTTATAGGGAACCATCAGAAAGGCAACATTTCCATGGCAATTTACAGCTGCAACTTCTGGCCTTCTTCAGATGTTTTCTAAGACATTAGGCTGTGTGGTGTATGGAGACCTGAGGAACAGATATTCTTGTGACCCCTCAGGACTACACATGTACTGTGTGCTTGTGATTGTGGGGGACTAATTTCAAAGACTGATACAATCTTCCCTAAATCTAGGTTCCAAAACTACTTTTCAATATTTTTATGAATCAAAACACTCCATATTTCTTGTACAGTCTCCCTGCCCTCCAGGTTGAATTTTGCTTAATAATAGAAAGGTCCAGCCTGGTGGTGATGGATAAATTCCAAAGAACCTTTGACTGTACAACAAAAGACTTTGGTGAGTAGAGCAGTACATCAAATATTTCTTTGTGAATGTGCATTTGATTAATCACTGGAGTAGGGTTTGGAGAGTGTCTTTAGATGGTTCAGTTGTAGATTTGAATGTCAGCATTATTATATGTGAATCCCAATCCTGGGTAACAATGGCTTCAAGGAAAGCAACAGAACTAATGGCAAAATCAGTTTTGTACCTTTTATTTGCAAAACAGATGTTTTTATATAGAGGCCAATCAAAGCTTCTCAAGGAAACAAAAATTTTGGTGCTCCAGTGATGAGGAACTATGGTGTAATGAGGAGGAAAAATTGAGCAAAACCAGGGACCCAGGAAGAGCATGATTCTGCATGTGTGCAGAGAGTTACGAACTCAGACAAGACATGATTTGGACCAGGTTACTGTGTCTCTGAATCCATCTTCCTGTCAGGACAGTATATTCCCTAGTATAATTCCATGTGGAAGGAGAAACATAACAGAGAATAGATGGACAAGAACAACTATGTCATTCCTAGTTACCATTCATAAGAACCCACTAACTTAACATTAAAATTTAAGAAATACGGCTTAAGGGAATAGAATACTTGAAGTTTGAATGAGCTGAGTTCACTTTCCTGTGTCCTGCCTAAGTGGCTGTTGAATGGCAAGGGTGTATTTGGACATGAGAGAACTTTCAGTGAGAAAATTCTGACTGTTATGAACAGCAGGGATTGTCCAGGTTGTCAATATACACATGAATCACCTCATGCTTATTTGCCTTAGAATCATAGAATCACAGAATGGTTTGAGTCAGAAGGGACCTTAAAGTTTCTCCAGTTCCAAACTCCTGCCATGGGCAGGGACACCTGCAGTAGGCCAGTTGTTCAAACCCCCATCCAGCCTGGCCTTTAACACTTTCAGAGATGGAGCATCCACAGCCTGTCTGGGCAACATGTGCCAGTACCTTACCATCCTTATGGTAAAGAATTTCTTCCTAATACCTAATCTAAACCTACTCTATTTCAGTTTAAAGCCATTACCCCTTGTCCTATTACTACATGCCCTTTTGAAATCTTCCTCTCCAGCTTGTCCTATGGGTATGAGAGAAGATTACTTTAATGGGAAATGTGATTATCAGCTACAAAGAGGATTAAGCACAACTCCTGTTACAACACAGACAAAATTTTGCAAAGTAATTTGCAAATTATAAAAACAATATTTGGAACAATTCTTTAGTGGAAGGACTGTCCATGTAAAATGGTATTGACCAGAAACCTGCTCAGGAATAGACACTATCATTTTTTCAGTTCATAAGCTCCTATCTTTTGTAAAAGAGTATATATATATAAGTTACGGGAATTCCTTTGGATTCTGCCTTTCTCTATTTCTTGTCTGACTTATACTGCTGATGGAGTTCAGTCTCTTTTTGAGACTCTATTCTAATTGGGAGACTTTAATATCTATGAACTGATTTAAGTACTCTCTTACATTTGTAGTCTTTTTAGGCTATGAATACATAGCCTAAATACCATCTATGAACACATAGACTTTTACTTCTATAATCATATTCTAAATACCAGTAGGAAAAACATTTTTTCTGAATTTTTGAATGTGTTTATAAAAGACCATTTCTTTTGTATGTGCAGGCAAACTATCAATAACAGGCTGCAAGGTTTTGTCTTGTTGCTAAACCTCTGGCAACTTATTGTAGACCTTGGAAAGCTCTCTATTCAGTTTGTGGGAGCACAGAAAGGTACTACAATGTATGGCTTCCAAATTTTCCCAGACGAGCACAGGAGACATAAAAGGCCCGTTTGTCCACATCATTAAACCACCTTGCAGTCTGGTACAATTGGCAGACTCTTCTCCAGAGAGATTCAGAACAAAAACTGCATGGGTTTTTCTAGGTCAAGTTGGAAGTAGGCTGGTAGAGCTGTGTCAGGCAACTTCTTCCATGTCTTCCTGAACTCTGAGGTCCAATCCTGAGATGTTCTCAGCAGTCTGAGTCCCACAAAAGACAATCCTATGACTATCCTCTTTTCAGAAATATTATATTCCCTTGCAAATCTGTGTGCTTAAAAGCTTTGAAATGTGCACTATGAGTTTTGCACTTACATTGCTTTCTTTACTATCTTCTATCCTTATTGACATTGTATGACTTTGTTAATAACATAGTCCTGCTGTTGCCTCTTTGATTTTTTTTGAAAGTGAAGGAAAGATATTTTATATTGCTAGAGCACCAGAGCTCAGCAGAATTCTATGCAGGAATTTTTTTAATGGGAAACATATAATACGAGGCAAGTCCTTCCTTTAATAATATTGATATTCCTCTTGTGCAGCCCAAAGCCCATTTGTATAATGGCAGTTTTGTATTACCTTGCTTGCTGTTTTTATTATCCACAGAATACAAATTAACCTCTTGTGTTGTGGGAAAGACTTGGTAAACCTAGCCAAGACTGGGACAATGGGGCGCAGAAAATCTCTCTACTTCAAAGGACTTTGAATAAATATTTTTTTTACTCTTTGAGCACATTCCCTATTTTACCCTTTGTTGGTTTAGGAAAAGTCACCTAACAGACGTACGTCAAAGTAGGTCTAGATTTTGTGGCTCACAGTGCTAAGGAACCTGTTTGATTTCTTAAACCATAAACACCAGTTCTAGTGAAAGAATAGATTTAACTTCAGCATTATTTATAAAATAAAGCCCTGTAAGAATGGAATTGAGTTTTAAAACAGAATGTAAAACTGAAGAGTGTGATTTTTTCCATGAACCTTTATGTAAGATTCAGTAAGTTTTGTGAGATTTCAGTAAGTTTTTTTCTTATGTGAAAGGGGAAGAAGTAAGACAAAGTCACTAATTAAACCTCTCTAAAGCATAACAATTGTCCCTAGCCCTAGTTTGGGTCCAATGTTTTTCGGTTTTAAGTGGAAACTTTTGAAGGGCAAGCATGAAAATGCATGTCCATGTATGAAACCACTGTTCAAAGCAGAAGTCATGCTCGTGGGGCTGTACTGTGTTGGCTGCCACTGGCAACAGGATGCCAAGAAAAGTCTGTGCTGTTTTGCAAATCCTGGGCACAGGGACTTGCCCATGCCTTGTGGGGCACACCTGGCCATGCTGCCTGGCAGCACATGAAAGCGTGGCACTGCCAGAACTACCTGAGGCTTCCTCTCAGGTACCAGCTCAGCCTCCAGTCCTTCCTAAAGCAGAAGGCCAGCTCTGCTCCCCTTGTGCAGACAGACATGTCTTGATTCACTTTCCTGATGAGGACTTTGGCTTCAAAGTGTGACAGAGGGGTGTTGAATAACAACCTCAGTGGGGAGCACCTGGTGTATGACCACCTTGCTATGTTTTCAAAAGATTCCTTATACTGTATTTTCTATGCTGAGCAGTTTTGATCTCACTAGACATCTGGCTCTGCCCAAGTTTGGATAGGAGGGTGAACAGCTCTCACTTCAGCTCCTAGCGTTAAAGTGGCAATAAAACATGTAAGAAAAGCTGAAAAGAAGTGCTGAACCCCCAGACACAACATAATGAGGTACATATGCAACAAGACACTAGGTATGCACACAATGAATCAGCTCCTTACATGTCCTCTTTGAGTGGGGATACTGGGGGCTTGCTGTAGTCTTTTTCAAGCATGAAAAATTCCTGTGTGCTAATTCTGAATAACTGCTCTTTAATGCTGTGGCACAGAACAGAAATGTAAGGGAAAAATCAAATATATCTGATCTTTTTCAAACCAACCCTATACAACTATTTGAAATGCTTTTATACATAGTTTCTTTTGCATATTTATTTTTTTGTTTATGTGCATGCTCATGTGTCTTTAACAATCCTGTGGAATGATAGACTTTTTCTTTAAAAAACTCATTTTCAGGCTTGTACTTAATTTATGCTGTTCCTATATTACTGACTTTTTTCTTACAAAACCTCATAGCTTATAAATTACCATAAGATTAAACCAGATATTGCTAATGTATTTTAAACAGTTGTTAAATTACCAAAGTTGGTTGATCCCTTCCTTGAAATTTGCTGATCCTAACTTTAAACTACTCCTAGGTTATTATTTATATCTTTTAAATCTTTTATAGCTATACACGGGTGCTTTTATGAAACCTGGCGTAACGTATTCTAAGAACAAAAGCATATTTATGTAAGTAGCACTGGGAGCTGAGTTGGCAGGTGTTTGCCACAAAGTCTTAACCCCTAAGCATTAGTAGTAGGCATCAAGTTCATCTTCAAAAGGTTGTGAGAGTCTCTTTTTCTATAGAGAAACTGTTCAGGCTGAAAATGTATTAAACTGGAAAGAACAGCAGGGCTTGCGCTATCATCAGGTTTGTGGGCTACAGAGAAAAATGAGGATTTAGTAGTAACATTTGCAACAAATACCATAAACAGAAAATCAAGACAGTTGTGGTGGCCAGGGCTTCTCAGAGCAACTGCAACCTAATATAGCTCATGAGAGAGCCAGGCAGAATTGTTCTTTAGAAGAAAGCAGTCTCACAAATGTAAAGGAGCAGGCGAGGCCATAGCCTTTCCTCTTGCACAAACCAGACAGGAAAACTGTCCAGCTGGAGGAGATCCAGGGCTGTCCTACATGAAGAGGGGTAGCAGAGGGAGAAAAGCCTGTAAAAAGAAAATGACTTTATCTAGAGCAAGGGTCAGTCAACTTGAGTTAAGGTAGTGAAATCTCACAGAGAACTTGGAAATTTTCTTTGGCTTCTGCTAAAGCCAATGTTTTGAATGAATCTGCTGGAGAAGGTCAGCAAGGAATGAGAGTTACTCAGAGTAGGGTAAGATGTGTCTGGAAACATCCTTTCAGCTTGTAGGCACAAAATGTGTTAGGTCCTTTAGCTTCTTCTAAATGGGAGAACAATCCAAGGTTCAACATGCTCATCAGAACTTACCAGCAAGTCCTTTCAATAAAAGTACTTTCATTGACAAATGTAATTCCATTGAAAACACACTTTGGAGGCAGAAAGTATAGCCAATTCAAGAAGATTTTGTTAGGAAAAGGTCATTTGAGGGGAATTTGTTTTTTGCTTATTATGTTTTTTTTGTATTTCTAAAGAAAAATTTCAGAATTTTTGTAAGAGAGGTGGAAATTTTCCTATTCAGTTCTTATGGTTACTTACTAGTAAGTGGTAATGTGGTATGTTAAGGGGCAGAACCAATTGCTCACACATGTAGGAGATGTGCTAGTATTTTTCTCTGAAAATGGGACTTATCTTACAGTGTGTTGATACAGGCTTCTTGAAAGGGCTTTATTAGGCTTTAATTGCCTGGAATTGTGGTTCTCCACAAGCCATTTATCTCATACTTTTTCTGCAAGTCTCTTCACTCATGGCATGCAAAATTCCCAAGAATCCTGCTCTGTTCTCTGACTAATATGTCCAATCTAAAATTCTGTTTTAAGCTTTTTTTGGGGGGCTTTTTTCTTTTTTTTGTGGGGATTGGTTTGGTTTGATTTTTTTTGTTTGTTTGTTTCTGGGATGAAGTATAACTGTTAGATAATACCCACTACAATTATACCACGAAAAATGTTTATTAAAAACTGTCCTGCTAATTCCAGGTTTCAGTCATGTACTTTTTCTTTGATATGTCTGCCATCATTCACATGTTAAATATCAGCCATACTAAAAAGAGATATGAAAGAACAGCTCTTTATGGCTATGATTTTCACTGCAGTAAAAATTCCTGAATGTATAGTTTTATTAGATTTCATAAGAGTATTCAGGCAGATAACTTCATACAGAGTCTTGCATGCAGTTATGTTGTCCCACGTTTAAGAAAAGTGAATATAGAGTTCAGAGGATGGCTGCTAGGATGGCTGGGAGCATGAAAAGCATGTGAAGTGAGAGAAAGCTGGAAGAGCTTGGTTTGCTTGGCCTTCCTACAGAGATCAAGAAACTAAATTTTTTCCTGGGTGAAGGAGGACAAACACCAATACAGAAGATAAGCTGTTTGAGTTGAAGGATGATAGTGTGCAAACAAATGAAAAGGAATGGGAGTAATGAGCCTGGAAACTGAAAGAGAAGCCCCAGGCTTGTAGAAGACCTTTCTATTCTGAGTGCTGGGAACATTGCTGTATATTTAGAGTAAGCCTGTTAGAGTGAGGGGGCTTGTCCTTGCCTCAAGGGGCTTCCTTGGGAGTGTTCTGGTAAGCCCAATGACAGACCTAGACTTGTGTTTTGGGTTAACTCCGGTGGGCAACTTAGCCCCACTCAGCTGCTTGTTCACATCACCACCATCCCTAGTGGGATGGAGGTTGGGAACACAAGAGTACAAGTGTGAAAATTTGTGAGTTGACAGTTTAAATTTAAAAAAAAGAACAAAAGGAAAAAAAAGAAAGAAAAACAAGGAATGCAAACCGACCCACAACGGTTCTCTGCCAGCTGACCAAAGCCCAGGCAGTCGCTGAGCAATTGCAGCCCTGGAAAACTTCTCCCCCAGCTTTTATTGCTGAGCACAAGGCTCTATGGCATGGGGTGTCCCTTTGGTCAGCTGGGAAGTTGTCCCTGCTGTATCCCCACTCATCTTTTGTGTACTCCCAGCAGCCTATTCTCTGGTGAGGTGGCATGAGAAGCAGAAAAGGCCTCGACAGTGTGTAAGCACTGCTCAGCTATACCTAACACGTGTGTTACTGTGTTATCAACTCTTTTTTTATCTGAAGTCCAAAAGAAGCACCACACCAGCTAGTATGAAGAAAATTATCTCTATCCCAGATGAAACCAGTATATTATGGAGGGATGGCTTCAAAAGACAGGCCTCTCTCATATTATCTAGGTTCTAGGAAGGTAACGACTTGAACTGGCCACATGACACCTGCAGTTACCAGCACCTACAGCTGTTGTTTTGTGGAGTTTCAGGTGGTTCCTACCATGGCAGCTGGTGTCCATTTCAGTACCTTAACACTTTCAACTGCACTATGCAAAGGCAATGGACATTTATCTTAAACCAATTAAGACATTTATCTTAAACCAAAACTTCCCATTGAGATCAACGGAAAATTGTAATTAAAACAGATTAAAAGACAATAAGGCCCTATTTGCCCTATAGAACAGCCTAAACAAGGACAAGAGCAGGCTTACTTTGGTTTAAGTTTGTTCCAGTCTCTTCTCCTGTGGCACTGCTACTACGCAAGAAAGATCTGATTGGATGGCAAAATGCTTCTTGTTAAAAATTCAAAATTTTTTGGTTCAAAAGCTAGCCTTCAGAAATCAGTGTATCTCCTGTTTCAACTCACAAGCCAATGAGATTACCTTCAGTCTGAGCTTTGCTTTCCCTCCTTTACCCAAAATCCACAACATTTGATATGTCTGTCCCTTCATCCTCTTCTGAAGCATCATTCCTACAGGTAATTCTTTCTAGTGTTGAATGAGGAGCACTGGTTTTCTCACCCCTGAGGCCTCAACGTGAAACAACCTCAGAGAATGAGGGCTCTTTCCTCTTTCAAGTGGAAAGAGTTCCTCCCAAATCTCACAGCAGTTTTACTGTGCCAGAGGAGAAAGGAAAGCACAAAGTGTGCACCTTTGCCAGGTTGGGTCTGGCTGCTGGTGAAGTCAGTGTAGTGATGCCAACTAGGACTTTCACTTCCAGGATCACTCTGCTTTCCATTTATACCTGTAGCTGTTCTCTTCTTCAAATCCCAGCCTGTTCCCACCTTCCACCCCCAGAAATTTAGCAAAGAGCATTTATTGTCTCAGGAATATTTTAGATATTTAGCAGATAATTTAATTCTCTGAGAAAGGCACTGACTGCTGCAGTGCAGAGGCCAGACCCTCATTGCAGGCAGACAGGCTCCACTTATTTTCCTGGCTCTTCAGATTTACTACTAACACACTGGCAGACAGTAGTAGTGGATATGATGATGTAGTGTTGGAAATAATCCTGGGTTTTAGTAATACCTACACACTGCCAGACAATTATGTCCAAAGAGCCCAGATTTTCTAGAAGTGCTGTCCCACCCCCCCTTCTGTTGGAATCCCTAATTTCCTCCTTGCCCCTCTTCACTCGCTGTCAGCCCTATCACATCTCTTGTGGCCAGATCAAGGATGTTTAAATATAGATTCAAAAATTTCTGTGGGAGGAGCAACTCTGGCAAGGCTTTGTGACCTGACTGATCTCACTAAACTACTGCTGACTATTCAGGATCTCTTCCAACACTAGCTGGCCCTTCTTTAAATTTGTCAATGATTTAGAAATTCAGAAATAAAACAGTAAACAGATGCAATGAAGCTTCTGAGTTTTTTCTGTGCTGGGGAAAAAACCTCTTCCCCCTTTCTGATTCTACCTTTTGCAAATCAGTACAGTCTGGGCTTACTTAGTGAACCAAAAAAGTACATTTTTAGAATAATAGGCTTGGTCCTAACCAGTCACAGCACATGGCATATCTTCAGGGATATGTGGGAGATCTGGTTTCAAGCAAAGGCAAAAAGCAGAGTACTCTTTAAATCTTTAGTAGAAGTGGATTAGATGAATCTATCCCTTCTTTCCTTTTTCTAAAATTGCCTTGAGGCTTTTTTTTTTCCTTTGGAACAACCATAGCACTAAAGATGTTAGGAGGTATTTCTAATGACTTGAGCTTCTACCATGACCTAGAGTGGTTTTTATCCCTCTGTGTTTACTTAGACAAAATAAAACAGTCCTGAGCTGTAGGATGGCTGTGAGGGCCTGGTAAAATTATTAGTGTAGTTGCTGAAATTTGGGGGAAAATCAGAACCTGGTGTGATTTCCTGAAGTGCTCACACATGGTCAGCTCCTCTCCTGTGTGAAGTACTAGCACCAGTCCTGTGTAACCACTTCAATCACTTTTATATCCTCAAAATGAGCTTAAGCACTTCTTAGGCCTTGTGCCTGGCCTCATGTTCAGAAGTGGGTTTCACCACTTGACAGTTTCAAGTAACTTAAGAAAGTTTTAGCAAATCAATAAATTATAACTTCTGTTTTCTTCAGAGAATGGACTGCAGCAGGTCTTGCAGATGGACACCATTGTGTTAGAGCAAGCCTTAACTACACCATACAATGGCTAAAATAATATTCATATTGGTAGTATCTCATAAGAGACAAAAAACAAAAGCCAGACTACTATAAATAACAGGATATATAGATATATATAAAACAGAAGTAACAGAAAAAGAAGACCTAAGAGCTGAGTCAAAATACATTAGGCTTCTGAAATAGGAACATTCAATACTGTGGTTGTCATTACCACAAGACACTTTTGTCCATGAAAGCAGAAAGTAGTGTGTATATGTAATTGTGTAATATTTGAAGATGCATATAGCTCTGTAATACGGAGAAATATAGAAATAGTTTTAAGAGACTGATTGTCTTCGAAGTGTATGAAAATAATGTTAAGAATTACTTAAACCTTTTATGGGGTCAGTTATCTTTGGGAATAACTAGAAGTCCATTAGTGACTACATGCTATACATTGTATTAAATCAGCTCTCTTCTTCTCTAAAATTTGCCTCATCGAGTTTTTTTTTAGGGTGAAATTCATCCCTAGGCAAAGTGTACGTACGCGATGTTGAGTCTACCATTTATAATAACATCCATAACTCAGTACAAAAAGCTGTGCATATGGCCTGGATAACTATCTACAGTGCACTGAATTTTCCTTTTGCATACTGATCCAAGGTGAATGACTGTGTCTCATCAACATTTTATTCCTCAGTGCTTTATTAATAACAAATGAGGGACTCATGAATCCATTCAATTAATTAATTTCTTCTTGTTCTCCTTTTCTTGCTTAACAGGTTGATCTGTCTCCAAAATGTACATTTTCTGCATTCCCATTGGACTAATGACATTTAGATAATTTTTTTTACTTTGGAATATAGCCATCCAACTTAAAAGTAAAAAGAGACATTGTACATTTGAAGACAGTGCTAATGCCATTCCCTGCCAGTAAGTCCCGCTGTTATGAAAATGAACAAGGTTGGGATCTGCCTTCTTTTGAGGTTATTAGATCATGCATATCACTGACACGCATGGAGACACTTCCCTTCAGCTATCTTGACTTGTATGGAACTTTATTTAGGTTTTGATTCAAATAACCATTTTTTTCCCAACCAATTTAGGGGTTATAATATCTGCTATTGACCTTCTATTACAACCTGTGAACCATCCTGTTTAATGTGAAATTACATCATGTAAGAAATTCCTTTTTGTTCATTACCATGGTCACTGACTTGACAGGGCTCTCAGAGAGTCACGAGAGTGTAAATCAGAGATGGGACTAAGAAGTGAGGAACTCAGGAGTAATAGGCAAGAGACTAGCACAGTGATTCCTTCTGTTCCTAAGGCCACAGCAAGAGTGCAATGAAGAATGGACATTAGGTGTTTCTTCCTGGCACTGTGTCAAATGCAGAATATTTTATGCAAATGAAATATCCTGTTCCGAGAAATAATAGATCTGTAGTGATTTCATTCCCATGTTAGAGCAAGGTTTACATTCAAAAGATGGGTTGGCTGTAACTATGACTACTTGTTGAGCACAAAAGGAATACCAAGAAGAAATTAATTGTGTGGCATTAGCTAATAGGAAGCAACACA
Organism: Lichenostomus cassidix; assembly: GCF_008360975.1. NCBI lineage: Eukaryota > Metazoa > Chordata > Aves > Passeriformes > Meliphagidae > Lichenostomus > Lichenostomus cassidix. The sequence continues at coordinate 93,203,415 of NC_139482.1, forward strand.
CACACAAAAGGGAGGTCACAGATAAAAAATTTCATAGATCGTAATTGATTATTGTGATTTGCTTAACTGGACTTGGAAATTATGGGAGAAAGTGAATGTCAGAGTGGGGAAGGTGGATGTCAAGGATGAAGGATATACCATATCTTGCGTATGTTATGCCTTATCCTGGGTAATGTCTCAGGCCAGCAATAGGGTTACTCCCTTATAACAGAAAGCACAGCAAATCATGGCAAATATGGGTGAGGGTAAAAGCAGTGCCAATAAATAGGATTCTGAATGAAAGATGAGGAGTAGAGCGTCACAGTGAATCCCTTGGAAAGTTTAGGGTCTTTATGCAGTGAGATGCAGTTCAGTAAGTCCTTGGATATCTCCCTGAGAAACTGGATATATTTTTATCCTGTTTCAGGTGTTTTGAAGTATGTTGTTCCAGGTATTTCTTTTGGGGTGAAATCCTATGCTTTTTTCCTCTCTTGGAGTTCAGTTGCCAGTTATTTACCATGTTCCATGTGCAAGTGTGATGCAAGTACTGCTTTCATCTGTTTTCATTAATGACTTTTCAATACAGTCCTTAGGCCAAAGTATGAATTAGGAAGTTCAAGAGAAGAATGGAGGATTTTGCAAAAATCCACCTGAGCATCCTTGTCTATTCCTAAGCTTTGCTGCAGGCCAGATCATACAGGACTTTCTCCTAAAATTAGGGAAGACCATCAAGCCACAATTGCTTGCAAAGCAGCATCCTTCAATAAGCTTTTCCTCTTTGACTTTTCTGCAGCTTTGCTTAGTGCTCTTCTCTGATGCATCCATGTTCTATGAGAGGTGCTGTGCTTGAAGCCTGATCTGCACTGTGTTTTCACTGGCACAAATAAACAACTCAGGAGTGTCAAGGGGTCACCACTTTATCAGGCAGTACAAACAGTGACAACAAAATTTCTACTGTTGACCCTCATGGTGGCACAGTGTGTTTTTAGTAGAATAGATAGCACTGCAGAGAGACTTAGTGAAACTGGACTACACACATTCTGCCAGTCAGTGCTTTGTTCCTCCTTGGAATCATATATAAATTAGCATATAAATACCAACAGACTACTATATTGTTGTCAAATCCTGCTTTGAATAGAGTGGAACACCTCCACTTCTAGTGGGAACAGCTCTGTTCTTTTATTTGAAAGGAAACTGGATTTGGGAAGGTTGTTTGTTTGTATTTTTCCTTACCTTCTGAACCATGCTGTGAACTGTTCTTATATTCCTTTCTTTAGCAAAGGAAAGAATTTAGCTGAATTTGTCAAACATAGTTCTGGTTTCTGTTTCCCTTCCCTCCCCCACTGCTGGTGTGGTTTATTCCAGTTCCTCTTCCAGCTCTGCCCTGTCTGCTCATAGGTACGTCCACTTCATGGCAGAGAGTGATTCAGCTGCCTGACTGAACTGAATTCCTTCGCTCTTCCTTGTTAGTTTAGCATACAGTCTTAGAAATCTGGTGCATAAATCACATTTTGGATACAAATCAAAACGTGTGATTAGTACCTAGACATTTATGGCCATATAATGTTGCACCACAGTTAACAAGTAACATTTGGCTATGGGGTCTGTGCACCTGCTAAGCAGTAATGTGCTGCTAATGTTTTAATGAAGGATCCCAGGGAAAAAAATACCTCTCCAAGCCAGAGGTAAAGCCTGCGCTCCTGGAATGCACATATGTGGATAGGAGAGTTGACTGACTGGGAATACAGCCATTTGTTTTCCCAAATTACAAATAATAATTAATAAATAAAATGTTTTCTCATGGCTGTAAACAGGGAGCTGGGAGAATCACTTGGCAAACAAGCAGATATTTAAGCTGTGATTTGTTGAGAATATTTGCACATTACTCTAGAACAGTGGTCCCAGGAGGAGCAATACTGAGCAACTTGCATTTTGTGGACAGGTTTGCTCTCTCTGTTGGCCTTGGTTTTAAGTTTTTAATTTACTGTATCACGAGGCAATATCAGAAAGTCTTGTGGGCAATATGTTGCACATGAAAAAAAGATTGGGAACTGTGGCTTTCTAGTGATGTACCAATTTTATTGATATTACGACATAGCTCTTGCAGACTGAAAATGGGAAAAAAAGCAGAGGCTATTTCACTGGGAAATGAAAAATCTGCCATCTTGGTTTGGTGCAATCTGGACTAAAATATGTCCTTTAACTTTATGATGACAAATCCAGGGATGCTACGTAGCAGAGATGGTTTACCACTGCTTCGGAAGGAACGGTTCTCAATGAGAAGTAGAGATGGGCCAACATCTTCCTTCATCTTTGCAGAAAAACTTCAAAAATCATCTCTGCAAGAACTACCACAAGGATGCCTCCAGGAAAAACTTCTCTCAAGCATCTCTGCTTCTTGGAGGCATTTGTCTAACCTGTGACGTGGTTGGTAACAGTGGCAAGTGGTAGGTGGTTGAGCAAAAGGTCCCTAGAACCTTCTGTGGTGAGCTCCTCACTTGGTACAATTTTTGTGCATGCAGGTGTTCTCTACCCATCAATTAATGTAGATGTTTGATATCAGGAGGGTGTTTTACTCCTCACAATGGCACAGAGAAGATTAGTGCAAGAGATGTAAAAACTAGCTTCAGAGAAACGTACATATTTATGTTGTTATTCTTGCTGCATTTTTTTCAGCATTATACAGCCCTTATCTGTCAATGGCAAATAAAAACTTTGGAAGTTTTTTCTGACCTGATCCCAGCTAAAATAAAAATAAATAGTTAAATAAATAAAATTTTATAAGATTTTTAAGTGAGAATTTTATAAGATTTTTAATTGCTGAGATTTGTCAAAATTAACTTTTTTCTCCCTTCACAGACTGTTTCTTTCTTTGATTAATCATCATTTTACAGAAGGAAATTTTTTTTTAGTTGATGATTCTTCAATTAATTTTTTCACTTATTATCTTCCTTGAATGCGTCATCTCCCTTTACTTTTCTGTTCCCATGGCTGAGGATCGTTCATTGTGTATTCTCTGAAAGCTGTCCAGATTTGTTCTAAGTTAATCAGATGGTGTGTTGTGAGACTGCCTTTAGGCACTCAACTGTTGCTAGTCTGGAACAGGATTGGGTTTCCTAACTCAGCTTCTTGAAAACCAAAATTTTTCCCTTAGCTTTTTATTCAAGAAGTAAAAAAGGAATCCAAAGAGCTTTTTTTGTGGAAGCCTTTTGAGATTAAAATAAAACCAATTTGATTGAGAAAATATCTATTGGCTGCCTTTGCAAGGGAAATTGAGTGAAAGAATTTGGGAGTGCATCTGTACTGCATAGTTAATTGCAAGCTCTAAGTCAAGTGTTGTTTCCAATTGTCTCCCAATCACCTATGAAGTATCTAGCTTGGAAGTGTTGCAGAGCTTCTAACTGAGCAAGCTGCCTCAATGTTGGGTATAAACTTGGTCTCAGACGTCTTCATGTGGTGTTGTAGTCAACCTGTGTTGCAGGAAAGAATGAAGTCAAACCATGAAAATATTGGAATCCTCCAAAACCTTCTCACAGTTCTCCCATGTATCAAGGAAGATGCAAAGATCCTCCTGCAATTTATTGGGGAAAGTCCTTGAAGGCTCAGTTCTGCAGCACGGAGAGCAGTGGAGATGACAGACATCTCAGAGAACTCAAGGGAGGGCTTAAGGGGAATTACCCCATTGGTCTGGTCTCCTAAAAACACTCTTAAATTTCAACCAGTCTCTGATGCTGGGAAAAAGGGAGCAGCAACAAGATGTCCCAGTGCTCTGTTGATCCATAGCTTTGATTTCTGCTCTGTGGGTCATTTGGACCCCTGTAATTGATACCCTCTATAACTGCATTGCTCAAAAATGTGACTCAGGGCTATCCCAGCAGTTTTCCTCTTTAGATATGCTCTGAATTCCCTGACCGTAGGCAAGGACTTGAGACTTTTCCAGCAGATCCAAACAACTAAATAGAATAGGAGACATTGGATAATTTGGTCTCCTCCTTTAGTAGAGGGCTACAGAAGAAGCATTTCTTGCACCCACAAGGAGAGGTGGAATAAAAATCACCCCAATTTTTTATTCAGGGACCATACTCATTTGATGCCTCCATCACAGACTTTCTAAAAGGCACCAAACAGCAGTCTAAAGGCAGAAAGAGGAAAAGAGATGCAGGGCCCTGTTATACAAAGATTCATGGATAATAACTTGGGATTATCTAGAGAGCACTAATTTAATTTTACTATGGCTAATGAGTTTTGTAGAATTTCTGCTTTAGGCAGCTGCTCCACATCCTCCCCACTTAAAAGGAAAAAAAAAGAAAAGAAAAATCTCAACCCCTCCACTTTATCCAGATAAAATAGTTTCCAAAACTGGGTAGTTCCATGCCTGTTCCATCCCTAAAGTCTGAATTCTATTAAATTAGTAAACAAATTAAACACACTGACACTGGAAATACAATGAACTTTCTTCACTAATATTTCAACATATGTGCCATCTTCAGGTAATAGGTGTGATTTCAGATGGCTCATGGTGTCAATACAGGACTTTAATTTCTTAGTGCTGATGCCCTCCATGGAGGCCATAATGAAGAAATATTTCCAATTCATCAATCCCTTTACAGTATTTCAGCAAACTGAAGCTCCTGATATTTAGTAGGTCCTGCTCTTAGTTTTTGGGGTGTTTTGTTTTTTACTTATTTGGGTAAATAAAGTTTCATTCCACACAATAAATTCTTTTCTTCAGTTTTATGTGGGTGTAGCAGACAGAAAATGGATCTACTGTCCTCCTGTAAAATATGAAAACACGCATCTCATTGTGAAACAGGAGCTGGCAAATCTGGGGTGGAAGAGGAAGCACTATACAGAGAAGATGAGGCTCGTTCTCTTCTGGCTTGACAGAACTGAGATTGTGGATGAAGATGGCTAAGAAGAAATACTGGCTAAGAAAATGTGATATTTGGGAGAAGATGTGTGCATGCACTTTTCCTCTCATACTTCCATTAGAGCATAATTACTTGAAGAAGTGATAGAAACATTGGTAATGTTGGTGACAGAATTGACATCTTAGCAACTCCAGGTTATCTTTGAGTTAGGTGAGTCTTCCTTTATTTTCAGTAAAATATAACTACTGTTTAAATTCTGTGAACTATTCAGCTCGTGGCATCTGATTATTTATTTGTTTATTTTTCTTCATGGGGAGAAAAAAGCTAAATATAATTATACTCTTGCTCCTACAAGATAATGAGCATTAAGGTGTAACTGAGTATTCAAAAATAATAGCTAAATTTCAACAGTAACATGATTATTATCTTGTGGAAGGGATATCTTTGCAGTTACCTGGATATAGCAACTATTTCTTGTTTGCAAAATACTAATTTTCACTTTTAAATGTCTCAGTTGTGGGTCTAGCTCAGTAGAACTGCCTTACCCAGTGGGGAATCCACAGTTAATATTGGTAATATTGATAAGTAGAACCATCTCAAGCCATGACCAAACCGAGCAGTAATTTGAGAGCTACCCTTGTGTGTTGCTCCTCTGTGCAGCAGCCAGCACAGGGCATCTTGGAAGGGAACTGGAGAGGCCCATGGTGGATGCCAGTGAGATGGATGGAGATGGTGCAGAGAGGATGACAGTAGAAATCTGTTTTTCCTCAGTTTTCACACTCTTCCCAACTGCTATTTTTCAAAAGAATTTTTAACTAGTGCTAATGCTTAGCTTAGGCTCATAATCTCAAAGTAGATGGGTGTAGTGTGGATTGTGTTTGCAATGTATTAATAAGAGTTAATAGAACTGGTTTATAAACATTTCTAAGACAGAAAATTTTACAGCTGGACTATATTACTGATGCACTGGTATACAGTTACTTTTAAAGACTGGCTAGATTTCATTTGTGAACAAGTAAAAAAACTGAAAAGGAGGAAAATTTATTTGTGTCAAGATTGTGATTTCCAAAGTAATTTTAAGCAGGTGTAGAAAGTTTCATAGACTACCAGACAGAAAAATCAATGTTTTTCAAACAAATAGAAATTTATTATTAATTTTACAGTGCTTTAAAAAAGGCAAAAGAGGGTGTCACTGAGCTTTGCATGAAAGCCTGAGCTGTGTCTTCAGCCTATAGTAATTTAATTCTTGTATTCAAAATAGTCTGATTTCACTGTCAGTGGAACCTGATCTATTTTTCAGGCTCTATGACCACCATTTGTAAGTACAGCTTTTAGCTGCAAAACCCTCAAAGACTGCCTGCGTAGTAGGTGCCAGCATCCATGAAGCTGGAAGTGAGCAGGCCAAATAGCTTTTAGTCCATCTGTGAAAGAAGTAAGAGGGACGTTGTAATGTGAGAACTGAAACAAATACGGGGAGGTGACAGAGTATTTCTCAGAGGAATGGTGTTTATGTGGGAGAGAGCTATAGCAGAGAGGATGCAGAAGAAAACAATGTGAACAAAAATGGAACAATGTGGTCCATTGAAAAGCTAGATGTAAGGTGATTTTAGAAGATTTTTTAAAAGGCAAATTATAATAAGGAAACAAAGGGTAGGATTTTTACCACAGATATTAGGACTGTGACAGAGCTTGTGTTTCAGGAGGATGCAGAGCACTAGAGTGATATCTTCCATGACTTTGAGGCTGGGAGACATTCAAAGGTGTTGTCAGCATCCTGTCACATCTCTGCTGTACAAGTTGTCATAAGGATACTTCAGGTACCCCTAAACAGTCCAGCTCAAGTATCCAAAGCAAATTAGCTGTGGCAGCAGGAAATCTCCACACCATTGCTTCTTCATGATGTATTACTATTCAGTGACAAATGTTACTTTTTGTAATTGCTACAAAATTTATATTCTTATTGCTGCTATATTACTGACAAATGTCTTATGAAAAACAGGAGGAGCTAAAAGCATAGAAACAGATAATTTTTAATCTGAAACAGTTATAAAGGAAGATGTCCTCTGAAAGCAGTCATAATCATCATGAAACAGGCCAAGGATCTATGCAATATTGTAATAATTTTACAAGACTGTATAAATTACTCTACTTACAAATTAGTCTTTGGGTTAAACATCAGAGGGATTGGTGTGTTCAAATCGGTTTTGCAATACCTAGCCAACACATACTTTCTTTCATTGTTGAATTATTGTCTCTTATTCTACAACTTGTAGGAATTATATCCACCAATTTATATTAATTCTTACTCCAGAAAATACACTGTCCTTTAAATCCATTGAATTAACACCTCATTGAGTAGAGCCGAAGAAGGCAGAGTAGCTTTTACAAAAGGAGAGGGATACAGCAAAAGGGATTAAAAGAGAGTGAAAGCAGTAAAGGAGATTCAGGAAGAGGATATCATTAGGGACACCCTTTAGAGTAAAGATAAGTGATGAAGAGCCCAAAAAACAGAAATGAAACACCTGAAGTGAGCAGGGCCAGTGAGAATGGAAGACATTAAGCACCCTGGGAAGAAAACCCACATCATTAGAATGAGGCATTTGCTCTCTCTTGATCCGAACGACAGAAGCAAGACAATCTGCTGTTTGTGTTGTAAAAGTGTTTGCAGTGGGAAGTATGGTATATGCACACAGAAAGAACATCTGTTCAAGGAAGGCTCTTGCAAATATAAAGCTGCAATAATGGGGTAGAAACATCTGCACAGCTTATAGCAGGGCCACCAGTAGTGCTTTTAGGTGGGGGAGGGTACAAGACATGCCACATGCAGGAGAAGGTCACAGGGAAGGTTTTTAAGGGTAAGACTTTTTAAATATATCCATGCAAAGGCAAGTTGCCTTGAGACAAACTGCAGTCTTCAGTGTTGCAGAATACTGCTGTGGAAATGCTATAAACCCTGCAAAACACATGATTTTTCCGTGTAATAATTAAAAGGACAACTTGCTCATTCTCTTATGTAGTCAGAGGATGACTCAAGGATTTGGATTTTAGATAAATCCAAAGCATAAAGGTTTTACTCTGCCCACTTACAAGATCTGCAAGATTTTATGGCATAGTTCTGTTAGCGAAAACCAAGAAATTTGTAGCTGGTAAAGAGCAAGTGGAACAAAATGAAGTGCAAAATATCAGCTTCCTGGCAATGGTATTGGTGAAGTCCAATTGCAGGAAAACATGCCCACACATAGTTCCCTGCTGTGGCTACACAGCAGCTAGGATATGAAAGACTCAGTCCTGGTTATTTGGGGTATCTCTTCACTACAGACATTGCAGGGCAAATATGATACATGAGCTGGTGCCCTTTGCCTCAGTTCCTTTTTACTGCAAATACAGTTTAACATACCTGAATAGAGCAACTTTGCTTGTGTGTGGAATTTATAATGGGAAAAAGGGACGAAATCTACAGCTCATTCACAGTGTAGAGCATGGCTGTATCTTACCAAGGCACTCTTACATGCTTCCCAAAGCAGCCTATCTCTTTGCTCCTTTACAACTCTCTTTCAGACTTTGTGACTTCAAAGCTAGTCCAGAAAGTTCTACAGTAATTTTACAATTTTTATTCCTTCAGGGTTTTTGCTGAACTCTAATGATTTAGAGCTCAGATATACATAAATCCATGGCTTTACCTCCAGACAATGACCTCTTTGCTAGTGTCTAGGGCTCGAAGTGCAAGTTTGAAAATTTTAAGTTGAATATAGATAAATGAGAAGATCTAAATACAGGAAATATCTGTGAACATGGTTTCTTAAATGGCTACTTCTGCTTTTCTTGGCATTTCTCTACCTTAAGAGGATTTCTTTTCCATGTGCAGTATCAGGGATGGGAGAGTGCATCTGATGATTAAGCTGTGTTCAGCAACCACATTTATAGCAAAAGCTTGTTGCTGGCAATGCAAATGTAATTTTCAAGTTCAGCAGGTGATGGTTGAAGACTTTGGCTTGTATTAAGCTTAAAAGATGATTTTTAGAACATGTAATCTGCTGTACATAATGCTGGAAATCCTAATATTTGCATACAGACAAAATATTCATTTTGTCTGTTCTTTAATGCTTTGCAACAACAGTTAACAAGTACTAGTCTCAGAAATGTGAGCAGAGTTACCTAATTAGGTACAACAGAGGAATGTATTCTGTTTTGCTAGGATTAGCAGGAGTAACAGACAAATGATATTTGTAAAACAAGACAAAGATGATTATGTGTAACACAACCTAGATGATGAATCCAGGTATCAAGAGTATGCACCACCTTCCCACAACTGCCAGGGTAAGTCATGGGAAGAGAGATGCCTCCAGTACAAAAGATGAATTTGGGAGCTCTGTGAGAGCCTGCGTCTCCTGTGTGGCTGTATATGGCACCAAGCCTGCCTGCTTCACTACTTGATTGGTATGAATCCTCTCCCTTTCCTGAATTGGTAAAATCCTACTTCAGGAAAGTGCTTTGGCACTTTTATCGTTCACCATATTCCTCTTTAAGCATCTGAGTAACCCTGGGCGGATTGAAAGACACTACGTGTCTCTAAAAGCAGTGGCATGCTTCAGTGTTTGGAAAAAATAAATTGGGAAAGTTCTTCCGCCTTCTAAGCTTAAACATGATTACTGGTTTTTTGCTTCATTTTGATTGGGTTGGCTTTTTTTCTGTTGGTTGGGTTTTTTGGTTTTTTGGGGTTTTTTGGGGTTTTGTTTGTTTGTTTGTTTGTTTGTTGTGGTTTTTTGTTATTTGTTTTTGGGGTGGTTTTTTTGTTTGTTTTTTTCATAGACATGAAGTAGTTAAAATAAAGGTGTTATTTCCATTTCAGCATATTCCTCACTGTTGCTTTAAAAAAAAAAAAACTTGTCCTTTTCCTTGTGAAACATTTGCTTAGCTCCACTCATTCTGGAGAGTGTGTAAATGATACTTACCTTGGGGGAAAAGAACTTGACCTTGAAATCAGATGCCTTTTCCAGAGCAACCATGTGCTTTCTGGCTCTGGAGCACTGCATTGCATCATGCTTTGCAGAAGAATTGTTATAAAGGTGATGGTTAGCAAATCTGACACACTTTGTGAAAAGTACCTTTTGGTGGTTGTGGGAAGGGGACTTGTCTCATTCCTAACATCAGGATGACCACACATGTGGTCAAAATCCAGATGGAAAAGAGAGTGAAAGACTTTGTCATGTGGAAAATATATTTTTAACAGGGGGCTGTGCATGAGAGGAAGAGGTTTGGTCCCTGTTGTCACTGTAACTGTATATTAGAAGGATGCCAAATTTCTACAGCCTTTTGGAGCAAAAATCACCCTACTTTTTCTCCTGAGGAGTGAGAAATGCTTTGGATTTGCTGCACTACAGAACAGAGAAAAATTTGAAAATCTCACAACATGTCTCTAGACAGGAAAACAATTTCCTTCCTAATTCTAATGACTTACCATTTTTCCTGGAAAATAATGCCAGTAACATATTAGGGTTTTCAAATAAGATGGAGAAGAGTAGTTTCATCACTGATGTTATGGTGTAGGTAGGAGAGAACTTTAAGGCTGAAAAATATCAGCCCTCAGGTCAGAAGGGGCTTTTTCCCTGGTCTTCCTTTTCATTCATTTTCACATGGCATTTATCTCCAGCCATAGAAGAGGTTATTACTGGGCTTCTAGATACTGGCCACATAAAAATAGCAATATTAAGCAGCGCCAGGTGAGATAGGGAGGAGCAATGACTGGTATTTTTCTAGATGATTTTGGCTGCGGTGGTGTCATGCTGTTTTGTGCAGGCAGAAGTGGAGGAATAGCATACTGAAAGGGGCAGTACAGACACACTGGACATAGCCAGGCCAATTAACACCAATCATCACAGATGCCATTAGCTTCTGGTAAAGAAACGTTAACCCCACAGGTCTATAATTGCCTGCAGTGTCCCGCAGAGGGAGGGTGAGGGTGGACGTGTAGCTACTAGGGATCTCATGGCAAATATAAAGAGCTGCCAGTGGCCAAATAATGTGCTCCTAGAAAAAGGCATGGTCCATTATCCCTGCTGAAAACAGAGTGACAAATTACTGTAAAAGTACTGTACTGCAGCTGAAAGAAGCCAATAATTTCATGAATTTTACAGGTACAGCCAACCATAACAGTATGTTCTAGTACTACCCGCTGCATGCTACAGTGCTTTACACTATAGTTCTTTTTACAGGGCTCACAATATAACCCTGTCCTTTCTTAGAAACATCCCTCAAATCAGGATACTCAGAAAGTACATCTGCTCTACCCTGGTACACAAATAACACTAGGTTTAAGAGACTGTGCTATAACTTGTATGCTTATTACCATGATCCAGTTCTGATTTCATCTCTGTTGATCTTATTTTGGTGTGCATCTGTCTACAAAGAAAGATGTCACTACTGATTTGTACTAGAATTGAGCCTCAAATATCTTCTGTGGTGATTAATCTCTTCAGACTGTTTCTTGCATCTCATTCATGGTCTGACCAACTCATGCTGTTTCCGGAGTGCTGATATGATGTTCAGTACACTAGGTATGAACATATGCCTTACCCAAAATATAATAATAACCTTGAAAATGCAATAATATCTGGAGTTGAATGCCAAATGCATTTGGTACTGCACAGATGCACTGGAAAAGGGAAGTGAAAAGAAGGGAGATACCTGGAAAACTTTATGAAACAGCATAGGCAGGAGGTGCAGTAGTTGATGGGCTTCAGTTTTGGATGTGGAGAACACTGGATGCTCAATGATGGTCAAAGGAGAGAAAAAACAGCAGGCAAAAGCCAGTTCAATCAAAAAATTTGGGTTTCTTTGGCTTCAATAGAGCGTATGCTGCTTCATCACAGATCATGCTAGAAAGTCCCTTGTAAATGAGAAGAAATTTAGCAATAAGAGCCAGTTTGCAATCAGCACTCCTTTTTTTGGTCAACATATTTGCTGAAATAAGGATGAAGATCTTCTTTGCTAGTGGGAACCTAGTTAGGAAAGGACAATTTTTTTTCTCTGAAGTTACCTGATACAATTCTTTTGAAACAAACTAGCTTTGTTAACACTCGTTCTGTGATTTATAGATTGGAAACGTTAAGAACTCTGCAGTTAGTTTGTAAATATTTTGAAAAGTGAAAGATTAAATGATTGACTGGTGTCAACAATATCCACATAGCAATGTAAATACAGTCTGTGATTCTTCTGTGTAGCATCTTCTGAACTTGGGATCTCAGTATTTCACAAATACTGATTCTGATTTCTGTCTGCACTGAAGGCTCTATTGAGGGTATGAAAGGGAAAGTATACATTAAGAAAAAAAGTATGCATGTGAAAATCAGGCTTGTCCCATTGACCTGTGTTAAATAGGGAAGTGTTATCAGTCGCCTTTCTGCAAAGCAAACTCTTGAACAAAGGCAATGCAAAACAAAGAAGACACTGTAGAACAGCAGAGAGCACAGACTATTTTCTTCCAGTATTACTAATTTCTTATCCAACCGCAGCTAACTGTCTGTTGCCAGTGGTGGTTCTGAGGCCGCAGAAATGGGTTTGTGTTAGAACAGGGTTAGATCATGCTAATGCAATGGTTATTAAATGATGTCTTTCTGCTCCAGTCCATCCTACAGCTGAGATAATTCTTAACTTTGTGTTTTGTTTACTGGTTGCATTTTTGATGACAGCAGCTTTTATAATTCTTTGATTTACCATCATCAGAGGAGAAAGCAGCCTATAATGTTAACTGCTGGTGTCAACACAGAGAGATGGGACAGGACTATAATTGTTGGAATTGTCATTCAGATGTGTGTGACTTGATCCAATAAACGTAGGTTTCTGGCACCTTTGTGAGTGATGCTTTTACAACAGACTGCTGCTTGAGCTTGTCTTGCAAGGATTCCCAGCACCAAGAAGTGCTACTGCTTTCAGGTTCTTCCCCTAAAGAGAAAGTCTGCATAGCTCTCTCACATGATCAGGTGGATTTAATGCCACAAAATAGAAGAAAAAGAAGGGACTGCCTCTAAGAATGCTTTTCTTCTGCCACATCTTTAACTGCTACTAATATATCAGACAGCTGGGATACACAAAAATTAAGAAACTTAAGTAAAAAAGCCCAGAGTAGGCATCCATGTTGCTCTTTTACCTTCATTGCACTGGCAAATTTTCCACTATTGGACAAAGGGTACACAAATAGAAGAAAAATGCAGACAGCCTAAAATGCAAACTTTCAGAAGCTGGCTAAAGAACAATACTCTTTCTGTCCTGAGAAATGGAGTAATCCAGTAAAATCTTACCATTGGTTCAAAGCATGAAACAGAGTCAAAGATGTAAAAAGACCCTCAGTGGATTAAACCAAATCCACAATGGCAGCCAAGCATACCAGCTATAAATGTTCTCACTGAGCCTGCGGACACGGATGCTCTCCCAGTCTCAAGTGATAAAGCACTTATACATTTGGCTTTGAGCCAAAAGATTTGGAGATCTGAGGCAAAACCGATCACTTTAGGAGAGAGTCTGCTATGGGTAATTAAAGGCAGATTATTGGATTAAGATTTGATGCAAATTTGAAGTCCTTCCTTTTCTTTCCAGATTTATTTTATTTTTCTTGTCTTCTTTGTCTCTGAGTAACTATAATTGAATGCGTCTTTAAACTGTAAATTGTAATTTTGCTGTCAGCAGTGGAGCTTTAATTTCAGATGTTTATTAGAAAATTTCTCTGTGAGCCTCTGAGTTTTGTTAGCTGGAGGGACTTGAATCAATTATATAGCCTCCCCCACAAAGTCGTGGACAGTTTATCATGTTTTGGTGCTTTGAATGTTTTATTTGCTAGTGTGAGAAGAAGAGGTAATCTCTGTCCCAACCCATATTCCCCTCATCTTCACTGTAGTCTTGTTCTTCTGCACATGTTTGTTTTTAGACAGAAGGATGGAGTCCCATCAAGGTTCCCTGTCTGGGAATGTGGCTCTGGCCCACATTTATGGCCACAGAGAATCCACTGTGATATTTTCTTTAGAACAGCAGTGAGAAGGGAAGGTTTCCTCTTATGCAGATGAACAAATGCATCTCTAGTCAGCAATGCTGCTCTCATGAGTTGCTACTGAAAGATATGACAGGAGTAAATGAATGCAGAAAAATGGAGGAGAAACAGTCACAGGGAGAAGTCAGTCTAATTTATGAGCCCCCATTGCTTCTTCAAAGGAAATATATACCCTCTTGCAAAAAAAAAAAGGGGGGGGGAGGGAGGATAAAAGCAGCAGCTGAGGATTCTTGGAGTGCAGGAGAATCCTCAGCTGCCATGGAAATAATGAGGACTGCACCAGCTGTTCCCAGTCGGTCCCAAACGCTTTGGGGGCACTGTTGAAGGCCAGCTGCTGCACACTGCTCAGGTGATGCTGTTGGTGACGTATAAATGGTGTGTGCTCAAACCACTAAGAAAAGGTTTAAAATGTGTTTAAAGATCATCATGACAGTGTGGAGCAGCTTCTCTTGTGATTCACCCAGTTACCTTCTGTAAAAAAATACTCTGGCATCATGAATGTGTGTCTGTGGTGAGTAACTGAATGATCTCACTGTTGCATCTGTGCCTTGTCCTCCTGTTCTCTCTTCCCACTGCTCTGTGACTTCACTGCTCCATGTCCAGGGTGCTAGTGGGCCCTTTGGAAACTGGGCTTTGTGTATGTAATGTCAGGTGAATAAAATATTTTTTACATCAATAACCTGAAAATAAACAGCTTTTGGGAAGTAAATGAATGGAGAGGGTGGATGGGACCATGTCATCATTACACTATTTTGGGGGGATTAGACCTTTTCTTCTGAACCTGTTTGAGAAAACATGGCATGATGTGTTTCATCCTTGTTCGAGATGGATAGTTAAGGGAGTTTTTATTTTTCTAATCCTCTCTCACAGTGCACCACAGGTTTTTATTGTGTAATGTCACTCTACCTCGTGGAGTCTTGTTGCTTAAATAGCTGTGGTTACTCAAGCAACAATAAAGCTCTGTGTCTGCAGAGTGTACCTCTGGCCCTTTCCCCATTGTGCTACCTGCAAGAGACAGCAGAACCAAGCAAACCTTTCATATCTGCCTGAAGAATGGGGCCTACTTAAACTCTGTGCTGAAACACGTTAGTTACATGATGGCATTATGTCACTGTCAGTCATTCCGTGTAGAGCTCTAATATTGCTCACTCTCACTCTCTCAGTCCTTCTCGCTTCACTCTAATTGAACCCCTCATAATTAAGATAAATTCTGAGCAATCAGACCTGGAATGTGGATGAACAGTCCCTTGTGCAATCCCAAAAGTTCAGCTTTAGGAGGTTATTTCACTACACTGTAAATCATTATCCTAGTTTAACTGCAGCATGTGGGACTGCTAGTTCTTGGAAAAGCTTGCTACAGCAACTTCATTTATGAAGATAACTCAGTAGGAAAGGTCCTCTATTTAAAACTGTGTGATTTGATAGGGCAAACTGGATTCTTTAATGTTAGCACCTTAGCAATCAGTGAGAGGTAATCCAGTGCACGGACCCTACAGCTCATTACCAGAAAATGAGGTGTGACTCTTGAAGATGGATTTCAAGTATCTGTAAGTCACACCAGCATTTCAAGATAGAGGGGGACACACAGCTTATTTCACTTAGCTTGAGGTTCAGCCCTCTACTGATGAGTAACAAGGCTATGATGCAGAGGTCCTATGAGTCAGAGAAATACTTAGTATATGATGGGGGGGGAAATGAAACAAAGGAGCTTTCAGAATAACTAATAAAAAACCAGGAGAATATACAAATTCTCATAATAAAGACCAGAAACACTCATGTGCTTTGAATGGCCGTGAAACCAGAGGTTCCTGGACCAGTCCCGTGATCGCAGCTTCAGACAGTTCCCAAAGCCTGCGTGGAGCAGAGGCCAGCAGAAAGAATGATGTAGCTTCCTACAGGGTTCAACAGGATTCTGTATTTATTGGTTCTTTCCAATCAAGATTCATTTATGTAGCTTTTCTCTTGTTGTTTTCTATTGTACATAGTGTTTTGTGACCTTAAATCCTAGACCCCTCTGACTGTTCAGATCATTCTTCAGACTTACTTCCAGCTCATATTTTTGGGAATATTTTGTGCCTAGCTTGTCCTCATGTGGTGTTAAAACAATGACTAGCAACTTCTCAGATATTCCCTGCTTTAGGCATAACTTCATTGGGCTGTGCTTTGAGTGAGTCTAGACCAGTTCCAGCTTTATGTGAAAACCCTATCAGATCATTTGGCAAATACTCAGGAAATTGTAATGAATATCAGCTTGCCCTAATTGTGATGGCTGCCTGAGGGGAGACTCATGAGGGGCTCAGAGACCAGGAGTATCTCAATATTTATGGCTACTTCTAAGATTGCTCTTCAGAAACAATTTACACACACTCACTGACTTTGACTATGGAAGTAGAACTGCAGTGTGAAAGAATGGGTGGGATTCATTCCTTTTCAAATTGTCTGGGGCTTGAATTTGTTTATTAGGATGCCTTGCAATTATGGCCTCTTGAAGCAGTACAGCATCACAAATCTCACATTAAATGTTCATAGACATCTTGTATGCTGTGGCAGTTTGAGGAGAAGAACCAAAAATGCTTTAATCTCCATGTTTGCTATCTTGACCTTTCACTCATGGATCCAGCCTTAAATTTCATGATAAAGCAGCTAAGTCATATACAGATGTGCTTGACACAGCTGTTTAAAGACCAGATAGACAAGCAAATTGCAAATCTGAAGGCAGCACAAGGCTGGCTTGTTGCAACAGTCCAAATTAAATAGGAAAGAGAGAAACTTTGCTCAGGCTCCCTGCAACATCCTGCTTCACTGTAAAGGAATTTATACATATTTTGTATGCTGTCTGTAGGGACACCCAAAAGGAATTTGACATCCCTAGGACAATTTTCCTCTTTTCCATTCATAGGCCACTCTTTCAGATGTGATCTTCTCTTAGGCTGGTTTTGATCTTCATAAAATTAAAAACCCACGAAACCAAAAAAACCACTGTTGATTTTGTTGCAGAAAAATCTTACCATGAAATAATTAGGCAGAACCTGAAATCGTAGCCAAGAAATAGCCTTTAGTGCACAAAACCTCTTCTTGCATGCTCTGATGCTCTTTAAAGTTGACTGAGCTATGGCCCTTCACATGTATGAAGTACTTCATGAAGGTTGTGATTCACCCCTGTGCAGAAGGCTTCTACAAGCTAAAGCAAGTCAAATGCCTCTCAAACTCTCAAAATGGCTCTTACATTGGATTCCACTCTGGGGGAGGAAACAAGTGGATTGTTTTAAATATATTGCCCTGTCTGGGATCTCTTTCTTCTGTATGCCAATGCTTAAATAAAAGCTGATTTATCTTATTAGGTACGAATTTATATCTTGTCACCTGTATTTCTGAAAACAATTTTTCCTCCTGGTTTGGGACCCAATTCTCTGAAGTGCTGAGTCTCCGCAAAGGGGTGCTGAGCACCTTGCATCCTGCTGAAGTTCAAGGGGGGTGAACTCACTCAGCACTTCCATGATTAGGCACTTTGTGACTGTGTTAAAGCTTTTCTATCAAAAAGAATTGCTCTTTTCATGGCATTTATTACATGTCTCCTTGAACGTCCTTTGCAGACTCTTTCTGCCATCTTTCTGTAATACGAGGAAATTTGATCCTGGAGTTATGGTGACAAACCCTTTCAAGCCATGCCACTGCAGCTTTTCTTATCACCAAAAACCATCAGTAGAATTACAGCTCTCTATTATTTTGTTGCTTTTTTCTTATATTCTATGATACATGGGCTTGAAAGCTCAAGTGTACGTTGCTGCTCAGGGACATAGAAGATGGCTTTCACATTAAAATCTCTGTGAAGAAAGGAGTTAAGGGGGAGGGAACACCTACTTAAGTAATTACCTGGTTGTCTCAGTTTATTGAGATATAAGTAATAACTTATTAACAACAGTGCAGTTCTGGGTGACTGGTAAATAACTGCCTGAAAAGCTCTTTGCAATGTTAGTGGCAAAACTACTGAGAATTTCCTGCTGCCTGCTCCACTCTGCAGTCCTGCTCTCTTCTTCTACCCAGGCACTTCTTCCCTCTCCTCTTGTGTTTCTACCCTGAACTCGTGTTTCTGGAAATCTGTTATGTTGTTGGCTGGTGGGCTTGCAGGGGGCCAACTCCACGTTTTTAAGGTAAACTGCCACAGATCAGGTTGATAACAGCTGAGGATCTGAGCCTTTATGTATCCTTAATCGCCTTTGCCAAACTAATTTGGGCAAGAATATAAACTGAATTACAGATGTATACCCTGCCCTTTTTAACACTAGGGTAGGTAGATCTTGTTTGTGAGCATTTTTATTATTATCCACCCTTAGCTCACCAGTGTAACTCTTCTGTGTTTTCAGAGCATACAGCTGTGAAGCTTTTAACTTCCGTGCATTAGCATCTTCATTTGGAAAAGTAACAGTGGCCGTTCTCAGTGGAAAGTGCTTCTAGATTTGTTTGAAGTAGAAATGGCTGATAACCTAAACTAGGACTGGTGAAGATTGGGGTTTTAAAGAGGTTTTTTCCTTAGCTTCACCAGTTATAAAGTTTCATTAAAAACTGAAATAAAGGGTACTGGCTGATGCATATTTTATGAAAAACTAGATTCTTTCTCCATAAGCATCATCACCAAGACTTTATTTCTGAAGTCCAGGATGATCTCTGGGCAGAGCCCTTACTCAGACTGCAGGGTCATGCCTGATGTCACCACTTGTCTTTGATTGTTACTGAGGATGGGTGTGAAGGAAAAGGTCTCCCCTTTGAATTCTGGGTTCAACAGACCGGCTGAGTCTGGTGTAATGAGTATCACAGGAGTGGATGAGCCAGTACTTTAGAAAGTTTTCCTGGGAATTTGTAAAGGAAGAAGAAAAGCCCATGACCCTAATCTTCCTCTATAGCTAGCCATACAAATTGTATGGGTTTTCTCACACAGCTTTCAGGATGGAGGTGTACCAGCCAGGTTCTGAGCCATGTGGTAGAGCTGGCTGCTCCTTGCCTGCCAGCACCCTCCAGGAACAGATCCGGACACTACAAAGGGTCAATTTAACTTTGGAAATGTGCCTCTTTCTGGCAAGCCTCACTGCCTCTGCGTCAGCTTTGGGTTTTTCAGTCCATGAACTGCCTCAGCTTGCTCTAGGCCATCCACTGTATCCTCTTGATGATGACGGCTAAGCTTGTTTTGGGGCATGAAGAGGAGGGACTGAATGGCATCAAGATAGAAAATCAGAGCAGGGCTTCATGTTAATGATAATCAATTTGATTTTAAAATTTAAATTTATGTTTCCTAACTGTTGTGTGAGCTGCTCTTCTACTGATGTTTCTTTGCACATTAGACATCCTGTCCTTCTGCTCCAAAGTTTCCTGTTTCCAAAATTGCTATGTTCACTTCATAGAGAAATTATAGTCTTCTATTTGCAAGCAAACCTGACCTGATCACTTTTCATAGAGGTTGGGTACGTGGTGTATTTGACAACATGAGAGAAGACAGACAGCTTGGCTGAAAAAAGTTGGACACTTAAAAAATATATATGTATTTAAAAGTATGTTAGTTGTATTTTGTGTCTTGTGTAATCAGATAAATCAGTATGCAGAGCAGAAATCTGAGGGTCCTTAGGTCAGTTTGGACCAAGTTTTGTTGTCCTTGGGCTCTGTATTTGATGTACAGTTGTGTAGTGTTGCATAACCATGCCCTTGCAAACATTAACAGTAATCTAAGGTTCAGGCTGAACGACAGCTATGCATTGTGAATAGGTCTGTTTAGGTGGCAGGGTGATGTAAACAAGGATGACTAAGCCTTGCCACATAAACAGAATTTGCCATATGATATTGTTCCCTTTGCATTTTTGTAAATCTTTTGAAGTTAGGGAGGGGGAAATGACAGGATGCATGAAAGAAGCACAGCTCACGGCTCAGCAGTCAGTTGGAGTTTGAGATTTGAATTACAATATCTCTGCCAGATGGACACAGATACCTATGAGGATGCCAGGACAAGGCTGCTTCTTAGAGAGGTCAAGTGGCTCAGTGTACTTCACCACATCTGTAAACTGAAAATTAAAAACCTGGAGGCATAATTGTCGTGACTTCCAAAATTTAAAGAGACAAAATTAATTTTTTCCTCTTGCTTTTTTTTCCCCCCTCCTTCTTTGTCTGGAATATAGATTAGAACCATATTCAGAAGGCTCATTTTTCCTTGTCAATCAGTAAGGGCAGCCAGTCAGACCTCATCAGTGTAATAATGGATGTTCAGAGTGAATTAGTTAGCCTGATCATATCAGAGGTGACACAAAAGAAGGGAGTGGAATACTTTATGGACTGTGGTATATTTGCTTCTCTGGTAATTTGTCCACATCTGGAAAAGAGAGGAAACAATCCCCCCTAGTTATGGCCAAAAAACTTCAGCAGGAACTGTGGTAGAAGATCACCCTCTGAATGATCCTGGTCTGGCCAAAGCATCACACTAAAAGCTCTCCAGTGCCAAGAGCTTAAACATGCAAAGTGCTCCTTGTTTACCTTATATTTCCTTAAACTTTGATATGTGAGAAGTCTGAAATTCTGACATCCAAAAATTTGACTACAATATAATTTTTAATTACTTGTTTTATTCATTATTTTTTGTTAACACCGCAGAGCCTCCTGGTAATCCAGGCTCTGGACAAAGTAGACACTTGATGAAAATGCAGTGAGAGAGCCAGAGAGCATTTTGGCTTGGTCTGGATGAATTTGAATGATGGGGAAGTAAGCCTGTCTTTGCACTCAACAGACTACTATGAAGGAATGAGAGTAATCAGTATAAAACGGTGAACTTTACCCAAATTCCTGGATGGGTCATAATAGAGAACGGAGGCAGGACTGTCTGGTCTCTGAGTGAGCCTGTTGCCCCAGTTGCAGACAAACTGTAAGGATATTTTCCAGGGCATGGAAAGGGAATGCTCTTAAGAGCATTAGGATAGACCAAGGGGCTAAGATAGGGAGATGAAGTAAGAGCTTTGAGGAACCCATTAGAGGATCAATGTGCTGCAGAAATGGGAACCAGATGGGATGGAGTAGGGAGGGAGGTTCACACAGCCTTATGGAGCAAATGAGATGGGCAACCAGACCTTATTGTCTGCTGGCATCACCTCCATATAAAGGGAGTTTGTGGGGAACAGCAAAGAGCTTATTTGTTCTCAAGAAGAGCAAATCACCAGGTTGTTCTATTAGTGGGAGCCCTTTTGTTCATTTTGTTCACCAGAGAAATGAGATTCTAAACAGACACTAATCAGAAATTCAGCTGGTTTAAAGATGAAGATCAATATATTTGCATAGAACTCTAAGACATGTTGGTCAAGAATAGCAAGTAACTGGATGGCATCACTGAGGAAGTTTTTCTGGTCCTTTGTATCCACATTTAATGTTGCTCCTGTATTGACAAGGCCTTGTGGGAAAGTCTCACCACTTTGAGAAATTTCAGTGTGACCTGCTGAGAGCCTTTTTTTCTGGTAACCAAAATTTGATTGTCCAGAAAATTAATTTTATCTATACTCCCAACACACAAATAAGCACATATATACACGCTCATGCATATACATATCTCTATATACATATGTAAACAGATGTAAGACACAGGCTGCTAAGAATGAACCACCAAGAGATTGAATGGTAATATTTACAGAACAGAATAGTATTTTTCTAGGTCCTCACACCTTGACACCTAACTTGGAGTTTTGACAAAGGATATGACTTTTAAAGTAAAATTATTTTTAAAAATCAAGTCTATTAAAGGGCTTATGTGGAGCATTCAAAAGTCTAGTTTCCAATTAGCATTTGAAAAGTTATACTATTGTACAGTTTAAGCAGGAAGAAACCTTAATTTGCTTTGGGTCATATAGTTTTATGACTTAGAAATCTGTTTTCACAACATAAACTCAGTAAGAACTGCAATTTTTAACTACTGTGATGACAACCTGTATGTGTCTAAATAGAGAAAAATATATCTCAAAAGATCCCTGCAAAATTTCTTAAGAGACATGATATGTGGCCATTTTTTCTTGCAAAAGGTCTAGCTGGTAATTTTTTTTGCCTACAGACATTTTTAGGAAACCATTTCTAATTTGCATTGTTCCATGGAAGGCTTGTATAAACCTACTAATATTATACCAGATGATTTGGGGGGATTAAATAATCTGTGCAAATATTGACTCACAAATATCCAACACATTCAGCAAACTGTTAATAAGTAATTCATTGGTTAAAATGGAAACAGAGGTTCAAAGCTCTGAAAGTTCTCCAAGACCATAGCCCCTTCATTAAAAATTTACCTAGGGGGAAAAAAAAAATCACAGGACTCCTAATGCAATTTAACATATCTTCTCCCCTCCCCACCCCTTCACTGTCATCCCTTTATTAACTTTTTTATTTTGAGCACTGCATTAATCAGAGTATTTATTTGATCAGCATAAGGTTCAGTAGCTTCTAGAATTTTGTTGTTACCCAATAATGTTTTCTTCACTTTTGGAGTGCCTTGCATCAAGGCTGGAATATTATTAGTGCACAGGAGTAGAGAGATGTTTCAAATTTAGTCTTTTTCTTCTCCAGTACAGAGAATACGAAATACTGTTTTGCAGAAACCTCTGAATAACTGTACGAATGTCTGCCTCAGAGGAGTCATGTATTATGCACCCATCTTCTTGTTTCAGGTTTTTCTTTTTTTCTTTGGGGTAAGAAAAGCTTGTTGCAGTGAAATCTGCCTTCTGGAGTGAGGGTATATCAATAAAATAACATACAGTTCGGAACTGAGAATATTTACAAAATCAGCTAAAGGTTTTCTGTTCCCCAGCTGTTTCTTGGAAGGCTCACCACCAGGATGATTCATACAAAAAAATCTTAAGTAATTTTTATTAATACATTCCCAAAACATTTTAAAATACATTGAGACAGACTGAAGTTGTGTTAGCTGTCATGGATAGCCTAGGCAACCTGTCATCAGATGGACAGCTCTTCATTGATTTCTTTCTTTTGACAAGAGTCTCTGGTTTTACATGTAAATTTGTCATCTTAAATTTATCCAGTATATAACTGTTCTCATCCCACAGCCATGCTGCTAATCATGTACAGTATCAGTGTACTGCTGAATTCCCACTCGGACGCTATCGGTGAGCCTTGAAGGAGAAGCAGCAACTTTTCACTTTGAAAAGTTGCACTTGTGGTGTCTCAGCAGCCTGATACTAACTCTTTTGAAATATTCCTAGAGACAGCCTCCCCACTGAATCAGCCTAAGCTAGCTCGGAATGCTGCCATGTGTGATAGGATAGCTTCTTGGGAATGGTATTGCAGGAGCACAACTGATCATCCCCAGTACTCGTTGAAACCTTCAGAGAAGGTGGCTACCCTTAAGATAACCAGCTACAAATTTCCTGGGTAACATGCCAAAAGAATGCCAACAGGATACTGACTGCAGCTGGAATTATCACGGAAAGATGCAATTTCTGGCAGCGCAATTAAAACGTATGGCCATGCTTGCCAGAGCATTTTCTAGCTGAGTGGCAGCATTCAATGAAACAATTGAAGAGCCTCCCAACAATTGGAACAGTGGCAGAAGAAAATCATCTTGAAGCAGGCATATCTATTGTCACTTGCTGTTTGGCACAATAAGAGGTTTTCTTTACTATGAACTTATGACTGACCCTACAAAACAGTAAATAACTGAGCTGCCTGGTCTAGTGGAAGGTGTTGCCACCATGGCAGGAGGGTTGGAATGAGATGATTTTTGAGGTCCCTTCAAATGCAAACTATTCTATGATTCTACGTATGTATGTATGTATGATTCACGCTTCTCAGATGGCTACTAATCAAAACATGGAATATTGCCACTTTTGCTGTCTTCATACAGTATGAAGGATGCATTCTGCTTGGATGAGTTTAGAAAAGACCTTAGATGAGGTTTCTGAAGAAAAGCGTATTAAATTTTTATGAACTATTACAACAATATGCACCTACCAGTGTTCAGAGCACTTCAGACAGTTTGGTTTACTTCTGAATAACATGTTACCAGTGTTTGATCAGGAAAACAGGCTCTGAGAAGCCACCTTTCCTTTTGACACCACTGAGCCAAACAATCTGGGGTATAACCTCAGCTGCTGTCAAAGATGTTACTGCTGAAGTCAGTGGAAGCACACTGATTTACATTAGCAGAAGTTCTGGCTCTGTGCCTCCTTTTGTCTTCCATCCCAGTTCCAGGGTTATAACAGACCACTCCTGAGTCAACTGGAAGGATTAGGCTGATGATTTGGTATTTCAGGGATTAAAATGCAGCCTATGATGGAGCATATGGTCTTCTTCTGCCCTTTAGTATTCCTATGTCATGCATCTAATGCAATCTGCTGCCACAGAAATAGGAAGCCTTATAGCCTACTAGAAATAGAATAAATGAGAGATATGTAAATAATAGCACCCTGTATAAATTATGAAAAGACCACACCATAAGTTTATTACCCCAAGAAAATGAATTTATTAAAGTGTGTGGGCATTTCTGAGCTTTTAAAAAACAAACAATCAAAGCTACAAATTATATAGGTCCTTAACAGTACAAATAAAGAAAATTAATAACCAGCTGAGCCAGTATTAAAGATTGTGTAGCTAGAGAATTCATCACTCTATTGACCTGAACTTTGGACTGGTTACATAGCCCAGCTGTAATTAAAACATACACACAGTTTACCTGCCTTGAAACTGCATCAGGTTACACTGGGTTAAACTAAATGCCACAAGCTTGGATGAATCCAGAAGGGCTTTTGCCTCCTGTGCTAAAATATGAGATCACTGCCCTTTATGTTTCAAATTGTATCACAACAAACATTCTGTGTAAGAGGATACAGCAGTTTATATTGCAAATGCACACAGTTTCTGCCAGCACAGAACTGGCTTTTATTTTTTTTTCCACCCTTTTTTTCAAGTATTCTAAGGCATGGCCTTAATCCTTCGTTAAACAAAATTATCTCTAGGCTCATTAGGACTCTGGAGTTCATCGTAACTGGCACCAAGCAGCAGAGAGGCAAAGCAAAAGAACTGGGTATCAGCACTGATAACAGGCAACGTGCGTGATTCTTTGGTGCTGAAATACCCTTCTGCCATGGCTGGCTGTAAGTGAATTGGCTGGACAGATTTTCCAGATCCCCTGAACGTTCCTAAATTACTATACTCACCCAATTACAGTCCTCAGGGGTCACATTTCATTTTCTGAAAACTGGTAACAGGCCACCACAGCTGATGAAATGATGTGGGTATCCAGGCAACTATTGTGCTGTTTGATTAATATAGCAAACACTTGTGTGGCATGATCTCACATACTTCCAAATGTTCCACACGATCTGCCTCGAACTGGAGATCATAAAAGTTTGCCTCATAGTTACATTCCCAGTCTTGCATGGATCAGATTTTCCAGATGAAAATATTTATTAGTACCTCTTATTATGACTTTCTTTTGTAAGATTTAACCCCTGACTTTATGCACGAAGGTGTCTAGAAAGAGGAGGTTGATTTCTGCTTTTTCTTCTCTTTTTTTTTCCTTCTGTAAAGTTTATTCACTTTACTCTAAACCAGTTAGCTATGGTAAAGTTCCAGGTATTACAGTAGATAAATTTGCTAGGGAGTTTTAGTTCCTAATGTAATGCCACTCCAGTGGACATTTTGAACAGCTGTAACCTGAATATATGTCTAAGGGGAAAAGAGGGTACAAAAAGTGTAGCCTCTTGTTGCCAGAGAAATAACAGAGAGATCTCCACAATACCCTAGTTCTCTCATTTCAGTGGAGAGGATCTGAGCACTGCTTCTGCTTCAGATACCCTGAAAATATATTTTTAAGAAAAGCAGATCCAGCAAGCGGCACCAGGACAGTATATGAGTATCTAAGCTAGTTTCTGTTTTGAATTGCACCTCTTTGTGCAGGCAGCAGATGCACTCTGCTTTACAAATGCTGGAGAGATGGAGGAGACAGAAAGAAATAGCTTGTAGCTGACGTGCTCCCCAAGGAGACTCTGCGGCTGCAAGTCAGCGACGCGGGCAGCACTAGCTGCCCGTCCCATCCAGCAGTTTCCATGGGGTACTCAAGGGGTTAATGCAGCCTGTAGTGGAGTGTTTGCTTTCTTCTGTTTGAAATCAAACATCTGATCTTTATCTGAGGTGACAGGTTTAATGTCTTCCTTCTCTGACAAATTTTTACCCGAAGAGGAATGCAAACACATATATTGCTGTGGTTTTATAAGTGCTCATCTCAGCAAGCCAATATTGGAAGCTTCGTCCTCTAATAAACAGCAAAGCCATGAGCTTGTGCCTCTTGCTTAAAAAAAAAATATCCCTTACATCATTTAAAAGATTTTACTTTAGATCTGTCAGGGGTCAGGTACTTTGACAAAGCTTTAGGCAAGGTGAAGTATCACTGTTCAGCAATGCTGACTTCTCTCTCTTTTTCTTCTTTCATTTTTCTTTCTCGTTCTACTGCTTCTTTTTTAAGTTAATTTAATATTTGCAAAATACCCTATTACCAGCCTGATCAAGGGAAAAGCCTTTCTCATGCACATGGCAAGACATGTTTTGGTCAGCAGAAACTTGCTTTAGACTGGGTGTCTCCCTCTGGCATGTTATACTCCCTTCCTGAGGAATCAGAGAAGGGACAAAGAAAAAAAATTAGTGGAACTGATGTGGACACATGCCTGCTCTGGAAACAGGACTGTGAAATACAGTCTGTTTCAAATACACCAACGAAGATTCACAAAGCCGTGGTAGGTTGCAGACATTTTTCTATTTTTTAATGTATATATATATAATCTTTATATACCTGAGCACAGCAAATACTGTCTAACTCAAAATGGCTTTCCATCACCTCAGACTTACTGGGGAAGAAACTAGGTTCTGCTTTGACTGAAACTTTTGTTATAGATCTGAAGCATAAAAGAGTTTGCTAACAAAATCTGTAACAGTTTGGTAGTTCTGGTTGGATAAAAACCATCCTTACTTTAGCAGCCTCTCAGTAATTCCATGTCTGGATGGTATGATAAAACCGAAAGTAGCTGCCAGAAACACTGAGAAACCATTGTGTTTTATCACGAAGTTTTAGTTTTTGCTGTGGCATAAAAACGTTTTTAGAAAGCTTTCTATCTGTTTGTGGTTTTTTGGAAATCCAAAGTGTTTGGTTAGATCACAAATTAAACAAAGACTAAAGGTCCTAAGTTGCTCTCTTAATTCAGGTGGGAATGTAGAGAAAAATTACTACTTCAGGATGCTTCCAATCAATCAAGCAAAAAATATGTTCAGTGATGTCAGGCAGAGTTTTGATCAACTAATTCTCTGTCTATAGCAGAATTAGGGTCAGGTTTGTTCAGGATATGTTTTAAAACACTTCTCACCCATGGAGTTTTAAGTGTACTTCTCACTCCATTTTCTCACACCAAGTGTTTCCAGTACCCACTGATAATGATTAACAAAGCTTTCCACTAACGTAACATCCATAACATGCAAGCAACACTGTTATGGTATTTGGGAAGTCATCACCTGTTCTCTAGACAGAAGATGCAAACTGTGGTAGTTGAACACAGGACTTCTAGATTTTTTTCAGTCTCATATTGTTGCTTTCCTTATGTGTCACAAAATTGGATCCTTTTAAGGGAGGACTCTATATGGCACCAAACATTGGCTAATTGATGATGCCATGGGGTGCTGTGGTGCCATAGGACAATGACTGTCCAAGAAATCTTTGCATCCACCCTCATGGGAAGCCCATATCCACACAGACCCCCTAAAGTCTCTGGAAGCCACCCTGAACAGGAAATTTGATTATACATTTGATTGTGAATTTGGGCCTTTGAAAAAACTGATGTGCAAACCCACCTGACCTGGTGGACAGGTCCTGCAAAATGAGAGCCATCAATCTTGTATTCCCAGCTGTTGCAGTGGTGGAAAGCACTTGTGTTGGGTGGTAGCTGCTCCAGAGTGTGGCAAATTGCAGCGCTGGCACCAGAGCTGCCGTTATCGCTTTCAGCTCCAAACTGCTCTCATCTTTGCGATTCACTGCTGGTAGTGAGCGTTTTCTGCATGTCAGGTTTGGGTTTCACAAGAAGTGTGATCACAACTGGATTCCTGCCAGGGACATACTTGCCACAGAGCTTCTATCAGACTTCAGTTCCTTGGTAGCATTGCAAGTAGACAGACATAAATGGATGGGAAGGTGTTCTTCTAAAGCTCTCCAAGGGCACCCTAATAAACTCTGTTTCCATGCTGTGTGTTGAGGCCCTCCTGCTGCATCGCAGGGACAGGAATCCCTGATGGGTGACAGCTTTGTTTGTGCTGTGATGAGAATCTGGCCCCACAGACCTTTGTTCAGTTTTCAGGGCTCCTGTTCAGTTTTGCCTGTGCAGTCCCTGGCTGTGCCTTTTCCCCTCTTACTGCTTCTGCCAGCAGGCTAAATTCCAGTCAGCTATTCCCTTTTTTTAATCCACCAGTGCTCACTGGTGTAGAGCCAAACAGGAGCATAAACATAGGTATCATAACTGTAAGGCTGATGTTACCCTGCTCATACAATGTTGCTCCTTTATTTTTCTGTAAAGAAGATATCACATAAGAAGAAAAAAAGGTGAAAAAGTATCCAGTCTATCCCAGTGCAGTTGGGAACCTCCCCAGCCACCCTGCATGGCTCCCACCACCTCTCAATTACCTGGGTGCAAATATTCACCCTCCTGCTGTGCTGCTGTTCTGCTGAAAATACCCAGGACCAAAAGAAGATGGATCTATGGGTACCCAGGGTGGGGAGAGAAGCAAAGCACAGCCTGTCTCAGTGGTGAGGCTGGCCGGGGTGCCAGCCAGTGGGTCTGAAGCCACCACCCTGCTCCTCAGCTGCTGGCTTTTCCAACATGATCTATAGAGCGATGCTGACAGTAGATTTTCTGGCAGCAATAAAGGTGGCCCGATTCAGAGAATAATTACTGTATGCAAATGAGTGTGATTTTCCTCTGCCCTTTTATGGATGACTCTGCTCTGCCATTCATCAGGGCCACAAATTTCACTTGGTAGGAGACGGATTTAAAGAGACAGCCGCCTCTAGAGCTTTGTCTCGGACTTACTAAATCCATGCTTAAGTGTCTCCATAAATAGACATGCATATGTTATAAAGGGGATGGCAGATTCCAGCCTCTTTATCTATGTATTATTGCTTAGAAAACTGTTGAGAAAACATCCGACTCTACAGCCATACAGTATATGAAAGCTTTCACTGCTTTGAATAACAGTCTCTTCTCAGATCAGGGTTATATGTGGTTTACTATGGCCTCTAGTGTGTTTTTTCTCTCTCACTGTGTCCTTTATGATGTTTATACGGTATGTGCCTCAGTGTGCAGTGGAGGAGGGAGAGAGTGCTATATTTTTTTCTGATGACGATTAGTTAATGGCTATCACGTTCACTGTAGTAATGGTAGAGGCTGCACTCACAGCAAGAAGCCTCGGCATGTTCGTGCTGGTGAGGTTCAGTCCATCTGATGGCTGGGAGTAAATGTCCTATAGTTGTGATTTTTCCTGTCATGGTCTTGATCTGATGATGCCATCAATATATCGTGATAAAGGGGGTAAAACCTTGCTGCAAAAAAAAAGAACCAAATCAAGATTTTTGTTTCTGAGCATGGTGTGAGCCTGCTGGGCTAGCAGGAAAAGAAAACTGTGACGAAATCAATCTGTTTTTATTCCCTGATGCTGGACACAGGAACATGGTGGTGTGTTTGCAGGAAATCTGCAGTACTTAATGTGTCACTGCTAAATATCAGTTTGTGCACTTGCTCCCAGCGTGTGCTGTGCAGCCTCCTCCTCAGCACACGGAGGAGAGGGAAGGAGAGAGCTATAAACAGAACAGGCCCGTCTGTCACTGGGCTGTCTTGTTACACACGCGGCAGCGATACACCGGTGTCACTACATCCACAACACTTTTCTTCCAGTGCCACTCAAAAAACAGAGCAGAGAAGCTGTGATGTTTCGCTGTTTATCGACACTGTGCACCACTAGAGGCCATCACACACTTCCCTAAATAAATGCCAATTAATGCACTTGGTTTTGGGGAATACCAGGGAATGGGTCCTGGGCCCCTTAATCTATTCTTGCAGCACTAGTACTTCAGTTCAGGGTTCAGGTCCTTTGGCAAAAAGATCTGTGCAAAATATACTTAAAGAGAGAAGCTGTTTTAAGGAAGCCTTTGGTCCATATGCAGAATGCATCAGACATTTCTTTTCCCTTGAATATGACAAGTAGGTATCAAAAGAAAGTGAATAAAAGCATGCCAGGAGTACATTTTTCTCAGGCTATCGAGAACAGTGAACAACATTTGCAGGGAAATGGGGCAATGGGGAAAGTTTACCTGCTTCTAAGTGTGTGCCTTGCTCACTTCCACTTTCAGCAAATTTCCTGTCTTGCAGAGGAAGGCTTGGACTGGTTTACTACATCCAAATCACTTCACTCCTTGTGACAAACTGTACTCATTTGCAGCACAGACTGAGGAACTAAGGAGTTATTTGGCTGGAATAAACGTTTTCTGACATTTGGAGGCACAGGTGATTTTCTGATAAACAAAACTTTAATAGTCCTGGACATTCAAATTTTTCAGTGGAAATCCAGGAAAAATCCTGATTTTGATTTAAAGCTAGTAAAAAGTCAGTGAAAATCCTGAAAGGATTTTATTCCAAAATTCATGGGAGTGAGAAGTATAAAACCTCACTAACCAAAATCAGTGTTATTGCAGGGATACTACCAGTGCTTCCACTGGGTCTGTGATTAAGCTGAACTCCACACTGGAGAGCCCAATGCCCACACTCACCCAAGGGGAACAGCAGGGCAGAGGCAAATGTTTGGAGAGAAAAGTTAATTATTGGCAGCAAAAAAAAAAAAAAAATCAGCTTTCCTATATTACTAAGAGGTATTTATTCTATGTCTGTTGAGCTGCTGTTCTAATGTAGGTTGACCTCTGACAAAGATTATAATAATTTGACATTCTTGTATTGCATTAATAGCCAGAGTGACTCATTTGGGAGGCGGATTTTGACTTACAACTTCAGAGTCGATCTGCTTTGTGTCCTATTATTATTTCTGTGTTAAGATGAGGCTTAAGCCTTCAACCCCAATGGGTTCCCATGTATCTTTGCTGTGTAGTAGGAGATTAAACCAGTTATGAAACTGTTCCCCTGATTCCCTGTTTCTCAGCCACCACTGGCAATGAGCAGACACCCTGCATTGCTGCTGGGGAGCATTTTGCATGGAGCTCAGCCTGCTTTCTGTGCCATCAGGCACTGGAGTCCTTTGGGACTTTTTTCCTTCAGTTCTGGCCAGGGCACTGAGATTTAGGATGGCCATCCCATGAAGGGCAAACTTGATGTAATGAAACTGTATACTGATGGCAGGAGCTGGGGGGATGCCCTGTGGGACCTGGCTGAATTCCTACCAGCCACAAGGTGCTGCTGCCGCTGTGCAGTCTGTTTAAAAGTGTTTTACCATTGTTCTGTTTACACAAGTTTTACTGATGCTGGACAAGCTAACTCTGGGAGGACACCATGGGACTTTCCAGGAGTCTGAGAGAAAATTGGACCTACGACTTCCAGAATAGCCAGTGTGGGGTTAGGGAATGGAGCAAGCAACTCCAAAAAAAAGGTTTAAATAAATGTATTTTTTTTTCCTTTAGACCCACAAGAGGGATCTAAATGTATTTCTTTGCCTTTAGATCCACAAGACATTTAAGACCAAGGCCTTTTTAGGCTGATTAACCCAGTGCTGCTGGTGGATTGTGTGAATGGGAACAAGGCATGCATTTCAAAACTGCTTTTCTCTGCTGCGATATCTCCAGATCACAGACAGAGGAAAGGGAAGGAATGGGGGAGGAAAGGTCATTAAAGGGAGAATATTCACAAAAGTTTCCATTTAATACAAACTTTCTTGTGGCTGTATCCCTTCCCACCTGGAACTCTCTTCCTTCCTCTCCAACCTCTCCTTCTTCTGATTCACTGTGAATTCAATTGAGAGACAGTTTCTGCACCCTGGGTATTGCACCCCATTGAATATGTACACAAGTTAAGGTCTGTCACACATTTATAGCAATCCACACTGTATGCTAGGCCCTTGCCAGGCATTCAAGAAGAAAGATTTCTGCTCCAAGCATTTTGCCATCTAAGAATGGTGAGAAAAGTTGACACAGGGTAGAGGGGAAGCAATGGAAAGTTTGCATGCAGTCAGCTGGACTTGACAGGAGCAATTTAAAGTATAGATGGGAAGAGGTCCTGCAGGTGATCTCTAGGAGGTCTTGCTGGACATCCAGATTCACACAGGTGAAGTCACAGAGGCAGCTGTGGAGCAGCCTGACAAGGAGATAAGCAGGCTGCTGGCATGGGAGTCCAGCGAACTGAGCAAAGCATACTGGGTTCTTTTCTCATTCTTGAATAAAGACACTGCTTAAATTTGATGTCTAAATACAGCAAATTTTCCTATACAATCAACCTTTTTTTTTGTGTTCAGAGTTCCCTATGAAATTTGAACCACTAAGTTTTTTCAGCTGAAGTCCACTTGTAACTAGTTCTCCTTCTGCTGAATGTTTTCTTCCTCTTCTCACAAAATCCTTGTGCTTCCTCGTGTTCATGGACAAATGCTTTGCCAGGAGAGGAGCAGCTACACTACCTCAAGCCAGAGACTTTTGTGTCTATTACCCATAATGCCTTAAAGTGGACAAAAGATTTCTGAAACACATACTGAGACACACCACAGGAGGATAGTTAAAAGAAAATAGAGCATCTTTTCAGTCAAAACATCCTGCAGTATCTCCACATAATACTTCATGGCATATGACAGGAAGAAGATGACATCTCTCATCACTAGTCAAAAAATAAAAACCATGTCAAGTATGAATTGCCTTTGAAAAAAATACTGTACATGATTTCCATGGTCAGACATCCTGGAAAACTTCCAAAAAGAGGGAAGAAGGAGGGGAAAAAGAAAAGGGGAAAAAAAAGTTATTGATTTCCTCATTGGGAATGTTATATAACCTTCATATTTTATTAAAAAACTTTACTCTCACTTTGTGAAAGGTCCTTTAACACATTATGTCATTTTGTAATACAATAGTTCTCCAGCTCCTTCCAGCCCCATCTCCCTGATGTGTTCTCTCAACTGTAGCTATTTTCTTTCCTTAAAAAAATATTTCTGATATTATGTTTGCAAGTGTTAAACAAAGGGGTGCACTTTAGTGTTGCATAAGTTAATGTAGGCGTCAGGTAACACTCAGAACACACTGACATATTTCAAGCAAAACATGGGAACTTCAGCTCAAAAACCTTAATTTTTGTCTTGAAATAGAGCCTCGTAGTCTTTGTTTTAAGAACACGAAACTTTTTTTTTTTTCTCCTGTAATAGTGGATTCCAGCTGCAGGACTCCTCAACTTTTCCTTTCCCCCTTCCTCTTTCTCCAGTTCTCCCCCCTCTCCCCTCAATCTCTCCCCCTCCTTCCCATCCGGCATCTACTCATGCACACATACTCTCTAACTTTTTGTTTTTAGTAGCTGCTGCCCCATAAGAAATGCTATCCAACAGACCTGGTGCCTGTCACCGCTTCCCATCACATGCCTGGTAATTAAACTCTGACTGATTTATTGACTGACAGCCAACAAATCCCAACCCAGTTTTTATGATATACATGCCTCCCCAGGCTAAATTCACTCAAACAACAGCCCAGCTGAAAAGGAGGAGGAAGGAAAAAAAAAAGAGTGATAGAGAAAAAGCTCTACACACGCGCATGCACACACACTCACACACAAAAAAATCTGGTATTGGTAGATGAAGGGGAGACATTTTGCAAAGAAAAAAACTCAGCACAACATCTCTTTCAAATCCAGACTTGGAAAGGGAAGGGGTGGGGGGGAGGAGGAAAGAAGTAGTAAACATCATTACTTCAGCTTTAAGATTCATTTGAAACGTCTCACGTACAAAAGAGCTCTGAAGGGGAAAACAAGACGTGCTTGCAGCTAATATTACAGTCAAGTTCCAATTTTACCTAAGGGAAAGCAGCTTTATTAAAAGTCATGACTGAAATTGCGTGACAGGTGCCAATATTCTCCACCCTGACAGATGTGTCAGTTTGCGAATGCCATTTTCTTGTCAGCGGTCCCTAGATGGAGTTGCTCCCATCACCATTTGTCTCTCTTCCAGCTAGATCACACATGCCCGTCGCTTGCCTCCAAGCTGCGCTGCGTTGTTTGATATGTGGAATCTTCACAATGAGACTTATTAAAAGACAGTCCATTATTTTTATTTAGAGCATTTCCAAAACAAGCAGAGCGCGCAGAGATAATTTAAAAATTGTGCAGCGGGTCATCTCCAGGCCAGAGCGGCTCAATTGTAAATGCATAAGAAAGCAGTGTCTCCCCCGAGCCCCTCCTCATCCTTCAGTTCATAATGAGGTTGATTTGAGTGACATTTAACCCTTGAATAATGGCCCTCCGAGTCAGCAGGACTCTATAGCTGTGCTCTGCAGAGGCGGTTCAGCCTGAAGGATTAATTCTGCTCCGATTTTTCCTAAATCTCCCCCCACCCCCTTCTGCTCTCCTATTTTGTTACAGGTGTGCTTCACAGCGTACTGCTAGATGTAAAAGACTCTTGATCGTCTGTATTTATAGACCCTTTTCCTCCTCCTGTTGGTTTCAAACACAAAGAAAAATGGTATCTCTCAATCGTGCTTGGTATGAACAGCAGGTAAAGCTGCAGCAGACTCCTCTCCAGCCTCTGATGGAAAATTATTACAGATGAAATGATTCTGTAATGGAAATGGTAATAGGAAAGTTTCATTCTAAAGGATGTTTGTGCTAACATGAGAGGCTATAATATGTGATGGATTTGGATGCAGGAATAAGTGTGATCTCAAACTGAATTTTACTTCATCATTTCTAGAGGTGGCACTGGGGGGCTGGAGGAGGGCTAATGGACAGTGCTTTTGTGAACACACATTGCCAGGTGAAAGGACTTGAAATGAGAGATCATTGATGTCTCATTGTCCCAGGCTAAGTGGCATAGCAGGCTGTTTCTTCAGCATTTCTTTCTTAAGTACATGGATGCTAATTCATCTTAGGCTGATATAGCTCATCAGTCCTGGTGAGTATTTTTCTCTCAGGGAAGATGTGTGGTGAAATCATAACTAACCCTTTGCAGATGATAAGGAGCTGCTTTCACTTCTTGAGAGGAAACAGCATTTCCTTCTTCATCCTTACCTTGGCAAAATACGGGCACAAAATTTTCCTGCCTGACTGCCAGAGAAGAGTTTGTCTCTGTTGCCATCACAGGCTACTCTGAGTGGGCTGGAGGCAAAACAAGGCTGCAGACAGGCTGCAGTGTCAGGTACCTCTTGTTTTTCAACAGCATTATGATCCCTGCGTGCTCCTTTGGGTCACATCCTTTTTGATTCCTCTCAGTCCAGTCTCAGGCCTCTGTCAGCTGAGGGCAGTCTGGGATGATCTTCCTTCTTCAGAATATCAGACTCCAAAGTTTTGGGAGACAACAGATGGATTAAAGGCATCATAGCAATGTTTGACAGGACCTGGAAGGAAAAGGAAAGGTTCACTCTCAAGCAGAGAAAGCAAAGATAGAAGAAATATTGGGAAAGAAGGAACTGAATAAAATAGAGATTGGTTGTATCAATGTCCACAGAAGAGATTCTCATACCATGTGAGTTGAAGAAGTTTTAGAAGAATTCAAATGAAAAAGCTCTCATACTCTGCAAGCCTTTCATGGGGGAACATTTCCATTACACAGTTATCTGGAAGGCCCAAGCATAGATTTTTCACTCAATAGTCACCCTTTCCCACAAGCAATCCTTCAGAAACTTATATAAGAATTATAAAACCATGACCAAAAACTACTAGTGAGTTTTCTCCCCAGTCTGGAAAAAGAAGATGGGCTGCCACACTAATATTTTCTTCCCATTCTTCCACAACAACGTCTGCAAACCTGGAGCCACAGTTCTGAGAGCAGCCACAGAAGAAAGTATGCCATAGTCCAAACAGCCATCATCTCTGGGGCAGGCAAGGAACATCCCAAACTGCTTCTGAATTACAGCACTTATCAGCATTCCTCACTTGGGAGGAAGGGAGACAGGGTTGAGAAGGGAAAAGAGGGCAAGGAAAGGGATGAATATGCTGGTTGTGTTGTTGATTAGTCTTATTGTTGGAAGTATTAATCTGCTCTTCCAGGTTCCAGGAATCCGTTCTTCCTCTCAAGCTAGAGAAAGAAGTGGGCAGCTTCCATCAAACACTGAAGAGGGAATGTTTCAGCAGTGTGCTCGAACAGTCAGAAACTGGACTCAGCTGACAGAAGAAAAAACCTGCAGGTGAAAACCTTGTGCAGGGCAGCAGACTTCAGACGACTGTGGGCATTGATGCAGCCTGTGCAGGTGACTGTGACTGCTGTGGCAGAGCTGCTCTGGAGTCCATCTCTCAGGCAGGATCCAGGCTTGTAGGTCTTAATAAAGTCAAATCAACACACAGCAATAAAATAATAAGCCTGGGCAGCTGACAGATGCTAATGAGCATGCTTATTTAAACCACCAGCAAAATCCAGTTGAAAACTAAGCAGATACATAGAACTCTTGACTCAATCCTTTTTATTTGGAGAGAGATAATTAGGGCCCATAGGACATTTTCAAGGAAGATATTTGGGATGCTGTATTAAGAGCCCTTTTCTGAGCATGATTAACCTTACTTATCACAAGAGAAAGTACTCCTGTTTTTAATCACAGACTGTTTTGAGTTCCATGTATTTACAGGTTCAAATTATATAGGCAGACAGTGGAAAAAACAGATAGGCAGAAGAGGATGGTGTGATGAAGAACTATGCCAAAAGCACTACAGCTGAAGAGTCCAAGGAGACTTAACTACATTCTCAGCTTTTTCAGTGGAAAGACCTGGGCAGTTGACACACAAATGCAGATCTTCTGGGAGCTTTGGGTAGATACACATATAATGGTTATTTTAAACGCCACCTTCACGGTAAATGAGACTATTTGCTCTTGTGCCTTGCTTATGCTGAGTATAAGAAAGCATTTACATTATTGACTCCAAAATCATATTCATGTCATGAAACAGTGGGGCCTTCACTGAGTGCGAGTCCATCAGGGTGACTGCAGCCAGCAGAAAACAAGATTTACTTACTGGCAAAAATGGAAACGATCCCTCTTCCCCTGTTCCTCCCCCCAAGTATTTGCACTTGCAAACTACTGGCCTTCAGCTGCAACATGGAAATAACTCAGATGGTAATAATTCTAAGGAAAACATTTGCTTTTTGTAAAAAGGCTTCATCGCTGGGAAAGCTCTGACGTGATTTTTGCATGGCTTTCCTTTCCCCTGTGACATATTGACAGAAATTTGAAAAGAGTGTCTCCTTTCCCAGGAAAGCAGAGCAGAGATCAGCTGCTGGGGCTTGGTGGCCCTGGTGTATGTGATTCATATCCTGCAGTTATTGGTA
The DNA here is from genome assembly GCF_008360975.1 of Lichenostomus cassidix. Taxonomy (NCBI): domain Eukaryota; kingdom Metazoa; phylum Chordata; class Aves; order Passeriformes; family Meliphagidae; genus Lichenostomus; species Lichenostomus cassidix. The sequence continues at coordinate 93,240,801 of NC_139482.1, forward strand.
AAGGAAAGGCAGGAAGATCCTGGGGACATAGACATATTTTGATCTTTCTTGTCCTGTGTTTCCCTGTTTTTACTTCTGTACTGTTCAAAATGACTGTGTCAATAAAAATTACTGACACTTCTGCTAGCAAGTGAACAACCTGCTTTGGGGTAACCTTTACTCTTTTTTTTTGCACCACTTTTTTATTTCTTTGTTCTGCTGTAGTGCCAGTGAAATCTAGAATGCCCTATACACTAATACCGCTGGCTTTTCTTTTTCTTTTTGGCAATCACTAAGAAGAATAACACTTCATGTGGGAGACAGCTGTTCAGATATGCTTCAAGTGAAGCTAAGTTGATACATATACATTATTCCCCACCTTTTTCTTTTTTCGTGTCTGCATTTTATTTCAGATTCTTGAAAAAACATCATTATGAAAATGCAATGCATGTAATAAAATTATATAAAATTATATAAAAACATTACAAATACTCTTAAGATGGCCTCTAAAGGATTTCTCTCTCCTTTTGTCGATCTGCATTTACCTATTTACTATTTCCTATTCACTAACAGGAAAGCACCTCAGAATATGAATCTGAACTTCAAAAAATGTGGATGACTTTCATGGGACACCATTCTGGAACTGAACAACCACATGGGTCTCCAGAATGGGAAGGATGGGAAAATGAGTGTTTCTACAAAGACTTGTTCATCCCTGAATATTTTTCCTGCTTTCCTGTATTATCATATGCATGGCAGGGAAAGATAACAATAAAATGATATTTTTAAATGGTAGGGAGAGAATCAGGAAAAGTAGAAAAAGAAAAAATACATAAAATCAATAAAAGGATACTGTGACTAGCTTAAGATCAAGAAAGACAAACCCCATCTTTTTAAATGGGCATAAAAATAAAGGAAAAAAGGTAAATAAATTTCTACAGTGGCAAAAGCTAGTGATTAAGATATCCAAGCCACCTGAAGTCAGTTTTTTTTAACAACATGAGAAAAACAAAAGTCAGTGTCTCTTATCTACCTAACATAGCAGTGATTTCTTATCACTAACTTTAAAAACTCTGTTGGCTTACACTAGGTTTGATTCGGATGAATTTGGTCCAATAAATCTTACTAACACTTATTCCTTGAAGTCATGGCCTAACATCTGTCTCAAGCTCCTTTTAAGTTTAACCTTAAGTCAGAATTTCCTGTCTTTTAATAGTTGCTTTTTGATAACTGCAGCGTGCTTATAACAAATTTAACCTTTCAGTTACAGATCTTCACTTCACAACACATTTTTACTGCATAGAAAAGCTATCTTCAACGATTTAGAAGGGATTTTCAAACTTATGCTCATATTTTTCCCCTTCCACAACTGTCTGAACATAGCCAGTGATTCAATTTGGCTTTAAAAACAAAGAAACACAAGACTATAAATATGGCAATGTATAAAAAAAATCTTAATATTTTTTAGGCTTTTCTCTCTAGTGTTGCATCAAGGAAATTGTTGATGAGGTGTTGGCCTGTGACTAACTTGGTGTGGCCTTCATGGAATATTAATGACTTAGTCCCAAGCCAAAGAAACCCTTTAAACTGCCACATAATATCAAGTGTTGTATCAATATCACATTCTAGGTGGCACAAATGCACATCCAAGTCTCAAGCTGATGGACAAACACATGTGTCTGAGCCTCATCAACTGTTTTGGCCACAATGCAGAGGATGAAGCTGGGTAATTCTCAAGCTATAAGCATGACTGCAGAATACTTAGAAATAGTTGAGCCGCATTTTGGCTGCACTATTCCACAAGCACTTAGCCTGAGGCATGGAAAATGTCAGCCACTGTGAATAAAGTTTATTAGTGTTTTGAGCAACTGGAAACTCTCCCACAAAGCCAGGAGTTAAGCAATGCTGAATAATAGGTGGCACTATGCAATCCAGTGGTCCTGCTCATTCCTGTTTTGGCATGTGTGAAGCAGACATGCTCATTTCTTGTTTGAAGACTGTCCTTTTTCCCAGTCTTTGGGGTCAATCCCACTAGAGGGTGTGTACCTGTGTATCTTGGAATACATCATCACTATCTTAGAGGCAAATTCGGATCACTTTTCTCCTTTTCTGAAAGCCACAACGTACATCTTCTTTCTGTTTTTTCCAGGCTTATCAACAAGCGACAGGGAAATCTGCAAGTCATCACTACACTGGACAGAGAAAAGCTGCCAGAAGCTGTGGTCCTCTTAGCTGCTGGCACTGTCAATCAGACATTATGTTGGCCCTGTGTCTGTGTCCTGTAATTAACCCTGGTGTCCTCACAGCTTTTCAAAAGTCCTGTTCCTCACTGAACTCCCATGGGGGTTCTTCCTCCACTTATGTTACCTGGATGAGGCTGGAAACCTAAACTTCTGCTGTAGGTGGCAAAAACTAATGCTGATGATCTCAACTTACTAATCAAATAGTTAAGTTTAGTCCTTCTGTTTTGATCCTGTTAATTCCTAATGTTATTTGGTTTATGCCTAGTCTCAGTGACCTATATTTTGTCTTCAATACACGTTGAAATTGTTGTACTACTCTGGTTTCTTGCAAGTTACCTGATTCTGTTTTCACTGAGGGTGTCCGAGGGGTTCTTAGTCAGAAACTCTGAGGGAACAGTATTTCCACACCATCTTCTGAAGCTCTGCGTGTCAAGGCCAGGGAAGCTCTTCTGGCTGTGCTAAGCTGGTTTTGCTGAGCCTGTACAGTTCTGCCAGTGAGAAAATGAGATGTGCAAGAGCAGAGCCAGTCTCCAGACTTAATCCCACTCTGTCCTCGTGCCTGAAACATCAGGGATGCTGAACACCAGGGTCAACGAATACCACCTACAAAGGCTTATGAGCCCAGGAATCTTGATAACTAGGCCTCTGTGGATGCTTGTGAGATGTCTCTCTCTTGTTTGGGACTGTGTTTTGTCCTACACCACGTCTGGCTGCCACCCTACACAACTGGGGTTTTTTGTTCCATGTCTTCTGCTGGCCCATCTACTGAGAAAGCAGGGGAAAAGTCCAGGCAGATCCAATAGGGAAAGCAGAGTCAGGATCAGCAGAGGCAGCATGTAAACTTGGGAAGCAGGGAGAATCTGGGAAGGAAATAAAATAAATTTTTAAAATATAAATGGTGTAGGCAGACTGGGGAAATGCCCAACATTAAATTTAACAACTACACATATTATTAAGGGTGAAGAGATGTCGCTGTTGAGCCGCTAGTAGAGAGAAGAATCCAGTTCTCAGTGGCAAAAAGGAAAGACCTTTATTGTTTTGATTTCATCATATATATAGAGTTTTCAAAGGTCACCCATATTGGTCAGTCAGAAGCCTCCCCCTTGGCCTGATTGGCCAGGCCTGCACCGTCCAAGTCTTGGGACACTGTTTTTAATAACATCCAGACTTTATCTTTATTTATAAAACACAAAAGGAATTCTCATGGGAAAGACCTGTGCTAGCCACAAAGAGTCATACAATTTGATAATGTTTGAGGGCTGAAAAGGGTTCAAGGTCCTCCTGGTTGTGTTTAGAGAGGTATGGAATATGTAAATGTGTCACTAACAGAAAAACAGATAGTGGACATATTTTGCTGAGATTACCATGCTATTTTGATTGCAACACAGGAAAATCAGCATGTCTTTGTGCCCACCAGAATTTTCAGAATAGATGCTAGACAGCAAGTTGCTGTAAACAGGCTTCTCTGTCTCAATCCCAATTTACTTCAGCCATTTTCTAAAACCAAGAATAACATGAGTTTATGGAGATCCACTGTTCTTTTTAACCATGATAATACCTGTTATGTTCCCCTCATTACTCCTATCTGAAGTAGTGTTCTTCTCTTGTTCTCCCCCAGGAAAGAATATTTCTTTTAAAGTACTCTGTGGTAATCCAACAAATAGTGCTTTAGTTGGCAAAGGCCATAATACAGCTCTTTTAGGGACTCATGAGGAAGTGCTCTCTTCTCTGGCCCTAGAACTCTTTTGCACACCTCTGCCTTTCACAAGAAATGCTGAAACATTTCAGATATACCGTGCTTTGGCAGTATGGTTTCTGTGTCATTCACCTGTTAGATTTATTTCAGGAGTAGTCATGACGGACTCCTCAAAATTTTAGCTACTCTTATTCTAAAAAGGAAAAGAAATTGAGGAGTATCCTAAGCTTTAATAGCCTGAAGCATGATAAGATTTAGATTTTTACTCAGAGAGGACAATTATGTCTGTGATTTCTTATCAAAAGCACAAGATTGCCCAGACTTTTGAACTTTGCCCCAAGGCTTGGCAGAAGCTGTTGTTCAGAGTCACGGACTTCCCTGTCATGTATGTATGGTATTCCTCTCGTGGAGTTTCCTGTATCGTCTACTACACAAATGGTGGAATCTTCCATGTTATGGGTAAACTATCTATGGAAGGGCGTAGGGGGGACTTAGGGCAAGAGACAGTCTGTTAAGGGATTAAGTTGTTGAAATGGAATTGGGTCATGAGGCGTACGAACTACAATTCCCATGAGACATTGGAAAAGCATCTCCACAATAAAATTAATAGTTTTCATCTGAAAATTTCTTCTTTTTTTTCTTTTGCATTTTTGTATTTTCTCAGGGGGAAGGAGAAAATAATTTTCTGACAGGCACTAATTGTTTCCCATTTGATTTTTGGCTTGCGAGCAGATCTGAGTTAAAAGGGCTAAATGCAGACATTCTGCTATTACAGTGTTATGCTCATTCAACAGTCAGTCTTGTTTTACTTGCAGCAATATGAGTTATACCATATGTGTTTGAAACTGGTAACCAAACAGAGCAGTCTTTCAAGCAACCCTAAGCTAAATTATAAATCTTTTTTGCATCTTTTAAATAAAAAGTAATTCTACAGGCACAAAATGAATCAGTGAAGTACTTGCTGCTAGGGCTTAACAATAGCAGTCTGCCTGAGAAAACCAGTCGCCCTAGCAAAAAAACCTAATACAATTACCCAGTCTGACTATGTTTTAGTATTCGACAGGATTTTAAATTTCATCTACATGTAACGTAATGGAACAATGTAAAATAATTTAAACTAATTGTTTGCATTTTTATATGATATTGCTATCTAATAATTATATTATAGATTTTGTTATTATATTATTTGGCTTATATAGTATGTACAAACCCTATCTATTGAACAGGACTTCGTTGCTACAGTAGCCTTGATTGCATTTTTTAATCCTGAATTTATGAATTTCTTGACAAAGTCTCACCGTAAGAGCAAAATAACTTCTAAAAGAAAATTTTCTGGTGTGAGACCTTATGTTTAAATAATGACTTGTTCATATCCAAAGCTGCAGTGAACTCTCAGAATTGTAAATATCCCTTGGTCTTCTCTCCTTGCAAAATCATTGGTGCAGAAGTAGGGCTAAGTTTCTAGCTTTGCATTATGAATCCACAACCGGAATCACACAACTTGGTTTCATGATATACTCAGGAGAGATTTGTACCTGTAGAGATCTCTAGAAGTTCAAAGGTTGGTTGAAAGATCCATCAACTTGATGCTCTTGCGAGAGTGGTAATGAAATGTTATCACCAAATGGGAAACAGGAAGAGAATTGACAAGGCTAGCTTGAGGCAACTGGGATGGAAAAGCAGAGTAAAATTTAGCACTTTTCAGCTTCACGCGCACTCATTTCCCCTAACTCTGTTGCCTTGCACTTTTGCCATGTTAGTTTAGCATTGTTGCAAAGGCAGCTGTAAACATATGAACCAAACCAAAATGTTCTCTATATATTTATTCAGTTATCCTTTTTAAATGACGCAAAACAATTTGGCATACCTACACATTTATAACACTACTCTAAAATCAGGATCCTTTACTTAAAAACAGTATTTCAATTCCATCTGTGATTAATAATATGTGAGAACAGGCTGTATGCAAAACTTTTTGTCCTTATCAATGCTGTAAATTTGCAGCAGATCACAAACCCAAAAGGCCTCTTATTTGCTGGAGCTGGTTCTGATACAACCATGGTGGAGGAAAACTCAGAAGAACAGCTGATCTCATGAGATTTTCAACATTTGGAGCCAACATTTTCAGAAAACAGTTGGCAAGATTTCAGTGCCTTGGAACCTGAATTTTGGTTTAGCCTTAAATTCAGCACAAGCCCAGCACAGTTCCAACACTTCTAAAAGGTGTGGATACGCATCTAAGTTTTTCCACACACACACATCTATCTTGTGTGTGTGTGTGTATGTGTGTGTGTGTGTGTATACATGTATACATATATACATATATATGTATATCTTGGAAGTGATGTGGATTTTTTTTCCTTAGAGGAATGACTGTTTGTGCCCTCTCCCATTTCATTCAGGATACACCAGTGGACTCTTTGGAATGCATCACCACCCACATCCCGCCGTGTTTATTATTACAGGTTCCAGAGGTACCAAAGGGAGTGCAAGACTTGCCTTGAATCTCGGAATGCAGAGCATATAGCCGTGCCACTACCTCATCTCTCCATCTGCCTTTTATTATCATTAATATTCAGAAAAAAATAGGATTTTGAGAGGGAAATTAAAAATCTTTGATGGGTCAAGGCTGTTCTCCTGGAGTAGTCCTGACGTCTCTCTTCCCCTTTTCACCCTGCCCAGCAGAATCTTCTCCAAGACTCCTTGTTGGCCTTCAATAAGGACAGTATGTGTTGTGTAGCAGCTGCAAAAGGCCTCACAAATGCTGGCTGACAAGAAGTGACAGCTCTGTATATCTCTCACTGGCACTGACAGCTGACAGATGGATACCACTCACACACAGAAAAAAAGCCCCCAGGATGATTCGCCAACATTACTCTCTGTTCATAGGGGCCACATTTGATTGAGTGCTGCTCAGAATAATAAACCCTTGTCGATCTGTTGCAGAGCCAGTTTGCTCACAATGTCCTGATTTTTTCCCCCCCTGAAACACGTACCAACATACACACAGAAGTCTTGCTTTGTTTTTCTCCCCTTAGCTTTGTTTGAGAAGAAAAGCTACCTAGCTCTATGCAGCTGATGGTTAGAGCAAGGGAGCAATGAGTACATAACTTAGAAATACCATGTTAGGGTTTTGCTGCCTGATAATTCTTCATCTCTCCAGTCTGTTTATTATTATCCTTCACACTGTTTTTCTTCCTTTCTACTAATCAGCCCATCATTGAAAATATTGCTGGTTGGATTAGTCAGATGAGAGCACCGTGAAACTGCTGATGGGGAGGACAATGATGCATGCTGATGAGAAAAAAAAAAAGAAAGAAAGAAAGAGAGAAAGTGATAAACAAAAAGAGACATCCATCCATATGGACAGATAGATCTAAATGGGAAAATATGGAAAGCAGAAATAGAGTTTCTGCATCTGTGGTAGCTGATGAGCTCAGTAATTTCTCTGGCTTTTTCTTCCATTTCCTTGTTCAAACTGTCTAATTAGTAGACCCTGTAGGTGGACAGTTTTTGCCAAAGCTGATCTGCTGTATGAAAGCTATGTCATTGTGCCCCTTAGAAAAACTTGAAATAAGTAACATGAAGTAATCACACCTTATTGCAATCTAAGAGTCACCATAAAATCTGAAGGTTGCAAGGGGTTCAGGAAGTCAACCACGACTGAGATGAATGAGAAATCTGAACTCTCATTATTAGTGACAGTTACGTCATGTTAAGCATTGTCTCTAAAACAATTCCTGGTTATTTTTCGCAAAGATGTTTATATGTGTTTTCAGTCTTCCTTAGTCTCCACTGCTGGGTTGGGCAGTGACGATTTTGTAGAAGAGGCTGTTTGTCCCCAGTACTTCTGAAAGCCCAAGAGAAGAGTGAGGCTGCCTGGGCCAAAACCTTGGTGCTCTTTCCTTTACATTGTGACCTCTCACGTCCCTTGGCCCCCAGGATCTGGACTCAACAGTGAAGCATGGTCTTATGGACATCAGATGGACATGATAAATGCTAGATACAGCCAATATCAAGTGAAAGTGAACTCGTGCAGACAGGGATAATGCCTTCTGAATGAAGCTCATTGTTTTGCTCTTAAAAATATATCCAAACTTTCTTTTGGCTGATGACACAGAACATTGCAGAAAAGAGGGCTTGGTTCAACTTTGCCTGTGTTATAATAGTCTTCTTTCATATCTTTCTGAAATGTACAACTGAAGAAACATTATATGCTAATACTTAAGCTAACAATAGCTATTCTACACAGATATGTCTGATATCCACATAAGTTCCCAAAGTGGGGGTGGGAGGCTGTCTCTAGCTTCAGCAGGGTTTGAAGATTTGCATGATACAATAGGTGCATGTAGCAGGAAAAAACAGAGGTGAAGTGTACAAGGAATTAAAAAAAAGAAAAACAACTTTTTCTGACAGTATCCTATAGGCCAAAGGATTGCTTGTAGATAATCATGGATTAATTGTGAATGTAAAGAAAGAGACACTTTTTTTTATCAAAGCTGTTGCCTCAGGGCAAACTCCAGTGCCATGAAAGCCGAAATGTTTTCTTTTATCACAGTTCCTTTTCTGGCACCTGAAATTATTTCTTTCATGTCTGATAGTGAGGAACGAGGCAGCATAGCTCCCCAGAGATGAGCGATTGTTACCATGGTCTCATAGCATATTGGCAGCCGATGTGGCATCCATGTACACCTGTCACTCAAACAGAGCAAAATGCAGATGTGGCACAAAAACCTGAGCTCACTCACTCGGAAGCCTCCTCCACTCAGGGTGCAGGCACACCCCAAAACACACACATGCTGTCCTGAGCTCCCCTCCTCCCCAGGACGTGGCTGCTTTTCAGCCTACACATATGTGAGTGCACTCAGACGTTATCAGGCCTGTTTAATGCAATGAACCTGCATTAGCATTTCTGCAGGGCAAACACAAATAAACAGAAATGTGCTGAAAAAAAAATGTTTCAAACAAATTTCTTTGTAAGTCAGGCAGAGAGAGAGAGGGAGAGAGTATAGCACACAAATGAGCTGATTTTCTTCACATGGAAGTGAACTAAGACCTTTTTAATGAAGACTCCAAGGCCAGGGAGGGATTGCTGGATGGATGCTTATTTACTTCTTGATTTTCTTCAGGCTTTGGGCCACTCACATCACTGTTGTTAAACAAGGCAAGGTGCTGAAAGTGCCAAAAGGCAAGCAGATAAAATTTTATGTTAATCATAGAACTTGGGGGTAGTTTGAACCCCAGTAAAAGGCCCAGCGTACAGGTAAATGAAGGAGACAGGCAAAGCAATTTTTCCAGGAGATATTATATCTGGTATGGATGTGGGAAGCATCTTTGGGTAGGCATAGGACAGAACTGCATTGGAAGAAGAAGAAAACAGCTCATATGTATGGCTCTAAGGTTAACAAACATGTTGAGGTGAACTGGATTTGTCCATGTGAATGATCTGACATTTTTGGTCAGTGAGACAGAAAGTATAATGCAAAATGTAACGTGAACCCTCTCCTCTCTCTCTCTCTCTCTCTTTTTTAAACAAATTGCCAATTTAGCTCCTGGGCTAAAGTAAATAGTGCACTGCCATTTTTTTTAAAGGGAAATATGACAAGGAACCCGAATGCGTTCATCTCAGATTTGTAAATCCATTGCTTTATTGAACCATTTGTCCATTCTTATAAGCTGATTTATAATAACTGTAATGTGATTCATCATGTCATCTTGTAAATAAATGTGACACTTCATTAAACACCGTAATCAAATTTAAGCAGTCCCACTTTCATGCTAACAACTGAGGCCTTTACGATTCTATTGCTCTGAAGATACTCCTACTCTAATGAAAGTAGCATCAAGCAAAGAATAAAATGTAGCAGAGGTAGGTTTTCAAGAGGAGTGATGAAGAAATAAATATACTTTTAGTAAGTAGCCAGTAATGAAATTAGTAATGGCCTGAAATTTACTGTAACAATGGTTTTACAAGATACTCCTGTTGGGATGTTTTATTGTCAGTAAGGAATGGACAGTTTGAACATCTTGGAAAATCTGTTGCAGGATTAACAAAATCCTTTTACAGCCCGAATTTCAGAGAGAATTTTTTCAAGCTATTTTTGTGTTTGCCATCTGGAATGACACTGCAAGCTGGCAAACACAAGAATAATGTGAGATAATTCTATCGCATAGAGTTAGCTACGGATTCATCAGGGAACATAAGCATCTGAACATCAGTCAGATACCCAGAATTGTCCCAGCTTTGACCTGCTTTGAGGACTCAAACAGACTCTCTATTAAAATTAATGTTTGATTTCTTTCAGGATGTGGTCACCTCCATCTCCCAAGGGATAGGTGCTCAAATGGAGGAAAATTCAAAGAAGTGCACATGGGGAAGTAAGCACAGAATATGGCTTTTCTGTCTCAGATGGGAGTGATTTAACCTGTTACCAATAGCAATTCTGTGTTGTGAGCCAGATTTGCAGGTGAAGTAGACCACTGTGAGCTACCTTGGTTGAGGATTTGGCCTACAGTCATTAATTATGCCCTCTATTGATCAGCTGTAAGCAAAAAACTTATTTCCATGTCCCTCCTCTCATACTGATACTATTCTAGAAATGAGCATGGAATTCAAGATCAGAACATTTGGGGTTTCAAGCCAGGAATTTGGGATGTAAAAGCAAGCAATGTAGCTGGGCTATTTTAATCAGCATTATTAGGATTGTGGTGCACTACGAGGCAGAATCTCTGCTTCCTATTCACAACTCTTTTTTAACCCTGGTTACATGGAAGCAATTATGGCACTGAGAAACTGAGATGCATTTCAGTTGCAGCCTGGAATATCAAATGCATGAATGTGTGCTCATGTATAGTTTTTCTGCTAAAGTCTGATTTAGTTTTCCAAACAAAATTGGAGTCTTCTAAAATTGAAGACAGCTAAAGATAGCATTTTAAGCAGACTGAAAGAGAGCAATGGGAACTGCATGAAAGACAGTCCTCAGAAACAGGAGAAGTGTTGAAAGGTAGTGAAGGCTGTGCTCCAAAATGGAAGAGCCCTAAGTATACAGGCATGATAGAAGGTGCCAAGGAAATTCAACTCCAGCAGAAACTGGGGAAGATCTATCACTGTCTGTTAGAGGGTGCCCAGCACTTTCAAAGATCCGTATGTTAAACATGTAGCTTCATATTTCTAGTGAGAGAATGGAGGAGGGCTCTGCATTGGAAGTGAGAGTCTGACAAGCAGAGAGGAGCAAAAAAATGAGAGTGTCTGCAACCGGAAAAACAAAATATGGGCAAAATTATTAAACAGCAAAGTAACAGAAAGGAAAAGAAAAAAGATTGTTTCAAGTCTGTTCCATGCAGAAAATTTTGCTGGAACAGGGAAAAAAAGAGAATGTACTTGAAAAAAATTAATCTAAAATAATTGAAATCACCTTCTCTGGAGACCTAAAACTGTCCCTGAACTCCACCAAAGTTTATAGTTCAGCAATAAAGAATGGATGGAGTGGATCTTGGGATCTCACGTATTGTAACATAAATATCCTCAAAAGGAACGAAGAAATCCTGAGATGGGGTGATAAATAGGAAGCACTCTTAAAGAAATGTGTGAACTCCCAGTCTCAGGCAAGAGATTAGGGGTGACTTAATTTTATTTAAGTGATTAAAGAGTCTTCAGAATCTTCAGAAAGGATTTGGTAATATTTGGATTGAATCTGAGAATTGTTCTCACTTGCACTGTAGCACTTTGATATACAGCATTGAGAAGAACAAACATGCTCCTAAACAATTTCAGTTGTGGTGTTTCTAGGTATTCTTTGGAGCAATGATCTTGTAACTGTATTCATTATTGAAAAATTGATTTCAAGATGTCTTTTATCAGGAGATCAATCAAACCCAAATATTTGAAGCCTAGTCCATAACCTTGGCTAGCTCAGGTGTGTCTGCCACTTGGTAGGGCTGCTCATCATGTGAATTATTCCTGCTGCATTGGTCAGTTCTGGCTGCCAAGAACAGGTGAATGCTGGTGAGAAAACATGAAGTATTGGGTGTGAAAGCCCTAGCTTGTTCTCATGTTTTCTTCAAGCAGTACCTGGATTCTGCATTGTCAGGATTTACTGTTGTGTTCATGTGCTTTAAAGGAGCAAAATTACCAGATGCATATGGTGATTTTGTAGCAAACGGAACAATTTCTAGAAGTTAATTCAGTTAAAGGAGTCTTTGGACAATGCTCTCAGGCACATGGTGTGACTCTTGGGGCTGTCCTGTGCAGGGCCAGGAGTTGCACTTGATGATCTTTGTGGGTCACTTCCAAGTCAGCTTATTCCATGAAATTCTGTGAATTATAACAATTTCAGCAGTACAACATTTTACTTAATGTGCTGTGCCTCGTAGTTGGTACACTTGGACCAGACATAACCTCAGATTTAATTTCTTCTTCAGTCTGAGGGTCTTCATAGAAACACAGAATTTCTGGGTGGGAAGGGACCTCTTGATCTCATCTAGTCCAACCCCTTCATTCAATCATGGACCTCAAGCACAAGTTGCCGAGGACCATGTCCAGTAGGGCTTTGAGTATCTTCAAGAATGGATACTCCACTACCTCTTCAGGCAAACTCTTCCAAAGCTTTACCATCCTCACAGTACAAAATTGTTTTCTTGTATTCACACTGAATTTCCAATATTTAAATTTGTGCCCTTTGCCTTTTGTCCTGTCACTGGGCACTGCAACTAGCAGACTGAGTAACAATCTGGCTCCCTTTTTTTTTGATTCCTTTCCATAAGGTATTCATGTCTCACTTGAACTAGGAATCCCAGAGCTAGGCACAGCATTCCAGCATGTCTCTCCAGTGCTGAGTAGAGGGGATGGTTCACCATTTTTAACCTGCTGGCAGTACTGCTCCTACTGCATCCCAGGATGCTATTGGCCTTCTCTGCTGCAAGGGTACATTGATGGCTCATGGTCAGTTAGTTGTCTACTGGGATCATCAGTCGTCCTATCATGGTGGATCTCAAATTACGTGGTCTAGGCATGACAGCAATAAGCCTCTTCTGGCAGTGTGATGGGACAAGCCTGGAGTAGCAGTTTTTATGCTGTGTGGACATTTATCCATTGTAGCACAAAGGAAAATACAGTATCTTTCCCAGGATAGTAACACAGCTGAAGACAATCTTAACTGAACTCATCAGATATGGCATTGTTAATGTCATCATGGACAAGAATGTGCATACTCACCATCCTTGTTAAACAGAGCAGAATGACATCAAAGATTTTTTGGGATCCTGTTAATGCTGTCGAAAGGAGTTTAGCTGTGTCCAGCAAAGTGTCACAAGTAGCCTGGGTGCAGAGCAGCTAAAGTGTGTTTATTTTTGCTTTTGCATTATATGTTGCTGTATTTGTCCTAAAAGCTGGCCAGCCAAGCAAATTCTTGGAAAATTTAATTGTGAAGTGACCAAAAACCCTCTTAACACCTGCCACAGTGGTGGAGTTTAGGGCAATCCATGTGGAGCTAATTTTTATGGAGGAGCTGGTCTACAACAGGGCAGGACTCCCAGTGCAAACAACGAGGGCTGAATGGACAACAGTCATTAATTTGGGACACATGCAAAGAAAAGACTGGAAAAACAAAATCCCATAGCTTTGCTCTTTAGTTCTGAAATAAACAGATAAGTCAAGACAGCTTTAAAAAGCCAGTATATTTCAGAATCACATCCCCAATGTTAATGAGCGCACAGTCCCTCTCAACAGGCCATCCTAATCATAGCAAAAAGTTGGCATTGCCCTTTCTTTGACAAATAGTTTCCATTTTCATTTTAGAACAGATTTCTAGTCTTCTAAGATGGAGGGACAAGGAAAATGAAACACTTCATATCAATCTGTAAGTATAAAGGCATCTTTATATACCCTCTCTACCTGAAGAGGTAAAGTCAATATAACACCTAATGCAAAGCTTTGACAAGGTTTCCATTGGTTTGCAAATAATTTATCTTCCTTCAGTTCTTAACTGGCCTCTCCAGTAGTGCCAGCCAAATTTGGCAGATAGCAAATCTATGCAGAGTGTAGAACTCTCATTAGAAAAAAAACAAAACCCATGTGACCCCCTCCAAAGGAACTTTAGGGAAAAAAAAAAAAGGGAATTAAAACATCCAATCTAGTTACTTTTTAATTCTTCATTCTTGGCCTTTGATTTATCCTTATATGATCTAGAGGTGAAATCTATAGTTTCAGCTCTCATAGCAAACTTGCTAGGTCCACTAGTTTGGGTACTACAGCAAGAAAGCTTGGTATCCCTGCTTGTCCAGGAAAAAAGGATGAACATATAGAACAGATGTGATAAAAAAAAACATCCGAAAAGTTCATAAATAAATTATGAAAGGATTAGGACACACTTATTTCATTAGCCTTTCTTTTTTTCTTTTAACCAACTGCTAACTAACTTTTCAACTTCTGCTCTCATTTTGATGTTCATTAAGCCAGTGACTGGCACTATTCCAGGTCTGGCTGTCACAGTGCAGAGAAATATAGTCATAGGCTGACTGAATATGCATGATGCTGTCAAGCATTGCTACTTAGTGGCATTAATATTGCTATCATTTATTGTTTACATATTTAATGACCTTATTGATATTACGTACTGTTAGTACTAATTAATTATAAGACAATAAACATAATTTATAAACAGCTTATAAGGAAATACATAGTAAGTGATTAGTGACAATACCTGAAATAGTTGCAGGTTTTGTGTGTGCATGCCATGGGTGATTTTAGATTGATATTTTTGTCATATAAATCTGTTTTGATAGTCTTAGATATCAGAAAATGACCTACATAGAACCATTTTTGTCTTCAGCAGAGAACTGATCAAAGCTATAATTATGGTGTGATTACCTTGGTTTTACCTCTAGTTAGTGAAGAAGTGAGTAGAGAAAAAAGAAAATTAAAAATCTCTCATAAATTAGATTTTTCAGGTTCTGACAGCTCCAGTTTTGTGTTTGGCAGCACCTTATTTCTTTAGCTAGCACTTGAGGAGTTATAGACCATACTCAAAAAGGTGCTGACCATCTTCTGACTATCCTTAGCTTTTAGGACATGACCTATTTTCCCAAAAGGAAGTCTTAGTCAAAAATGTTCATTTTGTAGGCTTTAAGTTCCTAAACTCACTTTGATAGTAGCTCCATGATGCAGGAAATCCTGCAGGTTTGACATTAACCACCTGAAATCTGACATGGGAGTAATGGGAGTGCCCCTCACTCCTGGGTCAGGGCAGGGTCTGTTTTCCCAGTGAGAATCAGGACAGCTTGCAAGAGCTTTTGGAAGCATTTAATAGGTAAGCTGTCTTTCCTTGCCCTCTGCTCTCATACTCTCCAGGACAAGAACATCCTCTCTCTAAGGCCCATGGGACCCACAGGAGGCACCCAGCTGGTGCAGTCTGCCTGCAGCCCGTGCTGTCCTGTGTCCTGCTAGTACTGCCACATTTGAGGCACCAAGTCCTGTATGGATTGCAAAAGTCAAGGGAGAGGAGAGAAACTTTTGTGCTGCTGGCAGGACCAAGGTACCTGGTTTAAAACTGACTCAGAAATGCCAACAGGAACAACAGACATGACTTCTTCATAGGCACACCCAAAACAGTTTACTCATCAATGTTCACCCCTTTAATCTTCTCAGCTGTAGATGGTGGTGACTAGGAATAACTACATATTTCTGTGTAAAATGATATGATTAAACTGTATTCTTTGTAAAGAAAGCTGTAGAAATTTGAGACTTTCACCATAAACACTGCACTTTTCGAGAAAGGTGCTTCTTCCAGAAAGAGGAGAAACTCTTACTAGCAGCCAACAGCTTGCATATGTAAATCATAAAGGACTGATCCTGTTGGTCCTTCCACAATGCCTGTCATTTCCTACCTGTTGCTGCTTTCACAGATCTGGTTTTTAATATACTTAAACATGAGTGGTGACCTGGGGGACGCAGGCCCAGAAACCTGAATATTAAGACTTTTTTAAGGGTCTTTTCCCCCCTTTCCTAACAGCAGGGTGACTAGGACTCAGGATTTCATTATGGAGAGAAAAGTCCTGTAACTACTGAAATCAGGATCTGTAGCACAACCAAGTTATTAAAGTGTCTTTATATGGGGGAGGAGGGGAGGGAAGTAATAGAGTAGAAGTCTTTTTAAACAAATGCAAACACCTTATCAGCACTGAATTCTATCTTCAAGATCAATGCTAAGAATCAAAAGTAGTAGAAGGAGAAAGAAATAAAGGAGAAAGACAGAATGAATAGAGGACCAGGAAATGAAAGAACAGAAGGAGAACAGAAAATGAACACTGAGTTGGTATTGAAACTGAATGGAGAAAGCACAAAATAAAAGGTATAATAAAGGCCTATTTTTACACTGACATGAAAAATTCATCTTGGTGGATTTACAAGCAATTGTGAATTCAAGAGTGTCCACTAATGTCTTACTTTAAGTAAAAGAATCAACATATGATAAATTATGTTATACTCATTCATATGCACGTAATTGTAAGAAATTTATTTAGTAGAAAAATAAAGAGTTATGTGTGTAGGATTAGCAAGGGTACTTCTGCAAAAGCTTTACTCAGAAAAGTTTCTTTTAAAATCTAAAAGAACATTAGAAAGTTAACTGAAAAGGAAAGTTCTTTCTGAACTAAATTTCTTGGAAAACATGGATCTGACCTTCCCTCCTCTCTTTTGAGAATTACAGACTTACCATGATTTACTCCATTGACATATGCTCTGAATGGAACTGGTTATATTTGAATGTAAGTGTAATTATATGTAAGTACTGTAATTTTATCACCATGATGCTACAGCTATTGATTACAGATAATTGTCTGAAGTCTACAGATATGGTTGTGTAAAGCTGACAGCTAGTATAATCTGTTGGGTGTCATCTCCTTGTGCTATTGGAGGAAAATAAAATTAGACTTTAAGAACACCACCCCATTTCAATAGATATCTGAAATACAGAGGGTCATTTTCTTATTGCATACTTTCCAAAGTGAGAAAATCTAAACTTGATTCTGGAAACTGCCTGTAGAACTATAAATGTGGGAACTATTTTAGTTATTGTCTCTCAGTGTCTCAGATCAAATGAATGCAGTTCTCAAAAGGTATTTCTGTCTCCAAGGAAGGAAAGCCATTCCTCACATGTCATCATTATTTGCAACAGAGATTATACAAGACAAATTCTGCTTCCCTTGCTTCTAAATTGTCTTCAGATTTGTCTCACCACTCCTAAGCAACAACCTTCTTACATTTCATATAAAAAGTTTATGAGTGAGTTTGTTCCTGCAGGTAGAATTCAACTAACCAATATCTCAAAAGGTGAATCAAAACATTTTGAAGTTTGCAGTTCTGAGTCTTTGTTTATATTTGTTTTGCTGAAGTGTGAAATGCAAAAAATGAAACGTCAAGATCTTCACAGAAATATCCCTCTTTCCAAGCAATTCTAAGCTTCTCTTCCCAAACTAGCCAGATTGTCCTCCTGATATGTGAGCTACAGCACGTTGTTCTGAGAGGATGAAAAATTGTAAAAATGTGCTTTTGTTTTCCAAAGCAGAAGAAAATCCTTGATGCTGACTGTACTATGAAAATAAAGGCAGACTGTTGAGTAAAAAAGTGGCTTTCTAGATTATTTTTCCCACTGTGTTGTAATTGTATTAAAAATTGGTGGAAACTGGGGAAATAGAAAAAATCTGAGATTGAAGAGAAAGAAATTTGGAGACAAGAACTGAGGTAAGCATCAGGACAGCTGAGCACAGCTCCTATTAAAAGGAAAAGACAGCTAAAACCTTGTCACATCATCCCATCAGATGGGGTTCACTCACAGGATGCCTCTATCACTAAACACAAATTCATAGTCAGGCCCATCATGACCCCACAAAACAAGTTGTAGCTCGTGAGAGGAGGACAGTCAAAGAGTGGCTGGTGTACCATGGGTCCTTGGGGAAAAGCTGCATACTTGTGCAATACATATTTCCTGAATGAATGTCTGCTATCTATTAACTAAAGGATTTGTCATTTAATTTCAATCAACATACCTGGCTTCTGTTCATTATTCCTAGTAATCCCTTGAAAGAATGAAATAGCCAGCACTAAAGTATTAGTTATACACTGCTTATGTTGCAAACAGAGCTTTCTCAAGAGTGTTTCAGCAAGACGAGCAGCCTTGGTGCCCCCCAGGCATCATCCTCATAGAATCATAGAATATACTGAGTTGCAAGGGACCTGCCAGGATCATCAAGTCCAACACCTGTTCCTGTGCAGGACACCCCAAGAACCACACTGTGTAGCTGAAAGCATTGTCCAAATGAGGTCTCCCATCAGTATCCCCTTCTCCAGACTGAACAAACCAAGTGACCTCAGTCACTCTTCATTCGGCTTCCCCTCAAGAACTTTCACAATCCTCATGGCCATCCTTTGGATACTTTCTGATAGTTTAATATCTTTTTTAATTTATGGCACCCAAAACTGCCCTCAGGACTGGAGGTGAGGCCACCGCAGTGCAGAGCAGAGCAGGACAATCCCCTCCCTTGCCGGGCTGGCAATGCTGTGCCTGATGTCCCCCAGGAAACACTTGGCCCTCTTGGCTGCCAGAGCACTGCTGACTCAGATTTAACTTTCTGCCGACCAGGATCCCCAGGTGCCTTTCCATGGGGCTGCTCTCCATCCTCTCATTCCTCTGTCTGTAGGTATATCCAGGGTTGCCCTGTCCCGGGTGCAGAATGTGGCACTTGCCCTTGTTAAATTTCATACGGTTAGGAATTGCCCAGTCCTCTAATTTGTCAAGGTCTCTCTGCTCTCAAGGGAGTTGACAGCTCCTCCTAATTTTGTGTCGTTGGCAAACTTATTTAATATTCCCTCAGTCATGTGTCCAAGTCATTAATTAAATGTTGAATCCTCATGTTGGGCTGAGGATGGAGCCCTACAGAGCCCCCCCAGTGAGAGGTCACCAGTCAATGTCACCCCATGTACTATAACTCTTTGCACCCAACCTGTGAGCCAGTTGTTCACCCATTGTGCAACCCAGTTGTTCAGCTGTGTGCTGGACATTTTGTCAAGGAGGATAATTCAAGGGACAGCATCAAAAGCTTTGCTGAAGTCCAAAAATCTTCTGTGGACACATCTCTGTGGAGGATGAGCTCATGACCTGGATGTAGAGCCTGAGCTCATCGCTTGCCCTCTCACCACTGGTTTTACCTCCCTGGGGCTGGGGGAGAGCTGACCATGCAGGCTGGCACCCACACCTGCTGTCTTGGTGCTATTCAGAGAGAAAAGTGGCAGAAGACTTTGTAATCTTGATTTTTCAAATTAAGATGAATTATTTGTCCTCTCATTTGTTATGGAGAAAAAGATTGGTGCTGCTTACATGACTGAGATGGTGTGATCTTCAAGCAGTGCATAGCCTGAGCTCCCAAGGTGGTCATTACCTTTTCCTTTACGATGGAGGAGGTTTCCAAGTTCTGGGTTGGCCTTGTTCAGGCCCTCTGAGTGCTAGTGCAAGCAAGTGATAATGATAGCATGATGATGTGTGTCTTTCAAGGCACGAAATGACCACTGCAGGTGGCGACAGTCCTAAAAACTGGAAACTGCAGCCTTTGAAATCTCACCAACTCTTTAATGAGACTAGGAAATAGCAGAGCAGAAGTCCATTCCCTGGATGATGATAGCGACATGAGTAGGAAATGTACAAACCTAACCCACTCTCTTTGCAGCCTGCAGCCTGGAGTCCTTCAGGACTCCCAACTATGCAGGGAAGAAGCCAGGAACGCTTCCTTTGGGACCACAGCTAATTAGAATATCCCGAAATTCAATGTCAAAACCTGGCCGGAAGCCTTAAAGAGAAATCTCGTATTTAAGAACTCGATTAAAGTAACAGCACAGACACAGAGAATTTCTTCATTTGGGTAGCTTTTACATTTCAAGGGGAAGGAGGTTGTGGGGTCTTTTATAAATTTTATTTTTTAGAGAAACTTAATGAGACCACGAAATTGTGGTTTTGTTTGGCTACAAAGCCTGTCACATGGAAACAAGTAAAGGTCAGAGATGCAGCCTTCAAATATTTTAATTCTCTTTACCTTAAATTTCTATACACTAAACTCTCTGAAATATGTTGATGGAATAAAGCAAAAATACAGTGTGCATCTTTAACGCTGCTTTTGTCACTAATAGAGTGGCAGATTGTGGAGTGGGTCATATTGTTGCCAAGTATGCCTATGCTGTAAATAATAAAATTCCAGCAAAAGCAAGGGACTGGTCATGCAGAAGAATCTAAATGTTTCCTACCAATGTGGTGAATCCCTTCTGCTAGCAATTAATTGTGAGCTATTTATAAATGCTGTTTCTTTTACTTCTAAAATTTGTTTTGTTTATTGCAATTGTAGGCAATACCAATTAATATCTAAATTAAAAATCTGGAATACTACTTTCTGGCAGCATAACAGCCCACATTTCTGTGATGTTTCTGTACATTTAAATTTAAGCTCCTTTTGAAGTTGATGGAATTGTGCGTTTGTTTGAGATGAAGCACGTGCTTGACTTGGTGGCTGGACATAGACAAGGACATGATAGCATATGTTGCTTACATATGAGGTTAGTCACACACTTGAAAACACTCAGGGAAGGCTTAAGCACTTTCCAGAACATGAGAAGTGCAAAGGTTACAAGTAGGCAAAAACCAGCTTAGTATTTTAGAATGGACATTTACATCAGCACTGGTATTTCCCTTTAAAAAAAATTCTTATTAGAGTGTTTTATCTAGACCTCTTTTTATGAGACGTTAATAGAGTCTTTATAAAACCATGGGTTAGTTAAAAACTTCCCTTAGATGACGGTGTCATTACTGGTGGGCCCATGCTGCTCTTTTGGCATTCATCAGCTGGAGGCAAGTGGGCTGTCTCATGGGGAGTTGAGAACTTGCAGGTTATCACTTTGATTAGCTGCTGTAGGCAACTGGTGGCTACTGTAATTGCCTCCGCAAGTCTGAAATGAATATACATTTCCTCTGACAAGGAAACGGTAGGAATATATGCCTGGTGGAATCTTTAGGTTCCTATAATGCCATGGAGATCAAATTAAAAAAGGAGAGAGAGAACCTGTTGCTATCATACTTCATTAATTAAGCATCAATTTAGAAAATACTATGCCATTGACAGGTTTGGGACTGGCTGCTGATACTGTTTGGCAGGGACAAATTTCCAAGTGGGTTAATGTGTAAGCCTTATGGAAGATAACAATAATGCTTATTATAACTAATAAGCTAATAAGCTAATAACAACTGGGAGACTGCCTGTTTAAAATATTGGTTTAAATCACAATGCAAAAAGTCAGCCTAATGATTTAAGTATTTTGCATAGGTGTATCAGAGTAGTTCACTCATTAGCAGCCATGTAGGCAGCACTAGGAGCAGGCTACCTAGTGAGAGCTGTGGGGAGAGGAACAGAAGGGGAGCAAAAACTTTTGCACTGCTTGAACAGCACAGGTCTGGGTTGGAGAGAAGTAACTCAGGGATGATGGGGAAAATGGGAAAACAGGAGCCAGAAGTGCAGCTGAGATCCAAACAGCCTCCACATTTGTCTTCTCTCCCAGTTTTGATTTACATCAGCATCCTGTGTTGTTCTCCTATTCCTTTTCCTTCTTCAGAAACCTTCTCCTGCCTGTTTCTTTGGGAGATGTGCCAACTGTCGGGCCTTGGCAGTGGGAAAAGCACAGGAGCTCAGCTCCTGGCAGCTCCATCTCCTTGAAACACTGTGGGTATGTGAGCTGAATGGCAAATGCTGGGACAAGGTGTTTCAAGAGGGGGCTGGCTGGGCAGCCCCACTGCTGCTGAGACAGACATCCCGGCGTGATGCCCATGATGTGCTGGGAAGCGCTCGGGGGAGAAGGCACAGCGCAGGAGACCTGCCCTGCTCTCCCACAGTCACCAGCATCACCTGTCAAAGAGCTGTCTGCCTCCAGCCCACAGGGACAGGGGAGTCCCTGGACACCTGCCAATGGGTCAAAACCTCTGCAGGTTTTGGTTCAGTCCCAGTTCATTTTCTGCTTTGTGTGGATGCATGTGCTGGTTTATTCATCAGCAGCATTTTCCCATCCCAAAAATTATCTCACCATCCCCAGTCATGGAGTAGTGCCACAGTATAGAGGAATATCAAATAATGAGTCCAACAGGTCATGTTTTGTCTTTTCCAAAAGCACATGCCTCTGAGACGCAATGAAGCAGCACCTGTATCACCAAGAGTGAAATTTGGCCAAGTGCTTCTGAGTGAGAAAAGAAAAACAAACGATTGGAGGACACTGATATACTTTTGTTTTTCATTACTAATGTAGCTGCCATTAATACTTTTGAGAAAGACAGGGTGAGAAAAAAAAAAATCCCTAAAATCAGCTTTGATATCAGTTTTTAGGCCATTGCATTGTCCTAGGGATTTATTACATCATGGCTCTGGAACTGAACTTCAGATATTTTATGTGGAGAAGATTTTATTAAAAGCATTATGTTTTCATATAGAAAAAAAATGAGTAGAGTCTATATTCTTTCTCTTTTCTCACAGGAAAACAAGTTGACTATTTAGCAATCACATACTTCAGGATAAAAGTGGTGTGTTTGCTTTTCACACATTTTCTGCATAAATATTTTGAGGTTCCTGTAAAACAGGACAACTGCTTTTTTGATTCTTCATGAATCAGCCCCTATGTTTGAAACAAATCGTTGCAGCAACAAGGAATGACAGAATGACAGCCTAGTAGGTTATTAATGGGAGTGACAGCCTGCAAATCAGAAATCATGGCAGTGCATCTGTATGAACAGCAATTTGTGCTCAGTTGAATAACCAGGAAATCCAGAAAATCAGAAAAGGTTGGGGGAGAAGATGAATCAAACAGAAACATTTTTAGATAAGCCAAACTTTCTAGAAGTAATTGGAATGTCAGGGGAAGAGCAACATTCAAAAGTTTACTAGTACTAACACGCAGTTTCACATATGTTTGTTTTGATGCCCACTAAAGAACTAAAATTAAACAAAAGAAATTAGGAAACATGTAAAAATGTTGAGGGTTTTTTTAAAATTATCTGTTGTAGTAATATCATCAGGAAAATGAAACTGCAGCCTTCTTAGCCTCTTATAATATTTTGGGAATAAATTTTATTCACTGTATATTCCAGATAGTGGAGCTCTGTGAGATGAATGTTGGAAATTTTCCACACAGAACAATCTCTGTATAATTTATAAATGCAGGTGTTTTGTTTTTCCGCTCTCTAGTTCAGTTGTTCTTTATAAGAAAACAGAGAAAAATCAAGAATATTTTGTTTCTCTTTTGGAAGAATGATGCAATGTAATGTACAGGTTAGCATGTTTCCAGTCTTAGTTTATATATAAGTTTATGGGGAAACTCTTTATGTACCTATAGATGTAGGGTTAAATTGTCCACAGAGATATTTTTAGCTTTTCTAGATGTTACTAAAATTCTCCTGATGGGCATCTGAACCTGGATTTACTGTTTCATTGTTAATGGGAACTGATCTCATTTATCACTAGTTTTTTAGTGCACTCCTCCATAATGTCAGTCTTGATATTTTCATGAACTGAATGAACTCAAAATGGGGTTTTAAGCTGCAGTTACATAGAAATTGCTGAAAGTGACCACCCAAGATCAGAGTTAATAACATTTCTGACTTCAGTCCCAGTACAGAAAGTGGGAAATTTGGCAGATCTAGCCCCCAAACCAGGGGTTTCTGTAACATATGGGGTTTAAACTTGTGCATCTCAATTCAGATTTTGCTCTTTCAATTAGTGTCAGTTGTTTAACCTAAGGGATATCAATCCCCCAGTGCTACATTCCAGCCATACTGTCACTTGGGCAGAAAAACTTTACTTTGATTTATGTGTTCACTGAGGACTGCAGACTCTAGGAATATGAACCTCTTTTTGCAGATCCTTGTAAAAAGCAGTAATCTTGCATTATTAGCGTACCAGAGTTGCTAAAGGTGGGAAAACTTGAACAAGGCAAGGGCAAAGAAGTCCTACCTTCAGTGCAGAGGGACAATAGCTATACTCACCATGAGGAGCACTTGCACAATCATCAGGTCATCCATACCTGAAGCATAAACCTTCAGTGCTCCAAAGGAAGAAAAAGAGACAGACCACATGCAGTCAGAAGTCCCATACACCAAACTATGCATTCCTCCCCAAAGCAGTAAACTATTCCCTGCTTTGTCTGCCTGTTTGATTTTAGTACAAAAGTTTTAAAAAAATGTATCTGATAAATCTGAAAAATCCATTTTAGAATGTGACAAATCTGCTCTTTTTTTTTCTTTCCCTGGCTTTGAATATTTCCAATAGCTTTTTTTGTAATAGGGTTTTCTTTTTTTCCTGTTGTATTATCAAGCATGCAGCCTTTGAATCTCATGTTTAAGTTTTATTTCCAATGTTACAGTAGCAATTTTGCATCTCTTCTTCATCAGCCTTTGTGTTTGATTTGTGTTAGAAGTTAGCTTACTGCTATGGGTAACCCCCAGGCAGTGCTATCATTCTGTCTTGAAGTGGAAAAAAAAGAGTATGCCTTTTTGGATGACTAAAAATAAAATAAAATGAAACTAACTCAAAAGAAAACCCCCATTGGTTGAAAAGCTTTTTAATGTCAATACAAAATATAAACAAAACGGGGTTTCTGAATGAAGTATCAAGACAAATAATCCTCTTGCCCATCTGTTATATTAAAATGGCCGCTGTGGTAAAATGTTGTGAGGATACATGTGCCAGTAATGGATGAGATAAAAGCAGACATATGCTAGCAAGAAAGCATAAAAAATGTTTATAATAAGTTATGAGCTGAACCAGTACAGAGAAATATATTCAGACATGAGAGTACAATATCTGCCAATCTATGTGTAAAGCACATATTTCCACTGCATATAATTGTTCCAATTGCTTAGTGCCTTCATCCCAAAGGACCTCAAGAATGCAACATGTCACCAGCATCAGCCTGAGTAAGGTTAATCTTAAATAAAGACTTCCTCCCTTTCCTTAGAAACTGCTCATGGATCTATTAAATGACCTTTGTGATTACTTGTCATTCTTGGAATGATCTCAGGTTACCTGTGAATAAATTCTAGGCTTTGATCAAAATGACCAACAACTAGTCTTCTTTTGAGGAATAAAGAAACACAGAAAATATAGTCTCTTCAGGTTTATCATAGTGAATTTTGTGGAGCTGTACATGAGATAGATTGAAGCATACTAGAGATTGCCTCTTGCCTTTGTAAATGGAAAGATTGGTAATGACTGAAAGCCACAACACCTGGAAGTCTGTGGTTTGTATGAAATAAATGGGTCTTCTTACTTACAGTCCTGGCAAACTTCAATTTGTCTGAAGAATAACTAAAACAAAGATGGTGACACAGAGGCTCCTTCATGCTCTGCTGCCAATGAGCCTCGTCTTACCCTCTGGTTGAAAAGTGGTATTTCCTACAGGAAATTCCAAGAACTTAACATATGGAGTCACTCCAAATTGAAACAAGTCCAAATCTCAGATTTTTTTTTCTTCTTTTCACAAAATGAAGCTTTCCAAAGCATTTCATTTTGGTTTCACTGAAACACTGAAAAAATGGAAGATTCACATTAAAATCTCCAAAGACACTGGCACTGGTACCTGTAGTGGACAGACCACATTTCTTGGGCACATTTAAAAATGATACTCCAGTTGATCCCTAGTCTCATTTTAAAATAGACCTATTTTCCAGAGCTAAACTGGCATTGCAGAGAAGGCATGGAGAGGAGTGGTGTGTACAAACAAACACACACAGCATCCTCAGCAGCCAATTTATTCTTTCCCTGCCATTCACCTCAGGAATGGGTTGGTCTTTCCATGGAGACTGAACTGCTGAGCAGTGGACAGCCTCATGAGCTCATACCCCAGTGGCTTAATCTGAAATAACCTCAGCAGGCCTTCACTACCTGCCATGTGAAGTTTCCTGCCAGCCCCTGCTTCTTCCCTCTGTGCTGTGCCCAGCAGCACTCCATGTCTTCACATCAATTCCTGTTCTGCTGTGGAGCACCAAGCAGCGGCCAGAAAATCAATGTGCTGACTGAGGATGGTGCTCTCTCTCCCAGTTCCTATTGTGTCACCACTGCCCCTCATCAAGTTCATTCATATTTTTCATATTTTCTCCTTTGCTGTACATTAAAATTACAAAATCAGGGGAAGTGTGTTTGTGTGGGAACAGTTTTTCAGTACATGGCAATGTTTATTGTTCTGCAGCATTGAAAAATTGGTCCTCACGTTCATAACCACACAGGAGGACAGGGATTGCTGCTGACCTGTGAACATGATGAAGCTGTTGAGTAAAACTGTGTTCAAAATCTTCAGGAAAGGCTTAAATATATTTAATTTTTCAGGAATGTAGTGACTTATAACACTAAGTGTCTAAGACAAATGCAAAATAGTTTATTTAATTTAATTTTTGTTTGCATTGGTAATGTCTATTATAATGCCCATAATGTTGTGGGTTAATCTTCAGAGACTGCTGGGGGAATGAAGTTAAAAATGGAATTCAGGTGTTCATCAGTTGCAGGGGTGCGTTCATAACAAGAGATAAGACACTGGAATCTGGCAGTGTCAAGATTCCTCTGGGGAAAGCCATGTTCAACAGATGATATTTAAGTTACAGCAAGACAGAAAAATGAATCTGGCAACCCAAAATAACACAACTGGTGATTAAGTTGTGTCACATCCTTCTTCCTGAGGAATCCATTCATTCAAGCTCAGACAATTCCTCCTCTGTGGTTCTACCAAATAATCCATACCAAGGATTTACTATTGCATTTGAAAATATTTGGCAAATTTTTGGTACAATCAGCTGCTACACCTATCTTAATAAGATAAATTATCAGAACAAGTATTGAACCTGAATTAAAATCACAGAGCAGAACAACCCAGACTGCTTTTGGCTGTTTAGATCCAGGTCTGCTGCTGAACTCTGCATTGTTTCTGTTATTGCAAGTAAAATATCAGATCTAATATATACACCATGGTTCATTCTATTTTCATTCAACACTTTTTTTGGATTTCCCCTCCAGACTTCTCTTTTCCTTTCTTCTTCTACCATGACAGATATATTGAGATAGGCAAGGGTCACTTATAATCAGATTTGCTATGAAAAATAAAATTTTGATAAATTTTTATCCAAAAGCAATCAATTTGTTTAGAGATGTGAAAGATTAATCATGGGAGGGGAGATGAGATGGAGATGAATCTACTGAGATAAATGACTCCAGACTTTTGACAGCAATTATTCATGAATGGTAGAAAATACCAGATTCTCAGATCTTCTTTGGAAGGACTATATGGAAACTACAACGTATGTGCTGCAGAAACAGTGAGATCCTCCACTAATTCCTGTGTTCCCACAGCATAAAGTAGGGGAGTATCTCAAGGACATGCCTGGATTTTATGCTTTACCCAGAAACTTTCTGAGAACCATTTACAAATTGTTGGCAAAAGATTTAATTCCAAAAAAAACTCTCAACCATTTTAAAATGTTTTAGCGTGAGAAAGACAGGGTACTTAGAAATCCCAATTATTTCTCTGATTATCCAGATAACTCTGCTTGGACGAATACACAGAATTGCAGTTGAGAATCCATGTCAGTGTGTGGCATGTCTTTCAGTGCTGCTTAAGTAAGCAGCTTAATGACTGCAAAGGGCTCTTAAGCCACCTACAAATGCTACTTCTTCTTGCATGGAGGAAAAAGAATCCAGTTGTGAGGCTAGTAGTTAATTACAAGGTCCTATCTCATACTCCAACAAGGGTTTCCTTGGATATGTTGTTCAAGTTATGTAGAACCACTTCATAGAAGGCTTTTGCTAAATACAGTGGTGCTCTTGGGTGGAATTTAGTTCCTGAGTGAAAGTCTATTTGGAAATCTGTGGAAATCAGCATTTTCACTTGTAGATTTCACTCTGATTTCCAGAGTCCTGCTTCTGTGCATAAACAGAAG
Organism: Lichenostomus cassidix; assembly: GCF_008360975.1. Classification (NCBI taxonomy): domain Eukaryota; kingdom Metazoa; phylum Chordata; class Aves; order Passeriformes; family Meliphagidae; genus Lichenostomus; species Lichenostomus cassidix. The sequence continues at coordinate 93,268,715 of NC_139482.1, forward strand.
TACCATCATTTTAGCAGTATAATTAAGTAGTTTGGTGTTTAATATCTGGATCTAGCTGGGATCCACATGCTATGCTGAAACCCCCCATGGATCTAGTGTAGTAGATATCACTTGAGCTTGTGTTGGCAACGATCGTGTTCAGATCCGCTAAAAAAAAAAAAAGTTTTATTGAAAGATCATTCATGCTTCCCATTCCTGTGATGTAATTATAACTAGGGTATTCACTGCAGATGGAGAAGACCAACTTTCAATTCCTTCCCCAGCTTCAGGGAGTATTTACCCATATTTTTCACCTTTTATCAGACTGTACTCAGCTGTGAGTCATCATCTTTCCCCCTGAAACCCTGCTGCTAGGCAGAAACACATGCAAGAGTAGTTTTCACAGAAAGAAAATTCCAGCAAAACTGTAATGCCAGACTTTTATAGATTGGATTGGATTGGATTGGATTGGATTGGATTGGATTGGATGAATTTACAGCTGAAGAAAACTATTCCTTTTCTTCTGTCTGTCATGTCTTGTTCTGACAGCCAGGAGACATGTGAAGGAAATCAAGGGCACAGTGCTGAGGTTTCATATCCTTCACCTTCAGCCCTCAGAAAGAGTCACTACTTCATGCCTTTGATTTCATTTTGGTGACTATACATCCATTCCAGGTATACTTTCAATTTTTTTTTTTTTAGATTAATTTTAATAATTTGGTTTTGTTTTGTCAACAAAGATTGTTTGTTCTAAATAATTGTGCCCACAGTAGACATGCTAATCTCCATGGTGTAAACGAGCCACCAGAACAGGTTCTCCAACAGTGGCCCATAAATGAGACCAGAGAAGTAGGTCTTCTGAGCAGCATTCATTTCTAGGCTTAGAGGCCAAATACTTTGGTCTAAGCTGACTAAGAACGTTTTTGGGTACAAAACCAGAGTATGGCTTGGCCCCATGCCTTAGCAGCTTCAATGATATATTTCTATTGCTCAAGCACTGCAGACTGTAAAGATCTGCCAGATTCTCATACTGAATCTGGAATTGTTTCTGGTTTCAATCTTGTCTTTTCTTGATGGCATCTATTTTGAATCAGAGTTTTGAAGATTTTCATACAGGTTATTTGCGGTCAAACTGGCTTTTAAAGTCCTTAGACCAGCTTGCTGCTCTGCTTCAGGCAACGAAGGATTGGGAATTCCCAGCATGGATATGCAATGAAGAGAAAGCAAATGGGTCATGACTATGAGAAAGAGACAAACACATAGAGAGAGACAGAAGCCTCATTTTCAGGTACAAACCAAAAAAGTCTGGACTGATAAATTTCTAAAATTTATTTCATATGAAAAAACTGCCTTTTTACTTATCCTTAGTTTTAATACTCAGCAATTACATACTGATTCATGCTATTATAGATTTGCAGAACTTTTCAGCTTGACTGTCCAGATGCACAAGTTGGACCTTCCTGTTCCTCCCAGCCCCAAACCATTATGAGGAACAGTAGGTTTGCATCATCCGTGTATCTTTCCGTCCAAACTAGTATTTAATAGGGAGATTATTTTACTGAGCCATGTGATGCTCAAGTTTTTTCTCTAACTTACCTTAGTAGACCTTCAGAGTTTTTGTCTATATGATCAAGACAATATTAGAAAGAAGTATCTGTCTTCTTCCTTTTATTTCTTTACAGTAGAGGAGAAGCCAATATTTTAGCAAGTTTCCTTTCTGCACACACTTCCAAGAACTCTTTGGATCACAGTGGGAGAAATTCTGATGCTTGATATTTCAGGAGAAAGTACTAAAAATCTTACTCTTCCTGGTCATTTTTCTATCTGACCATTTTTATCACTTTAATCAGATTTTATTCAGGTTGTCTCCTCTTGAGTCCTTAAACTGGGAACACTGACTTTCATCTGAATGTAAAGTTTGCTGTGTAATTGTTAGTGCTTTCATACTGCAGCTGTAATTTTTTAAATTATAGAAAATACCTGTGAAATATAAATACAGAAGTTAAATTGCAGTGACAGTGGAAATGAGGTCAATATAATAAACCTGCAACACTAGATAGAATGTGAAGACTATGCTAGTGGATAATAACTGATGAAATCAGGTAATTCTCTTCTCAAAGCCATAAATATAAATATTCTCTAGGCAGCAAAAGTTAAATTTCTCTGTACAATGACTAATAACATTTAACTACATTTAAGAAGTTAGCTCAGCTGTTAGCAATGCAAATGGGAAGATTTTATTTAGTATGTTAGAAGATGGTTAAGACTTCAGGTGCTCCAGGTTTTCTAAGCAATAAGTAAGTATAGTACAAATATGCAGGACTCCAAAAAACCCCATAGAAAACAGAGTACAAATGGGTTGGAGTGCCTTGAGTTTGTTTATGTGTATGGAATACATTGCTCCACATTTTCTGAGGAACAGCTTGCGCAGCTCTCTGTTGTCATTGGCAGCAGGAGTAGGAGGGTAGCATCCTTTTTGCCTACTTAGTTTATCGCAATTGTGTTTAGAAGAGAGAGCAAGACTGGGACCTCAAAGCACCTAAAGAACAGAGAGTATGCTCCCAAGGGACTGTTTATAGTGACATGCTGGAGAATCCTGCTTCCTAGTTGTCCTTGCTAGATAAATAGCCTGCCTTGTCTTGTCTATTTTCTGCCCTGAAGTTTTTGTATTTCCCTCTTGCTGGGGGAGGGAAGTGGTATGTGTATGTGGTGGGGAAGAAGGGGAGTGGGAAAGAAGAGGGGAGGGTGGGAACCCCTGTCCAGCCCCCACATGGGATCAGAACAGGTAAACTTTTGAATCAGAAATCATAGAGCTCTCCTGGTTCTGTCAGTTTAGATGAAGGGCAGTGTCCAAGATACATTAATATATTTTCTTATTATCAATATCATATATTTTCTCCTTATAGTATTGTCAGCTGATTTAATCGATACAGGATCTTGAAATTATATTGAAGTAAGTGTTTGAAAGAGCAAATAAAACTAAAAAGCCATTATCAAAAACTTGGATTCATGTAAATTGACTCTACCCATACAAAAAAGTCTCACTGGCTTCAATAGCTAAAGACTAATTGGATGACTGAAGATTAGTAGTATCTAGGCTTTAACTAGTAATATGAATAACTAGAGACCTAATACCACAAATCAAATGTGTTAATTCCTGTGTCACTGTGATGCATAGAGCCTCCAAACAGTTTTGAAACATTTTACTGCATACAAACATGTGTTTCTGTCCACAAGCTATGCAGAAAAGCTACTGCAGGAGGAAGGAAGTATTGTTTAAGTGATGAAGAAAGTAAGCCTAGGGAACAGATTTTGATCTGATAGTACACAACACCATGCTGTCAAAATCAGCTTTGGAAATTAGTATAAACTGTAAAGGAGTTAGTATGATGATGTTGATGTAAGTCTACCCAAAGCAGAATTGACTATAATTTAACACTCCTGTTTAATACACTTGATTTTATCAAAGATCAGATTTACTTTAAAGTAAAAAATGTCAGAACCCCAAATTTGACCCCAATATTGATGGTGACCCTAGTATTCTGAGTCAGTTCAGCCATATATCCCTTTGCCTTCCCCACCTTAGCTGTAGGAAAAGTAGAGATTTGTATAAAAGTAAGGCTTAATAACACCTCTGTAAAGGTAGAGGCGTTAATAATACACACATTGACTTATCTGCCACAGGATTTTAAAACAGAACAAAGGCTTGGCTGGACAACAGACATAGCTGCTTTCCATTATGGTTTGTTACACAGTGCTAACAAAAATGTTATTTAGTTAGGTAGTCACATATTATAGTGCCCAGGGTGCAAATCTTTCCATTCTTGCTAAGCACATTGTAGTCTGTTTGCATTATTGGAATATGTGTGTTTTGAATTGTGGGTGTGTAATGGCATAATTCTGCATCCTTTGAGCATTTCTGATATTCTTCTTTCAAGTTTGTGGAACAAAAGACATCAAATTCCAGAATAGTGTATTCTTCCTCTTCTAAACAATAAAAAAAGAGGCCATCTATCAAATTGGCAGGCTCATGTCTTTTGTAACCATGTTCAAACCACACTCCAACTGGATGAACAGCTGTCAGAGCAGTCTCTTGTCAGCAGGTGGGTTAAAGTTTGCTAATGCATGTGTACACGTGCAGGCATTCATATCCTTTTCTTGTGAAGATCAATAACAAGATTTCCAAATGTGTTTGCAGTCATGATTTACCCTGGATGCATTAGCTTTCTTTTGTTCTTCGGCCCACCTGTCTCTTGTTATCTTTTTGCAATACATTTGTCCACCACGTGAAAAACTTTCCAGTGGGTGAAATCTGGAGAGATAAATAGTATTAGTGAATTTTGTTCTTTTGATTCCTTCATAAATCTGAGGTAAACACTTTTTGTCTAACCATTGATAGTTTAACCCCAGCCAGCAGCCAAGCCCTTTGCACCTGCTCACTCATTCCCCCACCAGTGGGATCAGGGAGAGATTCACAAGAGTAAAAGGTAGAAAATTCATGGAGTGAGATAAAGACAGTTTAATAGGGAAAGCAAAAGCTGTGCACCCGAGCAAAGCAAAACAAGGAATCCATTCACTGCTTCCCATGGGTAGGCAGCTGTTCAGCCATTTGCAGGAGAGCAGGGCCTCATCACATGTAATGGTGACTTGGGAAGAAAAACGTCATCACTCCAAACATCCCCCCTTCCTCCTTCTTCCCCACTTTATATACAGCCCATGATGCCATATGGTCTGGAATATTCCTTTGGTCAGCTTGGATCACCTGTCCAGGCTGTGTCTTCTCCCAAGCTCCCATGCACCCTCAACGTCCTTGCCAGTGTGGCAGTATGGAAAGTAGAAAAAGCCTTGGCTCTGGGAAAGCCCTGCTCAGCCATAAAAACCCGTCTATATTATCTACCCTGATTTCAGCACAAATCCAAAACACAGCCCCATACCAGCCACTGGGAAGAAAATTAACTACCTGAGCCAAAACCAGCACACCATTCCAGTGTCACATCTTCCAGCTCATGGATATTAGTTGGTCTCTGGTCTCATCTAGTATCATGCACGTCTTGAAAAACTATATTGCAATCCTTGTCTAGAGTAGACTCCTACTCTTGGATCATTATATTCTTGTGTCATTTATTTTAGATCACAAGGTGTATGTGAAGACAATGAAGAAACTAAAACTGGTCCAGATGATTCAGAAGCATCCCCACAGTAAAGGAGATTCTGGAGGGAATCTCATGGTTGTGGACTGATATGAACTTTCTTTAGGGCAGACATCAAGAACTGCTCCATAAACATATTCCTAAATCAATGTGATTCAAAATAAATACAGGTAATAAATGCAGATAGTCTTATCATCTGCCTAAGTATGTGGGTGTTTTCAGATAGCACTAGTCTTTAAGCTAGACACAATGACAAGCAAGTGCTTTAACCTCTTCTCTCCACTGCTGGACAAGGAACCTGATTTTGTAAACCTAAATTCTTAGCCATCTGAACTTCCCTCTTGGTAAGTTCAGTTCCCTTCCTCAGTAACTCCTGTGATTAAGTAAGGTGTCTGTGGTGGCTGATCTGAGAATGTCTTACAGTCATTACATGGAATGCTCCAAGAGAATCACACAGTGCAGATAACTTATCTAAGGCATACTTATTATCCACATATATTTCTCTGTGTCTGCAGGCATCACCTCCAGAATCCCAAAGTTCCACAACAAGATACTGCCAGAATGCTAAGAATCGTGCCACTGAAAAATAAATTGAAAGCATAAACACATTCATTACTACAGTTTGGCATAAATATTTATTTTTCAATTAGACAAGATGTTCTGAGTAGCATAAATCCCCTTTATAGCTCTGTTTGGTCTGGTACTTAATCTGTTACTTTCCTGAGCAGTGAAAACCCAACACTTAACTTTTTAACTTTCATCTCAGATAAGTGCCATCAATTTGCAAGGTGATTTAGAATGCAAATCATGAATAGAGTTCAATACTGCTAGTGCTAGTCCTTTATGAATCAAGACCCTATAAAACTTCGTCAATATCTGTATTAAACAGTTATTGACTAAAATTTTATGGAAGTCTTATTCACAAAGGACTAGTGTTCCCAACACGAACCACGATTTTTGGGAAAGGCACAGACACTGGTCCATAAGTTTGTAATGATTATCCTTATATATATATAGCACTTATGTATGGAATAAACAGATAGAGCCACACAGATATGAAAAATCTGATTATCAGATCATGTCAGAAGAGGGAAAAATTTTGTATTTTCTGAGTCATTAAAATAAAACCATATTAAAGATTAAAATAGGAAATGATAATACATTTACAAGTTGAACCATATTAAAGATAATAAGGAAAAGAAAAGCAGCTTAGAATACACTAGGAAAGTTGGAATTGAAAGGGTGAGTAATAACACAATAAACAAGAGCCTAGTTACCTGTCTGCAAATTTTGTTTCATTATGAATGTGTACTTCCCTTTGATTCAGAAGCTGGGATGCTAAAAATCGTACTCTGATTGAAGTTAGAGGGGTTTTGCCTTTGATTTCATTGGTAGAAAAAAATTGCCATGTGTAAAGCCAAAAGGGATCTGATTAAGATCTAGCTGACCAACATTCTGTGTTAAGTTTATCATCCAAAAGCAGTAACATTGCCAGTAATGAAAAACATGGCATATCCAGATAACTGAATAATCCCAAACTGCAAATTGAGGATATAATGCAGGACCATTTAAATTTTAAACAAAATGTTTTGGGATTTAGTTTTTAGAAAAAGAATTATGTACCTTCCTAACTTCCCTGTTGTTGGGCAGGAGGGAAAGCTTTCTATGTGGCTTTATGCCAATTTAGACAGCTCAGTGTTGAGAGAATCTATGAGAAGCAGGTTAATCCAGCTTTTTAGTTGTTTTATTATGTAATATCAACATAAAACAGCTGGATCAGGATTGAACAGCTATTTTAAAACTACAAAAATTGTTTATTAAGGATTTTTCTTCATTACTCCAGCTTTACGGTAAGTTAACGTCCCCTTGAAAATAGCAAGGCAATTCAGGTTTAAGGTGTTGCTTCATACAAATACAGCCAGCCAACCAGAATCAAATACAAACCTTTAATACCTACTTAGTAAAATGGTGTCAATTTAAAAGAAAAAAAATAAAATGCTTCCATTAGTGCTTTCATTAAAGGATCCTATTAGCTTTTAAATCCAGATGTTTCATTGCTTCTCCAAATACAACCTTACCTATGTCTTTTACATAGAAAGGTAATCAGAGATTTTTCCTTATAAACCAACTGTATTTTCTAAAGCCCTACATGGAAGACACCTCAATAACAATACAAGTTTTGGTTTATTTATATTTTGCAAACCATAGACATTCCATTGATTTTTTTTTTAATCATTGAAAACAATTCAGAAAGAAAAAATATACTTGTGTTTTCAAAAGAAAACTATTGTTTGCTTAGAGAAAATTATTTTTCAGCAAAATTTGTTCCTCAATGTTGTTTAAAACTGAAGTTGTATTTTACATGTATTAAATATTATTATCTTTAAAAATAAAAACGATTTAAAGCTTTTGATTTCATAAAAGCAAACAGTTTTGTTCAACTGGAAACTTCTTTTCACCTTGTCGATGTAACAGAAATGTGTTTCCAAATGCAGCAGTGATATTTTCCTTGATGTTATGGAACTGCTACTGCACTAAACCCAAAACAAACAACACTACCCCCACCTCCCCCTCCAACGTAGCTGTACTTAAAAAGAAAAACTGAATCCAAACTTCATTTTTGGCCCCAGGATCTATCAGCCCTCTGTATGCTGTATGCTGTTTAATATGTGTCAAATAAAAGGAGTACACAAGTCATCTTCATAGGTTGTCGTATGTGCAATCTAATTTGATGTACATATAGTAGCAGAGTATCCTGTAGCAAGAAGAAAACTTTTGACCTTTCCTGCTTTTGAAGAATGCATAGAGTTGAGGATTCATCCAAATTGTTCTGGGTACACATGACATGATGTATGGTGCTAGAAATATTCCTTAGTGCGGCAATCAGGATGCTTTCATCAGTCAGTGGACACAGACTGACTGACCTTAACTAACCCAGTTGTTTAAAGGCAATATGTGACCCAAAAATGAACTTCTCTGCTAGGAGAGGAACTAGTCTGCATGTGAAAAGGCTTGCTTTAGCTGTGTTCACTTTCTGTTCAGAGGCTCAGGTCGGCTTTTATTTTATCTGCACCCATTCAATTGTTAATATGAATTATACTCTAGTTCTAGAAGCAGAAAAAACCTTTGTCTATTTGGCTTGTAATAATTTGATTGTGGTTGATGTGTAAATCACCTATTACTACCATATTTAGATGGTCAACAATTCTTAGGGAGAACAGAAGCATTCAAATTGCATCTGTTTGGTGAAAAAGAAGTGTTGTTCAGCAGAGGCTATTTCACCCACTCAACCATGATTAAAAACTTGCTGGTTAAAGATTTAAATGGGTTTAAGATTGGCATGGTGTCACCATTGTGCAAATCCTTTGTTAAATATTAAATAATAGAAAAATGTCTTAGGGTCACCCAGTGTGTGATTTATGTGACAAAGCCCTTATGAGCTGTGTTTGTCAAAGGCAGCTCATAATTCTAAATTGTTTCACTGAATAGCAAAGAATATTTTTGTTGTGGTGGTGGGTGGGAAAAGATTTGTTTTCTCTCTATATTCCGTGTGGTAAGATTTCTCTCTGTCTTTAGACACCTTTCACATGAAGAAGCCAAGCCCTGGGGCTAAGCAAAAGAGATGGGGAGGATGGGTGCCCCTTCCTTGCATTAAGCCACTGCTGATAACGGCTTTTTGATATATGCATGGTCGGGGACTCAATTAGATTGTCAAATAAAAGTAATAAAAATATGTCATTTTTCTAAACATTTTTTTATGTGTGTAACAGTCAGAAGCTGTTTAAAATCTGAAGGCTGTAGGCCATGTGGACTTTTTGAAAGACTTGCATTTGTGTATAACTTCACATCATCTCAGAATTATTCTTCTGGGACTTTCTAAACAATTGCATCTATATAAATCCCTATTGCTTTGTTAAAAAATAGATATGTATATAAAAAGTAGGTAGTAATTTCCTTCCTCCACCCCCTCAAAAATATATATATAAGTTACAGCCAGAAATTATTGCTTGCATTCTGTACTCTAGGAAATACAAAGGCAAATTCAAAAAAGACCTTGTCTCCTTTCTTTCTCTAAAACACAATTTATTGCTTTAAATCATAAAAATAAAACAGTCAAATGTTGCATAAGAGACCCTCAGCAGAAATAAAAGAAAAGGCAAAACTGAACTTCCCATAAACCCAAATCCCATACAGCACAGCTTTCTACAAGACCATAATTAAATAATCCCTGAAGGACTTGTGGAGGAGGGGATAAGAATACATAAACTTTCCAATACGATGAAAGAAAAGACCCTGTTATTATTATTTGATTTTATTTTTAAGAAGAAAAAAACTAAAACCAACCTACTTAAGGTGGTATACATGGGAAAAATATTCCATGCTGAGAAAGTATCCATTTGAGTCAGACTTGATACACAATAAAACAGAAATTAAAAGATGTCTTTGAAATTTAAAGTCTGCACATAGATTGTGGTATTATTTTTAAAAGTGCACATCTTCAGCATCAGACAGAGGCCTTCAGCACTGCATCTGGATTGTTACTGCTGTACCTAAGCATTTATTTAACTTTTTTCCTCTAATCTGAGATCCGAGATGAGATAAGATGGGACAAACTTTCAGCAGAAGGTCAATTATACAGGAGGTTCTTCACTAGATGGGAGCTGCCTTTGTTAAAACAGGAGAAGAGTCACATGCCTTTGCAAGGCCACCCATGTAGACAAGCATTAAAAAGCAAACAATTGGCATAACATGTTATTCTGAGATTTTGAAACTATCTTTTGTCATATTTGTTCAGGAGGGTTCACTCATAGTGTAATGGTTTTCCTCAGACAAAAATACCTCATTGGGAAACTATACCAAGCATCTCTCAGACCCTTGTATTTACAAGCTAAAATGCTGATAGAGTCTCCTATCTGCTAGAACGATGGGAATCACCCCTCCTCACACCAATGACACTGAAGTACCTGATTGTCTGTAAATAGCAAAAACAATTGGAACACCTGGGAAAGGTGAGGGTATGTTGGAGGAAACCTGACAGGGTAATTTCTGAGTTTTGGCAATTTTTAATGCTCAAGTTTAAGAATACTGGTTTTTTTTGGTTTTTTGGGTTTTTTTAGAATGAGGATGATCCTTTCATTTTAATTGAAACTGAATAAGCCGAGAAGATGGAGCTGTGTTGTGGATTTTCTGTACAAATATTTCCAGTAAGCATGCCTAGTAAAGAAAGAATTGATTATTAATTATAGAGATGTCTAATGAACAAAAAGTTGTTTTCTGGTGCTATTTGTCACTTTAAAATTGGAAAAGTTATCATATAAAAAATGAAACATGATTCCACCATTTATGACAACAGGAGAGACCCAGGTTTAGCTTTGTCTTTTGAGCATCACAATTTCATTTATGTCTTGTATTTTTTTCATCTGGATTTAAAATTATATAGATAAAATTGCTTATGATTTCATCGACTGGCACTACCTAAATTTATAAGTTGGCCAGTCAAAGATGGAAAGTGTCAAAGGAACAAAGACAATGGAAATCTATTATCTTTAGGTTTATGGCCTCAAAATATAAAGAAGCAGTTTCATTATGGGAATACACTGAATTGAGTTAGAGTCCTCATGAAATGCCCAAGCTTCCAACCTTTGTAGGGCTGACCAACGGCAATCAGTCACTTTGCCTTTCTGCCAAATCTTCTCAAACCATGCAAGGGCTATGGGAGAAGTATAGGAGTGAAGATTTGGTGAAATCCAAGGTGAGTCCTCAAGCCATCAGTGGGACAGTGAATTCTCTGTGTTCTTCCTGTGGTCTGGTTCCCAGGCCCAATTCACCTCAGCAGTCTTGGTGTTACAAAACATGTCTGTGGACACAAGGAACAGGAATAGTCTGATGGTTCCTCAAACAATTCTGGAAATGCTTTTCTTTCTTTAACCTTTCCTTTTCAACACTGTGCAAAGACTCAGTGAAATGTAGAGTGATTGTGAATGAAAGTCAGGAAGAAAAGTTAATCAGAGAGCAGTGAATATGGGCCATCTTTCAGGATACAAGCAATAGAAAAGCAAATTAACTCTTTGAAACTATTCTGACCTTAATAATTGAAGTTGCACTAAATCCAAATCAGACTCTGTGGATGATCTTGTTTTCTTCCTTGTCCTTTAAATTAAGTTTGAATACCCCAGATATGCATACAGAAGTTACAGTTTTATCCTCAGTTAAACTGAGTTTAATTCCAGGATTTTTAATTTAAAACAAGTGTTTCTGGAGGTATATTGGTGCAGCTGCCAGTGGGAAAAATCACATAACAAATTGAGAAACATACTGAAAGTAAGTATTTGTTCCTTCGTGTAACTGGGCTGCTTTGCTTAAGCATGATATTGTTATATTGCACGGAGTTTGAGCTGGAATGAAAATGAATACAATTCATCTCCAAATTAGATGCAGTACCATATGTGTTGTCAATTTATCAGTACACCAACAAAATTGAAGTGTTGAATGGAAGTGGTTTGGTGACTGCATGCGGCTGTAAGAGTCAGCAAATATTGCAGTTAGCTGACTCAGCCAAGTGCTTCTTGACACATCTCTATCTTTACAATTATTGACACATCTCTAGTCATATGGAACTGATATTTAAATGTTACCCTACAGCCAGGCACACATAATGGCTACAGAATTCGTGCCGCTGGGTAGGCTAAAAATTTGTATTATGACACAAACTGTGTTCTTCCTCCCTGAAAGGTCTGAAAGAAATTGTAGGCAATCCTCCATTCTCACTGGCAGATTAATTTTAATGAATGATCTAAAGTAGTAACAAAATACCTATTTTGCATTGCATTATCATGGAGGTACCTATTTACTCCCAGATTAGCATCTTCTACCTGGCTCTTAATTATGCTATTTTGGCAAGGGAAGGGAAGAGAAGAGAGGAGAATAATAGGGTTTTGTTCAATATTTCATTGCTTAACATTATGTTATGCTATAGCAAGCTATGTTACATGAGTTGATGAGAGCAAGAAAGAGAGCAGTGAAATCTAGTTTAAAACAAACAAATTTAAAAATCCCTAAGGTGAAAGAAGTATGAAGAAGCCCATTACAAACCCAGACCAATTTGGCAACTTCCCTGTGCTGACATCTTTAAGCATCCCTTCACTCCCCTCCTCCTCTTCCTGACAAACACAGAACACACACGGCATTTGGGGTCACACAGATATCTCAAGATGTTAGGTACCTAACTTTTTTGAATCTGATCCACAACTTCCACTATTGTATTTCTTTTTCAAACTCATTTTTATAGCAACCATGACCCCTCAGAACCTGCTTACTTGCTTCATAAAGGCCACTTAGAGATGCCATGTAACTCTACTGACTCACCACTGTGCCTTTTCAAGGCAGAAGAATCATGACATACTGCTCGTATATATAACACAGTTCCACATTACTGATTTTAGATTTAATTTTCTTGGCTAGAACTGAGTTATTGGATGGACACCGTGGGATGCCAAATGTACAGATTGCCTTGCAGCTCAAGAGTCTGTGAAGAATCCTGACTGAAGCTTCTACAACCACATGACCTTTTGGGGACCTGCCAAGCAGGCGATATACGAATATGTTGAAAATTGCACTGTGGGAAGAATCCATTTATTACTAAAAAGACCAAAACATGAGCAACAATATCCTTGGGGAAACCAGAGCTGGAAATGATACTAGGTATGCATATTCATAATCTAACAGAAAACTCTCTTTCCTGTGCCCTTCAGCTCCTTACCTGTTGTGAACTAAGTTAGCTGTATTTTGGACTTCAAGAAAAGGGAATTTTTCTTCCCTGCTCAGAACGTTACTTTGGAGTTCAAGAAAATGCCTAGTAAAGCACAGTGTATGTATAAAAAAAAAAAACGAGAATGTAGATAACCTTGCTAAAAGTGTAGTTGGTTGACAGAAAGGACACTGTGCTGGTTAAGGTATTCCCCTACAAACTTTCATCTTCAGCACATATGAGTTTTACTGGCACTACAAATTTATGTTGAAATAAACACCAAGAAAAGGCAATAAGTTAATTAAAAAGTGGAGATTTTATTTTCAGAGCTACAGAACAAAGAGTCAAAGAGTCACAGCATTGAATCACATCAGCAATAAATTCTAAGAGATTTTTTGTTTTATTTCATACTCTTGAATGTAGTCTATAAAATAAGATTTGGTTAGACTGGCACTGGTCATCTACTTGTGTAAACCAGAGAAAAACCAATGTTGATATGTACTGCTTGAAGACAGGGCCAAAATTTGCAGTTCTCAGGTTCTTTGATAATACTGAGCCAACAAATAACATGATTTTCAGTACCATGATTCTTTTCTGTAAACTATTGCAGGGGAAATATTTACGTTAAGGTATTTAGTTTAATATCATGCTTTTAGTCTAGATGGAAATAGTGTGTTCCCTTACTGAAGTGTATATGTGACTTCTATGCTAATGAAATAAAGAGACTTAAATGCACTAATTATAGCAGGAACTGTTGCAGAGGTAGCTGAGATACAAGCTCTGCTACACAGATCAGTCAAAAGTTGCTCACACTTGATCTGCCACACTGTCAGGTTCTTGCTGTACAAGTGCTGTGTGTGGTAAGAAGAGATGAGACACTGCAGTAAAGGATTAAACCTTCACCTCAAAAACCCCAGACCCAGGACACAGGAAAATTTTAAGGACCAAAATCTAGATGTAGCATAAAGAGTGAGAGTTATTAATATCCATGTTATTCTTCATTTTAAAAATTTGCATTGACAACTCTGTGGATATAAAAATTTGTAATTACGACAGTTCCCAACCCTCATATATTAAAGCAGATAACTCCTGCATTTACTTTTTTTTTTAAAGTCAATATGATATTAGGATCATGTTTTCAAACCTTGTCTTTCTATCATGTGAGTACATGATCTGAAATAAAATCATTATATTGAAAAACAGAAGCTGTGTCTTCATTTCTACTAGTCCTGATGTGTCTTGGTTGTTTTTCTTCTAGTCATATTTGGAACTGATTTGAACATCATCAGTAACCAGAATGACTTGTACTTCTGACTGTATTCACCATAAACCTACTTTTGTTTGTCTAAATTCCATACCTACTCATTTTGTTTGCTGCTGTCTAGTTTCTGTATTGTCAGAAACAACAAACTGTTTTCTGTGCACCTTTCTCTTACCACCCATGATTTTACAGAGGTATACAAGATTCTTCTGCCTCATCTCTTTTATGGGTTGAAGAGTCCTAGTCTAGCTCTCCAGATACAGAACTCTTTGATTTCTCCTGTCATTCTTCCCTGTACATCCTTCCTTGTTCTTCTGAATGCTAAACATTCCAAGATCTACTAAAAAATACATGCATATTTTTATATAATAAAATTAAAGGATTTTTTCAAGACTACACTAGGAATTTTTTTTCTCAAATAATGCTGCATTAAGATAAACATTATCATATACATCAACTGTTGGATTTCTTTTTCATTTGTATAGTTGAACATACCTAATTAGGTTTCAGAATACTGATCATGCAGAGATCATGTTATAATTTGTAATGTAGCTGGACAACTGTTAGAAATAAGGATTGGACTAAAAAATAGTAAAACCCACAAACCTTCAGGATTATGCAAATGAGACAAATTTTGAAAATTATGTCTAAGTGGAGTACAGGAGATAATCTAAAGAGTAAAGCAAATATCCAAGCAGAATAAGGAATTTGAAAAGTGAGAAGTGGTAAAGCCAAAAGGTGATGTGTGATGAACAAAACTCTGTGTTGTCATACATCAGTGTAAAACCATGACTGTGATTTTGGTCAGCTTTTTCTGTGGGGAATTATATCTCTGCTGTATGTAGTTAAAAGCCCCATTTTATGTGCACTGATACAAACTTTACTTAAAGTAGTTTGTTCAGCTTTGTGCACATCATGATCAGGGGAATCCTGAACCAGAGAGGGATTTCAGCCACAGAAATTTAACTGCAAAGAAAACAAAAAGCTGTCTAAGAAATGAGTCAATGGAGGTGGAAGAGAGGTCAGCACGACAACCATCTACTAATTGCTGAAAGTAATATTAACACCCGGAGGAGAAAGAACAGTTCGAGATGGTTCAGACATCTCAGCAATAGGATCCATTCAGTTGCACCATGATATAAGGCAAATCACCTGTGATAGTTACAAAGCAGGCTGGCCCAAACACCAGCAAATGTATTCTGAGGAACAATACTGCAGTGGCATGAAAATGAGTATTCCAGCTTTACCTTCTGTATTATTATCCACAGTCTGTCTCCTTCACATAAAAAATAAATAGGCTCCATATCTCAGAACAAATGGATCCCAGATTTTTCACAAGGATTGAGGTAGTTCGCTGAAAAGCTCTCATTTCCCTTCTACAGAAAAAAGAATTGGAGGGTGCCCATGACAAACTGAGGTCCTCTTTATTTTCTGCCTGTTGTCATCTGAAGTAAATCATCTCAGTAGGGAAGCAAACTGGGAGTCTAATATTCTGTCTAGAATCAGTTTTCTACCTGGGCCTGATAAACTTGCTCAGTCCTCCAGCATCCCCTCAGTGTCAGCTCTCAGGAGCCAACCAGAAAATTGCCTCCTTGACAGAAGGCAGCAATGTGCTACCAAAGCCTTCTCTACAGTGCCACTGACACAACTTTCATTTTAAAATGGTTCCTGGATATTGCACCTCAATGTACCTGAAGGTGGAAAGAGAGTTAACATTTAAATGGCTATATACATTCTAGGTATAAACAAACACCACCTTATGTTGCTTTTTCAGTTCCCTCTTGCCTACCAAGTTGTACCTTTTTTCTCTGTGTTATAGAGATTTTTACCAGAGGGAGAATTTGTTGTCAGTAGCCAATCTAATCACCTCCTGCCTTGAATCTTCTCATAATCAGCTTTTAGAACCCTATTCAGAACAAAACCACACAGTGAGTCCTCAGTTCCTTTCCCCGTATATCCACTCATCACCATGTTTTCGTTTTGTAGCAGAGAGACAGAGAAAAATGACAGCCGTGGAGGCAGAGGGGTATCAACTGCTGTGGATAAATCAATCCATCACAAAAAAAAAAAAAAAACAATTCTGCCATGAAACTTAATCACTAAAGGTCATGTCGGGGAGTGAGGAACAGATTAAATTAGCATAGTATTAGATATGGAAAATGATTTCTGTCAAAATCATCTTTACCACAATTATAATATGTTAATTACGTATTTCATTAAGGAAGTTGATTATGGTTCACAGATGAAATCATGCAGACGAAGACACCTGGAAGGAAGCACTAGAGCCTGAAGCCTCTTCTCTCCCTCTCTCTCTCCCACACACACTCACATGCACGCACACACACACACAATTAGGTACACACATTCTTAGGAAGAAAAGCTTTTACTTCAAAGATTATTAAAGTGCAGCTGTGGCTGGTTAGGACAGAAACTCAAAGAAATAAAGGAACGCGTGGTAGGGTACATTCATTTTTCTTCTATCAGTACTTAGAATGAACTGTTCGTTTTAAGACTATAACATCCTCTGCCTCTGGTGACATATTGGTGGCATCTAGTACTGTGGGTAAAGGATTTCAGCACTGACTAATGAGATGGTAGCTGGGTGTTTTTTATAGGGAAGAGACCATTTGGCAAATTTTAGCCGAGCTATTTGAAAGAGATATCATCAAACATATGAATGTCATACAATATCTTGCCCTTAGAAGTGGTTACAATTAATTTACAGTGGGTTTAGGAACTTGGGTACTGTGAAAAACTTACATCAATCAGCAATTACTTATATAGTTTCTTAGTCTTCTTTTCCAAAAAATTGTTTGAATTGTTTGCTCTACTTAGTGAATAGAGCAAGATCTTTAGTGATTTGAAAACACAGCCTCCTTGTTTTGGCTAGAAACAATGCAGCTGAGTCTCAAATCCCATAAACACTGAGAGATGCAGACAGGAATTTTCACATGTATGAGTTTGTGCATGTGCACGTGCATGTGTATGTGGTCTGTGTGTAAGACAGCAAGGAGTTGTAGCCTACATAAGAAAGGACTAATTTTACTCAAGTCTAACTGAATGAGCAGCAGAAATGGAATAAATGGGGTACTCAGTAGAAGGAAGGGAGGAGATTATATGTATCCCTCCAAAAAAAGGTCCTACAGATGCCCCTGGGAATGAAAACGTCTGAGCTTCAGTCAAATATAATTACTTCATTCTCATATTTCCTAGTGAGTGAAAATGCATCAATGCTTGTGTGCCCTTGTGCTGATAGATTTTGCCACACAGAATAATCATTGTTGGAATTAAGCATAATTGTCAAGAAAGACTTGGTCATCATGAGAGAGACTCTCTCATACAACTGTCCTTTTGCTTTCCAACAGTAATTACTTTAGTAATTAATCTCTGTCATTTAACTGTATTACATTTTGAAAAGAGAAAATGGAAGAAAGACTGGTTTCTGACTAATTTACATCACAGTTTAAAATCCTAGAATAGGGTGAATAAAATGTCAAATTTAGCCCTTTCACAGATAGTTAAAATGGTCTCTTTCTAACATCCAGCACAAGCACGAATTAAGTTAGGCTCCTAAAGTCAGCTTCCTAATATCTATATTGCCTGAAAGTTTCTACTTCAGGCCTTTTAGCTGTAGGTAGTGGAAAACAACACACAGATCAGGAACACTGGCCAGAAAAAGTGTATCACTGCCTACTCAAATATAATTTCTGCTGCTAGTCCCAATGGTAGGTGCTTCTCACTAGCCACGCAGCACTTGTGAATGCCAACATCATGCAGCAGTGTCTGTGATTGCAGCAGCAACAGTTGACTGAGAATGTTGCCTGTGGTTCTTTGAGAATTGTGTGGGTGAGTCAGAAGTGGTGAGCATCCTGAGTTCCAGCAGCACAAATGCCCAAAATGCTTCTGAAGTTGACGCTCAAAGCGGGTCTGTATTGGTATCATTGGCATTCTTCTGTTCTAAAATATTTTAAAGCTGTTTCACTCCTCTTCAACCTTTTAAAATGTTTTCTTTGGCAAAGAAATATTGTAGGGATGGCAACAGCCCCTCAATTACTACTCATGGAGAGAAGGATCAGCTCAAGGGTTTCACTGTTACAAACAATGATGGCAAAATCAGGCCCCAGATACATCCCAGAAAGTACCTTATAAGGATGAAAATCCTGTTTATTTTGGAGACTGAGTAGGGTATTATTTTTTATGATCAATCACTTTCACTACCACTGCTCTTCACAGCAGTCTGACTAGAATGAGGTTTCCAGGATTTGACCCACTATCATCTCTGAATCATATGTAAGCCAGGTGAGGCATTGCCATGGACATGTAACAATCAAATATTAGGTATCACACTGAAAGCCAAACACACTGGTGAAAGAACTGGGTTTAGAGTAAAAACATGAAATCTGCTATGGTCTAAGATTCTGAGGGTGTGACCTTATAAAGATGATCAGATACTTATCCAAAGCCTTTCCTTTCACCAACATTTCAATTTTAGTTGGAATGAATATTATAGTCCATGTTTTCCTGAAAAAGATTGCTTAAAAGATAGAAAAAACACCAAAATATTAAATCAATGGCAGGGATTTCATTTCTTTTTTTTTCCCCTCCTTTTCTTTGTTCACACTTTTAACCCCAGTGTCCTCCTGTTCTAAAAATTAAAAGAATTAATAGGGACAGCTTGCAGTCATATGAAAATATTTACAAGCAAAACTACAAATTAATTTCATAGAATATTTCCGTCTGAATAAAATCAAAATTCAAACTTCAGGATTGGTTCTACTGAGCAGGGGTAAAAGATTGTCTGCTGGGGTAAATCCATACAGTGCCATGAATTTCTCATCCAGAGAATATGCTACACAGACTCCTGTGGAATATTTGTGCCTAGGAAAACACAGCTCAGGAGCAAACCACAACTCTGCTGTTTTGCCGACAACCAAGTACTCCCTTAACAGGATAAAGGGAATTTTTATTTCAGTTGCTATGTAAAGAAACACAAAATGTAGGAAAAAATTAACAAAGATGTGGGTAAGGGTAGTAAAGAAGGAAAGGATTCAGTTGTGACTGTGTAACAAGAGAGTCTTAATGTGGTACATGAGGAGGAGTTGGAGGATGTAAAGAGCTATGGGAGAAAAAAATGAAACAAAGGTGATTATGGTAAACAGTTATTTTCCTGTCTCTGTCCCCCAACTGTATCTAAGGCCTTTGTGAGCACTCTCTTTATAATATGCCCTTAAACGTCACTGGGCTTTCAAGATCAGCCTTATAGGCAGTGTGTTCTACTGATTTGCATTGCTAATTATATTGTACTAAATTTAGTTTATAGTGATAAAAAATATCAACATGATGCTTTACAGCATCTATGTAATCTGAGCTTTTTTCTTTCAGGACTATTTCTGGGTTATGCAGATAAAATGGCCCCTTGAAACAACCGGGATTTTTTTTTTCCTTTTCCATTTTGTACCCATTGTGTGATCTCAGTGCTCCAGATGTAATTTCACTGAGGTTCCTCAGCCATTCTCCATCGCTTTCTAGAGAGGAGAAAGGGGGGTTAGGAAGAGTGAGTGACGTGAGGGGGGCTATTTTTACAGGCCCGGTGCACCGTGATTAGAACAGGCTTATGGTCTGCATATGTACATGGAAAAATCTCCCAGCAATTGACCTGCTAAGTGAATATATATTAGAGAGCAGTAAATAGAAGGCTACGAGGTTTTAGTTAACAAGAACTGACTGATACTTAAAAGCCAGGTTCTGCCCCCCTCCCTACTCCTCCTCAGTGCTAGCTTGTTATCCTTTCACACTGGACAATACAACAGCACGTCTGTCTCTCCCCCTCTTCTCCCCAAATCAAAGATCAAAGGCTGCATTTGTAAAGCAAATAGTTGGAGAGCTACAGCCGGGTTTGATGAAAACCCACTCCAGGCCTCTTGGGAGATATTACCTTCCTCATTATTCCACTGATTGGCCTTATTTCATCCAAGGATTACTGCACATTCTCCTGACGGCTGATGAGCAGCTTCATGAATATACAAAATAATCCGGCGGCACTGGGCCAGCACTGATTATTATTGTGAAACTCGGAGGAGCAGCTTCAAATGAGCTGCTGGAGACTGTGGAACTCTTCCTCCCCGTTTTCCATCTGATTTTACCACAAGGATCCTTATTAGGCTATTTTTCACATGTCTGTGAAGAGAAGGAGAAAGAGAGAGAGATATTGCATCTAGTTAAAAATGATCAGGGAATTCTGGGTACCAGATGTTTTTTGCTTAATATTGCAAAATGGCTTTTATTAGATTACACTAAGCACTTACTAACTACAGTTAAACTGCTTTGCAGAGAAACCTGATGGGAATGCTGCCCTAAATAGCTTCCTTTTTAATTTATTTATTTTTTGGGGAGCAGCTTCATATCAGGTGGGCGGGCAGGGGGCGAGCCCATTGTCGCAGGTACGAGGAGGCCAGCAGATGAGGGGCTTTGCCTGGGACGGCTGAGCTCTGCCACAGTGATCAAGTCCTGTGCATCATCCCAGGGGAGATATGGCTTCAACGTGACCTTCAGCCTCATGGCCAGAGACCTGGGCCCAGCACTTCTGAGAGCACCAGGGCGGAGGGCTGAGCTCTGTGCTTTCCAGTTCAGCCCAGCAGAAACAGCGTTGATGCAGAGCACCTCTGGTGGACTCCAAACCAGAGCCCAAAACAATCTTTCAAGAGAAATTCTGACTCTAGATAGAAGCCATTTTATGGCAGAGACTTTCATATTACCCTTCTCTTTTTCCTTTTTTTTTTTTGTTTTGTTTTGTTTTGTTTTGTTTTTAAAAGGATGCCTATTTAAAAGTGTGCATGGAAAAGGTGGCCCACATGCACTCCTGGTGTTCAGGATGCAGCCAGGTAGCTTTGCATCTGACAGAAGCCCTTTGCCTCCCCAGTATTTCACCCCAAGTCAAACAAGAAGGCTTCCCTCTTGGAGATCCCCACCCCAAAGACAGTGCCTGATTTACAATGCTGCCAATATCCCATCTGATAAACAGGGACCCTGTAATTTTCCTATACAGTAGGGTGCACTTGGTTTTAGTGATTGTGAACTACTGAACTGCCCCGTGCTTTAAATGTCTTATCCTACACTTTGTAATATGTCACATGAAATAAAAGACTGACACAAGTAGCTCCCTGCTGCCTTGCACCCTGCTAACCACGACTAAACCATGTTCTAACCAGGTATGATATACTTTCTCAGCAGAGAAGTCAGAAAATCCTCTGTGCTGCCTCTGACAGTGACATGTTCTCTCCTTCTTTCAGAGGAGACAGGCTGGTGGCTCACCAGTGGGACCAGCTGTTAACCCTTTCTTGAGATGCCATGAACTCTGCCACACAGCTGTTGAGCTCTTGCAAGATCCTGTTGTGAATTAAAGGTTACTACTCACTATGTGTTCAGGTTTAAGTATATATATATTTTTATATTTTATTTGAAATTGTCAAAGAATAATATATTGGCCACCTTTATAAATACGCTTAATAATAGATCAGATGGTTCATCTAGCTGGAAGCTCATTGCCTGGAATGAGTTAGTTAGGGGGTTGAGACTGACAAGGCAGCCTTTTCTTTTTTTAAGCAGTGTCTTGATGAACAAACCAGTGCTGTATTTTAAACAAGGCTTTTACACTGAGCTACCCCAGCACAGTAATTTAATGAATCTACATTTCATGACTGAAGTGATAAGGATGAAACATTTTAAAATAACCAAAAGGTAGATACACCAAAAAAGTCTGATGAAACATTAAATGAATATAGTGTAACACATTATCTTTGCTTCTGCACATCCAAAAAGTGCAATGAACTAAAACATTGCATTAAGCCAAGAATAAAGCTAAAAATTAAATTGGCTTAGAAAGATCTAGTGTAGTGGTTTATGCACTAAGAACGCTGTAAATTTGGTCATTTAATATCATTCTCTTTAACTCTGATATGCACATTAAAAGCAAACGAAGACTCATGGTAAAAAGTCAGAAGAAAAGGACAGAGCCAAACTTTGTCATTTTATGTGCTTATGTCTTTTTAAACACACAGTATTAATTGTTGTTTTATTTATTGTATAGTTATTCTCACTGTCTGTTTTTCAGGTGGTGTGAATACCCTGAGACATGAAATATAACAAGGTCTGTTACAGATTAAAACAGGATCCAATAAAGAAGACGTATTCAAAAATATAATACTGCCCCTTCAAATCAATAAATAAAGACAAGCATTTCATACACTAATGCATATATCTATGACCATTATAAATTAGTTGCTTGCCAGAAAATACACTTCTTAGCACAAGTGCCATTATTTAAAGTTGTCTGTTTAATGCACACTTAGTATATTTTCTCATCCAAAGCTGCACTGCATAATTAGACAACATCCATTCTTAAAAACTAAAGTAGATGCCAAAAATGTAATACATAAAGCATGACGTATTACAAATTTACATCTTCAAAAGTTATGTGTGGTTTCAGACAGAAAAAAATTGCAAAAAGATCACTATATTATAATGGCCCGGGTTTCATCTTAGCTTGCTCCATCTGTCGACTGGCAGTAATGTAAGTTATAATGCACTCATTCTTATTCAACTTCAGTGAATGGGTATTTTCCAGGGTTGTTCTATTAAGTGGACAACTAGATAGGTGTCTTAATAGTTTGCTGAATTATGGTTGTTTAAGTCTCGGTTAGATCAATGGGTTGATTGCTGGTTCTTTTCCCAGAAGACATTTATTGTCTTCTAAGGTGAACTAGGATTTCTGTCTGTATTCCCAGCATGGATAGGTTTCTGGCAACCTATTGGTCATATACAGCATACTCTTACTTTTCCACTTGGAACCCCTTGGGAGCACTCTCTTACCTGCATCCCTCCCAGATGGGTGAGGGTGTCTGTCTCCTTCTGCCCTTCTTTTGGAAGCATGGAGCAGCCAGGCTGGTGCTGGTTCCCTTGGTGAGAGCTGTGACAGCTGCCTGGGTGAGAACTCATTGTCCTTCTGTGCAATTGGTCAGTCAGAAAGAGAAGGAAAGTGTGGGCCTGCTGAGGGATGCAGGGCACCTGTGACAAAGGACATGAGAAAGGCACAACAGCTCGATGCCTTCTTTTCCTGAGTTCATCAACAAGCTCCACTCTCAGGGCCCCCAAACACCTATGGCTGGCAACATGGTCTGATAGAGTGAGGTACAAGCCGTGGCCAAAATAGATCAGGCTATGAACCAGTTTTGTAGACTGGGAAAGTAGAACAAAATTAGTCCACCTGGGCATCTGATGCTCCTGAGGGAGCAGGCCAGTCTTACTGTGGGGGAGCCTTCTGTCCTTTATAAAGAGTAGAGATCAGAGAAATGGAGAAAGTTCTGAGAAACTACAAGTCAGTCAGACCAAGGAGAGCCCTTAGAAAGATCATGGATCAAAGCTTACAAGCACCCACTGCCAAGTGCACAAAGAACAGAACAATGAAACAATGAGCTGGTATTTACCAAAGGCAAATTTTGCCTGAACAACAGGCACAATGACATTAAGATGGTGTAGATTGGTAGATGATAAGGGGAATTCAGTGGATGTCATCCACCTTAACTTAAGCATGGTCCTTTGCACTGTCTGCATAATGCCACTGTAGATGATTGGAAAGATATAGACTGGAATGAAGATTGCACAGTGGGTAAAATCTGTGTGGACTGTCTAGGCTCAAAAAACAGTGATCAGTGTTTTGAAAACCATGCAGTGGATGGTTACTGTTGGCATTCTTTGGAGACTGATACTGAGGCCTGTGTTCTCTATTGTCGTCATTAACAATCTGAGTGATGAAATGAGATGAACCTTTGTAAAGATTCTGGATGACACCAAAGTGGGGATGGGGCAGGGAATTGTGGTAGTGGAAGCTGCCAGTAGAGGCTGGGAGCAGGGCTGCTAGTCAGAGGGGCCTCATTAGGCTGCAGAAAGGGACTGAGAGAAACTTCAAAAAGTTCAAAAAAAGCAAATGTAAAACCTTGCATCAAGGGTGTAAAAACTGCAGTGGTACAGGAGGGCGAGTGGCTGGCCAGGGCCATTCCAAAAAGACATCTGGGAATCCTAGTGCACAAGTTCAGTGTTAATCAGAGCAGTGGAGGCAAGCTGCAATAGGATGAGCGTAGCCAGCAGGTTAAGTGAAGTTATCATTTCCTGCTGTTCAATTCTTGGGAGATCCCATCTGAGTAGAGCCCAATTCTGGGACTCTGTTGCACAGAAAAGACATAGACAATTTGAAGCAAGTCTGGCAGAGAACCAGTAGGTTAGTCACTTCAGGGGAGGCTGAGACAATGGTGCCTGATTGGGGGATGAATCCATTTAATAACTCTACTCTCTGTCGAAAGCTATAGAGGAGACTGAGCTATACTGTTCCCAGTGCAAGGACTGGAGGAAATGGAATCAAGCAGAAGAAATGAAAATTCCAGTGAGACACAGCAAAAATTCTTCATGGTGACAGTGATCGAGCTCTGTACCAGTTTGCCCATCTCCATCCTTGAAGGCATTCAGAACTTGACTGCACAACACCCTGCCCAACCAAACCTAGCTCTGAAGTTGGTCTTGCTTTCAGCAAGAAGGTGGACTAGAAAACCTTCATAGATTCTTAATTGTACTGAGATTCTGATTGCTTATTATGGTTACTTCAGGCACTACTATTCAAGAGCTATCACAGGGAATAAATTCCCTGACTCCTCCATCGTTTCCATTTTTCCTATTTCCTCTATGGTCTGTGGCATTTTGGCTCTTCTCCTTGTCTCACCTGGCAGCCAGCTTGTGTCTCCCAGCAGCTTTTGCACGATGCCACAGGAGAGCAAAGGCTAGTGGGCAGTACAAGCTGGCCAGCACACCAGGAGTCTTTGTGTGTCTGCCTGTTAATCACAAGGTGCTACTGAGGTGTGTGAGCTGGCCGGTGTGCCAAGAGCCTGTGCATCAGGCACACAAAGGGAAATGAGCTAGCAGCAGGCAGCAGCAGATTGCAGAGATGTGTCCCAGGGCTGACAGGGGCAAGGCCTGGACCACCCATGGCAATTAGTGCAGTCAAATCAGATGCAGCAGCAACCAGTTAGACCAGAGCTTGTTGTCTCACCTTTCTACTGGCCTGGTCACCCCCCTATACCCCATCATGCAGGCACCCTCCTTTTTATTGGGAGGGGAATGAGAATCGCATGGTGTTATATTGAATTATTTTATATTATAATAATTGTATATATTATATATTCTATCCTATATTATATTGGTTACATAATGTTACATCACATCATATAAGTGTTGCTCTTGAGTCACTTTCCCAGTCTGGAAGTGTCCATGCTGCCACCATGTTTTGCTCTCTGCAGGTGTCCATCCAGCCCGTGAGATGGCTGAAGACGTAAAGGAGGCTCAGGCTCCCCTTATTCTTGCCTCTCATGCAGTGCAACAGATTTCAATAAGCATCTGAAATTAGAAGTGGGTATTGTAGCTTCAGGAGCACAGGGAATGGGGTCAGATAAGAAGCTGTCCCTTGGTAATCTACTCTTTGCTCTAGCAGAGACACATGTTGGAGAAGAGCAGCGTGGAAAGGTAGAGCTAGGTCCATAGCATCTCATACTAAAGGACAGATACCTTCTCATGTCTGAGGCAGGGGAATCTCTGCCATGGTATGTTCACCCCAGTAAATCAGTGTGGCGCTGATTTGTGAATGGTTGGTCTCATTTACTGCATTCCTCTCTGCAAACTGAGCTTGTGCTAAGCTGCTGGAGCCCAGCCTCACTTTCCTCCAGCCGCTCACTTCCAAAAAATTATTGACATTGCCTCCAGCCCTTGGATGTTAGTGGTATTTTTGTTTTATGTCTTTCCTAACAAGTTGACACAACTTAACAATGTTGGTCTTGTCACCAGATTATTCTTCTAAATGAGACAGTTATTCACAGTGAGTCATTGAATATTTTACAACATGGTTACAGTAGCTGCTCCGACAGGTACCTGTGTACAGATGAGAGTGTATGTACTGTCACAGCACTGTCACATAGGAGATGTTAGCTCTACCTTTATTTATACAAACCACTCACCCCCTCCTCTCCCTTGCTCACCGGCTGCCCTTTAATTCTCACGGCACCATCTTTCCAACTTGTTACTCAGGTGGATGCACAGAGATGGCCCCACTGCCACTGTATGTCTTGGATTTTGTCAGGATTTGGGGAAAATATCTGTTAATATTGTGCAACTGGAGATGTGACCTCCAGACAATTTATGTCCTGGCAGACCAGTGAGTTTTGGAAGAAGGATTTTTTCCTTGAGGTGGGGATGGCTTTGGAAACAAAGTTTTTTCAATTTTTCCCCTTACACCATCCAGCTCGATTTATTTCTCTGCTTCTTTGAAAGGACTTTTTGGCCAAGAATAACCAGAATATCTGCCCATTTGCTTATAAAACCACTCTGTGGGTATATGAAAATAAAGACCTCTAGTACCTGCTCCCCACCTGTAACCATCCCCAGGGAATGAGTGTGTGTGTATGCATGTGTGTGTGTGTGAGCCTCTGTGGGTGTAAGTCTACAGTAACTCTCTGGCTGTCCAGGGTTTAAGGAATAAGAGCCTAAGTGAAGCTCACCCCACATTTTTGAGACTTGTTAGTGATCAGAAAGCCTTGTTTATCATCTGCACTACATGGCAGGAATCAGAACTAACACACTTAGCTTCTTTGCAAGGTGTTTTCTCTCCTTTTTAATATCTGTGATAAAACCTGCTTCTCTGAAATCGCGCTGCTTTTAATT
This sequence comes from Lichenostomus cassidix, assembly GCF_008360975.1. Taxonomy (NCBI): domain Eukaryota; kingdom Metazoa; phylum Chordata; class Aves; order Passeriformes; family Meliphagidae; genus Lichenostomus; species Lichenostomus cassidix. The sequence goes on from NC_139482.1 coordinate 93,295,608, forward strand.
CACATTTTAAATGTACTTTGAGGTTCACAGACACGTGTGCTGCTTGAATATAAACTATGCTTGTAAGAATTTGTAATTTCTTTGCAGTGTTTGTGTTCCTTTTTTCTCCTTTTTTTTTTTTTTTCCCTTTAAAAATAATTGTCCCAGAACTAGTTAAATATCAGGAGAGTCTGAGTAAGAGCCAAAAGGCCTTTATTCTCTGTCATCTCGTACCTTGCACCTTGTCAGCAAGACCTGTAAAAAGCTGGTGTAAAATGGCAGCATGCAGCTCTGCTAGTACTTTACACTCCTTTTGCACAGAGTGAACTGACTACACAAGGTGCAAGGCCCAAAGGCCTGTGTTTCTGCCCATTTGGGATATGCTCTTTGCATCAAATCTTGAGATTTCTTCCTTTTATTAAAGTAAACCCAAAGGGGTCCCCTAGAGGCATAGCCAATATTCACTCCTTGTGGGCACACAAATCCAGGATTAGCCTGTGGCTGTTCCCAGGGAAAGTGTTTGCTACTGAAGTCTGAGCTAGTGTTAGGCAGGTACTGTAATGCAGAGGACCTGCTCTGACTGTTTATTCATCTGAATTATATGCCTCTGGAATGCATATTTGTGTACCCCCAGAGTTTCAAACTCCATCATGCTTGTGTCCTGAGATATGTTGTTTATCTGAAACCGATTTTTCTTTCACATTACTGTGAATCCTCCCACAAGTCAGGAGGATCTGACACCGAAACTATTCTCTGCTGATTTCTCCCAGCTAACACACAGAAACACTGAGGATGGGAGACCTTCCAAGTTGCCAGTTCCCTAAAACTGTAACATTTTCTTTTTTTCAAATGCCACAATTTCAGTTTCTGGTAGAAGAATAATTATTAAAGCTAGATCTGAAATTATTCCAAGTCTGTGAATCTGCTCCTTTTCAGGAAAATGGTGCTGAATCCCTAGCAACTTCCATAGATCACTTCTTTGCAAAGGTCCTCTAATGGTAAATTGAAGCAAACTGAAAGCCCACCACCAAAACTCACTCAAATTCTAGTGTTTACACCTGATTTTGAATCCAAGCCCAGATTTAAAGAAGATAAAGGAGGTCTGTCCACGTATGAAAATATCCTTAGATGGCTAAAAAGAATTAGAAAGCACTTGAGTAAACGCTCATTAATAAACTCAAATTTAAGTTATCATGTGACTTTTCTGACACTATAATTATGAAATATGCAAGGTGTAGGTATTACAGATAAACAGATGTCTGTCATACGTGAAAGAAATTATTAATATTATTATTTATGTGTCTTACACCTAGAGGCTCTAACTGAAGTATGAGTCCCACTCACTGTGCATGCAGTCAGACACTGCAGTTTGCCTCATAAGTAGAGAATAAAGGCAAATAGACAAAACCAAGAGAGAAAAAAAAAGGCAAGGCACACAACAGGATCAATCTTGGGCTTTTTTAGAGGACCTTTTTCAGAGAAACCTGAATTATCCTTGATTTTCTAAGGAAGACTGAGAGCCTACCTCTTTTATCTTATTGAAAACCTCCACCTGACAGACTTGTCTGAGGCCGTATGGGAAGCCCATGGACAGGGGCAAAAAATATCCAGGCAATGGACACAGCAACACAATGCAAATATCTAGAATGCTTTTTCACAGAAAGAGTGTTTCTTCATACAAAGCACTGTGTTTGGGCTCATGTCTAGCTTAGATTAAAGAGCACTGGATAAACATCTATCTTTGTTACCACCACAACCATGAATTTTAAGGGTTAGTCATCCCCGAGACCTGGAATGGCTCATTCACGTGAGACAGGAATATTTCATTCAGCCTTACACTCCTGGAAGCCTGACACTCCTGGGCAATGAAGCTCCTTTTTTTACTTTTCTTTGCTTTCTCATGAGTGATCTTGACTGCATTTTCACCAAAACAGAGATGCAATATCTCACAAAGTGGTGCACTGCATGTTTCTGCTGGCATTCATTGGCTGTGCCTCGCGTGTAGGGCAAAGGCTTAGCCTCTAAGATTTGTTGGCAGCCTCCTGCTCTTTGTTCTTCAGAATGTGAAAATAGTGTAAATAGCAGCATCTGCAATTGCTCCTGCTGCTCTGACTGCCAGCCAAGTCAGATTCCCCTCCCCTCAGAGAGCAGTCCACATGCTGCACGCAGGACTGGACCGGGAAGGAATTATATGCGGTGAGAGTGCAGCCTCAGGAGTGCTGTGAAGAATACGGGCCATCAGACAGGAAGGCAGATAGACTGCCTCTGAGTTCGGCTATTCCCAAATGAAATTTAAAAAAAATCTCTTCCCCACATCATGAGCCTTATATATTTTTTTAGGATTTTTGTGTCTAAATCTATCTTGCTACCAAAAATGTTTTAAAGAAAGGGAGAGAATAATTCACTCACTGTTTCTCTTGTGCAAGGAGAGCTCTATTCCAAGAGCAACCAACCTTTCTGTCATGATCCTATACCTTCCTGTGCAGATTCTTATACTGAACCCACCATGACAGTTCAGAGATTTTAGCAGCTGGGCTCAGGTTCACTGTTTTTCTGTTTATATAGTGGTTTTAAGCAATTTTAAATGTGTATGTGGAAATTACATTTTCGAAATGCTGAAAAATGATTAGTGCTTTTTTTCCACCATATATATACACATGCATACATGCGTACTATATACTATATATATTTGTCACAGCAGATTTTTTTTCTCTCCAGCTCAGGTTGAAAAGAGAATTAAGTCCTTAAGCATTTAAAAATACCTGTTTGTCCATTTGAAATCTGCAAAAGAAGTGGAACACTGTGTAGGCAGAGAGAGATGTTCATCTATGGTCTGCAACAAGGGAAGCTGGCAAAGAGCCCTGGAGTGAAACGCGTGTCCCAGAGAGATACTGTTGATGGAAGGGTTCTGCAAGCTTCTTTCTAGACAGCCCTATCAGACAGTGCCACCCCAAAAGCAGACCCTTCTTATGCAAAAAAAGCATGGCAAGGTCAGTGACATAAATGAACTGTCCAAGTATCTCCTAGGCAGGCAGCCTAGGAGATCATTGTCAGCTGATGGCAAGATTAAAGCCTTAAAGTTTCTGAAAGGGTTCAAGTTCTGCCTTGGCTACACAGCAGTAGTCCTGAGCTGATGCTCTGTCATGAGGTTGTTATTTTGCAAGTTCTTACTTTTAAGGAAGACATTAACTGTCTTTTTAAATTTTGTTTCCAGCCTCTTCTCCTTTCTTTCTTAATACTATCTTTCAATTCTAAACCAGCAGCATAGCAGACACAGTCCCATCTATCTTCAGGGACCTGAGCTTCATTTTGAGCCCACCTTAACATCAAGATTCACAGGTTTCAACTACATTACTCTCCTGTATTTATTTTTTTACTTGCATCATTCCAACACATGCCAACCTCTAGCCCATAAAATGCTTGGCTCAGAGGAACAGACGTATACAGCTGCACTGTAATTGTATAAAAAAAAAGCATGCTAATAACTCTTCAGTGCATTCAAAAACTCTGCTCATTGCAGAAGTCTGGGCAGATTGGCACATGGTGCAGAGGCATAGATTACACAGAGCTTGATGGCTAAAACTGGAGTGCTAATATAACCCAAATACCCTCCCTTTACATTCAAGAGAATGAGAATTTTTTCTTCTTCACAAGTGGATTTTAACCCAACAATGCTAGAATGTTCGAGGAAAGACAAGTGTGCATTATGTAAACAGAGAGGACTACAGTGGGCGCCTAAACCTAAGAGCTATGTCCTTTCAGCAAGAGGGAAGAGCCACCCTATGGGAGAAATGGCCAATCAAAATGGCTCATATTTTTAATGCCAATCACTCATGCATGAGTTACAAACCAGTTGTTCCTTGTAGAAATTATGTAGCTAGTAGTTTTGAACAGTGAGTCAGTTTTAAGGAAATTGTGAACTGCTCTTTGGGAGAAAAAAAAAAAGGAGGAAAATGCATTAAAAAGATAGTTTCTTTCAAATTATCCACCTAAATGTCTTCCTATGTGCAGTTTGAAGATAGCTTTTCAATGTTAAATCTGCACAGAATATGCTGTAAGATTTTCTCTGGTTTATGGGAGTGAAAAACTGAAAATCATATTGATAAGTAGTGTTCTTATTTGTACAAAGATTATCACATTTGCAGTACAGATCTAACATTCACAAAGGCAGGCAGAATGGCACATGCTGTGAGCATACCACTCCGGCTTAAAAGCTTTAATTCAGGAAAGTTGCTCTATTGAGGAAAAAGGAACGTAAGCACTTGCCTAACAAGGAGTGTTTAAACTGCTTGCCTAAATAAGGATAGATTGAAGCATGCACTTAAATGGTTTCCCACACCAAGGGATTACACCTCCAACAATTTTACGAATTAATTTTGAATCTTATTTAGGGAAACAGGACTGCACCCTCTCCTCCTCTGGATATGCGCTCCTCTTTCAGCCACACATGGACATTTGCCATGAGCTGGGCATTCTGTGGCCCTTTGACCCCCTGAAGGACCAGGCTGGGACCAATCCCTGCATGGGCTGATTCCCTGGATGCAGCTGCCACACACCATAATGCACTGGCATGGCCAGTAGAATCAGTAATCCATAACCCACCCTGCAAACCACAGGCGGATGAACTAAGGAAGACTTTTGAAGAAATACATAACAGCCCTTCTAGAGCTGTAACCGTAGCCTCAGTTTTTCCCATGTGCTGGCAAGTTGGATGTCCAGAAGAACTTTCTTTAAGTTGTCCAAGGTTTACTGAGGGAAAGAGAACCTGCAGCCTTGGAGATAGCCAAGGAGTCTATATCTACTGTGGAGAACCTTTCCTTTGGCTGGCCTGAAGCTGGGGCAGTGCAGATGTACTGGTTGCACCCAAGGATGCTTACCACAACAGAGGATCAAATAAGATACATATATGTAATGAAAAACAGTACATAAGAAAAAAGGAAATAAAGGAATATATATATACATACACACACACAAAGATTCAAAGCATTTTTTCAAACCTATGATGATAAACACATTGTCTGAGAATATATTTTCCTGTAGCTTTTGGATTTCTCTAACATTTTCAAACATTCAGGGCACAGTCTGGAAACTAAGCTGACAGACACCACCCTTGAGCGATACTGGTTTCCCACTGACCTCGTGCACCAGTCAGAAAGAATAGCCTGCTCCATCTTTTACCCTGGCACGTGACTTCAAAAAAATCAAACAAGCGTTTCTCATTACACTTATTAAATTTGAGTATGGCTTGTTATTAATTGACTGAGGTAAAACAAAACCCTCTCACTGTAAAACATAATTATTTAAGCTAAAGTGCTGATGACTTAAAATGCCATGTTATAGCATATAATCTATGCTGAAATGAAAGATAGAAACAGCTCCTTTGGCCTAATTGTACTGAATTCAGTGCATTTGTTATGACCAGAAAAGTGAGACTTGAGAGGAATGCTGGGTATGGGTGCTGTGTTTTATCAGTCACCAGGTGCCAAGGCTTTCCCTACCCCTATGCAAACAGGCATCAACGAGCTACAGCAATAGGAAAAGCCTTCCAGGGCCATGCCTATGACTAATAAAAGAGCAAATCAAAGTATTTACCTCTTGTGGAGGAGCAGCACAGTAAGATATGCTCTACATATGACCCCAAAGGTATCTGTGGCTGGGTGGGTTTCTTGCAGTATCTTTCTTTCTCAGGCAGTTTCTCGTTTTCTGGTTTACTTTAAATTGGAAGGGGGAAAGGCTTCCTATTAGTAAATAATTCATCTATCATACTTATATCTTAGATTTATGAAGTGCCTTTGCTTCACCAAAGAGCATTGCAAATGACTGGCTAGCTAGTTCATCCCTTCTGATTCTTGCCACAGAAGAGAAAGCTGGTTCAAATAGTCCAGAAATCTGTCAGAGGAGGAGTGAGCTGATTGTGGCACTGTCATCCTCCCCTTTGCCTGTAGCTCGAAGGATGGCTGTGTGTATGAATTCTGCCTGACTGGAGGTCCACTGAGATTTGGGGCTGAGAAGGAGCTCAAGTAAAATGTGTGTTCTGGGCAGTCACAAACCCAGGAGGAGTAACATTATATGTGGCATAAATGTCTGATAAATCCCCATGGGAATAGGCATGGAAGCAATGACTTGGCTTAATCAATAGCAGCTGCTAGATTCACTTTTATGCTATTGTATCTCATGAGGGCAAGAGGTGTTTTGGCGTGTAATGGGTCCTGCAGGATCTGTGGCAAGCAGTGTTTGGGGGAAACATTGTAAAAGGTCTCAGCTCTTCTCCAAACACATGAAAAAATTGTGGACTTTTACTGGAGTCTCCTAATGTCTGTATCCTCCTAAATTTTTCTGGCTGAGGTGGAGGTTCCCAAGGTTAAATCACCAAGGACTAATGATGAGCATTGCACAGCCTCACCTCTATGCACCTTCTTTGCAAAGCAGAGTTAAACCCCTAAATTATGCATTTAGGCTCTCCTTCAAAATCAGAAAGTCTGCTGCCTGAGACTGCCTTGTCACAAGCTGACATGCTGAGCCAGGAACCAGTTGGAAATGGTTTATCCAGTTACTCTGTAAGGATTAATTATCATGGGGACTAGTCCCCAGGTCTCCTTTTATCCTGCCAAATGCTTTAACCAAGGGTTAGAGAATCACTGACATTTTTTCCCCCTGCTTTGTTTATTCAGTGCCCTTTCTCCCCTCTTTTGGTGGTGAGTACCACCTCCCCAGTCAGACCTCCTCTGCAGGGGGGATATGAGCTGGAGTCAGCCCTGTGATAGAGTGTGAGTCCATGAGCATTTGCTGATGGACAGACATTTGCTTGTAGGAGAGGTGGCTGAGGGAGGGGGAGGAGAAACAGCTCCTATTTCCAGGAGGCTCTCATGTATTAGGCATGCTCAGAACATGCATGGAAACAGTAAAACATTTCCACAGAAGCTATTTATCATAGCATGAAGACATGCCCTAACAAAAATTAACTTTCAGAAAGCTGGTAGGGTCTTGCTTTGCACAAGCATTCATGCCCCTTTCCTTCTTTACATTCTGCAGGAATGTAAAGGTACAGCCAGAAAGGACATCAAGAGGTTTCTGGGTTTTTTCCTGACTTGACATTGCCCCACACAGGAGAATATTTTCTTTTTCAGCACCTCCTGTGTTGAAGACATTGATACTCCCCTTTTCAATGCTCTTGGCATTAAAACTCCAGTGGATCCTGCTTGTGACAGAATGGAGCTTGACAACAAACAGCAAAATGGCACCCTTAGCAAAAGGGATTTCACTGTGAGTATGTGCCTGTACTGACAACATTCACTGTCCAATCCTTCACCAATCCAGCTCATTCACTTACATGGCACAAAACATAAGTTTTCATTTTAATCCTAAAGTTACGTAACCCACGTCTTCTATGACACTTCTGTTTGAGGTGAGGAAATGGCAAAATTAAAACACTTCCAGCAGAATATAGTGATTTGGGTACCATGGACCTATACACACACCCCTTCTATAACATAACTTTTCCAGGCACCAATTTAATAGCCTACATTGGGACCCAGACCAGTTGCTGTAGGCACAGCAGAAAGTCAGAGAAGAGCATTTCCTCCTCTGTGGAGCTTGGAGCAATGCTCACCACCACTCCACAAGCTCTATGAAGCTCCAGGGTGGAGCTGGCTTTATGGAGGGGTGAGGGAAATGCTAGGGAATGAGGGACCCTGAGCATGATAACAAGTAAATCATCTGTGTGAGGTATGACCTACAAGTTCAGCTGAAACCAGCTACCCTTTTGAGCAACTGGTTCCTCCACAGGAACAGATCTGCTTTGAGCATAGACCTCTTCAAATGTTGGCAGCATTGATGCTGAGGCTCAAGAACACTTGGGCACATTCGTGATAGGATAGTGCTGTTAGATCTGTCACAGTAATGTCTGGTGCATCCAGAACACTATGTATGAGCACCAAAATGACACTGTCCTCTTCTCCTTAGTGTTTTTTCCTTTTTTTTCTTCTTTTTCGGTAGAGGAAGATCATCCAGAATCAACCCAGTAAAAAGAATTGTCATAAAATCTCACACCATTGACTTGTAAATGGAATTGAATCTGTGGAGTCTACATAATGATCCTATCAAAAAGGGAAAGAGCTATCACATTCATATAACAGATGAGATATGAAATGACTACTATGGCAGATGAACACCCCAGAGGTATTTTGCTTTATTCTACTCACTGCGTTTATATCTCCAGTTTCTCTAATTTTAGTTATTTTTTTCCTCAGGTCTCAAGACAAGAACAGAAATACTTTCTTTTCTTTCTTTCTTTATTCCTTTTTTTTTTTTTTAACAAATAACCTCATACAGAAGTCAATAATATAAATACTTATGTTTCCAAGGTCAGTGCTGGGGCTTTATTAAAACTGATTTTTCACGATGCATTTCTCTGCCATTGCTTCTGCTGTTGCTGCTAGAAACCTTCCAGTCATTTCCCCTTCCCTATAACCATCATTTGGGTTGCTGAGGAGTTAAAGTACTTGCAGCAGACAGGGGCCAAGTAGTGACAGGCTCACCTTCCTCACTAAAGAAATTGCCCTGCTTAGGAAAATCAGATGCAAAGCCCTCCTCCCTCCCCTTCTAACCCTCACACATTCCTTTACATCTCTTACCTCCATCCCTTTCTCCCTTCTCCCCCGGCCCCCTCTGTTCAGCATTTTGATTAGTGACTACTTAAAATAATCAGAACAGCCACTTAACTGGGAGTCTCACACTCACACCTGAAGCTAAAACACAGTGTCATAAAAATGAAAAGTCATCAGAATCGCAAAGACTGCTGTTTGCATGCAGCTGCCAGAAGAATATATTCATACAGCAGTGGTTGTGCAGCGCTGCTGTTAGTCAGCACGGGCTGGATTAGTACACAGACCCTTCTATCACTGCCCTCCAGGGATTCACACCCTGGGTTTAATTAGGGTTTGTGCCTGGTTCTGCTTCAGAGAGATGCTGAGTTAAGTGCAGCCCCAGTGTATTGTGCTGGACGACCTCTGTCTACATGGGACATGCTCCTGCTGTGGCATACACAACACACATGCAAACCCCTCACACACATTCTCCTACCCCTTTTTTATACATTATTGCCAATATTACAGTGCACAAGCTGGAGGGCACTGCTTAAACCATGTGTTTTGTACTTATTAAACACTGCTGGCCACAGGGAATGAAGTGAGCCAGAGCTCATTCCTTAGTGTTGTTGTGGCACTCTTTAATTGCATAGAGCAATATCATCCAATGTGATGTAATGAAGATCTATGGAGAAAACCAGCCTTTTCCTTTGAAGAGAATGCCAATGTTTTTTAATTTTTGTTTCTTTCACTGGCAGGTTGAGAGATGAAAACCAGAATGTGATCTTCCACCATATTCTATGTACCACATAAGTCCTATACCCATGTGTATTCTGTATGAGCACATTATCAGTAAACAAGGTAAAGACTGGACAGCAAACAAAGAGAACAAGAATTTGAGAGTTAAAACTGTTGCTAAATCAATCCTTCAGGCCTCTTTGCCTTTACAAAAAGGAAGGGAAATGTCCCATACTGTGCCCAGAGCATAGATAGCAACCTTTGAATTACAGAGTGGTACTGAAAGTGTATTGCATCTAACCTTAATCTTATTTAAAGTTTTTTATTCTCTGTCATTGTTTTGGTTTAAAAGGCCCTCAAGGAAGGTTGGGAAATGTGTATTAGCCACCTGAAAGAGCAGTTGTCTCCTATATGAATAAATATTTAGAAACTATCCCAAAGTCCCCCGTTGTCAATGGAAATTTTTCTATTGATTTCAGTGAGCTTGGATAAGACCTTTAGGCAGTTGTCTAAAAGGGACAGTTTTGCTAACTTTATATCTGTATTTTCTACTTAGATTGAATAAAAACAGAGACAAATTGGGAAAGCCTTGCAAGATCAGAACAAGTGGAGTCACTTGTGTTATGATAATTTGCTTCCCTTGCGCTGGCTTTGCGTCATCTTCCTCAGTATTTGCCTACAGAGGGTAAGAGGGATGTAGGCTTTGTGCAGGGCAGTGCTGCACAGAAGAGCATAGAACAGCAGCAAACTGGGGAGAGAAAACAGACAAAATGCCAGCCACCAAGATCAGTGCTGAGCATGGGGTTATTATGAAGGGTAGCCTACATGGATTCTACTGACTTTGTTATATAGAAAACTTTTCTGCCTTTGTCCCCTTTTCCATATTGACCACTGTTACCTGCATGATTTTGTTGAACCTGCTCTTTTCAGTGATTTCCTTGTTACCTGTGTCCCTGTGTGAGCCTTGCTCAAGAGAAACACAGAGAGGAAAGCAGAAGAATGGCAGATTTGAGAGGGAATGAGAGAAGGAAAAGACTAGAAGGGAAGAAGGTATCAGTTGAACAAATACAACCAAGGAAAAAGCATGAAAATATTTGCTTGCTTATAAGCAAGATCCAAGAATTCCCCAAATCACAAATAGGAAGTTTGACTATGAGGCTAAGGCTAAATTCAAATCCAGTTAAAAATCTTCACTCCTGCAAAGGCTGAGACTCTGAAGTCTGAGCAAGGAGCCTGAAAAGAATAATGAAGCAGAAAGGAAGCATAGCACACCTTGTTTAAAGAAGGAATGAGGTTTAAAAGCCTGTTTTGCATTTTGCTGGCTCCAGCCTCTCTCCCCATAAGATGAGAGCAAGAAGTAGAGCAGAAGGCCCCATTGCTTCTTTCTCCAGCAACTTTGGTATCTGCTTACTAAAGTCTTTGCAGCCTTCACCCACTACTCCACTTAGCTTCCCCCGCGGACATCCTGGATCCCTTCCTCATACCACAGCCCCAAAGACCAGTGACCCCCAAGCCTCCACCAGCTGAGTTGGCACCTGCTCTGCAGCAGGTGGTAGCCATGCCCCTTCCAACCCTCTGCCCTGGGGAAGCAAGGGGAAACCCCCTGTGCCTGCCACCATGACAGGACTCCAGGGAGGTGGAAGCTGTTTAGCCAGATTATACAAGCACCAGGGGACTTGTAAAGCTTTTATTGGCATTTAAATACATATTTAAGGACTGTTCTGCACATGTAGTATTTAATTTCCACACCTGGTTATTTGCTGTTATTGAAGTCCATGATTAAGCATGTTAAAACCCCTGTTTTTATAAGACCCCATGCACATGAATATCACTGAAAAACCAAGACTTTGTCACCTTGGTGCATGAGAGGGAGCCCAGGCCCAGGTAGAGGAGGACCCCTTCTCACAGGCATGTAGACCTGCTCATTCAGCCTGCACTGTAGCATGAGATACGGAGAGTTGTGTTCACCTTTCTCCTGCTGTCAGATGTTGGCAGATGTTGCCATCTGACCCAGTTCTCAAAGACAATGGAGGATTCCTGCCTTCTTCTAAAAGGTGTAACTGGCCCTTGTTGAGTCTATCTAATATTCTCAGTATTTGGTCATTTCACATTTTGATGAAAAACAAAAGTTTTTCCTTCATGGGAAATCCATACTAAAGTAAGTAATATGCATTGCAAGATATTTTTTCCAAAGCAAAAGACTTAATTCTTTACTGACCTGCACTTTTCAATCAGTCTGCAGCTACAGGGGTTGTACAGATGTTTTTATTAGGCACAGAGGGGGCAAGATGTTGGTCCAATATGACTAACTTAGGTCCCTTCCACACCTACCTCTTTCCTACAGAAGTGTACATGGAAATACTTGGAGACTCCTCATTTTAGTTTTTACAAGTGTAAGGACCCCCCCAAAAAGGTCAGAAAAAACACTTACTCCAACTCTTTAAAAGGAGAAATTTACCACTTACACTCCAACCAGATCCTCCTACCACTGTAATGTGGGCTGCAGGTTCCTCTCTTTATCATGCCGACAGTGTCTCCAAGCATGGTGTTCCGAGCAGTATTGCCTCATCTTAACTCATTCAGATGTCCTTCCTGTGAGTCAGAAGCATGAACACACTGGCTGATGTCTCCAGCCCTCCTTCCTCTTCCCCAGCCATTCAGCAGGGACACATCCTCTGGCAGAGGACAAGGCTGATTGTGCATACGGAGGTGGAGCAGGGAGACCAGAGTGGGAGAGCAAAGTGTGATATGCTTTGTCACCTTGCTACAGTCACTAGGTTCTCTTCCTTCTGCTTTTGTAAGGCCTTTCTCACCTCCCACAGCCTAGACCCAAACAACATTTTAATTCCTCGACTGGATATAACCTGCAGATAGGAGGTAAAAATTCAGGGAGCTGCTCAGTCGCAGTCATTCACTCGCACTGGGTTTTCAGTGCTTTCTCCTGGGAGCACTTTTGAGAAGTCTTTCTCACACTCTCACATCTAAAAGTGCTTTGCTCATCAGAGAGGTTCAGGCAGGGCAGGTCTTAGCAGTAGTATTTTCGTGTGGAGGAAGAACTGCACCACAGCTAACAATAAGCACTTCTTCAAGAGCTAATTGAAGATAGAATGTATAACACCATCTGTAACCAGCCATCTGGTGATTCCCAATAACACTGCCTTCCACACCACAAGGAGGGGAGGAATTTATAGAATAGCAATCTAGTTTGAACAATCTGATTTGGATAAAACGTGAGCCCCTCTTTGCCACCTCCTCAGCCATTATCAGTATTCAAACTGTGAAACCGCAGCTCTTGTGAGGCTTTAAAAAATTGCTATAGGACTATGAATAATAATGATGATGATAATCAGAAATGTATTTATTAGTCACCTTTGAACTTTCAGATTCCAGCCAGACAAGATGCAGGAAACTAAGACCTCAGGAGAGTCTTTTTTCACAGAAATGACAGACCAGTTTTGCATTCTCAGGGGATAGTGCTAGCAGAGATAAGTATCTAAAGTTAGGAATGATTATCTGAGTTGAACTTACAAACCTTCTGCAGTTCACCATCATTCCCTATGCCTCCCTAATACCTGAAGGGACTGTAAATTAATGGCCACCAATCTGTCAGTTGTGAATCAACAATATATTTGACTCACAGGAATGCAAAATCAAAACAAATTCCCCTCAAACACCAATGGTTTCTGATGTGCTCTTGGAACACAAAAACATCTGACACTATTTTTGCCACATATCATCAGTGAAATTTGAACCTGTGCTGAATCCTCAAGCGGCCTTTTCTTTAAACTGTGAGAGAATTTCAGCAACTGCATTTGGTACCCTTGCAAACACAGGCAGAGACTGGTAATATGGACAGACCTCCACTTTGTGCAACACAAATGGCACCAACTATAATAAATATGAGGAGTGATTCCCAAACCGAAGACTGGCAAATAGTTACCCAGCTGCTACAGAAATAGCAAGATAGATTTTTTTTTTTTTAAAAGAAAAGAAATTAAATGAAATGGATATTAGCTGGAAACATCTGTGTTCACCACAGAGCAAAATGCATATTCAGCAGCCAGTTTATTGGCTCTTTAGAGGATGTGAATGGTGCATTGTAAATAATGACACGCCTGTAATAAATTCCCAGTAAAAAAGAGAGGGGGACTGAGCCTGTTCCTCCCACAATTCACATTTCTGGGTCCCTGCTGTGAGTGATGATTCACAGCAGTCACAAATTCCTGTTTTCAAAATGCTATTGTATACTCCAGGGCTTTCATTAAGTTTTACACTAGCAAGGGAAATTTAAAACTTGAGAGAGAGAGAGAGAGGCTCTGTGGTGACATTCATTTAACACTCACTGTACTGCACTGATAGATGTGATAGGAGGGTGCATGTCAGAAATCAGTCTGTGTTGCTTTCTTTAAATGTAAAGAATGGTGCATGAAACCCTGACAGTGTGTAAGAAACAATTCAAAAAACCACCAAAATTGTGACTTGACAGCTTTTGTGTTTTGGAGGTGTATAAAACATTGCATAAATGTGTTGGGCTTCAGCATTTAATTTGTGCTCCTATGGGACAGGCAGCTGTCTTAATTTCCTTCTTGATGCAAGTATATCAGGTCTGTGAGTGTTATGTATAAAAGATGTACTGTTCCAGGCTCACAGCTCCAGGATTGAGCTAGCTGCAAAGAAAGATCTCGTTGCAGGGAATATACCTTCTCCTGTCAAAGCTGGGTATCAAGATGTGCAGATAAATTTTTGCACCCTGACCAGGGAATTCCTAGAACATCATTCTAGTGCATGGAGTTCCAGCACACCCCCTCCACTGGGCCTTTCACCTCCAGGACATGGTTTTATATTCAGTCTACATAATTTCAGCCAAACGGTTGTTCTACAGCTGCAAAGCGCACTAATGAGATGAGTTTTTGGCAGACTCACAAAGTTCTCAGTGCCCAGAGTTACACATGTTATACACTGTCTGCTGGCTACCTCTGTTTGCACTTAAGGAGGCACTGTAAGGGTTTTTTTTAGCAGAGAATATATTGCCCAGTAGCTAAAATGTTACACAAGCTTCTTCTTACACTAGCGAATTTGCCATACCCCATCCATTTAGAAAGGAGGCATCCTTATTCTCAGCTAAATTAAGGGCAGATTTTCCAAGAACCAGGGCCAAATTCTGCTCCTACTTTTTTTTTTTACCCGAGTGCAATTTCGTCTTTTCATTGGGATTTCTCAAGCAAAGACAAAATGACTGTGTCTCTCATATGGCTGTGGTATATTTCTCTGCTTCCTTTTTACTCTGAAATTTAAAACCTTCTGTCACAATTTTTAGCTATAATTACTGAGTTCAGAGTTTCACATTGAGAGCTGCACCCAGCACAGGTATGAAGACATAGGAGCATGAAATAAAAGCTGTTCAGATTCTGCCTAATAAAAATCTGTAACACTTCATCAACATCACAGGCTTATTAATTTCAGGGTCATTTTAAGAGAGAATTTGTGAAATTTGCGCCATTTTCCACTTTGAAAAAGAGATCGGTGTAAATCTTGGAAACAGACCCATTACGTTTAATTAAAATACAAACAGAACTGAAAATGTTGTTGCTTTTCTCTCCTTCACCCTTTGCACTTTTCATTTTCTCAAAAAGTGGGCAGAAGTTTAATGTGCTTTTTGGTTGTGTCGGAGTTTTGCTTTAAAAAAACACGCGTAAGGTGGGAAAATGCTTGAAACATAAAGTAGTCAACTAATGGCACTCCATTAATTTGCTTTGTTCGGGATCTGGAGCAGGGAAAATGTACTGCTCTAAAAGCACAGGGCTGCAAGACTTCAGAGCAGAACCTACATGATCCTATCCCAGCTCCACATCTCCTTCCTTTCCCGTGCAAATGTCCCTGAGGCTATCCAGCCCTGCATGACAACACTCCCTCCACACCTCACCCCACCCTGAGCCAACATTTTGGGAGCCAGCACCGCAGGATTTGCAGCTCCATACCACTTATTTAATTTTCCAGGGAGTACCACCTCATCTTTCTTGGAGGCTGCTGCCTGCCAGCCAGCTGCCATGTTGTGGAGCGGCGTTGATAGAGCATGTTGGGGAAGAATCAAGCCCTGCACGCTCCCAGAGAAGGTGCTATTTTTGGTTCTTCTCTTCCCTTTTTCTCACCTACGCTGAGGAGCTACAGCTATTCAAACTGACTGCCTCTGCCTGCTTGAGGTATGGAAAACAATTTTTTTCTGTCTGGGGTAGGAGGAACGGCATGGCGTCACGGAGCTGCTGCCAGCAGGAGAATGGTCTGTGGGTCACTGCAGAAGCTCTTTGGATGGGGTCTGGTCTGGTCTGCAGGACTGGTGCAGCAGAGATTCTAAATGTTTTCTAAAGCTACAGCCAAAAGAAGCAACAAGGACACGGAGAAACAGAGAGGCTTCATTTCTGCAAAGTAGTGTTTTTCTTGGGACTTTTTTTTTTTTTTTTGTGAGGTGGATAACTGAAATTTCCAAAACAAGTTGGTGTTAAATGTCAGGTTCACTGACAGAAGATCCATTAAACTAGGTAGGGTAGGTGTGCTAATAGTATTTGTTTTCCAAATAATATTCAAACTGAGCCATGTGTTTAAGAAAGAAAGTTTTTCTTTGTAAGATCCCTGAGGCAGAATAATGGAAACTGCTTGTTGCCTTTTATATCATGGGAAAAATGGATGGATAATTTTTAGTGGTTCTCAGATATTTACACCATGAATCAACAGAATTGACTTTTTCCTAAACTTCTTCATCTTTCAAAGATATTTTGTTTTGTCTCTAAATTTTGATAGGGGTCCCTCCTCTTCTGTATGGTACCATAACAGTTAGGTACATCTGAAGCTCTCAAAGGTGTAGACAGCCCTGATTTTAAACTGTGGTTGTTGGTGGGAAAAGACTTTCACTTGGGAGTTTTATTGGTCTGAGAAAGACAAAGCCCTTTGAATGCCATGGTATAGTCCAAAACATATTTCCTTGATGTCTATGATAACAGGATCTGATGTGGATCCAATTGGGAAAGACCATCACTGCAAGTTAAGATGTGAAAACTGGATTTGACAGAGCAAGTATTGTTTGCTAATTTAGCAGATAATTTCCTTGCGTAGGCAATGCAATGCAAATACATGTGTGCAATAAGAACCTGAAAAAAATTAAGTAATGTTCCTTTCTTCAGAACCTAAGGGTTGTTTATATGCCTATTTTAAGCTAAATCATTTTAAATCATCCATTTTTTTAAAAGCTGCTCAATGCAATAAGGATGTTTTCTGATATTACTTTTAATATATTATTGGATTATATTTCATATAAATAATGCACATATTTTCTCCCAATACTAGGAATCTTTTTTTCCCTGTCTCAAGGTGACTTTGAGCCTAGTCACTTTATTGCAGACTTCAGAGGTTTTCATCACCCTGTTTGCAAGTACCATTTCAGTGGTTAATCACATCAGGGACAGCTGTCTCTGGGGTGCCCTTTTTGATACTGGGATGGAAAAAGCCTTTAAAGACCATTCCTTTGGTGCTCCAAGCACAACATCAACCACTGACATATGCCCTGCAGACAGGGGAAGCCAGTAAAATGATATCACAGCTATTAAATGGGTTCAACTATTTTTGTCTTTTTTTTTTTCCCCTCTTCCAATAAATTTTTTGGAACCTACCCCACCGTCATTGATTCTACCCCAAGAGAAGGAAGCAGAAAATCAGTCACTGTGAGAGTCTGAAGCATTTCACAGCAAACTGCTTTCACCTCCCAGGAGAAACTGAAATATGTTCCCAAATAGAGGACTTGGAAACTTTTCTCTAAATTGCAAGAATGTGAATTATTCCTGTTGGAGACAGAGCATGAGAGAGAAGTGAGAAGAGTAGCTGCAGTTTCTCATCACAGCCTTATTCTTCCCTTCACCACTTATCAACATGTAAACTTTGTTTTCTCAGGAGTAATGATTTTACAACCACTAGGGACAATAGGAAATGTCAGATAAGAGACTCATTACACATCAAGTCAGCCCAGTCTGACAAGACTGAAACAAAATTCAGGAAGAATGAGTAGAATTTTATATGGTTATGTTTTGTTTAAAAGTGGCCACTAAAGAATAATATAATGTGTTGGATTTTTATTTAAACTCTATGCTCATGGTACTTTTTTTTTTTCAATCTCCTTGTATCACAGCAGAAGGCTGACTGAAAAGAGAACTCTGCATTCAGTGCTGCCATCTCATTTTCAACTTCAGGGATGAAATTCAGATGCAAAGGAAAGTTCATATCTAAACTTTGTGTCTCCTGCTCATCTCTCACTGCATTCCACTTCACATTGCAAAAGAAGGTAGCTGGCAACACATATGTATAGCTTTCAGCTATTGTATAATGGATTTTGACACAGGCCACAGTGGTGATGACCTGTGTGAAGTGGACACCTGTTATGAAATCTCATATGATTTTGCAAAGAGCTCATGATAAATGTTGTCAGTCGAACAGTGAAGCTCTACAGGCCATGAATTTGTAATGGGTTTCTTGGTTGTGACTTTGTGCTGAGATATATAGATTGTGAAATGAAATCCAGATGATAGCCAAATTCCTGTTTCTGTTCTGCAATGTCACAAGTCACACAAAGAGAATGGAAAAGGTCCTTTAACTTTGAGCTTTAAAGGACTTTACATCAATGGTACTGAGAGAGGGCATTTTTTGGAGGTCACCAGTTTATGTAAATCAAAACTGCTAACACTGGCTGGGTTTTCTAGTGATAATTGCCCTGTCTATACTAACCAGTACATACAGGAAGGTCCTCGTCATCAAAATAAACTTTGTTCCTACCCTGAGATGAAAAGGCCCAACATGAAATTTGCACAGAGGAAACCCAGGTGAACAAAATGGAATAAGAACTATCTTTTTGCTTCTGTGCTTTTTCCTTCCTGAATGTCTCAGATTCGGCAGACCTGCTTTGAACATTCAGCTGGTTGATCACTAGAGAACTTATTTTCCATGTAAGTCAGCTCTACTTTCATGATGATTTCAACTGTGCTGGTGTCAAATGAACATGGAAACCACAGGATCTTAAATGACTGCTGGCAAGGCCTAGCAGATTTACCACTTCCCTATTTCATATCTGATAAAATGAGAAAATCTTATAAAAATGAGAAGTAGTGTAGGGCCCTACTCAACATACGAGCTAAGGAAGTGGGGAAAAGTAATGCAATGATTCCACAAATTTAAGGACCACAAATGCAAAACTAAAAGTAGATCAATATAACAGTATGAGAACTAAAGTAAACAGAGGGAATGTTTACCACCTCAGGTACTGATTAACTGTGGTCCAGATAACCTGTTAATCAGCCTTCTACAGTTAGTTTCACCAGGACTGACACCCACTTTATTTTAGCGATACCCAGTGTAAATGATGTGTGTATAAACCAAACTGAATACCTCAAGCCCCATGTTGTGTGCAGATGCACACAAGCCACAGCGATTTTTGCCTCTTAAAAGGACATGAGTTGTGTGGAGAGTATTTTCAGAACTTTGTCTAGTCCATACATTGCATCTCAACCAGTACTTCTTGTCCTGAAACTAGGCTGCAAAGACCGACAAGGAACCTGCTGCTGAGAAATAAAAGAACGTTTCCATTAATAGTGTACAATTACGTTTTCCATGTCATATTGTCACAGGCTTAGTTGCAGGGATACTCCATAAGTTCAGAGGAATGGCTTAGCCAGGAGGAGCACCCTGTTGTGGGCTGTTACATACACTGGGCAGCCTGAACATGATCGGGGTAAATCCTATGGGGTGATATAATAATTTTCTATGCAGCCTTTTTCCATTAATTTAATCCAAGAGGCAACCAAAGCTCCCTGTGCCATAGTCAGGCCTAGAGACAGAAGAAAGACTCAGTGAGACAACAGATACATACAGAAACTGGGCAAACTGTTTACTGTGACCAAAGAGCTCAGGTGGTCAGTTTACACTCTAGACTTCTGGAGCTTAAGTTTTACTTCTTTCAAAGTATAAAGTCAATAATAATAACAAATACAATAGCTCAAGAGATAACAGTACCTTAGCTGCTAATAAATCATACAACCCCTGTCCATTCTCAACCAAATTGGCTCCAGCTTTTGGTATTTTAAAAATTATTTTCTGATGTACATTTGGGCTCTTGACTGGATTAAAATCATAAGAAGGTTTATTTTAGTTCTAAAGCGTCTCCTATTCCAACTAGGTAACTTATCGTCAAGTCAAAGATTATTTGCTTTCAGCTATGAGTAAAATAATAAATCATTCCCTGTTTTCTGGACATGTAACTGCAAATTCTTCTGTTGAAGCTATTTGTTTGCCAGTTGCACTATTGTAGATTAATTACTCAATAGCAGTTTCGAAGGTGATGCCTGGTTGAGGATTCACACTCTCACACTGCTGAGTGAAGTCAAACACACGTGGTTCCTTTCAGTCTGGCTTTAGCATATGAGCCACTCTACAAAGGGATCGTAAAACAAAGTACAAAGTGACAACCATGGATACCACTGATGTTCCTTGTGAAAAAGAGACAAGATGAAGGAATGTCTACTGTGGAGAACCAGATGGAGAGGTCCTTATAGATGCTTGGTCTCCTGATTCAGACACATCTGCTCGGGTGGATTTATTACTCTGCAGCAATGACAGCCTGAACCACAGCTCGCTGGCATCAACAGGGGTCTTTCTACTAACTTCAGAGCACGAGGATCGGATGCTGAAGGTGGATACAAGTCTTCCTACTAACACAACTATGTGTTAGGTAGAGAATATATTTGAAGAGCTGAGACTAGTCAATTTCACAAGATTTAACTTACAAAAAGTATTAACTACTTTTTGATATATTACTTGGTGGGGTGTTTTTATGACCTTTATTAATTTAAAATCTGAAACTTATAAGCATGTAAATGCAGTACAATAAAAGATAACATAAAAGATTCATAAGATTGGTAAGATATTTCAAACAAAAGGAGAAATACAGTTCATGGGTATTATAAACAGATAAATTATGATCCAAATTACTCTGTTTTGACCATTCAGGATTGCAAGGACTTTCAGGAAGATATTTTAGAAGGTTGTATATGAAAGCCTGGACAGAGTTAGATCTCCATAGAATTTAGCCTGTTAAAATGAATTGATAGGAGGAGGAAGGTTGTATAAACATTGTTAAAGCAGAAGTTTACAATTGCTATAAAATTTCTCAGTGGGTAAGGTCATCATTTCAGTTCAAATTCCAAAAAACACAATGTTTTCATGATGGTACTAATTGCATATTAGTTTAATATTATTGTGATGTAGGTTGTAGGGGATTCAACTAGGTGATGTCCAGAGGTCCCTTTCAACTGTAACTATTCTGTGATCCTGTGAACTCCAGTGACAGCACTCACACACTCTTGGAAATGTTGTAAAAATAGTTACCACTGGCCTCTTGGAAACTGGAAAACTATCAAAGCAAGAGCTCTTCAGTTTTAGGTTTATCCTGCAATACCAAAACTAGTCAGAAAATAAAAAAAATTAAGCATGATGTTCTGCATTTCTAGATTATTTTATATTGTGGGTTAATGATGAGTATTATTTACTCACTTCTGCACAGGGAAGGAGAATGAACTGTGTCTTCTGTGTCAATAATCTTTAGAAATATCACACATGAGATGCTGAAATATTTAAAAACATATCCTTTCTTAGTGACATTATTTTGATAGTTTGATGAAATTGCAGAGATTCCACTGAAAGCATGACTACAATGTCTCTGAAAGATGCTGAAGTGCATATCTGAATGTATTTATGAACACTTGGGACCAGGATGACACTGCTGAAGGCCAGCCCTGTCTTAGTTTCTCCTCATATCACCCATCCAGTCATTCAGAGCAGGCAAGTTCAAGCTATCTGCTTTTTCCTAGAACTAATTTGTACAAGCTGCTTGCAGGGGAGCTGTTTGAGCTTTTATTTTCAAGGGTGCTCCAGTCATTTGGACAACACGGACTCCAGCATACTCCTGCATGCAGCAGTGGCCTCAGCTCCAGAGAGAAACCTGTCCACTCTCTACAGCATGTAACCATTTCTGAGCACACTGAGCTTGCCTCCACACCATACAGTTTATGCATTAAGTCCATTTTATACAAGAGATGCTTTTCTACTGCTATTGACAGTTTGGCAGTAGAGTATACTAAAATAACTTTGCAGAGGTTTATGCTAAACCTCGCCAATACCTGTTGTCTCTGCTAAGGAACAAGAATAAAGTCTCCACAGCTATCATTCTCTGGCAGCTTTTTCCAACCCTTTTAAGCAACTAGATGTTCTTTGGTGGAAGGGGCATAGCCTGCATTCCCCACTTAGCTATGTACACACATTTGTACATGCACTCTTCACTGCATGTTAGTTTGATTGTTGCTGGGCCATACAGACACCAGAAAGCACCTGATGCTTTCAGCATATGGACAGCAAACTTTCCACCTTCCATATAACCCTCACAGAACCACAAGAACACTGCATGAGTGAATCACTATTTGCAATCAGAGACCTTGTGGGTGCATTTTGTAGAGAAAGGCTTTAGAAGCAGGTAGTCTTTTCACTTTCGGATTCATTTCCAAAAAACTAGCTGTGGAGGAAACAGCTGTCAGCAGCTGTGAAAGGAGGAGAAAAGAAATGAGGAAACTTCAGCACAATTTTGCACAAATTCCAAGAAGTGGGACACATAAGTCCTATGTGAGGTTGGACAAGGTAATGGGGGTTTGCTACACACTGTCTGAAAGCTGGTTTCCAGGTCTGATGTTCACAGGAACGCAAAATGATTGGAAGGCATTTGAGCTTATGATTGAAGTCCTACCTGATTTTCACATCCAGCAATGCAGAATGGCAGGATTCTGACTGCTGGTAACATGCCAGAATTTCCAACAGGAACAGAGGCTTTAAGTAGGCTAGAGAAGACCATCCACGCCTGCAAGACAGAGTATATAATATATTCTCTTTCCAGAAACATACATCAGGTGGATAATAATCAACTTTGGCCAAAGTTCACACCTAAATTTTACTATTGTACATGTGTTGGTTTGTCCTAATACATTAAAAATATAATACATATATGAAACCCACACACACATACAAATAGGCACTTCTTGCCTTTAGGTCTTAGTTCCAGTGCTCAGCTAGTGTCTATCTTATATTGCAAAATCCAATGTTCCTTGTTTTGGAAAGAAGATCTTACTACAACTTGCTGTCTTTACAGGTCTCAGCTCTCACCTTCTAAATGTATGTGCTACACCTACCTTTCCATTCCCATGTGTATCCACAAAGTGCAGTCAAGCTGCAATAAAGCACATTTACAAGTGAGGGTAGAGTTACTTTCCAGAGGCACCGTCTGTGACAAAGAACAAATGCAACAAACAGCAGGACAACTTTCCAGGACATTGTATTCCTCAAATCTGTTACTTTCACAGAAAGTCACAAGCTAAAGATTTCCCTGAGATTCCCAGGCATTGAACAGTCCTGCAAACTTCAATGAGTCTCAGTGCAAGCAAGGAAGATCTCTACACCCTACATTTTTCCTGAGTAACTCAGGTGTTGCCCTTTAATTATTATGGATAGAGCTATTTAGTAGAAAGCAAACATATCTGGGCTTTGCATAACAAATGCAAAGATAGGGCTGTTGCTCCCTACA
This sequence comes from Lichenostomus cassidix, assembly GCF_008360975.1. Taxonomy (NCBI): domain Eukaryota; kingdom Metazoa; phylum Chordata; class Aves; order Passeriformes; family Meliphagidae; genus Lichenostomus; species Lichenostomus cassidix. Next base: position 93,318,567 of record NC_139482.1, read on the forward strand.
TTTTCCAGTCTAAGGCCAAATCCTGAGCATTTCACATACAATACAGCCATGATTGTATGTGAAATGCTCAGGATTTGGCCTTAGAAGCAAAAGCAGAAGCTATGCAGAAGCTCCCTGAGTCAAATGGGCTCCCATGACACAGTAGGATGGCACAGTCATATTGTGGTTGATGAGGTAGCGACCAAATCCTTGATGTGACAGGGTGTAAAAGGTGAGGAAGAGCAAAGACAGTAATGTGGGGGCATGTCTTTGAAAACATTTTCATACTGCAGAAGAGCCCAATAAAAAAGGCTTATTCTTTCTCCCCCTACAATTCCCAGTCAGGTACCTGGGTCCCTCTTAGCACCCCAGATTTTTGTGCATTGAGTACAACTGCCTTGCTGTGACACCATGGCAGGCTGTCTCTCATCAGCCCCTGCTGTGATGCTCCTAACGCTTTCACTCCAGGGAGTGCTTCCCTGCTTGATGCTGCTAGCAGATTAAAGCTGTTCTAATTTTCCATCCTAAGCCAAATAGATGCATAAGCAAGCTGTTGGATTGTTTTGCTGTGAGTGCCATACACCATCAGCCTGCTTCCCACTCCCCCAACCCCAGCTCTCATAATGGCAGACATTTGCAAGTAAAATGTGGGGTGGAGGGCAGAGGTGAGGTTGAGGCACACGATAGACAAGGAAGAGTTCCAGGAATATTTTTCTGCCAAACCCTATTTTTCAAGCTACTCTCCTGACTTCTATCTCTGTGTTAGTGTCAGGAGATGACTTGAAAATTAGGGAGTCTTTTTCTAGGATCAGAAAAGTCATCAAGATTCATTGGATCAGAAGAGTCTTTAAGATCCAATGTTTTTCAGAAATAGGCTGAATGAGCTCGGTAAAGATTAGATGCCAGTCCAAAAATACAGTGCAATACAATTTATTTTTATATGCCATCCTTCACACAAAGTACCACAAAACACTTTAGAGAGATGGAGAGATAATGCTTTACAGAGTTAGGTACAGCAACTCCCAGACAGGCAGAAAAGGAAAATGACATATGGAAATAGAGCAGAGTAAAAGGGAAAGCTGAAATTTAAAAGCAGTAAAGATGCAAGTAAGTACCCTCATGGATGAGTCCCCACGAAAGGACTGCAGAAGAATTCAGTCACAGGGCAGGAAAATGATAAGTGGAAATTAACGTCAAAAAGTAGGCTAGAAAACATGGAACAAAACTAGGAATGCTTTCACTCTGCAACATTTGGTTAGAGAAAGCAATATAGAGGGATACCTGGCTGTCATTATAGCAGCTAAACAATTTTTTAACATCCAATACTATCGATAAACCTACTCACTTTGTCTGTGCTTATGAATTAGGCCCAGAAAGAGTTTCACACATCCGAAGATCTCCTCTTGCCTCCGAAATCGGTCCATCTGTGATATGAGGATTTTATGATGCCTGAACACTTCAGGGGCATTACAGTCATTTCAGGGAAGCTGCTAAACAAATTTCATGGAGATGGCTTTGTCTGGGACAGCAGGCAGAAATACTTGCAGGCACACACACATGCCTGTACACACATGCATGAACTTTACATAAGAATCCCTTTAAAAATACACCATCAGGTTAAATTTTAAACTGTGCTTGATGATTCTGAAGTAAATTGAAGGGCTTGAGGGTATTTATTTGTTGCAGAGGAGAGAGAAGCAGGAGCTGTGTATATGGAACTATTCCCTTTCCCAGAGGATCTCTGTAGCTGGCTGGAAGATGAAAAGACTCAGGCTGCAGATGAGTCAGAAATGGGGAAAGGAAAATTTTAAAAAATAGGATAAAAAATATGCTTAATCTATTTTGCGTGTCTGTGATTTTGTCACTGCTGGCCTTGGCGGGCTTTTCTGACTGTAAGAGCCTTGATTATTGTTTGTGAGAGCTCAGGGATGGCATTGCAGCATGCACGCAGCACAGCCGAGCCGCCTGGATAGCACAGGCAGTGGGCAGTGGGTTATCGCATTCCTTGCATCACTCAAGCCTTGCTGCAGTCATATGTCATTATGTATCCTCAGTCCAAAGACGTGAAGCCAGAGAAGTCGCCAATGCTGCTGCTGCTATAGAACAACACCCCAGCAGCCAGCCCTTGGTGCAAGGTAGGTGAGATAGTTCTGTTATAAACCTCAGCTTTTTTCAGTTTTTTTTTTTTTTGTTTTCATACTTCAGCTAGCAGTGGGATGCAGCATACAAAATACCAGTGTGAAAATTTGGGCCCTGACTGTGCCTTTATGTACCTGAATAAACCCACTGATTCTGGTTCCCATGTCTCTGGCCAGATTGTGGCACTTTGGCTCATGTTTTTTAATACTTTAATTTTATGTCAGGTATTGTTCTGAGAGAAACATATATACCCCAGTGTTTTCTCTTAGTGATTTTTCTCTTCTTCAAAAACCTGCTGTCTGAAGAGATACCTGTCCTATTCTCATCAACATACATCCAGAACAGTTCCCCAAATTTACCAAAAAGATTCCAACTACTACCACAGCACCACAGTTTCTCCACCTCGATTTTTTTCAATCATAACTTGTAGCCAAGATGGTTACGGTGAAAACATGTGAAGAGACAATTTTTTTTGCTGCAGAAGGACACTGCTTTTAGGCTCTATCTCAGTTAAGACTGCATGTGATATTAGACACAGTATATCCAGGATATATGGGATGATCACCAGTGCAAGGCCATGGGGCAGTCGCTGACAGACATACACTGTTACGGCAAGGTCATGTATTAAAAAGGCAACTTTGGGGTGATGAGTGAGAGTCTCTCTGGGAATTGTTCATGCGCCTTTTAACAAAGTTGTGATTTGTTTTATTAGATTTGTATTCAATTTGTTTGTCACAGTCTCCTGAGGGATCAGATGTTGTTCCACTTTCAAAGAGGAGGGTGTGTGCTCCTCCCACAGATGACTGTCTCAGAAAACTCATGCCAAGAGAGAAATGTGGCCATGCTTCTTCCCTGCCTCCTTGCCCAGGGCTTGCAAAAGTAGTGGCAGGAGACTTGACTGGTCTTAGTCGTACAAACTCATCTTGTGTGCTGTGCTCTAGGATGACCCTGCTTGTGCAGGGAAGTTGCACCACTCGGCACTGTGGTACCTTCCAACCTTACCCATTCTGTGATCCTGTGACCTCAACCTAGCTTCAGCAAGCTGGCTGCCAGGCAGGGAAAAAGAGATTTTGGACTTGACATATCACTCCAGTGTGCAGTACACTCCCTCATTCTGTGTGGCACACTACTTCTGGGAAAAGGTTTCAGACGGAAAACTTTCTAAGTGCTGCTGCATGTCGTATATGCAATGCGTAGAACCTCACAATTCCTGTTTGACCCCAGCAGAATCCTGCAAGGTCCTCCAATGTTTAGCATGAAGCACCTCATCCCAACTCACACCCAGGTCTGTGTGTGGCTCCAGCACATAGAGCAAGAGACAAGAGGGCAGAATCTGTCAAAGCGTTATATGAATGTTCACTCAAACAGGATGAAAATCCAAATTGCACTGCCAGAAAAGCTCATACTGTGAAGTACAGAGGACCAAATAACCATCTGCCCCTCACAACCCCTCTGTGTGGCCCACCAGAGGCTCAACACAAGCTCCCAAAGCACAGCATGAAGAAACAACAGCATTCACCTGAGAGATGAAAAGTAGAGGTGCACATACATTCAGACAATGAGGGGAAACACTTTTCACATCTCCTCTCCTGCGCAAATAGGCTAAGGGCTCAGAATGCTGACCTCCCCTTCCAGTAAGGAGAGCCCCAAACTCCAGAAAAGGTCAGCTCTGAGTTTCAAGACTGAGTACCCTAATCAGCAGAAATGTCCCTTTAAGTGCCATGTCCTGCGGAATTTTTCTCTGCTGAGGCTTAGAAAGCTCCTGACTCACCTGCTGCCTTTGTTGTCCCATTTCAAGGGGTTTATGAACTCCCTGTTGGCAATTTCCCGTGTCAGGGGGACTAGAATAGGGTTACAACATACTGACCCTTCAGACTCATCCTGAGACTTGAGACAGTTGGAGACACTTGGAGACAATGTGAGAATCCGACCATACAAAAATAACTGAAATACAAACAGAAAGTTGCTACGATAAGGATATAAAAAAAAGATTACAGTAAGAAATACTGTGATGTGGGGTGTCAGAGGGGTAGAGTGAGACAAAAAACTTCAGGGTACTGTGAAGCACAGAATGGATATGCTACATTAATTCAGAGGAGTTTTCTGCAGGAAGATGACAACTGGACTAAAGAGTAGTCCCCGACATTACACCAGCAATGGCTTTGGCTCTTTGTGAATCCCATAGGATTGGACCCTGTGACAATTCGCTTCTTACTCTGTGGGCCTCCAGATTGGTGTGCTAAGCGAAATAAGGTGCAGCATTCTTTTAAAGATAAAAGGACTTGTTCAAATTTTACATAATCGTAGAATTATTCTTTACAGTGGATTTACATAGACATTGTCAGTGGGGAATTCTCTCAGCAGCTTCAATTACTGTATTTTCGTGTGCATTGTCTGATAGGAGATGTGCTGGATCTCAAATACCTGCTTACCTGATTAATGTGGATTATTCATCCCATTGTAATTACCTGTGAATTTTAGGGTAGCAAACATGTGAGAAGAATTTGTATAAAAGCTGCAGGATTGTTGAAAGGCACATATTTCCCAAGAATCCCTGTATGCAGGCTGACACATTTCATTCCTTATGGTGATACTCTCTGTGTTACAGCATTTGACTTGATGTAAATGTGATAGTGCTAAGTAATACTGACATGCAGCAGTGAAATGCACTGAAGAACCACAAGAAAACACCTGGCTATTGAATGGTTTCAAAAAGTGAAAGCTTTTCATCATCAATTTAGCTTTCAACAAAACTGCCCTCAGATGTCTGTTGTCTTGATATTTTTTTTCTCCTAATTAAAAACATACCATTTTAGCTGGTCATGCTTGTGAAGCAGGTATCCCGAGTTCCCCAGTAGCACAAATGTGTGGTAACAAACACAGCCTTAGCGTGAGACACCATTTTGACAACTAGGTCAGGCTGGCAACTGATTCTACACAGCCTGTGAATAGGCTTTACTGTAGTTGAGCTGATTGAGTAGGAATTTGTCTTAATGGGATATATGCTCCTAAATGACTCAGGACTCATGTCTGCCGGCATGGGCAGACAGATCTGAGCTCCTCTGCTCACACAAGAGGCCAGACACAAATGTGCTTTGTTGTTTCAGAATTCATGCAGGTACCTCCCTGTGTTTCTGCGCATGATGAGCACTTTCTTGAAATGCCCAGCCTTCATTTTTATGGGCTAGGCTAGTAAGGCTGCCCATAGAGGAAACAGCCCTCTGTTAGCATTGCCTCTTACACACTACCTGACTTGTCTACAGACACAAGGCTTTCTGAAAACAATTTTTTGCCTTTTATTTTTAATAGCCAAAATACTTCCACAGTTAGGAGTGCTACTGAAAGTAGGGAAGTTGACACAAACATGACCACACTGAGGATGGAGCTCACGAAGACAGATTCTGATATTGGCTAAATCCAGCTGAGGGGGTTGGAAATATCCTCCTTAATTGTATTTACTGACCTTGCAAATTTTCACCAATGTCATTCCACAGCTTCAGGTCAAAACTGACTGAAGTGAGAGTAAAGAGGAGCCTGAATCATCTGAGCTACATTTAAAGTTAAACAGGGCTGCTGATAAGAGCTTTATGATCTTGAGCTCATTATAGCCTGTGCAAGCAGAACTATATTGATACATCAAATTGAACATTAACACGAAAAACCCTGTGAGCAGCCTTTTCGTTGCTCTGGGAACATGTACAGCCCAGGCCAAGCACAGAAAGCAAACACAAAGAGCTTAAGGAGGTATCTGCTCACGTGATGCCCCCATTCGCTTAGAAGTTCTCTGGCCACCCTTTTTTTTCCCTCTACATAATAGACATGGTGTCCATCATCTCCTTCTGAAAGCCTTTTTTATCATCAGTGACCATAATCCAGGGTCACCGCTTCCTGACAGTGATGTATTGTATCTCTGCAGTTAACAACAAAATCTCATATAACCCTTGAAGGACTCAAAGGATTTCCTCTCCTCCTTTGGGCATTGCTTCCATTTACTGTTAAAGAGATGGTGAGGATAGGCTTAGATCTGCACTGATAGGACCCACATCCCTGGACCTGTTTATCATGTCATCATCAGGTCAGTGGTTTACCTATTTATTCGGCAGCAAATAGGATGTTTGTGCTGTTACCACAGGAAATCTCAGTGTTTTACATATGTATGTGTGAAGTGAGTCTTGAGGCTACAAAGTTAGAAAGCTGTAATAGTTCCCATAGTTCCCATGTACTGATCCAGAAACTGGTCTCAACTTTGAGCCAATAGACTCTATTTCTGTTGTCCCTCAAGGGGACAAGCCAACGTCTGCCTCTTTGAGAAATCCAGCTCAACTTGTTCTTGAAACACAGTGCCAGACATGCTGACACGCATTGAGTGAAGTGTTATAATTGAATGGTTTGGACAATTTGAGACTTGAGATGTGATGAATACTTCAGCAGAAATCCTCCTGATACTTTCCCTTCATCTACAAAGAGAGTGGGTGGTTTGATATCTGCATCACTAGTTACCCACCAAACCTTACTGGGAATAATTAACACCTGATCCAAAGACATAGCAGTTATTTCTTTCAAAAAAAATTGCATGCAGAAATGAAGAGATGCCATTTTATTATTAACCTGCTGTGCTGTACAGAAAAAATGTCATCAGATTAAGGACCAGACCCTGCTCTCATTTATGCACATGAAACTTCACTAAATTCAACAGGAATCATGCACACATGTATGGGCAGGATTTTGCCCATAATCACTGATAGCACCTTTTCTCACAGTTCACATGCAATGTGGTATAAATCTGTCTCAAGCTTTCTGAGGTATACAAAAGTGGTAACGTTGAATTTGGAGGATGCTAAACAAAAATACAGGTGTTTTGAAAAACATGTTAAAGGATAGCTTTTTCGGTATGACTTCATTTTGTCTAATTCGCTTGTTAATAAGGCCATCCTGAAAGTTTCATCTGTCAATTTGTGTTGACTGTAAAATTGATAGATCTGAAAAGGTTGCCTACAGCAAAATTTGCACAGTACTTCTCATTATAAAACCCCAGCTTTACTGCTTAGAATTTTGCCCCGGTTTTAACTATGCTGAAATGAGCTATATCGACTGCCTTTCTAGAGGAGAATTTTGCTGGGAGGCTTTTGGACAGTTGTCTCTCTATTATACCACCTGATTTTTTTCACTGGTTTTTGAGAATATGTTAAAGGAAAAAATACAGTTTACCAAGTTAGAAATAAATTTACAACTGCTTTATGGAGAGTTAGATATTTGACCTTGGTCAAGGGATTTGCAATTTGACAGAGAAGCTGCCTTTAGACAGAGATGGAGCTTTTGTAACTGCCCACTGGGAAAATTTGCCTTTATTCTGCTGAGTTTTGAGCCCTGAAAAATCTTAGGTTCATCAACACAAGGAATTTCTGAAACTGTTCAAAGAGTGCTTTCCAGAGGTTGGTATGAAACTTTGGATACCAAAACCACAAAAAACTCCCACAGTTAGATGTTGTCCCTTCAAAGCCACAGTCCAAACAATGTTACATATCCCTTGCCAGGATCCATGACACCTGTTTAAGCTGGACAGGCAGGGAATTTCCTTGGCTTTCACTCCACTACCTTACCTTGTCTGCAGCACCACATGCTGCTCCACACTACTGCCTTTTTCGCAAAAAAAATCACAGGTACTGTTTCTAAAGGGATCCAGGGGGAAGCTGGGGTGGGGTGGGCTTTCAGAAGCTGTCTTGAGTTTCTAACCGTGCTTCTGAGTTTTTATCATTTATACTTAAGTAGCCTCACCAGCTGCTGTGAACACAACTTTCACTGCAAGGTAGCCCTCAAAGGTTTTAGTTACCCCTAGGGGTTGTGTAGGATTATTGTTGCTGTTGTCATTACTATTATAATTGTCATTATTATCATTGTTGTTGTCATTAAACAATTATTATTATTATTTTGTATTGAGTAGAAAATTCATAAAGAGTAGTATTTTACCTATCCTTATGCAAAGTGGCAAGTTTAACTTGCACTGCCCAAATACTTGGGTCTGGAGGTCTGTTCCTCCTTTGCTCCAGGGAGAAGAGGAGGATTGATTTACAGTTGCAGTGCAAGCAGCAGTGAATTCAGAGCTGGGGATACTCCCATGTCCTTCACCCAGAAGCCCCCACCAGCCAGATCACTCCCCTGATGTGGGAGACATGGGGATCTCCCTCCTCCCTCAGCTGCCAGAAGAAGGATATCCCACAGGTGTCAGGATGGAAAAAATCACAGATGCTTTCAGGGACACAAGCCCTTCTTCAGCTCTTGAAGAAAGAGCTTGCTTGGCAAAAAACTGTTTATTTTTAAAATGAGACTCAATGGTCTATTTATTCATATGAAGTAGGACAGTGTCAAGGGGACAGTGTGGGAGCACACATACCCAAGTGGAGGTTGGAGCTGGGGGATTGCTCTCAGGCAGAGGAGGGAATTTATCTTGGATCTGATGGTTCTTAGATTTTTCGTGTATCTTTCAACTTTCAAGACCCTTTGAAAAAAAGAAATCACCCTAATTCCTTTTCCAGTTTAGACTAGATTAGGCCCTTTCATATCTGAAATAAAGCCTGGAGCTGTAGGTCAAGTCAGTGAATGAATACAATAAATTTTTTTCCTGGTTTAAATTTTAAGGTAAAACTTTCATATACTGTTCAGTCCAAAGTGAAAATTTGTTTTGTAACATTTTGGCTTCATTTCTGAAAGGACCCCAAAATTTCTCAGTGTATGTTTTGTTTTGGACAATGTCCTACATCACTATTGCTTGGTGGCAACTAACAAAGAGTTGGGAGGATAATTTAGGCAACTGCCACTCAATGCAGCATACTTTCTATTAATTGCAGCAAGGTGGGAGCATTGGTTGTCCTCTAGCTGGAAAAAATTATGTATAAAAAGAACACAAAACACTGCAGATCAAATCTCCATCTTGTCCAGACTGCTGCAGTATGTCACGTCTGTGGAGTTGCACCCACCTACAGAAGGTCTGAATTTGGTCTTGCTTTTTTCTGATGATGTTTCCCTTTAGTAGCTCACTTTATGGTTGTTTAACAGGAACCTAGCACACATGCAGGAGAGGTGTCACAACATCAGTTACCTGAGATTATTGTAAATGATGTGCCGGCACCTGAAGGAGATGTTAGGATGTATGTCAGATCATAATAATAGATACAGTGTTGTACCAGGCAGCACAAAGCCAGATGTATTTATAATTCCTGCAGCTGCAGCCCTGCTATTAGTTAAGTCTAAGAAAGGAGCCACTGATAGATTTGTCAGAGATAAGTTGTCTTTCTAATAGAAAGAAAGTGATGAAAGAAAATAGATGGTGACTCAAGTTATGGGCAATAGAGAATCTTTAACTATAGATCTTCAGTTCAGAGATGGACAGACGTGTATGCCTGGCATTTGTTCCTCCCCAAACCACTCGGTGCTATCTGTGATAGAACCTGATGTGGTCTCACCCCAGTTCCTCATGAGAGGGCACAGATACCTCTATCAAAAGTGATGCAATTACTGATAGTCTCCCCAAGAACAGAGAAGATGTGTAGGCAGTGAGACTGACTTATGACTTAGTGATGTAGATGTGGGGTAAAACATGTTGGCCAGGCTGGGAAGGGTCTTCCTCTTTTTGTCCACGTCTGCTGAAACTTTCTGGAGAAGGATAAAAGATTTGGGCTCTTCCCATTACACTCAAGAGTTGGCCAGAGACCCATGACCTAAATTCGGCAGTGAACTAAGGCACTAGAAATCCTGTAGCCATCTGAGTATCAACTTGTACTGAAACTGTTGTACTGCTGCCAGCCCTAAACATAGAGCTTTCTGCACCATATTTTAGTATTTTTACCCTGTAATTGAGTAACTTTGATAACCATGATTTAATTTTCCACCTTTAAAACTGACATTCTGTACACGTCTACAAGTTTGGAGGTAACCATTAGGGATCAGCTGCTGAGTCAGGCTCCTAGGATGAGAGCTGATTACTCAGACCTCATCATGAATATTCAGAGACGGAAACCAGAATGCAGACAGTGGATTCAGGTGATCAGGTAACACTGGCATCAGAAATGTAAACTGGGGAGGGAGAAAAACTAAATACATTTTCCTCTTCTCCTTCTGATGATGATGATGATTAAGAAGAAAATGGCACCAAAATGCCATCACTTAGATGCTAACAACCAAACTAGTCCAGGGATTAATGCAAGAGCCCTGTTGTGCTAAGTTGGGATGTTTGAACACAGAAGTTATCTTTTAATAGATAATTTTCTGTGAGACTTCAAGTAAAGGAATACATAAAAACTACATATGATCTCCATGCTTTTACAGACATTTCAAAATGGATGTGCTTTTGACTGTAAAAAATTTTGATGAACTTACCTTAAGCTATTAATGACAAAAATTGCTATAATTAGGAATCAAATAACCTACAGCAAACCCTGTTGGAAATAATATTTAGAGGGAATAAAATTTGTGCTTTTGGATTGAAATCCTAGTGTAATTCTAGAACCTGTTGATAATATCATAGGAACACATGTGAAAGAAATCAAGATGTGTTTTTTGTTAAAAGGTCTTAGAAAAGTGAAAAATACATCAGCTGTGTAAGTCTAGGAAAAAACTGGGCATTTATAAGCCTGCCTTTTTGTGATTCTTAATGTCTATGTGCATAATTCCAAATCAAACATATTCACATTATTAACTTTTATAAGTTTATTAGTCTCAGTGCTAATGAAACCATTCATCCTTTGCAAATGCACATGGCTCCCTAATGAAACTTCAATAGATGGATCAGCAGTTAAGTGAGTACATTCAAATGTTTATGCCAAAATCTGTTTGCTGCAGTGAACAGGGAGACCAAATCTCTTCCAAGCAGATTCTGTACAAACCACCCAGCAGATGCAATGATGATACCCTATGTAATAAAGATTCGCTTTACCTATAAGGAAAACTATATGTTATATAGGATACTGATATGTAAGATTTATATTTTTTTTTCTTTTGGCTTTCTCTGATGTCAGAGTAATTCCACTTGAAATGACCAAAATAAAAACTAGTTAAAGATCTAGCAAAATGAGAGGATAAATCAAACAAAAATTCATAAATACACTAGAAAAATGCTTTTGAACAAGAACTCCATAATAATTAAGTGATGGACATTTATGTGCTTATTAGCTAAGTTTTAAAATCTAAAGCTTATGCTGCTAATAATAATCTTAATACTGTTTTCACCCTTCCATTTCTTTCTTTGTTGACCAGCCTGAATTTTCCTCCATTCAGTTATTTTGATGGCTCTTTGTTTAGATGTTCTAATGGGAAGTAACTGATATTCCATACTACAGAATTTCTTTTCTTTGAAAATTTGGTGGATTTTCTCAACTCTTAATTCCAAAAGCTATACCAAAAGGGTCCTTCTAAATTTGGGAGTTTCAGCATTACTAATGTTAAGTCCGTAAAGCAAACATTTGTGCCTTGACATTGCAGTATTTCTTACTTTCTTCCTTAGCATGACATTTTTAAAAAATGTACATGATTTGGTACTTCAGGATTCATTTTCCAGAATTCAGAGAAAAACAGGTTTTATTATTAAGCCAAGCAAGACAGAAAAATGCATTTGCTTCCGAACTATACATATTATCTTCTTTTTTTTTCATTATTTTCTACACTGAGGTATAAATACTATGCCTGTAGCCAAATATGTATCTGCACAAAACAAACAGAAAGCATTCTTAAACCAATGAAGTATTTACTTTTTTTAAGACATTTTAATCCTATTAACGGTAAATTATATTACCTATTGTGAAAGCAGACATGAAAGAAATATCTGAAGCATGCAGTTAATTATGATACCAAGTGAAACATAATATTTATGCTCTCCTTGTGAAGCTGGAACAATTTTTCTTTCACTAACTGTGAGTCATCCACTGATTGAAGTCTTGAAACTGATGATGAGAGAGTTGGCTAGCATATCTGCCATAGAGGTTTCCTTCTACAGATAATTAATACAAAAAAAATCTGGGTTTTATTCTTTTATATTTGCAGTTCTCTATTTTTTAAACAAAATCTCTTCCTCCTGCTCCTTCAACATATCTCTCCATTTAGAGTTTATATGCTTAAAAATAATAAAAGACATCAAAGTCTCTGATAAAGCTAGGGAATGAAGATTTCACTGAACAAGGGCCTGAAACACAGTTTCATATCAAGGTTGCATGCCTGTGTCAGAACATCAGAAATATTTGAACCACAATTTTTAAATGGTCCATTTTAATGAGTGAGCTCAGGACATAGTTTGTTTAATTACCTCAGTTTGGAATCTCCCTTTTTCTCCAGGAGGTTGAAAATGTTCAGATAGCCAATTCCTGTTACAATACACTTTTATTTTAAGAGGATGTTTTCCTACCATTGTCTTGCTTAGCTTTTGCACTTGTCATATTAGGCACTTGCAGTGGCTGTTTAATTAGCAAACTAATGCAATTGTGTTTGATTCTTAAGGCCTTGACTCTGTGTTCCAAGCCAGCACTAAAGCTGTGTATGGCACAGAATCTTCTGTACCACACCTTCTTTATCTGGCAGCTTTCTAATTTATTTTTCCTTTCCTTTTTTTCCTTTCCTTTTTTTTTTTCTTAACCAGATTTTTCTATTTTATTTTCTTATTGATTCTTTTGGCTTCTATTTTTTCACTCCATCTCCTCCCCAAATTATGCTCTTATTTTACCACTTGCTTCTGAAAAGATTTGCTTTGAAAATTTGCTCATATACACTGATCTAAGAAGTTACAAGAAATAAGCCAGAAAGGTGTTCTGTGAGGAGTACAGCTGTTCTCCTCCCCCAGGAAAACTAATTCATCAGCTCTTTGAAACAGACTGTCTTAATTGTTTAGAAACTACGAGCTATGGATTTTCTTTGTTACCATAAGTGACCTGCATCGAGAAATCATCTAGTGTTACAAGTAGGAGGCAACCCCTTGGCACTCATTAAAGTTTTTCACTCTAGCCTTAATAATTTTGTGGGTTTCAGGTGTTAAAGATCCTATTTTCAGGTCTTAGAGAAAACAGTCTCTTCCCTTTGTAGCAAGATTTTACAAAATTCCTTTTCACTGATCCACTTATAAACTGAGGTTTTATCTGTTCAATCATTTTGAAAAATCAGTTTCTATGGTCCTCAGTTCAGTTCAGGGGGGCTTCTCTTTCTCCATTGGTGGTACCCACCCCAGCCCTGCAAATAGTAATCTAGAGATGTATCTCAGTCACATGAAGCCAATGGAGGGATGGAGATGGGTAGTCTTTCCATTGTCTTTGGACTGACTGGGCTGCAGCACTAAACACAACCCAAATCAGAGGCTGGCCCCAGCACTTCTTCGTTCCTTGGCATATCAACAGTCAGACAGCTGTTATCTGACTAAATCTTATATGTGGTTACATAGCTAATCATCCAATCCCCATGGAGAAAAGGACCAGTTGCTAAAATGATATAAATTTCAAGATACTATAAGAAAATCTGAATGTCTTATATCTCCAACATAGTTCCAATTTTCCTAATGCATAACTCCACCACCTTGCCTAAATATTCACTGATAATTTTCCTCCATCATTCTCAACTCTGTAAGCTTTTAGAGACAGTTGTCATAAATCAGCATTTCATTGTTTCTGGCTATAACCTCCTTACAATAAAAAAGATGCTATCAGTTAAAAAGTAAGAAATGCAGTATGGTCTGAAGGGCACCATTGTAGAGAATACTATCAAACTACTATATAAGGCCCATGCAAATCCACTGCTGTTATCTGTTTCATAGATTGCAAAAAGCTAGCAGTAGTAAATGTACAGCCGCATAAAAAGGCAGCAATGATAAAGGAAATAAAAGCCTATCTAATCCCTAGTAGCAATTTGCACTAAACAACAGGAATAAACTCTCTGTTAAAATTTTGTTCCAGAAATTTACAATTGCCTCCTCTTCTCTTCCTGCTAGAGCGAGTTCTAGTATCCCAGTTCATTTTGCTAGCAGACATGACAAGAAAGTGTCAGCAGGTACACACACGTAGCTAATGCATATGACACATATGAAGGACACCAGTAGCCTTCAAAACCCATTCAACTTTTACAGATTTTGTGATTTCCTTTGAATAAAATCTGTTAAATCAGCTTTTATCTTAATAGCAACCTTAAGAACTCATTTTTTTATATATCTCAAATTCTCATTTAATAGATCTTTTTGCAAATTTTAAAGGAATTCAGTCAATATTCAGCGGTAGTAAATAGCATGACTTGAGTGATTAAACTGACATCTCATGATCTTGTAAACACTGGCCGAGGAATGACATTCCAGTCAAAGGTCTTCCCTGAAAATGGACATTTTGCAAATAGGAGCCAAAACTGTCTCCTTGCTTCATTGTCTCATAGCAGCCTTCCACATAGCTGTGGTTATCATATTCTGATAGCTTTGTGCTTCACTTCTGCTGTAGTGAGTCCCACTCTGTGGCCAGGCAGCTTGCATCCCAGACAGTCCAAAATTCACCTGCAGAAGAGTACTTTTGCCAAAGCCTGTGTAAAAGGATGGCATGAAAGCAAAGCTAGAAGCAGAGACAGACTGGCCCACACATCCTGACCTGTCTCCTCCTGAACATCTATTGAAACTGATTGATTTAATGCCTTGCATCTGCCAAACTGTCATTCAAGCCAGAGGGGATTTGGGTGAAGACAGGGGAAGCATTGTAAAAACGAGTTTGCGCATTAGTTTACTGAGCAAGCTTTTAACTCCTAGGTACAGAAAAATTGGCTTGTTGGAAAAACTACGCCTGCAATGGAACAGCTTCACTAAATGGGGGAAGAAGAAGGGAAGGGGGGAAGTGCTATTTCAGGAGTTAGTAGATTTCTTCCCTTGATTTGTGCCTGAAAGAAAAAATATCCCAGCTGTCTTCTGCATTGTGTGAACATATACATGCATTTAAATTACTTATATCATTACTTACAGATGTAATTGTGAAATATGTTCTTTTGCATTCAAAATTAGGGGCAGAACAGATGGTGAAAATTCAGTTTAAGGCAATATGTCCATTAAAATAACCCATACTGTTTATGTATTATAACAATAGCAGTCTTCAGCATAGCTGAGATTTCTAGCAGTGCTAGATTATGATAGAAATACAAATAGACTGTAGGATAAAATTCAGTATGACTGAAAATTCACCCCGAAAAAATTTAGCTAATTTCCCTTTGGTGATCATCAGCAGATGAACTCAGCTCTGCTTCCTCCTGCCTTTGCAGTATTGACCTCTTTGTAGCAAAAAGTGAATGATAAACTTTCTGCAGTTCGTGGCCTGAGAAAGCCTTCTCCATATTTGATTCACAGGGACTCTAAAAAGTTTGCAGATTCCTCTGTTGGGTTAATTTATATCTAAAAGAGTGCACTTATTATAAGCATTCTTTTATAAAAGTATATGTAAAGAAATATCTATCTATATATTCTTGCTATAGAAAGGAGCCATGCTAGGAGTAAACAAATCTCAGCTTTTGCCTCTGGAGTGAAGTTTCACACCCTCCTGAACATGAAGAAAAGCTTGCAAATGTGAGCCAGGTGCTCCCCAAAGGCTCAAAAAGCAGCAAGCTGTTAAGCCTATCACAATGTTTTCAAAAAAATCTTACATAGCTTGAAGCTCTGCTCAATTTTTGCTAATCACACAGAGTATTGCCACCACTTTTTGGTTTTGAACAGTAATTTTTTTAAAGCCAGTTCAATGACTATTTTAAAAAAAGAAAAGAAAAGGTGCATTGTATTTTGGACTGATTCACATATACGTAAAGCACCAACAAAATATTCCATGTCCTTCATTTGCTTGGTATCCAGCACAATAAAAATAGAATAACATTAAAACAGCCATGAATCTTATGTCTTGCCATAAAATCTGGCACACTCTACATCACTTTGGATAAGTAATTTCCATTCTACTTTGTTCACTTGTACATGGTAAAGTAGTTAACAAGAACATTTATCCTTTTCCCTTATTCCATCAGTCCTGACATTTCAAGCTATAATTCTCCCTGCATTGAATATACATGTTTTCTGTTCATTCATGCAAAAAAATGATGCTTAACTTTTAAAGAAATTATGATGGTTTGTGAGAAGTTTAAAGAAAGGCAAGATTTGTCTTTGGCATTTGTACAGCACTGAGCACAACAAGAATCACACCTCAAACACATTGTATTAAGCAAGGATTAGAATGCTATGTCTTCATGTCTCATACATGTAAAGGAGAATTTACTCCAAGCAAGACAGATGTAGGAACTCTTAAGCAATAAGCTCAATATCATACCTACTGGAATTTGATAAAATGCATTTATCTGTGGGGCACTGCACCTTTAAATCCTACTCATAAATACCCAGCTCTTTTCAGAGTGTTTCTCCCATGGGCTGCTAGAACAGCTGAGAGTTAGAAGATTATAAGAAAAGGATGAAAGTACTTAATTTTTTTATTCCTTTAAACATTCAAGACATTTTAAAGAGTCTAAGGTCATCACTAGTAATGTTAATCTGCAAGCAAAAATAAGCATTAACCATGAAAGTAGCAAAGTTTTAAACCAGTAGTCCAAATGTGTGCATGAGTGTGTAGGAGGAATAACCGAGTTCGAAGATGGAGCTTGATGAACTGTATGAGAGGACAGAAGTGCTTCCAGAATGCATGCGATACTTGTATAACATATTTAATTACACAACATACATCTTCCATTGCATCAGTTTCAAAGGCTCAGAAGTAGACCCAGGTATTAAGTGAGTTCCCCACCTTAAGGCTGCTCAGTTTTACATTCCTCTAAAAGTACCTGGGATGGGTTCAGATCTTAATATTATCTGGCTACAGTACAAGCAGTCAATGAACCATCATCTCCTCCCTCTTTCTCTTCCACTTTTTCAGTAGCACACAGCAATTTTTGTGCATTTGGGCCCTTTGTACAAAATGGCTCAAGTGATTATGGAGTATGGGAAGGGTAATTTATAACTTCTGGATTTACTGTCTGTGATAGCACTGGATTTAACCACCTTCATGGTCTCTTCAGCCCTCTGTTCAACTGCTTTATTTCCGAGGTCTCACAGAATTTGTAGTGAAGTTGATCTAGAGGGCTGATGAAAGACTACTTTAGCCCAGGTCTCAAGTCTCCCTCTCCTTCAAAAGCACTAAAAGACTCCTGCTTTATGATCTATGCTTTTCAGGTTGTGTCTACATTTTCTTAACCTTCTAGATCCAGATGACATCCAGAGGAAAGTATTTGACTTGTCTGAATTCTCTAGTTCTCCTAATTACTTTTTAAAAAACAGCATTATTAATCATCTCTCTAAAAGAGCCAGTAACCCTTCCAAAATAGATTTAATTACTAAGAGGTCCAAACAGAGCAGAGCACTCTCCACCTTTTAAGTTGGACAAGTGAAATCAAATGCTTTATAGCAACAGCAGAATCCTCCATTGATCTTAGAACAGCTGTTAATAAAGCTAGGATCAGCAGCAGAGTCATTAATTCAAAGAAGAGTTAACATGGTGTAAATGGGAAATGTCACTAGTAGCAATGAAATGGTCACCATTTGGCTTAAAAACACCAATTTTTCAGATACAAAGGTGTCTGACACCCTCTTTCTAATTGTTAAAAATATGTTGTTTATGCTAAAATACATTGCTAAAAATGGAAAAAGAAAAACCATTGGAGAACTCCTGCGAGCTGTGGATATACTTGCTTATTAGGTGACTCCTGATAATCAGAAGAGTGTGTGCATCCATATGCTACTGTTATACTGTGGTTAACTTTCAGTAACACTTTTTGTTAAATGGGAATAGCAACCTTTAATTAGGATTTGGGGTTTGGTTCTGAAATTGCCATACACCTGCTTATTCAAAACAGATGTTTTATCTGCAGTGCAGTTTTACTCATAATATGTTATGACGGCAATAGCAGGTTGCTAACAAAATACAAAGGAAAGGCAATATCTGCTCGCTGTGTTCTCTTATATGAGGTTAATAAAGTTGACTGATTAGGAATATCAGTTTGCTTTTACCAACACCTGACTATGTTATCATGCCACATTATAATCTATGTGAGTGTATCATTCAGTGCTCTGATACCGAGAATCTAATTCAGTTTTAGTCAGAAAACAATTATAAAATGACTTGGCCTTTATGTTGCCCTTCATTTTTGTAGTGTTTCATGCATCATCAGCTTTCCATGTATTACACATCTCCATCCCCATTTTACAGACAAAAGAAGCTGAAGCATTGTCCAGCACTGAAGCAATGCATGAGCCTGGCCAGCCTCAGGCCAACAGCACCACAAAGACAACAGATACAGTGATGTTTCCAAAGCCTCACCCCTCAGGTAAAGCAATTCCTTTCCTGTGTACACTCAGTAAATCCCACAGCTAGAGAAAGCAAGAGAGAAAAGCCATGAAATGTTAAACGAAAGTGTTCTGGGCTCAGACCTGGTGTGTGGAAAGCAATGTTTCCAGAGTCACTTGTTCTGCTTTTGAAACTGTCTTAAAACGTAGAAAACACTTCTGATACTAGAAGATGACCCAGTGCATTTTGGATTTCATCCAGAATTTGCTTATAATTTGCAATCAATAATCTAGGTAAGATAAGGGTCCCACCTAATCACTCAGTGGTCAGAAGCCTGGAGCTGTCCCAATGTCATGAGTCAGTTTTGCTTCTCTTGCTCTCAGAGGGTTGTCCTGCCACCCTGGCCAAGCCACCTGAGTAATTTGTGTCCCTTCCCTGTGGAGGAAGGAGGGCTGTCAGCAGAAGATAGGAGAACAGTAATGAGGTTTAGTCAGCCCAAGTGGCAAAGGTGCTGCAACACCAAGGACTGAAGCTTCATGAAACACACATCAGCGTGCCTCTCTTTGCTTCAGCCTTGCAAAGTGGGTCATTGTCATGCCTTCTGTGTCAAGAATGTAAAATTGTCGTACTGAAGGCTAATGTAATGTGTCAATTTATTTTATAAAGATACCATGTAGGCTTCTAATGTGATATAGATGTTAAGTAATACAACAAAAAAAGGAATTACTATCACTAAGAAACAAATTTTCTGCTATATTAACGCTTTCTATGTAACAATAAAAAATCATATTTCAGTTGAAAAATGTGTATCTAACCTGAAAACCTTGAGCTTTTTTGGAAAATTTGTTTCAATCTGATCTTCTTCTGTATTATATTTGTTGCCATCCAGAACAATAGTTTGGTGCTCTCTGTCTGGTCTCTTGCCTTTGATGGCGTACCTGTATCACTTCCAAGAATCCTGTAATGAGTAAATTAGCTTTGTTACCATGAACCTGTTCTCAGCCTAAAAAGCTACAGTAACCATAATCAAATGAGTACAATGCACTGGTTTACTTGCCTTCTTTTTGTTTGCTTTTTATCACTTTTCTTTTTTACAAAATGATTTTTGTAATGTCAGACTGTGAGAAGATAAAGGTTCTAAAATTACTATATATTGAATTCGTCTTTGGATAGTAGCTTCTTTGTGGAGGAAGGTTTTGTGATCTGACATTCAGCAAAGCCATCTTTCTAGTCTCCATTTCATTGACAGACCACAAATACATGTGGATCCACTTTGACTTTTGGACTTAGAGATGTAGAAAGCAAAGCACCTGTTTAAGTAATTTGCTGAATCAAGGCCACAGTGAACTGAAACATCAAAAAATTATGTAAATACAGGTTTGTAGCTTAGCAGAAGGAACATGCTCAATGTACAACTGAACAAAGAATTTATTGACTGAATCTTGTCTCTTTGTGTCTGCTTTTGGAATAGCTGTGACCACATCCTGCTTTTTTCAATATTTATTTGTTATTTGAATGTAGTCAGCAACTACCTTTAACAGATTACTTTTTATTTTCTGGTTTGATTATTTAACATTTGAGATTTATTGCTTGATGGGATACCTATTGAAAGAACTGGAAGGATTCCCATTGGCTTCAAAGGACAACGAATTGTGCCCAGAGCTCTGGTACAGCAAAGCATTCAGGCACGTGTTTAAACATTGATGCTTTCAATGGGACTTGAGCACGTGTTTAAGATAAACCATGTACTACGGGCTTTGTTGCATAGGGAACACTTCAGCACATTCTTAAATGCTTTCCAGAACTGGCACTACAACAACCTCTGCTGCTAGCTACATTTTTTTCTTTTTATGGAGAAAAAATAAAAGCAGTAGAAGAAGTTATTGTTACTTTGTGATAAAAATATATCCAGCATTGAAAGGGTGGATTTGCCTCCTGTTTGTTCATAAGAAAGTTTACATACACTATGATCTATTTTTGAAGAGCAGAATTTAACATTATCTTAATAGGAAATGAATGAATATTTTTCTATCCCTTTTCAGCAGTTTCAGTCTGGCACTTGTTTAAGGTGTTATTAATGTGCACATTCAAGAGAGTCTTAGATCCCTCAGTAGTTCTCCATCATGAAATGCGTTTTTTAGCATGTAACAACTTCTGCCTACTACTCAACATCCACTTTTAGTGGTCTCCCTGTTATCACTTCCAATACTTTCCAGAGTGAAGAAGGAACAAGAATGCTCAAATAAATGTCGTCTTCTCTAACCATGTGCATTTTCACTAAGATTTTCTTAGCTCCCCACTCCCACACACCTTTCCCCATGCAAGTGAGAGGAATATGCTTCTGCCAACTATTTACCCTTCATTAGAACTAAATATCAGCCTAAACAGACAATCAGGAAATGGAAGATGCTGAGTCTTAAAAATTTGGGGTTTTTTTCTTTGGAGAACTGAGCCTTTACCAGATGAGATGAATGCCATTGTACTTCAACAAACACATGGGCAGACAGGAGCTACACAAAGCATCAGTGAATCTAAGGCCCAAAAAGCTCATGTTTTTTCACAAATGGAACATGCAAAGAGAAAGCTTCCCCAGAAAATGGTGGTGGTCATGTTTCCCTGCTCACAAAACCTCTGACAGAAATCCTGTGGAGTTTCAGAAGAGTAAACCTATACCACTCACAGATAAGTTTATCTTTGAGCTTCAGTGAAGTGAACAGTGAATATATTTAAACATTTCCAAACTGTCTTGGGCACTTTTAATAGTTTTGACTATGCTTATGATGCAAATAGTGTAAGTATTATATTAAACAACCTTAAAATCCATTTGCTCTGTAACTGGAACATGTGGTTGCAATTCCTACTGACATATCCAGCCTAGCTGTAATAATTGTGCAGCCTGATGGAGTTGGAGCCCCAGCTTGCCCTGGTGAAACATGCTGACATGGTCCAAGGTGAGCAGCCACTCTGCTCCTGCCAGAAGCTTAGCTAATTCATTTAAAATCTGGCTTTGATATAATTATCCCAAATACAGCTACAGATTAAAATTGCAGAAGGGGGCAAACTTGAAACATGCACACAAAGTCATGCTACTTTAATGATACTGATAAAAAACCACTTAGGGTTATCTCAAACCTAAAATCTTATTTAAAACATAAAAATATATATTAAAAAAATAGAGAGCTACTGATAGTCCCAGGCTAAATATATGAAGATTCGATTCAAAACAACAGGAGACTAGGAAAGACAGGACATCACTCAGGCTACCTCATGTTTTCAGGTACTTTCAGCTTTGACTTTTAAAATGCTTCTTCAAAGCATTATCTTTTGTAAGAAAACACTTCTTTTATTTGGTTACTGCTCTTCCCTGAGACTTCAGGGCTTGTTGTTGTTTCATCAATAAAATGGAAAGAGAACACAGATTTTACCAAACTAAAATTATGAATAAGCAAAATCTTTTTTCTCATAGATACATACTGAGAAGAAATTATGAAAACATGATGTTATTAAAATTGTTTCCTATTTTCCCACCTCTAATTTTTAATGTCTCAGATGGCCTTAAACTTTTTTTTTTCCTAGAAAACTAAACAAAATCTTCTTGGGAAACCTTACCTGATTAAAATTAAAGCTTTCCCAGCCATGAAAAGTTCTGTTCTAACCGCTTTTGTGTTCATTTTTACAGCACATGGGTTTCACCCTCTCCATGCTGTAGTGCAGTGAACATGAGCCTATGCCAACTCCTGAATCTCTGGCTACTTTCTGCAGAGCATGAATGGCCTTCGAAATGGCCACTGGTAAGGCTTTCTGGGATGATTTTGTGATTTTGCTGCTTCTGTGTTGAAAGTGTTAGTGGTTTAGAATTGAGGCAGAAGACACCTTTAGTAGAAATATTTTGCAGACAAAATAAATAAAAAAGAAAAAGTAGAAAGGAGTCAAACAGGTAATTATTTGTAAAGGAAAAAACTATTGATTTTCCTTTTGATACATGGTCTAAATTATCCCTCAAGAAAAGTAGTAATGCATCTTTAAACAGATTTATTGTTTCTAACTGTAAAAAAGTGGCTTATTTAACTTCAGTGCCATTACTGTTTTTATTTGATTCAGAGATAGAATGCAAATGCAGACACTGGAGAGGAAGTTTGATTTGGGGTTTAAAAAGATTCAAGGAGATTTGAGGTCCCAAAAGACTCTAGGACTCTTCCATAGCTTTCATTTTTTTCTCTCATTTTCCAATTTTCAGGTGCCCTGCTCCCCACCCCTCCTCTCTCTGGGTCCAAGGAGAGGATTGTTTTATCCCACATCTCCAGACTCAGCCCTTAACTGGGAGGCAATTTTTTTGATGCACAGATGTCCACCACAACATGTATAAACTCTTTTCTACTCAAAGTTGTCTCATGTACACTCAGATCTGAAGGCAAAGGAAGTCCATCAAATCCAAGATTACACTATCACCATAAAATAAGATTTATTGTCAAGGCTTCATACTGATACCTGTCTACCAACCTGCTGCTTTTGCAGGTTTGTTTTTTTCCCTGGCATTTCAAATAGTTCACCTATAAAGGTAGTCCATAAACCAATCTTATGCAAAAGGAAAGTTGGAAGGCAGAATTACAGTGTGTTACTGTATAAAAAACCCAGCAAATGGCTATGATTTTCCAAAGTATAACCAGCTGTCTGGCTGGCTAGCTGGGTGGATGGATGGATGACAAAAGAAAAGCTCTGCATAGTGTCATTGCCAGTGAAGTTTAGACAGACTCTGCTTCTGTGCCTTTGAGCTTCAGGTTCAGATTTATCTATATTTGCTGAAGGGCAGGACACAGCAGAATTTTACCCAGAGAAGACATTTCATCAAGATTCTGCATTCCCAGCATTGTCTCCTCCCATTTTTTCCTGGAGTCTAATGGCATAGAGATGAATTCAGTCTTCAAGCAGTCTTTGGTGGGAGTACTAACTTGTGTCTCTTCTATCCAGGACATATGTGCATAAACTCTGTGAGACCCTGATGCCTCAGTCTCTGTTTGAGAAGGTGGGCAGTGCATTCATGAGTTTTTAGGGAAGATCTGACAGACACTCAACTCACTCAGAATGAATCTGGTCTCTTCTTCTCAGGAACACCAGGAAAAAAGCAAGTCTGCTTCACTGGAAATGCCGTCTCTTGTGGTGATACGGAAAGGTTTAAGAGAACTATTATAACTTTTACCAGTCTCTTGCAAGAGGAACATGCAAGAACATGCAACTCTTGCAAATACACATGCAGATAATTCTCTTTGAAATAATGTCTTTGTGCTTGAATGGCAATTGGGCAGGAAAAGAGTGATACACACAGATTAGGTCACAAATACTTGTTGTGGGAGATTAAATGCATATAATAAAGCAATATTACAGGTATCCTGGTGATATCTCTGTGGGATGTAATGCAATGTACAAAACACAATGGCAATAAAGGACTTAAAGTGTTTGAAGACTATATAACCAAAAGCTGGCTCCAGCCAGTCAATGTGATGATAATATGTAAATACATATACATGCATACATGAATGGGTGAGCAGCAGTGATGTACTATTCCATGTCAGCTATTGCACTGGGACCTTTAGACAAGATGGAAGATACAAGCACCAATACTGGAGCAGAGAAGACAGGAGAAAGATTATTTATTTGCTATTGTAAGGGGCCATGACAACATCACTGCATAAAGCACAGGATGAAATAACAATTCTATGCTCTTATTCTCTCTCATACTCAAGGACCTTCATGCACACTTGCACTCTCTTGACATCTGCAGAGAGCAAAGGGAAAGCCAGAAAAACAATGTGTAGATGGCTAAAATAGAAAAGAAGGATTTCTTGTTCAAAAAAACTAGAAAAGTTGAATATTCTGTCCCATTGCTTTATTCCCACTAAGTGAGAGAAATATCAAAAGAAGCTTATAATATGGTTTATAATGACTTAGAGCTTTTCTCTCACACCAAAAGAAAAAAAAAAGTTCTCCTTTCAAAAGAATACTAATTGAAATTGTACACCATCTAACCTCCAAGAAGAAGTAAGAGAAAGGTTAGGCAAAAAAGCATCTGTGGTTTACTTTTGGCCTCATGTGATTGCAATGCTTGTGTCCTAGCCATGCCAGTGATTCAGAAAAGGTCAAAATTCACCCTGTTTCACTTTTCCAAACCATAACAAGCCATCCTCAGTCACCAAGGAGGGTCTGACCCAGATTTTGTCTCTTTCTTCTTAGCTCTTTGCCTGTACCTTTTGAGCATCTACTTCCCCAGGCCAACTTTCTAAGCCTCATCATCTCCCTCTCATGTGCCAAAACAATCTTATTGCTTTCAGGTCTTTTCCTCCCTTTGATGTCTCCTTCTCTATGGACATATTGCCCTTCTCTTTCTTTTCTCCCAGATCCCCACTTCTCCTTTCCTGTAGATCCTCCAGGTTGATTTCTTCCTTATCCTTCTATTCCCTCAGGTTTTCACCATATCATAGACTCAGGACCCAACTCTTTATTATGAATTTCTCCCTTAGTAAGAGTGGGGGAGGGAACAGGGAGAAGGTCTGCAGCTTTTCCAAATGTTGTGTTGTTGGGAATTCTTCCCTTATTGTGCCTGTCTAAAATTTAGTTTATACAGGTGGCAGAATGAAATGTGCCATCTCGTAATTAGTCCCACATGCACTGCAGGCAATTTATCATCAAAACAATCAGCAGTCACCATTTGATTCAGTGAATAACAGAGATTATCAGAAAATTGAGCTCAGGAAAAGGAGGAAAATAGGATAGACCACTTTGGCTTTTGTAAATTTTTTTCTCCTTATTTTTTTTCTCCCATAAAAATATCATTTTCCCGCTAAAGTAGTGACCAACCCAAATGACTCCATAATGAATAGATTCACAGAAAAGCTGTTGTCTTGGCCTTTACAACTTTTCTTTCCCTCTGAATTTGTTGTATTGGACTTTCTTATATACTTAATAAACTGCTTCAATAACAGCAATCAGCACAAATGTGCTACTGGTGAGGTGTTCTCTTTCTTAGATTAGAACTGCTGCTGCTCCTATTAGTGATGGCAAGACAGATTGTTATGTCTCTTTTGTGCAAGAAAATGTGCACAGCAAATTCTGGACACTCATTCCTACATATACACATACATGCACACACATAACACTCTCACACAAGGGCACAGCCAGAGGTGTCACATGCCCCCAGAAAAAAGAGGTGTGGAGACAATTCCCCACAAGATAACTAAGGATTATTACAGTATCACTTACTGCCGGTCCTTTGGATGCAGAATTCCAGTATTTAATGGAAAAACCAAAGGATGCCACCAAGCTCTGAGGAAGAAGAAAACCAAAGGATGCCACCAAGCTCTGAGAAATCCCATGCATCAGGGTAATCAGGGAGAAATGTGTCTGTAAGGGGAGAGAGCAGTAGCCCCACGGCCTGCATGAGAGCATCTCTGCCTCTACCCTACATGTGGAAAGTGTGGAGATATATTATCCTCCTGCAGGGCTAATGCAGGAATGTTCAGTGATAGGGTTTGCTTGCCCCATGTCATTAAGCCACGCACTGGAGGGCATAGCCCCCAGTGTGGTCACCAGCAGACAGAAGCACACAAGTATTCCTGATGTTTTTGAGAGCTTCTTGCTACACACCAGCTTCAGAAATAAGATAGAGGAAAACCAAGAAACTTTTCTCACAGTCTCTCCCAAGAGTGCTCAGTGTTCCCCCTTCTGTACTTCAATAGCTGCAACTCTTCCCTATCCCACCCTCTTGCAACCCCTCCTTGTACGAGATAGTGCTAAAAAAACTCACAAGCCAGCCTTTAAAAATTTTTCCACCATATGTTACAAACTGATCATTACAGTCTATGAGTCAAACTGAGTTTACTTTTTAAACAAACGATGTGTCAATAAGATGAATGTTCTGGTGTTAACTTCAATTACCATAGACATGCCTGGTGATGAAGAGTGTTTGATCTATTGCTACTTCTTCAGGGCAACTTCCTTTCACAAGAAGGGCTTGTATTGCTGTGTTCTCTCTATCCTCTGCTTCCATTCTATCAATGTTCCGTTTGTTTTAGAGGCTCTTCAGTTAAATTAATATACTGATCAAAAGCAGAGAACTGAGTTCAGGCTGGGCTTGGTAAATCTAGAGTTGCTTGAAAGATAAATTGCACAGCTAGAATGCATCCTTTGAGGTGAAGTTTTACAACAGGTAGATAGCTGAAGGTCATGTTATTTTAGCCACAATATAGCATGACCTAAGTGATTGCTTTAAAATAGTGCAGTGTTTTATTTCTGCATTGCCAAACATCAGCTGTGTTATACACTTACCAGAAGCCAATATGTCCTACATGTTCTGCTATTTAATATAAAATACCAAATGCAAACAAAACATTTCCATATCCTATTTTGGACAGTGAAAGTCATCTGTGATGGTCCCTGACTGGACTTGCTGTATAAAGGTCTTGCACCAGAGCATCTAAGCACAGGACAAGGCAAACACAAAATCACACAAAAAGGGAGTGCAAAGAAACTTTTCCCTTTCATTAAAGCACTTCCTTCAGAGTCGACATGAAAACAGCAGTCCTTCCTTAGCTCTCAGCTGAAGCAGTCATTGGCTGTACTTGTGCTGTATCATCTACAACTGAGAGTACACCCCGCATTGACAAGACAAATAAACAGCGATCCTTTACAGCTGTTTTAAGACCAGTATTTTATTCTGTACCCTTAAGCACTGACAAGGGAAACAAACAAGGCACCCAGCAACACACAAGCCTGCACTACCATTGGGTGTGGGGGGGAGGGAGGCAGAGTCAGTATGTCCATGCTGCCAAGGGAGAGCAGTCAATCATCACCCCTCCTTAGTCCTCACCCCTCTCTCCTCAGTCCTTTTAAGTAGTCTTGCTACTGCAGACAGTAAAGAGGTCTTGAGCAACATTCATACTCCTCCCCATCTAAGCAGAGGCTGTCCAATCTTCCTTGTGGACAAGGAACATATAATTCTTGCTCATAAGGCACAGAAATTTTTGGCTCACATGAAGTTACTCTACCATGTGGCACACAGATAGACATTTGCAGCTCCTAAGTCAGGGTGGGTCCAAAGGAAAGTCTCAAATCCACTGCAATGGGCCCTATTGTAGCCAAATGGTAATAAACTGGAAGGCATTTGAGAAAAAGCTAATTTTTAACACCCTTGTAACCTCCTTATATCTAGCTGTGCCAATAAAGCCATAAGAAAAGCAATGAGAGGAGGTTCCCAGCTCCCAGCTGTATCTAACAGACCATGGAGACTGTGGAGGTGGGTGGCTCCCCTGCTGTTTACAAATGAGCACTGGTGGGCTGTTAACACTGGAAGCAACAGTACTTCACCAGTGTCATCACTTAACAATACAATATGACAGCATGTATAGAACCGATTAGCATAAATCAACATAATACCCACTTTGCAGCATTAGTATTGAAAACTTGCATCCTCAAGTAGTGGGGGGCACACAATATATGATGAATTGTAATGATTTTTCTGAAGTGCTTTCACATGGCATAGTATGTTTGCACAGTATGTGCACATGGGATTGCACACACATGTAATACTGTCAGCTATGGCATTAGTTTCTAACAATGACATTCCAGTATTTCTGTGATCTCTTCCTAGAGGTAAAAAAAGAGACAAATTTCCAGGAGCTGCCACATGGGGAAGGTTGGAATGGAAGGGGTGTGTGTATGTGTGTGTGTGTGTGTGCGTGTGTATGTACTCACTTTGATTTCAAAGCACATTAACATGTCTTTCTGTGTCCAAAGGGTCATCATGCATAGAGTCACATAAATAGAGACTGCTTCAGAAAATAACTTGAGGTCACTCAGACTGCTAGGTTTGAATAACAGAAAAACATATTTCTAAGCGTAAACTTTGGACATAAGGTACAGTGGAGAACAACCTTACATCAATTTTGATGGAGTAGTTTCAATTTTCAGTGTAATAATTCAAAAGTCTTGTGGATTTCTGACAACATTGAGTCTTGCTTCTTCCTTCTCATTCTCTGTCCTTCCCTCCAGTGCATTGTGCACATTCTGATCATTACCTATTTCAAATCTGAATGCTTCATCACATCCAAGTGTATTTTTGAGAGCTCTTCCAATGTCTTCACTTCAGGCAGCATTTTCCTGAACATGAGATCTCTTTGAGGTTAAGATGGCATGCATATTTGGAGATGGCAGGCAAAATACAAATAAAGGAAAAGTACTGTATGGAGAGCAACAGAAATTCTTCTCCTGTCCTAAAGGGAAATTCTATAAATTCTCTAGACTCTACAGCAGGTCAGGACAGTCAAATTCTCCATTCCTTCTCTAGCAATGATGACAAGGAAAATCTCAGGAAGATCTTCATGAGTGGTACTCTAGTCACTCTCTGCTCCACTTCCCTATGCTGACACCCCGTTTCCCAGCAGAAAGCTTACCGCAGGCCTTGCTTGCTACCATATGGCATCGTATCTCTGCACTCACCCTTTCAATCATATTAATGCCAATAATGCAACAATCTTTTTCTTTTATAAAGGCCTTAACCTGGCTTGTGCATTAATTTAGTCTGCCAAGTTATTTATGCACCTATAAAAATGCAGACTAGGCATCCTTACAAGCACAAACACATCCTATTTGTGCTGATCTGAAAGACTTCTGAGCTCAGTGTTACAGGTCCATGGTAGTGTTGGCCCACTACTGAATGTTTTCTAGGGGCCAGAGGTGAACAAGCTGATTCCAAGGGAGATCCATCTGTGCCTTCCAGCTTCACCTAAAGTCCATTCTTTCCCATTGTACAGACTCATTCTTCTTTTACTGCTTCCAGACAATCTTGTAGTATTTCCAGACTGATGAAAACAAACAATGCTGATGTATCTCAAACATTTTTGCTGTGATATATCCAACCGATTTCAGCTACCATTTCAATGAGAGTTGGGAATGTTTAGTACTGCTCTGAAATGAGACTGTATTCACAAGCCTCCTTTGGACACTTTGGCGAAACCTGCCCTGAAAACACTGACAGTTTTGTCCAAGTGAAGCCTGGAAGATTAGGCTGTATGTGGTACTCCAACAATAACACCAAAGTAAGGAGTATTATTAAGAGGCAGTTTAATTTTTGAACATATCACGTAACACACTGTGAAAGTAGCACAAGGTCAAGGAAAACATCTATTATTTAATTTGACTTGGAGCCAAACTGGTGGTGATGTTGAAGACCACACTTCCCACTCTGAATGGAACTTCCTTTATTCAGTCTTTCCAACTCCATCAAAACTTTCCACTCACTCTACCTTCATTTGTCTCTTTCTTAGCAAATACATCACAATCTGTGAGGGTCCTCCCCTCTCATTTTTTATTTCTCTGCCAGAACACTCTTTACTCCTCTATAAGCCACTTTTTTCTTTTTTTTTCATTTCTGCCCTCAGCTGTATCTTAACAGCTCCTGGAAAGTCAAAGTCGCAACAATAACAGCAGAACCTCATCTTAGAAATCAATGTCATTGTTATCTGAACTTTTCTTTCCAGACAATATTGCCCCCCCCTTTCTTGTACAGTGAGATGGAGATTTCACATCAAAGAGAACCATGACAGCATCATGGCAGACATATTTGGTAGGTGGGTTAAAGCAGTTCTTTTGTACTGTATGCCTATTAACGTTATTATCCACAGACTCAAAAAAATCACTATTGCAGTCATTAAAAAAGTGCATGTGAATGCAAGATTTACTAAGCCTGAGTGGATGTGATCAATAATTTAAATATTACTGGATAACAAGTAAAGAAAACAAAAATAACAGCTTTGGTTTCAGGATATATGTAGCTGTCCTATGAATGTAAATATATTAAAACATTTCTGCTATATTTTATGGCTCTATATAAATATCAAAATAGGTTTATAAGTTGAAAGGAGAACATGCCAATTCTAAAATCATCACTCACAGCACTTCAGTTTATGCAGTTAAATTTCCCAGCTAACAGCATTCTGCAGGCAGTTGCTCTCCTGCCCAGGAGGCAAACCACACATCTGCCTTTCCAATACTCCTGGTAAAAAAGTAAGTCAGGAAATGCAGGCCTGCCAGAGCACATTCATAGACAGTAGGGGTAAAGGGTCTCATCATAGGCACTTGCTGCAGCACAGCCTCTGTTGGGCATGGTAGGGGATACTCAGACAGAAAAATCTCCACATAAGGGTGTCATTGCATTGGTGTCTTTTTCTGCTTCCCTTGGCCCTCTGGTCCTCTCTTTCTGTGCTTTTACCTAACCAACATCCTCAGAAGAAGGATGTTGGAAGATGAAGAAGAAGGATGTCTCTCTCTCCACCTTTCTGGACTAAAAGGTCACTTTGAATCCTGTACTGAACAAACCACCTATCTCTGGCACCAGAAGTTAGGTTGCATCCAATGAGGGCCACATCATAAACCATTATAAAAGCAATGCCTTCATTACATGTGAAGTGTGCTTGAAATGGAACCTCTTGAGAGAAATTTTACAGGTACCACAACCACTTGGCAATGGGATCCATCTTTTGGCCTCCTCCCAACCGCAGTAAACTGGAGTTTCTCTAACCCCAATGACCGTGTAGGACTCCAAGGTGGTTTGATTAAAGATTTCTGTGAAATGCACTAGGAA
This sequence comes from Lichenostomus cassidix, assembly GCF_008360975.1. Taxonomy (NCBI): domain Eukaryota; kingdom Metazoa; phylum Chordata; class Aves; order Passeriformes; family Meliphagidae; genus Lichenostomus; species Lichenostomus cassidix. Next base: position 93,349,617 of record NC_139482.1, read on the forward strand.
TTTTCACAGGTCTCTCCTCAAGGCCAAGTGGAAGCTGGGTCCCATTTATTGTCCAGATATTTGTTTCACATAAAATCTATGTGAATTATCATTCATAAGGCATCATAAAGGCATCGGTGGAAAGGGAAAGGAAAAATTTGATGAGCTTCTGCTCTTTCCTGCCTTCTCCTTTGGTTTATGGATTATGGCTCTTGGACAATATGCAAGGCAAGTTTGGCTTAACCTGTACAGCTTTATTTTCACATTAACCAGAATCATTCATTTGCCATTAAGAGATCTCACTCAGATGACACAGCTAAAGCCACAGCAGAATTATATTGGCATGAGTGAACCCAACTTTTTATTCAAACAAATGTAAACCCACACCCCAAAAGCTTCTCTAAATCCTAAAGAACAAGACCAGAACAAATGATAAGGAATCAAATTTCCTAAAGCCTTTCTTTGACGGCACCTTAGTGCTCCATCAGAAAACCTGGTGCATCTCTTGATCATCTGATGGAACAGATCATCATTGAGTTTTCTCCACCACTTTCCAAACTACCTTTTTTACTTACAATGTGGCAAGAAGTCACTGTGTCCTATTAGAACCTGGTTTTGGGTGGGTCCTTGCATCATCTTGGTGGGAACTCTTTCACCCAAGAGGATGAAAGGCTCTCTAGCCCCAGTCGGTACCTTCTAGCACGGTGGTGAATAAAGATATTAGAGCTCTGTATGAGGGTGGTGTAGGTGAGCTGATCTGAGTGGAAATCATCATCTCTTAGGGGCCACTGTATAGCTGATGGGGGCAACCCCAACTCATTTTCCACCAGATCATAGGCCAAATACTGTACCCATGATAGGGCAAACTCCTTAGCAGCTCTTCCCCAAACCCAGTATAAGAGAAAGAACAACAAACAAAAAACAGGCAGCAGTTTCCCTTGGACACTGTAAGACAAATATTTCTACAGATAGTTCCTTTGCAGCCTATTTTGTCATGTCTTTTCTCCTTTTAATTTATTTATTTATTAGCATTTTCAATACTTCTTCTGCACCAGAACTTAATTTAAGGCTGTTGGCTGGGAGCCCCTGGGAGGGTTCCCAGTCCCCTAGGTGAATTCCTGGTCCCTGTACACCACAGTATTATGAGTGTGACCTCCTGCCTTGCCAGGACTTTAAAGGGCCCATCTGCCCTGTTACTGTCAATCACATTGGATATTTGTAATTCAGCCCCTCCAAATTACCCAGGTTGTAATTTCCAGGCCTAAACAGCGTCCAAAGCTATTCTCTGATGTTCTTTTTGTATAGAAAGAAAAATATCTAATTTATAGCCTAAGTTTCCCCCTCGTAACATTTATGCATAGACTGTTACTGCTATTATATTCTGAAAAACAGTTATTTCACCAAAAAAAAATCCTTTTCATAAGTGCTTTGCTCCCTATCTTTTTTTTCTTTTCCTTTTATGTTGCATATACCAACAGGGGCCAACTGTATTTCAGTATTGACTTGGATTTTGATGAATATGCTTCTATTTCATTTATTCTTTATTTGTGCAAAAGCTAGGCAGTATTTTTACATTGTTTCCCACTTCCTTTTTGATTAAACTGTTATATTTGATTTTCCAGAAATAAAGCAGCACAGAGATAGAGAGAGTGAGAAAAATACATCATCCTTGATTCTCTCCTGACTCACAGCTCTCTAAGCTCTGACCCAAAAGCCCACCTTAACTCACTGGAAATAAGTGCCCAAAGGGAGCCGTCAGAGAGGAAGCTCTTCAGGAAGTGACTACCCAAAGTGCTAACCACAGGAGAATAAGGCCTTTTCCACCTAAAATTAACTGAACTGCTCAAACAAAAACACTAAACCTACTATAAACCTACTATAATAATAATAGATGACCCAAGTCAGGCTGTTTAAACTAAATTGCTATAATCAGCATCAAAGATCAAAGGCCACTAAAACTTCAGTGCCATTAGTTAGCATGTCAGAAAAAAGCCAATCTGTACAAATTCAGGGGATAGGCCATATATTTCTCTTTCCTTCACATGTAACTTTCCAAAGCTCTCTTTCTTGGGGTTAGGGGTAACCCCATTCTTTATTTCAACTTAGGCAAACAGTTTTCTGAGCAAAAAATATTGCCATCTACAATACATAAGAGTATATATATATATAAAACTTCCCTTTTTGCTGTGTGCCCACAACAGGATTTGGCAGTAAACTAAGTCCAGGACAACAGTTTCTTCACTAAATCAACCAGCAATGGGACCATAGTTTCACCAGTGCCACTTGTTAAGGGAAGGAAATTTACTGTTGCTTCTTTGAGCACTCCAATGGGACATGATTGAAACATCCTGGGGAGAAGGAAGCAGAAAACATCCCAATAAAAAAGACCATCCGGTGTAACCCTGAAAAGTGAACCTGATGCTACAACCCTCAGTCTTCCCTGCTCCCTTTCCCTCATCCACTTCCATTCCCTTTCACAACCTGTCCAGCCTATAGCCAGTGTGGGTAGCCCTTACCTTGCAGTGTGTGGTGACTGCTTTGGCAGACCACCAGTTCCCAAGCTGCTGACTTTCTGTTAAAAATGCCAACAACAGCAAGAGAAACATCAATTTTCACTGAATGACCAGAGGAATAAAAAAAGCAGACAGTCAATCTTTTTTCTGTTTCTAAAGCAGAAAGCTTTGGGCCAGATGAACTGCACCACAGGCCATCCTTGTGCTCTTTGGGCAAAGGAATGACAGGCACAGATAGAGAAGCAGATCCTGCCTGCTGTTAACTACTGCAGCTCACTGCTCCATTTGCCTTCATCTGTCCAAGGAGGCACTTCATTACCATTTCAGCTGCTGAAGAGGCAGGGGAGCAGCTACTTATTTGCATGGTGGCTGCTACCAACTACAGCCCCCAACACAAGACAAACACCCAGCTTACTTCACATGCAGTGCCAGCTGCGATCTGGCTGTGGGCTCCTCAGATGCACAGGAGCTCCCCTGCTCCCCTCCAGGGAGAGGAGAAGCCAGGGTGGTATGTCAGGAGCTGGGCTGCGCACAACCCAAGGAGCCCTGCTGAGAAGATGAGCAGGCAGCACAAGCCTTGCCCTGAGGAGCATAGTCTAGCTCTGTCAGTTACAGCGAAGTGCAGAAATCATGGCTAAGCACAAGGTAGCATGTTCCTGAAAGCCCCTGAGCAGACCAGTGACCAGGAAGAGAGCCCAGTCTACCCCAACAACACTCCTTGCAATGTCAGCCTTCATCGATTTCAAGCTTACTCTGCCCTTCTCAAGACCCAGAAGTGGCATTTGTGCTCTGGATGAGCATGTGAAAGACCTCCAGGCTGTCAAACTATCAGCTGCCATCAGTTGTGCTTCCTCTCCTTCAAGTGCTGCTGTAAGCCAGGGCCACCAGTCTGCTCACCTGGCAAACAGACAGCCTAAACCATGCTGCCCAGCTGCCTGCTGGTGGGGCAATCTGCCACTCAGCTGGAAAAGGTACCAGGACCCTGCCTTGGAAACCAACGACCAAGGTATTTATTTGCTCAGTAAAGGAGCAGAGTTGTAGACAAAAGTCACCAGTGAAGAAGTTAGTGGAGAAGGCCAAGCATTCCCTTGTGCTCTGGTGTGTTCTGTACCAAATTTTCATTTCCCAGCCTCTGATAGATAGTTCACAGGTAAATGGTTGCTTACAGACATACATGCACCACTCAGATGCTCCTTCTGTGGAATCAGCAAGCAGAGCAACTCTGGGTATTAACAGTGCTCCTGCTGCAGCAGCACCTGAACTGGCTTGGTCAGGACTCACCTCCTTTTCAGAGGAAGTGATTTTGGTTCAAGAATGCAGAAATAACTGAAATACGTATTTCCAAGGCTAATATAGCCACAAAGAAGGTTTCTTTGAGACTGTGACTGACCACCCAGGCAGTCAAAGCTAGCGCATATTTGAATAGTAATTTGTAGGAATCTGATTTCACCCATAGATTCATAGCAAGATCTAACACTTACCACAAGGACCACAAAGCATTTACAACCTGTCTGCTAAGCCTACAAGAAAATTGAAGATTAAGTCACGAGGAAGTCAGCTATCCAGCCACTATGCAAAGTTTCCTAAAAGGCAGTGACATATATTTAGCAACCGTCCCAGTATCAGAACATCAAAAGAAAACATTTTTGAACTAGTTTTCCTTGCTATTGCCAGCCTATGTCCCTGTGAAGGGAGCAGTGTTTATGGGACCAGTGTTTGGAAAAGTAAGCTTCAATAGCAGTGTCAAAGGGTAATTGGCACAAAAGAGATCCCTACGTTTGGAACAAGAGGAATTAAGTTTTCCTAAGCACATTGGGACCACAGAGGGCTTGTTGTTGATAGACCCACAAGTAGTAATATTACCAGGTTCATGCCAAGGGTCATAGCATGCAGTGAGACAACAGTTCCTTAGAGCAATGAGAGCAGGGTCATGACTCCTGTGTGCAACTGATTGATCCTCAGAGTTCAGATCTGTGAGACGCACGGGGAAAAAATGTGCAATTTACAGCATTCATTTACACTTGGCTTTGAAAGGTTTTTATTGAGGCAATGATCACCTTGCATTTTTGCTTTTCAGTTAGTGCCTGAAAGTCAGTGGGAGGATTTGAAATGATACATGACCATGGGATTTTATCAGCAGAATATATTAGTGCACCAGTTAAATGCCAGGTAAAGTTTTGCAGCTGTTAGTAGCTTTTCTTCTCAAGGGCTCATATCTGGAGACTGGCCTCTTAACTTCCATTTAGCAGAACAGAAGTTTAAAGCCTTGAGAAATTACAGTGAAACTGTGCAATCACCCCAGGGACTCAATTCCTAGTTTACACAAGTAGAAAAGAGCACTGAAGTCGCATTTCCACTTTACTGATCTTGAGCCTCAACTTTTAGAATGGACCTGAGGAATATTTAGGACAACCTGAGGGCAAATGAGGTTTAGGGTGCTCTAAATTATGCATCTGCTACAGAATACTGGCGTGTCTTGCACTGCTCTTGTAACCCCAACTCTCAGCATAAACTGACTCCTTTCCTTGGTAGCTTCCTGCCTGTTTGCCACCTGAAAGGACCTTGTTATGGAAGGCATACTCAGCTGTCTCTTTAATGGTTCATTTATATTTCTGATGACTGGAAAATATTAAGACTCCAGGTTTAAGAAGGAGCCCATGTCTCCAACTCACAACATTAAATAAGTCTGCTGTGCTTGCTGGAAACATCTGGAAAGCTCAGAAGTAATTTTGGATCTTGTGAGAGTTTTCAGTCACTTCAAGCTGTTCTGTGCAATGTCCCAGGTACATCCCCTTGGATTCCTGACCAGGATTATACAACAAGAAGAAACTTAGTAAATTTTGAATAAGCCCCAGAGATAGGGTTTTGGGAGTTTGGCCAGTGCTAAATGAATACAGAAATCAATAAAGCTTATAGCTACATACTTTCCTACCAAGCCTCAGTGCTTGGATTCAAGGAGCTCCCTGTAGAACTGCACACAGACTGGATTCCTATGATCAATACTGGAAGGTGATATAATGCAACACTAATAATGCAACTGATCCCATCAAACTCAACAGAGATTCCACCATTTTCTTCATTCAACCGAATATTTCACCTAATGTGTCTTTTCCAACTCTAATATCTGTGATCCTGAGCACATTACTAAATTGCCAATGGGATCTGCCAACCATTACAGTCTGTGATTTGTCAAGTACTCTATTTGTATTCATCACGTCTCTGTCGTGTAAAGGATTCCAGTAATAACCTATTAAAGACATTTAATGTTACCAATTTAAAAGTGAAAAACACAAACTACTGAGGTGGTGAAGTTGCCAGAAGAGACATCAGGGCCCATGTTAGAATATCTGATTCAACAACTCCTATATGTGCAAAGCCTGCAGATTGGATAATTATAGCTCCATCAGTGAGTAGTGTATTTATTAGACCGAAATTTGGTGATCAGAAGTGTTTACGGAGAGATTGCCATGGTAGAAAGGGCTGGCAAATGTGGACAAATAATGATGGCTTATAAAAGCTCAGGTTTTGTAAGAGGTGCATTTATTTTCAATGTGACTACCCAATAGCTACTGTGCAATATGGCCCAGTAATACACACAGTAATTAAGGAAGACTCTGTTGTATTTGTTATTTAGCAAAGCTTAAAATCCTAGCTTGACACTTAGTCAGATAGAAATATTGTTTTCTAATAGTTTCCCAGAAGCAAGCCTTGACAAAAAAAGAGGATCTCAAACGCCTCTTATCCTTGCTAAGTCATTAATGGTGAAGAAAATACAGATAGCTACACACTTAGTCTAGCTTGGCATCAATTTGTATACACATAGAGAAATAAGCTACAGATGTTTAAAAAGTTATGACAAATGACATAGCAACCTGACACTAGAAGTGGCTGCAATAAATTGCTTTTCAGTTACAGGTGTGTGGTGCAACAGTTGACACATATGGAGTGAAAGTTAAGCAAAGGGTGATAATCCCACCCAGCCCATACAGGGACCATGCAGCAAAAAATTGTTAAACACAGGTGTTGTGAGAATTCTAGATAGACAAGTATTCAAAAGCCAAGGAAATTCTCAGTCCTGTAAGTCAAGACACAGAAGTAGTCACACTAATGAAAATTTTCTGAAAACTTGAAACTACTGAAGTTTATTATCTTTTACAGCTCTTGCAGATTCATGCTCCCTCAGCTCTCCTTATCAGACTTACTCTCTACCCTTCACTAGCTTCATTACCTTTCTGGTGAAAGGTCTAGAGAGTAAGTCCTGTGAGGAGCAGCTGAGGCAGCTGGGGTTGTTTAACCTGCAGAAAAGGAAGCTGAGGGGGGGGAGGCGGGGGGGGGGGTGACAATGACACCTTATCACTCTACAACTACTTGAAAGGAGGTTGTAGCAAGATGGGGGTCAGTCTCTTCTCCCAGGCAACCAGTGACAGGATGAGAGACAGGCTCAAGCTGCACCAGGGAAGATTCAGGCTGGACATCAGGAAGAAGCTCTTAATGAAAAGGGTTGTTAAGCACTGGAATGGACTGCTCAGGGAGGTGGTGGAGTCACCATCCCTGGAAGTGTTCAAGAATGACTGTATGTGGCACAGTGCTGGCAATGTGGTGATCAGTCAAAGATTGGACTTCATCTTAGAGGTCTTTTCCAACCTTCATGATTCTGGGAGTCTGTAATATGCAGGAAGCTCCGCTGGTCTTTGGCTCAGCCTACCTGGCTGGTGCAATCCCTGTGAAAGATTTCTTCTATTTAGTTCTCAGTGTCTGTCATTCCCAATTGAGGTCAAGCATCCCTGCACATGCAATATGACGGTTCATGAACATTTCTGACAATAAATTTGTTTTTCTTTTACTTTTTTGGTTAAATATTTAATTCTTCGTAAATTGTAAGGCAAAATCAAGCATTGCTTTGTGTCACATTTAGTGCCTAGTGTGATTCAAAATGTTCATCTACTTAGGGAGCTTTTTCTGCATATCCTTTCCTTTTTTTTTAAAGTAAAGTACATTTTTATAGAAAAACATCCACTTAAGCAATATTGAGACACTTTAATTTGGGCAGGGATCAGATGACTCCACGGGTACCTTCAGTCTATTATTCTGCAATTCAAAATGCCAAAAAAATCTTTCAAAAGTCATTCAAACAGATTCTTTGAATTGATAGAAATACATGATTTTTTTCCTGTTTAACTAAATCTATACTTTTCAGGATGTAAAACTGACAAAAAATTTTCATCCAGATCTAACTTTTTCTTTGAATATATTCATAGAACTACACTTCTGATTTTGCTCCTTCAGGAAATAACCTGCTTGCAAGTCAATTTATCAAAATTACCTTTCCAATGCATAAAATAATAACATATTTCAGATAGTGCTCTTGCACCATTTTAAAACCAGAAGAATTAGGAAGAAAAGAAAGAAAAGACAAAAAATATATTTTAGAGCTTTTTAAAGTCTTTAGAACAATATTCTTCAGCTTGGGTCTGAAGTAATCTAGTTTTTCTTTCCATGGGACTGAAAAGTTCAGATAAACTTCAAGAGTAGCTTATGTCACATCATGTAACTACATAAAGCTTGTTTAACAAAGTGCAAAAGATATCCAAAAACTTCTAACACAATAATATATCACTGTCAAACATTTAAAAATTATTTATTCCCTTTAAGAAGAGAAAAAGACCTAGCTGTATTTAATACATCTTATCTCTCAATAGAGCTTTCACTGATTTTACTGATACCTTCTCGGAAGGCAGAAAACACTCTCTTACCTAAAATGTTGACATGTTTCATTCAATAAAAACAGACATATTTGGAATATTTTATGAGTCAAAAAAACCCAACACAGATTCTTTTGTTTATTTAATTATTTAATGTTTGGACAGTGCTTTGCAAGCATAAAACACACTTATTTTAGTACTACTCGTGCATATAGCATTTTCAGCAAGATATGAATAAAATGCTCTCAGATTTGCAAGCAATTTTCTTGATTAATTTCTTTGTATAAAGCAGCAGAGGGAGCTCATACATTATTTTTGGCGTATCACCCACAAAAAAATGATAAATCACACATGCACACACATGTGCACACACACAAGTGCAGGTGACACAGCCCCATGCATGTATGTGCACATGCAGTCAGCTCTGGGATGAGCTGCACAGCTACAGTGGCTGTGCCTGCACTTGTCATGCAGACCAATAGGAGCAGATGTGTTCAGCAAAAGAGCTGGGAGCCAGCACTGTATGGCCATGGCACACATCCTTCTAGGCACTCTTTCTGGACTAGTGCAGCCTGGTCCCATCGGTTGAGACACCCATGTATGCCTTGGGCATGTCCAGGGAGCTCCCAGAGTGCTTTTTCTAGATGAATTTTACCCAAGAGGAACCCAGCTGGTGCGTTCTGGCCTTGCTCCTCGACCCAAACCAAAGCTCAGCTGGTGGGGGTGATCTGGAGGCACCATCAACAGCATGCACTTAATGCAGAGTAAGTCACCAGCACCAGAGCTGTGTTAGAAACTTCTGAGCTGATCTTCAGGTGTGTAAGAAATTATATTAATTATATGGATGACATCAATTTAGGCAATGACATTATGCCAGACTAACATGTTAGGAGCCTACATGCCTTTTTTAATTTTCTCCTCAATCCATATAATTTTTGCAGGAAATGTTTCACAATGGAGGTACACTGAGAAAGAAGTGCTGTAATCACATAAGGGACTGGACAAACTTCCTAAACTTCTTGGTTTTGTCTGATTGAGTGAGTACTTGGGAATATATGGCCTCAACTGGCCCCCTGAAATCTGTAAGTCCGACATGTAAGGAAGACTTAACATAGTTACACTGAGCAGAACTTAGCACGCCCTGAAGAGCAGAAGCATAATTGTTATTTCCTTTAAGGACAAGAAGAGTATATCCTCTTCTACATGCAGGGCCAGCCAGCACCTTGCGAGCATAGTTTATTTTCCCTCAGGCACTCCTGTGAAAGTCTAGGAGGAAGCAATGGACAGTGGATAATGCATGGACTGTGCTTTGGTGGAAGGGAAAGGCTGGAAGGAAGCAGTTGGTGCAATGAACTATCTCATATCCTCCCATATACAGATGAGCATCTTTGCGGCCAAAGACTGAAAACAATGGGAAAACTGGCCTGCCAGTACCTTTTCTTTCCAGGACGGGCAGAGGTACTGGGAATTTTGCACTATGGCTTGGTGATTTTGCTTCCAGACTTGGACTAAGCAGATGTGAAGATGGCAAAAATGGCACTGAAAAAAACAGGAAAAAAAGAGGTTAGAAAATGAGAGAATTGTGAGGATGGGTGGGGGGATGGGGCACAAGAAGGGAAGAGCAGTCAAAAATGGCACAAATGCTTTGTGATTTTAAAAAACTTATCCTTTTGAGGTGGGGCTTAGGGCAAGAGGAATAGATTTGGAGAGAATTACTTGTGATATCCAAACCAGCTGGCCAAACTTGTAATAAAAAGCCCATAAACCATCACTGTGAGAGAGGAAAAGCCACATTGTTTTTATTTGTCTGTAGAGCAATATGTGTCACTGTATAAATAGTAACTAATAATAATAACATGTGCTGCAGCACTTCTGTGATATTTTTCAATAATTACTGTTGTTGTAAAGGAGTTTAGTATGAAGTAAAACATCTCTATGAGGGAAAAAATTGCTACCTCTTTCCCCCTGACATTTGTGTAACTGAATTAAAAATACGCAGATACATCGAGTCAAAAAACCATTATTCCTAGTTCAAGAAACTCAAGCTGAACACCTTGAAAAATCTCTCAGTTACATTGTTCCCTCATATGTTATGAGGATTTTTATTTCCCTTTAACAGCAGTAAATCGTCAAATGAAAGAGGCTTATATCGCACATACCATTGCGAGACGTGCTCATGATGTAACGTCAGAATGAACTATTTTTTAACCTAATATACAACAATTTAGCAGCATTAGAAGAACATAAAACAGATAAAAGTATAGCTTTTACAGCCATTCATCAATGGCCTTTTTTTGAAGAGTGCAGATACCTCCTCAGGCTAAGCATACATCTCTCTATTTCACATAAATACACAAAGTGACAGGGCTTCCAGTCAAAATAAACATTTGCTCAGTGTATACCTGATTTCCACTCATTTCATTCAACAGGAAAGATACTGAGGTTAACAAACACACTAATCTCTCATCTGCTCTAGGGATGAGGATGTGCTGTATCCAACAACTTGTGATTGAGTGTGTTCACAGTTTACTGCTCCCATGGACATCCATGCCTTTGTATGGGTACTGTTTAAAAGGCAAACAAAAGAACAAGCCTTGAGGTGGTTCCAACGAAAACTGCTTTCAGTTTTTAGAAAATAAGGATGGTTCAAGGGAGAGAGGACAATGTCTCAGCTGTGGTAACAGTGCAAGTAGTGAGGAGGATTGCTGAACAAAGCATCGTTTGGATGAAAATGCAACACAAGGTGTCATAAAAACAGTGTAATTGCTCAGGAAAAAAAAAAAAGACATATAATACTGAACAATACAAAACACCTACAGTTCAGGGCTAAAAGCTGCCAAGAGTCTGAGGCACCCAAATCTCACTAAATCTGAGGAAAACTGAAGAAATCTGTGGTAGCTAGACCAGAAAGTAATTTTTTGCATTTGTGGCTCTGGCTACATTGCCATGAACCGTCTGTGGACAGAAACATGATCCTGCTGCCATGGTCCATCTCTCCAGCAGTTTGGTCGCTGAAGGAGGACAGGAGCTGAGCATAGGTCTCTCACCTCCTGGGGCAGGGCTCATTGAGCATCACTGCACCATCACCATCAGGGCTGGCTCCCTTGCCAAACAAAGAATGACAGGATGTAGTAGATCCCCTCTGAGTCCCAGACCTGGCTTGCTAAATCTGTATTGTGATGCTTTGTCAGGTAAAATACATAATTTGGACATATTGTTTGATGATCTCACACTAGGATTTCACACCACTCTATTGAAGAAAATGTTGATTGAGTTAACAGTCATGATATTAGTTAAACCTGATTAACAGATTATCTTCCACCGACATCACTTCTTTATTCTATTTACAAGCTAAATAGCCCAGACACTCAATTGATAAATGCTCATTTCCCTCCATCTTAATTAACTAAATATTCTTTTACTTAAACAATCCCTCATTTTTCCATAAACGCAGTAATAGATCCATTAGCAGGGTCTATCTGATACCAGGGATCTTTTATTTATGAGGACAAGTCCAAATGGTTACTATTTTTTAATGTTTTTATTTTCCTTGATACTGTACACCGTGTAATGGCTTTCGTCCAAACAGTAATCACACAATGGGTGCCGTTTCTTCTTTCTTGACCTATCACACTCCACATGATTTAATCCATTGTTTTGGATGTTGCCAATGATTTATTGTATGAAAAATGTAAATGATCTGGATGGCAGATGTTTTATATTTTCTGACCATTCATTTTCAGTGGGAATGTAATTAAAATTTATGAAGTGTATCTGCTGAATTGCATTGGCAATTGATGATCTCCTCCAGTGCTGTCTGTCTGGAGATGATGAGTGATTGTGGACAGTGAGATGTGTTGACAAGGGCAGAAACAGACGTGATGTTACTGTCATGAGTGAGGCTACCTGCAAAAAGGCTGCCGGTTTTTTTTTTCCCTTTTTTCCCACAGGAAGAAGGTGGCAACCAGAGCTGTCTTTCTTCTTGCAAGACAGAGTACAAAGTCTCTGCGCACTCCTGAAAGCTGTCACTCTTCACGAGTGCAATCTCTGTCTCTCTCAGCAATGGGCATCTGGAAGCCACGACACCAGTTATAACAACCCATGTCAAGGATATTAATTAAATTCCTGATGGCCACCCAGAGAAGCTAATGAGTGTAAATTTCACAACATCCCAACTCATAAGGCAGCCCACTTAACCTTTTCAGCATTGATATCCTTCCTCCAGGAGAGAAGTAAAGAAGTGAGTAGTTTGCCACGGGAGCACAGAAAGGAGGAACAGAAAAAGGAGATACTTGGTCTGGCACAGTTTAAAATATGAACAGATCAGAACTGGATCTGCTGCATTCAGATATCCCACAACAGAATGGGACGGGTTTTTTTAAAAAATTGAGATCCCAGATAGCATTTTGCACAGAGCCCTTTTTGCTAAGAATCTGAGTGGATCTCCTCACCTCAGCCCTTTCCAGCTCCATGAGCAAGACAAGCAGTTCTCCTTTTAACCCCAGTGAGGTACACTTACTGGTCTCTGAATTACCCCTGCTCTTGCTGTAGCATACCTCTTACATTTCTGAGTGCTGTGGAGGACAGAATATGTAATTAGTATCATCCTACTATACAGTTACCTCTACAATAAATGTACAGACAGCCTAGATTAATGCGAAATGAATCATGTAAGTGCTATGGGACCAACAATTGGAACTGGGGAATTTCTGACACCCATCTTTATCATCAGGGATTTTGATCACTTGAATGTTTAAAGTGTTTTCTTAATTCACAAACCTCATTTAGGATATCTACCACAAGCACTAATAAAAATGCCTTCACTCTAAAGTCATGTGGTCACCTCATTACCAGAGGCTGGTAAATGAGAATTTTATTCCAAAAGCAAACCCCAAAGGTAGTTTGTCACAAATGCCCCAGTCCCACTGCTGTTGCTGACACACTTCCAAGATATTCTGCCAGTATGGGTGGGGTCCAAATGAAGGTGATTGTAGCTGTCAGTTGATGAGCCCTGCTTGTGCTGAAGTCAGTAGGCATTTTGCCATTCATTTCAAAAGTACGCATTACAAGCTCAAGAACTAATCCAAGCTTCAGGCCTGGTAGTGACTGTGACATTTGACAATGTATGTTCAAAACAGACAAGGGATTGAAATGGCAGGTGCAGCAGATGGTCAAGATCCTATTACACAAAAGCTTTTTTTTTTGATGTATGCTCCCAGCTCTGCTGCTTCTGTGTATCTCTGGCCTCTGATGGGCAACCGTGGCAGTAGAGGAGAAGGAACGAGCTGGGGAATAGGGTCACAAAGTCTGGTTAAGCAGATTTTGGAAACACCCAAGGAGATACTCTCAGCTTACCTCATACTACAAAATGCTTAGTAAATGCTGCAGGACTCTGGGAGCCAACAAGGTTAAATTCATCATTTGGCTTTGTTGCTGCCTTGTTGTGTGCCTCAGTTTACCTATCTGCACTTTTAGGTAACATGCCTTACCTGGCTTTGTATGCCAAAACTTCATTCATTAATACTGATGTCAAAGAGGACATTCAGCACCTCACAGGAGGCCCAGTGTACCTGCATTAGTTAGCCATAAATCATGGGAAACAACACTTTGAAGTGTCAGAGAGATTTAATGTGGGATACAGAACAGAAGGGGAATGTGATGAACTGAGCCCCAAGCCCCAAATAAGGAATTTAAAATGCACCTTACCCTTAAAAGTGTCAGCAAATGAAGAAAAAGAAGAGTGGGGAAGCCCCAAAGGCAGCAATTTTGAATGCTTTAGTTTTCTCTATTGACTTTAATTAAGCTCACCCAGGATTGTAGGCCTGTCACTTGGGGAACCTTTCCATAAAGAAAAAAGGAGTTTGCTCCCCAGGTGGGTTTTCCCAAGTTTCTCAGGCTCTTACCACAATATATGCCTGGCATCCATGACAGGGTCGTCAAAAATAATAGCTAAGGAATTCACTGTCTGTCATTCCAAAATAATTATGTATGGGGCTTTACATGCTCTTGAGATGGGTTATATATTTCATTGAGAAAACCCATGTAGACTAAAAGATATATTTATATGTATGCATGTAATATATGAAGGTTGAATAGATTAACAGTAAAATAAAGAATATGGGGGAACAGAAGTCCGTATACATTCATGTGAAACATGTTGAGAAAGAGGGTAAAAAGCACTGCAGTCCAAGATTTGTTAATTACAAAATGAAGTAATGTTTTATTAGCCATTTATCAGTAAAGAATCACCTACTTTGATGTAAATTTCAAGCTTAAAAATCCGCCATGGAAATCGTCCCTTAAATATAAGTCAAGTTTTAAGCGTCAGCAGAACCACAGGAAAGATAGCAGCATATTCCCCTTAGCTGCCTGGAAGAGTCTTTTAGTGTCTCAGCATAATGCCTGTATCTGGGCATGCAATAGTTTTTGGGTGCTTTCAAAGTCAAAATAGCATGGGGAAAAAAAATGAAAAGAGCTTTCAAGCAGAAGGGGAGGAGGTAGTATACTCAGTGGTATTCTTCAGGTGCACAGTTTGAATAAAAATGCAAAACAGGATGCTCCCATTCAGTAAATATTATCATTTTTATTCACTCATTAATTAAGTTGCTTAATTGCTGCTGTCAAAAGACTCTTGAGTTTGTGACTGGGGTTGTTGCACTGTTTTGATAGTAGCTGAAGATGGAAAAAGGCAGTATCACTCGGCTTGTTCTTTACCTGATAATAAAGAGGCACTAGTTGTAGGAGATCATAATGAAGCTGCAGAGTTACATATAGAAAAAGACAGATATTTACAGGAAAAAAAGGAAGGGGGCAGGTAGGTTTTATTTAATACATCACATGTTATTTCACCAATGTGATTGATGCACCATAACTTGTGCATTATTGTTCAATTCCGTACTGCATGAAAACAATTTTAATACAAAATATTTCCCATGTTTTTGTCTAACTTCCCCAAGAGGGCCCAGAAATGGAAAGAAACTCAAGCCATGCTGGCTAACACAATTACAAATTTTTTTTTAGATCTGTCTCCAAAAGATTAATGTACACTGGTTTAGGTGCTGTCTCTTCCAAGACACCAGATTGACAAATGACCAACACTTATGGTATATTATTCATATATTTCTGAGACAGTACCTATTCATGCCAGGATGATGATCAGTCCCATGTCATTCAAGACACTCTTAGAATTGATGCCCACTTTACTGCAGACATCTCACATCTCAGCATCACACTGATGAAGTGCTGTGGTCAAGATACATGAAGGTATCTTTGCAAATTAAAATGAGACTGATCTGGCTGACATGGGTCAGGACCACCAATAATCATTTATTGATTCTTATTACTAAATAGACTAAATGGAAGACAGCTTTCAAAGCAGATTGCTGAGAATGGGCTCTGGTAGAATCCAAGTCAGATCAGATGTGTGTCTATACCTGTAAGGAGGTCTGGACATGTGGTGGGTTATGGTTGCCTCAGGTTGGCTCATGAGTCACAGAAGGACTCTTGTTCACAGACAACTAACCAGAAATTGCTGATCAGAGACAGATTAGTGCTAGGATGATGGATGTGGTATACAGCCACCTATTTTACCTCATGAGAGAGAAAGAAAGGTGTAGCTTATCCCTCAGTTCTAAAGTCAAGCCTGCAGTTAGACTGTATGTCTATTCTCTGTTCTCTCTTTTGTAGAACTGTATGTCTGTTTTCCATTCCCTCTTTTTTAATTCTCTGTAATGAAGCAGGTGATCACCTAAAGGACTTATGTATTCTTCCTGCTCAAGAGGAAGAATTTTGCTTAGTGATGAAACTCCTTTACCTAGACATAAAGGGGAGTGACCTGCTCAGTGCACCATGCAGGGACTGTCATGACAGGGTCTTACTTTGAATTTTTGGGTGTCTCACACTGCCTATGCTGCTGGCACAGAAAAATTTCAGAAATAGGTTACAAACGCCTTCAAAACTCTTTGATACATTGAATTTTGGCAAGACTTTCATTACATCTCAATCTGTCCAGATACCCTTGTTAAAGTCTCCCTCCCTTCTGTTGATAAAACACTACAGTTTGCACTGAACTGTGCAATGAGTTTTGCAATGGACACAAAGATGTTAAAGGAGAGAAGCAAATCCAATACACTGTTATGAACATCTCACATCCAAATGTGAACACAGGTTTCCTGAGCAGTACCACACAGTCTTTGCTGTCAAGTTTGTACAATGCTTACACATTCCTTGGGAAAAAAACCCAAAAAACAGTGGCATAATTAAATTACTTACAGGCACTTTCTGCACTCATTACTTTTGATTCCACCACATTTTGATTCCGCCACAACAAAAGGAAAAAGCAAAACTTCTATGAAATATTCCATTCTACATACTGGAAGGTGTGAGCAAAGGAAAGTTTTCAAACATTTCAAAGCTCTGAGTTAATATTATTCTGCACAAAAAAAAAAAAATCATAAAATATACCCATTCATCTTACTAGATTTTATGGGTCAGTATAGTCTCTTTAAAATCTGAAGGCCTAAGAAATGTAAGGGTGCTGACTGATGAGCTGGGACAGCCTTACCTCGGGATAAGCTGAAAAGGTTGGCAGCTCCAGCTGTCTGCTCTGCTCCTGGTGTCCAGATGTCTAAGCTACTTGTCAATCAGCTCCCAAAGCACTGCAGTTTACAGGGCAGACTTTGCACTGCAGCCGTCACTGGTCTTGGTTTGCCTTAAAATGCTTCACTGTAATTGCTTGCTGAATTCTATGGATTATGACACAGAATAGAAAGAGATACCTCTACCACGGTCCCCATACAGGCAGCCCCCAGAAGTCAGAGTCAAAATGTACTTAAATGTACTCTATATCTGCCATTGTGCTTTTACAAAAATGTCCAAGGCACTAAAACATGCATTTAATTGCAATACAATCTTAAAGCATTCACAAGTTGCTTTCCCATAAGAGTTCCTGCCATCAGCCCCTGGAACTGGGCATTCTCTGGTATTAAGAACTATGACCCTGCACATACTCCTTTCCTGACCCTAACCACCTCTGCTGGCCTGCAATGACAGTGCTGCAGCACCTGACCATCTTGCTAGTCTGGGACACAGGATGCTGTCACTCATGCCACTCTCTAGATACCTCCTGCCCTCGTTTGTGAATGCAGCAGTGAACTTAACCAAGGAGTTTAAGTATAAAGAAATGAAAGTTTTGTCTCTTCTTCTCTGACGTGAGCAAATACCTTTTCTTCACCTTTCCCTTGGCCTTCTTGATACTTCTTGTCATGCTACCTTTTCCTCCTGTCTGCAACTTTCTTCATCCAACATGGAGGGCAGACACTACTAGAGTCATTGAGAAAGGACACTGATTTTCAGAAGAAAAAGTTGTTTCTTAGTTTTCCCCAGCAGTGTTTCTCAGGTATTCTGAAGCTTATTTAGGCTTCTTTTTGTCTCCAGTAACCAGTGGTTAAATTATGCTCTAATAAAAAGAGAAATGAGACAAAGGAATGGACCTAAATTTAACTACAAGGGAAAGCAGGTGATGTAAGTTCTTGATATAAGTTCTCAAACAGCCACCTGGACCTGAGTAACTCCTTAAGTAATTCCCTGATATAGCAGTGGTAGGCTTTGCCTAGAGACAGTGTAATAAATTGCCAGAGCACGTTACTCCCTGAGGACCCAGCAGGCGAGCACACTGAAAGCTTCCTTGGAAGAAAAAAAAAAATTAAAAAAATAGTACAAAAAAGCACAAAGGTTCAGCTGCTGTCCTTGTGCTTCTGTTTCCTTATCACTTCCCCCAGCACAACACGGTCAGACCAGACGATCCAGAAACAGGAACTGACACCTTCTGCACCCTTTGTCACACTCCTCCAGGATCTCAGCAGGATCCCCCAGCCTGGCAATGCCTTCCAGAGCCATCAAGCAAAAGCTACCACTCACTCCTCCAAAACAGAGGGGACATCCCCATCTAACACCAGCCAAAGTCCCAGAGTGACTCCACAGTTTTCCTTCAGTTTGTGCATCCAGGGACAATCCAAGAGTGGCAGTGGGGTCCGGGAGAGACCCTGGGAGGGTCTGGAGGGTCCAGGCCAGGAGGAGATTCAGACGAAACTGTCAAAAGGTGGCTGCACCCTCCAGCAAGGGACAAAATTCCTGTCAAGGTTCAGCAGACAAGCCCTCTTCGGCCTGGTGCTGTGTGTGAGGGGAGACAGCGATGATGCTGTGCGGCTGAGCACAGCCATCCCTCAGCCCCCGTGTCGGCCGAGAAGCTGCAATGAGGCTGGGTGGGTTTGGGGGCCCCTGGGCCCCGCCGAGCCCCGGTTCACGCCTTGCTGCATGTGAGGGAGTTGACGAGGGGGTCAGGGGGTGAGGGAGAGTTCAACCCCGGGCTGAGCGATGGCCCTGCCCGCACGGGAGGGGGACGTCCCCGGCCCCCGAGAAGAGTCACTGGAGGTTCATCCCGCCGGGGAGGAATTCTTCCCAGCAGTAGCCGTCCTGCTGATGAATCGCCCGGCGCACGGGGCTGGCGGCCTGCGCGGCCTCCCTGCCGCAGCTGTGCCCAGACCCGCACATGTGGGCTGCACCCAGCATGGCCCTGACGGGCGCCCGACACGGATGACCCCCTGAGAGGGACCGGGGCACCGCATGGGGGGAGCCCGGGGCCACAGCGATTGCTCGCTGCTTCCCTCAGCCCAGCTCACCGTGGGAAGAGGCGGTGCTGGAGCTGTGAGGATTCCTCCTGAAGCTCCAGCAAAGTTTGCACACTCCACGCTCCACCTGTTGCTGAAGGGAGCGCGGTGAGTGACCGAGGGAGGTTTCCTCTTCGGTTACTTAAAAAGGCAGCTGAAGTTTTATTCAGACAGAGTTGGGTCACAAAGCGCTCAGTATTTGCCACCAACCCTGACTTCGCGGGGCTGGGATCATTCTCCATGTGTGGGAAGACGGGACTGCCCTGCTATGACCATGGGAATCCCAAAAATGGTGGTGCCTTTCAAGCTTTACTATGGAGCAGGCAAAAAACATCACTGCAACTCAAGCGATGGTTTTGCAGCAGGTTTTAGCAGCAACAAGAGTTTTTCTGTTTAAAGGAGCTTCAGAACAAATACTTTGAAAATTTTAAAATATATATATTTTATTATATGTTTTTATAAAGAAGCAGTGAGAAATAGAAGTGATTATTTTATCTTCCAATTGAACCATGGTGGATCAAAGCAAGAAAGTATGTATCTCAAAACTGACACATCCCTAAAAATTTCATGATTGTTGCTATTTGATGTGACACGTCACAGAATTTTATGTCAAGCTGAAGAAAATGTGACAACTTATATGTAGTATTTTCAGAAACAGAATTTAAGTGCAGTATTGAGAAGTGTATCTGCAAGGTTTTTAAACTCTGCTTCTTCCCAGACTTAGGAAAAGCAACCCCATATGCTTTAAACTTCTGCACCCCATTAATTAAAGACAGAGCTTAACAGTAATACTAAAAATAATTGGCTGGATTAGCAAAAGCTGTGGGTGAGCTGAGAAGTTACCATTGCACAAATATTAATAAATCACTTTTCCTGTAATTAGCAGAAAAAAGAAGGGTGCAATGTGGTAAGCTAGCAGTCGTTTGCAAAAGTATGTTGGCTAGAGCCTGTCATCCCTCTTCCTTTCCCTTTCCACACACACATCCTTTCAAACCAAGATACAGCTGCTGATGCCATTCGCAAGTAAGAGACCAGCAAGGGCAAAACTGGATTTTCAAAAGGTCAGTAGAAAATGAGGAAATAAGCAAAATGACCAAGACTGTTAATAAGTGATTAGTATTATGCTATTGTTACCAGAAATGGAACAGTTCAGCCTCACAGTCTCTATACCAGTTCTTGAAAGGTGCAATTTTCTAATGATGTTAGGCAGTGTAGCAGAGTGCTAAGCACACCTCGTTCTTTGCTCAGCACTTTTCTAGATGTAGCTCATGTGGAAAGAAAGAATCATGAAGAGCTCTAAACTTTCCCCTTACGTTGGGAGAAATCCAACATTTGAAGGCTTCCAAAATAAAGTCAATAAATAAGAGCAATGTTTTGTAAAACAAAAATAATCTCATTTAAGAGCATCAGAGAGAACGCTATCTAATTGTTTTCTTTTGGCAAGCAAGGAAAATAGCTATATAGTTTTCTTGCTTGAGCACACACAAGTAATCCAAGGTGCAAAATAATCACAGCCTCCCTGATTCAAGAGATTTCCCAGAGGTAGATTCTGATGTGCAGTTCTCTTGGACAGTTTGTACACCTTCCCTTGGCTTATGATCATTCTACTTTCTGGGTATTTCTCCTTTATGCTCAAGAGCTTACTTTCCTGTTTCTAGCAACATCTCCTCCTGCCTCTAGACTGCCTCTTGTCTCTTTTGTATATGCTGAAGATTCTCCTCAGCTTTTCTAAATAACCTCTGCTCTTCTGTTTTACTATCAGGGAAGCTCTCTGAAAGACAAGTTTTCCTTTAAATGGATGTTAACTGTTACATTCTAGGTTAAAAAGAAAGTTTCAAGTTGTTTTCCTAAAAAAAAACCAAAAAAAACCCCAAAAACCCAAAACAGCCAAAAGCAGAACAAAAAAATCAACACACACAACAACACTGAAAAAAAGAAGAAAGACAGAGTACTTCAAAGCATTCAAGCATTTTAAAAGTTCATATACTCATTCTAGATATCCCCTGATGTTTTTGGCTCCTAAGTCACAATATTATGAAATTCTGCCACCCTATATCTCTGCCCTTTGGCACACACAAGTTCCATTGACTTCAAAGGGAGCTGTGCATGCACAGCAGTGACATGTAAAGTCTCCTCAATCCTTTAATCTTCCTAGAATTTAGTATTTATTACCACCTGAAAATAAAAACCTTTTTTTTTTCCTTAAGAGTATTCTAAGAATATTGACCATCTCTCCAGCAAAGCACTGAGGCAAATGGTAAAGCTTAAGCAAGTGAAGACTTATATTCACAGACGGTAAGATAAATGCACTTTTAAGTGAGTGGCACTGCTGATATGTTTGAGGCATGTGTTAACCACTTACCCAATCAGGACCACAGGACAGAAATTCCTTCACCAAAGAAATGAGATTGTAGGGAGTATAAAAACTCCTTCTTCACCCCCACATCCCAAAAACCTAGGCTAATAATTGCTGGCATTTGTAACGATTTTATTCTGCTACTGAATATGCTGGGTTTGGGCATTCCAGTCATCGGAGGCAAACACGAGTCGTCTCTTTGCCCTTCCCATGGAGGAGGAATGAAGGGTTACATGGGTGATCCCACCAGGCTAGGCCTGAAGCTCAACAGTGCTGAGCTATTCCACAGAGACAACCAACACATCTACCACTAAATTTGCACGGCCAAAGTTCAACCCAGTTCACAATGACTTCAATGTCAAAAATTCCACAGACTTCCACTACGTTCTTTGGGTAACAGGCTTTTATTTGCAGTAGCCCCTTAATTTCACACTTGTCTTTATGGCACTCATTACAGTCTGGATATTCTATAGCTGCCACAGTTATTATTCTTCCATACTCTACAGTTTTTATTGGCATCACCAAACAATGAGAACCAAATAAATACTGATATGTACTCATAAGTGAGTCAAGAAAAGAGGGTGAGATTTTGGGGCTGGGAAGTTTTTCTATCCACAGAGCTTTTTTTTTTTTGCAGCAGAGAAAGAACAAAGAGAAATGATGCTGTTTATTTTGATGGTTCTGAGAAGCTAACATTCACCCCGCTCATCCCAGGAGCAAACAGCTGGCAAACAGCTGACAACATAGATATCAGTCAACTCCCACGTAACTCACAATATAATACAAAAAAATATAGGTAATAATGATATGACATGACAGAATGCATCTTTGATTGTGTGTGTTAAAAAAAATAAAATCTTACAGTGTATGGAAAAGATTCCAAGAAGTCTTTCTTTCTCTTTTTGCCTCTTACTTTCCTACTTTCATAACATGGCTGCATATTTGTGATTTTTCTGTAAATTATGGTTTCTATTTGAAACATTTTTCTTTAATTTCCATATTCCCAAAAAGTCATTTTACTATTTATGTGGTCAAATCCCCCCTAATGTGATTTGATGGCACATAAATAGTAGTGTGACTTTTTATGTTGTCTGTTGCTTATGTAGAGTTTCCAGAAACCCTATATTATAGCCTTGTATTAAACCCTGATAATTTTCAGGGGTCATCACTATAATATATGGCTGGAAGACTGCTATTGTGATGCTGTTGTCAGCCAAAAACCTTGCCTTCAAATGTGTGCCTCAACCATAGTATAGCATAAATCAAAAGATGTGTCTGCCTAGCCATATATCTGTTGTGTGACTTTAAATATTTTTATAATCATGGGTGCAGGACAGAACACCAGGGACGTTCTACAACTGATGTTGTAGAAACAAGTAAATGTTAAAAAAACATAATTAAAAACATCTAAATGTTAAAATCCTACAGCAAAAATGAGCATCCTTGTACATTTTTAATAAGGGTTTAAGCTTACTTTGCCTGGTAAACCTCATGCTACAGTATGTAACTGTCTTTCTCAGCCACTGATTTATTGACCCCTGAACAAAGCACTTAGTAACCCCTTTACACCTTAACACACTCTCACCTGTGCCCCATCCTCTTTTCCCCCCAAAATAAAAGAATTTCTGTATCTGTCTATGATCATATCTCTTTGATTAAGCTGCCTGATACCAGGTGACAAATGATGCCAAGTGGCACCCATATTTAGGTGAAGGTGTTGGCTTTAAGGGTCACCAACCATGGGGTGCACAGATCTCGTATTTTGGATCAGAATCACATTCTGGTTCAATGATAAATCCTAAATCTATCCATAGCCAGTGTGTTTCAGTAGGAGATTTTAAAACATTCAGACTTTCCTTCTCCCTTTTGCATTTCCAAGTCTCCAATCAGTTCAGGGTATGAACACCAGACAGCTCTAACCCTTCCTGGAATATGGGTCTCTGTTCATTTTATTTCAGGCATTCTGGACCATCATAGTGTTGCCATTTCACATGGGGGTAAATATGAACCTAAGGGGACAAATGTGAACCGTTCACATACAATGCAGTGCTGTGTGTGAACCTCTCTCACTCACAGGTACCAACAGACCTGGGCTCTCTTCTGCTCTGTGAGTGCTGTATGAGTCCTAAGGTGCTTTTGGAAAAAAAAACCAAAATACACTATCCACTGCCATCCCCCTTCTGCAAGGTAATTACAGAATATATGGAAAATTCTAGAGGACAGTGGCTTCCATCACAGCAGTAGTTAAGTTTTTATGAAGCTGTTTATTTCTATGGCCAAATTCCACAAAGCTTTATAAAGTGTGCATCCTCCTCACACCACTAATTCTATGAAATCTGATCAAGCTAACTGTGGGAGTTAGGAATACAAACACAGGATCAGGACTATAGCGTGTGAAACCCTCAGAGATGAAAGTGCAACATAGTTTGAAAATAGTATTTCTATTAATAATGAATGTTCTCAACTTATACCAGATTTTGTAATGTTTCTGGGTATGCAGTGTTCCTCTGTTATTGTCCCAGATGCTCTCCTTTCTGACGGATTCAGTTCCCTTTCACAAACAAGCACCCCTTACTCACCCTGGGGGAGGCACTTGAGGGAAAAGGGCAGTTAAAATTACAAAACCAGGGAATTGACTGTAACAAAGTGCAGGGAAATTCCATGCAAATGTGGCCCTTAATTTCTTAGGTCTCTGCAACTTATCAGTACCTTTCAACAGGGCTAATGTCAGTACTGTACAGCATTCCTTATTTTCAGAAAGCTGTTTCCTAAGGTCCAGATGATGTTATAAGTGGTATAACATGACTCAAAGTAGTTTTGCCAGATGTGATATCCCCTGTTGCAGCCTCAAATAGACTGAGAATGAAGAATGCATGCTCCATTAATTTCCATTGGAGTGAAGAATGCATTACTCCTTTGCCATTCCCTTACTAAGAAATCTTCACATAGTCACAGCTTTATTTTCTTTATTCAGGAAGCCATATATTCCAGCATTATCCTGTATTTGCTTTTGGAGGATGTTCACTGACTTTTTCCTTTGTCACTTCTGCAACACATATGCACAGTCCTGTCTTCACATACCGACACAAATTATGTCCTCAAGGGAATATCTACAATGACCTGTTACTTTGAGTATTTCATAGCTGGTTTTCTCCTTCCAGTGATTAAACCCACAAATTTAGTTAATGTACAGAGCAGGTTTCATGCATAAATCTACCCGCCATAATTGCTTTTAAAATGCTGGAACCACTTTCAGATGCTGTCATCCATTTCTTAGGCAGTGGCCTCCTTCTTTCGTTCATTCAGTAAATCAAAATTTACATGACTATTTCCCACCAGACACTTGTGTAAGGTAGATCAGTTCTTTGTGTGGTCTTTTTAAATAGCATTTTTGGTGGATTTGGGAAAAAAAGACACATAGATAAAAAGAAATTACTAGGAAAGCTCCTAAAGCGTAGTAACTACTGAACAGTCTTAGGCATGTTAATAGAGGGAGAAACTCGTGACATGTCTCTCTCACGTTGTTAGAGACTGGATAGACTGGTCATTACAAATCATTCATCTTGCACCACCATTCTGAAGTGTTGCCTTGTTATTAAAAGTGCCAGTAACTTGGCTTTTTCTGAATTAACTCTTCTTTACCTCTAAATGACAAGAAAAAGGGATAGGTATCTTTTTAGCCAGTCGGCAGAACTGCACTGACACATTGCTAATCCACATGCTCCACTGTCCACACACAGAAAATGGTGTTCTTTCATGGTAAACCTTAAAACTACACTGATGATATTGTAATAGATACCATATTACTACAATTTCACTGCAATTACAAATATTCATTAAAAATTGTTTCTGTGCATACTGGAGATATATCCTAGATAAAACCAAATTGCTTACATTAAAAAAGAAGTAACAAGTACAGTCTGCTTTCTGTTTTCATAATTTCTAAAAGTTTCTTTGCTTGACAGTTCAGAACCAATAGCTTCCCCTGGATTCCCTAATCCTTGCTACAAATGGGGGGAGTTTCTACCATATTTATGCCAGGCTTTGCCAGAGATGCTATTTATTTTCAATACTCAGTGGCTGAATCTTCGTTTAAGTGAATTTGAAACATATCTAGTGTTTCTCACAGGAAGAATATAAAATGCACCTAGCGAGGTTAACACTCAGTTCATCTCAGGTATTCACTTCCATCATAAAAAAATGTATTAGCAGAAAGCTGGAAACGCAGCCCAGATCTTCAGCTGATGTAAGCTGATATACTTCCGCCGATTTAATAAACTGTGATGGGTTATTTCAGAGGAGGATCTGTCACAATTCATCACTGCTTTGAAAATTGTATGGGGTGATAATCACAGACAATATTGCTACATGTCTGACATATTGCACAAATATTGCTCAAATGTGGTGTGTTGTTTTTTCTTGTGTAGCAAGTCGCTTTGCAGTGCATGAACAATACTAAAATTAGCATGATGTTAGTAATTTCCTGATTGTTAAACTAATCTCATCGTCTGAAACCTGAGAGTGGCAGAAACAGGTAAAAAGCTCTCAGGTTCAAAAAAAGAAAAAACAAAAAACAAGCCCTTAAAATGTAATGAAACTTTTCTAAAGCGCAGATACAGAGCTGAGCTCAACTTCATGAACATTTCTTAGTGACTTACAAAACCACTGAAGTGTTATCAGCATAACCAAGGTTCTAAGTTTCACCTGCCAAAACACTTCAGGCAAAAAGGCAGCAGAAGGTGACCATCCTCACCACAAGGCACCCATGCCCTGAGATGCAAGAGCCAAGGCTGCTCCTCAGACACCTATTGCATGAGCACAGCTAGGCAGTTTCCTGGGGCTTCCCTACATTTCAGGTGTGTTTTGAAAGCAGTGAGTAGTTTGGATGCCCAGCCCAAACATCTGACAGGTTGTAATGAAATCTCATTGCAGGATTTCTCAACCAGACTAAGGGCAAAATGAGTGTGGAAGTCTACCTTCTGCAAATTGTCCTTTGGAAATCTTCAATGTTCTCTCTACTGCAGGGGTAGTTCTTCCCATTGCTGCCCTTGCTTACCTTCTCATTTGGCTTCTGCTGCTCCAATCCCTTCCCAGACAGGGACATTATGATATGTTTAATAATGAAAACACAGGCTTCTGTTGTCCACATCTTCCTCTACCTCCAGCGGCATCAACATGGGCACTTCTTCTGCCCTTTCATGTTCTGTTTATGATCATGGGCAGAGGCAGAATCATGATCATGGCTTGTACCCTCCTCCTAGGATATTCCATGACCATTTTGCTCATTATCCCAATTCTGCTTGTTCTCATTTGCTGCTGTTAATTGCTCATCCCATGCCAACTTTGCCAATGACACAACACTCTCTGACACTTCATTGGAAAGTGCACCACATATGTACCTGCACAACACAAGGGCGGGCTGCAATCACAGCACAGTTGTTATCATCCACATTAGCCTTGGGTGGCTCAAAATGAGCAACGTTGGCAGGGAAGCTGCAGTTCAAACCACCCATTAGTTTGTCTATGAAAAATACTGAACCCTTTACTGTTACACTTTCCTTGATACATGTACTAACTCATAGAGAGCCTGCACCCTAGAGTTTCTAACTGCTTATCCAAAGAGAAAGGATACAGATCCAGGGGCAGGGGAGATGTTCCTTGCTCCACCACAGGTTTGACTTACAAACACATGGAAGTCATGTAGCTCCTCAGATTCTTGTTTATAAAATGATGGGAGGCTGGGGACATGACAGATCACCTCTGCATAACTCCACTGCAGTGGCAGAGCCACAAAAAATACTACTTGACTTGAAAACTGGATTTATTTCTTTTTTTCACATGGGAAGAGGCTCAATCAGGCCAATGCTGAGTGATGCTACTCAGCTTTGGCAGATGTTAATTATTTGCCCTTTGCATCTGCTGGTTAGAAGCCACTGTATCTATGCCACAGAGTGCAGAACTGAAGGTTGAGAGGCCCTTGCAAACTCTGGTTATGGAGATCAATAAAGAGCAGAGATTGTTACTACCTTTCCACCATCTCAATTCCTAAGCCCTCCTTTTACTACATACCATTTGACGTTTCAGTTTTATGAACTGCATTCAGCTGAATGAAGAGTTCAAAGCAGATGGGCTAATTTACCTCTTTCTACTCACAGTCCTCTATGGATGGACTGTGGTTTCTTCCCCTTTACCAATTATCTGAGTTTATCTGACAGAGTGTTTTTCATAAAACAGTTAATCAGGACTATTCAAAAATATAAGCCAAATTACTTAGATAATACTGGCCACATGAGAAACATGTTCTTTTCCTCTCTCAGCTGATTGGGTATATTCAGACACATATCCACAGCAAATATTTATATCTACACCATTAACATTCTACTTCAGCCTATTAGAGTTTTGGTGCTCTACTGTATTTGTAGCTCTAATAATTTAAAAACCCTCTTTTAAAAATTATTTCAAAACATATATCTCTATAATAAATAACACAGATAGATTGCCATCAATCTGGGCACTCAAAAATTATTGCAAAGCATGAGAGTTTCTACCTTCCCTTCAAATGATTTCTAATGTGGTAGTATAATCCTTCCTTCTCCATTTATTATCCTATTTATAATCTTCTACTAACCTTTATGTTACCATTTGTTCCTAGTGCTTACTCAAATAGGGAACCTGAACTTAAATCCTTCCCTGGGGTCTGGCAAAGATTTAGGTGGCACTGACTGCTGCTCTGCCCTTCCTCGCATGGCAGACCAAAAAGTATGTGGATTTATTCTTGCCCACAAAGATTCCTTCCTATTCAAAGATATTCAAAGTGCCATAGGCACATAAAAGGTATTCCTTTGGCTGTATGGGCCCATAAACACTTCACTGAGAGCAGAACCTTGTTTTCTCAATGGGCCTATGTGGATAAAATTGAATACTGTGGAGGGAAGTAAAATCAGGTTATAAAAATGTACCCACCCATCACTTCATGTAGTGTACATGCCACAGCCAGATCCTGTCTTGCGCTGCTCTGCATCCAGAGTAGTTCCATTAAGGCCATTATATTTTGGACTTGCCCCATGTCATTAGGAGGCAGAATTTGACTGCATGCAGCCACTTCATATCATTTCTAAGCAGAGGTAACCTTACCCTGGACTTTCCAATCCCAGTTACAAAAGACCTCCTTACCTTACACATGCTCTCTCAGACATGCAAACCCTAATAACATCAGGCAGATGCTTTCCTTTGCCCAGGTGATCTGCACATACTGACGCACATGTTTCCTGGTCTCCCAGCCCCCCTCTGCCTTTCATTTCTGCTCCATTCTTTTGGATCACAGTCTGTGAGCTATTTCAGCAGTGAGCCACAACAGGCTGCACAGAACTGCTCCCAGAGATGACCACATGATATGAGGTACAAGATGTGATGATACCAATATCTGTATGAGTATATATGGCATTTATGGCTGGTGCAATTAAAACATGGGAAAATCTTGCCTGGGAGGAAAGTTTTTTCTTCTCTAGGTTTTGGGGTATTGGTGCATTTTCTGAGAATTTCTTCAACCCAAGAAAGGGAGTTTCAATTAAACTTTCCTCTGTGACTAGAGCTCAGACCATAACTGTGGCACTGCTGCTACAATCCCAGCTGCACTATGTCACAACCAGGCACAAATCAGGACCTGGACTAGTGGAGAGGTGGGAGAGGGGAAGATGCTTTCTCCTCCACCTGCTGCAAGCCTTGCACCCCCTGCATCACATTCCACATCATCTCCTCTACTCTCCCCTTCTCCCCTCTCACTACCAGGGCCCATTCCAAGATGGCTCATTGCCAAGGAGAGCAAAGCAACCAAGTTCCCAACACACCTGCGGACTGCAGCAGTGCATCCAGGTTCAGCAGCAACCTGGCATACACCCACTGTCAGAAGCATTCTCTTTATTACCAGAATAGATGGAGCATGCCTGAAG
This sequence comes from Lichenostomus cassidix, assembly GCF_008360975.1. Taxonomy (NCBI): domain Eukaryota; kingdom Metazoa; phylum Chordata; class Aves; order Passeriformes; family Meliphagidae; genus Lichenostomus; species Lichenostomus cassidix. Next base: position 93,378,783 of record NC_139482.1, read on the forward strand.
CACTGCCCTTGCCCAGCCAAAGCCATGATAGGCATAGGTAGAGAAGAAGCCATGATAGGCATAGGTAGAACAGGTAGAGAACTTGGCAGCCCAGCACACCTCCAGCACAGAAAGTCGATGCTGAAAGCAGACAAGTTCCATTACTCTCCGGGGGGCACAGTGAGTGGGGCAAGGGAAGGAGAAGTTTTGCTCGGGGGAAGGGAAGAAAGGGACTAAGGAGTACATGCACCCACATGTGAAGCTCTGACAAACAGTCGTGTGATTTATCAGCATACTCCCACTTGTAACTCTAACCTAACAGTGTGTCATCTTTACTTTTCATGTTATTTATTTACAAGTGCATTTTCAGTATCAACCCTTTCATTCATTAATCCTAATGTGGCCTTTTTCAATGTCTACTTACCATTTTAAATACTTACTATAATTTACAGGGCTTTCTTGAACACATCCAAGGTATATTATATGGGGCTAGCTTAATGGAAAGTCTTGTACACCAAAGCAGGAAAAAAGCACATTTAATTTATGATGGCTTTGAATTTTGCTCATAATTTTCTTCTGGAGAACTATTCATATAAAGCCACACCAATGAGAATTTTCAGTGGTGATGTAGAAGGAAAAAAACAATAAATGCTGATCTTATTATTCATTTTTATTTTGAAAGCCTTCCTATATTGCATTCTGGGATTATGTAAACTACTTATAACTTGGCAAAGGTATTTTTGCGTCTCAGTTTGAAAGAAATGCAGTGTAATGGCACGTGAGCCATAGCAAGACCTTGTTTCAGGTGTGGTCCTAAGAGCGGTATCAAAAGCATTTTGGTATTAACAGTCATAAGGTTTCAGTTGTATTCATCCTTCATCACACCAATGTTCAACAGGAGCTGAAGAGTTTCAGCACAAACACTCATGCCTAAAATTTGCAGTAGTCCTACACAAAGAAAAGGCTCTTTCATCTCACTCTTTCTTTCTGCTGATTCATTAGCAAAGAGGGGAGATCAGCAGTTTCTGCCCCACAGTATCAGTTCCAGTGCAACCCCATGAAAGAGTAAAACAGATGGGGCTGATGATGTAATGGACAAAATAAGAAACATTGCATGGGTTTTATTTTTTTTTTAATTAAGATTTTTTGAAAACCATCCCATTTTGGGCAGATGTCCCGTTTAAACCATAGAGAAGTGGGACCCCGAGAAACCTTTCCTACCCAAGCATCACAATGAAACAGATTGAAGAGGGGGAAAATCTTGGTCACTGAATGCAGGCATAAAGCTGAACAGCAGCATGGGCAATGCTGTGGGAGCACCTCAGGGGTTCACCTGCTGGAGCAGTCATGGTACTCCTCCCCACAGCTCAGCTCCCAGCCTTGAGTGCACTGGCTCTAGGTTGCACTGGCAGAGAGCTGGCATGCCTCAGACTACAGAAAATGTGGATGGGGATGAAATGCACAGCCGTAATTCTCCGTCGCTTCGCAGAGGAAGTGTGCCGGGTGCAGGCAGAGGATGCAGCCAGGTTGCTGTCAGTGGATAAAGCAGCTCACTTGCCTGCATCTGTCTGTCATGTAGCAGGCAAGAGCTCCCCGCTCCCTCCTGCACTTTGTTTGATCCCCAGGATCTTCTGCTCCCTCACCCTCTCCATCTACCCTTTCTCCATCCCCCCGGCAGGATATTCATGAGGTGAGAGGACAGACTGTAGAGAGAGCAGAAGAAGGCAGGTATGCTCTGCTGTGAGCATTTCTTGGGCTTCTGCCACTGTGCTTCTGATCCTGAAGCCTGACAGGCAGAGAAATCTGGCCAGCACGATCCCATAGTCTAATATTTTCCATGAAGAGGTGGAGCAATGGCTGGTGAAACGTTTTCATAAGTCACAAAAAAAAAAGCAAATCCTCTTCCATCCCTCCATCACTGGCTGCACAAAGACCCTCTGTTTCTTGTGTGTGCAGACCATAACACTTTGCTTTTGAGAAAGACAATTTCTGGTCACTGTTTGCAAGGGACACAGGAAATTGCTTTTGGAAAGGCATACTGGAGGGCCCAGCCAGGACACAGCTCCTTCAGGAAAATGTGGTCCTGCAGACCTTCCTCAGCACCCTTGTAAACCTGCTGCACTAGCATAGGGACCCTAGAAAACCTACACTCCATGGATCACTTTTATGGCAGTACCTTGAATTCAAATAACAAAATTTTGGAAATATTAATATCATTAGTAGAGAAGAAATAGTAAAATAAATACACTCTTCTAATTTTGTCAGAAGGCTGTTCTCCTCACTGGGAAAAGATCTGGCTTGAACAGAATGTGTGATATCAGGGCTAAACAAGTTAATTTGATCTTAAACTTTCCCATGAGTCTTAGCATTTTTCCCTTTCACTGAATATTATGACAAAGGGCCACTGCGGTTTGTAAGGGATTTTTAAGACTGAATATGAAAGATCCTGCAAAGCAAAAAAAGATTAGTATTTGTTGTTAATTTAAATAATAGCATGAATGCACAGAATGTCTTGCCTCAATCTTCTTTTTTTAATGACCACTAGTTTGCAGTCATAGTTTTGTGCCTGCAATTAATTGTGCCTGCTGTAGAAACTGTGGGTTACACTTAATTGTGACTTTGGCTGATAGCAGTTTGACATCTGGCTCCTTGGTTATTCTTGCAGATATGAAGGCTCTTTTAAATACTTGTTCATTTGTCATTAAGTTAGTCCAAACAATTTCAGGAACTCAGAATGGATGCATTAAAGAATTTGGAAGATAAATACTGCTCCAATATTGACACTTCACCAAGAGTAGTCTCTCTCTTCACCAAGAGCTTGTGCTCTGGCCACAAGCCATGAACACATATAGCATACACTGTGTTGCTTCAGAAGCAGACCAGGAATTGCTGGGACTTCCACTGCAATCAAGGATGTGTTTTTCACATGTAGAGGCAAAGCCAGTTTGCATCTAATTATGGGGAGCACACAGCACAGCATGGAATAAGAGTTTGTATCTTGCCTTCCAGGAAGACTTCTTTTGCTCGCACCCAAGCCCAGGCTGCCTCAGCATCAATGCTTCTGCAGGGTCTATTAGCTAAATGAAGATCAGCTTTGGGAATCTCTAACCCTCCTGCTTTCACAACACTTATTGTAATCTAGACACAGAATTCCCATCTGTTCTTTCCTTCTTTCTGCAAGGGAGAAACAAAGTGGATCAACCATGTAAAGTCTGTAGCACCTGTCCCTGGAGTGTCTGGTCCACCACAGCACACTGAGCAACTGGGAGAGGGGTAGAGTCCAGCTTCTCGCCTGAACCTTGCTCACCCAGTTGTTCATGGAAAGAAGTGACTTTCTGGCCATAGCTGCTTTGCAGTATGAGTATGGGAAAGTCACCGTGGCCTCCCTGCAGAGCTGGGGAAATGTAAGGTTGAACCTAGGAATGCTTTGAGATCCTCTGATGGGAAATAATGTTCTTTTGTGTGAAGTTTTAGCATGTGGCTAGCACAAACCTTTCCCGTGAAAATTCTTTCTTTTTCTTGTGTTTTTATAAACAAAGATAAAGTTTGGATGTTATTAAAATAGTTTCTCAAGATGTGGACAGTTCAGGCCTGGCCAATGGGCCTAGGGGGAGGTTTCGAACTGACCAATCTGGGTGACCTTTGAGGGTTTATATAAGTTGGAATTAATTAATAAAATATCTCTTTATGCCACACTGAGAACCTGGACTTCTTGTCTCTGCTAGCGGTTCAACAGCAACATTAGCAAGATATTTTTTCTCCAAAAACAACCAGTCTTCTGTACCCTCTCTTTAACTTTACTCCTTACTGAGGTGTACCTTAGAAAAAATGAAGTTGTGATTTCACATACAGAACTGAAACAAAATGCAAAAGATGGCCAAGATTAGATGACTACCTTTGCCTCCTTGTGTGTCTGTGTTAAAGAGGTCCTGCTAGCGTCTTTGTCATTTTAAAGCCTATTCTGGAGCACTTGTGATGGCTTAAAAAGAATTCATCACAATACAGCACTACTAATGCATTACAGGTTAATTTAAGTCCAACCAGAGCTGAATGAAAAGGAAAACAAAAAAGAAAAAGGCCTAAAACCGAGAAACAGGTTCTTGGTAACCTATTCAAGGATGAGAAGTCTTGGAAAAGTAAAAAAGAAATATGGAGAGGATATCAAGGTAAGAGCACAAGCAGCTTCAAGGAAGAAAGCAAGTGGTGCAAAAATGTTCCCTGGGATTTTCAGGAGGCAGTCAGGAAAGATGCAGTGGTAGAGAGACACAAAATGCAGTATGTAGAGACAGGAAAGAGAGTGCTGTTTAACATAGGGAAAACTGAAAGAAGAGCAGGTGAAATCCTCTACTCACTATTGATGAAGGAGAATAAATCCCCAGTGTGCAGAAGTGAAGACTGTTGCACACCCTGGAGAACACAGCCCAGGGAGGGTAAATGCTGGGGTGCAGGGCATGGGCATTTCACTCAAAGGATGATCAAACCAGAGCCCTGAACCAGGAGAAGGGTTTGGGGACACATGGGGTGCCGCTGGAGGAGCCTCTGCTGTGCCAAGGGCACTGGTGCTGATTACATGTGATCAACACAATTCTCTGATAATTGAAACAGAATCTGGCAATGCTGCACTGGAAATACAATAGAAGAAACATTAGTCTCCTGCTGCAGCACTGGTGAGACTGAAGGGAGCTGACTAACAAAACCTATGGAGAAAGAAATTCTATTTTTTTGAGGTAAAGTGTGCATGAGGGATTAATATATCTGAGTATTTGTTTCCCTTAACTTTGGTATAATATTCTCTATGTTGATTCAGTGAACAACAACAAAAAAATAAAGTTAAAATAAGGTTGAGTACAGCCATTCAGCTGTCAATCTAAAATCTTATTAGACATGTTTGTCCTCAAATTCAAGTGTAACATTTTTTTGATTGATAGAAAATGACAGGTAGTAAAGTTATGCAATTATGCATGGAGGTGACATTTTTTCTCCAATAACACTTTAGGAATGTAAGAATTTTGTCATCCTCACTACCTGCCTTGTTGAGAATATGTGATTTACACTCTTATCTTGGGGGAAGGGAAGAAGAATCGTTGCTACCTCGGTGAATGATCTGTGCATATTTTAAATTGGAATATACATCCTTTTTATAGTACTATAGTACCATATCCAGACATCTTTTCTGAGGAGAGTTTCTTTGGGACTGGATGCATTTTTGAGCAGCAGTGGCAGGAAGCACTCACAAGCAGGAGGCTGACACTGACATACTGCAGCAAGAAGAAGACCTGCTGCAATACCCATGAACAGGGTGCTGCTCAGAGTCCAAACACAGACTAAACTTTTGGCTGATCCTTTCCCATCTCAGGGTGTAACCGCTGACTGAAACTGTCTGCACGTACATTGTTTTCTTCCATCTTCTGCTGCCTGGCACCTGACACCTGCAAATTGGATGCATCACAAGGACCGCCGTGCATACGTTACAAAGTCCACAATATTCAGCACTTGTAAATGAACTGTAATTAAAATTAACAAAGCAGGTCTAAGAGTCTAATGCAAAATGTCAATTCTCTCCCTGAGTGAAACTGTGATATACATAGAATAGAAAAGAATGGGTAAGGCAGAGAAGACCTTTTAAAGAATAGTAAGACACAGAAGGGATAGCAACAAAAAAAAGGACTTTTATACCATTCCTGGCACCTAATTTAGAAAGCAGCCGCCTGCACTCTCAGTCAGCAGCAATGCCAACTACTGCTGTGTATCCAAAGTAAGGTATCTCCTCGTGCCCCAGCTCAGCTGCCCACAGTGACACAGGACCAGGCAGTGGGTGGGATAAGCTTGCCCAGAGCATAGGGAGCATCTGAGCTGGACTGGGCTGTGCATTTCTGGAGATGCACCAAGGAAGAGACACCCTGTAACCCTTCTCTCCCACATGGAGCAGTCATTAAGGCACATTAATATAAAGGCAGCATGTCAACATACAGCTAGTAATATATAAGAATTAGGCCAATAGGAAACCAAAGGAAATATTTGAGACAATCTGTACTAGGAAATATCTCCATATTTGATTGTAGTGCATCCCTTTGACTCAGAAAAGACCTGGCTGCACAACTACCAGTATAGGTGATAAAAATAGATATTAACTCCAAGCACATGGTTCTCACTAGAAATCTAAGATTACACTTCTCTTCACAGTTAGGTTTTCTGAGATTAATTTCAGTTTAAACAAACAGGACAACCATCAGCCTTTTAACGTAAGTAGGTTGTTAGATTATTTAGATTACAGAAATTCTTCAGCACCTCAGAACCAGTTAGAGTAGGACACGTGATGGAAGGAATTATTTGATCACAAATCAATGGGAATGTTCTTATTTCTCCCATAGAAACTGGATAGTTGCCCTAAAAATCAGATTTCTTCAGTCCACGTATACTTTCAGGTATGAATTTATATGCTTGTTTAAGCTCCTGGAGCATCTTAGAAGAAAAAATAAGCATTTTCTAAGACACTAATTTGAGAAATGTCACTGATTTATGGTGTCTTCATTAAGCATAGGTCCAGCTTCCTGCATTTGTCCTTTCATACCTTGCTGTCTTTTGATTCTGTCTTTATCATCATAGCCAAGCACTGACAGCAGATGTACACAACAGCAGCAGACTGCCTTTTATTTTTATAAAGAAATAAACAACAAGCATGATCAGCTAATGTAGCTCCTCACCCATTCAGTCACCCCTGGGAGTTCCCTTACTGACTGATCTACTCATTAGCTGGAGTTAAGGTAACACTGCCAGACAAGTGCTTTGGGGAATGGAAACCACATGGGGCCAGTTCCTTGGGAATGGTGCTCTCCCACCTCTGTTCTGAGACAGGAGGCATGAAAGGTGCAGAGACTCGCTAGATCATACCGCAAGATCCTTCCCTCCAGATGGAGAAGTCTTTTATTCTGTCCTACGTGACAACTCCAGAAGTGAGAACATTCTCCTTGTCTTCTGAAGCACATTCTGAAATCAAAAAGGGGGAAATATGCAATCAAAATCCCTCAGAGCTAAGGAATGTTTCTTGATATCCTGTCTAAATTCTCTTTTGATCTTCATCCCATCAAAACCTCTGGGGCCATCCTAAATCACCCTGTTCCCTGCTTGGTGTTTATGTCTTTCTGTTACTTATACACCATTAAAATGCACTCCTAATCAAAATATAATTCACTTAATCTTCTTTATAAATGAATCCCCTGAGACTCTTAATCATTTGGATTACTCTTCTCTGGACTGGCTCCAATTTCTTGACAGCATTCTGAGATTGACATGTCCCAAACTGTACACAGCTCTTTTGATGCAGCCTCAATAGTGCTGTAGAAAAGGAAACCGTTGCTGGAACTTGTCAGAGGGACTCTTGGGGAAACCAAATGCCACTGGCTTCATCTTTCGTTTCCATAAGAAAGCATAATGATTTAACATCTTCAGGGTGAAGCATTTTCATTTTTACTGTTGAAATAGCTTCCCATTTTGATTTTTGAATAATAATTTTTATTATTTGGACACATTTTGCATCCTGGCTGGAATGCAGTAGCCACTGATCTGAACAGTTCTATTCAGTTTTGCTGTTTTATTCTGACTCTCCTATGTACCCAGGCTATCATTTACAAGAATTATCACTACTTTATTATTTAGTGTTATCACTTACCATCTTTGCTTTAGTGCACACCATGTAGAAACCCAGTCTGCTACTCTCCTCCTTATCATTCTCCACCCTTTCCCACATCATCATCAAAAATGTTAAATAAAACTAGACCTAGCTCATATCCCTGTACAGCACCACTGTAGGCAGTCCTGAGTAACTGAACACCTCAACTTATTATTTTCCTTCGTTTATGGACCTTCAGTTTACTCTTGGTTTACATGGCAATGCTGACATTGACATCAATGTTAATTCATAATTTAAGTAGGATTTCAGGAGGGTCCAGATACACCACGTTCCTTTACTTTTTTTGTGCACTTTTGTAACTTGATCTGAAAAATCAATAAAGTTTGTCTGTCATGAGTTACTCTGTAGAAAACCGTGCTGTTAATTGGGCTTATGGTTTGATTTCTCTCTTAACATACATGCCATTACCTTATTGGGAATAGAAATTAGACCACTGAATGCTTTGTGCCTGGATTTTTATTTTTTTTAATTTTCTTTTTTTTTTTTTACTTTTCACCTTTCAGAAATTCAGTATTTCCTTTTTTTTCTCCCAGCCCTCTGGTACCTTCCCATCACACTCTGTAACTTTCTGTAAGTAATTGCTAGTGTTTCTGTAAGTTCATTAGCTAATTCCCTTAACACTCTGAAATGCATGCACACCTGCTGATCTGTATATATATTCAGATGTTTTAAGTATTCTCTTACCTGCTTTTCATCAATAGCTTTGACAAAGTCGTTATTGCTACTTAATTATCCATTTCTCCTGCCCTTATTTTTCTTGTTTAACAGATTTTTATAAAGCATTGCAGTAGTTTACCCATTTTAGAACCATCATTGATTTAATCTTCTTCCTCATTTGTTAATGACTCTACTTTCTGTCCCATATTTTTTGTTCTTTTCACATATTTTGTATGCTTTTCTTCTTCTCTTGAACCCCTTTGGCTATTGCTGACCCATTCTTCTTCCTGCTGTCCTAACAAGCTTAAATCAGAGAGGTTTTCTTTCTGGTACGTTTTTTTATGCAAGAGTAGGGAAAGGTGCTATTTGTTTATTTGCTTACTTGCTTCTTTCTCTGTTGGCAATAAAGAACTATGAGTTTGTGGTTGGGGGTTTTTGTGTTTCGTTTTTTACTTTATTTGTCCCACCATTTGTTACTATACTCACAAGTTGTTTCTGTTATAGGTTGGACTCAATCTCAAAGGTCTTTTCCAACCTAGTTAATTCTGTAATTCTGGGATTCTGTGTCTCTCACTTAGACAGCTCTTAGAGCGGTGCCCCTGGTGCCAGTGGATTTGCCATCTGATGAAAATCTCATTCCTTCCTCCCCACCTTGCCCCATTTGCTTATTCACTCACCTGTCACATATTTTCAGCCTCCTAACTCAGGGTCCGACCTGCCTAATCTTTCAGTACAAAACAGTAGGTGTCCACTCCGTTTGGAGCCTTTAATCATTAATAGACAAGAAAGAGTGTGATCCTGATCCTGCCTTCTTCCATTTTCTTATCCTTTTCAGTGGTAACATCAATAAGATCTGGACACTTTATCTTGTCCAAGCTATGAACAGTTAGTGTAACTCATAACTGCAGCAAGCTTTTGGAGTTAATATTTTTCCCATTGACTGACACACCTCTCCCCATGGCATATGTGAAGCAATCATTCTGGACTCCCTGAGACAGGAAGTTTTCAATGAAACATCCATTTAGTTGAGGAACTGGGAAACTAGGGATTAGAAAAGAAGGGATTTTTCATGGGAGATGGTGGTTGGACCAGGTTGGGTACTCTTTCTAAGAAGTTCACCTCTAACAATGACTTGGGCAACACAGGGAGAGAGCAAAACCAGCCAGGTGCACAAACAGGAGATTTTACATGGACACGTTCATGCACATTGTGCATCACAAGGAGTTTTTGATGAAAGTTTTGCTTCAAGAATTCCAAAGAGACATGTTCCAAACAGGCAAAATTAATTAATTTTTGAGGAACAAAGCAGAAAATTATGTACCAAAAGTAAGAGAACCAGAGGACAAAAAGGACAGAGAATGACATGCAGTAAATAGTAAGAAGATTTTCATAAACTAGAATTTCATTCAGGAAGAAGAGAGAGAGCTGAGGATCACACAAAGAAGCAGGTCTGACTGGGAAGGATAATCAGGAAGCCTCTCTCCAGAGGTGATCTTCAAACAGGTAAACCACACAATAGGGAGTGTAAGGTAGGTTTGGAGCTGGAAATGAAAGTGAAGAATCTACTGCCTATCTTCAGCACCAAGAACATTGTCAGATCAAGGATGTTTTCATTAGAAAAGACACTCAAAGTGAGTTATCTGCCAGATACCTTCAGCAGAAAAACACAAGTGCTCAGAGATTAATGAAGGTACTTAAGGACGTTACCTGAACAGCAGAGCACACAGACTGCAAAGAAAGAAAGATATTACAAGGAAAGTCTCCAGACTTAACTGTGCAACCACCTCAAACTATATTATTGGAATGGAGCCTGAACTCAAAGAACAAGGAAAGGGTCTGAACAGTAAAGAAAGCTATTTCCTCAGGCAGGAAATACAGACACGAAGTAAGAATCTCCCCAAAAGGAAAGTTTTCTGGAAAATTAAACTGAGTTAAACCTTGCAAAGGTGATTAAAACAAGTAGCAGCCATTTCCTCAGCTGTCTAAATAAAAAGAGAACACCGAATGGAGAAATGGAGCTGCTATAGAGTGAGGATATAGCAGAGATTACAGATAACCTATAAATGGCCCAAAACTAAATTAATACCTTTGCCTCAGTTTTCAGTGAAAATGGCATTAGTACAAAGGGTAATGAGTGGAAAAGCAGGGATTAAGACCCACCACATTCATTGTACAAGCAGAATTCAGATAGCATAGCATTCACAGGTGAGAAAGGCAAATAGCCTGGATTTTGAAGGCACTATTCCACCTGGAACAAACACTCTGATAACAAACATTCCTAATTTAGATATCAGGTCATGATTAATACCAAGTCTGCACCCTGCTTCAATTCTCAGTCTCAGTTTCCTTTCCTGCATCCCTTTGTACCATTTGTTCATCTTCTCTTTGAGATTCCCCCAACTTTTTAACATGGGCAGCACATACCTTTTCCCTACTTCTGTTCCATAAACTTATTCCCCTTAGGATTTTGGGGAACAGTTTTCCAACAGCATTCAACATGGGGTCATGTGAAACACTTCAAGTAAATAACTTAAGTCTTGCAAAATTATAAGCACCTGAAAAACAGAGACTTAGGATGCTAGTAATGTACTAATGTAAGAAATTATATCAGTTATGATGGAACAGAATTTCTGTGAAAGGAAGTCTGTTTTACTACCTTATATTTTCTCTCAGCAAACCACTCCAAGTCACAAAAAAGCATAAAGGGAAACACGTCCAACACCTTCCAGAACCTTACCTCCAGCTAAAAGCCTCCTTATAAGTCCAACCCTACCAATAATGTGAAGTATGAGGTTCTGACAGAGTTAATAATAAGGAAGCTGTGAAATTTATACTGAGCTGACTGATTTGAGAAACACTGTACCCCTTCCTTCTCCCCAAGAGAATTTAATTTTTCTTGATTATTATTGACTATTCTCTGTTAGTTACAAGCCAAAAGCAAAGTTTATTTTACATCACCTTTATCCCTTCTTCCTTAGTGCTACTTAATGAGTTGAAGGAGCTGGAAACTTGTTCTCAGTGAAGCAAATATCCTATGAGTTATAAATGACATTTCATCCTCATATGCAGATTTTTCTGTGCCTAAGTGAATTATTTACAAGGTACAGCTTGTGGGCTCCAACAATCAGCTGCCAGAGATTTACACCTACACTGAGTCCCTGCTCTCCTGCTGGGAAAATGTGAAGTTTTCCACCGCCCTTTAAGATCTGAAGACTTAACAGAGAATAGCTCTCCCCAAAGCTGGCAGTGCTTTTCTTGGGATGGTGGCTGACTAGGCTTTGCTGAGGGAGAGAGAATAATGGTGAGCTGAGACACCAAGAGTGACTGCTTCAGTAGCTTAAAATAGTCTCCTTTTTTCCCCCTCTGCATGCAGCTGCAAATCAAAAGTATCATGGATCATTTAAATATTGTACTTCCAGTCCTGTATGCATAATGACAAAGGTAGTCATAGCATTGTTTTTTTCTCTTTAATGAGGAGAAAGCTCATAGAAATTGGATGCTACTGTGATCAACAAAGTAATAGGGAGGTGGATAAGAACAATAAGAGAATTATTAAGTTCCTTACCAAAGCCTACCTTCATATTTAAGGGACTAGGACAAAAGCTTTAAAAACATATCACATTTAAGATAAATCATTTAAAGTAAATTGGGAAGGATTTTGAAAGCTCTGTTGCTCTTCCTGAGTCTTTTCATGTAAGACAGTATTGTGGAGAGCGAAGCATTGTGAAATGGGGTTGTAGTTACAAGAGCAATGACAGTGTGGTGCTGCATTGCCAGCAGCCAAGTTGCTCCAGAGACTGTGGGTGTGGAGTGCATGTGGCTCCTTCCTGACGCCACAGGTGGGCTTTCTTTCTCCTTTATAATATTCAGAGCCTCTCACTAGCTTTCAATACTTCTATAATGTTTAGAAAGCTAATGATGTTTACACTCAGGTGGAAAAAAAGAGAGCTCTGTTGCAACTTAATCTCTCAAGAAAAGCAGTATAAAAGCCATCTTCGTGGTATGTGTAGTAGCAAAACAATGTAAAAGAGTCATTTGGGGGGAACAATCCCTCAGTGGCAGGAAAATGGTTCAGAAGACATAATAATTTTTTTTCCTATTTAGGTATCTCTGATCCAGGAATAGTTGATGTGATTCTCTCTTTCCGTCCATTTGAATCTCCACTGACAAGAGATAATCTGCTGCTTTTTTCATTTCCCTCATCCAGTTTATTTCTCATAACATTAGATGGGGTGTAAAATTGTTTGAGTATGCTTGTACCTAACCAGCCTCCTGGGGAAAAAAACTGTCAGGCTCCTGCCACTGATAGACAGACAGACAGACAGACAACTAGATAAAATACTGGTGCTTCCCTCAGGTCACCTGAGGCAGAGTTTATGTAGGGGCTAAACATTCAGTAATACTTTTCAGTGAAATATTCTCTGCCTTCATGGCTGTGGGACTTGATCCAGCTTGAAAGTTCAACACATACATACATGCTTAATTATACATCATGGAATTCTCCTTGAGTCTAACAGTGAATGTGGGTGTGCTGCTGAATTTGGGACCACAACCACACCCGAGGCTCACTGTCTGTGTGCAAATATCTGACTCTGTCTTCTGCTGCCTCTGTGAGACCCCAACAGCCTCACTAACATTCTTTGCCTCTGAGCAGGATGTGGGGAGCACAACCAAGATAATCACTTGTGTTACCAAGGATAGTGTGTGGCAGGAAAGCCCAGAGTATCTTTGTGAGAGAAATGTCCCCAGAAAGTAGCTAAAATTTTCCTGCTGGAAGGGAGTTTTTTTCCACATCATTCCCCTTGCTGATAAAAGGTTTGAGATTGTGTAGAGAATCTTTCTCGGCATACTAGTAAATACCTTTTTTCCTTTAAACCAAAGAACAGTAAAATGGCAATTAATTTAGACTAGGTAAAATATATAATTACCTAGTCATAAAATGGACCATAAAAGTACTACATTGTTGAATCCATTTCATTAGTAGTATGTACATAAAAACTGTTTTAGTGTATAAAGACGTAAGTATTGTGCTTCATTGTTTTCAAATGACAGTGCCTTGCTTTTTCTTGGTTTTGCAAACAGACCTTTCAGCAATGTTTTACTCCAGGAGTTGTTTAAACTTCTTTTCCTTGTAATATCCACATGATGCTAACTTCATCGTGAAACAGCTCAAAAGCATCAATGTAACTTAAGAAAACAAAGCCAAAAGCTGTAGGTCGCATAAACCCAGACTGAATGTTGATGAGGCAGTTTTATTTGTTTTAATCCCTAAATTTGGGGGTGTTGCAGACAAATTGGCAAACTAACAAGTAGTGGCAGGAGTAGAGCTGCCTTTCTAACTTTCATCTCTTTATTTGTTTGCTTTTTTCAATCTGAAAACCTCACAAGTCTTTCAAGATCCACACACCTTAACTAGTATGTCTTACCAAAAAAAGAGAAAAAAAGCCTTAGGAGATGAGGAAAGTTGTTTTCCTCAAGTTTTTAATCTCTGGTAAATCCAGGATAGCTGCTTTGCAATGTCACCGATTCCTGTGAAACAGAATATTCTTCAGTGATCAAGAATACAAACTGGCATAAAGAACTTGTTCATTAGGACATCAAAACTGTAGGAATATTTTCAATTTTTGCTATAACTTTTTCTCAGAAATTATTTCACTTGTGACCACCTAAGGCTCTCTAAGGTACACAGCAACACAGTTTGAGACATCTCTGTGATGTTCTGTACATCATATAGTTGCTAACAACCTGTCAAAGTCATCCTGACACCAAACTGAGAAGCTGATGGTTTTAGTAACGTATTAGCAGAGATGAAAAAAGATGGTCCTCATTATTGTAATAAAACCAACAGAGACACACTGAGAATCAATTACTGATTCTGTGACCTGTTGAACTAACCCTCAGTCAAGTGGGGGAACTGCACAGAGCATCTTACATTATCAAATGATTTAGGATGGAGCACTGTCTGAAGACTTGCAACAAGTCAAGGCAAATACATTTCCGTAAATTGTAGCTTGCTTAATTACCTTGTTCCTGAGCACAAAGATCAAATTGAGCAACTTAAGGTGCTGAAGCACTCTGCCAGCTGGTCATGAGAAGGAAATAATTAACACACACAAGAGCTAAGTTTAAGGATGAGACTCCTACTGACAACAGCAAGGAGATCCAAAGTTAAGGCAGACACTGTGTCCTTGACTGGATCCATGTGCCTACAATTTGCAGCACATATTGGATTGGGGAAGAGCACCATGTGTTGCAGCCATTTCAAGCAAGCAGATGGCTTTTTAAAGTGCTTGGTGTAGGGAAAGCAAAGCCCTTTCAAAGGCTGGCATTTCACTCTCATTATTTGTCACAGACTGTTCCACCTCTTGCCTTCACAATGCCCGAGTATCACCAAGAAAATTCTCTCTCATGGAGGCACTGTGCAAGCACATGAAAAACATCCCCTGATACAATGAAGTGGCCAGTGAGACAGGAAATTAGTAACGATGTTTCAAGTTTGGAAAGCAATGCTCAACATTAAGTTTTTTTCTTTGCAAGATCTCACGCAGCCTTGAAAGAGAAAGCTGCAAATCACGAAAACCCTGTTTGGTGTCTACCTACTCTTCTCAAAGGCCTTCATGCCCACAGCAGAATCTTTTTGCCTACTCCGAGCATCTCACAAAGGTAACGCCTTTCTTCTGTAACCAAATTCACTTACAAGGTGCAAAGTAATTGTTTACTGTGGAAAGATGAACCTAGGAGCCCAACTTTCATTCCCTACTTCCCACATTTTTTAATAGGATCTCTCATGCCTGCCTGAATAGTCAACCAAGACGAAGAGAAAAAGACACCTAATTTTAACATATCATCTTGAAGGATGGACTCTTTGGAGTACCACACACTACAGATTTGTTATGATCAGAGGGGCCAGATGTCACCAGCTGAGCCGTTCATTTGATGCTGCGCCATTGCTCGGTGCTGCTGCCATAGATACTGCCCTGCCCTTATGGTGGCTGCTGTGATTCATTGAAAGTAATATCATCCCAACTGCCACTCCAGGGAATCTTGCAGGCATGATTTTCTAACACAGCATGACCCATTAAAAATAACTGCCAGGAATCCTGCGCTTTATAAAAGGGCATCTTCATTAGCTCTCGCGGTGGGTCGCCAGAAAGTCCCAGGCGCTACAGTAGTCACGGGGTAATTTGTAGTTATCAGAAACATTGCATTTAATGCCTTTATTCCTGTGGAGCTGGAGCGACTGGTTACTAAACACAGACTCCTCCTCTTAAATCACAGAAATTAAAGAGGGAAGAGACACATCAGATTATTTTGTCAATCCACTCTTTGGCTGCAAAACTGGCAAATGTATAGTCTTTGCCGCCAAGGCATTCAGTGCCAGAGACACTCACCACTGTGCTACGGGCCACTTCACTTATCAGTGCCTACTAGTGCTTGGCCTTTCTCCTAAAACAATGAACTCCTGGTTATGCTGTGCAGCACTTCGTCCTTCACATAGAGTTTCATCCAAAGAACAGACTCTAAATGACTGCAGAGGGCTGTAGGTTGGGCCTCTCACCTGCTCTATTTATTCTTCCCAATATACTGGAATAGAAGGTGGTGTTTTACTTGGATAGTTAGACAGAAGAAATCAAAACTCCTATTTCTATCAGGTTTAATGGAAACATTTTTTCCAGAATTAAACAAACCTTCTACATAATTTAAAACAAAAATGTTGGCTTTAGTACTGTATGGACATGTTCTACAGCATCAAATGTCAACAAATCTTGTATATCCCCATTGTTTTTAAGACAGGTACACGCCTCCCTGAGGATCTGTCCTGCTTCCCAGCACTGGAACTCATTTTATGGTGAGTTGGCAAGGGCAAAGTCCCCCAAAGAAGAGAAAAAACACATGACAGATGTTATGCATGAGTTTGTCACCCTGGTCCTCAGGTGCGATGGTGATGAATGTCCTACAAAAAACCCACTCCAGACTGGAGTAGGAAGATTGTGGTAGCTAGCATTAATAAGAGACCTGAGCCCAGAAACACATTTTTTAGTCCCTTCTGGTAAAAGTATTTCCTCTTGTACTCTAGGTCGAATATTGACTCAAATGCAGTGGCCAAGTGACGCTATGAAGCTCAGATTCTCTCCAGCATTGAGTATGAGCTACAGTGCTTTGGGCCATAGCAGCAACTCATAACAATGAGCAATAAAAAAATAAATTCCAACACATGTCTTGCTCTGCAAGGGTGTGGACTGAGCTTCAGTGCAAGCTCCTTGCAGGACTGAAAGAAAGGCCTCCAGGCTATGTTGCAATTTCTGAATGATGTCCAAGAATGAGTCCTAGTTCTGTGGTGAGTATATCAAATAGAGAGCAATTCTTTCCATTATATATTACCTCCCCAGTCATTATGAAATCATTTGGTATTCACTGTGATAGTACCAATCATTAATGCACTCATTTGGCGTTCTTATGGCTTGTCTTATGCGCTTCCCCAGGAATTCCATTGTAATTAACCATTAGTTAATGTAAATAGTAATGGACATTTAAACGAAAGTGTTACCAGACGGGGTCAGTAGTAGCAGAGAATCAATGTGTTCATGAAACCAGCTACAGTCACTTCAAAAAGCTCCTCTAATGGTAATGAAAGCCTAATAGTAAATATGTTGCTTAAACTGAATCAAAGACTGTTGAAAACATTTTGTCACATTTCATCTGAAAACCATATTCAGCATTCCTCCTCCTCTTCCTGCATCTCTAGAAGAGTGGACACATGGGCAGCCTTCACATAATGCTGCAAATAGCGAGGATTACCACAGAGGTTTTCTCTGCAGAGCATTATATACTGCATCAAGTACACCAGCAGGGTATCAGGTGTGTTGGCATGTTGCGAAGGTCCTGCAAGTGGTGGGTCATTGATTGGTTTAAACCAAAGGAAAGAGCAATAAAGAAAGTGAGCCTATGAAAAGTTAAACTAGTTTTACGGTTTGCATGGCATCAGTCCTTGAATAAACTGAGGTAATGAAATGTAATAGAAAGGGCTCTGGTATAATGCCTTCTTCCCTGCCAGACTTGTATTCCCAGAGATGTTTTAGAGCTGGAATTCAATGACCTTTGTACAAGTGACACAGATCTAGTTTTCTGGTAAGAAGACACAAATTATCATTGAGTGGAACTGTGCTGATAATTTCTTGCAGAAAGCAAAAGTAGAAAAACTTGATTTTTTGCCAGATTATAAAAGGCAAAAAAATTTCACTTTTCAGCCAGGGCAGTAATGTGAATTATTATCATGAGAAAGAACTTCCTTTTGCCAACTATAATAGAAATGGGAAGTTTTCACTGTCTTGTGTGCTAGCCAGGGTTTCTGTAAATAACAATAATAAAAAATCTAAGTCTACCTCAAGAACCCAGTGGAAATATACAGTGTTTCTTTGTTGGGTGGCCCCTTGGTAAACTTCATTAAAATAATCCAAAACTAAAAAACATGAGAGCAGAGTTACTGGGCTTGTGGTATTTCCATCAGATCCCCTCAGAGCTTACAGGGCTATGCTTCTGCACATTCCAACTTTTCAGCTTGCCACTGTGAATGGGTCCAAACTGTGAAGCACTTCATGCACAAATCCAGTTGTGTGATGGAAAACACAAGAAAGAATTTCATATTACCCTTCCTTTGAAATGAAATATTTTCTTCCTTTATCTATTTTAGTTTTTCCCTGAAAGAAATGCTATCGAAATCTTTAATTACTCAGAAAGTTCAGCCTTCAACATTTATATTTAATCTGGATTTAAAGGAGCATTTTCTGAACAGATGTGCTGGTATGCAAACACCTGCTGCTTCCTTTCTCCTGAGCATGCCTAATTTTAGTTACTTATTTATTTTTTTCTCTTCTTTGTTCCTGTTATCGTGGTTTCATTTAGGTCTTTCTGATTCTGAACAATGCCTTTCCTCTTTCAACTCCACTAGACTTGCTGAATATCAAAAGACACCCCGAGGACCAGTAGGACTTAAAGCATAGAAGATAATTTCTCTTCCTTAGGGGCTGCTCTTTTGGGGCTTGGGACAAATGTTCATGGCCTCTTTCATCCTGACCTCTTCACTATGCTGATCTCAGCCATACTGCTCCAAATGGAAAGTGATGTCACCACTATCAGTACAGGAATTGCAGCAGGTCCTCGGTCCTACTTGTGTTGAACTGGCTGCACTTACCTTATTCCTCAAGGCAGTCAAACTGGGCTGAAGAAGGAAATTTTTCTCATTACCAACAGAAGACTAGTGCAATGTGGTAAGTTTTTCATCACTTCTTTCTCAATCTATGCTACAATACTGATCATAAATAGTTTCTGGGTGCAATAAAATTGGGAGCCAGACTTCTAGAGCAAGAGGGGAGAAGTAGGAATCTGGCAGAGACTTTGGAGCCATCCCAAATATTGGGTGGTGGGTGGCAGGAAAGTGAAAGCCATCTGGTAGCTCAGATTTCCTGTATAAGGAGGTCCTCTGGTTTTGAAAATGTGGGCCTCAGCTCCTCTGGGAAACAAATGCCTGCAAAATGAAGAAGGAAATGTAATGGTTTGCCTGCAAATTTTGATACGTGATGCAGTAAAAACAGGGTTTCTAATAATGACATTTCTACATTTCTTCATTATGAGTCATGAGTAAACATGACATTTCTGCAACGCGATCTAGATGTGTGATCAAAGATTAAAATGGAGCCATTTTAATATTTTAATTATTTCGGCACTGTCAGGCTTCAGAGTCTGTTATGCCAACACCCAGTGCAGAGGAAATAATTTGTAACAAAGAATTTTATCAATTTTAGCTGCTTTTTTCTCCATGCGGATTGTGTGTGAATGGGTCATTATTTTCTCAGATTTGCTCATTATTCGAAATGATCCACAATGAATAATTTATACTAATATTTCTTGTTCTGCAGCTTCTTCACCACCAGTTTGTAGCTGCCTGGGCTAGTTTTGTCTGAACAAACAAATCACATGGCCTCATTTCTGCTTCCAGGTTGGCTTATAGGTGCTCTGCTGGGGAGGGTGCTCCCATTTATGAGTTTTATACATACTCTCGGCAGATATGGCTGTTCACCTTTTAAAAATGCTATTTCCACAAGCACTCTTTCTTAAGCACTCTTCATTCATTCATTATGATATTCATGGGGAGTGAACAAGAGTGCAAATGCAGAAAAGAGAATTCAAAATTTTATCCCAGGAATAAGTCTGATGAATTTCATTTTCCTCCTTTTTTTTTTTTTTTTTTTTTTTTGAGTTCTCAGGCCACCCTGACACCTGCTTTCACTAACAGACCTGTATTACTGGAGGAGTGCCAGTGAGTTTATCTAGGTGCACACATCTTGTGAATGTGCATGAATCAGAAGGGAAAAGCTTTCTCAAACAGCCAGCCACTTACAAATTACTGATATTTCAGTCCGGTGCCACGTGCTCCTAAAGGGTTAGGAAGAGGTTCCCCTATTAGTCCAGTAGTTTCAGGCATTTAACAGTGACTCATGAAGCATTTGACTTGATAACTAGGGAGTAATCCCAGAGGGCTGAGTATCCATCCTATTATCCACAAAACCGAGTAGTGTAATATGGGTAAGATGTGAGGACGACCCTTTCTTAATATGGTAAATCTAAAGAGCTCATCCCTAACACAGAAGAGCTAAATCCTTCTTTGTTAAATCTGTGTGTCTTCTCCCTGCAGATCTTGCTTTTCACACCACCTGTGGCAATCAGTCCAAATTTCAAATAATCTACCAGTAAGACAATTTCACATGTGTGTTCCCTAAACCAATCCATTCATTCATGACCCTTTGTTCTGGAAATACTTTTAATCTAGCACTTTTATGGTGGGCAGAAGATATCAGAGGCAGGTGTCTCCTCCTCAGACTGCATAAGCCTTCCTACAGCAAAACCCAGCTTGATTTGCAAATTGGGCAGTCTGAAAAATCAATTTTTCATCATCTCCTCAGACAGCTGTACAGTCCTCAAACATGCAAGGTTTCACAAGAATGCTATTCCCCTCCATGATGCAAGCAAACCAAGTCTTAAGCTGGAAATGATCCATGTGGTTCATGTTTGGAATTAGTCCAAAACCAAAGAGAGATGCGGTTGGAGAAATCTGCCCATCAATTAACATTACTGAATAATTCCTGAATTCCTGGTCTGCCAGAACAGTAGCTTGCAGTGTGGTTCTGGCCGTAAAACCAAGGGTGAGGGTGAGGCTCGGGGTGGAGGGAATCACACAGCTTGCTGCTTTGTTTCGTGTTGCTGTGCCACATGGTGCACAGGGGCTCAAGTAGGAGCCGAAGCTGCTTTAGAGAACGCCTGTTCTCCGTGAGTCACCGAGGGTGAGTCACGCACACCGACACAGGATCAGAAAGCCTTCCATTTTGCAAATGATAAGTGATGATGATAGTTAAGCAAGGGAGTCCACTGTGACTCTCCTATTCCAAGATGTGTCATTATAAACCTGATGGAGCGCCCGCAAAGAAAATACTGTGCTCCAACTGCTTTGTGAGTTGTCCTTTCCTGGATAAAAGGAACATCCATACACATTTTAAGTTTCACCTTCACATTCTTTTATGCTTTCATCCTCAGAGGGGTGACTATGGAAAATGTCTGTAATGCAGCTACATCTATCTATCAGCCTAGTTTTTCCTGCTTCATCCCAGTAATAGCCAATACTGGTGGTTATGCTGAGCCCTACAATGGTACCTCCAGGAACAAAAAAAATGTGGCTTAGAAAGATTTTTTTTAAATTACTAAAGAATATTTTTTCATTTTCCATCCTCTACAGATGTCATTTTCTTCTGATGAGTACCTCTAAATTTTGCCCCTGAGTCATTACACACACAGCGTATAAGTAAGATGCTAAATCCAACAGGCTATTCTGGCCACCAGATGGAAAAGTTTCCCTTCAGCACCTAAAAAACCATGCATATGTAAATACAAATCTCATTATATATTTAGGTATGAGTATCTAGGTATATCTGCAAGTAGCTGTAATAATGTCTTTAA
Source organism: Lichenostomus cassidix (assembly GCF_008360975.1). Taxonomy (NCBI): domain Eukaryota; kingdom Metazoa; phylum Chordata; class Aves; order Passeriformes; family Meliphagidae; genus Lichenostomus; species Lichenostomus cassidix. The sequence goes on from NC_139482.1 coordinate 93,400,117, forward strand.
AAAAAACACATTAAAAAATACTAAGGTTCACCAGAAAATGGGCAAAATATAAGGAATCATTATTAAGGTAACAAACTTTTATTTGGCTTCTTTCTGCCTATGTGCCATAGCACAGTTGTTAATTACATTATTATGTCTTATTTTATTTCATTATCTTCCTCATCTGTGGAAAACAAGGCTTATGAAACTATGCTATTTTTCAATATTATATTTTAGCCTTATCCAGCATGTGGCTTCATGCACTGTCCAGCTCTGCACTAGATACAAAATTATTATTTTCTGCTGCCCTTCTTCTTGTGGGGATATCATAACAGTTGTTTATATTTTTTGCCACATTTAAGATTATACCTTTATGATTACTACTGTGAAGAAATGTGAAATCACTCTCTCTGGTTTACATGCATAAAAACTGAGGGAGAGACTAATATGAACATTCCCAGATATGTCACTTAATTTGGTATTCCCAACTCAAAAAATTACAGTCTGATTTTCAGAGTGTTTGGCATGTTCACAATACTTTCTGTGTTCAGAGCAGAGGTCATCTTGACCTCGCATATGTTTGCAGGAAGTCTGCAGCTCTAACAACCAGCTCTCTGACCCAAAAATTTAGGCTTCCCATGGAAATAACTTGCCTGTCAACAGATGAAATCTCTGGACATGAAGCCTCTGGACATCCAGTTCTTCTGCATGATGCCCGCCTTTGACAGAGCTCTACGGACGACTGTTTTCTTCACCCACTTTCCTTATTCCAGGCACGAGACATCTATTCATCCCCAAAACACAAGCAAGGAGGATGTCCGCCTACAGTCACCACATTGCTCAGATACATCACCAGAGCACACAATGTCCTTTGCAACAGACCAGACACAGGTCCTAAAATGAAAAGTAATGACATCATAGAGACAGTGCTATGCAGATTAGGAGCTAGGGTGATGATTAAGTTGCAGACACAGTGCCTGGCATTTTGTGACATTCTTCTTTTGAGGTCTCAGCCACAGTACAATGCATATGTCATTGTTCTTAGGCTTATCTGTATGTTTTGCCCAATTACAAATTCTTTTGTTTACCTTTATTAGTTTCTTCTAATCTTCTGTTCCTCCACTGCACCCATGAAGGAACAAGGCCACTAGTCAGTATGGAAATCATCACTTAAACTGTTTAGACTTGATGGGGCCCAAACAACTGGCAGGAGTCTTCCTATAGACCATGTTTAGCAATATTACCTTAAGCCATTGGTATTCACTGCAATCTGTAAGTCTCCATTCCAGATGAGTTGGACAAAAAAAGAGATTACCAAAATAAGCTGTGTTTGTAAATCCAGCCTGCAAAGACTTCTTTTGACAGGACACTGTTGAGCCTTTCCATTTTCTTCTGCCTGCCTCTTTGCAGAGCCCCTCCACCAAGGTATCTGCATTGCAAAGTATGTATTACATGCAGAAGGTTCTTCTCATGCACTCCCTAGGGCAGACACTGAGAATCTCCGAATAGCCCCACTTAACTTCATGGCAGTGGGGTATCTGAATCCCTGCAGCAGCTTTGAAAATCTTCACTTGCAAGCCCTACTGTTTGAAAACTATGACAGTCTGCCTCAGTGGTGATATGAATAATAATGATAAAACGCAGCATATATGCATTGGTCATTTAATTTAGGCTTGACTGGAAACTTAGCGAGCCCATCTTCCAGCAAAATTGATTGCTGTGAGCAGAGCAAATGTCCCAGAAAGAGACCTTCCTACTATTGAGGTAGGATCAAACCAGGATTACAGTCTTTTCATTTGATGTGTACTAAGTTTAAAAAATAATGAAAAACCAAATATGAAACAACAACAAAAAAACAGCCCAACAATGTGCTTGATGATTTTAAGACCTGCAGGAAAATATTTAATGTCACGCAACAATGAAAGGAATTGGTACGAAGCATAAATGGCAAAGCATTGAAAAGAACTGACACAAAGCATACTGGCATGTACAGCAACACCCACACAATCAAAAGCATTCAAGGAAATTAAAAGAAGAATCAAATGACTAAAGATCTAGCTATGCAAGGAAGCTGTATAGCAAAAGTAATCTCCATCCACAGCTATCCCAGAGATTTGAATGAGCTGGAATTTCAAGAATAGGTTGAATCAGATGACAAAAAAAATTAATTAGGGTTAGAAAGAGGACTCAGAAATACAATCAAATACCCCACTCAACCTTTGTAGTTCATCTGTATTTCTGTATACACATTTAGAGATGCATTTGACCCCAAAATTTTGGGGTGCTTCAAAACTGATGAGATATCACAGACAAGTTTGTACTTGGCCTCAGCCCCAAGCAAAAACAAAAAAAATCTAAATCCAATCCTTTCCAAATTTTAGCTATTCGGTTTAACATCCCAGTTTGGATCCAAATCTATACTGAGTCTTTACTTCTGTCACTTCCTATCATGTCACAAAGGAAGAGCATACATCTGGATGCAAAGTAATAATGAGACAAAACATAAAAAGCACTGCAATGGCTACCTTTAGAACTTAAATGCTCTGGGGTTTTATCATGTGATAAGCTGTGCACTGGGGATTGTTGGAAATTCAGGGCATAAAATGCAGGAATGCCCAATAAACCCCGTTCAGTTCCATGGCAGCATTTGTCTCTTAGTTACAGCAAGGGTAATGTTATCAGCACCAAGCAACCCAGAAGAAAATTATCAATTGGTTACCAAGAAACCTAATGATTTCATCAATATTATTTTACCAGTTACAAAGGTCATTTGGAGAAGTAATGCCACACGAAATGTGCTTGTGAAGTGGGTGATGTGTGGGTGGCTGTTAAGGGTCAACACTTCATTTCTCATTTCTTTAATTGATACTTCTGAATGAGTATTAATTGAGCTGCAATGAGAAGAGTGTGCAGTTTGACAATGCCAGTGACAGGATGGAAGTGCCATTTGCAGAGTGTATATAACCACAGCTAACACCCTCAAAGCGTTAATTCCATTTTATGTCTTTCACATTTAATAGCAAATTTGCCATTTAATCTTTAAGACAGAAGTTACTTATTCTCAATCTACCTCTCACTTGCACTGATATAATCTCATGCCACTCAGACTGGCCTGTGGCATGAAGCACATCACACTTTCAAATCAGGTCCATTTTTTCATTAGCTCATATCCTTCCTGAGATGCCCTCCTTTACAGATGGCTGATCAGCAATCAACACTAGTTTGTTTCAATCAGAAAAGCAGCCGTAACTTCTCATTTAAAGACTGTTCCTGGAGAAGCGCATTAGTCGAAGGCATAAAGCTGGCACTGGGGCAACAGTGACTCTCACAACTGATTTCTTTTAGGATTTTTTTTAAAGAGATAGACCTCTTTTTTCATGTGGAGACCTGTTTTTTATTTTAAAAGGAAGCATAATGAAATCCATGCCTTTGCATGGGAGCCTTTCCTGTAGCGTGGGCAGGTGCCAATAGACCGTAAATCTGAAGAGTGAATACAAAAGGTAGCAAAAGCCCAGGAGGAAGCCAGGGAATAGTTCCCATATGTACATGCTGACACTTTCTCCCTCTCTGTTCCTCCTCTAGCAATGCAGTGTGTTGCCCTTTGAGCCTACTTGACTGAGGTTAAGCATTTACACTTTTTCAGAGGACAGTCAGTCCACTCAGGGAGATACTGACTTTCATAGCAGGAGACTTCAAAATGATTTCCTCTCTGCTTGGGCAGCTCAAAAACACACGTGCACAGAAGCAAAGGTCAGATGTCATCCAAGTGGTGTGAGAGTGCCAGCTAAACGCTTGGGATATATTTTTATATTGGCCTCAGCTCAGCCTCCAATTCCACAGGAATCTACTTGGCACCCACAATTCTCTCCAGTGCATTAACCCTGGGTGCAAATGATAGGATTTAGCCTTCCAGCACTGACTAGTGGGTGCAGATAGCTAGATAACTTAATGATATCACTTGCACTCACAGTTAACTACAGGTAGAAAAGAAAGCTGAAGTTGCTGGAAAAAGACAGAAAAAGAGACAGAGGTCTTTTTCCCTCTCTCCCCATCCCCCCCAACCAGATTTCTTGTATTCTGTGAGGATTTGCTTTTTTATTTCTTCTTTCCCTGTGTTGGCCATTTGCAGTTGAGTGCATCAGTCTCCTGCTCAGTCTTTTTCCTTCTGTTTGCACAAGCTGGCAATCCACAGGCTACCCACCTTTCTTTCCTTACTCCCTGCTTTCTTCTCTTTCATGCCACACACATACCTGCTTTTATATTTGAGCTCATCCCCGTGGTAACTTTTGCCTATTCCCATCTGCCCCTACCCTTCTGGTTTTTAATTGCTTGTTAATTCTGTATGGCTTTTTTTTTTTTTTTCCAACTGCTGATAATTTTCTGATACTCAGTTACTTCAGCCAGATCATCTTTTACCCACTAATCACTGTATTCCCTGGGCCTTTACCCACATCCCTTACTTTATTCTCTTTTGCCCTCTCCCAATTACTTATGTGCAGCAAACCCTGCCTTCAAAGAAACTGAGGAGAAATCTGGCTCCCTGCACACTTGCCCCTGTTGATGTTTTATACAAGTATGTGTGATGTCATCCACACATCATCATATCTTCCATGATTGCAGAGGGATGGCATTGGATGGCAATTGCTTCTCATGGAAGCGAGGACTCAAAAAGGACCTCTTCCCTAGGTCTGTGGATTCCAGGAATAGACACAAAGGAACTAAATAATTAAAATTACTCTGGTAAAACTAGCATTGGCAAAAGTCACCCTGGAGAGGCAGAGCTTCTCTAACCAGTGGGTGTGGACCCACCTTATGTGCCTTCTTCAGTTTCCATGAACTCCTGCTACTTTATACCTAAACCAAATGTGAGCTGCTTCCAAAGATACTCTGAAACTTAATTACTACTCCAGTTTAGTATGAAGCCAGTGCTCAAATGGCTGAATTATACCATTTGGAAAGGACAATTGGTTATTACACTTATCAGATTGTTTGTGACAGGAATGGGTTAATTTTCCTAACCTTTTCTGTTCTTGTTCCACTCGAAGGGTTGTCAAAAGGATGGATAAACGTGTTGCTATTTTCTGGTTTTGTTTCAGTGTCTATCACGAGAGTGGACCAATTTCATACCATTTGCTGCTTTCATTACTGTCTCAGGGTTGTCACAAGAATTGATAAATTTCAGACTGTTTTTCTTGTCCTCATTACAATCTTAAGGTTGTCATGAGAATGAATTGATTTTGTGCCATTTTCTGTTCTCATTACAGTCTTTGTCATGAGAATGGCTTCATTTGGGGCCATTTTTGTTCCTGTTACTTACAATCTTTTGTCACAAGAACAGGGATTATTTGATGAAAATGAGAAGACAGCATCTCAGACACTGAGATTCAGAGATAACTTGTTCTTGTGACAGAGATCATAACGAGGACAGAAAGCAGTACAGAATGTATCCATTCTCAGGATGATTTTAAAGGTTGTGATTTTATGACCCTGATTGTGCCAGATGGCTTCACCAGGAGATTTTACCACTTTCATTGTAGTAACCACTACTTTGTTCACGCTGCTGGTAGATTTCTCCCTGCTTAGCAAGGGAAAATATATTTGTACAGGGGCTATGAGAAGTATTGCAGATGAGCAATTCTGCACAGGCTTTGGTATCCACAGGAACACATATTTTAAACTCCAGCTGGGCTTTCAGGAGCTTTTCGTAGGATTCAGGAGTCACCACAATGAAGGCAGTCATTGAGTACACTGATGCATTTTGGAGGGTAAAAACCACAGAAGAGAGTTAATTTTGAGTGCTTGGATGACTTTGGTTTTGCCTATATTGCCTGCGTAACCAGCTTGATCTGAGAGCTCTGGGACTCTGAGTTCAAATGAAGGTAAACCAGTGACTGTGAATGAGCACCTACAACTCAGCTAAGAATGAGTTACTGCAAATGAAAGGGCAGAAGTGAGAGATCAAGGCATGTACAACATCCAGGGCTCAGAAAACCTAGAAGTAATTATTACATTCTCAAAGGTGATCAAAGAGAATCAGCAGGAAATGTTAAATAAAGCAGAGACTCATGCAGCACATGAGAAGGGAGTGGGAATGAAAAAGGCATCACAGTAAGACTGAAGCTATGGACAGAGAAAATGAGAAAGTAGTTGTGGAGGAGGGGACAAGAAACTCCAGTGGAAGAAAGAATGCTAAAGCACAGCCTAACACTCAAATGCTCAAATTTGGCTGGTGGAAGGCAGAAAACTGAAAGGAGGGACAAGAAAAAGAGAAAACTAAAGAAGAAAAACACTTTTCCCCATGGCAGGATAGACAAAGGAGCCCTGAAGAAGGTACATGTGTTTACCAGCCATGTTTTTGGTAATGTTAAGCAAGTGGCAACCTGCTGCTTGTAAAGACCTTGCATTAACTGCTTTTGGGCTCACCAGCATTTTTTTTTTTTGCATCAGCTAAGATTTTATTACTGATTTTAGATGTCTGGTTCCATCAGAGATTGAATATAGTATGTATGTATGGTATTCCCTTTGGCAGGCTTCATGAGATAGAACCAGAGAAAAAGAAAAGGTAGCTCAGGAGCCATTGCCATACGGGGAATTCAAGCTATGAACCAACACAAAAGGAGACCATGCTAACTGGAATACACCGCTGGAACTGCTTGGATAATCATCCTGAAAAGCTGTCTGGGAAATCATCAGAAAACCCATCTGAAAATAAGTGTACCTGAGCAGTAAAAGAAAAGTGAGCGGGATGGACATTCCCCACTGTCTAAGTAAAATAAAGCAGGGATGGTGCAATAAATAGACCTGACAGATGACACCTGGTATTTCCTGGGCCAATTTCTATGAATGTTTTATTGATCTTTTACATTTTGATTTGTCCATCAGAGCCTATGATCCTTTGCTTTGTCTGTCCCATACCTCCCCCCTTGCCCCCACATTTACCATATGTACCTAATCTCACTGCTCTGTCTACCATCTGCCATTGTTTGAAGTATGTGGGAATATAAGTTTAATCATAAAAATGGTGGCCCTGGCTGTGTATACTACATGAATGTTCAACTTTCAGAAGATGAAGTGACCTCCAAATGGCTTACTGCTTTTCATTAATTTCTCTGTATAATTGAACATTTTTCGGCATCTCATTTAACAAACTGTTAAGCTCCTTATTGCACAGAAGGGCCATGTGATGCACAGGGATTCTGAAATGCTTCCCCTCATTCACAGTTCTCCTACTAATATCCTGGGCATTATTAGTAGTTCACAAAGCCAGCACATTTTCTTTTTGATAAGTGTCCCTGTTCTGCCCTCCTTTGTCCACCTCCAAATGCCTCCTGGTACTTACAAAGAATAAAGCCGTGCTGCCTAACTAGCCTGGTGCTTTGGATTGCTACCCCTACTCACTCGGTTGCCTGTAAGGGGATGTACTTATATCATGAAAGATAAATCCCAGCTAGAAATACAGGTCCCTGACAACCTAATCACTGAAACCCTGTCAAGTAACCCCTAATTTTAAAGCAAGTGGTTAATTCCCAGCAAATTGATTTATGCACTGTTTGAGGTTTGGTGAGTTGTGTTGTTCATCTGTTATTACCACGAACTCAGCTCAGCCTATTCATTTAGACCACTGACACAACACAGTGCATCTCCCAAGAAAATTTCCTTTGTCAGCACATCTAGAATTTGCTAATTAAATCAACAATGACATTATTCACTTTCTGAAAAAAGCAACTTCTCTCTCCTGCCCCCCTTAAAACACGTGTGTGAACAAACATGCACACACCAAAGTATGGTTTTTAACTGGCATTTGTAAATGTGTGCCATCCAAAACTTTGAATTATCTTTATTAACTAGTTTATTAACTAGTTTATTAACTAGTTTTAGTCCACTCTAGATCATCTGGTCACCTCAGTAGACATGCACTGTCTGTATGCCTATAAACTCAGTAACCTCTAAAGTGGGTGAGCATCTGTGTGTTCATGTGCATGTGAATGGGGCAACAGAGGGAGCTGTGCAATGCTCATAAGCAATCACGAGTCCCACTTTTTCAGAGCACACCCCAACGTGTGAATTTTGATAAAATGGTAGGGTTGGCCAGCAAGTTCTTTTCTTATCTGTGTTATTGCAGCTGAAGTGAATTCAAAACACCAGAAAAGACAGGTCATTCCCCAAGCCCTGTAATTATGGGCCCATATTACCACTGCAACTCTTTGTGCTATTTAAGGTGCAGACAATAGAAGAACATAGAAATCAACCTTTTTTGAGGATTTTACTGGATTTTACATCTAGTAAATTCTTCAAAAAGTTCTTATCTTGAGAGGTTAAAAACTCTGAATAAGTGACCAAAATAAATCTATCTATGCTCAGACTCCTGCTTTCATAAGTGTTAGGTGAACATGGAAGGAAGCCTTTATCTGCACATAGATATGCCCCAGCAAAGGCCCTTAGTTGTGCTTGGGATACTGTTTGCCTTCCAGAGCCACCTTAATTTGGTAGCACTTTCCCCTGGGTGCACAGTATGGCTTTTATCCCCACGATGAATCCCATGTTTCCTCAGCTGCTCTACAGGCCACTGCTTATTACAGCCAGAAAGTTTGCAATGCAGCTGAGGAGAAAGGTATCAGCAATGCTGTCTCCAGCTCAAAAAGGTATTCTTGATTGTTGTGTGTCACCTCCCCTCTCTGAAAGATGCTTTATCCCCCATTGTCAGACCAGGATGGCCATTGTTACAAGGAAATGAAGAAGATAACAAGGAAAGGGGAAGTTGTTTAAAAACCAAATGGCTTTATCATTCTGGTCTGTACATAAACCAGAGTGTGGCACCTCACCACTATTGCTGTCAGACTCTAATTGCAGGATAGAAGCTGATTTTTTATCTTTCTGAGGACTGAATTAAAACCAAATTTCACTTTTAAAGATAAACTGACCCTCATCAGGCTCAGACAAATAAAACCAAAAAGAAACACTAGACATGTTCCTTTTCAAAGACAGGGGTGTGCAGGGGTATGCAGGAGTGTGCCCTGCATAGTTTTGCTGTATACCTACTGTCTTCTGGCTGGCAGAGACTTTCCAATATCACTATTTATGACTGACCCATTTTTGTTATGACTGAGACATAAGTGGTGCATGGTACCACCCTTTCCAAGCAGGTCTTGAGGTAACACCTCCTTAATCAAATCCAAAGTATCCTTGATTTTTTTCATTCTATTTAATTCTGTTTATTGAAGCCATTTAATACCCTTGTTTAGTCAAATACAGTCCTGATGTATGCTCTTGGCCTGATGTGGAAAGGTTACAGCATTTCATGCTTTCATTCTTCATATCTGAAGCAGCCGTGCAGTTTTTCCACCAACTCATTGCTTGCTAATGAACTTTTTTTTTTTTAAGCAGCCTGTCATTTTGTTTAATGTTGCAAAATAAGGCAGTCTTTAAGTGGGATCTGATTTTGCTAAGAGATGTCTAAACTTAAGTGAGATAATGGATGTAACAAAATACCACCAAATATGACAGCTTTGTTCTGCCAATGTAATTTGCTGATTCTGGAAACCAAACGCAGAACAGTCTGTGCCAGTCTTAGAAAAGAGGCTTGTTTGACAGATATAAACCTGCTTAAATATCAGCATACACTACATTAAATAGCAGACTTCTGCATTCATTTGTGGGTTTTAGTCACTTGTCATAACACAGGGTTTTTATTTTATTTAAAATGTCTTATTGCTCCTATCACTCTGGTGCCCAAATGCAGTTGGCTGCTTCCCCCTGCCCCCACACCTAAAGCTGGAAGGGGATGTTTCTAGATGGAGACACCAAACTCCTCTAATTCTAATAGTGTTAAAAATCATACCTACCTCTTCATTCATTTCAGAAGAAAAAAGGTTTCCTTCTGCTGTGTTGTGGAGAAACTTTGGACTGGACTTGGTCGTGTCCTTTCTGCAGGTAACGAGAAAGGTGTGTGTTCAGAAAGGAAGTCTAGGAGTACAAACTGTTCAGAAACTGCTGTTTTTTTCTTGTTGACTACATGCCATTTAAAGATGCCCCCAGAACCATGAAACAGAGCCATCAGTATTTCCCGGTGGTCAGACTCTCAATGGTCTGAAACAGTATCTGCACGTAGTTCAGATTCGGAGTTTTAAAGTATGTGACCAAAAGTTACTGTATTTACCAAGCTTCTGCATTCATTTGGATCTTTTTAATATCCTCCGACACATACACATATATAGACGTACCAGGCTATCTTCTGTTTACTTGCTATTGACACTCCCACATTTATCAGGCTTATTTCACCTTACCTCAGCCCTTCTGTCTTCCACAGTCCCTTCCTCCTCTCTGCAGTTTTCCCATATTACTTTTTTACGCTCTCCATTTTTCATATTTAAAGTTTTAAGATGTTTGGACCTTGGTTTTTAACAGCGACGTATTTCTTCACTTAAACATTGGTAAGGTCCTTGTGACTTTCCAGGTGCTGATTCTGACACTCTCAAGTAAAATGAACTGTAATTGTCACATATTACATGTTGCCAATATTTCCACAGTAAATTCTGCCCAGGAATGTAGTGTTGGCAACCCTTTCTCCTGCAAAGGAGGTGTGTTCAAAATGATCACCCATGTTATAACTCTCCTGCACTCATGCCAGCCTTATGCTAGTTTACCTTCAGAAACTTTAGCAGAACATTAAATTATGTTATTTTTTAGATCAACAAAAATTAATGGTGCTGTGACATTTCATCTCACTGAAGGATATGCATCTAAATGTGTTGTTCTGAGCCCACTTAAAAGAAAAGGAATTTTGCCAGACCTGAATATCACTTCAACTCTATTCTTATTTATATGGATTAAACTCGGTGAAATCATAGGTTTTTAATTAATTTGAATCAATTGACTTACATGTCTGGTATTTTAATGGCAAATTAAGTTATTTTTAGGCTTAATGAGTGATGGGGGGGGAGGAAGATGACACTATATAAATAATTAAAAGGAAAGACAAAAGTAAATGTACCGCACAGTTTAGAGTTGCATCTCTCAATCCAGAAAATATCTTTTATATTCTGGTATATAGCAGATATTTCTGGTTGTATTACCAGTCTTATTTTGCAAGTATATGTTATTTTAAATAAAAAAGAATAAAGCAATTAAGCCAAGACCTCTTCAGAAAACCAAGTCAGTACCAGTCTTCTCTTTCCCTATCCCACTAAGACTCATGTACTGTAGAGTCAGTGGCTTATTCATGCTTCTCCTCAGTCACATAGCAGAAGGAATCATGAGACCCTGCCTTGGCTGCTGATGCCGTGTAGCTGTCCTCTGTCTCATTATGGAACTGAAAAGCCCCAAAAGGCTGAATACAGAACAATTATTCAGGCCGTGGTGTAGTCTCTGGAGACACTGTTATTCTTCCCAAATGGGGAGGACATGTGAGGTTTACTAATTTCCTCCATGAGCCTGACAATGTCAAACACCTTGCACCCAGCGGAGCTCTGCAAGTGAGAAAGCGTGGGGGACACGGTGCCGTTTGGACAGGTGCTGCACGAAGGAATGAGCCTGGAATAAGTCACATTTCTCCCCCAGAGAAGCACTGGGGAAACACAAGGAAGGCCCCCCACCCTAGTCCACAGGCATGTATTAGGCAGGATGGGGGGTGCTGGGTGGAGGCAGAGGGTTGGCCTTTAAAGAGTGGACCTTAAAATCTGTGAGGTTTTCACACCACAAGAATTAAACTGTAGGAGAGAGTGGGATCAGAAAACTAAGCGCTTTAAGCACTGTGTCCTCTGACAAGAGCAACTATTCAGATTAGGAATTGATAGCATGCCTATATTTATAGCCACTGCTAAATGACCCAAGATGGATCATTTTTTTTATGAAGAGAAACTTTGTCATTTTACACATTTTAGCAAAATTGCAAATTGCTAGTAATCTAGCAATAGGATTCCTTACTTGATTTTAAAGTAGTAAACCTCTCTCTCATTCTGCTTATAAATTTCCTGAGCCTCAAAGACTTGGGATGGACCATCTTTATTACTATTTAAGTCAGAAGCATGAGCAAAGCATATTTTTGTGAAATCTCAGTTCCTTCTGAAATGACTTCCTGGGAGTTTTGATACTCGTCGTTTTAGGAGTGGCCAAGGTGGGGAAGAAAATCCTGACTTGACACAGCACAGAACATATCTGAAGGTCAATTTACTTTGTTCCTGGCAGGAGCCTGTAGGAACCATGCAAATTCTGTGGTGCTGGCATATTTTCCTCAAGATGGATGGACTGACAAATCCTGGAAATTTTAAGTTCACATTTAATTTGAGCAGTGACAATGAAAGACAAGTTCTTTTGTTTAACCCTTCATTTCTTCAGCACTCACAAACCATACACTTGCAAAAATAAAGTTGACTTCACAGCTAAAACTCTGAGGTATACTTACCACTGATGTACATGAATCTGGCAGAAGGAGAGATAGGGGAGAAGCTCCGTATTTTTTTCCACTGGACACTACTTTTAACTGTTGAAACAAACTGTAAGCATTAGGTAAGATCTGCTGATTAGTGACTCAAAAGTAAGTCCCACAAACAGATATAAAGGTGAATGGTGAGATCTTTGCCTTTGTTTTCCAAAGGGTTCCAGAAGCCTAGCAACATTGCTGGTCTCTGACACACATGGAAATTTGCTACTCAAAATCCTACGGGGAAGAAAATGCACTTTATTAGTAAAACTCTTCAGAACAATCCATCTTTTTTGAAGGCCAAAACTGAGAGAAGCTATTTCAAGTGAATTTAATGTGACTTCCACTGTAGAGGATGGGAAGCCAAAAGGAGAAGTTAAAAAAAAATTCAATACATGCCAGGAGTCAGAGAACCACCCACTCATCCAGGCAAGCCAGAGAAGAGTGCAGGAGACACAGCTGCCAGATAAAATACATTACAATCCGAACGAGATCCAAAACATTGATGATCCCAGCCATCAGGAGAAACAGGAGAACCACGAGAATTTAACTACATCTGCAGAGTCTAAACCTGAATTTAAAATGAGGGCTGACTGCTCAAGTCAAATAAGCATCACCACCAGGAATCCAAGCAAAATACAGGCTTTATTCCTGTATTTTTATTCCCACCAAGTTGTTCATACTGTACAAATCATCCCTTTGACTTCAGGAAGGCTACATGAGTCACAGAGTCCTATTCAAAATTATTTGAGGCACTAGATTTGGGTCCTAAGTGTTGTAGCTTCCTTTCAATCAGAACACAGAGCTGGAAAGAAGGTGGATGACACAGACAAGGCCATATAAGGGGTAAGGGTGGGGATCAAGCTGAGGGCTCATGACCAGTCCAAATTACACCAATAAGAACACTCTCAGGTCTGAAGTCAGCTTAAAACTGACTGGTATGAGGTAAAAAATACATTGGTGCTGTAGGAGGGCTATTTGTTCATCCTTCAAGGCAGATAGGCCAACATCCTAGTACTTTGCTGTACGAGGATCTAAAACTTGACTGAGGTAGTGAATGTTGTTGGATCATTATCAGAGGGAGTTGGATTCATTAAGACTGAAGGATGTACCAGTAAGGATTCCTCTTGAAGCTTGTAGAAAGGATAACCTCTCCTCTATTAATTAAAACACCATATGTAATTAATTACTGTATAAGACATATCTATATAAACTATTAGTCCTCAAACCATGTTTTAGTCTTTATTTTAGCTTTTTTCTCTCCAAACCCTCAGAGAGATCTTTGTGACTACAGAGCCATTTGCAAGTACAAGGTTTTTGGTTGCTGTTACCTTTTCAGTTCAGCATTTCCAATGGGGAGTGCTCTTCTCACCCAACCAGGATCTGCCAACTCCAGCATCAGGATGTAGAAAAGTGAATTTGCATCTGTGTTGAAGGAAGCTCAGAGGTTAAGGGCAATAATATTTCACCCATACTTGAAGAGTAGAATGAGGGCAATTGGAATACTTTGCAGCTGGGTTCTTCATGGGTTTGGCATAGACTTTGAGAAAAATTAACAGAATAAACACTGGACTTTGGTGCCTCTTATGGTACAGTATTGTCTATGTTTTTTCTTGGAAAACTTTTACAGACATTGGAAAATGGTGGTTAGTAATGCTGGGCTCCCAAAGGGTTGTCAGAGACCTTTCTTCTGGTCCTCTTAACCTAATTTTTGCATTACACTTGCCACTTTGACCCTGACACAGATCAGGAATGTATGATCAAGGTTACTTTGCCATAGTGCAAACACTGTAGTTTGTCACAAACATAAAATAAGGTGACCCCTGAGATAGTAGGGCTGCAATTCAAAGACTCTCCTGTTTGTCCTAGTTAATGAAGAATAAAACGTATTAGTCTGTAATGGAGAGAATTTTTGGTAACCTTCCTGCAGGAGATACCCGGAGTGAATGTCCTTTAGCAGTTCAGTAAAAAGGGCTTATAAACATGTTTCCTTTAAGCCTATGTACACAATAGGGAAAACCATATAATAGAAGTGGATTATTCAGAAAAATGTTTTGCTGAAAACTTGACAAAAAGGTTTTGGTCCCATGGCAGAAAGCTTAGTTACAAAAGAAGAGGAAAAGAGGCTGCTCACCACTTACAGCCCCTTATCTCACAGATGTTATCAACGTTTCAGTTCAGCCTTACCAGCACTGAAAGGAGGAAGGAAGAACTTCACAGGCACAATTACACCCTGCAAATTTCCACCCTTGAACCTGAAAGTGTGTCTCGCTGATGAGAGTCCCAAGCAGTTTAGTTCAACACTGGTAAAAATATTACTGCCATTTTTAGCAATATGGGCAATTTTCCAGCTAGAAAAGAATTCCGGTTGTCCAGGACTTGCACCATGCAGCACCCACAGATGTCCCTACAAAGGAGGCAGAATATTTCCCCTCCCCTTTGCTGTCTTGCAGGGGTGCCTGATTTTCCCAGGGAGCCCAGCACTCGGCTCCTCTGCAATCCTGACTCCAAGCTCTGCCTGCCCTGGCCCTTGGAGCCTGCTTCGCATGGGCGATGAGCCATTCCTATAGCTGACTGCAATCTTCATTGAATAAACGAGGCAGATACCCTTTTTAATGAATGAAACACATTCCCTTTTATTATAGTGGCTCAGACAAAAAAAAATGGGGGAGGAGAGAGTTCTAATAATTCAGGTATGATTAAAAAGAGGATATTTACTGGCTTGTAGGCCTTGGGGAGAAAAAAACAACACGGCAGCCTAGTTTCTATATACGTCCCTAGGGAAAAGTTCAAGAAATAAGAAAATGCATATAACCATTGTTCATGTGCATTATGCAAGCTTTAAAAAAAATAGATATGGCTGAGTTTCAGAGTATCAGGAAAAGTATTTGGGCTGCATTTAAGTGAGAAGGATTAGCTTGCATGATGTTGATTTATAAATGGCAACAACCAATCCCTTATATTCTCTCCTGCAGCCATCTCTCCTGCACAGTAATTCCCAATGTTCCCTTTTGAAAGCCCTTGATACTCAGTTAGCCCCGAGGTATAATGTTTGATAATATAACTACTGCTTCTGTCACTGCGTTTTGTACAAACGCATTATATGTGGCCCAGAATGGTAAAGATTTATGTATGGGTATGGAAAATAAAAATCAGCATTGATTAAAAGCCCCAGATAGACCATCCAATCCCGCCCAGAGAACATCAGTTATTTTGCATTTTGACGTGGCGATTGATAACTCATAAATGCAAGCAGGAATGACAAATGCGGATGGAAACTGGCTTTGACAAAAACGATAACAGTATCAGTCTCGAGGGGCGATGGAGGTATAAGCAGGAGCTGTTTAAAATATTTAATCATTTTATGAAGGCTGCAAGATGTTGTTTGACCCTGAAGGAGTGTGAATGTCACATGGATCAGAAATTGCCAAGTCTTTGAAGTGAAATAAAAAAAATGGTGTTATTATAGATCCTTCTTGACATCCTATCATTTTTGTATAGGATTAAAAATATGTATACAAAGCTCTAGATAAAGGACTCCGGCAAAAGATGTCTTGGTTGAAGGGGAAAAAAAAAGTAAAGACATACTGTTGTGAATTTTTACTTCAAAATCCCAAAGCGTCTCTTTTATATTCTTCTGGAATGGCATGAATAGAACCAGCAGCCCCCTAGTAAAAAGACTCCTTTGGTTTTTAACTACAGGGTAAATTACGCTTTACTTTTGTTACCTTGGGTCTGACTTTTGGTCTTCAAAAGAAAATCTTTTTTTTTCCCCCTTGTACTTAACTGAGTGACGGGTATTGTGTGTGAATGTATATAAGTATATCCATATGACCCCTAGCTGTAACACTACATTAAACATATTTATTTTATTATATACACACACAAAGGTATGCAATGTGCAAGGTGTGGGGGTTTTTTATGGGAGAGGGAGGAACTGGCAACTCAACAGTGAATTGATACACTTAATTCTTATCTACATTTGTGTTTTCAAATTTTCCAGGTCTTCCAGAAGACCTGGAACCTCACCAGTCAGGAAGAAGTACCAAAGCCACAAGTAAATTCTGAGTGAATATTCCCATATGAATGAGGATTAGTTTATGTTTCACTGTGGTATATCAGCAGATGAAATATTACACTGTATATTTCCTCTTTATCTGGTGTATTTCTTCCCTCCCTCCCTCTTCCGTACCCTCATCTCTCCCTTAAGTAACTGGGCTTTGCTTTATTTTATTATTTGAATTTTGTTTAGTCAGGGGCATGTGGATGTTTAGAAGGACATTTATTTCAAGGGGGGGGATTTCTGAAAACTGTGGTTCTTTTAGGGTCTGGTTTTGTCTTGTCCTTGAAATATGCTCTTTCTTTTCTTTCCAGTTTGGCCTGTTCCATATATTTCTTCGGGGCAATTAATCATTTAGACTCGACATATAATTTGTTTATTCAGTAGTTATATATATGCAACCTTTCCTTTCTTCCCTCCCATTAAAGATTTTGCTTTCCTATCACAGACGTTTTCATCAAACCTCTGTTTTATGCCTTTACCTAATATTCACTGCTAGAAGCATGCAAAGATCCTGCTTGCTTTGTATTAAGTTCCCCTTGCCCTGCCCAAACCACTAGGAAATTACACATATTCAACTTCACAACAGACCTCTCATGGTACAGTGCGGTCACAGCTCTTTGTGTATCCTGCACGAGCTGATCCTTTTATTTGCTTAGGATAGCACAGATGCTTTGTTCCTTGCCGTGGAAGGGATTCTGCCTATTCGCATTTACATGTCCCATTGATTTCAGCTAAGTACATACAGTACATGGTATTGCAGCAAAGACCACTGGAAATATCTCTGTTATTGCAGCATGCTGCACACTCTGCAGCAAATCTGCACCACAATAAACCTCTTCCTGCAGCATCCAGAGATCTTCAAATAGCAGCAGGAGGGAAATGCCTGATGGTGTCCTGAGTGATACGTTACATTTGACTGTCACTTCTGGTCTGCCTGCTGGAGCTGTTCCATCCCGGTTATTTATTAAAGAAATTTTCAGGGTCGTTTGGGGTTTTTTTTTTCCTTCCCATTCTCATGAATTCCAGACCTTTTCCTCCTCCGTTCACAAACGAGCTCCCCTCTGAAGTCTGAATGACAAGTCGAACTTCGTGATCTTAGCATAGATCCTTACAACACACAGCTTTTTGAATACTTCTGCAGGAATATTTCATGCTGACGGACAATGCCAGAAAGGACATATGCTTTTGTTGCCATTTTACTCACACACCTTCCCTCAGTACGTCCCAGTCACGTCCAGGACTGTTGATTTTAATTTGCCATGTCTCCTGGAAACAACAGGAGAGCACTCCTTTCAGGAGGGACAGAATTTGTCCCACAACATTTGCCTCTATTTTAAGCTAATAAAATTCATCCCTGCCTTTTTTTTTTCTTTTTTTCCCTGTCACTGCAAGAGGGTCTGTCTCTCTAATGACACAGGTGGATGTGGTACTTGCCAAGGGGAGCAAAGTATTAGGAGCAGAAAAATATCTACTGACATTTCACCACGTGAATGGCTTTGGGATGGCACAGGGAACACTCTCTCTGGCAGCAAAATCCCCAGGCCAGGTCCTTGGTGTACACAGGGTATTTTCTATTCGGGCCAGTACACAGCAGGGTTGTGACTGACACCTCAATGTCACCTCCAGCTTTGAGCCCATGCACAGTTGAAGGTGCCAGCAGTGGTGGGTCAGCTTCCCTCTTGAAGGAGAGAACAAAGCCCAGCTTGTCCAGCCAGCAAATTTAGATAAATTCAGCTCACCTAAATTATTCGTAGCTCTTGATCCTGTTTAGACATGTGTACTTTTTAAATACAAGTACAAATGAAAACCAACAAAGGAGAGGTACTTTGTATACCCACAGTCCCCAACTTAGACATCTAACTGCTTTTAATTGGAACTGTGAGTCATTCAACCATCAAAATAAATGCTGGTTAGAAAGTAGCAGCCAATTTTATTAGCTGGATCCATTAAATGGACATTGCATGCATTTAACTATTTGTGCAGGCACCTCAAATGAGAAGTTTTTGTGCCTACAGTATATAAGCTAATTCTCCCATTGACCTTCCTACAGTCATCCCACCTTGCTGCCTGCCTTCTCCCAGAGCCCGTTATTCTCCATTTTCACACCAGAATGGGAGAGCACTTTGGCTTGCCAGTTTTGTTTGTCTGAAAATGCAAATATAAGTAAACCATGACACTCATGAATTTCTGATGAATTTGTGGATTAATATGTGCTCCTCGGCAATTTTTCTTTTTTTAAATAAAGGGGTAATTTGTTAGAATTTTGTCTTGGTATTCTTGAGTCTGAGCAGCTAAGGAATGACAGGTTTCCCTTGGAAGTACCCTTTGTTTCAGAGCGGACCAAATCTTAAATAGACAGTGATTAAAGATAGTGACATGTTTTGTTTAGGATATCTTATTTCACACCGCAAGACTTTCATATCAGAAGAAAACTGGAAACTAAAAGAATTTAGGGTAGATCAAGCCGACCTGCTTTTGTAACTTTTCCATAACCTCTTAGCAACCTGTGGTGGTCATTTTCCTTACAGTTCTTCTCCCCAAACCCCTGGGTTTTTCCCCCCTGGGGATTTCTTTCATGCAACACTTTAAACCTGTTTTTTTGGTCCTTGTCCTATTCCTCCCTCAACTTAGTTTGGAAACTTCTTCAGTATAAATCCAACACACAGAAAACACTCCCATTCTGGGAGACTGGAGGAATGCTCTAGTAGCTTGGTGAAATTGTTGTGTCATATGCATTTGTATTCAAAAGTTAGCTTCTTGTACCAGGTAATCTGCCACCTTCTGTGCTCTTATAGATCTGCTGAGGCTGCATCACATAAACCAGAGTTTGGTCAGTGTGTTTAATTCACCCTTGTTTCTTTGACTACCATTTGTTTATCAGGGAAAGATTGGTCTAGACCATAATCAAAATGAAGAAAATGAAAATCCTACTAATTAGGGAGATCTCAGCACTTGCTAGATCTTTTCAAAGATGAAGAGGTTAATCATTTGCAGTAAGACAGTAAGAAGTGAACCTCTTGTCTCTTCCTTCATCCTCTATGCAGTTCCTCCATTTCAACATCCTTGTTACTAAATCTGAGACAATGTGTAATTATACAGAAGGAAATCTCTCTGGGGTATAGCTGAAGTTGCTTAAATTGTGCTGATTTACAAAGATGAAGGATTTTTATTTTTTTCCCCCAACTAGAAAAAAAAAAATTACCTTTTTTTCATAATGGCAAACAACCTCCTGCAAAGTCAACTCCTTTTCTGAAAGTCATTGCTAGTTTTATAATTTCTGAGTCATTAGATAACAGATAGAACTCCACACTTAGTGGTTTCAAATGTTTATGGTCTGCAATTCATTCTTAATGAGCTCTCTCCATGTCTTTATTCTTCTTCACACCCTCCTGCTGGGAAATGTCTTACTCTGCCTTGGCTTTTGTTAATGATTCCACAATCATTTCAGAGCCATTTCTTCTGCCTTATGTAATTCTGACACTGCATAAGAGCCTGGCTCTGCAGCCTCACAGTTGGAAATGTAACCTTTAATGTATTAATTTCTCTTGCTCAAAACAATTTAACCTCTGTCTTGGTTTTGTGATTGCTAAGTGTTCCAATTAAATGCCTCTTTCATTTTTTGTCCTGGAGGGCTTGATCTTAGCAGTATTATGTTTAACATACCCTACCTAGCAAATGATGAGCACTCCAGGGTCCCCTCAAGTGTTCTTTATCAATCCATTATCTATCTCATGAGTGTCTGTCACATTTTCAAAACAACAACAACAGAAGAGATTAATTAAACTACTTTTAAACACTAAATAACAAAACCCACTACAAGTGGAAACAAATAATTACATAGCAGGAGAAGGAGTAATCCAGGAGGAATAAATGCACTCTCTCCCCAGCCCCCTGATCAATAGTAACCCATGAACGCTATTTAAATGCTGGATCTTCCACATCAGGATGCAGCCGGGATCTGGAGTTGTAAGAATGTGAAAATTAATCACAGTAACAAAAAGTCTCTGTGTGCTTGTCTTTTTTTATTTCACCACCTGGCACTTAAAAAAAAAACACAACAAAAAAAAAAAAACATGCCAAGCAAGTTCTGAGAGGTTTTGAACCAGCATCCAGCAAGAAAACATCTTTTTGAACAGACAGAGGGAGTAGGAGCAGGGGGAAGGTGGAAGAATTGAAAAAATATCCTCAGGTAGGTCACCACCCCTAGCACTATCATTAGTAAATGGCATCATAACAAGCTGGCTGTCAGCTGCTTCAGTGGGAAAATTCCATGTTTTCCCTTTCCTCCTAATTCCTTTTTGTCCTAAATCAAACTTATTTTGACCATCAGCCTTATTACTTCAGTTATGATGGCTTTTGTGTAAAGAGTGATGGAATAAGACTTCAGCTGAGTCCATGCCTGTTTATTCCCAGCTGTTATCAAAGTGTATCTGCCTACACATATCTGGACTCAAAATACTGTGCAAGAGACCCAAGAGCAGAGCTAACAGGGGCAGCAGGCTGGTTTGTGTCACAAGTGCTGGATGCCATGCTCAGGCTGCCCACTGATGGAGGGTAACTGGTGCCATCACAGCTGCTGTGCCCAAATTCAGGGCAGCAGCAAGCACAATGGGCAGGCAAATGAAGGGACAGTGAGACCTCAGCCAGCCATCTGAGGCAGAGGGGAAATGGCTCTTGGTCACCAGTGCTGTTTGGTGGTGCTAGCAGCTCTAATTCCAAGTACTTCCCAGGCAAATTAAATTGTTATTGGTGCCCATGCTTCACAGGCACTATCTGAAAGCAGGTGAGGATACAAGTAATAAAGAATTATTTCAAGGCTAATGCCACTCACTCAGTCAAGATTTGTTTTCCAGCCATCCATCTCCAGGGGCAATTCTATGGCAGCGCAGGGAGAGCCACACCACAAGTGCAGCCTGTCCTCCTTGCTATTTCATAATCCCTTTCTGGAGTCCATACAGGAGAAATAGCTTTGGCATGTTTCTTGACATTAGAGGCAAAAGTGTCCCTCTTGCTCTGTCCCCACCATCCCACACAAGCCCCTGGTGTGGGCTGAGAGTGGTTATTGGTTTCTAATCCCACCTCTCACTTGCAAACTTCAAAAGCCTTAACTCTGCACTTTTCACAGTAGGGTGCTGGTCTGAGAGCTCTCTGGACCTTCGAAGGAGCATGGGAATGGCAGGCAAGGCCTTGCACTTTACTGAATGTGCACACACCTCTTCATCCCTGTCTCCCTCCTGCACTCTTCTAGCTGTGCTCACGGCACTGCTTTCCCTGCTAAGGGAAGCTGATAATTTTTCCTTTAGCTTTTGTTTTCAGCTTTCTGCTCTTTTAGTGGGACCTGTCAAAAGCAAGCCCATCTCTGAAGGGTTAAATCTTATTCTGCAACACACTGCAGCTACCAAAATCGTTGAAGGAGTGCCTCAAGTATTTACCACTGGCATGAGGTTCAGCACCATTTGTCCTGAATTCCCTTAGTTTTTGGGGTGCTTCCGCCAAGGTAATACTGCAGCAAGCTTTCCCACGATGTTTCTAAGTTTCTTGGAGTGCTCATTGAGCAAGGGTCTAACTGCCCATGGCTTTACCACTGTGTGGTAGCTGTGCTCTCAGACACAGACACACAAAGGGCACCATTTAGCTGCCAAGAAAAGGTAGCCTCTGCAGTTAGAAATTTCCCAAGTATCCACATGGTATCTGGGAGATATGACAAAGGACCTGTGGGAGACCCTGCCAGCACCAAACCTGGAAGCTGAGGGATCAGAAGGATGCCCAGGGTGTCACAGATGGTCCTAGATACCTTGTTTTGGGCAAATGAGTTCTGCCTAAAGTATAAGGAGCTCCTTAAAGGAATGATGAAGTTTTCATGTGCAGGACAGCCATTATCTGCAATGTCACAATCTGGCAGGAACAAAGGAAGGCACCACTGCGAGCTGGCAGGATGGCATTGCTCCCTAGAAGTCAATATTTACAGGAGATTGCCAGATGGGTGTGCAGATCTTCCTCATCCCCAGACTAATCAAGAGTCAAAGGAAGCAGGTCAATGTTTGTATTGTTCAGCTCTCCTCTAGTGCTTTATGTCCACATTTCCACATAGTGAGGAGACCTTTTCAGCAGTAATGAGATCTCAGCATCCTTTTCAATTACATCGTGGCCAGAAAGCTGTTGAATAAATGCATTTTTATTTTCAAACTTCAGTTTTTACCTGTATTTATCACAACAGCTCCTGCAATCACAGCCATGAGATTTGGATTTAGCAATTATCTGCTACAACAGCGTCTCACTTACTTGCCTCTTGCTTGAAAAGCAAACCCTGTCTGCTCACAGACCATAGCACTTCAGGAAGAGACTGGTAATTTGTAGACTGACATTTTACATTCATGGATGTTACACATTGGCAAGCTCAACCCACGGTGTGCAATCTTTGGTAAACCTGAACTTACAAATGTTACCCACCTTCAAAAAGAACATGTGGTTCATGGACAAAAACATATTTAAGTGTGTATTGGAAATCTTCTGTGAACGAGTGTGATCTCCAGGAAGACTTTTGAGGTGGGATTCTTTAGATGACATGCCCTTCCCTGTGGAGCTCTTTGCTAATCCCTGTATCCCTGCATGCTTTGGCACAACAGGACCTACTGCTCCTAACTGGAATCTCTGAGCATGAGATAAAAGAAAAACTAACTAAAAAAAAATCCCGCAGTTCATTCGGGTAAAAGTCACACATTAAGAGTTACACTGAAACAATTATTTGCCTCTGGTTTGGAAATCAATGCTTGTTTAAAATATATTGATGATAATAAGAATTTAAACTCTTTATCACCATCATTTAAACCATTATCTTTTTCTGCCTGTAACATTGTATACTATGAGAAGTAAATTAAGTGAACTCTTGAGGCATCCTCCAACTTTGGATAGGTTTTATGATTCTGTGAGAATATACCAGCTATATTTCATTTCTCTTGAGGATTCTACTCTTGAGAAAATGGTTAAAAATTTTCCAACATAATTGGGCTTTCACTGGAAAATTAGGAGTTCATTTAAATAATTTATTTCACATAAAGTGTCTTTTTATGTAGAAATTTTCAACTTTACATTGTAAAGGCAAGAACTTCAAACCCGAGAACTTCAATTTTCAACACAAACTAAAATAATTTAGTTTAACAATAGAACATCTTTGAAAAAAAGCCTGTCCATTTTCAATTTTAAATGAAAGAAAAACACATTGTATATGGGCAAATTGGCAAAATGCTATTTTCTAATAGTTCTAGAGCTGACCTCTCCATTGAAGTTAATGGACCAGATCATAAGGTATTTATTCAGTATTCTCTGGGGAATTTCTCCAGTTTTACACATGCAAATGCCAAATATCCGAATATTAAGTGCATGAACCTCTGAACATTACTTTCTGGAAACAGTAGTTGCTCAGCATTTATCAGTCTGTGTAACAAACTTCTTCACCCATGGCTGACTATCATCAGATGATGAATGCTCATGCAGTTTTTCTCAAGCTGTGGGATGGAATAATACTGTAAGGCACATTTTTTTTCCGTGAAATAGTCTTCTCACAGAACCATACTGAAGCTGAGTTGCTCATTCTATATACAAGAGAACTGCACAGGCGATATTTCTGCTTTTGCTGATCCAGCAAGAAAGACAAGCAAAATGGCTCTCCTGGGTTAGAATCTGTCCAAAAGCAGCAGGGGATGTAAGGATAGGTCTCCTATGCTTTGAGAAAGGAAGTTTCTGCTGGAGCTTGTGTGCTGCAGCCAAAGTTAATTAGGAGTGCAAAATCAACTTAGAAAATTAATAGCATGATTTTTTAAAAGCTTAGCTCTGCAGAAAAAATACTCTAATATATCTGCAAGATTTTATAGAAACAAATATACACAAATGCAAGACAAGACATTATCACTTCAATAAAACTGTCACTGCCCAGCAGTTACCGAGATCGTGTTAGGTACTTTTCACAATGGATCAACATGCTCAGATGGCAAGGATCTGCAGCACAGAAACCCAGAGATGTGCATGCAAACACAACACAAAAGAAAACCCTGTGGAAATTCAGACACTTTGCTAGCTGTGTGTTCTTAGATTGTCTTAGTAAGTGCTCACATGCCAAAAATGAAAACAACTGCCCAGCTGCTGAAGAGCACTGGCAGAAGGGTGCTTGTAGAAGAGATGAGAACTTTTTGATTGTCTGTCACCTATGGATTAATTACTGTCAACAAGCATCTTAAAGCCAACCTGTATTCACATAGTAATAGGCTGTGTGAGTGGAACCATGGACCTCACAGTCATTTGTCACACTGCTGTTAACTCCAGCAAGGGATGGTGTGTGCCTGCTGGGAGGCACATGCACTTAGAGCCCCCAAGCACATCACCATGCACACTTCTTCCCAATTTCCCTCCAACAACAGCTTGCCAAAAGAATAACCAGCTCAGTTGTCCTAACAGAAAAGCAACACCACTAAAAGGGAAAAAAAAAAAGGCCAAACATTATAGCCTGACTGCTTCACTCAAAAAAAAAAAAAAAAGAGAAACTTTGGGTCTCATCTCTAGCTCTTTCTCAACAAGGTGACCCCACCACCTCTCTCACTGTGTGACCACATGCTAGGGTGTGTCTGGTACAGTGCTGTGTTGAAGGTTTTGTGCTCCTCTGGTCAATATCTGTGTAATAATAATGGTGTTTTCTTGCAGGAAGCTCGTTGTACAGCACATGTTAGGTTCAACATTTCCCCTCCTCCCAGCACTTAACAGGGAGTATTTAAGATAACATCAGAAAGTTGCTAAAGAAAGTTTGAAATAAGGGGTTGTTGTAATCTGGCAACCAATTTCAGTCTTCTTGTGCAGTGATAGATTTAATAATTTATAAATCAGTGGCATGAACAAAGCAAGAACCAAAACAGAACTACCCATTTCAAAAGTGTAAAGACAGTTAACCTTTAAACAGATGGATAATTCCAGACAGCACTGTAAAATTAATAGAGCCTAAACTGTAGGTCTCAAAGCTGCAGAACACATCTTGGGAGACCATGTTTTTGAGATCATCATAAATCAATTTTTTTCTTATCAGTCCCTTATGCATAAATCGACTACAAGGCCTGCTAGGTTATGAATATGTATGTCATGACATGACAACTGATCCAGTGCTCCAGTATCAAAAGTCCTGTGATCTTATTGCTTATACTGAGCCATCAGCTTCTTCACATCACACAGAAACAGTCACAATAACAATATGAAGGCTGGACTGGGAAAAAGTAAGAGGAAATTTTCTGCAGGGAAAATTTTAGTGAATGAAAGCACGGAATCTCTTAAGGAATCCCATTTCCATCGTTGCATTATTTGCAATTCTTTTCCTCATTAAATCATGTCTTTTCAGAGACATTTTACTTTCCCCAACTAAAATTTTCCAGCTTTGGCAAGGAGCAGAAGGCAAACTGTGAGCTACCAGGAACCTGATGGCTTTTCCTCTCTTCATGAACATACATGCCCTGTCCATACACAAGAACAAACCTGACCATGCTCCAGGATAGTGTAAGCACACACCCCACAAAAACACAACAAAACTGAGCAGGAACAAAAATTACTAGAAAACATATTGTTTTGCATTGCCTTAAAAAGCAGTATTGAAAACATATTTCATAAAAGCATACATTTATAAG
Source organism: Lichenostomus cassidix (assembly GCF_008360975.1). Classification (NCBI taxonomy): domain Eukaryota; kingdom Metazoa; phylum Chordata; class Aves; order Passeriformes; family Meliphagidae; genus Lichenostomus; species Lichenostomus cassidix. Next base: position 93,426,236 of record NC_139482.1, read on the forward strand.
TACAGTATATGATGGAAAACCAAATGAGAATGAGGGGTGGGATGGAAGTGGAGCTCAAAGAGTGATGTTACATAGCTGCCAGGCTCAGATATGCCAGTCCCTGGGAGACACTTTCATTAGCAATAGGGAAGATGCTGGCTGTGGAATAAACATGAAACTTGATCTGATGATCTCTTGCCTTGATAGCACACAGCCCGCTGCTAATTATGAAGCTGCCTGACAAGCAAATAGTGCTCCATATTTATAACAACAGACAAAATCAGCCAATTTGTCATTTTAATGCCTGATATAAGTTTGAATTTTCCATAAAAGCAGCAAGGATATGAGAACCAGAGTTTGCAGTTAAAAAAATAGAGGGGAACATATTTCTCTGGATTCCCAAAGATCTTTGTATTTTTCCCTCATCCCAAAATACTTCTTCACTCTGGACTCTGCAGAGATTACTTTTTACTCTGTCAATCACACAGACTTGGATGTTCTCACCCACAGTAACAGCAAGGCAGGGCAACCCAGTGAAACCAGCCTGCTGCAAAACCAGTATAAAGCAGCAGTGAACTGGTATCACCTGGAATTATGTCCTCACTTTCATTTGTTCCCATCCTGGGTAGGTAATGGAACTTTATGTGAACAAAGGCAAATAAAGGGACATGGAACCAGGAGATGTGTCCTCACTTGAATATTAAACAAAGAGTATAGGCCAGCAACAAATGGGGGGGTTCAGTCCTCCTTGATTTCATGGAAACACAGGCAGCATGCACAGAAGCAGTGCAGTACTAGAGGTGACTTGCTCACTTTACACACAAAAAACTTATTTGAACAGACACATGCTGAATAGAATATACAACATAAAGCTTCTAAGCTATATGTGACCCACTTTTGCAGATATCTACTGCCTCTGAGTGCTCAGTATCACATTAACATAAATGCCATTAAGTTTTGGCCCTGTATCATCTTTATTTTTTATAGATACATAATTATTGAGAAGAGGCTGTTAACTTTTTATAGACTTTAAATATAGTCTATCAGTTCTCTCTATCTGACTTTGCTTAAGGATTCACCCAGCAGAACAATTGTGTTGCTGCCACATTGCTCTACTTCACAAAAAAATATGTTTCTGCTTCATGGAGTGAGAAGAAATCCACCATACCTTCTCAGGTGCACAGGCACTGGGTACACACAGCAATTGATACTGACTCATGGCAGGCAAGGTATGGGCACAGCCAACCCTTTAATTTAAAAAAGCTTAGCACCTACTTCTAATGTATGTTATAACCTCAGTAGTTCTGCAACATCATAAAAATAATAAAGAGCAATGTCCCATGTCTAGAAACAGAAATTATTTCTATTGGAATTTATGCATTCAGTGTAGTAATTACTATTTTTAGCTTTATTTAACCAGGAAACAGTCACTCCATTCCAGCAGGAGAAAATATTTTAAAAGCTTTGTTTCTAGTTTTGAAAAAAATTGAATTTGCTGTTCCATCTGATGATGGGATGGAGCAGAACTTTGTGGAGTGTTTAAGCACATTTTAGTCTCATCATTTTGTGTGGAGTGCCCAAAAGAGACACTCAGCATATTATTTCACATGTCCAAAAGATGAAACACACTCTCAACTACTATCTGTTTGATTTTTTTTTCTTTTTCTACAAAATAGGGAAGAATTACATTTAATATATATTGTGCACAGAGAAGCTTACCTGAGATTTCCCTCTTGATATGGCCAGAAAATCCTTCTAGGGGGAAAACAAACTTGTTGGATGCTTAAAAATAACTAAGTATTTTAGATGCTACTTCAAAAAAATGTGGTATTTGAGTTGCCACCACCTCCCCAAAACTATTATTTTTCCTGCTGGGTTTAGTAGCTGAAATACCTCAGTGTTTTTACTGAGCATTACCATGTTTACAATAAAAAGAAAGCCCTACGGGAGTCTCATTTGATTTCATTGCACTGTTTATAAATTAACAAGAAATGGAGACTGTTCTGAATGGCAGAGACAAAGAGAAGATACACACACACTGGGAATTCCATAACGGCAGAAACAAAATCATCTCTGATGATAAATAAATCCCTGACCAGAGATGGTTGGCTCAGCCACGGCTTCTGTATCCAAGACATAACAAGAGGTCACGGTGTGGTGTTTAAAACCTCAGGGCTACTGCAGACAATGACTGAGGTTAAATCTTGCTGATGAAATCCCAATTCATTGATTGCACTTTTTATTGCTATCTGTGGAGGTGACTGGAAGCAGTAGTGAGCTGTAACTTCGAAGTACTGTGTTCTCATCGGTTTCACAGTGCTGTATTTTAACTGCTTAATCAATGCAGCGATGGCAACACAGCTGTATTGACCCCAGTGATCAGAAATTTACCAGCGCACTGCTGCTGGTGAAACATGGGGCCACGGACAGGGAAGAGCCACAGGGCACCAGAGCTCATCCATGTTTTCTAACTCTTGAGCATCTGCTGAGGAGCTCCTGTGCTTTCCACCCAAGCTGTGCTTTCCACCCAACTATCCTCTAAATACATCTCTTTTCGAGGGAGTATTGAAGGAGGCTGCTGGCTATACACGGTGTCCCCAAGTACCAAAGACTTTAATATTTTGTGACTTAAGACTCTGATAAAGTGGTCCTGTGCCCTCAGTTTGTGAGGATTTTGCAGATGGAAAAACTCAAACATTTTTGTGGTATTTCCATTTATCCTGAAATACAAGTTAACTTCCTTCTTAAGCACATTTACCTGAGCAATAGCTACAGCTGTTTACAGAGCAATCAGAAGAGATAAAATAGATAAACATGCTCTTCACTCAAGCATGTGCTGAAGTAGTGTCCTGATTTGGGGTATGAATGGTGAAAAACCATAACTGTATAAGACCTAGCTGCAAGTCTTCCCACAGTGATAGGGTTTGGACTATTACTTTCATTAATAGACACAGATTTCAATTGACTTTAATCCTCCAGCATGTTGAAGAATTAGAAATTTAATGTAAATGTTTGGTGTGAAACAGAATTGAGGAATTTGTGGTGAATTATTTATTCAGCTAATTTAGCCTCTTTTTCCGTTAATGAATTCTTTGCTTTTTTTCAGATGTGCATTTGTTATTCCAACTTGTTTGACAAAAGATTTGCATGAATCTGTTTCAGCTGGTGGTTTGTGCACAAGCTAGTGACAAGGACTCTCTTTCCCTCACAGCTACTTGAGGTTACAGCTGATGAACTTGTCACCTGAGGCTCCTGGTGCTGCTGCTGTCCCCACACTGGTGACTAATGCTTTTCAAGCAGACATGTGGGAGCTTGTGCAGAGAGCAATGGGGCTGCATGGTAGGACTAAGATTTAGGCAGAGGTATGAAGCTGCCCTTACCTTGCTTTCTGGCCAGTCCATGCTTAGTACCATCTTACTTTCAGAACTGGTCAGAGTAGGCTACACCTTCATAAGTAAAACAATTTTTCAAGCATGTTACCTCGGCCACAATGCTGTTGCTGCATTTCACCAAATTAAAGAATATGAGCGGAGAAATCCAGCTGCTCAAAAGCTACAAATATAAAGTAATTTAGAAGCCTTTGACAGAGGCAGAGAGGCAAGAATTTCTGATAAAGACACAGCTGCAAACAGCTTCGAGCCCTGCAATAACACAAGGAATGTGTATCAATTTCTGTCGCTGCAAACACTGACTGCTGAAACTTAATACAACCTCCCCTTCGTGGTGATGAAGAGATGACATTTCCATTTTATTGATCTCACAGAGATGCAGTGCAGGCAGTGTCAAAGGGAGCTGGGCACAGGGGCACTGCAGCCCTTGTCTGTGTACAACAGGAGTGAGCCCACTGTGTGCTTTGGTCCCCAGGGAGCTGCAACAAGGCAAATCTCTTGGAGGGCTACAAATGGTGTTAAAGAAGATAAACAAGATTCCAGTGCAAAACCAGGCTTAACTATATTTATAAGATCATTTGTGGCTCTCGCCATGTAGAAGACCTTTATATTCAAATAGAATCATAGAATGCTTTGGGTTGGAAGCAACCTTGGATTGGAAGGTCATCTAGTCCAAATTGCCTGCCATCAGCAAGGACATCTTCAGCTCAGCCAGGTTGCTCAGAGTCCTGTCCACCCTGGCCTTGAATGTTTCCAGGGATTGGGCATCCATCACTTCTCTGGGCAAGCTGTTCCTGTCCCTCACCACTCTCATAGTCAAGATTTTCTTCCTAAAATCTAATCTAAATCTGCCCTTTTCAAGTTTAAAGCCATTCCCTCTTGTCCTATCACTACATGCCTTTGGAAAAAGTCCCTTCCATCTTTCTTGCAGGTCCTCTTGAGGTACAGAATGACTCTCCACAGAATCTTCTCTTCTCCAGGCTGAACAACCCAAACTCTCTAAGCCTTTCCTCATGGCAGACTTATCTACACATTTATATTTAACATTTATGGCACAATATATCACAGCAACATACCTTAGGAAAAGCTGAGCTCCTTTGGCCTTTATGAAATGACAAAACATGAAAATATTGTTTTAAGGGGTACTAAGTGCAGATGACCTTAAATGCAGGGTGGAATAAAATTATCATCAGAGGGCACAACACCTGCTCTTCAAAGGACACATTCAGAGGCCTCAGTTATTCAGATACTCAGATTTTCAGCAATAGGAAGTGCTGGGCTTCTCTTGGTGGTTAATTGCAAGGTCCAGCAAGACATACTTTACAGCACTTTTTTAATTGCATCACAGTATTTGTCACATATATGGTATCAAAGTTGCTGGCACTGTTATTTTTTATTTTCTCCCTACAAGTTGATGATGTGTGAATAAAAGTGCTTCAGTGCTTTTAACACTGTCCAAGTCATGAAACAGAACACAAAAATATTTTCAGCACATAAACTGAGGAAGGACCAGGAGCTGTTCATAAACATGTGCCTTTAATTTTGTTTCTGTCATACACTCCCCTTACACTTTGCAAGGTGATTTTATCCTCAGAGTTAAATTGTTCAAAGGCACGCAATGAGATATCCAGGGGGAGGGAGGTTGGTGTGCATTTCTCATGTTTGGTTCCTACTTCAGGAGGGAGCTGCATTCCTCCTGTTGGAGTCCTCACTGAGCTCCTGTCAAGCCAAAGGACCAAAAGCAAGGAAGAGAGTAAGGATTAAAGCATATTTCATAGATAAAAGTTAATAATGGAGTATTTTTCACTAGAAAATTTTTACTCTATCAAAAAAAGAAAAAATTTTATTTCCTTCATAAAAGGAAAACACTGTGAATTCTCAATTTTTAGTGAAGAAAACATTTAAGTCAAATGAAATGTTTTGCTTGGCTGTAAATTAAATTTTTCTGATTTTTTTTTCAATTGGCCTAAGGAAAAAAAAGTTGCTTCAGATCAAGAAGAAAGACTGTTTCCCTCCAATATTGCAATGCAGCCAGCCAGCTGAAAAGTCAGTTATGTGCATAGCTTTAGATAAAAGTAGCAACTTTTGGCTTTGCTGTGCTACAGAATGAAAAATGAGAGAGATTTCATTTTTCCTGCATGCAGGCAGAAAACAGCAATATGATTTTCCACTCCCTTAGCTGGGCCTTCTGACTCTGCAGAGAAATACTCTCCCATAAGCTGTGGCAGAAATAGCATCCCACAAGACATGGAAGTGACCTGCTTTCAGAGGGACCCATCAGAGCAGCAGATCATCTACTGGAAGGACAAGAAGGCACAGGACATGGGCAGACAGTGACAGAAGCAGGCAAATGGAGACCAAATGGATGGAGTGCCCATAAGAAAGCAGCAGCAGGGGATGTGAGCCCAGCAGCAAAGGCAATTGTCTGGGATGGCCAGTGTATGACAAGTCCCAGCATCAACTCCTTTCCTGGTTCCAGTGCTGTACTGTCACATCTTGCTGATGCCTCCCAGCTGGAGGGAGAGCTGTCAGTCAACCCAGGGGCTTTACATCCACAGAGATGTGAATGCATCTCGAGTCCTTATCACCACCACTCGCCTGGACACAGCCCAGTAGCATTAGAAGAGAGGGTGTGCTACCAAAGTGGGTACTGGCAGACCTATTCCCAGAGAAAACCTGATCCTCTCTGAAAGATCTGGCATGCCAGAGTCCTGCCTGCCATCTAAGTAGATGAATAGGTTGCATCTACTGCTGGCTTCTTCTATCATGCAATTTTTCTTCTGCCAGAAGGTGATTTGGATTCCTGAAAGCCATCCAGGAGAGGCAAGCTGCTAATGAGCACATGAGACGTCAGGAATAAGGCTCCTGCTTGTCTGTGGACACACCCATCAGTGTGAGACAGTGGATTCCACACTGCTATCCAGTGGCTGACCTAGCACTGTGCGATGATGGAGTGGCATCCTTTTCAGTGGACATGTATTTTTTGTCTGGGCAGAAGCAAATTGTGGACACCAGGGAGCCAATTGCCACCTCCTGCCAGCTGCTATGTGTGGCTTCTATAATTTCAGGTACATTGGCAGCAAAAATAATTGCAAGGTGCTATCTGTTAAATTGTCAGCATCAAATTTCCTAGCCTGTGACCTGAATGAACTGCGCCCTGGGCTGGCACAGCCTCCCTTGTGTGCTGCTGTGACACAGACAATGCCACAGCTTCTCCAGGGTATCCACTCTTCTGCAATGCCCAGAGTAGTTTCCAGACCACGCATCTCTGCAGCAGGCAAGAATCCCACCATGCTTTGTGTCATTCATCCTGATCCAGACACGGCAGTCCCCAGCCAGGAAACCCTCTGGGTGCACAGCCCCAGCTGTGGCTGGGGACAGAGCTTTCCATGCAGGCTCCAGCACACAGCTCCTCTGATCACAAACCATGGTGGAAATGCCCTCCTACTCTGCTTTGGTGCAGCCAGGAGCAGCAGGAGCTCATCCCACTGTGCTTTGTGTGGGCAGGACCAGGGAGGAGACACGGCAGGCATGCCATCAGGAGGGCATGCTGGCAGCAGGGAGCTTTCCTGCACCACAGAGGTCTCACAGCACACAGTAAAATATCCCCAGGACACTCCTGCTCTTGCCACCCGGACACCATCAAGGTTGCTCCCTCTATAAACCCAAGTGCCTGTAGTGGCTTGAATGGGAACCAAGGGCAGTTCAGCATCCATGCCTGAGCTAATTCTGCAGGGAATGTATTTTCTTTTGAAGGTCCTCAGAGTATCCTCCCAGAGGCTGCAAGTGTTTTCCTCAATGTTCAAAGCTTATCTCAGTTTTCCTTAACAGCTCTCTAGAAGGATGAAAAGAAGGACCTCCCTAACTTGAAACCTGAGTGGAAAAGACAAGACTGTTTCAGGCTGTGTTATGCTTCCTAAGGAATCCAAATCCCTGAAGAGGTGATTTTAAACCAGTCAAGACTTAATTTCTGAAATATGTTGTGTAAGGAACTCAAAACATAAAAGTGTCTCTCTAATGTGCCACTACAATGAGTATGTAGAGTACAATATTTGCAATAATTTATCAGGAGGCCAGTTGAGCTGATAAAGCCTGAGACAACTTATGAAAATACCTAAAAAGGAAAATTTATATTTTTTTCCAGTCATGGATATAATAAGCATATTTTCCTAGGCACGGTTTGCAATTCCTGCCTCCCTATAAAATGAATGTGTTTCCCCAGTTAAATGTATAGCACCAGCTGAAGTGAATGGGGTGTGTGTTTGCTTTGTTTTTCTTATTAAATATAGATTTGTGGTCAATCAGGAGTTGTAAAAATATTACTGAGGTGGTTACAGCCAATAATATTTTCCTTTGATAATTTTATGGCCCTGTGGTCAAAACATGAGTGTCTGGAGTGTGAAAGGAAGCAGAATCTGATTCTGCATGCCATTACCAACTTGCTGGTAATTAAAAAACTGAAAAGTCAACAAAAAAGTGCAATGTATTCTCACTGTAGCTGTTGCTGCAGTAGTCACTGCCAGCCACAGAGATTTGCAGGCTAAACCTCACCATTGGCACTGTTTTCCCTTCTCCATCCCCTTTGTCCTCCCTTTCTCCTTGCAATTCCCACTTTTTAACCTGACCTAGAAGAAGCCAGCTCCAGAGACGAATATGGTTTTACAAATATCATTTTATATATCATCTGCATCTGGCCAAGACAAGGAAATGCTATTTCACAACAATTTCTTGGTTAACAGGAGCTTTTCTCCCACCCTTTGGAGCACTGCCTGCCTCCCTCTGCCCCTCTGCTCTCTACCAAGTTGCTTCCCACCATGCCATGACACTGCTGGAGCTGGCAGCCACCCACTGCCCCATCCTGGGATGCTCCTGCCAGGGCCACCCCCTCCCACTGCCCTGACAAGGCTCCAGCCTCATGGGATAACCCCAATCTTCCCCATCTGTGACCAAGCATGGACATGGCGTGTGTGGAAATGAGTTCTGCACTGGGAATGGAAGAGCAGGAAGCACATCCACAAGGGAAAAGCACAAGGGCTGCTCTTCTCCAGTGATGTCAGCAGAGAACAGGCAAAGGGCTGCAGGTGGCATTCTGAGCTACAGAAAAAATGGAATAAATGGGGTACTACCCTTTAGGATATAGCAAAGCCAGTTGTGTGAGACTGACAGCTCCCCCTTGTCCCCTGACCAAAAAAACTGATATGCTGGAGCAGAGCAGATGTGACAAAATGCTTAGAGCTGGGGAAGCACAGTGATAGCCCAGCACCCTTTCCTTTCATCAGCTCTGTGGCCACCATGAATCTGCAGGCTCATGCTCCAGGTTGTTAAAAATGGTTCATTTGTCTGAAATATGGAACTCTGAAGCTTCCAAAAAGAAAAACACACCTCAAAAATGCCATCTCAAAAATTTTTTCTCCCTGTAATGGCCTGAAGGTGTTGCAGCATTAGACAAAAGAAGGAATCCTGTCTTGTGAAGCACTCAGTGGCCAGACCTCACCAGTATTAATTTTTTATCTTACTAAGCGGTGTGGCAGTAGGACTGCCAGCTCAACGCAGCCATCCCACTGCCCTCCTCCTGACAGTGCCTCAGCTCACACACGTTACAGACACACAGGTGGACTCTCACCCTGGTAAGTGCCTGAATGGCATAAATATCATCCCAACCCCACAAAATGATCTTTTCTGCCAGTCTGAGGCTGGCCACCCTCAGATGGTGAGCTCATGGGGATGGGCTCTCCTCCCAGCCCCTCTGAGTGCCCTGCAGCAGCCCAGAGCACTGGGGCATTCTTGCTTCCCCTCACTTTCTGAGGAGGGCAGATGAAATCCTCTTCACTCCTGTTCTACAGAAGATGGGGTATGAACAACCATTCACGAGACAATTTGTCACTGCAATTATTAAGGACTGCATATACTTATTAGATTACATATAATACATACCAATATGTGCATGAATACATGGTATTAACAAGAAACAAAAGATTTTAGTCCTCCCTGAGCATCTTTATGTAGTGTCTGAACACAACGTTTTGAAATACAAAGGTACAAAGTTTTTCTTTTTTTTTCCTGGGGGAGAGCATGAGGCAATAATTATACTCCCCATCTTTTTTTTCCCCAGAAAGAATGTATTTTAAAAAAAAAAGGATAAAAAAAGTGCCAGCATCGTTTCCTCCCACACACTTTTTCTGTTTTTACCTCTTCAGAATTTTGGTGGAAATAAAATAGGATCCAATTATAAAATTGAGAGAAAAAATTGATTTGTCAATTGAAAAAAAAATGTTAACACTTGCAGAAAATTATATAGGCATTTTCTATTTCACATTTTTTATGAAAAATCAGGACATTCTGAAGAAGTTGAAATGTTATTCTGAAGTATTTCAGTTTTGTCAGCTCACTATTTTTCAACAAATACATTTTCAGTCAAAAATTGTCAATCTCCTTTTCTTCTCAGATCCTTTTGCGACTACCTCTCAGCATCTCCTTACACCATCATCTGGCAGCTTCTGGGCCCACAGTAGAGATCATTTACCTGCTAGCAATTTTCAGCTAATTGGGTCTTTTTCCTTGTGCACCCTACAGCAAAGGCAAGAGAGGGAGCAAGACCCTGTTACTCCACCCAGCACCTCCCCTGCTCACCTTTCTGGACCCTGCTTTTGCAAAGGCATTTGTGGATAGGCAGAGGTGACCTGACACAAGTGACAGATTGCTTTCTTCAGCAATTATGGAAACCTCTGTTTTGGTGGGGATTTTTTTGTGAGTTTTTTTCCTGGCATTGTTGTTTGGGGTTTTTTTTCCAAAGCACAAATATGGATTTATCTGGACGGGAATATGTTCCACAAATTAAATGATGTCTCATCGTGAGGGTAAGAGGGGGAGCATGCACTAGATTAGTTAATAGGTCTCCCATCTGTACTGTCTATGATATGATGATAAGCATACCTAGAAACGCAGGAAACGATTCACAAAAGCAATCAGATAATGAGGAATATTATTCTCAGAAGGTCCTTCCTGTGTTTGAACAGGGGGAACAAATTAAAAGCTCAGGTTGTGTGGTAGCTTGGAAATAGTGCACATGGTGACTAAGACTCTTATCAGAGGCAGCACTGAAATAACATTTTCTGCTAAAGAGCTTGAAGAAATATGTTACAAAATTATTAATAATGCATTAAAATTTGCAAAAGCATGAAGGCAGCGATAGTTGAGCTGTGTACTCCCAGCGTTTGAGTGGAAAGGCAGAAGTGCTTATAAGGCATAGACAAGGAGGTGGCTTCCAGTTAAAATTGCTCACAGCACTAAAAATGGGGGTGATAATAGAGGTTTGTTATTGCTTCTGGTAGTATTGTGCTAGAAAAATACAATTGTGCTAGTAGAAAATACACAGCACAAGAAAACGGAGCATCCCCTTCCTGCGAAACAGAGATCCAGCCCTGTCCTGGCTGCACTGGAGCAGAAGCAGCAATCGGCCACCGAGAGCTGCTGCACAGCAGTGACCACCCTGGGACATCTGCAGTGGGTAGGAGTGGTCACAGCCACAAGCAGAGGGTCCTTCTGCCAAGCTTAGAGCAGCCCTTCAGACAGGGTCCTGCAAAACATCCCATCAGGCAGCCTGCAGTGCAGGCTTTGTGAACTCCAGAGAGGAAAGCAGTGACGTGATGCAGGCTGGCAACATGTGCTGGGATGCCCATAAAGGAGATGGTAAGCAGCTGCTCAAAGTCTGCTCCACGGAGGACAGACTGGCCACACCAGGGTGCAAGTCAGACCCCCAAAGGACTGATATCCAAGGGCTAAGGTTTGTCAGTGCCCTCTCTTCCTTTAGAAAGTACCACCACTGCTTGGCCAGACATTGAGGCTCCTGTTCAGACAGATGTGCTAGAAGCTTTTGTGTCCATTTCTGTCCAAGCCAGCATCTTCTTCCCCTGGCATGATTTTGGTGAATTATTTATGCTCAACATACATGTATGCTCCAGGCCCATGAGAAACTGCCTTAAAGTCAGTCAGTTAGCCAGGCAGAGCTGTATGCATCTAATACTTTAACATAACACGTGTTAGATGTGTTATTACTATTCAATATATATCAGGGCTTTTGGCCTCTTTTGATTTTGTGGAGACTGGGAAAATCAGTTCTCCGACACTTTAAAAAAGCCTACACCTTTAAAAAGGTAAATTTCATGCTTTATTAATAAGCATGTAAGTACACCACTGGTATCTTCATTGAGCATCATTCCCTCTCATTCTTGGTGCACTCTGACACAACTTGAAAAGAATGTGCTGTTTGCCAAAGATTTCTTTTTCAATGTCATAATTCCAACTACAAGATAAAGCTGAGCCATGGAAAAAGGACAGGTGACCTGACAGAAGACTGAATAACCAAAAAGTGCCTTGAAATTAGACAAAAGCCTTTTGCTTTCAGTTCAGGAAAAAAAAAGAAACCCACACTGCTTCCCAGGTATGATCCAGATCTGTTATATACAACAAAGTTGTTCAGTATAAATCTTTATTTCATATTTCAGAAGGTATGCGATAGAAAACCCATTCTAACAATAAATGCTAGTCACCTGAGGTCTATAGCTTGTTTTGCAGCTCAGGAAAAAAAAAGCCTCTGTTCACCCTTGGCCAACCGAGTTACATTTTCTGCTATTATTAATGCATTGCAAGGGTTTTTTTCATATCAATTTGAAATTATACATCTGGGAAATCCCAGTACAACGGCAGTCAATGCTTTGTTTCTCTGTGTGGCCCTTTGCAATTACTAGAATGTGCAAATATAATTTAGCGCAGGTAAAATTCAATCAGTCACCCCAAGCACAAAGAAATCTCCATCTCCCAGAAAAAAACCCAGAGAGTGTTTCCCTGCAAATGGCACAAGGGAGCTGTAAGAGTTTCTAAAACAAATTTATTAGAATATTTAAATTCAAGTTGTAATGGGAAATTTAGCTCGATAGGTGAGGTGGCGGCAGGCTGAAACCCAAGCGAGGCAGGCAGGCAGGCAGGCAGCTTTCAGGGCTGTGGGCTCACTCAAGTTACAGCCCCAGTTCTGCTAGCAAGAGGGGATTGCAGCACCAGGCAGGCAGGCTGCCCACCCAAAAAGCAAACCCCAGGGGTGCAAGAAAGGGTTGGGGGTACTGAGGGATGAAGGGGCTGCTGAGGAGCAATGGCAGAGGTGCAGCTCTCCTGTGGGGCACCAGGGAAGGCAGGAGTTGTGGTTCTCAGCAGACTCCACACACAGCCACTGACCACGGAGACACCACCTGCCCATCTGTGGGGGCTTGGGGGAGCAGCATGCCAGGCTGCAAAATGCAGGCCCAGGATAAAATAGCTGCATGGTTTTTTTTTTAATTCCCACTGTAATTAGGAGGTATAGCTTTTAAAAAAAGAAAACTAAGGGGAAGAAGAATATGCCAAGTTTAAGGACTGCTGTATTTATGCTTCTCAAGCAACTCCAGTACCACAACGTTTTGTTTTTGTCAAGCAGCAAAGGCTGCCCTTCACCTCCCGCTATGTTCAGTGGGAGCTGTGTCATCGCCTTCAAAGAAACCAGGATCAGGCCTCCAACGCGTTAATAAGCAACAAGAATTACGGAAAGAATTACATTTAATGTGAAGTCAGGCTGCCTGCAGCGATCGCACCGCACAGCCTGTCACAGATCACTTTGTGCTGGAAACCTACACCACGGACTGATCCGCGGATGAGACAACTGCAAGACGTTTCCACTTGGCAGGAATATGGAGGGAGAAGATGAGAGACGAGTCAGCAGCATCTAAGTGCATTTGTGGATGGCTGGAAAACTCCAGATACAGGCAGCTCCACTTCTGATATTCTGAGAGCACTGCAGACATGGTGTGCAAGCAACAGCCTTTGCACTTCCTGAGCAACCGTGACCTCCCTACTGACAAAATACATGTTCTGCTCTTGTACGTCTAAAATCCCAAAGTCCTAAAAGCACATGTCTCAACATTGAGAAAGCACCCTTTCACGAGTACTTTGGAAAAGAAAGTGTAACAGTTTTCTTTGTCACTTCCCTCTAAAAGAAGCATTTCTGCCTGTCTTCTAGAATGAATCAACAGAGGAACACATTACTCCAAAATGCCTTCAAACATATGAAAAAGGGGTTGGGGGATTGTGTCTAAGGTGGTTCCCATGCTGGCTCTTTGCCTATGAGACTCATCTTACTGAAAAGGTTCAGGCAATGTTTTTCTTTCATGTCCTCATAAGCCCAAAGGAAGCCGTGACCACAGCAAGTGGACCTGCTGCAGCGTGTAGCAGAGCAATAGGGTGCCATTAAAGCTGGAAAGTGTTCAGCCAGTGGGAGAGCAAGGGAGGCTTTTGCTTATTGTGAATAGGAAAGAATGGGAAACTGATGAATTTCCCAGAAATAAACAGCAGAGCTGAGGGATAGCCCAATTTACTCATTTCCTAACCTGTGATTGTCCCTGAACACAGTCCTACCCATAATGGGAAGCAAGGTTTTTCTGTGATCCTGCATCACCATCACTGATCCATTTTCCACTCATCTGTCTAGCAGGTAACTTGCACACTGTGACAACTGGTTTCCTTCACAGGATGAGCAGCTTTGAAAAACAATCTTTGTGGCCCCAAACTAATTGTGCACAATGTTTTCACAACCCTTCTGATCAAAAATGTGCCTACTTTCCTAGCCACTCATGTTTTTGCTGCTCTGATCTTCACCTTTTGACTCAGTATTTGCCTCCTCCTGCTCCTACAAAGGAGCAATGCAAAGCCATTTCCTGGAAGTTCCTCCCTTCTTCCTTCTAAATCACTCAGTTATGTCCTGTTTTTATATCTTGCACTAAACCTTTCCTTTGGACCATAACTTACAACTGACTGTGTAAAACAACATCAATATTGTAACAGCCACTTTGGAGCTGCAGTGATGTAGCTCTCTAAATACGCATATTAAAATCTCACCAAATTTCAGGGGGGTGAGGGTGGGAAGTGCCATGAACATCCAGGTGCTGATGACTAAATTGTTTTCAATTTTTTTTTTTTTTTAATTTCCAACTGGCCTGGAAATAGCAAAATGTAAAAAAGGTGCCTACGGTTGTTTTGAAAAGCTCCCATGTTGCTACAACCCCTGCTTACCTTATGGATTGCTTTAATTCGGGGTACGACATTGCTCCTGGCATGCGCTGAGTGGCTGCACCCCCACCTCTACATTAAAAATCAGTGTTTCCTCTGGAAGTTAAAACATCCTGAGGAAGAGAAAGGAAAGCAAGAGGATTTATCAGACAGAGCCTGACACATCGTAAAGATGCAGCATTGTTATCAGGTATCATTCTAACACACTCGCTGCTCTACACCACTCAAAATTTTATGACCACAAAAACAACCCACACATACATGCCAAAGTGTGACTAGCCGAAGACAGCTCTCAGCATGTTAGCTTCATTTCGCTCAAGAGACAAACAAGAGATCACAGACAAAACTGCCTCCACCACACTGATGTGAGCAGTAATGTAGGGTTTTGTCAGGGAGTCAATGCGGCTACCAGACCAAGTGCTTTCTTTGAGTGGCTTATAGTACCTGTAAAGCCTTCTGCTTAAAAGCCAATCAAATAAGACACCGAGTCACTTAGTTGCTTCCTAGAGACACATAACAAAAGCAGTCACTGTGTGAATAGTTGATGCAAATATTTTGTTCACAGTTAATTCAGAATGAATAACACAGAATCATATGGTTACGTCCGTGCTCAGGTACAGCAAGATCTATAATGCATAAAACTGATGTTAAATGCATAAAATCTCCTGCTTGGAGCATCAAAACATAGTCATGGCCTTGAATGCTGATGTTAAATCTGAAACATATTCCACATACCACATGAACTGCAGCTAACATTAACAGCTTTCCATTGTAACAGCTACATTGCTGTAATTGGGCAGACACTGGCTGGGGATTTCTTCAGAGACCTATTTTTCAATTAAAGTTTAATTTTCAAGTAAAAGGGTTTATACAGAATGAGATCGTGTGCACACCTCATTGTTGCACTGTTTCAGAGCCTGTGATTTCTGGGTTTATTATGTCCAGAAGAGTGCAGGGTGTGGAAGGAAAAGCCAAAGAAATAAAGGCAGGATGATGCTTTCCAAACTCCTTTCTAGGTCCAGCATAAAACAGATATCCTAGTCAGCAATTGCAGGTGTGTGGTCAGCTTGTCTAGTGCACCAGAGTTGTCTTAGCAAGGAAAAATGCATTCTGCATTATTTTCCTCCTGAGTGAAGACAAACAGGAAGAAAAACCACCAAGAAAACAAGAGATGTTCCTGGTTAGTCAAGGAAACCGAAAATTGCTCTTCTAGGAGGTCAGTCTTGCTACAGCGTGGGTTTAGCTGCCTAACTGCTCACTGCCTGACTCCTCTGTTACTATCATACATCTGCCTGGGACTAGTGAAAGGAATAACCCCACAAGATAAGCCAATCCCAGGAGTCCTGTGAATCCCTGCTGGAGCTCCTGCTGTTCCTGCTCCCCCCATGCCTGCAGGCACCACTATGGATCCCTTTGGTGGAGTTCAGGTGAATGCAGGAAGACAACTCTTCTCTCTGGGTTCAGGCAGCCACTCCTGAGCATTGCAGGGAAAATCCATTACTGTTTCCTGGTGTTAAACAGTTAAACCAGCTGGATCTGAAGATCTAGGAAATGAGGAGGATGAGATAACTACATTTGCGAGAACATTTGTTTTGAATCCAAACCATTTCCCCAAGTGTATTAATATGAATTACCAGGAGGTTGTCTGAGGATTTATATGTGTAGTATTCCAAAAGAAAAGAAAAAAGAGCCTGAGCAGGAATAGTCAGTTTTAAATTAAGATAAATTACTCCAAGTTTCATTTTAAAATATACTCATGTCCATTGTTTACGATCCCAGAGTTCAAAATGCTGAAAGTGTCTGCTGAGAGGATATATACCTCCTTTGCAAAACTCTGTTCTAGTTATTTGAAAGACAGCCTGATAACACCAGAAGAAAAAAAAAAAAAGAAAAAAAAAGAAAAAGGAGGGAGGAGGGGGAGAAAAACAAAGAAAGAAAGTGGTAGCAAAAGAGAGGGAGTGAGAATACACAGCATTATTGACAATTGCTAATCTTGGGGGGAGGGGGGTGGTTCAGAAGTTTTAAGCATCAACTACAAATTAAATTTTGCCAAGATGAACCAGAGTATAGTCCCTCTCCATTTACATAATCAAATAAAAGGTAAGATTCAGCAGCTTGAATACTCGACCTGCCAGTAAACTGTTTGTTTCTTAGAAATAGAGAGAGAAAAAAAAATTTCTCTAGCAAGTTAGCTCTTTCTCATACAGTTCATATTATACATGGCAGAGACAGAAGATATAAAATTTGCTACAATATATTAGTTTGATAACATTGTAGAGGGTTTCTCATCAAAATACAGAGATAGGGAATTATAGTTCCAAGGCCTAATTTAATAACAAAGTATGCTGTTGTTAAAACCATTTTTTGCCTGCTCTCTATAAGCAATGTGTGTATTGTATGAAGAATATGGGAAGAAAAATGAAAGAATTATGCAGACAAATACTGGTATGTGGCCAGAGCTTAGGAAAACATGTATCTGCCTCTCAGTGTCCTTATTGCCCATAAAAGAACATTTCACACGGTCAACAGCTCAAATTTATGTGGACCCTTAGGGGTAAATTTTCAGTGCAGTGAATAGAACTCACATACGCAATCGCGTTATTGTTAATGGGAGTTCTGTGGCTACTTCTTCCACTCAGTGCTAAACATGGTGCCCCTTGCTGCAGCAAGCTAACTATCTACAGACCACTCCACCTCCCACTCTTTTTCTTCTCCTCCATCGGCAGTCTCAGAGGAGCAATGCAGAGTGGCCCAGAAAACCACTTGAGCCTTCTCCTCGCACCCTGTTGCTGACACAACCACTGAGAGGGCATTTCCCTTCCCCCTGCCATGAGGACTGAGCAATTTGTGTGATGCTCTTGCCCTTTCTCCATTGTTGACTGCAGGCGAGTCTTCCCCTGGCTTCTCTCCCTGCCCAGAAACACTCCACTGTCTCTGCTGTGGTTTAAGTGCTGGAAACCTTCCAGTGGGTTTAGCACATCTTTGTGCCCCTGCTTTTCCCTTGGGTGCAACCAACAAAAGGGAAGGTCTTGACACCACTGATTTTGCTGTTTTTTCCTTGAAGATTATTTCCTGTTCTTCTCCCCTTGGTGTTTCTCTAGTGATGCTGGCCATACTGAACCCAAATAACCATCTGGTCATGACTCCAGCATGATGAACTAAGACCAGCACAGGAGCATTACAAATTGAAACAATAGCTTGAAAATAGGTAACCAACAAATGCCTGACAATAACGAGACTTTGAAAAGAGGATTGATTTTCTACACTGCAATTAAGCTTTAGGGTGACAACCTAAAACTTTTATCGGCAAATCTAAGGGCTAGAAACTTCACTTACATGTCTTTCTTCCCAAATCACCTGGCTACAGGCACTAGGACAGGAATAACAACGCCAAGTGTTGCAAAATTTGCAACACAATCGTGACTGTCAACAAAACCAGAAAATGCTGTGCACTAACAAGCCACTTTGATAGCTTGAACATCCACAAGAGCTTTGTGGCCGATGCTCACGCACCATGTGTATTACTACACACCCATGCTTGCTTACAGGTCTGGATGTGCAGGTGCCTGCTCTGGGCAGGACCACACCCACCCAGCCAGGAGGAGCCTGTTGTTCTGTCACACCCTGACCTCTAGTTGAGAGGCCTCCAATGCTTGGGTTGCTGGTGGGGGTAGGTGAAGCCCACTTGTGCCAGGCTGATGGTCATTGGGTTTCCAATGGTGAGGTTGGGTGTTCTGCTCTGGGTTCTGAGGTGTATAAAGTGGTTTCTTTATACTTGATCAGAATATCAAAGAGCATTTAAAAACAAAAAATTATGTTGACAATGTCTAGCCAATTTTATAATCTTATTATTTATCTGCCTAGAAGTGCAAAAAATCCACAATACTGAAGGTGCTCCTCCCTCTCAATACTGGTTGAACATCATTTGCAAATGGACTGCATCCATGCAGAGGAAGCATGTACTACATGTAGTGTGAATACACAGACACTTTTCCCTGAGAAGTAATGAGAACCCACATAACATCAAGAAAGTCCCACTTGGAGACAAACACATGGTCAAGGACATAATGATATTCCAGGTAATTTTTATAGGGTCATCCTTATAACCTGTAACACAGAGACCTCCTGCTCAATGGAGGAAGAGCTTCACAATCAAGACTCCTGTCTATTTTTTTTGCAACACTGGCTAGAGATAAGGTACCAATTTTATTTGCCACTGTTTAATTCCTTTCTTTTTAATTAGATGTGTTAGGTACTCAGAATCTTGTTTGGGATTGGTCTCACAGCCCATCATATTTCTTAAACTATGATAGGACAATTGGCCATTAATTCAAAGCAGTGCTAATAATGGTCACCACAGCTACTAGGAGAAACAAATGGGAAGGCTGTTGAAAGACCTCTCCACTTTTAACCCCCTTGATACAAATTTAGATTGAAGTCAGGCAAACAAAACCTCAATATCTCAATTATACTTCATTTAATTGTATGATTCCCTTTTGGCCTATACTATTGGTCAGTCCCCAGCATATGAGGGAAAAAAAAAAGATAGACTGGGAGGGAATGGGGGTGTAAAGTATCTAGGAACACATATATCCCTTGCATTCCATGCTTTTCCATAAACCTTCCAAATGGCAGCCAGAGGAGGCTGCCCAGAGTCACTCCCTGAGCAAGGCCAGGGCACCATCAGCCTGCGAGCAGCAAAGCTGACCTTGGTGACAAACTGTACCTGCATCTTGGAGAGAGCAGGCTGTGGCAGATGATAACAGAGCTCAGGGGGGCGAGGGGGAGTTGTCTGTCTCACGACACAAGCCCTGAATATTCTGTGATTTTTGCTCTTGGAAGTAATCTCGCCCACCTTCTCCCCTCCCTCCCTCCTTCATTTTCTTCTTCGACATGCAGCCCTGCTCTGGTATACTGCCTGAGTGGGAATTGCCTGCAGGTCCTGATGTAATAGCTGTGCCATATGGTCCCTTCACACAGTGGGAAGGTGGAAAAATCCAGAAGGAAAAAAAACCAACAGCATCCCTGGAAAACTTTATGTAGCAGCTCAGCAGAACTACAGCTGTGGCCACAAACAGAGGCAACAACTGGAATATTACACGTGATGCATAGGGCACGGCAACAGCACACGGCCTCCCCAGAAGGCAGCTGAGCTTTATATCCCATTTAGCTGAGAAACCTCCCCGCGTGCCATAAAGCTCCATTACAGCACACAAGCAGGTGTGGCAACCCCGGTGTTTTCCATGGTAGATCACTCAGCTCCTCTTCCCTTCAAAGTACCCTCTGCTGGCTGCCTTTCTCCAGGTGTCTGCAGAGGAACCTAATGAGACTGATTGGGACATGCTGATCAGCTTTCATTATGAGCTGTTCTCTAGCAGTCCGATTAATCAAAATAATGGTATGTGCTGTGCATGTATTTTATGGCTGTACCCAGTTTTGCTTTCAAAACTAAAATAAGACACCTGTTTTCCCCACCCTGCCTTACTGAGCAGTCCCTTTAAGAGCATAACCTTGTTATCAAATATATGATATACCATCAGAGCTGGGGAGCTTCATACGCACATAAATATCACTCTTCCAGTTTGTGCTTTTTATACTAGCAGAAGAATCTAATGGAAATAAATTCAGTCCATGGGTCAATTACAGGCTTATTTTCATATTTATGGACTTAATACTTCCACACACAAAAAGATTCTAATGATAGCCTAAGGCACAGAGTAATCAAAACAACAGCTATTGAAAGGGAAAGAACCAAAGAAAAGTACCACTTTGAAATTCTACCCCTATCTCCTGATATTGTTATATATACTATGCAAAAAATGCGTTTTCACAAATGAGTATGATTTTTTTTACCTATTTACCATTGGGGTAATGTTAAAAAGAAACCAAAGGCAAGAATTGTTACTGGAACAAAAGCCACATTTTTTCTGCCTACAAATTCAAGAAATTAACGCTTCGATGTGAACAATCAATTTTCTTTCTTTCCTCTTGTTCCTCCTTGTCCTTGTGTCAGTTAGGAAAGAAGGCAGGATATGGTGCTTCATTCACAGATGGGGGATGTCCACATGCTCTGCAGTGACAGAAGGATCCTGTAGGCATTGGCCTGTCTATGAGAGGTGGCAGGTGTCCATTCCTCACAGAGCGGCTACATGTCTCTGGAGGCTTCACCACAACCTTGGGGAAGGGGGAGAGGGAAAAACCCACTTTAGTTTACCCTGTAGAGCTGTCAGGATAGGTAGCAGAGAGGTATGGAATTTAGAGGGGCTAAAGGAGCTGCTGCCCTGCCCTGCCCTGCCCTGCCAAGGGACTCCTTCTTCCCTGACGCTGGCCATGGAGGGCAGGAGGCATTCCCTCCCCTGCTGTTATTGCTTGAAGCAGCCCCCTCCAAGACAATTCAGAAATTTGTTCTTAGGTATCAGCTGGGCATATAGGTATTCGTTATTCCAGCTTTTATTTTCATGTATATTTTATGTACCAAGCAAGAATGTGTGGGGAAGGAAGGGAACATGTTTAAGCTTTCAGTGCCAGCTGAAGCAAGATAGACTGCATAAGCTATCACTGAGCACTTCATGCATTGCAACTTCATCGTGTTGTTTCTTGAGTTAGCTATTTATTAAGAGTCACTGGATTGGAGCGTCTTGCATGTGATTATCTATAAATGATATGTAGTTACTTGGAGAAATTTGTGAAGTCGTAGCAATCTCTATTGACAATGCATCTATTATTTTGGTGCAATATTTTCCAGCCATCAAGAGGATTTTTATGGATCTGAATTCAATGCAAAGGGCCCTAAACCTCAAACCTTGCTTCTGTAGAAATCTGACATGAGAAATAGCAACAGAAAATGAAATATTTTCCTCATTTGCTGATTATTTCCATGGCCCCTGAATGCCTATGAATAAACTGTGCCACACCACCTGACACAAGAAAAATAGCCATACAGGAAGCTTAATATTTGCTGTAACCTCAGCTTCCTGGAGCTGGAGCACTCCCTTAAATAATTTACAGCTCCAAATGTGAGATAAGACTATCTCCAGTTCTGGCTTTGTTGTGTGTCCTGGGTTATTCTAAACCACTTTCTGCAAGGCACATCCATCATTACAGAGCCAGCTTTACCTTCATCCCACGTAGACATCTGAGAGACAGCGACTGGAAAGAATGCCAGAACTGGAGATAGTCTGATGTCATTTTAATGACTGTAAATTATTGAAAGAAGAATACCACAGCCAGAGCCCCAGTCATTTGGAAGTGTTTGCTAAAATGTCTAAGAGGTCTTGAGTGACAATCTCTACTACACAGACAAAATGCAAATAAGGTTAATGACTTTCATTTGGGAGGGAAAAGTACATAGGGCAGAGCACAATTTCCAACTCTGTGCTTCAGGACTCTTGATGAACAAAGGAATAACTCCACTCAGGAATGACTCCATCAGTTCTTCCTACATTCCAGTAACATTCATAAGCTCAATGGTATTAAAAGCAATAAAACACCCAGATTTGTTTAAACACAGTTTATCAAGGACCCCAACTTTTACCCGCTCCACTCAACATACTAACTTCAGCTGACATAACTAGTACCTAGCATCAGATTTACTGGGGTCCAGCAGGCAGAGAAGTTCCAGTAGCTGCCAAAACTGTTTTGTTACAGCCAGCAAGAAAGCAAGAAGGGAGTAATTATGTGGATAGTAAGGACTGTTGTGATAGATTTGGATATGAAACTGCTCTGGCAGCTGTGACCCTAGACTGAGCTTAGTGGTGGGCAGTGGGGAGCTTCCTAACCCAGAGGATAAGAAGGTAGAGGAGCACCACAAAGAGCAGCAAGCTGACCTCTTGCCTCAGGAAGTGAAATGGCTCAGACTGTGATCTTTTCAACTGTCTTCTCCAAAAGGAAATTTTAAAGACAGTGCAGTAACTGAAAAGACACTTGCAATGTCAAGAAGTGCTTTCTACGCAGTATTACGAACTCTCACCACCGATTACAGCATGTGTCTTCTCTGCCACACAGGCATTATCTCATCTCTTTAAAAGACGGGTAGATTCAGTCACAGAGAGGTCATATCCAAAGTCACATACAGAGCTGGGAATTAGGACCCATCAAGTTGCACTATGGCAATGTAAGACATGGTATCTCTTGATTTCACAGTGGGAAGCCCAGTATAAAAAATAAATAAATAAATAAATAATATACCTACTGTCATTTGAGGCATTTTCCACTTCCACACATCTGCTCAGGGCACTATATATTGGCTCCAGGTCCCCAAACCATGGGAAACAGCAGGCTTCTTGCACGGCTGCTTTGGTTGTGTTCCTCATTTCAGGCCATTGTTCCAGACTGTATCTTTTGTTTGGGCCTTGGCAGGCAGAAAGACAGAGAATGCTAATGAATGTCTTCGCTCCAAGCACAATATGAGAAGCATCTCATTTTCATTTTCTTTCCTTTAAGTCTTGAGTTCTAAACTCAATCTAAGCAACCAAAATGAAATTCCTTGTAAAATTATGGTCTCTCCCCTTTGTGCAGGTTGTTGAAAGACACTGCATAAGCCACTTCTCAGGCAAACCCACACAGCCTTAAATGTTAGAGAGCAATACAGACATGCAATTTATGGTTGCAGAATGGAAACTCTTGGATATTGGTAAAACCAGGAAATTCCTCTTCTACAATTTAGACCTCAAGTACCGTCCATGCTCAAGAGATTTGATGCAGGTGGTTGTGTTGCTCCAAAACTGGTAGGAGAAGCTGGCCTCATCATAACAACACCTCTGGCTTCTGTTTGTTTCACCTCAGGAATCATGGGTGATTTCCTGACTTTTGGAAAGGTTCCCAATTGTGGTTGTCAGCAGCACCCTCAGAACCTTGCTTATCCCTAATCTGGAAAGGTATAAAGTCTCTTTTATGTGTATGCATATATTTCATCTGGCATTGCACAGAAGTAAGCTTATTCTGGATTGATCATGCTTGTCTGGTGTAAGCAGAACTCCTACTTTTCAAGAAATGTGACCAGGAGTTTGATGCCTCATTAAATCATCTCCCCCAAATTTCTGGCCCTCTGCTGGCTGAGATTTTCCAAAAGTATGCAAAGAACAGTTTTGACTTTCAGCAGGCAGTGTTGAGCATCCGCAGCCACCACCGCCTCCCAGGGAGCTCCTGCCTGTTTGACAGTTTTGAAAATCATCAAGTCATTAAGCTACTATTAAAATTAAGAGCAAGAACCTAATTTTAGGTACCTGTATCTGAAATCTGTATGTGCTCCTTGCCATCACTTCAAAATTCCTCACACTAGGGACAGAGCAGGACTTCCCCAGTCCTGACTTCATACATCAGCTCCTATAGTCTTGACCATCTCCTTTTGGTTCCTTTCCTTAGTGGAGTTATCTGTCCCCACCTCTTTCCTGCATTTAAAAATTTAATAATCATCTTGGTGATTTGCATTTATGTGCAGATTGCATGTATATCTGTGCACATATGTTTGCATGTGTGCATGCCTAAATCAAAGTGCTTTATAAAGCTTTACTGTACCTTAATACATATTGTATATCATCAGTGGAAGTTTTCACTGTGTTCACAGAAAGGTGTGTGTGTGTCTGTGTGTGTGTGTGTATGAGAGAGAAAGAAAGAGCAAGAGAGACAGACGGAGAGAGGGAGAGAGAGTGCACCAGGAATTATCTATGCATAAAGAAATTAAAAGAGAATATTTTTCCAGAGCAATTGAAGCCCATCTCCTGAACAATGACGACAGCTCCTCATTTTCGACAACAATAGAGGGCACGTAGGAGTCAGCTCATTAGAATATCTGTGGCTCTTTTCTGTTCTCTCTGCATTAAGCCCCCATAATGTCAGTTGTCACTTATTAATGACAATTAACTAGTAATCAGCAGTGAGACTCTTCGAGGTGGTCCTTGCCTGACAGGTGAAGAAAGAGAACATTGCGTAGTGCCATGCAGTGACATGGAACCTTCAAAGGGAGCACGGCATTTCCATAAATTATTTCAGAAAGAAATTTTCTTTTAGACATTCTCTTTAAAGCATTAGGATCTTTAACCCTAGAAGGACTATACGGTTGCAGCTGTCCTCCCTCCCCCCTCCCCTTATCGCTAGTATTGGATAAAATTGGAAGGCAGCCTGATCTGTCATGTAACCCAATTCCCATCTGGGGCTGGAATAGCTATCAACCCACTCTGCTGAAACTATAAATACCTTCCCTTGATACTCAACCTTAAGTGCTCACTTAAAATGATGCCCAGATATCAATAGTGAAGTTGCCAACTGCGAGCAGCTAGGTGGATGGCCAGTAGAGACTGCAGCACATCTATTATAAAGTCTTTAAAAATTAAATGACTCACAAGCGCTCGATTTATGTACACGTGCAGCCCGTGAAATTGCACCATCTTCTCCCCTGTTTCTGATGGCTTTTACACTCCCTTCTTATGTCTTGTCTTAAATGAGGTGGCGGCTACTGTTCATGTCTATTTTAACAGCAACCAGCATACTCAGGGCCTTGGACTCTGATTGCTATTACAATACAAATTTGATGTAGTAATTGCGCTGAGAAAGACTGAAGTGGGAAAAAGCCCAACCACCAGCAACAAAACAACCATTATGTTTTGCCCATGCAAAGCTTTCCTCTCTGCTTCTCTCCCCATCTTATGCAACACCAAGAGCTCTCATCAGCATACTTCACTCAAAATCTTTGCTCAGGCTTCCATCCTTATCTCACCTCCTTCTCCCTGACCCTCCAGCTTTTGAACAGACAATCCTGTGAAGTCTTTACATTAAATATTTCAGCTGTCCACTACAAAACCCTGAGACAAATTCAGCCTCATTCCATGTTTTTTTGCGGGAGGTCAGAGAGGTTCCCAAACATCACTCAGGCATGCTGAAATCTCCCAGCACAGAGCCCCTTTGAGCTTTACCTTGCTGGGTCTCCTTTTGTCTCCTAACAGGCAAACAGGCCTTCCAGCCTTTCCCTTTTCACCCCTCTCAGTCCTAGCTTTGAAAATCCCTGACATCTGCTTTTGCTAATAGCAATTTTTCTTCTATTATTTCTTTTTCCCACCTTGTCCTTCTTCTCACAATGTATGTCCAAGCTCTAATTCTTTTTCTGTGCTGCTTTTACCCATCTGATGGCTGCTGATCATTAGACTCCATTCTTAGTCATTCCTAAGTCCTATTTCTTCTTTGCACTTTTCCAGACTCCCAGTTGTCAAAGCACATTCAAAAATGTGAAATGTGACACTCACTAACCCCCAAAACTTGGGTGGAGGATCCCCATGCAGTGTTAAGTCTAGACCTGCTGCCTTTTTTAGAGCAAAGCTATCTAATTTTTCACATTATCCTGACACAGAGAAGTGGTGACAAGAAATAACAGACAGCTAGTGCTAAATGAGACAAACTTTAGCAAGGTAGCACTTTAGAGAGACCCAACAGTGCAACTCTCCCTTGAACATAAAGACACACAGTGCTATACAGTGCCTCCCTGAACCATACTTTATCATTATGCTACACATTCAGATACTACAGATACAATTATTAATACAGCATGCCCACTGCAAACATGCTGAGTGCATTTGACCTTGGACTACAAAGTAACATACCAATTGTGGGCAGTGTCTGAGCCTGCAAGTGTTTTTTAGAGACAGCATTTGCACATTAATAAACTTAAAGCTTGTTTACTGGCAGAATTTTCCAGTTAAACCATTAAAGTTACACTGGTGTCATTACACAGTTTCCCTGCCATAGCAGCCCTGGGCAGTTTTTCTTATTAGAGAATAAAAGTGGCTTTTTCCAGTTTGGCTTAAATTGCTTCGAAATACTTTGGTCTAAATTGAGAAAAAAAAGGATGAAATGCCTAGGGAGTGACTTATACCAGCAAGAAAAGCCATTAAAGAATCTCACATCCTACCTACAATGGGTCTAGCTTTACCTGGAACATGGGATGAACAGAAGTGATCTACCACACAACTTTTTCACCTTTATAAGTACTAAGAAAATGGATGTCAAAAATCCTGAAGGCAAAGGGCAGCATTTTCAAGACCCACTTCTTGTATTGCCATGCATAGTGGGTTAAGATAGAGTGAAGAGACGTATGAATGAAGAGATATTTCTGAAAACATAAAATTTGTAATGCTTTTTCAAGACCAAAATCCCCTGCTATCCTGTTCCTCTCCCTCTCAGTCCACCCTCCAACTCCTTGCAGAGGTATAGTGACTTGCAGAGCCACTCTGCCAGTTTCCCTTGCTGTGCTGGAGGCTGGGCGGAGAGCGCAGAGATGATGATGTTCTTGACACCGAACCTGTAGCAGTGCTTCCATGACAACAAATAAGATGTTACACATTTGAACTATGTAATGATAAACTAAGCCTAACCAGGACTTGAAGAAGGCAGCTAGTTTTGACAGAGCACTGCTCCTCAGAAAGGCTCGGGTTAAACCACAATTTCTTTGCATATCCCAATACACTGTGCAGTTCCTGGAGGAAAGAGGAAAAAATGGCAGAAATCTTCTTTTTTCCTAGCTGGGTCTCACTGCCAGAGACCACCTTCAGGAGTTTACAGCAATGGTTTCCACCAGCTTCAGAATAGGGCAAATGGTATCCAATCTGTCTGTATCTGAGGACAATGCCTTTTTCCAAGATAAAACAACCTATCTCATCATTGTCCAAAAAAAAAGCTTTGTAATTTTAAGTAATTCAGCAGGATTGGTATTTGGCCTCATCCCTGTTCAGTCTTGAGTATCCAAACCTCACTGAAAGGAAAGTCAAGGGGTGAAAGGATTCTGACCATGGTGATACACGGTATGATATAACAACACTGAAGTGCTACCTGGCAGGTTAATACATTCTGCTGAACTGATTTAGCACCTACCAGTCCACTAGTGAACTTACTTGAAAGAAACTGCTTGCTCTTAGCTGTTGAATCTTCCACCCCAGATCACACTAGACAGAACTCAACTACTTGCTCTGATGATGAGTCTTCTGGGGAGTAAGGAACTGTGCCTAAGAGCATGCTCTAGTGGCCAGATATCAATCTGCTGGTCATGAGCTTGGGGCACTATTTCCAACTATGTGACTTGTAGGATGCTGATTTCCAGATTCCACCATCATGGGTGTCATCTTTTGGGTAGGAAATACAGGTGCCATTTCACTTTAGTGGTTCACAACAAGCTCTAATACAAACTTCAGTTCATACACACTCTTAAAGAGGTGGCTTTGGACAAGTTGTCATGTGTACGAGAGGTGCCTTCCACCTGCATGACCCTGAAGGTTGGCCTGCATTTGCCTAATGTGTCCCACCAGCCTTTAAGATTTCATAATGTATGCTGTTCTGAGCAAATGCATCAGCTCTGGACTCCTACAAGAGCAGATGGGTTGCAGGCAACTGGACTCCAACCTTCCTTCCTCAAGTGACCATGTGGCATTTAACCACAGGTGCCCTACATCTGACAAGCCTGGTCAGGAACCTGTCAGGCTTTAACCTGAAACTTCAGATGATGCTGACACAACCAATCTGGACAGAAATACAGCACACTCTCACCATATTAAATTTGTTCAAGTTTGTGCTGCAGTGATGGTCAACACATTGTGCCCTGAACAATTTAGTTTGATAACTGCTTCTTTAAAAAGAACTCATCATTTTAACAATTAATTTTCCCTGAATTTTAGATACTAGGAAGTTTATCCAGAACTAAAAACCATTCAAATTCTGACACACTGGCTATAAGTAATCAAATTTAAACTTTTTGTTTTTCACAGGGAAGGGAAAAAAACCAGGTAACAACTACAGTAGTTAGGGTAAAACTTACTAGATGCATTTTGACCATGCTGACCCTGATTCAGCAGGTCACTGGACAGAACTAAAGAGTTGTTTAAAAGTAAAGGATCTCCACAACAGAGTAACTTGAGCTTCACCTTCCTGTGTGAAGGTCTACAGCTTTTATAATCACTGCATATTCTAATATTGGTTGTCTGAAAATAACTTGGTCCATTAGCCATGTATCAGTGTTTGCAGTCCTGACCTGTTGGTGCTAAACTATCCTAAAATCTGTTCTGCTACATGAACAGTCAAAAAACAGAGATAATGAAGAGGTGGGATAAAGAAGCACATTTCATAAATTATACTAACCTCAGGTAATCTACATCATCTAGACTTGTAAAATGTTCCTCTTTTTTACAACACTTCCAGGTTTGGATATTGGTATTTTCACTTAGCTATGATATCACCTTCTACTTTGAATAGCATCTTTCATCTCAAAATGTGGTCTCTCCACCTACCTGGAGGATGAAGCTGAGTACCCACAGTGATGAAGAGAAACTATACAAAGCCAGATGAACCATTATGAGAAGAAACTCAATCAGAAGAGCAGGGAAAGAAAAAATTTGGAGGAATCATATTATATAGATTAGTATCTGGCCAGTAAATTTGGGTTAGCATTCTGTTCTCATCCACGGACAGAAAAGGACCCTGCTTTTAAATTTCAGTGAACAGATGGTGAAATCCCACTTCCTGCTACTTTCATGCTGGGAGAGTAACTCAATACTGCATCAGCCAGGAGACCAACACCTACAGAGCTGCAAGAACACTCCACATGGAAACTGGCCTCTCCTTGGAGGTCTCCTAACCAGGACCCCTGCCATATTATTTAAAGAATATCACACACTCAAATTTGAGATGGTTTTGGAAAATGCAAGCAAAAGCTGATGCACGGCACCTTGATTAGGCTAACACAAGATAATCTGTATATTTTATGCCTTTATACTTAATTGCAATTGCATTTTAGTGTCTTCCATGAAAAGGACAGATTGTATTTTTTTTGGCATCATTATTACTAGTTTAGCCATCCAGAGAAAGCCATAACAAAGTTAAGTCGCAGAAGACATCAGCAAATAACCCCCTAAATACTATTTAAAAAAAAAAAAGGTCATTTCATTCAGGACTAATGTCACCAATACCCAAATTTCTAGTGGTTTGCACCAGCTTTGAAACAGCAATATAGAAAAACGCACCGAAACAGAAATCAAACCTGTGAAAATAAGTAAACCAAGATCTGCCATTCTGAGAACAGATACAAGCAAACATTAACATCAGCAATGCAATGCTGAAAAAAATGAGCTTTATACATCTCTGAAAAGAATCAGACACACTGGATTTTGCATACATCACAAAACAGGTATACAGGCTTACAGAAACTACAATGGAGTTTAAAGCTCTTAAGTTTCTTTTCTATAATATCAGTCCTAAAAGGTTATGTGGTCTCTTCAATCCAATAGCTTTAGGAGATATTCATGGAATGGCACAAACTTACTTTTGTTGCAATCTTATTGAAATAAAGAAGAAATAAGCTTGAAAAAAAATCTGGGAAAAAGAATATTGGTTTTAAACTGTGCAATTTCTTTTTTAAAAAGAAATTTTTTCTGAAATACTATATTCAAACAAAAGTGGCAAAAATCCAAATAATAAAGATTGTACTGTCACTGTACTTAATTTTCTTAAGCAGGTGAACTATCAGAGCCCTCCAATTTTCATCTATTCCATATTTCAATCATAGAAAGTGTTACATCAGCATAGTCACCAGGTAAAGCCACTGGTTTATTCTAAATGGACTTTCTTCAGACAGTGGCACAGATGATGAGTGATTGTCCAATTCTGAAGCTATCAGAACTGAACGGATTTGGCAATGTCATAAACACCTCTCGAGGGAGTCACCTGGTGTTGAGAACTCACTTTACATGCCGTGTTTCAAAATCAGTTTTAATGGATTTACATTATATTCAAACCCACTTTAGAGCTATTATTTCTCCTTTTCAACCTTTTCACCCACTACTTCAATGTACTACAGCATATTTTATAATCACATGTTTGCAGGCCTGTGGGAAAGTAAACAAAACTTCAAAGGGTTATTATTTAAAGAGTCTGTATTATGGCCATAGGCCTGACTGTTTTTCTTCCTCACCACCCCTTGGGCCCAAAGCACATAATCATCCAGTAATTGAACTGAAATGTCTAAATGGCTAGATCCCCTGAAGGACATAGGTAGTTAGCAGTGAAGAAAGTAAGGGATGTTTTAAAAAACCCTCATGGCACTTTCCTGCACTACTTAGAAACACCGTGTAAATGTAACTGACCTGGACCTGATAGGCTTTTACAGAGAACAGAACACTCCATGGGTATTTCTGGAGCTGCAGCTAAAGATTAAATGTCGAACCCTGCTGTATTTGGAAGCAAAGATCTTCCATGTAAATTACTTTCAGAAGAATTGAGAAGAAGAAACAGAAATATACATACGTACACAGAAGTATATATAACACAATAGTATCACTAATATCATGTGAAGGCAAACCCCTCTAGGTCCTCATATTTAATAGCCCCTCCAAAAAGTGTAATGGATAGCAGATCCCAGGCTTTCATACACTGTAACTGTCAAAGCACTCAGGAGATAGAGAAGTGAAGGCTCTGACAGCTCTCTTTTACATTCTAAATGACATCTGTATTCAACAGAACAGAAATAAAGATTAAGGGAAACACCTGATATGATAGCACTCAGCTTACCTCAAAATGCAATATTTAAAAAGTACAGAGAAACACAGGTCTGCCTCCTTGTACTGTAAGTAAAAACTGGTGTCAAAGCCTCTGAGGTCTTCACTGCTGCCAGAAAGGCAGGCACCACAGCATCCAACAGACTGCAGGGGCAGGAGCCACAGCCTCTGACTGTGAAACTGTTGAAATCAAAGGTGCTTCACCAGAGAAGGGAGGGAGGCAGGCAGGGAGGGAGGAGACGGCCTTTGAACACACACAGAAAATGGCTACAGGTACAGTCATACAGCATAGGGAAATTAACTTGGCCAAAACCTTTGCAACCCCTCTTGTGCCCCAGTGAGGAGCAGAATGCTGCTCGCTGCTCTGGCTCTGTACCTCTTGCAGTGCGTACCTGCTGCAAATCTCTTCTAGGAGGTTACCAGCATCACGGCTTCGAGCGAGACACGTCAGCACACAGATCATGAGAGATGATTTCAAATAGATTTCTGCTGGTTGATTATATAAACGATGCCTCTTATAGCTGGAATAACACCTCAAAGGCAATATAATGACGACATGACAATGTATGTAAATCAAGAACTGCATGTGGGTTTATTTTACACTTGAGAAAACAGTGGATTTAATTGTGTGAACCAAAATGTACTGTACAATATTAATGATAAAACATCAAAATGTATAATTCATAGTGCATTGCTTGCTTTATTTTTATTTATTTATTTTTTTGTCAGATAGTTCCTTTAAGTACATGCATCTGGAAAGATGCAGGTGCCAGTAAAATTCCTCTATTTATATCAAGCTGCAGGAACTAAATTTTATTCCAAAAGTGTGGTTTTACATTATATACACAGAAATCGAATATAAAATGACAATATAAAAAGTTAAAAGAGAAAGCATACAGCCAGAAGGTACAAAGAAAGTTGAACAGTTTAAAATGGTACGATATGTAACATGTATTTTTTTAAGCTGATGCTGGCAATTTACAAGGAACAGAATCCAACATTTGCCCCATTTTTTTTTGTTTTCATTTACCAATGCAGCACACTATAGAAAGGTCAGCTTGTACCAAAGCTTAACATTTGTAAA
The DNA here is from genome assembly GCF_008360975.1 of Lichenostomus cassidix. Lineage (NCBI taxonomy): Eukaryota > Metazoa > Chordata > Aves > Passeriformes > Meliphagidae > Lichenostomus > Lichenostomus cassidix. The sequence goes on from NC_139482.1 coordinate 93,458,305, forward strand.
TAACTATAAACTGCAGTATTTTACAGAAAAAAAAAAAAATAAAGGAAAGAAAAGAGCATTTTTACATTTGTTTTAAATAACAGCTTGCATACTTTTTTTTTTCTTTTTTTTTGCCAAAAAGTGGCAATTCTCAGCATCCAGAGGGTTTGGGCATAGTGGCAACTTGGTTTGCTTTTTTTAATTATTATTTAACTTATACAGTTGTGGCTTCCTAACCCCTTGAGTACTACACAGCTCTCCTTCTTCCAAGGACTGCATGCACAATATCTTCACAAACCAGTTCTGCATTAAAAAAAAAAAAGAAGCTCATTCATTTAAAAAAAAAAAGTCCTGCTTCTGACACAGCTTTTATTTGAATGAAATGCCTTTAAGCCTTTTGTTTTGTTTTGTTTTTCCTTATTTACTTATTTAGTCACTGGGAAAGGCACAGAAATGCTATTACAGTTCTCAGAGGGTTAAAACTTGACACTACCAGGTTCTGTGACCTTTATTGTCATGGCAACTTTGTAATTTTAGGATGTCTCTTTATCATTGTTCTTTGTGTCTTTCTTTACGGCTAAATTAATGTCTCTCAATAGTGTCTCCCACTATATTCTACAAAAGATAGCTTAACATCAAGGACAGATGTTGAAAATAAAGGTCAGACTTTGACTCACAAAAAATAAAAACAGAAACAAAAAAATAACCATGCACAGATCAGACAAAGAGCATATAAATATAACTACAAAATAAGTGTAAGAAAAACCAAGGTCCAGATAGGCAGTTCAGCAACAAAAGTAAGACTGATTTCAGAGGCTCAGGTCAGGCCTAGTGCAGTACTATGAAGAAGTTTAGTGCAATGTTCCTGTGGTCACTTGCATACCTGGCTGCTTACCTGGACGCTATTGTTTTTCTAACTCAGTTACATAGATCAGATGGTCCTCTGGGGACTTGCCATGTGTTTTACTAAGGTGCAGTTTGACTGCATGCTTGCTTGCAAAAGTTCGGTTACAGAGCTTACATTGGAATGTGGAGCCTAAGTCCTCCTCAGCAATTCCAAGTGAGCCCAAAGTCTTGTTTGCGAGGACTTTTGAAACATTCTGCTGTTCTTGAATCTGATTAAGTGGCAACTTTGACAGATCCTTCAAACTAAACCCTAGATGTGTCTCTAAGTGACTTATGTATGTAGAAGCAGTCCTGAACTGAGAGGCACAATCATTGCAAAAGAAAACAGGATGTCCTGTGTCCAAGTTCTTTAAAAATTTAGTTCCACCTGTCCTCCTTAACTGATACTTCACATTGGCCAGCCAGTGGCTAATTGTGGTCATGGAAAGACCAGTAAACTTAGAGATGTGTACCCGCTCTTGTGGACCTAGGTCCGACATAATGTATTTGCCTTCTGGGGTCTCCCTCAAGCTGGAAGCAAACTGGGCTTGAAGGATCAGAAGATGCTGAGGGTTCCAGTTAGACTGTCTGCCCTTCCTCTTGTGTACTGGTGACAGTTCATCCAGAGCTTCCTCAAAACTGCTCCCATCAGCATCAGACTTCTCTGACACCGTAGAGGGAGTTGAAGACTTGGGTGTCAAACGCCCCGTGAGGTTCTTCACCATATCAGAAATATCCAGCAGGGCACTCTCCCTCAGCGGGGACGAGGCAGAGTCAGCCACGCTGGAAACAAGAGGCTTGTTTTTGGACTTAGTTAAATCAATAGGTTGATCGCTGTTCTCATAGTAATATCGGTCAATAGCATCAGCCTGCTTGACTGGAGTGGTTGGGTAAATGGGTTTGTCCAACATGCTGTTACTAATTTTGTACAGCATGGCCAAAGGGTCCAGAGAGGGGCTTACCGGCTTAGAAATTTTGCCTAAGTGGGTATTCATAATGGACTGTAAAGCGCTCAATGGATTAATGAAGGATGGTTCAGGTGAATGATCTGTGATAATTCCTAAATTGTTACAGCCATTTGCAACCTTTGTTTTAAGTGGCTCTGTACCATTTGGCGTATGTGCTTCTGCTGGACTATCCTTTTTGACCTTCTGAACTTCTGACTCAGAGCTCTTCTTTGGCTGCTGTTTGTTATTTATTTCTTCTGCTTTTGGAAAGTCCTTGTTTTCTTTAGCAGCAGGTGACATGGGTTTAACTGGAGAACTCTTCTCCTTCTCCAAAGGCTTCTCTTCCTTCTTCACATTGATTTTGCCTGTAACTTTCTCCACTAGTTCCTCCATAGCAGATACATTGCTCTTGTGAGGCGGGGGTGTGAGATTGCCTGGGGAATGGATGAGTGCGTTGTGTTCTGACGACAGTGATTTCACACTGCTTGCGTAGGACGGCTGCATTTGAACGCTCTGCACCGCGGGCTGGAGGGGTTTCACTGTTCCCGGGAGCTGGTAAGCTGCATGAATACTGGGATATCCTCCCCAGGAAGGGGCTCCATTCTGGGCTTTGCTGATGGCTGTTGTCACTGTATTCTCCAGGGATTTCAGTATGTCTATTCCGCCTTTAGGACTATCATCTAGGTCCTCCTCTCTGAGGTATTGATACAAAGTTGTTGGCTCAAATTTCTCCGTAGAGTCCTCACTCTCTTCTTTAATCTTTTTGTCTGTTTCAGTGACCACCAGCTTTTCCTTCTCTAGGTCTTTCTTTTCCTCTGAGTTTGTGGAGCCCGCTGGGGAATCGGGCTGCTTTTTGATGTTGGAGGCTGGTAGCCTTGTGTGGGTGGTGGGTGGAAGAGGTATAGACTGTATTTTCTCCTCCACCACTGGGTCCAACACTAGCTGTTTGCCTTTTTTGGAAGCAGAATTGGTCACCTTCAAGAAATGACCAGTGACCATCATATGAGCAGTGAGCTGCTGCAAAGTATCATGGGAACTGCCACATTCCATGCATTTCAGTATTTGGGCTTTGCGTGCCTCAAATTGCCAAGTGTAGCTAGCACCATTTTGATAGCCATAGCGGTTGTTCGGAGTCACATAGGGGTTGGCAGTTTTCTGATCCTTTGCAGACTCACCCAGTGAAGCTTCTGCCGTGGTCCCTGTTGGCTCAGGTGAACAAGGCGAAGCCAAGTCCTGAAGTGCTCGCTTTTTGGTAGAAGGGACCAATTTGGTGATGGCTGGTACTGGCTCCTTCAGAGGCACTTTCTGGTAATGCTTTGTTTTTATCATATGGACGCTGAGGTCTTGCAAAGACTCAAATGAATGCCCACAGTACATGCACTTCAGCACTTTCTGGGCATCCTCTTTGCCTTCCATTTCCATAAGCGATCGTTTCCTAGGTTTTGACCACCGCTTGGTCTTATCAGCTTCTTTATCTCTGTTGTCATCACGGTAATGTCCAGTTTCATTCATGTGCACTGTTAGCTCCACCAGCGTGTCGTAGGCTGCACTGCAGTCTTTGCATCGGAACTTGCTGGCACCAGTGAACACAGACCCATAGAGTTTATTGTTTTGCCGGTAAAGCTGTACTGTGCTGAAGAGACTCGGCTCTGGGAGAAGTCCATACGATGAGGTCTGCTGCAGGGTTTTAGCTAAAGCAGCTTGGTGCCAGTCATAACCTGAGCCACCACTGTTACTATTACTGTTACTAGTACTACTGGTGGTTGTACTGGTACTGGTGTTGGTACTGGTAGTACAAGTACTCTGGGAATTGGCATTGGTGTCAGTACTGGTGGTGTTTTCATTCTGGCTGATTCCGTTGTTGCTGGTGGTTGGATTGGATTTCTTTAAGTCCAAAGCTAAACTGGACCAGCAAGTCTCTGAAAGCAAATTTGCATACACAGCTTTTATTTGTGCCAAGCTGTCCTGTGGATAGGAAACATTGTCTGTGCACTGAGGATCCTCTTTCTCTTCTTTAGAGGAAGTGCTTTTGAAATGGGCCAGCTGATCGCTGTTTTCACTAAACGGCGAACCATAGCCTGCATCCTGATTAGTTGCAGTGCTGACTGGGGAGTTCTGGTAGCTTTGAGCCTCTTTGATCTCCGCTTCTTCATTGCACAAATACTCATTCTCCTGGATGTCCAGAGACAGCCCATCATCTTCCACGCTGTCTTCGTCTATTTCTGCTGCTTTCAATTCTTCCTCAGGAACATATGCTAAAATACAGGAGGAGAGAAAGGGGGGGAAACAAGACAAAGTTATTGAACATGCACATTTTACATGGCTCTCTTCTGCACTAAGAACAGTAACCGTGAAGACAAATTTTGAAGATACATCCAAAAAACCAAACTCACCATCACTCACACACTCCTCCTATAAATCCACATACTCTGTCATGGTTACAGTTTGATATCAGTGATACTGAAGAATAAACTTTGACTTCAGTGGTAAAATATGGGCCAGGACCACAGTAAATACCATAATATCAAAACTAAAATCTAACAAAGAGCCTACTAAACTAGTTTTTATCAGCTTAAAAAATGGCCTGGTATTGAGCTATATTTACTGCACAACATATGTATGTGTAACACGTTGCACCTGACCTGCATCCCTCAGACCACAGCACTCAGAATCACTGGCTTGACCAACTCTATCTTGTCAGTTCTGTCTTTTCTTGCAAACTGGCTTTAGCTACAGCTTCAGGGGTCATTTCTGTGTCACTGATACCTGACTCTAATAAAGCCATACAGGGCAAGAGTGTCAGGTCAGCTGTTCCCAGGGTCTCCTGGTGGCTGGCTGTACTGCATCCATCTGAAAGCAGAACAGCTTTCATTTTTGAAAGGTGAAAAGAGAACCCAGACTGATTGCTTTCTGAAATGGGTAGGCTCTAGTTTGCCTCCTGTTATGATCTGATGTGGGTCCTGCATTTGCCATTTTGAAAAAAAAAGCAGTCAGAAGCTAAAAGTAAATGCTAGAGATTAATTTCTTAAAGCAACAAACAGAAACCTTGAGGTCTCCACTGTACCTTTATTATTGGCTTATGGAAAATATAAAACTTTGCTATTGCATGGCTACCTGTGAAACTATATGATCTCACCGAACTATGTGTTTATCTATATAAAACTATTTGTTAAACTAGCAAATGTGATATTCATGAGCAGATGGCCATTACATCAAAACACATTTACTCCAAGGGCTCAATTCACAGAAGTGACTTACATGTACCTAAGTGATAAATGTACACTTTCATTGCAAAGCAGAAAACATGGTTGTACACATTTCCCTCCAGTTTTGTAAAAGAAGCTTAAAAAAATAACAATGCTAATGGAATATAGATCATTTATGAGAATGTCAAGGTAGAAAACATGGATTATGAACAATTTTCAGTAACTGAATAAAAAAGTGCCTCCTTGTCAGGTGAACTCTGCAGCAAGTGATGCTGAAATGTGTCCTGTGTCCTTCCATGGTACAATACTGAAAGAAAGCCAAGAAAGAGGTACTTCTGCTCCTATGTGATATGAAGAAAATATGTATTATCATGCTAACAATTCTTCAGTTGGGGGGGCATAAGAACAAGTCGATCTTCTTTTTGTACACAGTTGCTAATATATTCTGAAATGTCTTTTCTGAAAAATAAAAAGAATCTTTTTTCATTGTAATATGAATGCTATTTGAAACATCTCTCTCTCTCTCCCTTTTTTTATTTTAAGAAAAGTAACAACATTACGGTCAGTACTGCATTATGCATTCACCTTTGCAATTCCATCTTAGCGCAGCCCTAACTACTTCAGCCTGATCTTTTAAGTAGTAGGAAAGTACTCCATCTAGTACTGGGGTTGTACTGAACCTTAAGGTACCCACTGCATTTTTCATCTGTCCCCTAAGTATCAATTTTTTGCAGAAGATAAATTGAACTGTTCGTTTTTAAAAAAGTTCTAATCAGGACCCAATTTCTTACAGATAAATCAGCCTCACTGTTTTCTAATATGTTTAAAAGGACAGGTGAGTACCAAGCACAACAAATAAAATACAGAAAAAATCCTGTAGTCAAAGGTCAGAAAGATGCCAGAAAAGCATTGTAAAACCAGATAAAAATATTCTCCAACAGGCGTCTGGTCCATAAAATGAAGAACAGAAGTAGTAAGAGAATTTAGAAGGCAGTCACCTTCCCTTCTTGCAGCAATGCTGCTGTTGAAACACTCTGCAGATATTTTAGCATGGTAGGACTGCCACAGCTCTGAACTCTAGGTATGCACATAGAATTCACTCCCACAGCTACAGTCTAGAATCTCTTCACTCTCTCATTCAACACACCTTTTTGCAGTAATTTCTAATGGCAAAAGACAATGCATTTTTAAGTTTTAGAAAAGTGAAGTAAAGTTAAAGAAGAATATGGTTTCTGATTTTGAAATTACTTTTAAATAGAAAAATTAAAAAAAAAACCCTCTGAGACCTAAAATGAACAACAATGGGCAGTTACCATCTGGCATTTTAATTTAAAAAAAAAAAACCGAAACAACTACAAGTTAAAAACTGAGAGGACACACATTTAGAGCTTTTATGAATAGCTATCTTCTCACTAACCACAGTGCAACTATGCCACTTTCTCTAATTTTCACATCCAATTTTTTAATAACTAGGTGCAAAAAACAACTATAAGATGTTGGATGTTCCTATAGTTGATACAGCATTTTGTAAGGATCCATGTGAAATTTTTGCTAACATCTCTTTTAATTCTGAGCATAAACACATATTTTTATAATTTCTATATATAACCATCTAAATATCTGCTTAAGTAGAAACTCTACATGATCCACTGCCGTCTCTTTTGTTTTCCTTTATTTATTTATGACATTTTCTCTATTCTCATACTTTTGCACTGTATCATAAAAATAAAAATGAGTTAAACCACACAAGAAACATTAAAACTACAAGTAAGGTCCATGTTAAACTGTCAAAGAAAATAAACTGAGTGTTAGGCTGAAATATCCATCTTTTATTTACTTTTCCTACTCTTCAGTTTTGCTGAGACTACCACACGATTGAGTTCACTCTCTTACCAATACATACTACAACTTAAAGGTTAAGAATATACAATTGGCCAGAACTATAATTTTCTACTATTTCAGAATTTAAACCAGTTTCTAGAAAAAACACTTAATTTGTATGATGTGCATACCCACATAACTGCACTTGTATCTAAAGTCACAAAGAAATAATGCTTCTTAACAAAAAAAAAGAGAGTAATTTATCTGTAATGTTTAATTTCTAGCACTGCAATCAAAAAATTATTCTGTTTAACTCCTCTGGTTATCATAGGATACAGACAATACCTGTTCATTCAAGACCACTAATGCTTATGAGATGAATAGCAGCACACTCAACATATGGTATTTTGCAAGGTCAGTGCAATTCTCTCACTGAAAAGGTTTCTGTAAGAGCTAACACAGAAGCAAACAAAAGGAAGAATGTTAATTTCTAAAAACATGTACGTTTTACTAAAATTCTCACAGAAATTTCACAAATAAGTAAAATTCAGTATTTTAAACACAGCAAAAATGTTCTTATTATAATTACTTGCAGAGACAAGTAATATGTTCTACCTTAAATAAAAGCATGAGATGTTCAGATTCTAAATTATAAAAGGTAGATCAACACACAGATTTCAGACAACATATTTTTCTTTGACCAAGCAACTCTCAGCAATCTTCTCCAGACATTCCTGCATCTGCAAAGATACTGCTGGTTTACACATGTCCCAAAACGCCACAAAAATATCAAGAGCAGATATAAGTAATGATACTCCTCAACGACAACTATATTCAAAGCAGAAGAAATTACAGATCGTAGCGTCAGCTTTTCTGTTCCTTCTCATTTGTGTCTGGACAGACTGAAGCAAATGTAAGGTGGAAAAGGGGGAAAAACCTTCAAATTCCAGACAACTAAAAATTAGTGGCAGCATTTTGTATTTCTTTTCTTCTTATTAAGTCTTGCTATTATTTTTTTGCCTATAAAATGTGCCTTCTGGATGCCAATGCTTCCCCATAGATATACTGTCATCTTTGAGCAGTGTTAAAAGCTGTGCACTCTAATCCAAGTGGACATGAGACGCTATATATTGTACATGTGAGTAGCACAGCACATTGTGTTTGCTTCAGTGAGAATATTTACACTATAAATACACATCCATTGTTTGAAAAAGCAGACAGAGATCTGAAATGTAAGGATGTGGTTAAAAATACAAATATTCTCACATAAAACCTTTCCGCAACCTTGGAACGGTGCTTTTGAAGGAATCTGTCTGTACAGAGGTATTCTTTTCCATTCAAAAAGGAATTCAACATTGAATAAATTATTTTGGAAAGGACCAAAAGTAGTAATTGCATTTGGTTTTAATAGTGCACAAAATTAAATGCTGTAAGTTCTTCAAGACCCAATTTTAAATCCTTCAAATAAATAAATTTATTCAGAAGAAACACCTAAGCAGTGAAGGTCACAGTTCAGTAAAGGAATTGAATACTGAGATAATTTTCACTGAAATACGTATTTCATAGTTTCAACAAATAGGGATAGGTTTAGGTCTAAAATTCTTCACTAAATCGGGGCCTACTCCATGACTAAACAATAGTGGCACAATGTGAGTGTTCACCATTCTTCAATAAATGTATTGCCACAGCTTCTAATATTTACCCAGCCAACAGGAGACAGCAGCTGCAGAAGTTTTCACAGCCCACACTGTTACCTTGCACAAACTGTACTCAAGGCTGGGGGTGATTTCCACTGCACGCAAAAACATATTTCAAATCTTAGGGGGGAAAAAAGTACGGAGAGAAAAGGCAATCTATAGCCACACATCTCCCTCATTACAGAAAAACAAGAGGGAGATGAAAAAACCCAAACCATTTACAGACACATTTCCAGAACACAGAGTCATGAGAGTTTTACAAAAAAATCCAAAATCTCACATTGTGAGAGGTTAACATGCCTGCTGGAAGATTTGCAGATCTTCAGTATTAGTATATACAAATGTTCATACAAAATTCTGGCACAGATGCTACAAATCTGTGTGCATGTGTGTGTGTGTCTGTATCACGATGTCACTATGGTAGAAAAATATGGCTTAGTTATGACAATGGCTGAGAAGCAGCACAGACTATGAGACAACCAGATAACCTTACTACAGAGGTTTGTGTCTTTCATTTCTAATTGCAGCAAAATGGGGGGCAAAATACTAGAACTGCCTACCCTCTAATTCTAATGCAATGGGTCTGAAAAGTAGATAAGGTACTGTAACAAGAACAACCTCCATGCTTCTAGCAGGTTGAATGATAACCCTTAAAGGCATCCCATTAAAAGCCAACAAAAAGATTCTTCACCTCTTTCTCTTCTCTCCTCTATCCCCTTAAAATGAATGCTGCAAATTATTAGCCAACGCTGGCAATTGGAGAATGAAGCAGCTTGCATGCGGGTATGTTTTCACAGTGATTCTAATCTGAGAAATTTACTTGCTCTTCCCCTTCTATCTGATAAACTATACATTCAAGCATTCTCATTAGTGTTCGGATCACCAAAGAGAGCTGGAGATGAATCAGTCCATCCACCCCTCCTCTCCCTGCTCTGTCGAGATTATTTCATTGAAATGTTCATTTTCATCCCTGCTGGCAACATTAGAATGGAAGTATTTAACCTGTTTCCATTACTTATACAAATTATCATTATGGGGTAGGACAGATGTTAGAATCATGCCACATAACTGACTTCCATACATTCTTTACGGGGAGGATAAGAAGAAGGAAAGCTGTTAGATCATATTATCCAGTCTCAATAATGTTCTCTCTCCTCCCAGATTCATTAACTTCCAACATCAACGTTTCCCTTTCTTTCTGTGTGAAAATGCTCCGTCTCCTTGAGCTCATTTAATTTGGAGCAGGAAATCTTTGTCAGAAATAATTTTTTGATCAGGTGCTCTAACTAAGGGGTGAAGGGGGGCTGGGGAAAGAATAAAGAAAAGGGGGGGAAAAACCCAACACCTTGTCGAAAATGTTATTTCTCTAACATGGATGATGAAAGAGAAGTCAGTTAAGATGCTGGTACTCAAAGATGGCTGTCACTTCAGATAGGGGATGGCACGACTCACCTAGACAGGTGACGCTTTGGTGGAGAAAAGGCTTGCTGCATTATTGAGAGCACCAAAGATCAGGATGACAAAGACTGTAGGCCCAGGGTGCCTGGGGCTCCTAGAGAAGTGACTTCAGCAGGCACATGGATTTCAGCCTCCATTTGCATCACTAACTAATAGTGAAGTACAAAACAAAAGTTCAGTGTTTAAAAGGCAAGCACACAGTTAGAGAAGGCAAACACCCCAGTCACCATCAGCAGTAACTTTCTATTCATTTCAAAAGAACATGGTAAAAGCTCAAGGTGTTTAAGGGAAAAAAAAAAGGGTTTTATTACAAATTACTTATTCAAAAGGCTTTCCTGTGCAACTCCCTATTTTCCTGCTGAATTATCTTCCTGCCCGCCCCTTTAATGCTTGCTTAAGGCTTTGTGATTTTT